>NC_062544.1:54039352-55378620 GCF_016906955.1 Phacochoerus africanus
TTTTGGAGTTGAAAGTGGTGTGAAATGCCACAGATGAAGGCTCTGCAGGAAGTGACATTTCCCAGACAACCAAGGCCCAGAGAATTTGTTACTGAACCAAACTTGGGTTACTCGCCCATGCACAGGGAAGCCAGTCTATTGACACTGGGGTGTGGTGAAGGAAAGTGCAGCATTTATTGCAGGGTGCCAAGCACAGGGTCCTAGTGGAGCAGATTGGTTCATGTTCAAAAGATCTGAACTCCCCACTGGCTTTCAGGGAAAGGTTTTTAAAGACAGGATGAGAGAGGGGAGTCGTAGGGGTGCCTCATCAACTCATGGACGTTCTTCAGATTGTTTGGTGGGATCCGACATCATCAACCTTCTGATTCCAATTGGTCTGGGGTCTATGTGATTTTGGAAGCATATGGTTAACTTTTTTCACATGGTGGGGGTTTCAGTATCTGCAGAACAGCTCACAGGATATGGCTTAGAATATGATCTACAGCCCTTGAGGAGGAACTAAAGTCCTTGACTTTGTTTAATGGCTAAACAATTATTATTTTGTATTGCTTGACCATTTTCCTTTCTTTCCGCATTTTCTCACTTCTCTGATTATATTTATTCTTTGAAACTTGAGGAAGGCCCAGGAGGCTAAGTTCTTCTACAGACAAGAGGCAGGCAGAGGACCTGGCAGGGCACCTGTTCCAGAAAGACCCTATACGGTCCTGCTCCATTACAAATTGACATGCTTGTCCCAAGTTTGTGGCAAAGCTATGAACTGATTCTCATTGTATAACATCTAATTGAAAATTTACACCAAATTTTTAAATTATTTGCATTAGCAAGGCTTTCTAAATAAAAAACACAGTAGGGATGCACCCATGATTGACAATCAAGAAAGACTTATTTTTTTTCTGATACTTGTTCTCTTTTCGTAGAGAGCAAGTGGTTCAGGCACACAGTTTACACACTTGAGATCATCTTATCTGTTTAGTGCTTTGAACATCTCAAGAAAAGGTACTGGAAAATAAGATGAAAAGTATCCTTTTGTAATGTGGGAAAATGCCATGGAGACTTAACAATTGTAATGCTGTGGTTAGAAGGAAGCTGACGATAGACATTTAATGCTTGATAGCTCAAGCTTTCATTACCATTAATCATCTTTCTTTTTTCACTCTTTTCTCCTCTGCCATTTAGGATTCCAGTTTTATTAGGATCCATAAAGTGATAAAAGTCTTAAACTTCACAATGAAAACTAAAGATCTGCAGCTTTCTGACGTCTTTTTGAAAGCACTTAACCATCTGCCTCTAGAATACAACGCTGCTTTGTACAGCCGGATATTTGATGATTTTGGGACTCACTATTTCACCTCTGGCTCCCTGGGAGGCGTGTACGACCTTCTCTATCAGTTTAGCAACGAGGAACTGAAGAACTCAGGTTTGCTTTCTTCTGCCCTCATTTTTACCTGATAAAACAGCATGCCGTACATTTTTGTCTTACTCTATCATTTTAGTTCTTCTTCTTTATTAACTTTACTTGGACCCTGCGTTCTTTCCAAAATGATATGAAGAACAGCCAAAAAGTACACACTCGGGGAAAGAAAATAAAAATAGGACATTCAGACCCAAAAGAAGAAGAAGGAAAAATAAACAGACTTAACCTCTTTGGACATCAGATTTGGTTCAGAACTTTCTGACATTAAGATCATCTTAATTGCATCATTGTGGTTACTTATCTTGGAACTAAATTCTAAAAGACAATTTACTTATACCATTTTTAGGGGGGGTAATAATTTTATAAAACTGTAATTACAGCAAATCCACTAGCAGTCTTTTTCTTATAATGATTTTAACTAAAAGCCAAGGGCAAAAGATGAAAACAAATTAAGGACTTGACAAGGGACTAAGTTAATATGGGCCAAATATGTACCTACTAGTGATGAAACTTGAAACCAAATGGAAAGAACTTTTATTCTAGTAAATTTTATAACTTTATAGCTTGGGATATAATCAGTGATATTTTCCTGCTCACATGTAAAATAACAACATAAAACTTAGTTTATAAATAAATCTTTACTTCTTAAGTATTATTCTAAATTGCCAATATTAATCATTATTACAGCTTAAGCACCTGTTTTTTTTCAGGCTCCTGTGTGAAATGACACAGGGTCCTGTGGTGCTTCTATCTTGAGAACATGGTTAAGAAACTGTATAATAACCAGAACTCCACTGACCAATTACCCTAAATAAATCAGAATTCTTGATCATTTAACTTTTATACAAAAGAAATCAGGAATTTATTTTAAAGACATCAAGCCAGCCCTGGGGTCAACAGAGTTTCAATCCCTCTGTTCTTACATCTCAGTAAGGAAAAGAGTGATGTTTAAGGTAGCTTCTCTGAGCCCTTCCAAACTTTAAGTGATCAGATGTCCTTCATGACCTGCTTCTTAAGAGAAGAGATGGGATAAAAATCTTTGAGAAGAATTTTCAGTATGAAAATTAAAAATTTTTGACCTGACAGTTACTGATATCCAAAGGATTTATGCTGTGATGGGCTTTCTACACCACCTGCCTCTTAGGTTTCTTTATTTATCTTTTCCACTGGAGGTATATTTGCTTGATGAGTTTGGTGTATTCTGCAACTGAGAATAGCATCAACATTTATGCTGAGCAAAAATGGTTGAGAGAAGTCTCTGGCTTCCTCTCATCTTGGGATGAAATTATTCTGGTCAATGCTTCTGTAGCCCAGAGACTAATTTCTCACTCAATGAGCTATACTCATCATGCATTCACAGCAAAGCCTCTAAAGGTTTAGAGTCCAGGTCAGTTAAAGAATTATGTGAATCTTTAATCAACCATCCAGCAATTTAATAGTTGAAATTCCATAACCAAAATGAAGAGTGATGAGCTATACTTTCTTCCTGAAACATTCTCACCTTCCATCTTTCTCTTTCAATAAAGGTAGAGACTTCAGGACACAGATACAAATAAGAGAGAGATGGGGGTTGAGATGTGATAGAAAACTAAAAATATTGAACCATACAAGACTATGTATACATCCACATCCACTATATATATATAGTGTATTAATTTATAGGGTGTACATATATATGTATATTCAAATATTCAATAAGATATATATTTATATCAATATTTTATGTGAATATATATTCTTGCAGTCATTAAATATATATATACATACACACATATATACTTCTATGAGTAACAATAATAATATTAGCACTCAGTTATCATTTTGGTTAAGATGAAGCATACTCAGACAGAAACAAATGTCAATAAAATGGAATTCTCCGGTGGGTGTACTTACTTGGTTTTGCCTACTCTCTAGATGAATATATATTCTGGCTTCCTCCCTTTTTTCCCTTTCTAGTTCTTCTCCCTTATACTTAGCCATAATGTGGAACTAGAGTTTAGGCTTAGTTTTTATTTGTTTTATCCAATAAGAATTATACCCCTTGTCATTAATTTTTTAAATGACTTGAATACTTCATAGCACTTTCCCTAGCTCAAGAAAATTAAATATCTTTTTATTTGCATCCCTTGATTTATTTCTCTCTTGTTCAGTATCTCACAGTCAGTTTAAAACCTGAATAAGAAGCTCCTGCTGTGGCTCAGTGGAAATGAACCCATCTAGTATCTATGAGGATGCGGGTTCGATCCCTGGCCTTGCTCAGTGGGTTAAGGATCTGGTGTTGCCATGAGCTGTGGTGTAGGTCGCAGACACGAATCAGATCCCACATTGCTGTGGCTGTGGGGTAGGCCAGCAGCTATAGCTCCAGTCCAACTCATAGCCTGAGAACCTCCATGTGCTGCTGAGGGTGTGGCCCTAAAAATAAAAAAGGAAAAACCCTGAATAAAAGTTGACATTGCTTCAACGTGCAAGTTAAAAAGAATTTCAGGACTACAGAGAAAACATTAAACAATTAAAATATAATATGCAAGATGGTCATTTTAAACTCCTTACACTGGGAAGTCATTCTTGCTCTGAATTGGAGGATACAGACTATTCACCCTACTATTTATCAGTATGACATTTTTGATTAACACTGATGACCTTTGCTCAGTCAGAACAGTTGAGGACATTTCTGAAGCATTCATCCTTGTGCCACATCAGAGGGACACTCAGGTTTGAGGCAGCAAGTGCTTTAGCCTCAAGCAACTCCTTTGTTGGTGAAGATAGAGGTCAGGCCCAAGTTACAGGGCATCTGGTGGGGAAGAACAGACCACAGAAATTCACTGATAAAGCCTTGATGTTTTCATCACCAGCTAACTAACACCATGGCTCATAAGACAGATCCACCATTTAAGTCTTTAAGGATCCTCCTACAACCCTCAGGTAACAAAATTAACTATGCTTGTTGTTAATTACATCATAGTTCATGAATTGGTCCCATACAATTTAATTTTCACTTATAAATCATAAAACCTAATGAAAGAATAAGAAAAGGATAGGAGTCATGCACCGTAGATGCCTTAAATGGCTCCCGTTGCCTAAACATTTGACTGATGCACTTATGGGAACAATATTACCAGAAGAAAAATGAGTCATACTGATTCAGCCTGACCAAAACAGCCATCTTTTTTGTTAGAGTTAAAAATGCCAGGCAAACATGAGGGCTGCCAGCCAAGGATTTTTTTACTCACAACCTACAGTATGTCTCTTTGAAAGTGTCAAACTATTGAAAAAACTGTGAAGTAGGAAACCCCATCCCCATCTACACAGCCTCATTCCTCAGGGATCTTTGCATTTGGTTTAAATTTCAGCATCATGCTCAAACAATGCTTCTAGCTCTGAGAAAACTCTTTCTTGCCTATTGTAATCTGCAACCCTAAGTATCAGTATTTGACAAATTATTTTTCTTTAAGGTGCTCAAGAGCTCACTTAACTCCTCTGTCTACCATGTGCTTGTATCTTGCAAGGCAATTTTTTGTTGTTATGGTTGGTCTTTTTAGGGCTGCACCCACAGCATATGGAAGTTCCCAGGCTAGGGCTCAAATCAGAACTGCAATTTCCAGCCTACACCATGGCCATAGAAGCGCTGGATCCTTAACCCACTGAGCAAGGCCAGGGATAGAACCCACGTCCTCATGCATACTAGTCGAGTTCATTACCACTGAGCCACAATGGGAACTCCTTGCAAGGCAATTTTTAACTAAACCTCAAACAAACAAACAAACAAACCACCTGGATTCTAATTTGGGTATTTTGGGTGGCAGGTCAGGTGACTTGGGAAGCTGTTAAGGGAAACATTCAGTCTCCTCAAATTATTATCTGAGATAGATCATACCAACTCAGCCTACAAACAGCCATACCTGTTTCCCTGCACTACACATCCCACTCAATCCTTGACATCCTGACATTCCCCTCAATTTCGAAGTCATTGAGAAGAATAGTCACTACTGGGGTGGGAAAGACTGATTCAGATTCCAAAACCTTCAACAAACGATGCTTGGAAGTTTGGTGAAAGGTAAGAACAATGAGGACCAAAGGTATTAGAGATGGATTCCTTAGCCCCAGAGCATCAGGATTTTTACAAGACATAAAACTAGGGAGGGTCATTGTATGAAAGCAACACTGGAAAACTAGAGGATGTCAAGCCCAGATCCCTCTCCCCAAGAGGCTAGGAATGAAACAGCACCCAATTCCCTTGGGGACAATAGAGAAAGCATATCAAGTACAGGCTTGACTTAAGGAGAAAGAGAGAAGCGTCAGTGAGGACGTCAAAAAGAAGTGGGAATTTCGGAGAGCAAAATGAAAGGGTTTTGGGGGTAGAGGTGGAGTGAGCAGCTGAGTCAGGGAGAGGACGCATAGCTAAGTGGATGAGTGTTCAGGGGCAGGGAGGCGACCAAGGAAGTTTATGATTTAGGTGGTGAACAAGGGAAAGAGTGAAATGGACTCAGTTCTCGCAGCATCAGCGGTGGACCCAAAGGAAGGCCACTGGACCATGGGGCACCAAACACAGCATGTGTTCAGCTTTTGTTTTGCAGGGCTACACAGGGCAGTGGCCAGCAGGATAGGTGAGCTTAGAGGTATGGTGTGTAAGCAACAGGGCGAGGTCCCCATGGCCTCCACACACTGGGCCAGACTGACCCTGCATGTGCTGCTTAGGGCCAGCGTTGAAGGGGACACAGTGGGGACTCACAGATACTCTTCCCTTAAGGATATCCCAGGGCTTGGGAAGGACTGACTCTGTAGTAAAAGCTTTTAATTGGTGGAGCTCACAGGACTTGAGAAGCTGGGTGCTGATGCGCAGTTTCTGTGGCTCCACCAGAATCAAGAGCCTCACACCCCTCCTCCCTGATTTCTCCATGGTGCATCCTCAGGGTTTTTTTGTTGTTGTTGTTTGTACCCATTTCCTAGGTTTAACACAGGAAGAAGCCAAAAACTGTATCCGGATTGAAACAAAGAAACGTTATTTTATAGTTACAAAAACAAAGGTGGAACACCGGTGCACCACTAACAGGATGTCCGAGAAATACGAAGGTAACCGCCCTCTCTAGTAGCAGCTTACCCAGTGCATCTTGACTGACAGACATTGAAGTACCATATTGCCCATGACTCCACTATTTCTAACTTGTCAAAATTTTCATTCATTTCATTTCTGCCTCACAGCTCTATGTGTGGTGGGGGGAGGGAGCAAATCAAATATTAGCACAGCTTGAGGGGGGACATGGTTCAGATTTTTTTATCTCCTGTTTAGGTTGTTTAATTTAATGAACATTTTTTGATTCTTCCTATGAGCCAAACTCAGTATTAAGCATTGTAAAGTAAACATGGGCATGAATTTGGTTTTCCAATCAAAGAACTTACAAAGTAAAGATACATATAAATAACCATTAAACATACAGAAAATGTGGTATATAAATACAATGGAATACCACTCAGCCATAAAAAATACTGAAATAATGCCATTTGTAGCAACACGGATGGACCTAGAGATTATCATATTAAATGAAGTCAAAGAAAAAAAGATAAATGCCATATGATATCACTTATATGTGGAACCTAAAATATGACACAAATGATCTTAATTTACAAAAGACATAGAAAACACACTTATGGTTACCTAAGAAGAAAGGGGGTGGGGGAGATACAAATTAGGAGTTTGGGATTAACAGATAAAAACTGCCATACACAAAATAGATAAGCAACAAGGACTTACTATATGGCACAGGGAGCTATATTCAATATCTTGTAATGGAAAACCACCATAGAAAAGTATATGAAAATATTACATATGGCTTATGTAATAAACCATAATGGAAAAGAATACCATTCAGTATAACTGAATCATTTTGCTGTACACCTGAAACTAACACCATATTGTAAGTCAACTAGACTTCAATTAAAATACAGACTGATAAGGGCTTAAGGGACCCTTAGGGTGCATAAAAAAGGCTCAGGCCACCAAGCCAGAAACTTGAGTGCTGTCTTTGGTTTCTCCCTCCCTCTTTCCAGCTTCTGCATCCAGTAAGTAATCATTCTTCTTCCTTAATATTTCTCCTAGTTCTTCTCAAACCTTCATTTCTTTGGACATGCCCTCCATTCATCATTTCCAATCTTGATTACCACAGAGGCTTCCCAGCTGGTCCCTTTTCCTCTGGTCTTGCCTTCTTTCAGTCTACTCTACCCATTTTCTGGGAGAAGAATATTCTCCAAGGCAAATCTTATCATGAAACACTCATGCCTCCAGCATGTCATAGTTTCACATAGCCTTGAAGAGAAGTTCCTACCTCTCTCTCTGCCTAAACTTTAGGTAGGCTCCTAAATAAGGTGGGCTCTCTCCTGTGCCTTACCATATAAATAACTCCTTCCTCTGTGTAACATTCTCTTATCCTTACCTTCCCTGATTGATTGCTACTTCTGCTCAGAACAAAAGGAAGCAGAATCACTGAAACTCACAAAATATGAAGCTTGTATTATCATGGGGATACAGCCAAGGAACAAATAACAGTATAATATTTACTATAAAAGCAAACAGGTAATTTTAGATATCAGAGCCTATCAATGGTCTACATGTAGATCCCCATACTGAGCTTCAGCAAAATGAGAGCTGACTGGACAAATACACCTTTGTTTTATAGGAGAAATAAAAAGAAGGAAAAAAAGAATAGTTTGCAAAAATAGTAATATAAACCAAAGCATGTACAGATTCTACACCAGTATGTTGTTCAACAGAATAATTTAATAAGAATGTGAATTCAGTAAACAAGAGCTCAGAGATGAAAAGATTAACTATAAGAATTAATTGAAAAGAGAGATTTCAGGAGTTCCCTGATGGCACAGCAGGTTAAGGATCCTGTGTTGTCACTTCTGTGATTTGGGTTGCTGCTGTGGTGCAGGTTTGATCCCTGGCCCAGGATTCTGAATGCCTTGGGCATGGCTGAAAAGAAAAGGAAGATTTCAAAGCTAAGGTACAAAGGTAAACAATATTGAAAATATCACCACTATAGTTATAGATATGGCAAGGTCAAAATATAATTGTCTGAAAATTAAATTGTTAAAGTTGATAACATACAGGAGAGTTCTAAAGTAATGTATAATGAATGCACAGAAAAAAATTCAGATATTAACATTTACTAAGGAATATCTAATGGAAATGGAATGACAAATAGAATTTAATACATGGGAATTAGTGTTCCTGAAATAAAGTGCCCAAGAAATGAAACATAAAAACTATTAATATATATACATATATAGATGCATATTAATGTGTCCCTGAAATAAAGGAGGAAATTTGTCTTTATTATTTGTATCAGAAATATTGTTCAAATACACAACTTCAAGATGAATTTTAGTTAACTAAATACAAAGATTTAAAAAATGAATTCAAATACTTTGGCCAAAAGAATAAGTCACTTATAGAACAACAAAATCTGGCTGGTGTTAGACTTCTTGACAAAATCAATGCTATAAGACAATAGAGGAATGCCCACAAATTTCTAAAAAAGAGAAAAAAAACTATTCATATGTCAAGGTAATAGGAAGGCATCTCAAAACATGAAAGAATTCTGGAAACATTCATTCTTAAATACTTACTGAAGAAAACTACTTGACTGTAAAATCCATCCAACATAGAGATGAGAAAATGTCAAATAGGAACAGTGTTTTAGCTTATAAGAACAAGAGGAGGATACTGCAAAATCAAAGGCTATTACAGGGAGCTCTCTTATGGCTCAGTGGGTTAAGGATCTGGCATTGTCACTGCAGCCACTTGAGTCATTGCTGTGGTGCAGGTTGAAGTCTGGCAGGCACGACCATAAGAAAAAATATGTATATATTAAAAAAGACTATTGCGGTAGTCTCCAAACTGGTTCATCAATCAACTATCCATCCCACCCAGCTGATACATCAGTAATGTTCCTGAATCGTGTCAATTCCCCAACCCAAGTCTTTAGTGCCTGGCATATAGCAAATTCTCAGCTAATGTTTATTAATCACAATGACATGTATGTTGTTTGCTAAAAGCACTTAAAATACATATTTGTCTATTTCTAACCCCTGGGGTCCAATTAAATCATTGGACTCCAAACTCTTCAAATCTGTAAAGGTATCATAAAAAAAAATTTGAGACTATACCTGTAATATGTGTATACTCACTAACAAGTGTTACAAATATAAAAATACATTCTGGACAAAAATATATACAAATGTAGAAAATGGAAAATTTCAAAAGATAACCTATATGAAATGAATAGAATTTTTCATTGTCTTACTCATATCATAATGACAATACTTCATAAAAAAAACTCCTCCGTACAAATTTTCATAGTTTTGGGGGCAACTTTGGTGTCAAACTCATGTGGTTGATGAGAAGCTTGTATAGGAAATAGATCTATCTGTTCTTCCTTCTACTTGTTTTGCTTATGTTTGCACTGTTGGTATTGTCTTCAATCTGCATTTTCTTTCTGGAATGTTTTAAAGCCGTTTATTCACTTCTAAGAGTTAGTTCTGTTCAAAGTAGCTAATAGAATAAATAGACTTGAATTCTTTCTTCAGGATCCCATGCTTATCATAAATAGCTTTCAGCAGTATCCATCCATTTCTGAAATGTATGGTATCTAAATTTGAAATAGTCCATCAGTACCACTGTCAATAGGCATATGACATATTGGCAAATAGTAATTCCTCTCCTATTTTTCTACGAAAAATAAATGCAAAAACCTCTAAAAATTTTCTACTTAAATCTGTCAGTATTATCTTAAGCACCTCACTTTGAAAAAGATCATACATTCCTCACAAGGAGATTACTCACCTATTGTTTTAATCATTCTAGGTTCTCTTACTGTAGAATTTCTAAACAGTAGGGGCATGGCTAATCCTTACTAACTCTCCAGAACTGATATCAAATTAATGTCATTAATTATTACCCATAACATTAGCCTTCTTTCCATTTGATTTTATTTCTCACTACAATTTCTTTTTCTTTTTCTTTTTAGGGCCACACCTGCAGCATATGGAGATTTCCAGGTTTCCAGCTTGAATCAGAGCTATGTTCACCAGCCTACACCACAGCCACAGCAACTCAAGATCCGAGCCACATCTGCGACCTACACTACAGCTCACAGCAGCGCCGGATCCTTAACCCACTTCACTGAGCAAGGCCAGGGATCAAACCTTCGTCCTCATGGATACTAGTCAGATTTGTTTCCTCTGAGCCACCATGAGAATTCCTCTCACTACAATTTCTTATTACTAAGTTCCTACTCCTATTAAAAACACCATTAGTTGATAAGGATTGTTTTGAAAATTTGCACAAAAGATTTATGCTGTGTACATTAAATGCCATTGCCTCTAAAGGAATATTGTACCAACTCTTAATTTGAGGTTGAATTTTTTCCTTTGTTAGATGTGGTTTTACTCCTGTCTTTAAGCTTAAAAGCATTCTCTCATCTTTTTCCTGAAATTGTAGTCAATTTGGCATGGTGGACAACTGATTGTGTATCAGAAGCCATGTGGTTTATGTTATTCTGGGAGTCCAAGACATATGCCTATATAAATCAAAAGCAGAAGATTTGGCATCAAAGATCGGGGGGCAGAGTTATCAGGACTTGGGCCACATCTGCACACCAGCTCCCTCTCTTAGAAACTATGCCAAATTACCTCTCACTTCAATGTCCATGTTTATAGCAAGACCTGCTTGTTGTGAGAATTACATAAATAATGAGTGCAGAGTGCCTGGCATACACAAGTTGATAAATAAATGATAGCTATTGGCACTATTATTATCATTTCTATTATAAACTCCCTTTAGGGATAGAAGGCATGTTCTCTTGCTTTTCACATAACTAACTTAATGAAGCTACATGACTACCATCTGCTTCTTTTTCCTGTGCAAATAGGCTTTACTTTCAAGGTTGAATTTGCAGTAAAATTAAATGAGTAAAATTTTTTTTGAAAAACCTTGCAGGTTCCTTTTTGCAAGGATCAGAGAAATCCATATCCCTGGTTAAAGGTGGAAGAAGTGAGTATGCAGCGGCTTTGGCATGGGAGAAAGGGAGTTCTGGCCCAGGAGAGAAGACATATTCTGACTGGTTGGAATCAGTGAAGGAAAATCCTGCTGTGATTGACTTTGAGGTAAGATTGCAAAGCATTCTGGGTAAGAGCTAAAGTCAGTTCTCTGGCAGCCCAAATTGCACATCACATAATTCCTTTTCCATTTTCCTCTCAGATGATAAAAGAAATGTCTGTCTTTCAGTGTGTATGCACAATGTACCTTAAAAAAAAAAAGCATTAAATTACACCTCCATTGTTTATGCTGTTCAAACAAGCATTCTCTAGTATGGTATTTAGAATTCCTAGCACACATGAAATACCAGAAGTGGGAATTTAGCGCATAAAACTGCCCGAACTTGCCTAGAGTAGTTCTCTTCATCTCCCCATACATACAGTAAATTTGATTTCTGTAATTTTCTTGCAATTCTTTATTCGATGAGCCCTCCTAAATCTTCATTTATAGCTCTGTGGGATAAATGGGATTTTAGATGCATTTGGCTTCCTGTTTCTATTACCTTTGATTAAATTTACCAGTCTTATATTTGTTGTAATTACATTAAAGGGTGATTTTTATTATGTATGAAATGCCTGGTCCACAAATCAATCACACGGCATTTAGAACCAGTTTTGCCTAAAACATAAGCACATTTTTAAAAGCCCCTTAAAGAAGTTATTCTGCTCATTTCATTTAAATGAAGATGAAGGATCATACTGAGTGAAGTAAGTCAAAGACAAATATCATATGATATCACTTACATGTGCAATCTAATTTTGAAAAATTATATAAAAGAACTTATTTATAAAACGGAAAGAAACTCACCAGTCTCAAAACCAGTCTTAGGGTTACTGTAGGGAAGACCATGTGGGGGGGGAGGAATTTGGACGGTGGGAATAACATATACACACTGCTGTATGCAATAGATGCATAATAAGAACGTACTGTATAGCACAGGGAAATCTACTCAATAGTTTGTAATAACCTACAGGGGAAAAAAAGAATTAGTATATGTGTGTGTGTATGTATGTATATATAGGTATACGTATATATGTGTATATATATATACACATACAATTGTATGTGTATATATATAGGTATATATAGGTATATATATGTGTATATATATATACACATACAATTGTATGTGTATATATATATAGGTATATATAGGTATATATATGTGTATATATATATACACATACAATTGTATGTGTATATATATAGGTATATATAGGTATATATATGTGTATATATATATACACATACAATTGTATGTGTATATATATAGGTATATATAGGTATATATATACAATGTATGTATATATAGGTATACGTATATATGTGTATATATATATACACATACAATTGAAACTAATACAACATTGTAAGTCAACTACTCACCAATAAATTTTCAAGAGGAAGATCAAATAAATAAGTAGAGATAAAGGAGTTCTTTCATCATGAAAGTAGAATAATTTACATACATTGTGAAGATACTTTGAGCTCAGTAGGTTATTGTAGGAAAACGAGATCCACCTGCCCACCTGGGCACTTGTGCGTCCCTCATGGCACTAGAGAGTCATTCCTTGGGGGATTTAAAATAAGCTCTAATTTTGCATTAGCCCCATTATTTGCTGCTGTAATTCTTTTATTCATCCTACCCACCAGTTCATTTCTCCATTTTCTCCCTCCACGTTCTCTCTTCCAGTTCTACCAAAAGCCAGTACTGCTGTCCCTGGAAACATAAAGAACACAGAAATCTTCTCTTCACCCTTTCTGGATTTTTCTACCACACAAAGCCTCTTTTCATCCTTTCTGGATTTTTCTGCTTAAGTCAGACTTTATGAGGTTTCAGCAGAGCGTTTCTGAGCTGCCTCTCTCGGTCACTTACCTCAGTACTTCGATGCTTAATACATAAGATGATGTAAATCCAAGTTAATGGCACCTCACGAGGCTTCCACCATAGGAGAATGCCAAGGGAGAGTAAGCTCCAGAACAAAGACAACTGTCATACTTTAGGGACAGCAGAAGCCAGCCAATCATGCAGACAGCTGCTCTACCCCCTCTAGGGAAGGGAAAAATACTCACCTGCTCTGGTGGGGAGGGCTTTTCCCCACTGGCTCAACAGGCAGGTATTCCCCATTCTACACCTATCTCTTTGAAGCGTGGAATTTTGCAGGCCTTGATGGCAACATAGCCCAAGGGATATGACTCTGACTGGCCCTCCTCCCTCCCATCTGCTCTCAGCTTGCTCCCATCACAGACTTGGTAAGAAACATCCCCTGTGCAGTGACAAGACGGAACAACCTAAGGAGAGCTTTCCGAGAATACGCAGCCAAATTTGACCCTTGCCAGTGTGCTCCGTGCCCCAACAATGGCCGCCCTGTGCTCTCAGGGACCGAATGTCTATGTGTGTGCCAGAGCGGCACCTACGGTGACAACTGTGAGAGGCGTGCCCCGGATTACAAATCTAGTAAGTGTCGGGAATTTACTGTGAGTAGGAAGGTTTTCCCCTCCACAAGGTATTCCAGGTCAGTCAATGAAAAAACGAAACAAAACAAAACAGGACTTCTCTTAGCAACTTCCATCTTATGCAAACTCACAAAAAAAAAATAGGCCTGGAGAAAGACGCTAAAGTCAGACAATCCTGATGTGAGTCTCAGCTGTAACCTATCAGCTGTATGACCTTGGGAGTCACCTAATATATCTATGCCTCAATCTATTCATCCATAAAATGGGAATAATGCCACTATATATCTGAAGATATATAGTGTGTGAAGATTATATATGTGTGCATAAAGAATATACAGCACAGTGCCTATAACATAAAATAAAGTAGAACAATAAATCAGACTACAAAATAAAATGTGATACTGTTTTTACAAACTGCTTATGTATTCTAGTGTAGGATGAGGATGGCTTTAATTTACTAAGGGATAAATTAAACCACAACCACAGTTTTCATGAACGACTAAGGAATGTTCGCGGTTACCTCTAATCCTCCTTAGAAAGAGGATGTGCCAGGGGAGTAAGAATATAGTCTATCACCTTTAAAAACATAATTTAATATATATTCTATCAGAGTTCATACATGTACATACATGTATGCATATATGTACCTGTGTGATCTGCTTGCTGCCGATAGTTGAAAATGATTCAGAGCAGTTACCATTTCATTCAGGCAGTGGGAACAGGAAAGGGAAGTCAGGGGATATATCAGGCCCTTTGCACAGATAGTTTCCCTTAATCTTCACGATTAGCCTATGATACCCCCACAAAAGATCACATGGCTAAAAAGTGAGGGAACCAAGTTGGTCTGGCTTCAAAGCCCAAATCCTCCCAGACACACCTTGATGGGTGGGGGGGCCCTCCTGTGTTCCAGATGCAGTAGATGGGAACTGGAGCTGCTGGTCTTCCTGGAGCACATGTGACACTACGTACAAGAGATCAAGGACCCGAGAATGCAACAACCCTGCCCCCCGGCAAGGAGGGAAACCCTGCGAGGGGGAGAGGCAGCAGGAGGAACACTGCACATTCTCCATAATGCAGAACACGTAAGGGGGGTGAGGGGAAAGAGGGGCATCCCCTGGCCACAGCTAGAGTTAAGGTATTTATTTCTTACTGCTAAGGAAAGAAATAATTAGAATTGCGCCCATTTCAACACAGTGAAGTATTGGATCTGCCGCTACCTGTTTCTCTTTAATATTTTCTCTTGTTTTATAAATATCATACACATAAATATATACACATAATGTGTATATGTGCCTACATTTATATACACAGGTGAATGTGTGTATTTGTATATATACTTGTTATATTATACACACACATTTATTTTTCTTTTTTAGTGGACAGCCATGCATCGGTGATGATGAGGACATGAAAGAAATAGACCTCCCTGAAATAGAATCAGATTCAGGGTGTCCTCAACCAGTCCCTCCAGAAAATGGATTTATTCGGGTAAGCATCCTGACCTTCACTTTAGATTTGGAATCCAAAAACATAGGACTCAGAATGCATGTCCTTTCTTTTACTTGGAGTTATTGTTTTCTTAGTTTAATAATCTGCTGACTTAAAAAGTACAAAAGGAAGTTTCTGTTGTGGCTCAGCAGTAATGAAACTGACTAGTATCCATGATGATGCAGGTTTGATCCCTGGCCTTGCTCAGTGGGTTAAGGATCCAGTTTTGCCATGAGCTGTGGTGTAGGTCACAGATGTGGCTCGGATCCAGCATTGCTGCGGCTGTGGTGTAGGCTGGCAGCTGCAGCTCTGATTAGACCCTTAGCCTGGGAACTTCCATGTGCTGCACATGTGGCCCTAAAAAAAGGCAAGAAAAAAAAAAGAAAAGTTTAAAAAGTGATATGGTACCCATATACAATGGAATACTACTCAGCCATTAAAAAAGAACAAAATAATGCCATTTGCAGCAGCATGGATAGACCTAGAGATTATCATAGTAAGTGAAGTAAGTCAGACAGAGAAAGACAAACCTCGTATGATATCATTTACATGTGGAATCCTACAAAGTGATATAAACTAACTTATTGCAAAGCAGAAACAGACTCACAGACTTCACAAACAAACTTAGGGTTACCAAAGGGACAGGTGGAAGGGAGGGATGGGCTGGGGGTTGGGGATTGGCACATGCACACTAAGGTATGGAATGCCAATAGGGACCTGTTGTACAGCACAGGAAACTCTACCCAATATTCTGTGATAGTCTATGTGCAAAAAGAATATGAAAAAGAATGGATGTGTGTATATGTATAACTGAATTACTGTGTTGTACAACAGAAATGATCACAACATTATAAATGAACAATAAAACTACAATAAAACTTTTAAAAATGAAAAAAAGGTTAAAAAAAGTTAAAAAGTGGTATTTAGAAAGGCTCCATCACTTTTCTTTCTTTTCCTTCACCTGGAGATATCTTCATACCTGGTTGTTAGACCAAAGAATGGCAGGTTTTTTGTGTTCCTTGTAACTACTAACTCATGTGCTGGTGGAAGGTTTGTGTGAGTGAAGAATGGTTTGGAAGACTCTGCAAGAATCTGCAACTAAGATCTGACTACTTGTTTCTGAGTCTGAGCAAACTAACCTCTAATCTAAGGCATATTATCAGAGAAACAAACTAGTCTTGGCTGTAATCATAGGAGGTATTGAATCTGTAATGTCTTATTAGGTTAGAAAACTGTAGAACTCTTAAGGAGTCAATACAGTTTTAATACCTTTTAATTTATCTTTTTTCATTAAACCACAATATGTTTCTATGATTAAAAACAACTAGATATTTTTTGTCAGAAAGGTCTGTGACTTTAGATATAAATTTTCAGGAGATACATAATATTTAAATTGATCACAGGAGATATGCTCCCTAATCAATTTTATCTTAATTTTTATTTTATTTTTACTTTTTAGGTCTTTTTGCTTTTTCTAGGGCCACACCTGCGGCATATGGAGGTTCCCAGGCTAGGGGTCTAATCGGAGCTGTAGCCACCAGCCTATACCACAGCCACAGTGATGCAGGATCCGAGCTGTGTCTGCAACCTACACCACAGCTCATGGCAACGCCAGATCTTTAACCCACTGAGCACGGCGAGGAATTGAACCCACAACCTCATGGTTCCTAGTCGGATTCATTAACCACTGAGCCACAATGGGAACTTCCTATCTTGATTTTTAAACTCAACCTTTCTTAAACCCAGTAAAGCCTTTAAATTCATCTGTTTCCATCTATATCATATTTATGATCAAAGATTAATAACCCTCAGGAGTTCCCATTGTGGCTCAGCAGTAATGAACCCAACTAGTATTCATGAGGATGTTGGTTCCATCCCTGGCCCTGCTCAGTGGGTTAACAATCTTGCATTGCCGTGAGCTGTGGTATAGGTCACAGACCAGCTCGGATCTGGTGTTGCTGTGTCTGAGGTGTAGGCCAGCAGCTGTAGCTCTGATTCAACCCATAGCCTGGGAACTTCCCATATGCTGCATGTGCAGCCCTAAAAAGCAAACAAACAACAACAACAAAAAGATTAATAACCTCAATTCTCCAAGGCCAGCAAATAGACATCCATGAAGCTGAGTCTAGACCAATGTGTCTTCCAAGTTCATCCACCTCTGTTTGTATATAACATGCCAGGCCTAAATGTGTGAGGGGAAGAAATATTTTGGAGGGCATTAGTGTCCATTAGTCTTGCCTCTAAAACCAGAGGTTCTCAGATTCCAGAACACTGAAGGCTGGTTTGGGGCAGGGCCCAGAAACTTCCATCTCCAACAAGTTCCTGGGCAATACTGATGCTGTTAGCTCAGGAGGCACACTTGGTAACAAACCCTTTGGAACAGAGGTCAGCAAATGCCTGCCTTCTATTTCCTCTTCTTTTTTTTAAATGAAGTTTATTGGAACACAACCACATTCCTTTATTTACATAATAACTATGGCTGTTTTGTGCAGCAAAGGCGCAAGGCGACAGACACTGCCTGGCCTGCAACTGACTATCAAGGTTCTTGATAGAAAAAAGTTTGTCAGTCCACCCTATAGTATCCTCAGAATTACATTTTGTCAGAGCCAGATACCTAAATAATTTTTAATCTGTTTGTGCCAGCTACTTACAGAAATTGTTGAAACAATCAACATTCTAGTTTTCAAAACATACAAAGAGTTTAAAAGGTGATTCATTATTCTAATGACTCTTTATAAAATTATATGTTTACATTTCCAGTAATAAGTTCACTCCTTGTTTTAATTTGCTCTTTATTAAAGACCTAATCCCTGCCTGACAATAGTTTTTACTCAAAAGTAATACAATTTTAACCTTCCCAATGAGCACTCTCTGAAATTCCTGGAAGCAAAATGCCCTTTGTATAGAATCCAAAAGAGGCAGAGATGCCTAATTCCGGGCTAGAGCAATGGTGTCATTGCGTGTGAAGACATCTGTTCAACGAGCAAGACATAGGTTCTACCCCTATAGGCAAGTGACAGTGACTTTGGCAAGGGTCCCTATGTAGGCAGTCTAGCAGATGTGCTTGTTGAAGCTTGATGGTTGCAACATATACTTATACGTTGTTGCTTCGTAACAGAAATGAAGCAGAAGCTGATGCCAGTAATTTATTTGGGGATGAATGCAAGAGAAAATGTGCATCCTTTGAATAAAACATGCAGATCATTAACACTACTCATCGTGCCATTTCCCGCAGAAACACAGTCACAGCCATAATAACCAATGGTGGAATATTTTTTTTGTATTCAGGAAATTAATCATCTTCTAGGAGACAAGCTGAATCATGTGGCCAAGTAATACAAAGGTGACGACTGAGCTTTCACCTCCCTCAAAACTCCCCAGAGAGTAACTTCCCAGTCAATTCTTTGTGCTTTTCTCCCTCTCAGTAAGAAAAGACTGTTCCATTACTGGCTTCCTTAGAGTGTTTTGCATTTTTCAGCAAAGAATTATGAAGCCCTGTGTAAAGCTTTGTGAAGCAGAGATATGGTAGTAGAAGTGCCACTCAAATGTCAGGTTGGGTCTGATACATGTGCTAAACATAAAATAGAGCTTTTGTACAAGTTTCCCCCCAAACCTGAAAGGGTGGTACACCTGATAAATCCAGGGAAATGAAGAAGGTTTTCCACAGAGGACGTTCTATTTGAGTTGGGTCTTGAGAGAAGGAACAAGAGAACATGTTGAGGATAGAGTAAAAGCCAGATAAAGACCTAGAGGTATGAAAGAGAATATTATGTTCAAAGAATGACAGGTGGCTTTGGTTTGCTAGGTTCTATTGGAGGAAATGGCAAGAGGTGAGGATGGGAAAGAGGCTTAAAGGTAATATTCCAAGCTAAGAATAGAAAACCAAATTTATCTTAAAAATTTTATCGAACCCCCACATGATATGGGTATACTTTAATTACCCATTAATTGGGAAAGTGTACAATGACCAACAGGTTATCGGGGCACTTTCAAATGATTTGTAATCAATTTGTTACCATAGCAACTGCATATATTGCTGCATATTTAGGATACGTTATTTATTCAGTTTATAGCCACTACAGGCTGTGTATAGAGTTTTCTTATTCTTGCAATAGTAGGCCATCACCTATACAGTGGGGAGCAAGTTATTAAGTAAAATACACACACACACACACAAACACACACACACACACACACACAGGCTAATCAATTTAGAATAGCAATATGGAAGATGGATTAGAAGAGGGTCCAGTTAGATCCTGCTATATAGCACAGGGGACTATATCTAGTCACTTATGATGCAGCATGATAATGTGAGAAAAATAATGTATGTATGTATGGGTGACTGGGTCATCTTGCCGTACAGTAGAAAATTGACAGAACACTGTAAACCAGCTATGATGGAAAAAATAAAAATCATTAAAAAAAAAGAAGAAGAAGAAGAGGGACCAATTAGATAGTTGTCCTGAGATCACACATGCTATGAACAAAGGCAATGGTGATAGCAAAGGAAAAGAGAACTTTGAGGGATGCTGAGGAGTAGAAATTGAATGGACTCTGGAGTGAAGGAAGAAAAAGTATCCAGAAGGACCCCAAGGTGTTTAGAGATACTATTTGTAACATTAGTAACTTGCTGGTTTCCGTTTTAATTCTAGAATGAAAAGACACTGTATTCAGTTGGGGAAGATGTTGAAATTGTCTGCCTTACTGGATTCAAAACTGTTGGCTATCAGTACTTCAGATGCTTACCTGACAGAACCTGGAGGCGAGGAGATGTGGAATGCCAACGTGAGAACTGGGCAGACATTCTGCCTGACTCTGCTAAAGAATGAATGGGCCCAAACTAAGTAGAGCAAAGTCACCCCTCTTAGATTCATCCATTTTTACTATTCTTAAGTAATTATGGTGAAAAGGTTTAGCGAAGCAGAAAATAGGATTCATGGGATAAAATTAGATTTCTAAATATCTTCATGTTTTAGTTCTCCTGCCCCTGCTTATTAGCAGGACTGTGAGGCATGTGCTTAAAAAGAAATCTGGGAAGTCTGCTAACTGTATCTAAGCACAGACATCTGCTTTGCGTGGTGCACAAAGAGATGCAAATTGATGAGTCCCCGGAAGATGATACTTGCACTCTATGTATCAGAGATGGGATTTTACAAGAAATGCAGTTTTATCCTTGGAGCACATTCACATTCTCTGTTGATGAAGAAAGGGGGAGTTTGTAGGCTCCACATGTACCCACGCCTCAGTAAAGTTAAAATGCGATTCAAACAAGGCTCAGATGGGGACTCCACAGAGTTGTTATGGGGAACCATGACATAGAGTTGAGATCAGTGTCAATTAGAATGTCCTGCCTCTGTGTCACCCACAATGTGAAGAAAGTGAGAAGAAGATCATTTCTTGAAAGAAAATGATCCCAGTAAGGTAATGAAAGTTGCAAGTGGCTAGAGCCAGTCTTTAGCAAGTTCCACAGTTAAAGGAACTAAAGGGAGTTTCTCAGTGGAAGCCAGGGATCCTCAACTGCCAGTTTTTCTGATCAAAAGGCAGCATTAAAGCGAACCAAAGCAGTGAATCATATTCAAGTCACTTTTTGAATTACATAAAATCTGCCTATACCCCCTGAGTATTCTGTTCCACCACATACATCTGAAATGTTTCTGTCTCTGCAGGGACTGACTGCCTCATGCCAGTGGTGCCAGAAGTACTGAAACTGTCACCATTTCAGAGATTGTATAAAATTGGTGACTCCATTGAGCTAAGCTGTCCCAAAGGCTTTGACATTTCTGGGCCATCGAGGTACACATGCAGTGGGGATTCCTGGACACCACCCATTTCAAGCTCACTCACCTGTGAACAAGGTGAGTAGCATCTCAGGATCTGGGGTCTGCTAAGGTGGTGTCCTCTGAGGTTGGTCGTGTAGCATCTACAGAGGCAGTGTTTCTTAAGTGTGTTTTGGGAGGAGGAAGCAGAAGATTCCACTGTCAGGCTGGATTATATTTCACCTGATATCATTGGTGACATCAGGAAGCAAATAAGTAGATATTAGTCAAGTGGGTGTCTTCGAATCTTAGAGAATGAGGTCAATTTGCTTTTCCAACATAATATTTCAATATTTTGAGAGCATGTAAGCTCTATCATGTAACAAAATCAGAATTAATAGTTAACTGAAAATTTAGTCCAAGTGGAGAGCCATAAAAAAGTCATATGTACTACTTTTTAATTAATTAAATATTTTATTTAGACTTAGAATGTAGAAATACCAAATATTCACCAATTTTCTAGCACAGGAGCAAGCTCTAATTTCCTAAATAGTCTCCTAATTTGAGTGCCAAGATTATTAACCTATATTAACCCTAACACTAACCCAAATACATAATTTATCATCTATGTTTTCCCATATCAGTTCCTCTAAAACAATGGATTTTTTTTTTGTCTTTTTGCCATTTCTTGGGCCGCTCCAGTGGCATATGGGGATTCCCAGGCTAGGGGTCCAATCGGAGCTGTAGCTGCCAGCCTACGCCAGAGCCACAGCAACGGAGGATCCGAGCCGCATCTGCAACCTACACCACAGCTCACGGCAACGCCGGATCGTTAACCCACTGAGCAAGGGCAGGGATCGAACCCGCAACCTCATGGTTCCTAGTCGGATTCGTTAACCACTGTGCCATGACGGGAACTCCAAACAATGGATTTTTTAAACCCTGGGTGGGACACTTCTTTTAAAAACATCTCTACTAAAACATAATTTAAAAGATGCATGCACCCCAGTATTTGTAGCATACTATTTACAATGACAAAGACATAGAACCAACCTAAATGTCCATCAACAGAGGACTGATAAAGAACATGTGGTATAGAGGTTCTGGCTGTGGCACAACAAGATCTGTGGCAACTCTGCAGCACCAGGACATAGGTTCAATCCCCAGCTAGGCACAGTGGGTTAAAGGAGGCAGGTCTCAATGGCAGCTTGGATCTGATCCCTGACCCAGGAACTCCACATGCTACAGGGTAGCCAAAAAAGAAAAAGAAGAAGGAGGAGGAGGGGAAGGAGGGGAGGAAGAGAAGGAAAAGGAGAAGAAGAAGGAGTATATATACACACAATGGAATATTAGCCATAAAAAAGAATGAAATAATGTCATTTGAAGCAACATGGATGGACCTAGAGATTATCATACTAAGTGAAGTAAGACAGAGAAAGACGAATATCGTAGGATATTTGCTCATATGTGGAATCTAAAAGAATGGATACGAATGGACTTATTTACAAAATAGAAGTAGACCCATAGACATAGAAAACAAACATTGTTTTACCAAAGGGAACTATAGGGTAGAGAAAGATAAATTAGGAAATTGGGATTAACCTATATACACTACTGTATATAAAATAGATAACGAATAAGGACCTACTGTATATCATAAGGAATGCTATTCAATATCTCGTAATAACTCAATATCTTGGAAAAAATATAGATATATATACAAATCACTTTACCGTACACCTTAAACTAATACAACATTGAAAATCAACATTTTAATATATTTTTTTTTTCGCTTTTTAGGGCTACACTCTAAAACCTCGCAGCCTATGGAGGTTCCCAGGCTAGAGGTCAAATTGGAGCTGCAGCTGCCGGCCTACACAACAGTCACAGCAACATCAGATCCTTAACCCCCTGAGCAAAGCCAGGGATTGAACCTGCATCCTCATGGATAGTAGTTGGATTCATTCCCCCGCTGTGCCACAACAGGAACTCCTGTAATGTCTCATTTTTAATCAGAGACTCTTTGAGGATCTACCTGAGCTCAGATATGATTGGGCCTATTTAGTCTATGAAAAAAAAAAACCAAAGGCACAGAGAAGCTAAATTTTGAGTAAATAAGAATCTTGCAGCAGCTCTGCTAGTTTTTCAAGTTCTCTGCCATCTTGCCTTCTTTATTCTCTCTGGACTTTTATAATGTGTGAAAGAAAAGGGAAAACTTAACCTATTATGTAACTTTTTAAAAAAATTTTAATGGCGCACCCATAGCATATGGAAGTTCCTGGGCCAGGGATTGAATCCAAGCTGCATCTGCGACCTACACCACATCTGTGGCAACACTGGATCCTTTAACCCACTGTGCCACAGTGGGAACTCCCCCCAATATATAACCTTAAAATTATTGATAATGAGCTTTCATGGCAATTTGTGGTAACTTCAGGTTAGTGCTGTGGCTTGGTTTCATTTGACTCCTGATCATATATGTCAGAGGGATAGATATAGCTGGGAACCACAGGCTTTTAGAAAGTTAAGATCATCTGGGCATCTTAGGTAGCAACCTCTTCTTTGTACAAATAACAGTGCATGTCGGAGTTCTCAATGTGGCTCAGTGGGCTAAAGGACCGATATTGTCTCTGTGAGGATGTGGGCTTAATCCCTGACCTCACTCAGTGAGTTAAGGATCTGGCATTGCCATAAACTGAGGCATAGGTTGCAGATGTGGCTCAGATCTAGTGTTGCTGTGATTGTGGTATAAGGCCATAGCTGCAGCTCCAATTTGACCCCTAGCCCAGAATTTCCATATGGTATAGCCATAAAAAAAGAAGAGAAAAAAATAACAGCTACATCACACACCCGCATACATGCACACACTCACACCTTTGTGTTTGAAAAAGAAATTAAAATTATAAGCCAAACTGGGAGATAATGAAATGTTCTACATCTAGATAAAGGCAAGAAATAACCCATCTCTTATAGTTTCTCTCTGACAACGCTGGCAGGAAGATCAATGAAAAGAAAGAAAATCATCTATGAATCTGAATACTCTTTCCTCTCAGTATGGGGGGAGCTGTGTGATAAACAAATGCTGAGATCGTGGTTGGCCAAGAAAAGACCTTTAATTTTTGGAGTTCCCATCATGGCGCAGCAGAAAAGAATCCGACTAGGAACCATGAGGTTGCGGGTTCAATCCCTGGCCTTGCTCAGTGGGTTAAGGATCTGGTGTTGCCGTGAGCTGTGGTGTAGGTCACAGACGTGGCTTGGATCTGGTGTTGCTGAGGCTGTGGTATAGGTCGCCAGCTACAGTTCCGATTGGACCCCTAGCCTGGGAACCTCCATATGCCGCAGGTGCGGCCCTAAAAAGACAAAAAAAAAAAAGAGAGAAGACTTTTAATTCTTTCAATATGAAAAAGAATTTTGCTTCCTGAAGAGATAAGATGCTGCATATCCTCTCAGTTACTTTTTTCCCCTCTGCTAAGAATTCAACACTTCCAGAAGATCCCCTCACCCTCAGCATATTTCCGGGTTCCTCAGAAACTGTGCAGGGCAGGCAGCGTGGGCAGCTGAGGGCATTTGGGCTTCTGCTGGACACTTAGTGAGGGAGCAGAATCCTCGCACATGATCATTGACAATTTCAAATCGGTGGTGACAGAGCAATGCTCTGTGTGCTTAAAAGTTGATGCTCTTTGGAAATAACATACAGCTTAGGGTCCCTCTATGACCTAAGTGTGGATTTATTTACAAAGGCCAAAGAGGCATAGCTACACAAGAAACCAAAGAAAAACAAGCCCATGTCAATGGAAATCTTAGTATCAGACCTTACCAGCAGCTATAGCTCTCCATATTCATGAAAGTTCTGAGCCAAATTTTGCCAGACAGAACAAGGGTCCTAACAGAGGATAATAGTAGGAAGTGGAAATGCATAGCAGCGAAGAAATTCTACCAAATTTTTTTAGACATGCCCATGGCATGCAGAGGTTCCCAGGCCAGGAATTGAACCCAAGCCACAGCAGAGACAAGGCTGGATCCTTAACTCACTGAGCTACCACGGAACTCCTAATTGGTTTTGGGTTTTTTGTTCTGTTTTGTTTTGTTTTGTTTTTTATCTTTTTCGGGTCGTACCTATGGCACATGGAGATTCCTGGGCTAGGGGTTGAATCGGAGCTGTAGCTGCTGGCCTGCGCCATAGCCATAGCAACCCCAGATCCGAGCTGCGTCTGCCACCTACACCACAGCTTGAGGCAATGCCAGATCTTTAACCCACTGAGTAAGACCAGGGGATCCAACCTTCGTCCTCACAGATGCTAGTCAGATTCTTTTCCGCTGAGCCATGACAGGACCTCCCCTAATTTTTAAAATCTTTATTTTTGCTTCTAACATAAACCTCCTACCCTACCAAACCTCCTGCCTAATATATCTTCCTACTGCCTTCCTTTGACAATTACTTGCTTACAGGGGCCACTGTCGTTCCACGGGTACCTGCTTAGTCAGATCCAATCCAGGAAGTTTGCTTCATCCAGTAGGCTCAGGTTGTCAGCTCCAGGTGGAATTCAACCGGTCTAAACCTTCTCTGGATGAGCCTCAACATGAGCAGAGATAACCAAGATTTCCCCTTCTGTATAACATGCCTACATGTTCTTCTACATTAATCTCCCTTCCTCAATTGTTTATCTTAGCTCAAGCATCATTTTCTTACAGATCTTTCCTTAGGTTTCTCAGTTGGGGTCTTTTGGTGAACTGGTCTCCTGGAACAGTGATTCTTCAAAATATCTATCTCAGCCTTTAATTATAAACCCATCATTCTGATTATTTGATTAATGTCATTCCCCCCCCC
Organism: Phacochoerus africanus; assembly: GCF_016906955.1. Taxonomy (NCBI): domain Eukaryota; kingdom Metazoa; phylum Chordata; class Mammalia; order Artiodactyla; family Suidae; genus Phacochoerus; species Phacochoerus africanus. Next base: position 54,065,395 of record NC_062544.1, read on the forward strand.
CCCACTATTCTTTAGATTCAGGCAAAAGGGGGACTGCTATGGTTTTCATTTTTTTTTTTTTTTTTTTTTTTTTTTTTACCCATACAATTCTGGTACCTAGAATATTACACAGGGATAAATAGCTACATGTGGGAGTTCCATTTCTCTATTGATTCTTCTTGTAAGAAAATATGTCTTTCAAGCCATTATCCTCCCAAATCCATCCTCACGGTTGTTGTCACAGACGTCAGTATTGCTAAACATAATGGACAACATTTTGGTCTTCATCTACCTTGACCTCTGAGCAACATTCAACAGTATTGACCTTATTTCACACATGTGTTCTTTCCCTGGCTTCTGAGACACACCGTTGTCTTGCTTCGCTTCTACCTCTCTGGCTGTTGCCTTCTATTTTTGGCAGCCGCCTGCCTTTGCGTGGACTTTAAGCGTTGGAGTTCCTCAAGGCTCAAATCTGTCCCCCGCCTCATGCTACCTTCTCCTGCTGGGGAATCTCACCTGCATACATAGCTTCAATGACAAATTTAAATCTTTACCACAGACTTTTCCACTGAGCTTTAGCCCTGAGTATCCATATCCCCATATATCTATCTTGCCTAGATGTCTTCAAGAGACCGTAAACTCAACATATGCAGAGAGGGACCCTTGAGTCATCACACTTGCTTCCCTGCAACTAACTAATGTCTTCTAATATTTTCTATTTCAGTTAAGGGACCAATATCTATTCTCTTATACAAACCAGAAACTTAAGAATTATGCTTGAAAGGGCTCATAATGTATCCACAACATGCAATATCCTCCACTTTACCTGCTCAAAATGTCTCATGTTTATCACACTTTTCTCTGTTTCCTCTGCTGGCAGGCACTTATGTCCAAATCACTATCTTCTTTCACCCTAACTACTGTAATAACCTCATAAATTATCTACTCCCTTGGCTACCATGACTCTCTAAATCCATTCTCCACACAGAAGTCAGAATTCATTTCTTTTCCAAATCCAGATCTGATTTTGTCACACCACTCCCCTGCATAAAACCTATCAAAGACTTTCCACTGCTTATGAAATAAGACAAAGATCCTTCAAAAGCCCTGTGTGACTCTGCACAGTCTGCCATGCAGCCACCCCTCTGGCGTATCTTATTCCATGTCCTTGTTTCCCTGTACTTCAACCACCCTGGCTTTCTTTCAGTTCCAAGAAAGTCATATATTATCTCTCTTTTGAGCACTTTCATAACTGATGTTTCTTTTGCTTCAAACACATTTCCTTTCCCCATTTTACTGCTTGTAACCTTCCTAGCTACATCAATTTTCTTGATTATATGCTTTCTCTTTAAGAGCAGCAGCAGTTCTATTTGTACTAGTATGTGTGTTTGGTTAATGTCTGTCTGCCCCACAAGACTAGAAGCTATGTGAGCACAGGATCTGAGTCAAATTTTGCTCAATCTACTCTCCCCAGAATCTATCACCTTGCTGGAAAATCATAGTCATTCAATAAGTATTTGAAAAACAAATGAACACAAGTCTCATTAATTCCATTTTCTTTAGTTCTTTGAACTTAACAACAGTTTTAGGTTGGAAAATGACAGCTCCTCACGAGAGTTAGGGAGGGCTTTTCAGATGGACTATATCATGATGACATACTTGGAAAAGCCAAAATGAATGCTCTCACTCCATGAGATAAATGAGAACCTTTCACTGCTGCCTTTTCTCCTAAATTCAGACTTATCCCTTGAAATCCATGCTGCGCGTTGTTCTTTTCTCTGTTTCCTTTTGTTTCAGATTTTCTGACACGCTTAAAGGGCCATTGTCAACCAGGACAAAAGCAGTTGGGATCTGAATGTGTTTGCATATCTCCAGAAGAAGACTGCAGGTAAGAAATACTCTAAGGACTGTGTTGAGAAACTGGAATAACTAGTCTATTATAACCAGCTTAATGAAGGAGCTGAGCTTCTTGAAGCATAAACATAAAATGTATTAATTCTTCACATAACTGATACCCCCCGTGTTCTGCTGAATTCCTCCTTCCCCACTGGGTGGCAAACACTCTTAATTATCTCTCTGCCTTTGTTCCTTAAGTTTGCATGACTTCGGCTACTAAAAAGGTCTCATTCTTGTCCAGTTTAAAACCTCAGGTTCAATGATTTCAAAACCTTCTCCTTCCCCCTAAGTGTAGGGCAAGATTATGATCCAAAAGATTGGACTAGAGAAAGTAGTGTGATGATGGACTTCCACAGACACACAGACACACACACCCACACACACAGACACACACACACATCTGTTTGTCAGTTTATTCTTCCACACAAGGGGCAGAAAGCATGAAGAAAAATGGGAGTTCCTGTCGTGGCTCAGTGGTTAACGAATCTGACTAAGAACCCTGAGGTTGCAGGTTTGATCCCTGGCCGTGCTCAGTGGGTTAAGGATCCAGCATTGCCATGAGCTGTGGTATAGGTCACAGACGTGGCTTGGATCCCGCGTTGCTGTGGCTCTGGTGTAGGCCGGCAGCTACAGCTCTGATTGGACCCCTAGCCTGGGAACCTCCATATGCCTTGGGGAGCGGCTCAAGAAAAGGCAAAAAGACAAAAAGAAAAGAAAAGAAAAGAAAAATGACATATCCTCATGTGATTTCTATGACTCTGCTGCTATAACTGCCTCTTTTCATATGAATAAACCCAGGAGTGTCGAGGCTGCTTATTAATCTAAGGGCTATTTCAGGGGAATTTAATCCAAAAATAGCAGCACCTTAAGGTAAAATTTTGTGTCTCTATCTCACAAAATAAATGCAGGGGGAGGCAGTCTAGGCATGGTATGATGTTTCATTTCTGGTAGGACTGGGGCTCTTTCCTTCTCTCTGTACTGCCATTCTTTTTTTTTTAATCTAATATTCATACTTTATTTTTCATTGAAGTATAGCTGATTATTTATTTTTAGTGAGGTAAAGTTGTCTTTTCTCATATTCTTAAAGTTCTTTCATGGTCCAAGATTTCTCTGTTGGAATACAAAGGAAGGAAGACAAAAATAATGGACACTTTTTCCCTCTCCCTCTCTCTGCCATGTTTGAGGCATATGGAAGTTCCCAAGCCAGGAATCAAATCTGAGTTTCAGCTGAAACCTACACCATGGCAACACCAGATCCTTAACCCAGTGTGCCACAGTGGGAACTCTACATTCTCTCTTTTTAAGCAGGGGGTGGGGTGGGGGGCCAGTCTTGGGATTCATCCCTGCTCCATCTCATTACTCTTATCTTATTCACATGGCCACAGGGTCTGTAAGGGAGTCTAGGAAATGCAATCCTTTGGCTGGATGCAAAAGCGTCTTTGAATAAAATTAGAGTTAAATTACTGAGGAAGGGAATGAATGAAAGTTGTGTCCGGTTGTGATACTTTACTCTTCGTACTGATTAGCTCTCATATTCCTCTGACCTACAGGTGAAAGAGCACTTATAGGGATCCATTTATTTGTTTATTTATTATATGAGACCACGACAGGGTCTTTTCCCATAAAATTCCATCCACATAATTCATCCCAAAGGTGAAACTCTCTACCCTCCTCAGTATTAGGCACAAGTGGGCCACCTGGTATGAACTTCTTGCAGCTGAAGCCCCGTCACCCAGCAGATGGTCTTCTAAGGAATGCTTACCACATTCACGTTGTCCATTTAACTTGGAAGAAACTTCTTTTCTTATCTTTTCAATACCAAACCATGAGAATACAGACTGTCTTCTGAAACTGCTTGAATTTCAGCTCAGTCCTGCCTCTCTATCCCTTTTCTATAGCTCTGAGTTCTTTATAGAGCACTGAAGCTGTTTGTGAGAGTGGCTGGCCCCACAGCTTGAATTCTCTGAACTTAGAAAGTGGCCTTTTGTTCTCGGCTATGGGCTTCAGTTCCTGGAAACAGTTTTACAGGCTGGTGCACTGACGGATAACTCAAAAGTTGACATCAGACAGGAAACTCAAATTTGGAGTAATCAAGGAGTTCTTGTCCTCTCAGCACTAGAAGGACTATGACTAACCTCTTGTTAGCAGAACCCATCCATTTACTTGGACTTAACAAATTACCCAGAGAGTGACTTAAAATCTCATTCTCTGAATCACAAAACAAACACACTTGCAAAGCTATTTAAGTATATATTAGACTCTGGTATTGCAACTAATGAGTGTTAGAAAGAGTTCAGAGGAGATACAGACTGCCATATGCTAGGTTGATCAGAATTAGCTTCAAAATGTAACTGGAAATTGATGTAGCCACAGATAGGCAGAGAGGAGAGATGATGTACCACTCATTGAGTAGGTCATAGCAAAGGAAGAATAATCTTGTCAGTTTAGATGATAAAGAGGAATTAAGGAGGATGGGAAAGTGATTCTAGAAAGGATAGTTGATTGGATTCAAAATATGGAAGATTTTGATTATCAGAATTTAAGAATTCAGACTTTAATTTGAGGATAATAAGGAGTAGTCCCAAGCTTAAAGTGAAATTTTAGAAAGATGAATCCCAGAGCATGCAAAATGAAGTGAAAGACTGAAAGCAGAGAATTTGGATACAGGGGCAGAGGGGGAAACAGGGAGGAGATAACTGAATGGCAAATTAACAAATGAGTGGTTACATGCCATCTCTTCTTTTCTAGACTTCATATATAAATTCTTGTTTTTCTCTCTTGGACAGCCATCATTCAGAAGATCTCTGTGTGCTTGATACAGACTCCAATCATTACTTTACTTCATCTGCTTGTAAGTTTTTGGCCGAGAAATGTTTAAATAATCAGCAACTCCAATTTCTACATATTGGTTCGTGCCAAGATGGTCCACAGTTGGAATGGGGTCTTGAAAGGATAAAACTTTCATCCAGTAGCACAAAGAATGAATCCTGTGGCTATGATACCTGCTACAGCTGGGAAAAATGTTCAGGTAAGTTCCAGGGGTGACCCATACTAGAAATGTTCCCACTTAACCTTTACCTCAGCTAGTTTATCCCACTTGCATTTATACACTCTTCCTCAAAAATAACCTTTCCTTCCTCAAAATAATTCCTTTTCATTGTAAAAAAATTTTATGAAATGATTTAAATATAAGGCAAAAATAGAACCCACCTGCAACTAGAAATAACTACTTTAGGAGAAAAGAGATAAATTAAGCGTTTGGAATTAACAGCTACACACTACTACTATATAAAATATTTAAATAACAAGGACCTATTGTGTGGCACAGGGAACTATATTCAGTATCTTGTGATAACCTAAAATGGAAAAGAATCTGAAAAGGAATATATGTATATTTTATATATCTACGTATCTGTATCGATCCATCTATCTTATATTTCTCTAAATATAGACTGGGTTTTATCATGGATAAACAAAACATGTGTCAGAAACATTTGCCTCAAATATTATGAAGTCCTCTTGCAGGGGTTGGGATCAGCCAAAGCTGGCAGTGTTAATACAGGCAGGATGCCTTGAGCCCAGACACCATCCCTCATGGGACCAGGCATGGCTTCTCCCTCGTGGAACATTCATTCTCCCACATTCTATTACTTCTCTCCCCCCCCTGCAGGGGGTCAACCAGATGCTTCAAGGAGCTCTGGGACTTCACCTCTAGAGTCATCCTTGGCTCAGAGTTAGCCCCTCATTCCCAGAGAGCACTCTAGTGAGCCACCAGCTAGCAGGGTAGTATTTCTTAAAATTGCTTGAGATCAGACTACTAATATGGTGCTGAACTAATTCAGAGTGACTTTAATTTCTTGTATAAAAACCCATCCCATAAAAAATTTTCCCTGGGGCCTCTCACACCCCAGGAGTGGCATGGATTATGTTACACATTAAAAAAAAACAGGATCATGGAAACCCTTCATGGCACAGTGAAAACGAATCCGACAAGGAACCATGAGGTTGCAGGATCCATCCCTGGCCTTGCTCAGTGGGTTAAGGATCTGGTGTTTCTGTGGCTGTGGTGTAGGCCAGTAGCTGTAGTTACGATTAGACTCCTAGCCTGGGAACCTCCATATGCCGTGGGTGCAGCCCTAAAAAGAAAAAAAAATAAGATCATGAGCTACATTTTATTTTACAAATTGTTCTTTTACATTTAATATACCATGAAACTATTTCCATGTCATCATATATTTTTCTTTCGTGTAATTTTCAATGTCTGCAAAAGCCTATATGGACATTCTGTGATTTTTTTTAAATCAATCTTCAGTTAGGCATTTAGATTTTTTTCCCAAGATTTTGCTGTTAAAAACAGTGTTGTAGTAGAAAAATCTATCACAGATAAATCTATAATTGAATATTATTTCCTTAGACTGTACCTTAGAAGATGAAATTTCTAGGTAAATTTTATTGTAAAATATAAAGTCTTTGTTGGTACAATGTATCAACTTGCTTTCCAGAAACATTTTATCACATCATATTCATATTTACTTGTGATACAGACTACCTTCCACACCCTCACCAAGCTATTACCCCTTTATATCTCTGCCTATTTGATGCTTAAGAGGTGGCATTACATTTCCATTTTCTGTAAATGTATTGCCTATTGGCACTTCATTTGTGAATTGCTTAAAAGCAGAAATTTCACAGCAGTGCATTCACTCTAAGATGAAATTGGAACCTGAAATAGTTCAACTAAGCGTCATATAATACATAAATAGGGGTTGAAGATTAGGCTTTAACAGAACTCAAATAGGCAGCTAGATTTCCCTTGTGACACATCAAAAAAATCAACTTAAATTGAGGCATAAAGTAAGCAATGGAAACTTATTACATTGTTAACATCTAACTTTTGTTGAAACCACCTTACTTTTGCAGAAACAAAGACAAAAACTTTATTATTACCCTTGGCTTCTCACTTTTCAGCTTAATATTCTTCAAGTTGTAACTTAAACCCAGGTTCTTTCTGATCCACTTAAAGCTGATTATCAAAATCCAACTCCCTAAGAACATGTGTGTGTGTGTGCATGTGTGCATGTGTGTGTGTGTGTGTATAAATAACTGGGTCATATATATATTAGCTGTACAGAAAATAAGCACAACATTCTAAATCAACTATATTTCAAGATAGAAATAGAAAGAAAGAAGAAGAAAGAAGAAAGAAGAAAGAAAGAAAGAAAGAAAGAAAGAAAGAAAGAAAGAACGGACAGAAGGAGGAAGGCAGGAAGAAGGAAGGAGGAAGAAGGAGGAAGGAAGAAAGAAAGAAAGAGAAGAAAGAAAAGAAAGAAAGAAAGAAAGAAAGAAAGAAGAAGAAAGAGAAGAAAGAAAGAAAGAGGAAAAAGAGAGAAAGAGAGAAAGAAAGAAAAAGAAGGAAGGAAGGAGGGAGGGAGGGAGGGAAGGAAAGAAAGAAAGAAGGAAAGAAAGAAAAAGAGAAAGAGAGGAAGGAAGGGAGAAAGGAAAGAAGAAAGGAAAGACCCAGCTGCCTTGACAGTTGGTGGGATTGAATCCCTTACAGAGGGTCATCATGGTGGCACAATCAGCAGGCTATCTGATGGTGGCGATTCAGCAGGTCAATGTCTGGGGCTCCCGACCTTCAAGCCATATCCCAACAAGGCAATTTCACATAAGAGACAGCCAACCAGGCCCGATACATGCATTGCCTAACTCTGATTATTATTAAGTCATCATGTAGGTAAATTTTACTATTCATTTTTTCACTGCAAGACCAACTCCATTGACCAACTGACATCTCTCTCAGAGAGAATAATTTGTGATACAAAAGAGATAAAAGTACTATAAAACTATGTATTTATTTAAACTGCATATTGACAATATGACTTTTTCTCTAAAAATTATAATGTTAAGAACATTGCTGTCAAAAATACATACAGAGAATAATAGGGGTTTGGACAGCAGGGAGGGGCAGCTCAGGTATTTGGGGATGTGTCCAGTGTTAGCTTCTATTCTTCCTTATTTATCACGGAGAAAGTGCCTTTAGGGCACTCTTCTATTGCAAAGGATTGCCCTTTTCTTTTCTTTTACCTTTCCCACAAATTATTCCTTTCAAATCTGAATAACAAATAATCCATGGCTTATGATTTCATCAAAATCTACTTTTACTGTTAGCCCTATGCTGTACATGTATCTAAATCCTACAGTCTCCATGAATCTAAATTTTTCTGAGAAAAGGAACATAAAAAGTTTAAATACCTAAGCAATATTGCTCAAGTCAGCAGAATATCTTGGAGTATTCAAACTAAAACATTAACATTTCTTAATAAGATATTTAAGTCGTTTAAAATATCCTTTGATCCTACACACAATCAAAAAACTGAGAGCATTTTCCCCCTAAAGATATGATCTGCCTGTGCCAGCAACTTAAGCAAAAATCACTGTCACAGAGATTTCTGTTTGTATAGCACTACAGAATAGCATTGATGTATAAACCATAGCATTTATAAAGAGAGAAAACTAAAAATGTGTTTTATACCCAATCCACTCAGGGCACATTGGGATATTATTAATTTTGAATTGAATTGAATGTCACCTTGATTAAATTGTGTTCTTGATTACGTTGTGTACTTTGCTGCTTTTTTCCCCCCTCTGTCTAAAATGAAATGAGAAAAAGTTTGAAATGGAATTCCCAAGTAACAAGAAGTTCACTTTTCAAGTTAGAATGCAATATGCTTCTAAAAGAGTTTATGTTTATGACTATTAAATGTTGTGTCAACTTCAAAAATATCCACCATCGACCGAGGGGAGGGGATTTATTCGATAAGCCCCATTTAGTATCCAGTATGCTGAGGTCAATGTACAAAGTGAGGTGAGGGGTACGATGATAAAGGAACTTTGTACCCTCAAATTGCTCATGGTTGTAGGAGAGAGAAAAGTCTTCTGACCTGGAAGGGTTTCATAAGGGTGGAAGCCTGAGAACCAAGTGTAGGGGAGTGCAGGGGGGATGCATTATTGGAAGTGATGGGAAGGGCCTTGTTGTGCCGATAGTATGAAAATTACTCTTGCTAAGAGCATCTACACCATAGCCATACTGATAATGTGGTGACTATGGCCTTTCCACAAGGCTGGAAACCTGACATCTTCTCTAGCAGTGGAACAGAGAAGTTACGTTACCTGTCCTTCACCAAACCCTATAGTTTCCAATAATGAAGACTTTCCCAACTAGAATCTTCTCTGGCTGGTTGACAAAAGATGTCAAAGGGAAACTCATGCTTTTTTTTTGTGAAATGCTTCCTACCAAGGACAGGAAGCTTATGTGCTTATGAGTCTCTCCCCATTTCCTTTCCCTACTGGCTCCCATCAGTTAAGACACATGAGAAAGAGCTGGTATCTGTGAAAAAGAAGCTAGAGCTTGATTCTCAGGCTGACTTGTCTATTTTGGCAACATCAATTATCCCAGATCCATCAAATACATCTCTTTTTGAATACTGATACCTGCACCCCAAATCAGAATTGAAACCAACTGATGGAGCAGAATTCATTGAGCACCTTGTTAAGAGTTGAATGGGACAAACAGATGGATGAGTCATAGTTACTGCTCTCCAGCAAAGCACTTATAACTGTCTTGAGGGAAAGACATGAAAAGCTAACAAGAAACAATAAAAATGTAGTACTGACAAATTTGCACCATTAAAGTTTGGTTAAAAAAAAAACATTGGTGTGGGGGTACGTGGCTATGAAATGCTTCATGAAGGAAGCAAGACTTGTATACACTAGACATGCAGGGGGAAGAAGGAAAGAACACATCATCCTGCAAAAGAAGGGGATGACATGGGCAAAGGACAAAAACTGGAGGACCCTTGGAATCTTGATAGGGAAATAGAGGGAGTCACTCTCTGGATGGAAAAAGTAGAGAAGATAATGTTGAGAGGGGATGTTGAGGATCTAACTATGGAGGACCTTGGACTAAAACATGCATTTATATAAGTAAGCCTATGTCCCTTTACTCAAAATTTATTTAATATACTTAGCTTTGGTTACTTTACCCCTAAATAATCATTTTAAAACTCTTTAATGAACAGCAAGATTTATAGGAACTATGAAATGATTGAGTGGTTTTGAAACCAGGACTCATAAAAGAACCACTCAATTTAACCTCTTATTAAATATCCAGACTGCCAGTCATAACTCGGGAATATTCTGGAAATATACAAACAAATGTGGCACTGAGTTATAAGAGCCCAAGCCTGCGAGTCACTTATGATGTAAAACCTGCCTCTACCACTTACTAATTTTGAGACCATGGGAAAACCACTTAACATCTCTGAGCCGAGTTTCCACATCGGTAGAATATCAGTGTTCATACCGTTTGTTGTGAGGATTAAGCAAAATAAAATATGTAAAGCTCTTGTCGTATTATGTGGTTTCTTAGTACATGCTAAATAAATGAAAACTTATTTAAGTGTTCTCAGGTGGTGCCAAGGAAGGACAGACTGAAGACATTGTGGCAATGGATGGAGAGAATGTAGCAACTGTTTGGATGTGGACAGTGAGTGAGGGGGCTGTCAGGACAGCCCAGCTCCTGCATCTTACTGGGAGAGCAGTGCATTCTCCTCTCTTACATCCAGATCACTCCATTCAACCACAGTTGGGTCCTTGGGGTCATTGCCTTTGTTCCAGCATTCTCATTCATTGCCACCAAAGAGCTCACTGTTCTGGGGACAAGTTAGGTACAATCAAACCCTAAAGAACTGTGGTGAGTCGTGCTATCTCTTTCATTGCAGCCGCCACCTCCAAGTGCATCTGCCTATTGCCCTTCCAGTGTTTCAAGGGTGGATACCAACACTACTGCGTCAAAATGGGATCATCAACGAGCACAAGAACCATGAACATCTGTGAAGTAGGAGCCATAAGATGTGCCCTCAGGAAAATGGAAATACTTTATCCTGGGAAATGTAGGTCTAACTGAAATCTTGATAAACAGATTTACTGTCCAAAAATAATCCCTACAGAGATGCTCTTGTATAAACAGCAGACTGCCACATCCAGGAGTTACTGACATAAATTCTTTTGTGTTAGTTTCATGTAATTATTCTCCCTGCTTCTTGTGTCTTCTCCTCTATCCAATTCTAGTCCACACCCCTAGGTAATAACTTTCACATCAGTCTAGTAAATTATTCTGTTCATGTGGCACTAAAATGATGGCACTTCTAATGACCTTATGAAGTACAAAAACCTTAATGTTCTTCAATGAATCAATAAACATAGAAGTCTCGAACTGCTTATAAAATACATTCTTGAAACTGAAACTTCATGCATTAATTCGACAAAAAATTGTGAATGTCTACTATGTACCCCAGTACTGTTTAAAGTGCTGAGTAAAACACACGAAATCCTTTGCCCTCAGGAAGCTCCCATTCATGTGGAGGAAGACATACAAAATATAAAAGAAGCATAAAATTATATAGGATGTTTGATGGTAATAATTGCTACGGAGAAAACAACATAGGGAAAGGTGAGTCCCTTCCTTAAACCTCATCTTACCACAAGGAAATATGCCATAGTTAATAAGCATCAAGTAAGGATGACTGGATTCAAGTGGAAATTGCTTTCCTTAAAGTAGTTAATCAACTTCTGGAGTTTTCTCCTTCTTAGGAAACTTTGCTTCATCTAAAGTGCATCATAAACCTTTTAAACTACACTGTTTGATGGATAGAAAGTCATCAAAGAATTTTAAGGGAATAATTTTTAAGCTAAGTCATATGTTTTATATTAGCCCATACCAAGTAAACACCCCTCTCTAAGGTGTCATTTGGAACCGAGGAAGAGAAATATCTTTGGAACAGTGGGTTTTCAAGCATGAGTATACATTGGAATAACCTGGAACATTTGTTAATACAGATTCCTGAGCCCCACCCCTTGTTTCTGGTTCAATAGCTCTGGGGTGGAGCCTGGGAATTTGTATTTCTAGCAACTTTCCAAGTAGTTTTGCTGTTAATGATCAGCAGTGTCTCATTTTGAGACCACTTAGTCTAAAAATGGAGCCAACCAACAGCTAAACCAATTACTAATGTAATTGATCTCAAACTGTTAGCCAGCCAGTCTCCGAGCAGGTGAGTGGAAGCAGATTCCCTTCCTCTAAAACTCACTGGGATTCCCACCCAATAGGAGGAGGCTATGAGTCACTGCCACCTAGCAGCACCCTCATTAGCCTTGTACATTAAATGTCACTCCTCTTCCATCTCATTAATCATAAGATCGTGGCAAAAAATCTAAAACATCTTACAGTTTCAAAGGAGAAGTATGAGGAAGGGAAAAACCTAGAAACAGAAAACACATTTTCCTGATATAATGGCAATTGAGTGGGAATTGTTTTTTGCCCTGGAGTCAGTAACCCATCTTTTTTCCCCGATCAGGCCACATCACTCCCTTTTCACTACAAAAGTGATGCAGGCCACTCTTGAGTCAAGAAACTGCTCAGGACTGACTTGGTTCTACTCTACCAACTCACATCAGCCCCACAACTTTCCAGGCCATACAGCAGTACTGGGAGAGGATGGGGAACCATGGGACCAGCAAGCACAGGGGCCAGTGCCCACAGTGAGAGTCCTATTACCTCCCAGAGGTCCCTTTCCTCCCCTTCGTGTGGAGGACGAGTATGCTGCAAGTAACCATTGAAGCCAAGCAACCAAAGCCTTAATAGAGTCATTTGCTGGGGCCCCTACATCCAGAATATACAGTGCTGTACTTGCTGGCTGGAGGCTGTGGAATCTCAGAGCTGCCAGTGGTGAACAGATTGCTGGAGAAGGTTCTGGAAGGATTCATACCAGGGGAGTTACCTCTTACACGAACATGAGAATACTTCCTGCCTAGGGCATGCTGAAGGCAAGGTGCTGAGCTCTTGGTCCCCACCAAAGTGAGAAGGGAGTGGTGTGGCATTACTGTGTAAAAGATGGGTGCAGCCCTTTCTCCATCTCAGTCCCACAGCTTAGGCAGGGAGTGAAGAACTTTGGTGGTTCTCATGGCTCCATAGAGAAGAGCACAAAGAAGAGGAAAGACAGGTGCTCTGAGGCCATCCTGCATCTTGGACTTGAATCTATGGAGAGCACCAAAGGAGATGTAGCTACCTCTCTCTCCGGAAGTTCTGGGGACCACTGTGAGTAGGAGTAAAGCAAAACGCCACCACAAGGAAACCCAGAGGCCACCAATAACACAGAAGCAGATTTAGCAAGAACAAGTCTGGAGAAGATATCCCATTTGCTGACTGTTCTATAAACTCCTGCCGTCTCTCCTAGTCCACTTCAACACCAGAGAACCAGACCCAGCAGATGCAGGGGCTGAAGGTGTCCTAGAATGAGACATGCTTCTGCCCCATGTCTATGAGGGGCTAGAAATGTGCAAGAACAGTCCTCATCCATCCCTTACCACAGTCCTATGACCCTCCAGCCTGGCTGATGCTAAAGGTAGGGACGGATATGAGATGTAAATTGGATGTGAGATTAGAGATTTAAACTGGACTGACTTTTAGAAATAGTAACTGACCAGAAATCTGTGTGGTCTGTTCAAGACTTAATTGAGGCAAGAGAAAAATGGGATTTGGCAGAATATAGAGAGAACTATAATTATTATTAATTTATTACGGCTACCATACAAAGTACCACAAACTGGGTGGATTAAAACAGTAGAAACATATTGTCTTACAGTTTTGGAGGCTAGAAATCTCAAAGCAATCTGTCTGCTGGGACATGTTCCATCTGAAAACCATAGGAGAGAACCCTTCCCTGCCTCTTCTTGCTTTTGGTGTTTACGAGAAATCACTGGCATTCCTCGGTAGGTGCATCACCCCAGTCTTCACCTCCATCATCTCATGGACATCTTCATTGCCTTCCTTTTGTGCATGTCTGTCCACCCAAATCTGCATTATCTTATGAGGACAGCAGTCTTGTTGGATTAGGCCACTCTAATGACTCATGTTATAACTAGATTACATCTGCGAAGCCCTAAATAGGGTTTCATTCACAGGTACCAGGGGTTTGGACTTCAATTTACCTTTTATTGCAGATACAACTCAACTCACAGCACTGTGATTGGGGAAAAAAATGTTTCCTGTTTATACTCCATATTACATTCAAAGGTTTATATCTGCTATTACATTCATATTGTTTGATTAAAATTAGTCATGCTTGCTTGCCTTAAAGTATTTTATTCCTTTACTTATAGCAGTCTTCCCTGTTAATGGTGATTAGTTGGTGTTTTTACCACTTTATTTACCTTTGTTTCGAAGGAATTTTTGAGTGCACAAATCCATTAAAGTTGGCTAATTTGCATTCCATTTACCAGTTGAATTTCTCCAAACACTGACATTAGTATTAATATAGCAATTTAATACAATAAGTGTTAAGAGCTAGTGATAAAATTGTCATCATGAAGCAGAGAACAAAAATAAACACATTAAACACCTGGGATTTGGACCTAGAATCTCCAATGCTGTTCTAGAAGATTAAATATATTCTAGATCTAAGGTAAAAAGCCTTATCCTCTTAGGCTATTAGAGATGAATGCTAAGCAATCAAGCTTATGGCCAAAGTAACTGGAAACCAATTCAGATCCTTTTTTTTTAATATGGACTTTAATTTTCATTCATTCTGCAAGACATTGACAAAATAAATGAGACCCCGCTCTAAAGAACTTAATAAATACACATGCTATATGTCTCAGATGTCCTCTAAGCAGAAGTCTGAGACTATGATTTTTCCAGTCCTAACCAAAGATTTCCTTTTTGGCCATCTTGAGTAAAGCTCACTAAATTTTAGACCAAATTGTTACTCTTTTCACTCTTTCTACAAAAGCCTGCAACTCCTACAATCAACATTCCTTAGTTCTAAAGACCAACCTCTTCTGTTGTTTCCAGAAGAGCACGCACAAGCTGAAACGAATCCATGTCCCTTCCTAAATTCTCATTGTGAGTAATGAGAACCTGGATGGTGTTGGGCACCAAATATCCCAAGGCTTGATGAATTGGATTCTACATGCCTGGCTGTCGCTAAGGTCACCTTCATTCTTTGGGGAACATATCATTCATGTAATCAATGAGGCATCCAGCTTCTAACCAAACAAATGGCTGCAGAATTATAGTTGGATCCATCTTATGTTGTGAGCATGAGACCGGCCACTGCTACACTATTTGTCTTCTTGACAAGTTTTGGCTGCACAGCTTTAGCTCCACGTGTCAAATGTCAGTTAGTAGAAGTGCGTGTCACTCACCAAAGGACTCCAAGGGATGGACAATACGTTGAGTATCATGCTCACAAAGATCTATATGGAAAGATGTTCATTGCAACATTATTTATAACAGTTCAAAAGGATAGAACCTAATATCCAATAATAAATTATGCTCCCTCCATATGATGAAACAGTATGAAACCACCTACAAGCATGCTTTTAAAAAATATTTTTAAGGATATAATAAAGTTAAAAACCAGACTGCAATGCTATGTATGCTTCATACATAGCATGCTAAGCATATATAGCACTGCATGTATATGTATACATGCCTTTGAAAACATACATGCACTCCTATGTTCATTGCAGCACTATTCACAATAGCCAAGACATGGAAACAACCTAAATGTCCATCAACAGATGAATGGATTAAGAAAATGTGGTACTCATACACAATGGAATACTATTCAGCCATAAAAAGGAACAAAAGAATGCCATTTGCAGCACATGGATGAAACTAGAGACTCTCATACTAAGTAAGTCAGGAAGAGAAAGACAAATACCATATGATATCACATATCAGGGATCTAAAATATGTCACAAATGAACCTATCTACAGAAAAGAAACAAACTCATGGACATGGAGAACAGATTTGTGGTCGCCATGGACATGGAGAACAGATTTGAGAGGGTGGAAGGGAGTGGGATGGACTGGGAGTTTGGGGTTGGTAGATGCAAACTATTGCATTTGGAGTGGATAAGCAATGAGATCCTGCTGTATAGCACAGGGAACTATATCCAATCACTTGTGATGGAACATGATGGAGGATAACATGACAAAAAGAATGTATATATATGTATAACTGGGGCACTTTGCTTACAGCAGAAATTTACAGAACATTGTATATCAACTATAATTTAAATTTTTTAAAGCAAACAAAACATTGCATGTGTATACATGCCTTTAAAATTGTGTGTGGAATTTGGAGTTGTTTTTATTATTTTCTTATTTATATTTTCCCGTGTTTGCTCAATTTTCTACAATCATCATGCATTTTTTTAAAAAAACATAATTCATCACAAAAATCATTGTTAAAATGTTCTCTTCTAGTTAGGTAGAAAAAACACCTCGTTAATTCTGCTTTCATAGAAAACTGATGATAAATTGGCCTTGGAATTCAAATCAGATTAAATGGTTTGGATTTGTGCACTTGAGGCAGGTAGTATCTTTCAGCTGGATGTGTAAGCACCACATGCATTCATTCATTCACAAACATTGTCTGACTCCTTGCTAGGGCACAAGAGTTAGATCTACAGCTGTGCAAAGATTTTAGAGGTTTACAGTGTACTGGGAATATTTTAAAGGTATACCTCAACCAGTAATACGCCACAATAGGAAGTGATTTAAAAACTACAGGTACAGATAACATCTTTAGGGAATTAAAAAAAACAACTGGGCAGTTAATAAAATAAAATCAAACCTAAATTCTCAAAGTTTTATAGCAGTTGGAGACAGTGAGTAACCGAATTTGTACAAACATCTGAGACTGTTTCCTCATGTGAAAATGGGAACAATACCAGCTAACTCACTATTATTATTATTAAAAACCAATGGAGAAGAGTGACTGGACTTCTCCCTTTACTTCCTGTCACTTGAGACATTTCCTCTATTGCCATTCCTGCCATTGAAGCATGATTTATTAAGTTGCCCATGAGCTTACTTAGACTGTTCAGGGGAGAGAAATGGCTGGAGTGTGCAGACTAAGTATCTCAAATAACCAAGCTGAAAAAACAGGCTTGCTGTTCACTGTCCTCATGCAGGGATGCCTGTGACAATCAACATCAGCAACAAAGGTTTTAAGTTCTTTTTAGAATGAATCACTCTTCAGGACTTCCCGTGTGGGTCATAACATAACTACTTGGCGTTGCTTCTGCAGTGGCTGTGGCTCAACCCCTGGCTCAGAATGAATCACTCTTCATACCAAATAAATGGAGATGACCCAACGTTTGCAATTAAAAACCTGACAATCTACAAAAGGAAAGCAATGTGGACAGAAGACCCATGATTAGAAAGTGGAGAGGAAATTAGACTGGGCAGCTGGAAATACACTCCAAGAATTACTTGTTTGAAATCACCCGGCCAGTATGCAGCCACATAGTAGATTCAAAAAAGGTAACATTTTACCTAAAACATGACCCTTAACATGAGGGGAAAAAACATGGCACAGTTCAAAGTCATGAGATGAGATTTTGTCGTCTTTCATGAAGCTGTATATGTAGTAATACCAGGGGATAAAGCACCACCCTAATGGAAGCATATCCATTTTGGTTATAACAACTGAAGATTGATTGCTGCTTTGCAGTGCGTCCTCTTCCTTAGAAAGGCAGTGATACACACTGACACATCTTTGCAGTTGTCAAAAATACTGCTCACTATGGGAGTTCCTATTATGGCTCAGCAGGTTAAGAACCCAACATAGTGTCCATGAGGATATGGGTTTGATCTCTGGCCTCACTCCGTCGGTTAAGGATCTGGCGTAGCTGTAAGCTGCATCATTGGTCACAGATGCAGCTGGGATCCCGTGTTACTATGGCTGTGGTATAGGTCTGCTGCTGCAGCTCCAATTCAACACCTAGCCTGGGAATCTCCATATGCCATAGGTGTGGCCCTAAAAAGAAATATATATATATATATATACAGTCACCAGTCTTGCTGGCTCTCCATCCCACACCTTGTAAGAATGTACTTCTTGGCCCCCAGAGATTGGAGTGCCAAGGTAATTGGTTCTGACCAATAAAATGTAACCAGAAGTACATGTGTAGCTTGTGAACAAAACATGAGACTGCTGGCAAGAAGATTCTCCTGCACTCTCCCTTCCCTGCAGCACATTTGAAATGGTTGCTCCTCCATCAGCCTGAGTCCCTGAGTCACTATTAACATTAGCAGAGTTCTCCATACTCCATTGAACTTCTATGGGCATGCTGCATGAGCAAAATGTAAACCTTTCTGTGATTGGGGGGTGTTATATTTGTTACATCACTACTTAGCCTATTTGTCTGATGCTAACTGAAACAGATGACATGATGACACTGGAAACTGATCTCTTTCACTTGCCCAAAATACATTCCAGAACACTCAGTTTCCTGTGGACATTTCTGAGTAAATAAAATTGCTATTGCTTTGAATACCTATAATCACTAATATGCTTGGATGAAAAAATACAAGACAAATTAAAATTAGGAAATGGGAGTGATTATATTTAGTTCTTAAATGCATTCTTAATTGCATCATCATTTTATAGAGAAATTGATTAGTGGAAAATTAAAGTTAAAAGGAAATAAATCCTTACATGAAGAGTTTACCTGCTAGGACTAAAAAGAAACATAAATGCAAAAATGATGAACATACTTTTGAGAAACTCCTTATTATACTCAGGAAATTTTTTTTAGAATCTTAGGAACATTTAATATTTTTAAAAGCATTTCAAACTTAATTAAATCTACTTCATATTTCTTGATTACCAAATCATTCCTATTATGTTTCATGCCAATTGTTTATCAAAACTGCATTCTAAAGAACTTTGGGCATTTGCTAATGATGCAGAAATACAAAAATGGATTCTTCATTCCAATTTCTAATGCTTGAATATAACAAAATCTAGTATACTTTAGCAGGTGATATTTATTGCCCTTCTCCCCCAAATTTATACAGCTCCCTGCCAATAGCCAAAGTTTCAGAAGAGGTTGGTACCAGTCCCAGTACCAGACTTAAGAAGTAAGCCACCATTGGTTTAAGTCAGTCATTGGAGTTCCATTTCTTTTCCCCATGTGGTTTGGACATGTGCAGGTGAGGCAAATCTGATGAATGAGATGTGAAGAGCATCTTCTGGAGCACTTCTTAGAAGAAATTTCTCACTTTTCAAGATTTCATGGGAAGATATGGTCTCTTCTGAATGTTGCCATACCTGAATGGGATGCTTGAAACTGCTGCCACCATCTTGCCACCATGAGGAGGTTTCCATTTGTGGTCTAGGTCAACGTTTGGAAGAGGTTCCCAGTAGAGACAAAGAAAAAAACCCTTTGTGGATCCTTTGTGAAATCATTGAGCCACTGAATTACCCAACTCTGGAACATCCATCCTTCTAGTCTTCTTGTTATAAAATAATACATTTTCTCCATAGCTTAAGATATTTTTGAGTTGGGTATTCTGCACCTTACAGCCAAAGGTATCCTGATTCAGAAATAAGTCGTGTTCTTGAGGTTTGTACCTTCATGATGCTGGTAGATTGATTGTGTAGGTTCTTTGTTTTAAAATGGCTATAACTTTTTAAAAAATGGAGAATGCCCTCTCTTAGTTAGTGATTCTTAACTTGCATCTAACAAAAGGAAGATGAACCTTCAGAAATGGAAACTCATAAGGCAGCAATTTAAATGTATAATTAATTTCTTCATTATTTCTCAGAAGAACTAAAGTCACCTCTAAAGCTTCCCAACTAACCAGTAATTAATTGTAGGTCTCTTGAATACTCATGACATATTTAATTCTCTGAGGTGAAAGGGAGACCTAAATCTTACTAAGCCACTACTGGGTGCCAGTATCATCACATAAGTATTTTATTTAGCCCTCACTGCCACCCTAAGACATAAGTATATGGGCCTCATTTAAAGATGACGAGACTAGAGTTCCCGTCGTGGTGCAGTGGTTAACGAATCCAACTAGGAACCATGAGGTTGCGGGTTCGATCCCTGCCCTTGCTCAGTGGGTTAATGATCCGGTATTGCCATGAGCTGTGGTGTAGGTCACAGATGAGGCTCGGATCCCGTGTTGCTGTGGCTCTGGCGTAGGCTGGCAGCTACAGCTCCGATTAGACCCCCAGCCCGGGAACCTCCATATGCCGCGGGAGCGGCCCAAGAAATGGCAAAAAGACAAAAAAATGAAAAAATTAAAAAAAAAATAAAGGTGATGAGACTAAAGATCAGAGATCAGAGTTACCTGCCCAATGTCTATAGTTCATAAAAGCAGGGACAGACTTTAAACTTTGCTAGTCTAACTCAAGCACTCAAGAGGCCAACTATACTGTATCAATGCTATATTTATTGATTTTATAATTATGCTGTGGTTATTGTAATGATTACATAGATAGCTGCAAATTATTTGATATGTTTCCATTAAGATGTGAGGTCTACTTTCCCTCCCCTTGAATTTTGGCAGACTTATGACTGCTTCCACTAATGAAGTAGTACAAAAGTGATGTTATGTGACTCTGAGGCTATCAAAAAAGGCCTTAAAGCTTTCACCTTGTTCACAGAAATACTTGTCCTTAGTGCCCTGAACTGCCGTGTATAAGTCTGACAATGCTGAGGAGACTCAAGGGAGGAAACCAAGACACAAAGAGAACACTCTCTGACATCAACATCATGAATATTTTCTCAGGTCAGTCTCCCAAAGCAATCGAAATTAGAGCAAAAATAAACCCATGGGACCTCATCAAACTGAAAAGCTTTTGCACAGCAAAGGAAACCCAAAAGAAAACAAAAAGACAACTTACAGAATGGGAGGAAACAGTTTCAAATGATGCAACCGACAAGGGCTTAATCTCTAGAATATATAAACAACTTATACAACCCAGCAGCAAAAAAGCCAATCAATCAATGGAAAAATGGGCAAAAGACCTGAAGAGACATTTCTCCAAAGAAGATACACAGATGGCCAACAAACACATGAAAAAATGCTCAGCATCACTGATTATAAAAGAAATGCAAGTCAAAACTACCATGAGATATCACCTCACACCAGTCAGAATGGCCATCATTAATAAATCCACAAATAACAAGTGCTGGAGGGGCTGTGGAGAAAAGGGAACCCTCCTGCACTGTTGGTGGGAATGTAAACTGGTGCAGCCACTATGGAGAACAGTTTGGAGATACCTTAGAAATCTATACATAGAACTTCCGTATGACCCCGCAATCCCACTCTTGGGCATCTATCCGGACAAAACTCTACTTAAAAGAGACACGTGCACCTGCATGTTCATTGCAGCACTATTCACAATAGCCAGGACATGGAAACAACCCAAATGTCCATCGACAGAGGATTGGATTCGGAAGAGGTGGTATATATACACAATGGAATACTACTCAGCCATAAAAAAGAATGACATAATGCCATTTGCAGCAACATGGATGGAACTAGAGAATCTCATCCTGAGTGAAATGAGCCAGAAAGACAAAGACAAATACCATAGGATATCACTTATAACTGGAATCTAATATCCAGCACAAATGAACATCTCCTCAGAAAAGAAAATCATGGACTTGGAGAAGAGACTTGTGGCTGCCTGATGGGAGGGGGAGGGAGTGGGAGGGATCGGGAGCTTGGGCTTATCAGACACAACTTAGAATAGGAGATCCTGCTGAATAGCATTGAGAACTTTGTCTAGATACTCATGTTGCAACAGAACAAAGGGTGGGGGAAAAAATGTAATTGTAATGTATACATGTAAGGATAACCTGACCCCCTTGTTGTACAGTGGGAAAGTAAAAAAAATTATTAAATAAATAAATAAATAAATAAAACTATCTTTCGGGATTCAAAAACAAAACAAAACAAAAAAGACACAAAGAGGCTGGTCAGCAGGTACAACTTAGCTTCTGAGATATTCCCATCCAGACATCAGACATGTGAAAGAAGAAGGCTCTAGGCGGTTCCAGATTCTGATGATTAAGACATCTCCAGAAAGTTGAGTCTTCCCACTTGAGACTCCAGGCAGCTTAAAGCAGAAGCAAGACATTTTCCACTAGTCTCACTCCAAATTCCTGACCCACAGAATCCATGAGCAATAAAAAATAGCTGTTGTTTTACACCATTAATTTGGGACTGCTTTGTTACAAGCAATAGATAACCAAAATAATGAGGTAAAAGAATGTCTCTGTGTTAGGAAATATACAGTGAAGCCTATAGGAATAAAGGATATGATGTCCACATCTTATTACATCTTTCTTTCAAATGTCTCTGGGGGAGAAAAATATATATATATATATATGAGAGAGAATTATTAAAGTGGCAAAATGTTACAAATTGGTGAATCTCGTTGAAGTATATATGGAGTTTCTTGTGTTTTTCATGAGACTTTTCTGTAAATTTGAAACTATTTTAAAAAAATTTAAAAAGAGAGAACTGGTGAGCTTTCTACCATAACATGTATGAGACATTATACCTTATGAAAGCAGAGCTAATAACCCAGAGCAATATCTAATTTTCTATTGATGTACATGACACAGACCACCTCACCCCATTTCTAAACATCAGTATCAGTCTGGAAGGGAGACACTCAGAAATAAAACAGAGCTTCTTTTCACCTCAGAGTGAGGGACAGTCACTTAAGCAGAACACAGGACCGGGATCTTCCCTGGAACACAGGACATTTTAACACGTATCCATTTTCTGTCCAAAATGGGACTTTGTGACTGCAAGACCCAATTATGGTGTGCACCCCAAAATGCCTGCTTAAATAAGTATTTAAGAGATAATGGGCACCCAAGACACTGAATAGGGTTTCCCACTCTTCGAGAAGAGTTGGATGCTCTTATAAAGCCAAAAACCTAGGTAAGAACATATTAGAAAAACAAAGCAAGCTGGATTCTATTAAACTATAAACACGAATCATTCAGTACTCCTGGCCTGGCTGCACTTACAGGCTGACAGCAGCTCATCCTTTAACACTGAGCATCAGTGACCACAGCCCTGATTGTCCACAAGCCTCAAGTCCTTTATAACAAAGCCTGAGCAGAAAGAGGTTAATAGCAGAGCTCTGAGGTCAAAATTGCCCATTATAGGCAGCCATCTTCTTCACTTGATCAATATGCCCATTTTACTCAAGACTAGAGATCTCATTTTTCAGATTGTTGTGACTTTCTGCTCTTCATTCTAGACAATGCCTTTAGTCTTGGGAGGACTTTATTGCTCACCTCCCTTCCCTAAGAGAGTGACTGGGCAGGAAGAAAGAAGGAAGACCAAGTTCAAGCCCAGGCTCTTCTGTCAATACAGGGGCACTGGAATCAATGACCATAAGACGTGTCTTCAAGGAGCTATAGGCAACTGAAATGAGAGTAACCCAGGAACGTGGCTTGGGGGTCTTCAGTCACTGGAAACCATCCCCTTGGCACTACAGGGCTGGCCAATAACATGAAGAAATTCTCCACTATGCCTTTGTTTTCACCTGATGCTGCTGCTATAACAAATTAGCATAAACTTAGTGGCTTAAAATAACACATATTTATTATTTTATGGTTCTGGAAGTCAGAAATGCAAAAAGGATCTTACCTAAAAGCAAGAATTGCATTCCTCCTTATGGCTCTAGGGGCAAATCCCTTTCCTTGTCATTTCCGGTTCTAGAGGTCTTCTGGGTTCTTTGGCACATGGTTCCCTTTCTCAGTCTTCAATGTAGAAATATTATCACTGCAACCTCTGCTTTGTCATCACATCTTCCTCCTTCTCTCTCTTTCCTCTTCACACTTGCCCTTAGAAGAACCCCTGTGACTACATTGGGTCCACTCAGATAATCCAGGATAATCTCCCTATGTCAAGATCTTGAATTTAATCACCTCTGCAGAGTTCTTTTCTGCATGAAGGTAACATAATCACAGATACTTGAAATCAGGACATGGATATCTTTGTGGAGCAATTATTCTGTCTACCACATCTGGTGCACTTCAGATATCATTAGCCATAATAGATTCAGAGTTCTCCATGAACTTTGAAGGTTTTTGTTTTTTTTAATTAAAGAGAAATCATTTTACCATGCAGAAAACCAATACCATGCCTGCACACTGTAAGAGTATCCTTCCCTCTTTGCTTCTGACCCCGTAACATGGGACCAGAGCTGCTAGAACCCTCCAAAATACTTGGATTTGAATATTATCAAGATTGTATCCTTATCACATATTTAAGTTTCTTTATGCATTCTGCTTTATTCTCTGTCTCTATAGATGAGATTTAATAGAAAACATGGTAGCCAAATTTTAAGGGAATAATAAGTGGATAAATTTTGGTTCTCTGAGTCTCAAGTTCCAACCCTAAGAAAATCTCTCATTAATCCTGCTTCAGTAAGAAAAATACTTCTAGATCAATCAACTGTGATTAGAGGGCAAGGTCATGCAGAGCAAAGCAGCTCTGGTATTAGTCCCGTGGGAGAGAGAGAAAGAAAGTGAGAAGAGAGAGAGAGAGAAGGGGGGTGTGCATTTTTCTTGAGACTGTAGTTGTTACCGTAACTAACAAAGCAGTGCAAGGCCGCAAGTAAACTTCAAAATTTCCACTGATTTACCAGAATAAAGGGTCTTGAATCAGAGTAAGGACACTTCCTTTAAAAAGTGGAGACATTGTTACCACAAGAAGAAACCTCCTAGTAGTGGTTCCCAAACCTGGTCAACATCAAAACCATTTGGAGAGCTTTTGAAAAATATTGACAACACCCTCACCACGTCCTGCCCCAGGCTACTAAAATAGAATCTCCAGAACTTTAGTAATAGCGCACACTTAACTAAAACTCAGTCATGAAAACAGTTTCCTATCTGAGCCAAGGCAGGCAATTTGTAACAGGAATCGTATTGCCTCCCTTTTCTGAGTCCTTGAACACAGGTGCTAGTTTCAGCTCTGTCCCTCTCCCACTTTCTGACATGCTCTTTAAGACCTCCACACATTTCCCAGACTTGTGCCAGTGCAACAAGATCATATGGCTACCGAAAACTTTTTCTGAGTTTTTTCCTTTAAACACTGTGCTTGAGTCCTCCAGCGTGTCTGAGTGCACTGGCTGACTCTAACTTTGAGCTCGGGAATTACAGAAATCCACACCCACTGGTAAAGGGAACTGTTCCATTCCCACCCATAACTTCTAGAATATTTACTGCTCTAAAACAGTGAGGGATGAAGGAAAAATAAGGAGAGAAAAATGGTGGAGAGTAAAATGAGAGTACTATGATAGACTGAAATGAAAGAGAAAAGAATGGGCCATGTTACAGGGTAAGCAATTTATCCCATAACTCAAAAGTTGATGCCAAAGATCACCTGTATCAAAATCATCTCAAGCAGCACTACTGGAAGAAATTGTCTGTGAATTATTTATTATGGTCTCCAAAAAGGTAATGAGCTGGCACCAAAATGTAAATCAACAAACTGCTAACTTCATCCACAAAGTCATGCTACAAAAAAAAAAAAAAAAAAAGACTAAGCTCAACAGTGTAAATAGTAATTAAATTAAATTCATATACACTCGGTCATAGGCTCCCTGTCCCATGAAAACCAGCAAAAGTTAGTTCTCAGGAGACACTTCAAGTATACTTGACTTAGACTACTTGTTTAAATAGCAATAGCAATAACGGTAATGATAATATACTTAACATTTACTCTATGCTTCAGTGTTGTGCATAAAGAGAGAGTGGAAGATTTATTAGTTGTCTACTAAAATTGATAGCAATATACCTGAGAAAAGGAGCCATGCTAAAATCTGCTTAGTAAACCACAAAATAACTGGCACAGAGCTATTGATACAGCAAGTTATCAAAATATATTTAATTGAATAAAGTAAAAGCATAAGAGAAATAAATGAAATGGATTAGAAATATAAATTTAGAGGTCATCTACTAGTAACACAAAAAACCACAGAAGTAAATAATTTCCCTAAGAGAATAAACCCAGTTCTCTTTTTTGAATTATTCATTCACTAATTCATTTCAGCATTTATTCATTTGTGAGCTCACTCAAAGCATTATTAGGAACAAACATGATTCTTATCCTCATAGAGCATAAATTAGTATGGAAGAAACAGAAAATAAAATAATTACTAATAAATAAGTTATTACATACTTCAATGAGAAAAAAAGAGTTGGAAGAAACCTGACACTTGTGAAGTCTGAGGATGAGGAGAGCTCACAGTGAGAATAGTCCAGGTAAAGACCCTGAAGTGAGGAGTTCCCACTGTGGCTCAGCAGTAACGCACCCAACTAGTATCCACGATGAAGAGAGTTCGATCCCTGGCCTTGCTCAGTCAGTTAAGGATCCCGTGTGGCTTTGGGTTAAGCTCCCATTTGACCCCAGCCTGGGAATTTCCACATGCCACAGATGCCACCCTAGAATGACCAAAAAAAAAAAGACTCTGAAGTGAGAAAGAGTCTGGGGCCTTTCCAGGAAATGAGACTAACGACTTCTGTTTGCAAGTAGTCTGGAGGCCAATATACTATTGAAAACAAAAAGAAAAGCCAGATAAATTTTAAAATTAGACATTTAGGCATAAGAGAGCTGCAGAAGCCACAAGGACTAAAGGGGATAACATTTCAGAGAAGGAACTCTAAGAGGTGAGTTGCAGATTGGCCTCTGTCTGGAGACACATGCTGATCCTGGACATTGACATGAGGCCAAGAATCAGGGTAAGGCACAGGCAGGGGGCGGGGGGGGGGGTCAGTGCTGGGGACAGAGAAACCAGTGGGACCTTTTGGTGGTACAGGATAGAGTGGTAAAAGTTGAGAAGTGAATGGCCCCAGGCACATGGCCCCTTTCTCCCTTGAAACACTGACATTCCAAAGATGCAGAGCAGGAGGGTGAAATATTAAACTCAGAAAACTAGAGAGGGATTTCCTGCAGTCCCCCAGTGCTTAGGAGCAAAAGACCAGAAAAGAAAAGAGTTAAGAGCCCTTGAGGGACTGATGAGATGACCCTGGCAATATCTTACCACTTTTTACAAAGGAGCAAGTACCAATATGGGGACGTCAGCACTTGCAGAGGCTGAAAATCCAGGCTGGTTCCCAGGGAAGAGTCACTGCTGCTAGGGTATGGAGAAGCCAGTAGAACTTTTGGCAGTTCTGTAGGCTAGGAGTGACAAGAATGGAAATTTATGGGCACACAGTAAAATTCTTCTTCAAGACATCTGCCAATTCTGAAGCTGCCTGAGGGAGGAGATTGAAAAACTAAGTCGAGGGAGTTCCCGTCATGGCTCAGCGGTAATGAACCCAACTAGTATCCATGAGGACTTGGGTTTGATCCCTGGCCTTGCTCAGTGGGTTAAAGATCTGGCAATGCCATGAGCTATGGTGTAGGTCACAGATGTAGCTCAGATCTGACGTTGCTGGGGCTGTGGTGTAGACTGGCAGCTGCAGCTGCAGGTATGATTCAACTCCTAGCCTGAGAACTTCCATATGCCTTGGATGTGGCTCTAAAAAGCAAAAATAAATAAATAAATAAATAAACAAATAAATAAATAAATAAATAAAAAATAAAAAACAAAGAACTAAGTCAAAAACTTCTCAGAATGGCCTAAAATTAGATTGTCACATGGCTGCATAACTCTGTAAATATACTAAAAAACATTGTACACTTAATGTGGGTGAATTTTATAGTATGTGGCTGTGGCTATGGCATAGAAGATTCAACTCCTATGCCTCAGGTGTGGCTCTGAAAAAAAAAAAAAAAAGATATATTTTGGAGTTAGAATCAACAAGACTTGCTGATAATTTGAGTGCAACTGATCATAGAAAGAGAGCAACGATCTTTCAGGTTTCTGACTTGAGCAAGATGAAGTAGAATAATAATAGACTGGGAAGCCTCAGAAAGTTCCATCAAAGTTGGGAGGCTTTCCTGAGATTACCAACCTGGTAGAAGCAAAACAAGAATCCAAGTCTCCCAAGTCTTACTCCTGTACTCTCTACCATACTAAACTAATTTTCCTCTAGGAATTCGTTTCAGAATAATCTGTCTGTCTGTTTTACATACACAGTGAACAGAAACATTATGTGTCTAAGAGTCCAGTTTCCCGGGGTAGTCAAATGTTCATTTTGTGGCTTTAAACATGGGTAAAGATCAGGCTTTCTGCTCATAGAGAATGGAAGGAGGGGAGCTCTTTTGATGAACCTCTAGTGTATATACCACCTAAAGCCATGAAAATTCAATTTTTAGTTAATCCTCCCAATTAAAACATATTTATACGCAGTTAACCACCTCCTGCTAATTAGATGCAAATGGAGTCGGTAACACCTTATTTTGCCTTTGAACATAAACAAGATAGGAGACTTCTGTTCAAGGACTCTACTCTTGTTTAGCCACTTATTGGAAATGGCAACATGTTCCTAATTGCATGAATATTTATCAGTAAAATAGTAGTCTGAGGTTTATTCCATAAACAAAGAACAAAAAGGCAGCCATGGCTAAACCAGCGATGATGATGTGTTATGATCCAGAGATTATGATTAATCCTACCTTTTACAGCTAAAATCCAAATAAATTAATTGGATTATCTTGCCTGAGGCACTTACTGTTTCCTTGAGCTATGATGCCAGGAACTTCAACCTCATCACCTAGAAACAGAGAACAGAAAGAGGAAGAAAAGGATGACTACAAAATAAAAGCTGCCAGTGATGTACTCACATATGCGCATTCAATGTGAAAGCAGTGGGGAAAATCGTGACACAGAACAACCTTGTTTGCATCTGTTTCATGAAATTGCTTAATGCCTAAATTTAAAGAAAATATAATTTGTGTAGGCATCAATTGGGAAGACATTCAGCTTAAACATTTCTTGCCAGTCTTGTAATTTCTAAAGGTATTAACATAGAAGTAAATTTGGCAAGATATCAGTGGTGCGCTTTTGACAAAATGGCTGAATGTTTTTTCTATGCTTAACTTTTGAAAATGTAGTTAACAAAGGACAAAAATGCAATTTATTATATAACACAAGACAAAATGATTAAATAACAATGAAATTTCTTGAAAACATATCACCCACAGGATTGTCATTAGCGGGTTAATATTTTAGAATTTTTACTATGGCTTTTGCATCTGTTTTTTCACAACATTTCATCTTTTTGTGGGGGGAGCACTCAAAATAGTTGTCATGACTTGATTAATTTATTTCATTCCACTCCTTAATAAAAGTGAGCAAATTGACCTATTTCTTCTGCTATTTTGTTATAAACAATAGCTTTAATGGGACTATATGAACATAGCTGGTCCCCTTCATCTGCTTCCAAAAATATGAACGGACATCAAAAGTACTATTGTGCATGTAGAAAATCAAATGCTGACTGTGTGACAGTTCATATGAAAAAAATCTAAGATTTTAGGTGATGACAATCTTAATGTGAACCTACACAACAATAATTACTAATATTATTTCTAATATTACTACCATTGATAATAACAACAATTCTTTATTCTAGCCAAGGTAGTATTATAAGATTAACCATTAATCAACTTTAACATAAACACTGCTTTCAACTTGATATGATGTTGTACATACATGTGGATTATACTAGCCTTTTTTTTTTTTTTTCTTTTTAGGGCCACACCTGTGGCATATGGAAGTTCCCAGGCTAGGGGTCAAATGGGAGCTATAGCTGCTGTCCTGTGCCACAGCCACAGCAATTCCAGATCTGAGTTGTGCCTGTGACCTACACCACAGCTCGAGGCAATGCTGAATCTTTAATCCATTGAGCTTGAGCTAGGTCAGAGATCAAATCCGCATCTTCGTGGATACTGGTCAGGTTCATTTCCACTGAACCACAGTGGGAACTCTCATGCTAACCTTTTTTAATGAATGTGGCTGAAGTTTACTTTCACCCTTGTGTTTAAGTTTGATATTACCAAAAAAGCCACTAAGAACTAGATCTGATTTTATCCAGGTAATGGCCATACCACCCTTAAAGTCAGATTACTTCTCTTCCATATGCATAAATAAGCTCCAGTTTCTGATAAGTTTAGACAAAAACGTCATGAATAATTTTCATCTCTATTATAATATAAGTGATGGTATGACTCCAACTCAGCTTGTAGGGAATAAAAATTGCAATGGTCTAGGAAGGGAAAATATGATAACAGACTTAATGATTCTAGTAGAGAGGATATACATTCCCAGAGTTATTTTTTTCACTTCAAAGGGAACTTTATTTGAGCTCATCCTTCAAAAGCACAAACTGGCATCCTTTTTTTAGCCAAAGCCTATATTCTTAGCACTGAAAATAACCCTTCTAGAAACTTATATATTTTGTGTGTGTTTATTTGAGGGAAATTTGATACAACCCTTGACAGCTCTTCCAGGACAACATTTTTGCTTCCATCCAGTTCTGTAATGTCAACTTGGCTTCAAACACATCACTTCATGCACTCCCAGCATGCAGCAACTCTCTGTTATTTTAGACTTCCGTCTGCTGCAGGCTCAGAGAACACGGTGGTGTGCCTGTAATTCATGTTTATTTTTAGAGTTATATGGCTTTCATTAGAATTCAGAAATCTATCTTAACCCGGTTTAGACTTGTGTTCTGACAAAAATGTTCATGCCAGGAGAGTTTCAATCAGCGAGCTTTGAAAAATTCTTGAAGGACTTATTTCTGGGGAGATATGATGATGGAGGGATGTGTCCCTCTGCATCCCTCTGGTAGGATTAAAAGAGCCCCTCCGGGTAGTTGATTCGTGCCCCCAAACAATATCCAGTGAGGGTTTCCTTAAAGATAGAAATCATAACGAGTCTGACAAATAAACTGTGGCCCCATAAAGCAAGATGAGGAGATATTTGAAAGAAGCATGTTCAAAGAGGAAGATACTAGCAACCAATCAGTGCCCACCAGATTCCAAGCATTTTCTACCACATGAGAAGCGGGCCCATTTTAGAGCTGACAAAACTGAGCAAATAAAGAACAGAGCCAAGAGGTGAATCCAAGTCTGTTTAAATTCCAAAACCATTGATTTTTCCAGCCTCATGTACTGTAGAGACATGTTAAATGAGAGTGTGATCTAGCTCTAAGTGGTAGATTTGCCTTAATGCTCCCAAATTTTCATTGCTTCCTGTAAAAGCACCCTTTGCCATGTAGCTCCCCATTTTTTATTACTTTCTGCCTATACACACTCTGCCAGGCAACTTTGTATAGAGATGGAGACCCTTTCATCATAGACAGAGAGTAAATTCCATACTTGACTTGCTTTGGCTAATGGGATGTTAAATATAATGCAAGCTGGTGCTTTAAAGAATTTGCATGATTGGATTTGCCTTCTTGTATCTCTGCCAGCACCATGAGAAAGACTCACTGGTCCAGAGAGATGATGAGAAAAACATGAAACAAATTCACCCAGCCTGGATCAGCAGAACCCAGCAAACTGCATGCACATGAGTGAATGTAGCCAGGACCAGCAGTATCATCCAGTCACAGCCTGCCTAACTCAGCCACCCTCGGTCAACCTGTGGAAAACAATCCTATTGTTTTAAATCACTGAGGTTTGGGATAATTTGTTACACAGCAGTTTTGTGACAATCTAGATTAGCTGACTAATCTACCCCCAAACCCTGTCTCAACATGGTATAGGAATTGGATTGTATTTTTCTTTTTAATCCTGCAGGTTGCAAAACCTACGAAAGATTGAATGTTGTTTCTATATACAATAAAGATAAACCTCTCAGCCAGACAATTAATCCTAGAAATGTTCCCTAGGAGTTCTTGAAACATTAAAATGTTAACCTAACTACACAGTGAAGCAACTACAAAATAATAAGTCCCCAAATCACCAGCTGTTTGACCTCACAGAATGTAATCAACATTCCAAGGATAAAGGCGATGTGTTTCTAAGAGACACTGGCAAGCTGTGACTGTGAAAGAAAGGGGTATGTAAAAATTTAAATCTGCAAAAATCACACTTTAAAATAACATAGGGAAATTTGACTAGTTTTTATCTTTTATTCCTACAGTTTCATATAGTCTTTCTTGCCCCAAAGAATTTACTTAATTCTCTTTTATGTAAGAGAAAAATGATTATGTGAAGATAAACAGATTAGGGAGTTCCTGTCATGGCTCGATGGTTAATGAACCCGACTATCATCCATGAGGACGAGGGTTCAATCCCTGGCCTCACTCAGTGGGTTAAGGATCCAGCATTGCCGTGAGCTGTGGTGTAGGTCAAAGGCATGGCTCAGAGCCCGTGTTGCTTTGGCTGTGGTGTAGGCCAGCAGCCACAGCTCTAATTGGACCCCTTGCCTAGGAACTTCCATACACTGAGGGTATGGCCCTAAAGAGACAAAAAGACAAAAAAAAATAAAAATAAATAAACAGATTAGTTATATCTTTTCTTTTTGCTTATTATTATTGCCCTTATACTAACACTCAGAGCATGTTTTTATTTCTCTTATATATATTTTTTTCTTTTTACACCCACACCTGCAACATACAGAAGTTCTCAGGCTTAGGGTTGAATTGGAGCTACAGCGGCCAGCCTATACCACAGCCACAGCAACACCAGATCTGAGCCCCATCTGAAACCTAAGCTGCAGCTTGCAGAAACGTTGGACTCACAACCCAGTCAGCAAGGCCAGGGACCAAACCTACATCCTCACAGAGACAATGCCAGGTCGTTAACCCTCTGAGCCACAGTGGGAACTCCTTGTATATTCTTTACTACCTGCATATCATTGTTTAGAATAAGACCTTTTTTTGCTATTTAGTGAACTTATACCCATGTCTTGAGACTTGGTTACAATTTTTGCTTTTTCATAAGGAGTTCCATAAAACATTCTCTCTTTCTAGCCTAAAATAATTCTTGCCTGTGGCCAAAAATAATCTCTGTCCCGGAGTTCTCTCCCAGCAAGTTATTTGCACATTTTTAAGTAGCTTTTTGACATTTTTCAGTTGGATCTTGAGGTATTTTTGTGTATTTTGACCCATCTGCAATGCAACAGGTCATAAACTGAATTGCCTCCAAACACCAGAAAGGTAATGATGAGTAAAGAGGGCTGACAAATGGCAATCATGAGTCGTGGAGTTCCTGGTGAACTCAAAGGAGTCATCCCTTCTGAAGGGAGAAAGTTGTACTCAAGTCCACCTAATTTTGCCAGTAAAAGAATGCAATCTTAGACGTGACAAATATACCAACTTTTAAGATTTGAGAATCCAGATTTTTATCTAACATTTCCCAACTTTATGGGAAAATCACTGATTTTAGATGTTCTGGTAGTGATTTCATTACTGTTCTGAATTACCCACCCACTGCCTTTGAGGCTTAAGTGTATAGTTCCCAGCCCCACAGAGGAAGGACTCGGCTATGTGGCTTTCTTCAATGAGTGATCATTGTGCACCATTCTAACCAGAGCTTTAAATATGCCACTGTAGCCTCTGATCCTAAAATGAAAGACTCATGGAAGGGACCCCCAACCTGCAACCTAAAGCAGAACCTCCCCCCACCCAGCTGACCTGCAGACCCAGGAGCAAGAAACATAGATGTTTGTTATTGCATGACACTGACATTTCTAGGGTTATATTTTACCCAAAATTATTGTACCTGAAATATGATGAAAACATTTGACCACAAATTTAAAGGAAAAAAAATTAAGCACAAAACAATCTGGTAACCAAGTTTGGCTCACAGGACTATGGGTTTCAATCTCTGTTGGTGGGAGTTTTTTGAAGGACATTTATGTGAGCATATTTCCATTTAAATTCTTTGTCCCCATCATTATAACATCTAATATCCTTCATCGAAGTTAAAAAAATATTAATTTTTTACTTAGTAATAATCTGCCACTCTATGTCAAACTGCTCTTCTTTAAAAATAGAAACTTCTCGGAGTTCTTGCTGTGGCACAATGGGATGGGCAATGTCTCTGGAGCACTGGGATACAGGTTTGATTCCTGGCCTGGCACAGTGGATTAAGGATCCAGCATTGCAGCAGCCACCACATAGGTCACCAGTGTGGCTTGGAAATGATTCTTGGCCCAGGAACTCTATATGCCATGGGGTGGCCAAAAAAGAAAAAAAAATAGAAATAGTTCAGGGTCAGATTATGGCGAGGTCAAGCTTTGAAGAATGCTGTCATCATTAGAATAAACTAACTCAAATTTCCACACCCCATTCCATACATAAACCCTACTGAAGTAGACAGCAGCCTTAAATTTGTTGTGAGCCACATGGGAAGTCCATAGTAGCCTTAAATTTGAAAATACTTCTCCCAGCACTGATTTAATTCTTTTTTCTTTCTTGCTTTTCTTTTCTTTCTTTTTTTTTTTTTTTTTTTTTTTTTGCTTTTCTAAGGCAGCACATGTGGCATATGGAAGTTCCCAGGCTAGGGGACAAATAAAAACTGTAGCTGCCAGCCTATATACAGCAATGAGGGATCTGGGCCACGTGTGCGACCTACATCACAGCTCACAGCAATGCCAGATCCTTAACCTGCTTCATGAGCCCAGGGAATGAACCTGCGTCCTCATCAATACTAGTCAGATTTGTCTACTGAGCCACAACAGGAATTTCTGGTTTAACTCTTTTGAGGAGATTGGCCAAGATAAGGGAGCAGAAAGACCCTGAGCTCACCTCCTCTCATGAGGACATTAAAATCACAACTCTCTGCAAAAACCATCAATGAAAAAGACGTACCAGAAAAGATCTTCTAAAATTAAAGACATAAAGAAGGAACCACAGTGAAACAGGTACAAGGGGTAGATGCAATATATAGGCAAGTTCCATACCCCCCCAAGTGGGCCATCCACAAACCAGAGAATATTTATATTGCAGAGGTTCTCCCACAAGAGTGAGAATTCTGAGCTCCACATTGGGCTCCCTGGCCCAGGGGTCCTGCACTGGGAAGATGAGCTCCCAGAGCATTTGGCTTTGAAGGTCAGGGGTTTAATTGTAGGAGCCCCACAGGATTGGAGGAGATAGGACTTCAATCTTACAGGGTGCACACAAGGAGTTCCCGTCATAGATCAGTGGTTAATGAATCCAACTAGGAACCATGAGGTTGAGGGTTCGATCCCTGACCTTGCTCAGTGGGTTGAGGATGTGGCGTTGCTGTGAGCTGTGGTGTAGGTTGCAGACTCAGCTTGGATCCCATGTGGCTGTGGCTGTGGCTGTGGCTGTGGCATAGGCTGGTGGCTACAGCTCCAATTAGACCCCTAGCCTGGGAACCTCCATATGCCATGGGTGTGGCCCTAGAAAAGACGAAAAAAGAAAGAAAGAAAGAGAGAAAGAGAGAAAGAGAGAAAGAAAGAGAGAAAGAAAGAAAGAAAGAAAGAAAGAGAGAGAGAGAGGGAAAGAAAGAAAGAAAGAAAGAAAGAAAGAAAGAAAGAAAGAAAGAAAGAAAGAAAGAAAGAAAGAAAGAAAGAAAGAAAGAAAGAAAGAAAGAAAAAGAAAGGAAGGAAGGAAGGAAAAGGGTGTACACAAAATCTCCCACACAGGGACCCAGGGCAAAAGCAAGAGTTTGATAGGAGCTACCTGCTGGTCTTGAAGAGTCTCTCAGAGAGACAGGAAATTTGGGTGGGGGAGCTGTGGCTCACATTGGGTGCATAGATCCTGGCGGCATACATATCTGAGAGACATTGGTCCTGCCAGGTACTATTGTGTGACCTTCATTCTACATCACTAGTGCAAAGACCTGGCCCCATCCAGAGCCTGTAGGCTCCAATGCCTGGAAACCTCAGGCCAAGAACTAATTAGGTATGGACACAGCCCCACTTTAGCAGAGGGGCTGCCTACAGACTTCCTGAGCCTGCAACAGCTTCTATTCATGCCTCTGGACATGACCCTGCCCATCACAGGATCAGTTCCACCCACCAGTGGTCAGGCCAGCAGCCCTTCTGGCCAGGAAGCCTGCACTAGGTTCTAGACCAAACTCGTCCACCAGTGGGCAGACACCAAACTCAGGTAAACCACAATCCTGCTACCTGTAGATCCAGTGCAACCAGAGCAAGCCATACTATGTCCTGGGACTAGCTGAGCCCTGATCCTACCCGCTAGCAGGCTAACACAATCTTCAGGACACCCTGGACCCCATACCCAAATGTGTCAGGAACTTCCCTTCCCCCACCTGCATCCCACTCCAGCAATCTGACACCAGCTATGGGATCCCTAGGCCCTGAAGCCAGACTCCAGGACCCAGCTCTGCCCCTCCAGTAGTCTAGCACTAACTCCAGGACCTGGTTTCACCCACCAGTGGGTGAGAAACAGCTCTAAAATCTTCTGGACCTTGACTCTACCCACCAGTGAACCAGCACTAGCCCCATGGCCCCCTGGGATTCTGCAGTTGGCCACCTCATGGCAGACCTCGCTAAACAGCAGCCATCAGCCTCTGCACAAGGCAGGGCCTGGCAATTAACCAAGCTAGGGACCAACAAGCCTATTAGAAGCCCACATAGTCAGCCCACCAAAACAGAAGGACCCACGCAGCCCTCTTATGGGGCAGCCCTAGGGGATATAGCTGTGACAAGAGGGGAGTGTGCTGCTGAGATACATAGGATGTTCCTACAGAGGCCACTTCTCAAACACTGGGAAACATAACCAATTTACCATAGACATAAAAATAATAACTTAGACAAAATGAGGCAGCAGAGCAACATGTTCTGGATGAAGGAATGAGATAAACCCTCAGAAGAAGATCTAAGTGAAGTGGAAGTAAGAAATCTACCCAAGAAAGAATTCGGAGTAATGATCATAAAAGTGATTAAAGAACTCAGGAGAAGAATATATGCACAAAGTGAGAAGTTAGGAGTTTTCAGCAGTTAGAACATATAAAGAACAACCAAATGAAGATGAAGAATACAATAACCAAAATGAAAAATATAAGATGGAATCAACAGTAAGCCAAATGATACAGAGGAACAAGTCAATGAGCTGGAAGATAAAGTAGTGGAAATCGCTTCCACTTAACAGAAAAAAATGAAAAAGGAATGAAAAGAAATGAGGACAGTTTAAGATACCTCTAGGACAACTCTTTTGAGTATTCTAAGACAAACAGGAGCGATCTCATTTAGCAAACAAGCTGACAATTCAAAGTTATATAGAATCCTAAACCTGCACAGAGAAGTTTATTTCTCTCAATACAGGTTTTGTTTGGCTGTCCTGACTGGGACATAAACTCAACAATGTCTGTGACAGATTCTTCTACAATACTTTTCTGCCATTCCTAGGTGATACCCTTAACATCAAACGCAAAATGACTCACCATAATACCCACATTCCACTCCCAGGGAGGAGAGAAAAAAAAAAAAAAAAAAACAGAAGTCAGTCTGTTTTCTTTCTAAAGGCATGACCTGGAAGTTTTATGTGGCACCTCTGCTCACATCCTATTGGCTAGAGCATTGTCTCATGACTCCTTGGTGGCAAGGAAGGCTGGGAAACGTAGTCTTTATAGACATATTGCTACCCAGCTAAAGCTTCCATTACTAAAGAAGGAGAGAATGTTTATTTAAGAGTCAACAGTCTCTGTAACACACATATAAAGAAGAAACATTTTGACAAGTTTTTAAACATTGATTCTGCTTTTGTCAGTGCATGTGAATTTATAAATAAATCTGTCTGTATGTACATTTTTTTAATAAAAATCACTTCCCCCCACTTACGTCTAGCAGTAAACATTGAAGAAAGATATTTAAAGAAAAAATTTAAAAGAGAGCCATAATTGTAGACTGTCTGAAATGGCCAGAGGTGTTGATCTAGCCTTTTTCTTGCTTACACAGGATTGATATTGGGTAATCTTCGTTTTGAAATGAAATGAAACGAGGAGAATTTCACAAATGATACTCAGGCAGATGAGCTGTATTTATTCATTAAGTGGTTAGCAGTTATCTATTTACTGAAGGGCAACCATGGAAAGGTACTTCGTTGGGCTCAGAGGATATAAATGGATCACAAAGCATACATGATCCTTGTCTTCATAGAGAGAAGACAGATATAAACCACAGAATCACACAAATAGAAACGGGATTACAAATGGATATAAGTGCGATTAAAGTTGATACAGAATGCAGGGTGGTGCGTAGGCAC
Source organism: Phacochoerus africanus (assembly GCF_016906955.1). Taxonomy (NCBI): domain Eukaryota; kingdom Metazoa; phylum Chordata; class Mammalia; order Artiodactyla; family Suidae; genus Phacochoerus; species Phacochoerus africanus. The sequence goes on from NC_062544.1 coordinate 54,103,264, forward strand.
AGGGAATACGAAGATAAGCCTTAAGAGAACACAAAAAGCTTGTCTTTTTGCGCTCAAGCACCAACTTTAGCTCCCTTTGTGTGTCTTTGTTTTGAGTGGAAACCTAAAGGATTTCCAAAAATATTCCATCCAGAAATACAGCTTAGTAGCTTCCAGGCACCATAGTTATGATTTTAGGCATGCTTTATTGATATAGCAATTAATTTTTACTCCGGTCTAGTTTTCTACCCCAAAAAAGCCGAGTAGTCTGTATAAATAATAGAAAACAGCTCAGGGATGTGTTTGTCCCAAACCATACTTTCTGCTTCTCTCATGGAAGTCTTGTTGAGCTGCCAAAAAGATAATAGACCTCATTAGGAGCATCCCAATAGTCCGTGCTCAGCAGAAATTGAGGAGGGGGATGCTGGGAAATTACCATTTCTGTGCCAAGATGCTGGGTTTAAATTAAAAGGAGCAGGTTTTTCCATACAGGAGAGTAAGGTCCAAAGTAAATGTCTTGTGACTATTGCTCTTATAAAATCCCACTCAGCCCCCTGCCTCCTGGGGTAGTTGCTCCCTTTCTGGACTGCTGCCTTCTCTGTGATACCCTGATGCTCCCAGGAAGACATTTATTCAACTCTCAGCTCTGTCTTTAAGCCCCTATGAGTGCCCTGATCCTGTTCTACTCTTCAGTGTTCACCAAAATAACAAAATTTTTCAACACTCAGTAATTCCATTTTCCAACTTGCTTTGACCACCCACTGGCTTCAGTGAAGAAATTAGAGAAGTCAGGAGATGAGAGCAAGTTGCCATACCAGTAGAAGTTTTGGTCTCTTCAACAGTAACATGTAACTTTACATGGCTGCCCTTCTTTCCCTTTTGGGGCTTTGGTAAGGTGAAGTACATGAAATCATTTTAAAGATGACAACATATACTATATAAGCCAAAGGCATGAATATCAGGGTATCCTCTGAACACACTGGATGTGGGATGTTTTAAAAGACTGAAAATCTTGCTGTCTTCATGACTTCACTCCTCTCTCAAATTTCAAAATAATCCAGTTTATCATTAGACCTGAAATTGGCACACCTGCCTGTTTCTTTTAGATCAGTCTCCAGAAACCCCCCTGAAAATACACAGATCTCCAGAAAAACCCCTAGAAAATACAGTATTGGTAATAGTTGAACCTCAAGGGCAAATTAAGAGGGAAGTTTATCAGATTACTCCATCCTGATCTTGCCAAATGGATGAGATACCTTGGAGAATGAGATATGGCATGAGTAAATTTTGACTGATTTTGAGTTTGCCTGAATTACTTATGTGCTTGGGTAGGACACTAGAAATTAAAATAAGTTCTCAAAGGGAAATGTGAAGGCAAGTACCAGAGAAGAACTTCCTCTACTTAACCATTTGACTCAATTCTGGATAAGGACCAAGTTTGGCTGAGAAAATTAATTATCTTTCTCTCCAAGACCTTTTAATTACATCCTCTGTCAGCCTTGGTTCCCTCATTTGGGAAATAAAATTTTACAATTCTGTTGGAGGATGATATATTAAAATAATTAAGTGCACCAAGATACTGTATCTCTATTGCACTATGTGCTCTGTAAATCCACTCTTCTCCCCTTGTCCTTTCTGTGAAATTTTACTGTATGAAGTTTTTATTAGGGTGCAGAAGGAAGAACTGGTATAAAGGGGAAAAGAAAAAGTGAAAGTAAGAACTTGGCTTATAGAGACTCACTTTAATAGATAGAGACAGTCACAAATAAATGCAAAATCTCTCCCTATAAAACAAAAACAAAAACATAAACACTACAAGTGCCATAAAGAACACCATTTTATTTTGACTGAGAAAGTAACAAAAACTCTCCTAACCACATAGCCAAGGGAGAGAATTCTGTAATGGATACAAAGAGGAAGGAAATTTGTGTAATTATTGAGAATCAGTCCTCAAATAGCTGGTTCATTACTTTCAATAAGGACTGACTAATCTAGGGTCTGGCTACAAATTTCAATTTCTGATTGATTTCTCTTGCCCCAACTGCCCCACTTCTAGAAAGTGACTCTCCAAGTTCTCCCCAGAACCAGTCCCCTTTACCAAGCCAATCTTGACAGCAGAATACACATCAGCATCTTGTGCCAACCTCACATGGCAGAACAAGGCCTGAAGATCTCTCTGGGGAATCTTTTATAAGGGCACTAATCCCATTCATGAGGGCTGTATCCTTATGACCTAATTACCTCCCCACTTCCAAACACTATCACATTGGGGGTTAGAATTTCAACAAATGAATTTTGAGGGAACACATTCCATCCAGAGCAATGATACTCCTAACCCTCCAGGTCTTCTTCAGAGCCAGTTAGACCAAGTTCTCAAGAACCAGAAGAACATCTTAGGCATCTGGGTAGCAGTCCCCAAATTGTATTGCTAGCCCCATGGCCTTCCCCACACAGTCCATCTATAAATCTATATGATCCTAAGTGTTTGTCCATCAATTACTATTCTGCCCTGTTCCTTCTAGTAGCTGAGTTTTTACCCAGTGGGTTGGGACTGTAGAGGCCACCAAGCTTCTGCTGTGCTCCTTTCTGGGACAGTCCCTAGAGCTCACGTACTCACTTCTCCTACCTACTTGCCAAGGATCTCTCTCCCCATGTCATCTGTAGCTTTGATTTTTTTTCTATATTTGTCTGTCACCTGAAATCCCAGGATCCAGAAAGTTGCTCACATTCCTGTGTGAGCTTACTTTCTTAGTTCCTCTAAAAGTATTTAACCTTCATCTCAATAAATGAGCCTCTGGTCCCCTAATAGTCTCTCCCTACTGGCTGGCCAGTGTTACCAGTTCCTAAATATTCCTATGGCTGAGATCACCTAATTTACAGGTGCTAAAATATTTTAAAGTGTTTATTTTTAATTCATTTATTCAACACATATTTATTGAGCACCTATTATATGCCTAGCACTGGTCTAGGAACTAACTGGAAACAGAAATGAATAAACAAGCAAAATTCTCTGTCATAATTTAAGGTAGATATATTTGAAATTTTTTTTCTAAAAACTAGAAGGTATATTCCGTAAGTTAAGAGACAAAGTGATCAAAAGAAATTATAATGATAAACCAAAACAAAGATGATATTTAGCAATGTAATATATTTTTGGATTGACTTTAAAAACTCCTTTGGAAAAATATAAATTAGAAAAAAAACTGGTATGCTGGCAGTTCAAGCAAAAAAGATCTGCGAGTTAGAGCATAGAAACCCAATCTGATAGAACTGCTAACACTACTGAAAAAAGCCTTAAATCTTAGGTTGAAGTAAGAGAAGTTCAGGAGTTCCCGTCATGGCTCACTGGCAACAAATCTGACTAGTATCCATGAGGGTGCAGGTTCGATCCCTGGCCTCGCTCAGTGGGTTAAGGATCCAGTGTTGCTGTGAGCTGTGGTGTAGGTTGCAGATGGAGTTTGAATCCAGCGTTGCTGTGCTGTGGCGTAGGCTGGCAGCTGTAGCTCAGATTCGACCCCTAGCCTGGGAACCTCCATGTGCTGTGGGTGCGGCCCTAAAAAGACCAAAAAAAAAAAAAAGAGGGAGAGAGAGATCGAGAAGTTCAATGTCCACCTCAGTTTGGAGTATTGTCATCAGTTATAGACAACAAAGAGGGGGTTTAAACACTAGAAAGTATTCAGAAGGAAATGAAAAATGTCATAAGAGAAATGGAAACCATATTATTGGAGGAATTATTAAGACATCATTTAGAGACTCTTTCCTAGAAAGCAGGAAGTCTGTGACATGTAGAATGATTCTGGAAATCTTTCCAAATATCTGAAGTGCTATCATATGGAAGTATGAACAGAATTTTCCTACTAGAAAGGAAAAAAACTGCAGCCAAATGTAGGCTTTCCAAAACCAAAGAAACTGACTCATAAGGAGGCTTTCTAATAATTTGAGTTGTGTCAAAATGATATAGTCTGGCTGTGTCGAAGTGGTAAAGTTCCTGTTCCTGGAAGTTTTCCAGCGAGGCCAAGATGCCACCAGTTAAGAACCAACATAACAAGTCTGTCCGACCACCTAACGGCCCCTCTAATTTTAAAGTTCTCTCATCCACACATGCTACTCCACCCTGTACCAGAGGAAGGAGACCTATCTCCAGGCATAGAAAAATACAGACAAGGCTGATGCCCCTCCTGCAGTGGAGAAAGCTCTGTCTAACAATGCAGTCCGCACAAATTGAGGCAATGTGGCGCTGGTGAGAATTGCCAGTTCAATTGCTTAAATAGAACTGTCTAAATTTAGATGTGCATATGGTACTCATTTAATAAACCTTAAAACTGACACTTCTTGACAGGCAAGGGAAATATTTAAGTGCCAGCTTCAGAACTACAAATCTGTCTAAATACTATAACTTGTGAATGCGATACTTTGCCAATTTTTAATGCAAATAAGGTACACAGATACATACACACACACATGTTTTTAAAAGGACTCTTTCTTGGAGTTCCTGTTGTGGCTCAGTGGTTGACAAATCCAACTGGAACTACTAGGTTGTGGGTTCGATACCTGGCCTCACTCAGTGAGTTAGGGATGCAGCATTGCTGTGAGCTGTGGTATAGGTCACAAACGCGGCGCAGATCCTGAGTTGTTGTGGCTGTGCTGTTGGCCAGCAGCTACAGCTCCAATTGGACCCCTAGCCTGAAGACCTCCATGTGCCGTGGGTGTGGCCCTAGAAAAGACAAAAAAAAAAGACTTTTTCTTATATTGTATAAGTTTATCTTTTTAAGTTAAGGGTTTATAGCTGAAGTTGTACAGTGTTGCTGTCTTTAAGATTACTTTCTCTTCCCTAGTATTGTTCTCTTCCTACAGCATTAATGTCTTACAAATTGGGGAAAACTTAATTGTTCTGATATAACCCACATGTTGTTAAGTTGCAGTAGGCAGTAGTAGATTTTACTTCATGTTGGCCTTAAAACCATAAGTAATATTATTATTTATTTTAAAAAATTTTTGGTCATTCAGATGACCAAAATATCTTTGTCATACATATTTGGTTTTCACCCATGGTCCTGGCTCATGGCTCACAAAACTTTTGGAATTTGCTAAGTGCTGAGAGTGATAAAGAAGCTTTTGTTATAACAACGAGGTGACTTTTGGAAAGCACTGGAGGATAGGGCTAGCCTTCCAGTGAAGCCAACTTAAGAAGATTGGAACTTTTGGTGCCATCCCACGACCTCCACGGAGGGGAGAGGGATCGGAGACTGAGTTTAATGACCATTGGTCAGCAATATAATTGACTATGCCTATGCAATGAAGCCTCAAATGAAAACCCGAGAGGACAGTGTTTGGAGCGTGTCCAGGTAGTTGAACAATGGAGAGATTCAGGTAGAGTGGAACACCTGGAGAGGGCAAAGAAATTCTGAGCCCTTTCCCTATGTGTCTCTTCCATCTAGCTGTTCCTGAGTTACATCATTTTATAAGTTGGGAATCTAGTAAGTAAAATGTTTCCCTGAGTTCTGTGAGCCACTCTAGCAGATTAGTGGGACCTGAGGAAGGGTTTGTGGGAACCTCTAATCTACACACAGTGGGTCAGAAGCACAGGGGATAACTTGGCCTTGTGACTGGCATCTAAAGTGGGGGCGGGGAGCAGTCTTTGGGGACTGACGTTATCTTTGGTGCTAGAGGTGTGTGGAACTCCAGAAAAGAGAAGCCAGCCAAAGAGGGAAACTTCGTAATTCAGGGGATGCAGGTAGTACTCAGAAAGATATCATCTCAGTAGTGGGGCCAAATTAGACCTATATTGAGGTTGTCTGGTCCTTACACCTTATAAGACTTAAAAGTAGACTTGGAAAGGATCAAATTCTTTCCAAGTAACTTAGCCGTGTCACAGAACGAAGCTCAGAAATATTCAACACACAACAAGAAAAATTAATAATGTCTGCCATCCGATGGAAAAAAAATTCAAAGAAGCTGGAAAATATGACCAGTAAGAAGAATAAAAATACTCAGTAAAAAGCCAGACTTAGATAACGCATACTTTATGTTATAAACAGCAAGGAAAATGACCTATATATTTGCTTTTGTAGAATTAATACAGTATCAGGAAGCATGGGGATTTAAGAAATACTATTTTACAAAGTGTAATATAAATGAGAAATGCTTAAAAAGTAATTACAATTAACTAACAATTACATTGATTATACCATGAGTGTGATTGTTTCATAAAGAGTCCTGGAAAAACATTTTTTCTTAACATCAGAAACCATGCTATTAAAATCTCAATAAGCGTAATGCTGCTGGAATGATATGGTCTGATTAGTCTGTTTTTTGGTTGTTATAAACTCGATAAAAGCAAAAAGCAAAAAAAAATAACCGATAATAATAACTTAATGAAAACTCAGTGCCATGTCTTTCCCCTGCAGAAGACAAGGAAAAACCACCTAACTGCTTTACAGAAGATGGAAGTGAGCTTTGGAAAGAGCAAGTAGCTTTATTGCTAAGTATCTCTAATATTTATTAATGACTATACTTTTCTGCTTTATTCAGTACAAAATGCTGTCATGGGCTCCAGGTTGCTCTTGAACATGTGTGTTCATCTCTGTGTACTATAGGAGCAGAGGAAGAACTAATTACCTATGCTAACACAAGGATCAGCCCTGAAAGTTATATTCTGTTTCTGAATTCCAGATCCAGAATGGGATTTCATGTTTTGCCTTCTTTCCAGCAAAAATCCCTACTCATATTTGAGTATGACTTGTAACCAGAAATTTTATTATTTGAAATCTTACCTAATAGTTTCCCATCACTTGACTAAAATGGTTTTTGAGGAGTTCCCATTATGGCTCATCAGAAACAAATCTGACTGCCATCCACGAGGATGCAGGTTCAATCCCTGCCCTTGCTCAGTCAGTTAAGGATCTGGTGTTGCCATGAGCTGTAGTGTAGGTCACAGATACGGCTCGGATCTGATGTTGCTGTGACTGTGGCGTAGGCCAGCAGCTACAGCTCCAATTGGACCCCTAGCCTGTGAACCTCCATAGACCATATACCATGGGTGTGGTCCTAAAAAATAAATAAATAAATAAAATTTAAAATGAAATAAAATAAAATGGGTTTTGAACAGTTTCATTTGATAAATTGTTTTCGCAAAAATCATTGAACATTTGTAGGATTCTAAAAGTTTTATGTCTAATATGAAGAGAGCCACATTTTTATGGCACATCTAGAGCCCACTGAAACCACCAAAATCAAGAATTAGAAATGTATTTTGAATTTATAAAAGTAATGAGATTTCCTTATTTAAAAAACCACAGAAACGTGTTTATTCCTTTAAAAAAAGTAAAAGATTTTTCTTTCTAAATATGAGATAATTACCACAAGCAATGAAATTGTCTCTTTTTATGGTATTGTTACTTTCCTCAAAAGTAAAAAAAAAAAAAAAAAACAATTATAAAAATTAACACGGGACTTCCCGTCGTGGCGCAGTGGTTAATGAATCCGACTAGGAACCATGAGGTTGCGGGTTCGGTCCCTGCCCTTGCTCAGTGGGTTGACGATCCGGCGTTGCTGTGAGCTGTGGTGTGGGTTGCAGACGCGGCTCAGATCCCGCGTTGCTGTGGCTCTGGCATAGGCCGGTGGCTACAGCTCCGATTGGACCCCTAACCTGGGAACCTCCATGTGCCGCGGAAGCGGCCCAAAGAAGTGGCGAAAAGACAAAATAAATAAATATCCTGTGAACAGTAAAGCGGCCCAAAGAAATAGCAAAATAAATAAATAAATAAATAAAGAGATCTTCGCTTTCAAAAAAAAAAAAATTAACACGGCCAAACTTAATTAGAAATATTTGTTGGAGATATAAGAGCACAATGAGTGAAACAACTAAAGAGGATATTGAACTATTTTTCTATAGCTTAAAAGTTACTGATGATTGTTTCTTCTAAGATTTATATGCTTAGGCAAGTAATTCATTGTGAAATGCTGAGGTAATGAAAGTATCTTACTTTGACTTATCTAGTGACCATTAAATGTGAATTCCTCAGGCAAAAAGATGATGTTTCATTTCTCACTAATGCAAATTGAGGGTCCAAGAGGTAACTGACAGTCAAAACCTAGTCCTTCTGAAATCTCTGACCAAGGTTGAATGAGTTCCAGAAAGCAGAAAATCAGCTCTCAAGGTACCAGGCCACTGGGCACGGAGTCAGGGACACAAAGGACTCATGTGGTTTCTCGCACTCCTTCAGATTAAGAAGTCAGGCTCTGTTCTTCTTCTGGTGCCTGTTAATAATGAAGTTAGAGATGCCTAATATGAGAGGATTTGGGAAACAATTTGCTGGGAAATTACTCATCTGCAGGAGCTTAAATAATCTATCATTTGAATATATAATAATCTATCACTTGAATATATAATAATCTGTCACTTGATTTATAAAATTTATCATTTTATAAATCCATGAGCAAGTTCCCTTGTCAAGACTCAATTCTTAAGCGTCTTCTGAATTCCTGACAGATGACTTTAAAACAATAGTCTTAATTTTAAAATGAAGCCTGATTAATAATATACAGAAATGTAACTGCTATTTGTATGTATTTTGTAACAATTCATGGCTAATATCTCTTGAGGATTATGAATCAAGAATCAGGAGTTCCCACTGGGACACAGTTGGTTAAGAATCAGACTGCAGGAGTTCCCGTTGTGGCGCAGTGTTTAATGAATCCGACTAGGAACCATGAGGTTGCGGGTTTGATCCCTGGCCTTGCTCAGCAGGTTAAGGATCCGACGTTGCCGTGAGCTGTGGTGTAGGTCACACACTCAGTTTGGATTCCGAGTTGCTGTGTTTCTGGTGTAGGCCGGTGACTACAACTCTGATTAGACCCCTAGCCTGGGAATCTCCATATGCCAAGGGAGCGGCCCTAGAAAAGACAAAAAAAAAAAAAAAGAATCAGACTGTAGCAGCTTGGGTCACTGCAGAGGCACAGGATCAATCCCCCACTAGTTGCGGTGGGTTAAAGGATCCTGCATTGCTGCAGCTGCAAAGCAGGTCACAGCTGTGGCTCAGATTCAATCCCCAGCCCAGGAACTTCCATATTCCACAGGTGTGACTATTTAAAAAAAAAAAAATCAACTGAGGCTCAGCCATTTTATTAGGTTTGTGGTGTGTTCATGTGTCTTCCCTTGCTGTCCACAGTGGTGGATGCCTTGCAGTCAAACCTTAGACACCCCTCCATCTTCCTCTCCCTACATCACTGGTTGCTGCCACCAGTGCAAGGAAGAAGGAAGTCTCCCTGCTGAGTTTATGGGGAAGCGTGTAAGAATTTCTCCATCCACAAAAGGGCACAGAACAAAAACATTCATTTATAAGTTTGTTGTTTAGGAATTAAAAACAACATTATACATGTTTTTGGTATTACCGAGAGAGTGAAAACAAAGCTGTTTCACAAAGAGAAAAGAAAAGAAAGGAAAGGGAAGGAAAGAAGGAAAGGAAAGGAAAAGAAAAGGAAACAAAAAGAAAAGAAAAGAAAGAAAAAAATAGAAAAGCTGTTTTCGTCAGTAAAGAAAACTGTTTCTGATGTTTAGGTTAACTAACCTGATTCTTTCATCTTTGCAACTGAAAACTCAAATTTAGTCCAGAGAGACACATTTTCCCAGAGTAATACAACCAGTTTGTAGCAGAATTTAGACATAATTCAAGTTTCTGATCTCCAAATCTCAAACTGGTTTATCATTTTACTTTTGTTTCACACATGATTCCTGCTCTGAAGAAAAAAAAAAAACATTTTGGATATATATTTTATCATCATATTATGGCTGAACACTGTATATTTGCATTGAAAACAGTAACAGTCTAGGAGTTCCCTCTCGATGCAGCAGGTTAAGGATCTAGCATTGTTACTGCTTGGCACAGTTTTGGTCCCTGGCCCAGGAACATCCATGAGCTGTGGGTGCAGCCAAAATAATAATAATAATAACAGTCTAAATCTTGGTGAATAAATAGAAAAATTTCAAGAAAGGGAGTTCCTGTTGTGGCTCAGGGGTAATGAACTCGACTAGTATCCATGAGGACGCAGGTTCAATCCCTGGCCTCGCTCAGTGGGTTAAGGATCTGGCATTGCCTTGAGCTATGGTATAGGTCTCAGACACAGCTCCAATCCTGCTTTGCTGTGGCTGTGGCTGTGGCTGTGGCCAGCAGCTGCAGTTCCAATTCAACCCCTAGCCTGGGAACCTCCGTATGCTGGGGTCCTAAAAAGACCCCCCCCCAAAAAAAAATCAAGAAAATGCTATTATTTATGTTCACTATTCATATCAATGAAGAAATAAGTTAATTACAGGATCTGCTGTCTTCTACTTAGAGAAAGATGAGTTTCTCTGCATAAAATTTAGAGGACTCTTCCCTACGCCCAGAGATCATCTCAGGTGTTACCCCTGTGCTCTGTGGACAGAATTCACAACTTGTTCATGTTCTTTGTTAGCATCACTATCACTATACAGGCTCATTGTTCAGTGAGTTGGGCCAGTAGATTGCCGTCTTCCCACAAGAGGCAAGTTGCTTGAGATTAGGACACTGGCCTCTCATCTTGATATGACCAAACACCTCCATCACGAGGCTTCTTGTCCAGCTGGCTGGTAAATGTGGATTTTATTAAGTTCACTAAGTTCATTTTGAATTGAACTAAATGGAACTATACTGGGTGTCACTTTTTTGTTACTATTGTTTACTACAGGGAGAAAAACCAAAGAAAGAGTGAGGGAAACAGGAGAGAGAAGAGAGACCAGAGATCAGGGGAGGAGAAAGAGCTAACAGGAGAGAGGGGAGAGGGAGGAGGGAGGAAGGAATGATGAAGGGAAAAGAAAAAGAGGAAAACGGGAAGCTGCTTACAACAAAGGCATCTTTAATCGACTTCAATGTGAAATAACTCTCATAATTTTTGACCTTTTATATACTAGAGTACAAGAGCTTAGGCGTATATCATGAAACCAACCAAAAAATCAGAGCCTGATTTCATTTTTAAGATACTTTATAAAACCAATACTTCATTTAAAAAAATAAAAGGATTCCTGTTAAGGTTTAGATACACTGTCCTGTATGATGACAATTAAAACCACAAAAATTTTAAATTTTACTTTCAAGAAATTTAAATTTCAATAATATTTTGATATTATCTTCAAATATCTATTCTCCCCTAGCTTTATATTTTTCCTTCACTGCCTTATTAATATTCTTGTCCTATAATACCTCATTTGGGAATACAGTACTACTGAGGTTGCGTAGTATCATTTGACAACTTAAACTGAAAGGATAAGTTTACCCTATCCCCAGGGAGACATCTCTGTTCTTCAGCAAGTTTACTATCAATTCCTCTGCAATAAATATCTAGAAACATTACTTCATTAGTTAGCACATGCTATTCTATTAGCTTGAGAGTTAGGGTTCTTCATGCTTCTAGGGCTTCAGAGAAATCCAACCCATATCGTTTTAGCCTAGCATAAAGAGAAAAGTAGGAAATAATAGGAAAATACAACAAAGAGGCCCAGAAAAATGCAATAAAATGACAGCAAATTTGCTGTTTCAAGGTTTGACTTTTTAGAAATCTATCTGCAATATTGCTTTATGAAAAGACAGGTCAATGAGTAAATTTCTCTATGCAAAGGGTATTTAGAAAAAGCTGTGTTTCGATTGCCCTGATGAATAAATTACAGAGTCTATATAAGTCAATCATCTTCTAACTTCCCTAATCTCTATGAGATCCAGAAAATCTTTATGTATGGATATTCAAAAAAAAAAAATCATTTGCCACCATTCACAAAAAGAGTAAGAAACTGATTATAACAATCACCTAAATAGCTGGCTTTCTTAGTATTGATTCTACAGCACATTGTTCTTTAAGATTCTAAGAGCACATCATTTCCAACATTTTTATTTCCCTATAAGATGTTAAGAGTTTCAAGTTGCCTCTCATCACCTCATTACCTCTCTGACCCTCTAATTTTCTGCCTACTCTTCAGCAGGTGAGTGAGTCATGGTTCTGGAGATAGACAACTGCTGTTCTTAGCCCAAAACAGTGAACACCCTTCAAATAACTGCTAAATTTTCCATTATCTATTAATGGGTGATTGTGCAAGGATCTTAGCCAGTGCTTCTCAGACTTTAACGACCCTAAGGATCACCAGGAACACCCATTAAAAATGCAGAGTGTGGCATTTGTTGTAATTTACCAGGCCTGAGGTATCCTTGAGAATGGACATGTGAAATGAGGACATCCTGTGATTCCTGTTGCAAGATAATTTTGGACCACATTCTGAGAAATAGTGATGCTGATTGGGGAAGCTGAAAATGTTTCTAACCACTAGACCACTGATGGCATCTGTAACACATCCAGTGCAATGTATATGTCTATGAAAAGAATGATAATTCTATAGGTCTAGTTGGAAGCAGTCAACCTTTGAATCTGAAATACTCATTAATGAAGGGATGATATCTGGAGAAGCAGCAGCTGAGAAAATGTCATGAGCCCCTCCCCTCAGCCCCTTTCACACCCAGACCTCTAGACCACTGGCACCCCCTTCCCACGCTCTCTGACATCTGCCAGAATCACATACAATCGGGACACACTTTAGAAACTGTATATCGATTTAGGATTAGGTGGGTATGGAGAACAGGTTTAAGTACTAGTCAAGTTGAAAGCAGTATAGCCAAGAGGTCTGAATAACGAATGATTTGAAAATATAAAGAACGAACAGAGTCAGGAAAAACTTGAGCTTGGAGTGAGGACAGCATGCAGATGAAGTCAGTGATGGGGTGGAGTGGGGAGGGAGGCTGAGGTTTTGCTTTGCTGCCGTCAGTTGGACATTCCATTCAACTGCCCCTGGCAGGCATTCTGGGCCACTGAGCATGCCCCGTTTCTGCTTCTGACTTTCACCAAGCAGAACAATCAACAAGATCACCATAAAGGCTTTACCAACACCAGGCCAGTAGAGTGACCACGGAAAACCTTTCCCAAATTTGTGATCAATGGACCCAGGTTTAGGGAGAAAAACTTTGGTCTCCAAAAATGGTTTGAGTTTCAGTTTCTAATTTCTTCCCTCTCAGATACTCTGATCTCCACCAAAGGGATAATATCCGGTGAGATGAAGCCATTTTGTTGGTCAGCAGGAGCCCAGAAGGAAGAAAATGTCATAGTGGGAGAATACAGCATCATCTTCCTCAGCCGCAGCCCATCGCTGAAAACTTCCAGATCATTGTGCCAACTGAGTGGAGGAGGGACTTTAATTTAGAGACCTTTATATGAACCTTATGTGAGAATCTTACTAGCCTGCTTCTTTGATTTGTTAGCCTTACTATTTCTGATACTTAGGTGCTGCCTCTAAGAGGGCCTGAAACAGCCAAGGCATGGCTGAGGACACAGAGGAATCTGCAGGTAAGCATGATCAGCTCCTGAGTAGTCAGGTGTTTTGTGTCTATGTGGCCATAGGCCCGTGTGAGGTGGAGAATGGTACGTGTCATTGACAGAAATCTATACGTCTTAAAGGTTTTTTAAAAAGCTATGCTAAAGTAAAATTCTTTCTCTCTACTTTCCCTTTATTCCAAAATAATAAAAGCACCCGGATTGTAAAGGACCAATGGTAGACTAGAAGCCTGAGAGATGATTTTGCTTCTTTGCCTTCTTTTAAAATGTGTATAGTCTACTTGAGGAGAGAGTGACTACAATGCAAAGAAAGACAGTTTCTTGTTTAATCTTAAGTACTGGCTGAGTCCTTTGGAAATACTCTTCTTTGCCAGAAAAGACCACTAAAGGAGAATGTTGTTTGATTTGGAGGCTTGTGGGAAATCACAGCATCCAGAAGTATCCCTCCAACCAGCTCGCCATGTGGTGTGAAATTGTGCAATGCCTTTGACTCAAAAATGTCTTTTCAGTTTTCCAAAGAGCTTTACTCAATTCTGGAAAGTGCAAGTCAAAAATATTTAGGTCGTTATCCAAAAGTACTGTTTCCATGATCATGGGACCAAAAGAGGGACCTAGCAGGGCCAGAAGGAAAGACAGAGAGAAAGACAAATGCAGAGAAGATGGAGGGGGATTGAGGAAGGAGGTGGAAATAACCCTCTCCTACCCAAGTCAGGTATAAGGGATTCAGGTCATGGAATTTGGAGCTGAGCCTCACTAGGAGGATATAGGGTGATGCCTACATGATTAGAGGGGATATATAGGGATCTAGCATCTTTTATCTTGACCTCCACATTTAATTCAGGTTTTGAAAAAATACTAAGCACCTGCTTTTGTTTTGTTTTGTTTTGTTTTGTTTTAGGGCCGCACCCATGGCATAAGGAGGTTCCCAGGCTAGGGGTCCAATCAGAGCTATAGCTGCCGGGGGCTTACCCCACAGCCACAGCAACACCAGATCCTTAACCCACTGAGTAAGGCCAGGGATCGAACCCGCAACCTCATGGTTCCTGGTTGGATTTGTTTCCACTGAGCCACGATAAGAGCTCCAACATCTGCTATTTTCAAGTATGTTAAGTGTATGAAATACTAATAAGAAACAATTCCTGCCATCAAAGATCTGGAAGTCGAGAGGAAGAGAGGAGGAGAGAGGAAATCAGAGAGAAAAAAAGAAAGAAGAGAGAGAGAAGAAGAGAAAGATGAGAAAAGAAAAAACTTTCTATGACTATTACATAGTAACTAACAGGAGGGCATTTCAGCCCATACTTAATTCTTCTCTTCCTGTCCATTTTAGAGACTTTTGGAGACATCAATCTCACTCTCGGCTTGCTGAACAAAGAAGATAACATTAGCAAGGTAAGAAAAATAAAGAATCTCTTCCCCATTCACTTTTTTAGTCCTGTTATTACACTTGATATATTTACTTCTTTGCCTTACCTTCCTCTTTTATCCCTGGTTTCTTAAGTGGCATTCGATTTTTTCAGAAAATGCAGTTTTAAGGGAAATCATTGTAATGCTTAAACAATGATGTTTGGCATTTGAGGATTTAGAGAATCCAATTATAGAAGCTAGGAAAAGAATGCTCCCTTCCATAACCTTATACATGACGTGAAAATAAAGGGGTGTCAGACTTACAACAATGTAGCTTAGAGCCTCGTCCTGTGTAATTTGAAGGTTGGCAGACAGTTGGTCTTGTCTAAAACATATCAAGGACTTTTTGGTGTGGACCAAATATTTTATGCATATTTTGGACAGAATCAAATGTCTTGTAAGCAATTTCAGAGCTCCTATGAAAATCCCCGAAGATCTCCCCTATATCTATAATGCTGTTTCACAATTAAAGAGGTATTTCTCTGAGATTTAAAGGCTTCCCTGGCTTCAACAGCATTTGTAAATAATAGTTCCCCTTCATTGAACACCTAGCTAGGGAATAGAGTGCTCCATGCTTTCTAAACACTAGTGTATTGTATTATATTCACTCCTCACAGCTATGAAGTAGATATCGATATTTATACCGGACGAACATGAAATGTGAGGCCCAGAGAAGTTACATGACTTGCTAAGAACAGCAAGACTACATCCAAACACAAGCCAGTCTGACTCCAGAATACTGCTCCTACTCATTATTCCATGTAGCCTCCCTGTGAAGGGCAAGTGCCTACACCTTTCTCTCTTAATCTAGTCGTTCTGCATATTAGAATCCCTCAGGCAAAGGGAGTTATTTTACACCCTATACATAGGCATAGTACCTCAAGCAGCAAGCCTGAGGCTCTGGGAAATTTTAGAACATCAGTCTCTCATCTTTCAAAGCCATGTGGCCACCTAAGACATTGAGAAGAGCCCTCACACACAGCTTCTGCTCCAGCCATATAATTCCCAGAGGCTGCAGCACTATGGAAAAGGACTCAACTTTCTCTACAAAGGCAGGAATGAAGCAAGGGCCTATAAATCCCCTTTAGGAAAAAGTTTCCTAATTTAGCAGCTTCTTTGGGAATCGCACTGTCTTCCTCAAGGCCATAGTCAATCCGTGGTAGTAAGAGCAATAGTTAGGTTGATGGGCATTTCCATTGCCCTGAGTACCCTGCAACGCGGTCCCTGCCTTCAGTTAGATTTTGTCGCAGAAATGTACTCAAGACAGTTTTCAGAATGAACTCTGCTTTCCGGAGTCTGCCTTTGACATCTAAAGATGCATCTTTTGTCAAGGGGGCCCCAAGTAGGATATGTAAAATCCACTGTGTAGTAGACAGATGTTACTTAGTTTATTGGTGTTATTCATTTGGACTTTATCCGACTCCTTTAGTCTGCCACTCAAATTTCTGTGTACAACCTTGTATGTTCACAGGAAGACATTTACGGTCATCTCACTTCCGTTATTCAGAATTCCGACATCTTGGATGATGCAATTGTCCAAAGATTGATTTTTTATGCTTCTAAGGACATGAGAGACAACAATGTAAGTTTGATCCTCAATGATGAGTCAGTGTCGGGGTCAGCAACATGTCTTTAAGTGACCAACTGCACCTATGCAGACATCCATAAACTTTTTCTGCAGCACAGCCAGGACCACGGGTCACTTTTATTTGTTCTTCATGGCAACTTAAATACAGTTATAGCACCTATTATTTACTCCTTCTCAGATGAGGAAACTGAGGTAGAGCTAAGAAGGTCTTTAGAGGTAATATACAATCCACGTTTAGCTGAGGAAATTGATGCTTATAAAGACTTTTTCAATGTAACACAGCTATCTACTGGCAGAACAAACAGCTAGAACCCAGATTTCCTGACTCTTGTATGAATTCTTATCTCTTCATGTGCCTACTTATCTATGTATACTAGGCTTCATATCTGGAAAATTATTTGTAAAAAAAATAATTTGAGTCTTAAAGTTATTTCCTACCAGAAATGAGTTTTACTTGTTTACCTGGGGCACAAACAATCTATGATTAATTTCAGTGTTTGAGATTTTCCTGGGCAACTTTAGTGATTCAAAGTTGGACTACAGTCCATGGAGAATCAATTTAACCTTTCACCTCAATGCAAGCCCAAAGCATAAGAGGTAGGATGACCAGGGTCTCACCTTTGGTTGGCCCTGAATTCTGACTGTGTCTCAAAATGCTGCAAAGCAGCCTCAAGAGCAGGGTTTGGGTTTATCTCTCTGGATTTCCAACCTTGTCCAGATCTCAAGTAAGTAATTCATTCCACATTATATTGTGATCTCTTTGATGTTTTCTATGAGAATATTTTGTAATATCTTGCCCAGTACTTTTTACTTTCCTCAGCAGGAAAGTTAATCAAATTTACTGAATTCACCATTACCAAAAGCAGAAGTTCCTCCAAGTATTTCCAATATCAAGGATAATTAGGTCAGGACTATATTAAAGCCCCATTTTTCTTCCTCCATTTCCTTCAGTAATTCATATCACTTAAACATAAAACAGAATTCTTAGGTTCGTGGTACCTGATTAATTAGCAAGAAAACGTGTATGGCCTCAAGTTTATAAGAACCTTAGTAAAATTTCATTTTGAGGTGCTTTTGAATGACCTCTGCTTTCCCAGCCACTGACACCTAGAGTCTTCCACAATGGGGTTTGCAACAGCCTGTTCTCCCTCTTTTGATAAGGTGAGGAATTTATATGTAATATGTAAACTATCTCCCCCTCTGCTAACTCCTGCCGCTTTTTGTCTAGCTGTTATTGTTTTTTTCCTCAGATCCTCAGGGAAATCAGAATGCTAGCAGGTGAGGTGCTGGTGTCTCTTGCTGCACATGATTTCAACTCGGTGATGTATGAAGTACAAAGTAACTTCAGGATCCTGGAGCTACCAAATGAATTCATCGTGCTTGCCCTGGCTGAACTGGCAACCAGCTACGGTATGGAGGGAATACTGTCACCCTGACTAATTGTCTAAACCCAAGTGGGAGCAAACAGAAGGAAGGAAAGGATCTCTTCCTTCTTCAGTACTAAAAAATAATGATGAGGGATTGGGGCCATTGTTTTTCAGCACAGAGGAGCCTGCTGGCCAGTCATGAGTCTGTGCTGCTCTGAGTTTGGCTGGACTTTCTCTCACCCTCATCTTCCCTTTCATCTGCCTTTGTGTTTGCAGAAGCACATTTTCCGTAAGCCATAGTCTGCAAACCACTAAACTCACACATAAAAGTTTCTTAGGATGTTTTTTCTATACCACTTTATTTAACAGATATTTATTGATCACCTATCACCTTTGGGACACAGGGAAGTTCTGGTGGGAGGGATGAACATTAATAAAATGTTCCCACTGTAGCGAAATGGGATGGAGTTTGACCCCTGACCCAGCACAGTGCGTTAAAGGATCCAGCACTGCTGCAGCTGCAGCAAAAGTCACAACTCTGGCTTGGATCTGATCCCTCTCCCAGAAACTCCATATGTGCTCTTGGTACAGGTGGCCTATAGCAAGTATTTTACTTTAGACCAACCATGCTTTGGTTCTCTATCTACAACCTGGCATATAGAGGAGGGATAGAGGAGAACCTCTTCCCACTGCACTTCATCTGCCTCCCCTACGGAGCTTTGACATGCTTGCTGATTTTTGGTTATGGCCACTCCCACATGGAAGTGGAAGGCATATGGAATTTCCCAGACCAAGGATTGAATCCTACCTGTAGCTATGACCTATGCCAGATCTTTAAACCCACTGCACACACACACACACCCCACAGGGATCAAACCTGTGCCTCCATATCAACCTGACCTGCTGCAGTCAGATTCTTAACCCACTGCACCATGGTGGGAACTCCCAAAGTGCTTGCTGTTAATATGAAGAGATAACACCCTTCTTCTCTCGTGCCCCTTCCTGCAGTGTCTCAGAGCATCCCCTTCATGATGATGACCCTGCTCACCATGCAAACCATGCTCAGGCTGGCCGAGGAGGAGAGGATGAGGGGAGCTTTCTGTCTCGGTGGGTATCCCCTGCGGTTCCCTCTTCGTTACAACTGCGCTATGGATGGAGCAAATGTCTTCTGTTTCCTTTTACTCCAGTCTCGTCCTTTCTGGTCATAGTAGCTACCGTTGCTTGAGTGCCTACCCCATGGAAGGGCCGCTTCAGGGAATGATCTCTGTCAATCCTCACAGCAATTCTGCAAGGGAAGTACTATAAGCCCATTTTACGGATGAGAAACTGAGGGTCATGGACGTTAAGTGACTTTCTCAAGGTGGGGACAGTCATTGACGGAGAGGTGGCATTCAGGTCTATAGACCACCCAGTCCATATTCTTTCCACTATCCCACACCGCCCCCGTTTCTGCCTCATTCTTCAAGAGGCTCACACTTTCTCTACAATGATTATGAGCTTTTACCAGCTCTTAGCCATAAGCTAAATTTTGGCATCTCTTTATAATGCCACATTGTAATAATGATAAGTAAACTATCTAATCAAGATACAAACAATCATAAAACCAAAGAAAATAGGTAAATCAGCTGTGGTCAGAGAGTCCTTCTACCCCCAAAGTGAAAGGCATCTACAGTAATTAATAGTCTATAGAGAAGAATATGACCTGGAAGTCCTGGGAAAAGCATTTATAGCACAGAGAGGGGCTTCTGGAGACCCAGACTCTTACCTCCGAGCCACTGAGCCATCAGATGACTCTGTCCTTCACTCAACCTCAATTTCACCTCTAAAGACAACAAACAAAGTGATTGCTAAGATCCCTTCCACCTCTGGCATCCCCAGCACTACTGTTTTATGATACTTTAAAGCCCATGCTGTCAGGAATGTCTTCTTTACCTATCAACCCAGTTCTTTCTTAACCTTCACAGTGACCCCATTAGGAAGATAACAGTTTCCATTCACATTACAAATGAGAAAATTGAGGCTTAGAAAAGTTAAACAGCTTGCCTGCAATCACACAGCTACTATGTTCCAGAGACAAGATTTGAACTATGACAGTCTAACTCAAGGACTTGAACCACTATGCTAAAAGATTAGCCTTCTTTTCAACACTTTTTACTTTCCCTACTTACTATCACAACTAATATCATGTTCCTGCAAATAAAATAAACATCGTTGCCTCTAATAGCATTTTTACTTCCAATATTGATAACCAAGAAGGTAAAAGAGAATAAAATTAGAAATCATCGTGGGGGAGTTCCCATCGTGGCTCAGTGGTTAATGAACCTGACTAGTATTCATGAGGATGTGGGTTCGACCCCTGGCCTTGCTCTGTGGGTTAAGGATCTGGCGTTGCTGTAAGCTGTGGTGTAGGTTGCAGATACAGTTTAGATCCTGTGTTGCTGTGGCTGTGGTGTAGGCCGGCAGTTACAGCTCTGATTGGACCCCTAGCCTGGGAACTTCCATGTGCTGTGGGTGTAGCCCTAAAAAGACAAAAAGAAAAAAAAAAGAAATCATCATGGTAATGAATAAGGGAATTCTCTGTGTGTAATTAAACTATCTAAGTGCTCTTTGGTCCTAAAGCAACTTTTGCCTGAGTGCCAGTAAAGAAAATGTATAAAGTTTAGTAGCCATCCACCCATCCATTTATTTGTGCATTCAATCAATCACCAAATCAACAGACATCTTTGTTTCAGATACCATCAATAAACAAGACACCATCCCTCCTCACTGATTTATAGGCCAGTGCAAGACACATTCACACACACACAAAGATTTGGCAAAACATAACATGAGGTTATCAGACTTTGGAGGGAATGGGAATGAGCCAATTAAAGACCAGCCGTAAAGCTAAGATACCCAGGATCTTTTCCTTAGTATGTACACATGACGTATCCTTGAGAGAGCAAACTACAATGTTTTTTACTTCCAAATGAAAAGGATAGCATGAGAAGCTGAAGGAAAAAATTGTATTATTTAATGCATTTGATGCAAATATATATGATACATATATAAATGATATTTTTATGAGCCCAAGTTTTTTAAATTTTATTACGGTAAAACAGACACATAGAAAAACATACAAGTCAGAAGTATACAAGTTGATGAGTTGTCACAAACTAAACTTTCCATTTGACTATCACTCAGGTCAAGAAGTTGGACATTACTAATAACCTGGAAGCTCCCTTCATCAATCATCACACTCTCCATCCTCTCCAAGAGTAATGACAATCCTGAATTCTAACATCATCGATTAGTTTTGCCTCTTGTGAGATCCATACATGTTGTTTTACAGACTCATAGTCCATTTTCATTTCTGAACACTACTACATGTCTATTCTACAATGTATGTTTCCATTCTACCTGTTGGCAAATATTTGGATCGGTTCTTGTTTGAGGCTATTACAAAGAAAAAGTGAATAGGAACATTCTTGTACAAGTTTTAGTGCCTATATGTACACACATCTAATGGCTATATACCTCAGATTAGCATTTCTTGGTCGTAGATAATGCATATTCAGCTTTGGTTGAATAATTCCAAAGAGCTTTCAAAAGTGTTTTTATCAATTCCTACTCTACCAGCAGAATGTAAAAATAGGAGTTCCCGTCGTGGCGCAGTGGTTAACGAATCTGACTAGGAACCATGAGGTTGCGGGTTCGGTCCCTGCCCTTGCTCAGTGGGTTAACGATCCGGCATTGCCGTGAGCTGTGGTGTAGGTTGCAGACGCGACTCGGATCCCGCGTTGCTGTGGCTCTGGCGTAGGCCGGTGGCTACAGCTCCGATTCAACCCCTAGCCTGGGAACCTCCATATGCCGCGGGAGCGGCCCAAGAAATAGCAACAACAACAACAACAAAGACAAAAGACAAAAATAAATAAATAAATAAATAAATAAATAAATAAATAAAAGAATGTAAAAATACCAACTGCACCTTAGTCTGGTCTACCCTTGACATTGACTGTCTGAAATTTTAGCAATTCCAGACGGTATGTTATAGTATCTCATTGTGGTTTTAATCTACATTTCTCTAAAATGGAGGAACACATTTTTATGTATGTACTTGGTACAGTCATAAAATTTTATAGAAACTATTACACATTTGCTAATTATCAGCACACTCTTCTCCAATTATTTTATGGTCCTTCCCATCTTGATATCTCTCTCATTCTGTGGTTGTTTTGGAAATGCAGCCCTTGAGAAGTTCAGCAAAGCCATTTACAAGTACGTCAACCACTGGAGAGACTTCCCATATCCCAGATTGGATGCCAACCGACTCTCTGACAAGATCTTCATGCTGTTCCGCTACATCATGGACAAGTGGGCCGCCACGACCTCGCCCACGCAGGTGAGTGGGGTTCAGCATGTCTCAAGTTAGCTCTCCCTGCATGTTGGTTGAGCTTCCTCTTCTCTTTTTGGCATGATAATTAACCTTGGTTCACTTGGAGAGCCATGTGTTGTATTTTATCAGATTTATTAAATTTTTTTGTTTTTCCTGCTTCAAATCCCAATGTACTCATTATTTCAACTAATATTTATTGATTTCCCCATGGCATGCCAGATATCATTCCACAAGCTGGGGATACAGCAGAGATGAAGTACATCCCAATCCCCAGTCTCATGGAACTGACATGCCAATGTGTGGAGAGAACAACAAATATCTAAAATGAGCAAAATATGTCATATATCATAACCTATATTTGGGCTGAGTCACTGATTAGGAAAAATACCAGTACATAGAAATTTCCTGTATCCGTGAATATTACAATGAATTAAAATCACATCTAAAGAATGACTTGGCAGCTTCAAAATAGTGTAGTGCCTTTTAAAGAATAGATTACAAAGTGCATTCACATATATAATCCCATCCTTATCTTGCTTAATTGCTATAATTTTTTAAAGTAGGCTAAATTGTATCCTATTTGGGTCTCTTTATTGCTGTATTATAAAAGATGTAGCACTTAGCTATCTTCTCTAGTTCAGTTTCTTTTCTATACTTTGAGCTATTAAAGCATTTCTTTTTTAACATTCTGGGATAGTTAAGTCATTAGCAAACATGAAACTTTTAAAATATCCTGTAGAAGTCTTTTCTTCAAGCCACTTGAAAAACAAAATGCAATGCAAATTTGCTGACTGCTCTCCTAGCTTCCCACAGGAAGAGTAACAAGAAGGTACACAAAGTAATAAGACGCACATGGAGACAAGCACTTAACTGCTGGTGAGCACTGGAATGGCCATGACATTGGAATTGAGCTTGCAACCCATGAAGTCATTTAGTGCTGGGGAGATGCAGTCCCTAAAGAGGGGACAAAACCCACTGAAGCATAGACTGAAGATGGGATAATATGACATTCGAGGGAATCCCATGGGAGGAGGATAAGGGGGGAGGAAAAGGAGGATATAAAGAGGCAGAAATAAAAGAAACCAAAAAGATGGTTCAGCCATACAATAAAGAGCCTTGAATGCTACATAGGACTTTATTTTTTTTTTAAGAAGTAAGAAATCTTGGAAGGGTTTAAGCAAGAAGAATGATATCTTAGAAACTAAGAAAGATATGATTTGCAAGAAGCAAAGACAGATCTACAGAATCCATTGCTGGGGTGCTCAAGCAAGAAAAATCTTGAAACGTGTCCACTGCATGGAAATGTGGTAGAAGAACCTTCCAGCTGGCACACAGTATGGAGTATAATAAATGGTTATTATTATTAACCACAAGTTGTGAGGTGGCAAAATTTAGCTAATAGAAAAAAGAATGTAATATTATGTAGATAAAGCAGAATGTGGAACTATAGATTAAAGAATGGGGTCAATTTTCTGGCCACCCTTGCAGCATGCAGAAGTTCCCAAGCCAGGGCTCAAACTGTACCACAACAGTGACCCAAGCCACAGCAACGACAATGACAGATCCTTAACCCATTGAGCCACCAGGGAACTCCATTAGGAAATTAAAATACATAGAAAAAAAGATGGAAAGAGTGAGTCAAATTAAAAAATAACATTAAAAATACACCAAACTGTAATTATCTATTTACAGTGGGCATTAGGTTTTCACTATATTTTCTGCTTCATCCTAATTTTTGTGATTTCTAAATTCTTATCATCAGTATATATTGCATTTATATTTTGTACTTGTTCATTTTTCATGTCACTGGAAGCCAGTTTATAGTGGATTGAGAAGTAAATGGGAGTTGGGAATGGAGATCTAAAAGGCAGGCCACTCCTTCAAAAAGCTTGGAAACGAAAGAAAAATAGAAATGGATGAGAATAATAGTGGGATCAAAGTGATATGGAGTCAAAGAATTTTTTAATATAAGGAAAGTTTTAAATTTGTTAATATGCTGAAAGGAAATGACCTATTAGAGAGAGATTAAAGAAATAGAAGAGCAGGGCAAATATTGAAATGAGTATTAACATAGATACAGATATAGATATAAACACAAATATAAATATAACTCTGCTTCATACAGTGATCTTAACCTAAATGTTTTTTGAAGAAACCTTTCTCAATTGAAAGCAGTGAGGAAAGTTTTTTGTTTTTGTTTTTGTTTTTTTTGGAGGTGGGGGTAATCCTGGTATAATCCTGAGAAATGTACAAAAAGCGTGATGAAGCATTAGAAACAGTGTTTGTGTGCTGCCTCTGCAGACTTTGGCCATCGTGAAGGCTCATGGCCCCACAGTGAGCCTACTGCTCCATCGGGAAGACCTCTGTGAATATGCCCTGGGCCAGGTCCCCTGGCTCCTGAAGCAGTATAAAGACAAAGAGATTGATTTCCACGTCACTCAGGTAAGAGCCACACCCTAAAGAAACTGATTCTGATTCAGATAGTTGAGGAGCAATTCTCCTGGAGGACCTAAGGGACTTAAACCCCTGTTTGGGCAGCTAAACTTAAATACCTCTTGGGGAATTACAAGGTAGAGAAGAGATGGGCATAGCTGGACGGTGGCCACTCCAGAAAGGGATTTCCTCTGTTCAAGCTGCTGGGGCACTGAATAAGGTAGAGGGGCTGGAACTACTAAAGGAAACCGGTAACAACGGGAAGATTATGGGTTTGTTCTCCTTACAAAACATAATTTCTTTGCCTTCTACAACTTGTGCTGCTGCTTCATGGGCAGGTTCCAACTAACCTTCGAGAGCTTTCCTTCCAGAGTCTAAGACAAATATTGACCGCAGCGGTCCTTTACAACATTATCCTTCCAAAGGCCTTGAAAAAAACCATCTTTATCAATTTACTCCAGCAGGTAAGAAGACCATGCTGTCAAATCTGATTGTTTCATTTTCACCAGGTTTCTGTTTTTAATATCTACCACCTGATTTTTTTCCTTCTCATCCAGGTGTGCAGAGTTCCAGAGCCTCCAGTGAAAGAAAATGAAATCGAAGCTTCAAGCTGTTTCCTCATTCTAGGTAGGACCCAGCGTCCAGAGGGTTTTTAATTAAAATGTCTCCAAGTGATAACGACAACAAGGATGAAGTGTCTACAAATTGTCACATTCGTTCCTTTCACACATACACACAAAATATTTCTTCAACTCGAAGCATTCTGTGCCTTTCCCTATTCTTTCTGTTCCCAAAAGAAGTTCGTAGGTAGGGTGACAAATCATCGTGGTCTGCCTGGGACTAAAGGACTTCCAGGGAAATAGAACTCTCAGTTCTAAAACCCAAAAAGTTCCAGGCATATTTGGGATATTAACCCCTTACCAGATATACGGTTGGCAAATATTTTTCCCAATTCCATATATTGCCTTTTCATTTTGTTGATAGTTTCCTTTTCTGAGCAGGAGCTTTTTGGTTTGATGTAGTCCCACTTGTTTATTTTTGCTTTTGTTGCCTCTGCTTTTGGCATCAAATTAAATAAAATCATTGCCAAGATCAATGTCAAGGAATTTACTCCCTATGTTTGCTTCGACGAGTTTTACAGTTTTAGGT
Organism: Phacochoerus africanus; assembly: GCF_016906955.1. Lineage (NCBI taxonomy): Eukaryota > Metazoa > Chordata > Mammalia > Artiodactyla > Suidae > Phacochoerus > Phacochoerus africanus. The sequence continues at coordinate 54,128,945 of NC_062544.1, forward strand.
CTTGTGTTCAAGTCTTAAATACATTTTGACTGAATTTTTGTGTATGGTGTCAGGTAGGAATCCAATTTTTGGCTTTTGTATGCGGCTATCCAGTTTCCCCAGCATCACTTATTGAAGAGTTTATTCTTTCCTCATTATATATTCTTGGTTCCTTTGTTGAAAATTAATTGACCATATGCATGGGTTTATTTCCAGTCAAACCAGTACAAGCTGGTAACCCTAAGTCTAGGAAATGCTTTTTTCTTGGTATTTGAGATTATTTGAAACTCCCTCAATTCAAAGTCACGCTTTTTTTTCTTCTTTGTTGTCTCTTGGCATATATTCCTTGTCTCTGTCTCCCTCCTTCACTCCCTCCCTTTGCTTCTTGCTTTCACATCACAATCCCACCCATCACCTAGTTAGGATACCTGACACAGGTTACAGCAGAAGAACCGAGGTCCAAGGGTCAGGATGCAAAACTATGTTCTAGCACAGTCCCTTAGGGTGAGGGGCAAAAGCAATCGTATGTCCCCATTTCTACCTTCCACCTTCGCCAAATATGTCATTTCCACTACTTCACTACATACCTTTCTAGTGGGATCTGGTTCTCTCCTAACTGACCCTTCTCTTCCTATACTTTCCACTGTTCTACGTCCTAGCCTAATTAACATTTTCACTTTATCTCTGACGTGCCCAACCCAAACCACCCAGGCCTTTCTTCACTCTTCTCTGCTGCCTCCACCCCTCCAAGTCTCCAGCTGCACAGCTGTTGAAACATCACTTTGGTCTCTGCCTCCATGTTCACAAGCTGTCCCTCTGTGTCTCTGTGTCTTCTATCCTTTTCTTATAAAGATACCAGCCATATTGAATCCAGATGACCTCATCTTAACTCAATTTCTTCTACAAAGAACCTAATTTCCAAATAAGGTTATAATCACATGTATGAACAGGAGTGGGCCTCGATCTCTTAGTGACCAAACTACTTAATTAACTTTATGATGCTAAAGAAGCACAGACGTAATGAAATCTGATAACCAACTGGAAAGTGACTGACAATCCTCATGGAATTATTCTCTTCCCATTCACAAGTATTTTACCTGAGGTGAAAATGAATTCGAATGACTCCAGTATTTCTTAAACCCATAGCGCGTTCCAGCCCTGCAGACCTGATGGAATTTTTTGATGAACAAATGAGAAGTAATAATGAAGCCATTCGAGTGGGAATCTTGTCTTTGTTAAGATCGGCTGTCAGTGATGAGGGTAAGCAATCAAGAGGAAGCCAGAGTGGTTTATTTTGTACTAAGAAGCAAACCAAAGCCTCTGCATTCTCCAATTCTATCCTATGTCTTTGGGACGTTTAGAAAAAATCATATTCAAGTGAAGCTCTGTTTTCTCACTTGTCCAATATCTACTTCTTTTAAACAGGCATTCCAGTTACCTCTCTTCTTTCATGATATTTATGGATGCACCTCGTAGATGAGTAGAATATTTCAGAATTGAGTCTAGAATTTAAAAGAGCTAGTGGAATTCCCTGGTGGCTAAGTAGGTTAAGGATCTGTTTTGTCACTGCTGTTAGCTCAGGTCACTGCTGTGGCACAGGTGGATCCCTGGCCTGGGGACTTCCACATGCTGAGGCTAGGGTAAATAAATAAATGAATAAAATAGCAAACTGGCTAAGCAGCTCAATAAACAGAAGGTGAGTGGGAAGAATGTACAATATTCTAAAAATTAGTACACTTAGAAAAGAGTAGAATTTAATAAATTCTCATAGTTTATTAATTCCAGAAGGCACATACTTTCACAATATCAGAATGCATCTTATAACTGATAGCATCTTTAATTATCATCAGCCTATAATTTTTCACTTTTTGTGCAATAATGCCTCATAAAACTGATATCTTAGATTTGATAAAATATGATCATTCATTTTTACACTGCAGTATAATAGTTTTTTTGATTCAATTTGTCCTGAGATTTATTGAAGAATTGGCATAAGAAACATGAAGTAGTTTACAGAATTTAAAGCTGATCCATTAGGCATGATGTATTGAATCCACTTAAGAATCTGACAGTTTAAACACAATGAAACAAAATGTGATATAGAACAAAAATGCCATCAACATCTTTAAAGAGTTGGAAAAGGAGAAGGAACAACATAAAATGTTTAAGGACCAGAGATGTTGCAATTATATACCATAACTCTAATGGGTTTTCAACAGTCCTGGACCACACTGTGTTCTGACCGCCTTGCAATTTCTTACCCTGTCTTTCAGAGCCCAAGTTGAGAGAGCACATCACTTCAATTGAAAGAACAGTCAAAGTCATCATGGGTGACCTCAGTATTAAAGTAAGAGACTTAAGAGTTCCCTGGCGGCTCAGTGGGCTAAGGATCCAATGTTGTCACTGCTGTGGCAAAGGTTTGATCCCTGGCCTGGGCAAAAATAAATAAGTAAATAAAGTAAGGGAATTAATAGAGACTTTTATTTGGATAATGATAGTTTTAGGAGTAAATGAAATGGTTTTGACTGTTTAAGGGTCTACTTGTGAGACTGCTTTAGAAAGAGCTTGGGGTCAGTTCTACTTTTAAAAGAACTCCATCTTTCCCCAAAAGATAAACTCTATCAAAGCAAAGGTCCAAAGCACCTTCAGTTTAAGGGCTTCTCAGTGGGGGAGAAAAAAGATTTCTGCCCAGAACATCACTGTACCATGCTCTTCAAATAGTTTAAAAATTAACTGTTAATTATAAAGATAATATCTCTTCCTCCAAGAAATAATAACCCCTGAACATTTTCCTGCTGGAAAATAGAGACATCCAATTTTCCAATCAGGGAGCAAGCACCAAGAGCAAGGTGAACATATTAGTTTACTCAATATTTCCTGATCACTTGATTAAATTATTCCACATCATAAAAGACCTAGAATTTACAATGGAATAACTTTTTAAATTAGCCATTGTACTATTTGTATGAAAATCATATTTTGCTTGTATCAAAGCCACCAGAGTTCCTGTAATGGCTCAGTGGTAACAAACCTGACTAGTATGCATGAGGGCTTGGGTTCGAGCCCTGGCCCCACTCAGTGGGTTAAGGATACAGCATTGCTGTGAGCTGTGGTGCAGGTCACAGACGTGGCTTGAATCCTGCATGGCTGTGGCTGTGGCATAGGCCAGCTATTGTAGCTCTGATTCGGTCCCTAGCCTGGGAACTTCCATATGCCACAGTTGAGGCCCTAAAAAGACCAAAAAAAAAAAAAAAGCCAAAGCCAATGAAGAGCAGAAAACTCCCCAAAGAGGCTTTGGTCACCAGAAACTATGCTTTAAATAACCAAAGCTGTGCAATAAAAAACAATGGAAGGATTATATACAAAAAGCCTGACCTAGTAACTGGCCAGGCCAATCCAAGAATTGCAAGGATTTAAGACAGAATAAAAGAGAACAGAAATGTTAAGGAAGGCCAGCTCCTCAGGCAAAAATAGAAGATGTATCTTTCTCCTCACTTAGGGAAATTACTGAGTGCCTGTGTTCTAATTGTTAATTGCCACCTTGTAGCCCTGCCTCCCTGTTCAAAATTATTGTTTTCTTCCCAGGCTCCATTAAAAGACTCATTCGCTAAGGAATTTGCTCTGAGCTTTCTATCCTCCAGGGAAGCAATCCAATAAACTAATTGAAGCCGAATCATGAGAAACTTGTAACACTAGTTACAAGTTGAAGCCGAATCATGAGAAACTTGTAACACTAGTTCCTAATCCTTTATTCAATCTATAAAGCCAGACATATTTCAGAATTCATGATTTTTTCAGATTTCAGAAAAACATTATTCTAACGGTAGCCCACAATCAAACCTATTAATATTTCTTCAAAAAATATATGAATATTCACACTACATAGAGTAAGACTATGAATAGCTTTAGAACAGTTCAGTTTGGGTTTTGTCACCAATGAATGGGCATCAAATTTAAGAAACAAAATCCCAGTTTTCAGAGTTGTTTGGAGTTTGGATTTGGGGATAAGGAATTATGAAACTTTATTTCAATGTGCTATCTTTCACTGAGGACTTTTAAAGCAAGGCAGTGTTTTAGCCCAAAGTTACTAATATTTCACAATATATAGTAATAAAGAATAGGAACTAGGAGAGAAAGATTTTGGTTGAAGAGAGCTTTGCCATTGACCCTTAAAACCTATGGATCACCTCCTGCTCCATCTATTAGAGTAATATTTCCTTTATAGTCATTCTTGGAAAAGATCCCATTGAACAGTCCATGAAAGCTGACGAATAGGAGAATCTAAATTTTCATCCTGCCTAACAGAGTAAAATGTCGTCAATGCATTTTCCTTACTCTAGGTGAGGAATTCCACTCTCCTCCTCATCCAGACCATGTGTGAAAGATGCTACATTGAAGCCCGGGAAGGCTGGCCACTCATTGACTACATCTTCTCCCAGTTTGCGATGTCCAACAAGAATCTGGTATGAAGAGAGTGTGCCATTTTGAGTTCCGCCCTGGAATAAGTGCAGTTGGCTCAACTGGATTTTTTTATTTTATTTTTCTTCTTATTTATGTATGTATCTATTTATTTATTTTCTTTTTAGGGGCACACTTGCAGCATATGGAAGTTCCCAGGTTAGGGACCAAATCAGAGCTACAGTTGCCAGCCTGTGCCACAGCCACAGCCACACTGGATCCTTAACCCACTGAGCAAGGCCAGGGATCAAACCAGCATCCTTGTAGATACTAGTCGAGTTCGTTACCATTGAGCCACAGGGGGAATCCATTTAAAACTGGATTTTTAAAAAATATCTGTGGTTCAATTCAATAACTGATTTAGAAGTTATATTTCAGTCTTATCACTCTTATTCATAAATTTTTCAGCTTCTAATGTTCACAGTTCCCTTTCACCGATACCACTTCTGAACAATAAACCCAAGCTAGCTTAAATCACATTTCTTCCTAAAGAGGAGGCAGCCTGGCCTCGAAGGCTTGGGGGTGGTTTGAAGAGGAGCAGAGAAAGTGAATTGTTTCTAGAAAACAAGAGACATCCATACCTGTTATACTGAATCAGTAGCCTGCAAAACTTGTGCCATGGTCTCACTGACCTTATCAAAGTTCATTACAAATGAAATTCCAGTCCATGCCACCAGGAGGCAGTGTCTTCAGCAATCTTTGCCCCAGAGAAAATAAGGGAAAGTCTGAGGGAAAAAGGGAGCCTTGGCAGGGTTCACAGATCCTCATAGTGTTGGCTTTTCTGCTTTAGCCAGGGGTGCTTTTTCTAACCCATTTCTCCAAGGAACACTTTAAAACAGGGATTAGGCCCTGGAGACTAAGATCACTGGATTCCACAAGCCCCTTAAATTGAGTGCTATTTTCTCCACTCCAGACTCTGAGAACATATCCAAGCACAGTCAGAGGGGCCCAACAGCAGGGATTATTAACAAGTCACCTGTTTCATTTTTCTTAAAGGAGAAACCAATAAAACCTAATTCGGAGGAGCATGAAATGGGAGAGAAATCTGTCAGAGAAACAAGCCTGGAGGTTTTAAAAACCCTGGATCCACTGGTCATTGGAATGCCTCAGGTAAGGCATCTTTTATCACCCCTCATAGGTACATTAATCTCCTCTCTGAAGCTCTGTCCACTTAGGAGGAAAGACGTGCGCTTGCACTCCATGTGGCATCAATTTTGTGATGCTCTGTCCAGAAGAAGTATGTTGGGATGATCAATGCCAGCACATAGATGGTCCTCAAAAACAGGTGTTCATTACTTAATGTCTTCTATCTGGACATCAAGTGGCAGATTATAAGCATCTTCATACATTATTTCTCTTCTTCCCCTGACTGACTTAGACATATTGTCAAGGGGTAAGCGGCGGCACTAATGCAGTGAATACTATTCCCTATTCATCTGGGAAGATGTTAAAAGCACACATTCTCAGGCCTCATTCAAGACCTAATACAACCTCAACTTCAGGGAAAGGGGCTTGGAATCTGCATTTTCCTTTAGCAAAACAACCTGGGAATGGATTTAGTGGCCAGAAATACATGGTACAGCCAGTATACAATCAACAAACCAATTTAAGTGGATCAGAGAGAGGCTTTATCCGGGATGGTATTATAGGGTATGGTGTTTGGATTATCTGGGATATTTACGTAAGATACAGGTTTTAAGGCTACTTGCCAGACCTAAATGAATCGGTATATCTAGGCATGAGGCCCATGAATCTGAATGCAAATAAATTCTAAGATTTCTGATGCATATTAAAATATGGGAAATTCTGATCTAGCAGTAAATAATGAAAAAGTAGTCAAGGGCCAGACTCCAAAAGGTCTGATATGGCAAATTCCTACTTGTCCTTGATGAGACACTGAAATTTTAAGCACGGTCTAAATACTGTATTAGTTTTTATTGCAGTATAGTTGATCGACAATGTTGTATTAATTTCTGCTGTACAGCAAAGTGATTCAGTTGTATGTATATATACTTTCTTTTTTATATTTTTTTCCATTGTAGTTTATCTGAGGATATTGGATACATTTCCCTGTGCTTTACAGTAGGACCTTGTTTTTTAACCATTCTATATAAAATATTTTGCATCTGCTAACCCTAAACTGCCAATCCTGCCCCCATCACTCCTCCCCCTTGGCAACCACAAGTCTCTTCTCTATGTCTATGAGTGTTTCTGTTTCATAGATAGGTCCATTTGTGTCATATTTTAGATTCCACATATAAGTGATATCATGTAGTATCTGTCTTTCTCTTTCTGACTTACTTCACTTAGTAGGATATCTCTAGGTCCATCCATGTTGCTGCATATGACATGATTTCATTCTTTTTAGTAGTATTCCATTGTGTATATGTACCACGTCTTCTTTATCCATTCATGTGTCCATGGCCATTTAGGCTGTCTCCATGTCTTGGCTATTGTGAATAATGCTGCTATGAATATAGGCATTCAGATATATTTTTGAATTACAGTTTTGTCTGGATATATGCTCAGAAGGAATTGCAGAATCATACGGTAGTTCATTTTTTGTTTTTGAAGGAACCTCCGTACTGTTCTCTATAGTGGCCTCACCAACTTACATTCTTACCAACAGTGTAGGAGGGTTGCCTTTTCTCCACGCTTTCTCCAGCATTTATTGTTTGCACACTTTTAAAGTCTGGTCATTCTGACTGGTGTGAGGTGGTACCTCATTGTAATTTTGATTTGCCTCTCTCTAATAGTCATTGTTGTTGAGCATCTTTTCACGTGCCTGTTGGCTATCTGGTCTGTTTATCTTCTTTAAAGAAACGTCTGTTCGCAGAAAAAGTATTTGACAAAGTCCAACATCCATTCATGATCAAGACCCTCGCCAAAGTGGGTATAGAGGGAACATTCCTGAACATAATCAAAGCCATTTATGAGAAACCCACAGCAAATATAATACTCAATGGGGAAAAACTGAAAGCCCTCTCACTCAAATCTGGAACAAGACAGGGATGCCCACTCTCACCACTGCTCTTCAACATAGTTTTGGAAGTCCTAGTCACAGCAATTAGACAAACAAAAGAAATAAAAGCCATCCATATAGGAAGAGAAGAGATCAAACTGTCACTGTATGCAGATGACATGATACTATACATAGAAAACCCTAAGGACTCAACCCCAAAACTCCTTGAACTGATTCATAAATTCAGCAAAGTAGCAGGATATAAGATTAACATTCAGAAGTCAGTTGCATTTCTGTATACCAGCAATGAAATATTAGAAAAGGAATACAAAAATATAATACCTTTTAAAATTGCACCTCACAAAATCAAATACCTCGGAATACACCTGACCAAGGAGGTAAAGGACCTATATGCCGAGAACTATAAAACTTTAATCAAAGCAATCAAAGAAGATGTAAAGAAATGGAAAGATATTCCATGTTCCTGGATTGGGAAAATCAATATTGTAAAAATGGCCATACTACCCAAAGCAATCTACAGATTCAATGCAATCCCTACCAAATTACCCATGACATTTTTCACAGAACTAGAACAAACAATCCAAACATTTATATGGAACCACAAAAGACCCAGAATCGCCAAAGCAATCCTGAGAAACAAAAACCAAGCAGGAGGCATCACTCTCCCAGACTTCAAGAAATACTACAAAGCCACAGTCATCCAAACAGTGTGGTACTGGTATCAAAACAGACAGACAGACCAATGGAACAGAATAGAGAATCCGGAAATAAACCCTGACACCTATGGTCAATTCATCTTTGACAAGGGAGGCAAGAATATCAAATGGGAAAAAGAAAGTCTATTCAGCAAGCATTGCTGGGAAACCTGGACAGCTGCATGCAAAGCAATGAAACTAGAACACACCCTCACACCATGCACAAAAATAAACTCAAGATGGCTGAAAGACTTAACTATACGACAGGACACCATCAAACTCCTAGAAGAAAACATAGGCAAAACACTCTCTGACATCAACATCATGAATATTTTCTCAGGTCAGTCTCCCAAAGCAATCGAAATTAGAGCAAAAATAAACCCATGGGATCTCATCAAACTGAAAAGCTTTTGCACAGCAAAGGAAACCCAAAAGAAAACAAAAAGACAACTGACAGAATGGGAGAAAACAGTTTCAAATGATACAACTGACAAGGGCTTAATCTCTAGAATATATAAACAACTTATACAACCCAACAGCAAAAAAACCAATCAATCAATGGAAAAATGGGCAAAAGACCTGAATAGACATTTCTCCAAAGAAGATATACAGATGGCCAACAAACACATGAAAAAATGCTCAACATCGCTGGATATAAGAGAAATGCAAATCAAAACTACCATGAGATATCACCTCACACCAGTCAGAATGGCCATCATTAATAAATCCACAAATAACAAGTGCTGGAGGGGGTGTGGAGAAAAGGGAACCCTCCTACACTGTTGGTGGGAATGTAAACTGGTACAGCCACTATGGAGAACAGTTTGGAGATACCTTAGAAATCTATACATAGAACTTCCATATGACCCCGCAATCCCACTCTTGGGCATCTATCCAGACAAAACTCTCCTTAAAAGAGACACGTGCACCCGCATGTTCATTGCAGCACTATTCACAATAGCCAAGACATGGAAACAACCCAAATGTCCATCGACAGATGATTGGATTCGGAAGCGGTGGTATATATACACAATGGAATACTACTCAGCCATAAAAAAGAATGACATAATGCCATTTGCAGCAACATGGATGGAGCTAGAGAACCTCATACTGAGTGAAATGAGCCAGAAAGACAAAGACAAATACCATAGGATATCACTTATAACTGGAATCTAATATCCAGCACAAATGAACATCTCCTCAGAAAAGAAACTCATGGACTTGGAGAAAAGACTTGTGGCTGCCTGATGGGAGGGGGAGGGAGTGGGAGGGATCGGGAGCTTGGGCTTATCAGACACAACTTAGAATAGATTTACAAGGAGATCCTGCTGAATAGCATTGAGAACTTTGTCTAGATACTCATGTTGCAACAGAAGAAAGGCTGGGGGGAAAATGTAATTGTAATGTATACATGTAAGGATAACCTGACCCCCTTGCTGTACAGTGGGAAAATAAAAAAAAAAAAAAAAGAAAAGTCTGTTAACATCTTCTGCCCACTTTTTTGATTGGGTTGCTTGATTTTTTGCTGTTGAGTTGTATGAGCTGTTTGTATATTTTGGAAATTAATCCCTTGTAGGTCACTTCATTTGCAAATATTTTCTCCCATTCCATAGGGTCTTTTTTTGTTTGTTTGTTTGTTTATGATTTCCTTTGCTGCACAAAATGTTGTGTGATTAGGTCCTATTTGTTTATTTTTGTTTTTATTTCCATTGCCTTGGGAGACTGACCAAAGAAAACATGCACATGATTTATGTCAGAGAATGTTTTGAAGGGCTAAAAATTTTAAACTGTAGGAAATCAGTGGGTTGACATAAAGAGAAGACTAAGCACTAAGAGACTATATATAAGATCAGATGAGACTCATAGGAATGGGAGCCTGGTTATAATAGTAGGAAGGAAAATATAGAATGGCATAGGAAATCTTACCGTGAAAAAAAAGGACTGGGCTAGGTGATTAAATAGATGACAAGACAAAGGAAAGGGTCCACACTGACACTCAGGTTTCTATTAGGACATGAACCACACTGGAGTTTTCCGGGGCACACAAAATATGCTGACTACAGAAACTAGGTGCTCAGTTCAAGAGCAAGAAGATCAGCACCGGAAGCACAGAGGGTCACAGCAGCCCATTCGCTAGCCATTCCCAATCATTCTCACTTGGGACAGTTCCCCTTCAATCTTGGAGTTTGGAGAAATACACAGGGCAGTTTTGGTTGTCACAGTGACAAGGGGCTCATGCTACTTGACGAGTAGAGCCAGCACTGCTGCAGTGACCCACAGGAAAGAATTGTCCTGTCCCAAATTCCAGCAACAATCCCATGGAAAAACATCACCCAGCACTCACTGCAACTAGCACCCAAAATTGGAGGTGCTGTGCAGAGGCTGCATTTTATGATTTCATTTTGATTTGGCCTGAAGAACAGAATAATAAAAGGATAGAGAAAGTTTTCCAAATTATAGGGAAACACACATTGAAGACCAAGGAGGAATAATGGAAAAGGATAAGCAATCCTTATAAGCAAACATCTTGCTTTGTTTCCCGCAGGTGCTATGGCCAAGAATCCTGACTTTTGTGGTCCCTGAGGAATATACAGGAACTTTGCAATACCTGTTTAATATCATCAGAATTCTGTTTATGGCAGAGGAGAGGAAGAAGAAGAATGCCAAGGAGTCAACAGCACTTGTGATCTCTACAGGAGCTGGTTTGTATATTCAAAAACAAAGCAAAACATTTCTCTTATGAGAGGCTCGCTTTCAGAAAGGCTACAGGGCTTTGCTTGTCTACCCAACCCCTGTCTGAGTTTTTCTAGCTTTCACAGCAATAATGAAACTTGCTTTCTCTTTCTAGTGAAACTTCCTTCACCACAACAGCTACTGGCCAGACTTCTGGTAAGTGAGTTATGAAAAATCAATGTGGAATAAATTTAAGCCACTATAGATAATTCAGTTTCAAATTAATAATAATAATTACATATATATTTCAAAAGAAACACTAAAATGGCATAATAAATGTTCTGCTATACTAATGATACTCATGAAGATTTATTATTGGCAAAGTTATCTTTTCACTCAGAAATGTTGTTAAACTTTGTTTATGATTTTTAAAGAAGTGTAGACTGAATCTGACCCATAAGAACCATTCAAACAAATTCCACATCTGTTGTTTAGATTGATCTTTCTCCTTGGCCACGTAGGTGTCATTTACTCAAGCATTATTCCCACATGCCACAGTGGTAAAAGAAAAGGTAAGTGAGCCTTTTAAGTATCCTTGAGTTGATTAGCATTTTCTCTTCCATCCTCCAGGTAATATCTATGCTTGCCAGTTTAGGGAATTTATGTGGAGCTGGTGCCATAGGACTCTTGAAGGTATTGCCTGAGATAATTCACCCCAATTTGGTAGAGCTGTGGAATACACGAATACCTGAGCTTCTGCAGCCTCTGGAAGGTACACGGGGCTGGGATCAGGTCTTTATCCAAGGAGGCAGGAACACAAAGAAACAAGGCACCACTCCTGTGTCATAAACCATTATTGTTCATTTTAAGCAATAAAAACAATGAGTTTGGTATGCAAGGTAGACAGCTGTATTTTTTTCCTGGACTCTTTATGTTCTATTTCTCTACCAAATACACTACAAATGGACCTGGTTGGTTCTATACCTAGCAGTAATGTTTATTTTGCTCTAGTTTTATTTTTTCTTATATTTAGAGAAGCTCTCTTTTGGTATTGTTCCAAAAATTTACTATTCATTCATTCTAGAATACTAAAATACGGTCATTCGGTAGTTACTCTTGAAATTGGCAAAAAGTCTGAATTTTATTGTGGATTGAAGCCCTCTGTCCAGTTGACTGTCAAATATAAATTGCCAACATAGTAAATTTAGTCTGAAATAACAATCCTGTGTAGGGAGAAAGCTTGAAATGGAACTCTAATATCCTCTAAGGACCTGGCAAAAGAAAACTTGTCTTGATTTTATTTTATTTTATTTTATTTTATTTTTTGCACTTATTGCATCTATTTCTATTCCCAGGAAAGAACACTAGTATTGTGCTATGGGAGACCATGCTGCTACAGGTAAGGGTGAGTCCCAGCCTAAATGCTGATCATGCGGAGATGAAATCACCTAAAGTTACCCATCTTAACTAAAAATAATTAGATTCCAAAGGGCAGGAAACATTTCCTTTTCTTGAGAAAAGTGCTAGACTTAGATATGATGACATAAGAATTATGCTCTTGAAATCACCATAGTTTGAACAATCTTAATCTTCAGTTTGATTCAGAATCTAAAACAGATTTGAAGATTTCTTTTTTTTTTTTTTTGTCTTTTCTAGGGCTGCACCTATGGCATATGGAGGTTCCCAGGCTAGGGGCTGAATTGGAGCTGTAGCCACTGGCCTACACCACAGCCACAGCAACATCAGATCCAAGCCTCGTCTGTTGACCTACACCACAGCTCATGGTAATGCCGGATCCTTAACCCACTGAACGAGGCCAGGGATCAAACCCACAACCTCATGGTTCCTGGTCGGATTCGTTAACCACTGAGCTACGACAGGAACTCCTGAAGATTTCACTTACTATTATTTTTCTCCATGTCTTTCTTTTTTTGGCTGCACCCAACACATGCAAAAGCTCCTGGGCCACGGTAAGCCACAGCAGTGACTATGCTAGATCCTTAACCTGCTGCACCACCAGGGAACTCCTCTGTGTTTTCTTAAAACCTAATTCTCAGGTTTTTTCCTCTCTGTGCAATTGCATTCTTTCACCGTTCACATAAAAAAACAGAGATGCGCTTACTTTTCACTTCTTTGTTTCTAAATATGACTCCATTTCCTCCTCTATCTGCTTCTGTCTTTTTCTTGATGTCCAAACACCACAAGGCCACATTGTACCCCTTCTCCATAAAAGAATCTTTCTCGTACTTGCAATTTTTGGGACCTTTACAACTAAACACTGCCACAGACAATTTCAAATCCCCAAAACAGTAAATTGCAGGCAGGAACTGGACACTGGCTTTACAGAGGACATTTTTATTTCAGGAGCCCACAGGAGGTCAAGGAGCCCATGGGCAGGGAGCTTTTAATACAGCAGTTTTGTTCCTTAGTCACCTATATAGGAATTAACTGGAGCTTCTTTAAAATGTCAGCTTTCAATGACCTCTCCAAAGCATCCCCCACCCCTTTGCAGAATCAGAATCTCTAGGAGGGGTGCCTGAGAGCCCACAGATCTTAACAACCCCCACAAGTGATTCTTATCCAATATGAGGTTGGAATGCAGCTGTTCTATGCTTCCTGGTCCCAAACTCTGGCATTCACCTCTCCTCCTATATTCATGCTTCTTTTATCTCTCCCTCCCACTCTACCTTATTTTCCCCTGCTACCATTTGAAAATAACTGCTCTTCCTAAGAAGGATGGTTCTTTCTCTAGAGGGAAGCCGTGAGACCAATTCTTTTCTTTCCTCCAACCTTGAGAATACATCTAGGCTTCTTTTTCCCAAATTGTCTGCATTTACTTTCTTCTCTTAGACTGCCAAGGTTGTTTAATTGTTTAATTTCTTCTCTTTAAAGGATCCACTGAATGAGTTCCTACTAGGAAAATGAATACAAATCTTTCAATTGGCTTTGACACTGTGTCCTTTTTAAGCTTCAAGTAGAGAAAATACAGGAGAAATCATAGATTTTAGAAATTGCAATGGATTTTTGTCCTCCAAAAACACAAAAATGCCATTTTTTATGTATTGTTCAGTGAAGAGGGACATGGGCTCTTGCTTGGTTGTGGCCCTGGCTCAAAATAATTGGTGAAATCAGGAATATTTCATTAGTTGAGTGGAAGTTGGCAACTTGTACATCTAATTGCTTCTTTAAGGCATTTTATTCTGTATTCCAAAAATGTCCCTTCTTCTTAGTATGTAATAAAACAAACTAACTTTGACCAATGGAGTTTTTCCAAAGCTACCCAAACCTTGAAAAATGCTAACTTCAAGTTTAAGATTGGATTAGTTTCTATTTTAAGTCTTTTGGCAATTTTTATTTAAAAGGGAAAAGGAAGGCACTTACATGGGGTTATTTCCTCTTCCCGTGTATCTAATTCTTAATAGGAATTCAAAACATAACACAGTAAGGCTTCTAAAATAAACTAAGAGGAAAAGTTCCAAAGTGATCAGTTTTTTAATGGGAAAAAGAATAATCCCATTTAATACATATCTTTTACTTTTAGAATATATCATAACAAAAAAAAATACCAAGAAAGCACATTAAACAGTCACATTCACCTCCCACAACAGTTGCTCAAAGAATCATTACGGAAGATCAGTGACATCGCCTGGACCATTCAACTGAGTCGGGATTTCAACCAGCAAATGGACAGTTACGACAACACTTCTGTTGAGAAGGTTGGTTTTTCAGCTCAGAGACCTTTAGCTTCTACTTTATGGCCTAAAACGGCTGTTCCAGTTCCAACTGGTCTGTACTGCAACCAAAAGGTAGGAGAAATGGTTAGAAAATGCTACCTTCTCTTCACCTTACATTTGATCAAAAGTTACATGGAGTTCCCGTTATGGTTCAGTGGTTAACGAATCTGACTAGGAACCATGAGGTTGCGGGTTCGATCCCTGGCCTCCCTCAGTGGGTTAGGGATCCGGCGTTGCTGTGAGCAATGGTGTAGGTCATAGACACTCGATCTGGCATTGCTGTGGATCTGGTGTAGGCTGGTGGCTACAGCTCCGATTAGACCCCTGGCCTGGGAACCTCCATATGCCGCAAGTAGAAAAGGCAAAAAGACAAAAAAACAAACAAACAAAACAAACAAACAAAACAAAAAAAAAGTTACAGGGCTGCACTTATCTGCAAGGAAAATTGTGAAGTATATACTGCCTTCGAGATAAATACATGCCTGACTGAAATGCAGGGGTTCTGGTTCTAGAGAAGGAAGAAAACTGGATACTGGGAGACAAAAAGCAACCCCTACCGTAGCACTGGTTTAATGTCAGCATGTGTTTTGGTTTCCACTGGGCCAGTCTAATAAGGCTGTCGACAAGAAATAATCTACTACAATTTTTTTTAAAAACTTGAAAAAATAAGATTTCTCAAAGGCCAGGGTTTTCATTCTTCTGTCTCCGCAGGACCCCTAAAAAACCCTCCACATTGTAACCATCCATTCCAAATCAATCTAGTTTCTGCTACTTACTATTTATGTAGCTTCAGGTAAACTGTTTAACCTCTCTGAAGCCTCAGTTATACTTGCCAATAAAATGGAAATTATATCCACCCCTGAGGATTGTAGCATTATGAACATCCAATGAGAAAATGCCTCTAAAGTCCCTAGTAAAGTGACTGGCACCCAGCAGGTGTTCAATAAAAAGTAGATTGTGGTTATACATGTGGTTATACCATTCTTAAATTTTTTTGTTGGAAAAACATATCCTAAGTTGTTAAATATCCCCAGTACTGAGCATTTTTTGCAACAAATTCTTCATTATGAACTTACAACCCTCCTACATAATTTTCAAATCCCAATTTTTTTTCCTGGAAAAGCATCTCTTAGGTCATTCAGAGTTCCAAGTATTAAGTGTCTTTCCCCACAAATTCTTTCTTAGAAACCTGCAACTCTTCTTTGTAATTTTCAAAATTCCCTTTACCAATTGACTCTCTAATTAGGTACAGAATACTGGCTCTCCAAATTGATCTAGCCAGCCTGCAAACACACCTTTCAGGAAGATTTGGTGAGCAATGCCTCATCTTCTTATACACAAACTAGCCTTGTGCATCTCATGTAATAGCACTCATCCAACAACTTCCAGACCTACAAAACTGTTCCAGGATAATGATGGTAGGAGTAGGCAGAGCAATTCAAGCAATGAGCTGCCTAGGTGACTCTCAGCCTTCATACTTAACACCAGAAAAGTAAGAGTGTACCAAGTAGTTTTGGAAGCACAGCAAGCTACCCCTAGTGGCTTAAAATAACAGGAACCTAATTAGCTTATGATTTTGTAGGTTGACAGTTTGGTTTGGGCTCAACTCGTCAGTCTTCTGATCTCAATTAGTCTCACTGGGGTGTGCTGGGGATTGACTGGTCTGGGATGATCTTAACTAGGACAGCTTGTTTCTGCTCCTTACAGTTTCTCATCCTCCAGCAGGCTTGCTCTCATGGTGGTAGCAATGAAGTGTGCAAGGTCTCTTGAGGTCTAAGCTCAGAACAGATATATTATGGCTTCTACCACATTCTACTGACAAAAGCAAGTCACCAGGCCAGCCCAGATGCAAGGAATGGAGAAATAGAGTCTTCTAGATAGAAAGACCCAGGAACTCCCCTAGCAAGGAAGCATGGATAGAGGTGGGATAGAAAGGTTGTGGGCTATTTTTGCCATCAACTCCATTTTTTCTCCCAGTTTCTGGTTTTCTGATTTCTGGGATCCCTAGCCAAATCCCTGAATCTGACCAAATTCAGCAGCAAAGCAAAGGTTAGGGGCACCAGGAGCCTTGGAGGCTAAACCTTCACACGTTTTCCCCTTCACAGATTCAACTTTTTCTTCAGTACAAGATTTTTCCATACTCTTTCCTGTCCTTTTCCTAAGACAGAATTAAATAGACTCTAGTAGCTTTGTTCCTAATCAATATTTACTCCAGTGCGTACACAGTTTTGCTCATTATAATTCTGTTATCATGGGGGCTTTTGCCTGGACAACCAGGGTGCTGCCTTGTCAGATTCTCACTCTGATTGAGGCTGCTCTTACTCTGGGAGTTGTTCCACCTGCTTTATCACCTTGTGCCCCCCTCTCATCCTAAATCAGACAAATCCATACAATTTCTCCGGGATGTACTAATTTACCTTCATCAGTTACCACTACATTGTCCATTCATCCTGGGCCATAGATCCCTCCTGATCAATGAGGACCACTCAATAGCTACATTCCTTTGATCTCTGCAGAGTCCTTGGAGTGAACCTCCAACTGGGCAGTTTTCTCTCCTGTATGTAACAAGATGGACGTTCTAAATAAAGACATGACAATCTGGTATGAATATACCTGTGTGTCCCCCATGGACTTATCTACCTATTTACATCCTGGCCAGTGCAATGGTGATCAAACACAAGCCACTGCTGGGCTTTCCCCTCCCCCAGTCATAGCTCTGCATCTTACACAGCTTCTAAGGAAGGATGACAGGAAGCCCTGTCTTCCCTACTTGCCTCTTCTCCATCCTGATGCTGCAGAAGTAACCAGGATAGGGCTAGCATGAGGAAGCCAACATTCCACTACCTCTAAGGGAGGTAGAAGCCACAGAAGGACTCCCCACATGCTCTGTCACCACCATTCCTCCACCAGGTGCTTTCCCTCCCCCATTTACTCAGAGATCCCTACTAAAGACACAGTGTGTATGTGAAAGTTCTTATGTGACTTTTCCTCTTTACTACTAACACCATTCTGACAGCACTTCTGGACAAGTTACTCTACTCCTGGGACAGAGATCACCATGGAATATACAAAGTATTATTTCCAAAACTTGATTGTAAAGTTAAGCCTCCCAAACTATAAACTAAGTCAATATACTCTGGAGTTTGAGCATATCTGATGGCATCATCTTCAAAATGACCCAGTTTTCACTGAACATGTTTATTCAGTAAGCATGTACCAAGCACTTGTTAGCTACCAGTGACTGCACACTGGAAATAATCATTAAGACCCTCTGCTTCTGCTACCAAGAAATGAAATTCTGAGCATAGAGACAAACAAGAAAATTTAAACATTGCAGTAGGTAATGAACGGTATTATGAAGGCAGGGCACATGGCATAGAGGAGGGCAGAAGAACACAGGTGGAGGACAAAGCCTGGGGGGAGGGAGCTCTTTGAAGAAGAGATGGTACTTGAAAGTGCATGCGTATGAAGCAGTCATAAGTCACCTCAACTTCTTTTCTTTGAATGACTGTTTTAACTCCTCCTATTTTTCATCAGAGTCTTGATTTCCAACCTTTAACATTCTGTTGCTTATCTTTTGTTTTCCAGAAATTCCTTTGGAAAGCCTTGGGAACTACCTTAGCCTCCTGCCAAGATACAGACTTCGTAAGCACACAGATTAAGGAATTTCTGATTGCCCCAAACCACCTGGGGGATCAACGACAGGTGGGACTCCTTTCCTTCAATTTCTTCTCATGACGATGGTAATGAATTCTGTCTGGAAAACCTCTGGCATTTGTTATATTAATGTCTTATCCAGAATTATCCAGGCATACATTCAAAAGAGTCCAACAGAATTTTTCAGAAAAATGAGGTTTCCCTATTTAAATATCAGTGCTTCATTATTTAGACAGATTTGTGAAACTATTGAAAAATAATTTTAATCACTCTTACTTAACAAAATTATTTTAAATATATTTTGACCTTGGATTTATAACTTAAGAGTGTAAGTATCAAAATTATTGAACTCAGATGCTGAAAGTAAGCTTGTATACCATTGGTTTTCCAGCTGGAGTAAATATAACCTCAAGAGCTTTGCAAAGTGCTTTTGCCTAGTCCCCACCCTAGCCTAAGCTGGAGACCATATATGAATGTGAAGAAAAAAGATGTCTATTTTACAAAAACTTCCCATCTAGTAAAAAAATAAATTATTGTAGTGTGTTTTGTTATACCTCCTTCTTAGAAATGCTGAGGTGTTTAGAGTTCTTTCCCCATTGTAAATGCCTAAAAACCACCAGAATTATCTAACTTTTCTGTTCTTTTTAGGGCTGCACCCACAGCATATGGAAGTTCCGGGGCTAGGGATTGAATCAGAGATGTAGCTGCTGGCCTACACCACAGCAATGCCAGATCCAAGCCACATCTGCAACCTACAACACAGCTCACAACAATGCTGGATCCTTAACCCACTGAGAGAGTCCAGGTATCGAACCTGCGTCCTCATGGATACTAGTCAGGTTCGTTACCACTGAGCCACAACGGGAACTCCATAAACTTCTTGAACTTTTGAAACTGCTTTTATATTGTTCTTAGCCCCCTTTTCCTTCTCAGACTTTCAGTCATCACCTATTTATCATTGGCATTATTCAAAGCACCATTTTTTCCCATTCTAGTTACTCTTTCAGTTCTGCTCTAGGCTAGGGAACAACGTATATCCATTTTAGATATGAGCATACAGTATGGCTGTCATTCCAGGTCTGAGGGGTTCCCAAACTTTAAGAGATGAACTTTGTGACATCCATTTGAGCTTCTCAAATCCTTTGACCTCACTTCAAGTTCTTGAGTGTGTCCCCCACACACTCAAGTCATTTAGTGGATGACCTCTGGATGGGTGAAGTATCAACACATCACATTCTTAGTCTTGCTGAGCCTATGATCTTCCATCTCCTAAGTATGAATCTCTCTCAATCAGGTGACACCAGAGCTCTGATTTTGGCATCGTATTAGCTGAAGATAAACCTTGGCTCCCAGCATACTATCTATATCCCTCAGGTTCCTCCAAGTGAAATAAGGGAAAATAGACCCCTTCTCAAAGTTCCTGTTCATTGAAAGTTCTTAGAGAACAGTTTCAAGGAAGAAGAGCTGAAAGTGCAACCTTGAGAAACTAGAGAGAAGAGGGACTAAGGAAAAGAAGTGGGACATCTGTGCAGACCCGGTGGGGGTTGAAATCATCTTCACCTTCACCTATTTTCTTGGTGATGTCACTTTTTTGTTCAACAGTGGAAGTATAGGGATAAGTGAAGGCAAGTTGGAGAGTCAGATGTATCCAGGGCTTGGGTTTGGCCAGACTTAAATGACAGAGAACAATGGGATATAGGTCACAGCATGAATGCTGGGGAAGGAGTTAAGAAGTTAGGAAGATGGTTGGGAGAGGAGCAGCACTGAGCTCATGAGAGGTCCCACAGGTGGAAAGACACAGAGAGGTTTCTATCTAAGGCCATGCACGACCAAGGAACACAGGAACAGCATGTCAGGCCACAAGCTGTTAAAGAATTCTCCCAAGCATCTTCTGGCAATGGAGGGTGTGTGGTTTGGTATCTGCAGATTAATGACCATGCTTGTTAAGACCTTGTTGACAGTAGTCTAGTCCCTGGATGCTTATGGTGACTTAATCAGGTTATACAACCAGATGAAATATAATAGGACTCATAAACAAACTGCCATGAGGGAACAGTGGTGAAAGCAGACTGGGCAAGAGAGGTGGGAAAAAAAAAGAAAGGAAAGATGGCAGAAAGGAAGAAAGGAAGGAAGGGGTGGAGGAAGGGAGAAGAAAGGAGTTCCCTGGTGGCCTAGAGGCTAAGGATCTGGCATTGTCACTCATATGGCTCGGGTTCAATCCCAGACCCTGAAACTTTGCATGCCACTGGCTTGCCCCCCCCGCCCAAAAAAAAAAGAAAAAGAGAGAGGTGGGAAGAATATGAGCAAGGGGGGATAGAACCATAGAGTGTGAAACAGGACCTACCAGTGTTCAACATTTTAACTACTTAAGATAGAGCAAAGTTTTAGCAGGAGAGTGATTCTTTAAAAACATCAGTCAACTAATGTTAACTCAAAGGGTCATTTTGCTGTACAGCAGAAATTGGCACAACATTGTACATCAATTATAATTTGATTTTTAAAAATTCAACCAAAAAAAATTTTTTTTTAAATCTCCATTGGTTCCCACTAATCTAAGATTAAAAGTCCAAATTTTTTTTTTTTTTTGGTCTTTTTGCCATTTCTAGGGCCGCTCCCACAGCATATGGAGGTTCCCAGGCTAGGGGTCAAATCAGAGCTGTAGCCGCCAGCCTACACCAGAGCCACAGCAAGGTGGGATCCAAGCAGAGTCTGCGACCTACACCACAGCTCACAGCAACGCCGGATCGTTAACCCACTGAGCAAGGCCAGGGATCGAACCCGAAACCTCATGGTTCCTAGTCGGACTCGTTAACCACTGAGCCCCGACAGGAACTTCTAATAGTCCAAAATCTTGATGGAATTCCCTTTATGGTTCAGCAGTTAACAACCCAACTAGGATCCATGAGGCTGGGGATTCGATCCCTGGCCTCGATCAGTGGGGTAAGGTTAAGCTCATTGCAGTGAGCTGTGGTGTAGGTTGCAGATGCGGCTCAGATCCATCATTGCTGTGGCTGTGGTGTAGGCCGGTGACTACAGCTCCGACTCGACCCCTAGCCTGGGAACCTCCATAGGCTGCAAATATGGCTTTAAAATAGAAAAAAAAAAAAAATCCAAAATCTTGAGTGTGGCCTACAAGGCCCTACTCAGACCAACCCCCACTGCCCCCTGACCCCATCTTGCACTTCCCCTCCATTGTCCACTCTGCCCTCCTCTCTGTACCTCAGGGCCTTTGCATTTAACTTCCTCTCTGTTTGAAACTCGCCTTCCCAGATGCTCCAGTGACTCAACCTCAGGGCTCTTCTCCATGTGACCCTTTACTGAGGCCTTCATGGCTACTCTATTTATATTGTTAACTCCCCACAACTTGCAGCAGCTAGCAGCTACTCTTTTTTTTTTTTTTTTTTTGCTTTTCTTTTCTTATCTCCATAGCACTTATCACCATCCGACATATTATATATTTACATGTTTACCAAATTTATGTGTTCACTCTATGTCACTTCCCTGTGACATCCCCTGGTTGTACACTCACAAGGACAGGGAGTTTGGTATGTTCTGCTCACTCCTGTATCCCCAGCACCTAGAAGAGATCCTGGCACATAATAGGTGCTCAGTCAATATTGGTTGGATAATGGAACAATCTCAAAATATCCTATCTTTTCTGATTTTAGGGAACGACATCCATTTTAGGCTACTGTGCCGAGAACCACTTTGAAGTAGTTTTAAAAGTTCTTAAAACATTCCAAGATCGGGAAAAGTTTTTCATGAATCGATGTAAGGTAAAAAGGATAACCTTTTCCTCCAAAGTCCTGAGTCATTGATTTCAAGGGCAAATGACACTGATTCCTTCAGTGAATATTCCTTCTCCGTATCATACTTGCTCCTGTCCCCAGGTCTTTATTCCAGGTCAGGACTGCCAGAGCCCAAGCCCCGTAGAACCACCAGCTAGATAACAAGGCTACTCTACTTTCTGTCCTGAATGCTGGCCTGGGAAGTCCTCATGGGCTCTGTGTGTGCACAGGCTCATCAGCTGCTCGGGCCTCATGGACAATTCCCGTTGGGTACACTCCACTTTCCCTGAAAGCGAGGAAGCCAGTAAGTAAATATGAACACAAGTCTTGACACAGGAGCTTCTATTAAAGCCCGATAGACCCACCACACCATGCTTGGTGTTTACATTTGGATAAAGTGTACCAGCTTTAGGCTCATTTTAATAATTCCAGCCCCCCTTCTTTATGCCTAGAGTGGCCCATAGGATTAGGGGAAAAAAAATGGGAGAGAAAGAAACTCCCTCAATTATATTTTTGTGTCTCTCTTTCCTCCTTTTCAGGGTATTTTTTCAGGGAAAAAGAGCCTGACCAAGACTGACGTCATGGTTATCTACGGAGCTGTGGCCCTCCACGCTCCCAAGAGTCAGCTCCTCGCCAGGCTTGATCAGGACATTGTGTCCCAAGTCCTGTTTCTCTACGGCCAGTGCTCTCAGGTAACAGCCAACACAAGGTGACCACAATTGCCAGGGCTGGGGTTCCCAAACCTTGGAGGGGCTCAGTTCTTGGAAACCTTCAATGGTCAAAGGGTACAGACCCACGGAAAGGTAGGATCTGGACGTTCCCACTGTGGTGCAGCAGGTTAAGAATCCAACGGCGGTGGCTCGGTCACTACAGAGGTGCAGGTTCAATCCCCCACCTGGGGCACTCGGATTCAATCCTTGGCCCAGGAACTTCCATGTTCTGTGGGTGCAGCCATAAAAAAAAGAAAGAAAATTATTAAAAAAAAAAGAAAAGAAATATAGGATCTGGTATGTTTGGAAGATGAGAACGTATGGGAACAGAAAACATTAAGAAACAGGGTCAAGTGGTTACTTTCTTTCTTTCTAAGGCTGTGGGCAGGTCACATTCTACCATTCCCGTGTTGCCTTCCTGGATCAATTTTACCATAATGGTCTCACCCTTTTGAACTTAACAGCAATGACTCCTGTACAACTTTAAGGCAGCTGGCTTATGACTTCCTTGTAATAGTCTCTGGTATGTTACTAAATGTAGTCATTTCACCTTTTATATGGTAATATGTATAAACCATTTAAAATAGTGTCTCACAAATAGCAAGCACCATATATGTATTTTTAATTGAATAAAATACAGTATTTGTCAATCTGCTCCACTCACCTCCTGCTGTACTAACATGCCCCTCCATATTCACCCCAGCCCTCCTGATCATCCCTGATGCTCCTCAGACACACCAAGGATGTTCCTGCCTCAGAACCACAGAACTGAGTTGGAATTCACCCAGTCATTTCTATCCCCTGAAGCCACTTTTTGTAGCTTTAACAAAGCACTTTATACGTATTGTCAATTCAATGATTTTTGCTGATTAGTGCCAGCTTAGCTACCTAAGAATCACCTAGACATTGAGTTTAAAACAGAGCTTTCCAGAGTTATTATCCAGGGAGGTTGACTCGGTAAGTCTGGGGTGGAATCTGCCATTTGTATTTTTAAAAGGTTTGTAAATAATTCTTATTCACAGTCAGGTTTGGGAGGCTTTCACTGATTACATGCACACCCACTTCTCCCATTAGGTGGACAGCACCTGGATGTTAGGGATTGTATCTTAAGTTTATCTCCTCCTCTGTGCTCCCCGCAAACCACCTGTTTGATAAATATGTGCCCTTGAGGTTTATTCATGTGTGTATGTGAGATGAATGGAGTCACAAGGAGATAATGATATCATAGGAGTAGGTATATGCTAGTGGAAGAATGTAGGGAGGAGGTCCTCACACCTCAATTGCATGAGAATTACCTGGAGATCCTGTTAAAAGTGGAAATCCCTGGGAGTTCTAGTTGTGTCTCAGCGAGTTAAGAATCTGACATCATATCCATGAGGACGTGGGTTTGATCCCTGGCCTCGCTCAGTGGGTTAGGATCTGGCATTGCTGCAAGCTGCAGCATAGGTTGCAGATCGGATCCAGTGTTGCTGTGGCTGTGGCGTTATACCTAAAGCTGAAGCTCCAATTCAACCCCTAGCCTGGGAA
Source organism: Phacochoerus africanus (assembly GCF_016906955.1). Taxonomy (NCBI): domain Eukaryota; kingdom Metazoa; phylum Chordata; class Mammalia; order Artiodactyla; family Suidae; genus Phacochoerus; species Phacochoerus africanus. The sequence continues at coordinate 54,153,149 of NC_062544.1, forward strand.
CTTCCATATGCTACAGCCATAAAAAGAAAAAAAAATAGAGAGAGAGATCCCTAATGAATCAATCTTCAGGGATGGATCACTGAATCTGTAATTTTAACATTCTCTTCAAAAGGTAATTCTAATTCTAAATTTCATAAGCAATGGTGAAAACCGAAAACATAATTTCAGAAAGATGCTTTATGTTACTTCAACATTTAGTCCATCAATGAGGAAAATTATGATAAAAATAAAAAAGGAATGAGGTAAAACGTGTATAGAGATCACTGTACACTTCCAAGGTAGGGTCAATTCTGCGGTAACACATTTGTACAGATTGTACAAGAAAAGCCACAGAGATCATAGGGGAAATTGTTTTTGTTTTGTTTTGTTTTGTTTGTTTGTTTTGCTTTTTAGGGCCTCACCTGTGGCATATGGAAATTCCCAGGCTAGAGGTCGAATCAGAGCTGCAGGCACAGCAACAGCACAGCAACAGCAGCACCGGTTGGGAGACAGCTTGCTGCAACGCTGGATCCTTAATCCAATGAGCAAGGCCAGAGATCGAACCCGAATTCTCATGGATACTAGTTGGATTCTTAACCAGCTGAGCCACAAGGGGAACTAGGAAAATTGGATGAGCAGCACAACTTTCGAAAAATCCCTATCAATGACACATTTAAGAAAAAAAACAAGAATCTCATTTTCAAAAACAGTTTTTAAAAGAGTTAAGAAATATGTAAATGCTACAAAAAATGACAGTGCTTTTCCTTGAAAAACACCTGCAGTCAGCAGTGCAATTTATGGGTTATTATGGAGCAGTGGAGGGAAGGAGGGTTATCTGAAATCAGATGGACAGCTGTAATGCCAGATTTGAATAGGAGCAGCTCATCACACTGTAAACAGGTGTTTGGGGTGGGTGCGTGAGTCTTCCTCAGGCTCAGTTCAGCCAGTGCACCTTTTTGCTCTCATGGACAAAACTGCACGTAAGCGAACTCAAAGTTCAGAATACACTAAAAATATTCCCCTGTATATCAGTTTCATTGGAGGAAATTTGCCTTTTCAACACAGATGTCTCAGAACTGACTACATCTCAGTTCCATAGTTGGTTGCCCTGTTAACTTTTATAACTTTTCACTACTCTTTCTGCCAAGAGCTTTATATACCATGCTTTTATTTTTTTAACCAACATCTGATGGAACCTCTTTAAAATGAAACATCTAGAACTCAAAACATTGCTGTCTTTGTGCTGCCTTCTGTAGCTTAGTCAAGATTCACTCATGACAAAGTGTCCGCCAACATACAAGGTCTCTGGTTGGCAGTGGGAGAGGGAGGCAACAGCTTCCACTCTTAGAAAGACTAAGCATCCTGTTCACTGCTGTCCTTCGGGTTGATGGGTGGTAGCCTTTGGTTGGGATGGAAGCTCCCTAACTGCCGCTCTATTATCTACTTTTGCCTTTGATTTTTTTCAGGTTCTGGGCGTGTCTGTGATGAGCAAGGTATGCAATATATTTTACATATTTCAATATATGTATTTGAATATAAATATATCTGAATACAAATCATACTCCCTGGAAGTTCAATAAGCATAAATGTTCTCTTGATTTGATTCCACAGGAAAGGATTCCAGTGTACAACTAATTAATCCAATTCTGAAGCCAAGATCCCTGACCCTGATTTAAGACAGAACAAGGGAGTTCCCTGGTGGTTCAGTAGATTAAGGATGTGGCTCAAGTTGCTGCTGTGGCATGGGTTCAGTCCTTAGCCCTAGCATGACATGGGAGAAGCAAAAAAAAAAAAAAGGGCAAAACAAGGAGTTATATTTGATTCTAGGTGGTTTGGAGTTAGTCTGTAAACTGTAACAGTGTTCTTAGAACTATAGCTTGTGAACCACCCAGAGACCATGAAATCAATTTTTTTTTTTTTTGGTCTTTTTGCCACTTCTTGTACCGCTCCCGCAGCATACGGAGGTTCCCAGGCTAGGGGTCCAATCGGAGCTGTAGCCACCAGCCTACACCAGAGCCACAGCAACGTGGCATCCGAGCCGCGTCTGCAACCTACACCACAGCTCACAGCAACGCCGGATCCTTAACCCACTGAGCAAGGGCGGGGACCGAACCCACAAACTCATGGTTCCTAGTCAGATTCGTTAACCACTGCGCCACGACGGGAATTCCATGAAATCAATTTAATATACCTAATAGATCACAACCAGAAAATTTTTTTATAAAAATAAAAGAAGAATCGGGGAGTTCCCGTCATGGCTCAGTGGTTAATGAATCCGACTAGAAACCGTGAGGTTTCGGGTTCGATCCCTGGTCTTGCTCAGTGGGTTAAGGATCTGGCATTACCGTGATCTCTGGTGTAGGTCGAAGATTCGGCTCAGATCCCACATTGCTGTGGCTCTGGCGTAGGCCGGCAGCTACAGCTCTGATTAGACCCCTAGCCTGGGAACCTCCACATGCTGCAGGAGCGGCCCTAGAAAAGGCAAAAAAATTAAAAATTAAAAATTAAAATAAATAATAAACAAAGAATAGAAGACTACATTGTATATTGCAATAATAAGTATCATAAAACTTTATTTCAGTTATACACACACACATATATGGTTCCTATAAGTACTAAGCAGAATTGTGAATTGTTTCCTACTTTGATTTCTGATCAAAAAATCCTGCTGTATAGCACTGGGAACTATGTCTGATCACTTATGATGGAGCATGATAATGTGAGAAAAAAGGATGTACACATGTATGTGTAACTGGGTCACCTTGCTGTAGAGTAGAAAATTGTCAGAACACTGTACACCAACTATAATGGAAAAAATAAAAATCATTATAAATGAGAAACCAAAACAAAACAAAATGTTTGAAAGCCACTGCTCTAGAGAAACCTCAACCTATGGTGGGGGTTGGGGTTGGAAATTGACCTTTGTTTCTCAACTATCCTGCAACTTGGATCCTAGACTGAGGAAATGGCAAACAGAGCAAAGGAATCTTTCAAACCTGGGTCAGATATTTGCAGAACCAGGTTTGGTGCCTAAGACCCTGGCTTACATTGTGAATCATTTTGCTTTAGGACATGGATCTGCAAATGAGTTTCACAAGAAGCATCACGGAGATTGGCATTGCTGTCCAAGATGCTGAGGATGGGAAATTCAAGTTTTCCTACAAGGAAGTGCTGCTAGGTTACCTGCTAGTGAGTGTGCAGAGAGGGCGTGGGCAAGACTCTGAGAAGTGCATTACCAAGAGTGTGGGCTTTCTCTCTTTGGTTAAACTCCGCCAGTCCTGAGGAACAGATCTCTGCCATATTTCTGCCTGAGGGCACCCAATGGTCCAGTGAGGTTTCAGCTGCATCTAGAAACTCCTCTGGTCCTTCCCACCAATACCCTCTTGTCTGTGTTGCAGGATTTCATCAGGGATGAGCCCCTGGACTCCTTAGCTAGCCCTGTTCGGTGGAAAGCCCTAATCGCCATCAGGTACCTCAGGTAGAGAATTTTTTGTTGTTCTCACTGAAAAAAAAAAAAATTACCTCCCCCACATCCTCCTTTGGATCAGCTGACTTATTATTTGGCACAAACTCTAGTTACCTCCCCAAAATGAACACCATTCAATAGATTATTTCAAAAATGGAGGTCTTTTCTCTTCTAGAGTGACAGAATGGTCTTAGAGCCTGATCATTTGATGACTGACAGGGACTAGCTCTGCTGTTTAGAGTCAGACTAAAATTTTTGTGCAAAAATAATTTATCTTGGCCTGTAGGCAAATTTTAATCTTCCCATTAAAAACTTATGAAAGCCTTAATCACATCCTAGTGTGGTTAGCAGCAATAAGCCTGAAGAAGATAATAATTGTAAGCACATTAAAAATATATATATTTGCCTCCTGCGATAAATAGAAGTTCACAGTTAAAATGTGAAAACAGTTTTTTAAAATAATAAACATCACCCCTGATCCTCCCCCTATTAAAAATATATCAAAACATTTTGATATATATCCTACAAGTCTATTTCTAGTCTTCCCTGTTGATTACAGAGTTGAGATTCTTCTCCACATATGATTTTTTTATCCTGTTTTTTTACTCACCTCATCTTACATATTCCCATGTCATTACCAATTGTTCACAAACATCATTCTTGTTTCATTAAATTTTTTTATTTTTAATTGTGGTAAAATATACATAACATGCTTATCATCTTAGCCATTTTTAAGTGTCCAGTTCAATAATGTTAAATACATTCACACTGCCGTGCAGCTGATCTCCAGAACTCTTTTTTCATCCTGCAAAACTGAAGTTCTGTGACCATTAAACAACTCCTCATTCCCTCCTTCCACCAGCCCTGGCAACTACCATTCTATTTCCTGTCTCTGTGAATTTTATACCTAGATAACTCATGTAAGTGGCATCATACAGTATTTGTCTTTTGATGCCTAGCTTATTATTTCACTTAGAATAAGGTCCTCAATGTCCACCCATGTTGTAGCATGTATCAGAATTTTATTCCTTTTTGAAGCTGAATTATCTTCCATTTTATGTGTATGCCACATTTTGCTAATCCACTCATCTGTTGAATGTTCATTTGGTAGGTTGTCTTCACATTTTGTCTATTGTGAATAATGCTGCTATGAACACAGATGTACAAATATTTCTTCCAGACCCCGCTTTTAATTATTTTGAGTATATACCCATAAGTAGGACTGTTGGATCATATGGCTTTCCTATTTTTAATTGTTTGAGGAACCATCCTACTGTTTTCTATAGCAGTGGTACCATTTTACGTTCCCCCAAAGAGTGTACAAGGATTCTAATTTTTCCGTATCTTTGCCAACACTTTGTCATTTTCTGTTTGTATGTTTGTTTTTATAGTAGCCATCCTAATGGGTGTGAGGTGGTATCTTATTGTGATTTTGAGTTGTATTTCCTTAATGATTAATGACTTTGAGCATCTTTTCATGAACTTTTTGATTGTATATCTTCTTTAGAAAAATGTCTATTCAATCCTTTGCCCACTTTTTTTGGTTTTCTTTTTTGTTGTTGAGTTTAGGAGTTCTTTATATATTGTATATTCTTTCTTTATATATTAAGATATTAACCTCTTGTCAGATATATGATTTACAAATAGTTTCTTTCATTCCATATGTTGTCTTTTTACTCTATCATTTGTGTTCTTGATGCACAAAATTTTTAATTTTGATGTAGTCCCATTTGTCTCTTTGTCCTTTCATTGTCTGTGCTTTTAGTGTCATATCCAAGAAATTATTGCCAAACCCAAAATCCTCCCCCTCTGAATGGTCTTGGAACCCTTGTTGAAAATCATTTGACTATGTATGTTAGAGTTTATTTCTGGGCTCTCTACTGTGTTCCATTGGTCTGTACACCTGTTTGTTTATGCCAGTACTACACTGTTTTGATTACTGTAGTTTTATAAAAAGTTTTGAAATCAAGAAGTGTGAGACCTCTAACTTTTTTCTTTTTCAAGATTGTCTTATCTCTTTGGGGTTCCTTGAGATTCCATATGAATTTTAGGAAGGATTTTTCTACTTCTGCAAAAAGTATCATTGGGATACTGATAGAGATTGCATTAAATCTGTAGACTGTTTTGTATGGATATCTTAACAATAATATGTACTCAAATCCATGAGGAGGGAATGTCTTTCCCTTTATTTGTGTCTTCTTTAATTTCTTTCAGCAACATTTTGTGGTTTTCAGTAAACAAGTCTTTTCACTTCTTTGGTTAAGTTTATTTCCAAGTATTTTATTCTTTTTGATACTATGGTAAACAGAATTGTTAATTTTTTTTTAATGTTCACTGCAAGTATATAAAAATACAACTTATTTAGAGGTATTTATTTTGTATTCTGCAACTTTGATGAATTTTTTTATGAGTTCTAACAGTTTTTTGTTTGTTTGTTTGTTTGTTTTGTCTTTTTGTCTTTTGTGGGCCACACTCATGGCATATGGAGGTTCCCAGGCTAGGGGTCTAATTGGAGCTGTAGCCACCGGCCTTACCACAGCCAAAGCAATGCCAGATCTGAGCCACGTCTGCGACCTACACCACAGTTCATGGCAACACCAGATCCTTAACCCACTGAGCAAGACCAGGGATTGAACCCGCAACCTCATGGTTCCTAGTCAAATTCTTTTCCACTGAGCCATGAAGGGAACTCTGAGTTCTAATGGTTCTTTATAGATTTTTTTAAGATTCTCTATGTATAAGATGTCATCTGCAAACAGAGATAATTTTACTTTACCTTTCCAATCTAGATGCCTTTTATTTATTTTTCTTGTCTAATTGCTCTAGCTGGGACTTCCAGTACTGTGTTAAATAAGAGTGGCATCTTTATCTTATGTGGCGTCTTCCTGATCTTAGAGGCAAAGTTGTCAGTCTTTATCATTGAGCATGATGTTAGCTATAGGTTTTTCATTATTATATTGAGGTAAAGAATATCATTTTTAATGGCTGCCTAATATCTTGATGTATAGATATGCCTAGAGTTGCTAAGTTTAATTATTAATCAACCTCCTATTGCTACATGTATTTAGGTCTTGCTTTTAAAACTATAAATAATACTTTGGTGAACACCTTTGTACGAAGTGTTCTCTGAACTTCTAATTATAAAAGTTGACAGTTTGGTTCAATAAATATTATTGAGTTGCATCCATGTGTCAGACATTGAGCTAGGTTTTAAAAGGACAATATTGAACAAAATATGGCCTTGTCCTGAAGGGGTTTTAGCCTACTGGAAGAAATAAATGCAAAGGACATCCACATAATTTCTCTAAAACTCAATAAAAAGCAGCATAAGTTGCCACATTTACAAAGATGAGGGAGGTTTGAAGAAAGCTCAAATAAATCTTGAAGATGAATTAAGAATTAACCAGGCTCCAGAACAGTGCTGTCAAGTGTAAATAAGTAAAATACAAGGCACATATGTCATTTAAAATTTTCTAGTAGCCACTTTTAAACATGTAAAAAGAAATACATTAGTTTTAATAATTATTCTTAATTATGTTCAGTATATTATTTCAACATGCATTCAACATAAAGACATAATAAGTTACGGGATTTTCACACTGAATCTTCAAAATCCAGTGTGTTTTACAGTTACAGCATATTTTAAATAAAAGCAGCCACAACTTAAGGGTTCAATGGTTATATGCTGCTAACTGCCACCCTCGCCTGGACAGGACACTGTAGAACTTGCAAACTAATCTCTAACAACAGAAAGCGAATCAGTGGTTGCCTCGGCCCAGGGTGGAAGAAGAGATGAACTGCAAAGAGGCATAAGGAAAAATTTGGTGTTGGGGGGCAGGGGTTGTGCATAAATTATACCTCAATACCTTGATTTTTTTTTTTTTAGAAAAACAGACAATAAAGATGAGAAAATTGTTCAGCATATATCAACACATTTTACATTTTCATTAACACTGTTCCAGCTGGTACGGACTTTTACTCCCCTGTGAGAGAACCAGTTTCACCCTTCCCTGACAGAATCATCATTTTCAATTTCTTTGCTAATTTGGTTGCTGACAGGTGATACTGCATTGTCTTCATTTACTTTTATTTAATAACAAATGGGGTTTTCATGTTTCTTGAACATTTGCGTGTTCTAAAGCTATGTCCAGATGTGTTTATATCCTCATGATGTCTATAGTATATGTCAGGAAGGAAGGAAAGAAGGAAAAGGAAGGGAAGTGGAGGGAAGGGAGACTCCAGTACCACTTATTCATTTGTGCGTTCATAAAAACCTGTAGTATGTGTGTTGCTACATGTAACATGAGAGGATGTAGAAATTGATAAAACTTAGAATCTTTCTCTCTCTCTCTCATTCTCACACACACACACACACACACACACACTGAAGAAAATGAATAGATTAATATTAGGTTTCTAATAAAGTTTTAAGTAATGCAAAGCAAGTGATGGTTTGTTTGTCACTATAAATTAGAACTGAAGCAAACTGACTGTACCCATCGCAGCAGTCTGGTTCTCTGTCCCCAGTCGCTCTACTCCTGTCACCACATCCCTCAGCATCCCAGACTGTCAGGAAATGACCTGACCCCCTCAGCCCCTTCAGACTGGCAGTGCTCGGGAACTCCACTGGGTTATGTTTTGTTTGTCAACTTAATATCCACTCCTCCATGTGATTCTCGTTTCAGTAAACTGAGACCTCAGCTCTCACTGAATGACCATCTTAACATTCTTGAGGAGAACATTCGGAGGCTGCTGCCCCTTCCACCTTTGGAAAAACTCAAAAATGAGGGCGAGACGGACAAGGACAAGGAGCACATTCATGTACGTGGCGGGGTGAGGCCTGAGAAGAGTGAAGAGCTGAGGAGAATGAGCAAACTCGCCCCCCACAGCCTGACACGCACACTCACTTTGTGTTTAAGTTTTTTTTTTAAGTATATTGATTTACAATGATGAGATAATTTTTGCTATATAACAAAGTGATTCAGTTATACATGTAGGCATATCCATTCTCTTTCAGATTCTTTTCCCACATAAATTATCACCAAATATTGGGTAGAGTTCTCTGTGCTATACAGCAGGTCCCTATTGGCCAGTTATGCCATATACCTCAGTGTACCTATGCCAGTCCCAAACCCCACACTCACTTTGATTTCAGTTTCTCTACGAAAGATCCATGGATGCTCTGGGGAAGCTGCTGAAGACCATGATGTGGGATGCTGTGAAAGCAGAGGACTGTCAAGAAATGTTCAATGTGAGTAGAGCCACCACCAAGGCTGATTCCCACAGCCCCTTATCTGCGCTCCAACCCTCCGAAGCTGGCCTCAGCCTCCTCACAGGGACTCGCCCAGCCCCACCCACCCAACCCACCGTGTAGGGCCAGCGCAGTCAAAACTGTTTGTGGGGACGCAAGAACCCTGTTCTAGAAGCTCCAGAGAGAGAGAGAGCGAGAGTGAGAGATGGAGAAGGAATGAATCTGATGCATAATAAGGAAAAGACTTTTACTCTTTGACCAACAGCTTCTTCGAATGTGGCTTGTTTCACAAAAGGAGTGGGAAAGAGAAAGAGCCTTCCAGATCTCTGCAAAGGTGCTGACAAACGATATTGAGGTAAGTAAGCCCGTAGAGTGCGTAGATGCCCTTGCTGGCTAACAACAGGGACCCTGAGGCCGCCGGAATCCAAACCTCTTGCCTGATTGATCTCCGTCCCAGGCAAAGTCGTTGCAGAAAACCACCCAAGGGGTCTGACCTAACCTAGGGCACTGAGCAAGCGGGGGTGAAGAGCGCATGCGGGGTTGTCCTCTTTCCCTTGCTCGCTTGCTTGCTCACTGTCCTTAAAAGGAAAGTCCAAGATTCAATTTTATTCTAAAGGAGTAAAACAAGGGTCTTGATATCCAGCCTTGGGAACATCCTGGGACATCAGCAAGCCACCCCATCACCTTGGAAGCCTCTTTTGTCCTGCAGGCACCAGAAAACTTTAAAATCGGCTCACTCCTTGGCCTCCTGGCTCCTCACTCTTGTGACACCCTGCCCTCCATCCGCCAAGCGGCTGCTAGTTCGGCTATAGGTCTGTTCTGCATTAAAGGTGAGGGAAGATGAAAAGCCCACAGATGAAGATACTTGTTTTCTTTTGTTCTCAGCTCTTCTTCTTGTACATCAATGTCTCTCTCCTTTGTCCTCCTCCCATCTCTTCTTCGTCTCTCCCTCCTCCCCCATTCCCCTCCCCCTCATCCTCTTCCTCCTTCTTCTCTCTCTCCCTCTCTGTCTCCCTCTGTCTCTCACGCTTCCTCCACCAGTTCAGCCATTTCTGAGTTCTAATACCTTAATTATGTAACACACTTTGTCTCTCTCAGAGCCTTTTTCCTCAGTGGCTCTGCTTTTTGGTTTTTTTAAAAAATAAAGATAATAACACTAAAGCATCATAAAGATCCATTAAAGTAGGTAAAATGTTTTGAGAGTGTCCAATTTAAATCACACAGCAATTGGGCCTATTAGAAAGCTTTCTCTATCACAGTTTTCTTCCGGAGGAAATTGCACTATTATTATGGTGCTACAACGTGACTTTGAAAGTTCTCTAAGACAGCGTGGTGGAGGTTTTCCAGCTTGTGGAGCGGGGCCTCTGTCAGCTCTGTGAGGACATTTGAATAAATGTCAATGTTTGTAAATGTAAGGAAGTTTAAAACCTCAGCCTCAGCCCAAAACCCACACTCAGAGCTTCCAGATCAAATCCAGGTTAAATCAGTATGTGTCTAACCGAGGTCAGCCCTACATAACGTGCATGTGTTCTCTGCAGACCAGGTTAGCTCTCCATTCTTTTAGGCACTCGGGAGATATTTCTTAAGTGCTTTTCCATGTGTCAAGCCCTGTTCTGATGCTGGAAACACAGATGTATTACAATTCTAATATTCGAATTAAAAAAAAAAGTGTTATGAAAGCCAAAAGGAAAAAAAAAAAAGAAAGAAAGCCAAAAGGTGGGATTTGGTTTGGAGCAGAGGTTTTAGTCAGTCAAAAAGGAAAAACAAAAGCTGTTTGGCAGAGCCCAAACAGGTCCGAAAGTTTCTTGGGATATAGGAAGATAATTTGTGAGGGTGTATGCTTGTACCAAAGCCAGAAAAAGATGCACTAAGGAAGTGAGAACTAAAGAACTATTCTAATAAGAGAAGAAATGTGCCAGAGAGAGACCTCATAGGAAGAAAGGAATCAGGAATAATTCTATTATTGTTCTACCTATTCTTTCTTTACTTTCCTGAAACATCCAAAGTTCAGGTTCTTAAATATTCTTTTTTTAATTTATTTATTTTTAATGATTACATCGGTGGCATATGGATGTTCTTAGGCTAGGGACTGACTCCAGCCCACAGCTGTGACCTACACCACAGCTGGGGCAATGCCATATCCTTTAACGCACTGGGCAGGGCAGGGAATCAAACCCAAGCTCCATACAGGCCCAAGCCATTGCACTCAAATTCTTAAACCACTGTGCCACAGCAGGAACTTCTAAATATTCTTTGTTAACAAGAGATCCCATGCTTCATTTTTCATGTTAACTCTTTTTCTTTGTTGATCAAATAGACATGGGAGAGAGTGAGAAAGAACATGATTATTAAGTACCTACTATATACATAACTAGTGTGATACTAAAATACCCATTTAATACTCATGGCTGTTGTTCAGTCACTTGTTAACTCAGATGAAGGCTCTGGTTAAAAAATTTACCAGTTGCTTGGACAGTTGAAAGCAGTGGAGCTGCATATTGAATCTAGATCATCTGCCCATCAGGCTAAGCTGCCTTCCTCAGAGTGGTCCAGGTATGAGTTTCCACAACTAGTAAATTTACTTCAAACAACAAAACAGAAGATCATTACTGTTCAGGTCTGCGTTAAGTTTACAATTCGTAAACTTACACTGACACAACTGCTGGTGTTCCTCTTACAGTGGTTACATTGTATTTCCTTCAAAGTGACTCACTGCAGACTGGAACTCTGGCAGAGGCAGCAGTATCACAGAGTAGTAAGAACCTGGCCATTGGTGTCAGACCAGGGTTCAGGTTCCACCTCTCCTATTTTACTCACCGCATGACCCCAAATAGCCTTCCATTGCTCGGTCTCAGCTTTCTCGACTGCAAATCACCCCAGAGGATCTTTAGAAGTAATAAATGAGACCACTGCAGGCAGCATATTTAACATGCCGCCAGCATGCAGAAACTACTTGCTCAGTGTTTGCACTTTTGCCCATTATCTCATCAGACAGGCTTTAGTGCATTTGTTAAAGGCCTCCATCAGCTGAATTAGTGTCACATCAAAATATAGCCGACGTCTTCCACCTCTCTCAGCTCTTCGAACTCCTGTGTCACCCTTGGTTGATTTTAGGCATTCACCTGGAAGTGGAAAGACTGCAGGATTTGCAGGAAAGGCTGCAGTGTGACGATGCGGAGATCCAGATCAAGATTTCCTCTAAAATAGCAAAGGTAACAGATGCAGAGAACTGGTTAAGGGGGGTAAGGATGATTCTGGGTTGATTTCCAAATGAGTAAGCTGTGTACTCCCCACCACCAAGAAGGGCAGCAGTCCAGCCATTCTAGCAGAATAGAAGACCTTTTGTCCACTCATTTGTTAATGCTGGGTCCATGAGCCCAAGCAAGACCTGCTACTGATCCTTTCACACTCAGGGAAACCTTGGGAACCAGGCTGCCCTCTCCAAGGTGAAGGAAGCAGTGTGGGGTGGAGTGAAAGGAACGGGGCTTTGGAGCCCATCACATGCATTCTGTGTGCGCTACTTGAGCTGTGTGCACTGTGTGCTCTGTCTCCCCAACTTAGGAAACGGCATAACCTTCCTCTCAGAGCTGTTGTGAAGATTGATAGATCAATTCATTCATTTATTCATTTAAGCATTCACCTACCATGCGCTGTGCACCTACCATATGCTAGACTTTGTTCTAGGCTGTATGGATAGAAAAAGATGAATGCCTGCCCTCATTGAGTTTTTTTCCTAGTAGACAGAGCAGCCAGATAAATATGATGTGAGGTAGTGATAATTGAGAAAAACTAAGTCAAGGAAGGGAACAAAGAATTTGGGAGGGGTGGTTCCCTAGGAAGACCACCCTGAAGAGAGAACCATGGAGACATCTGGAAAAGAACAGTCCAGGCAGAGAGGAAAGAGCACGTGCAAAATCCCTGAGATGAAGGAATAAGTGTGTCATGAGGTCCAAGAGATAGCCTAGGCTAATTGAGGTGCTATCCAGGCCTCGGCAAGGACCTTGGCTTTTACTCCAGTTGAATCAAAAGCCAACAGAGGGTTGTTTTGTTGTTGTTGTTTTGTTTTGTTTTTGCTTTTGTTTTTTTTTTTGCTTTTTAGGGCTGCACCTGAGGCATATGGAGGTTCCCAGGCTAGGGGTAGAATCAGAGCTGTAGCCACCAGCCTACACCACAGCCACAGCAGTGTCAGATCCGAGCCACATCCAGCAGAGGGTTTTCAACAGAAGAGTCGAGAGCACTACACAGAGTTGTGGCAGCTGGGAATTGTACAAGGGCACCCTCATGTGAGGCAGCATCATTCCTGATGTGGACATTATAGATATATTTGTGCATTATGACAGTTATCCCCAGAGGGCAGTAAAGGGTCCATCACAACCAGTCATTACAGCAATAACAGAAGTGAATCCTCTTGAGAACAGGGCACTTTTCCTAATTTGCAAACGCTCCTCATGGGCTAGTGGTGGTCCTTTAAGAAAGAACACCATGGGACCTATGTTTCTGAAAGGTCATGTGGCTTCTGTTGAGACTAGAATGTAGGCTGTAGGTCAGTTTGAAGGAAACTGTAAGAATCCACACGTGAGGGAGTTCCCTTGTGGTGCAGTGAGTTAAGGATCCGGCGTTATCAGTACAGCAGGTTGGGTCACTGCTGTGGCTTGGGTTTGATCCCTAGCCTGGAACTGCTACATGGTGTGGGTGTGACCAAGGAAGAAAAAGAAAAAATCTTTGTGTGATATTAGGTGGCTTGGACTAAGGTGGCAGCAGCAAAGACAAGAATGTTTTGAGAATATGGGAGAGAAACTCATGAGGGGACAGGGAGGGAACATACGTCAAATGCCTAAGAAAGTGTCTGATGCATGGTAGGCACTCAAAGGAAGGAAGTTCTCTTCCTAAACCAACATCCATCCCAATATAGGGGGGAAAAAAAAACACGTAACTGTTGAGCTTGGACCCAGGCAGGCATTTGCTGCTACACAGAATGGATGCATTAATCTAGTCCTTGATCTTGGAGCCATGGTACCTGGGACCTGCAACTACTTGTGTAAAGGAACTCACTTCCTCTCGGAGACGGTTCTACTGCACATCATCAGAACACTAATACAGGAGGAAGTTGATTGTGAATAGAAATATTTTCATACCCACAAACTCCTAATTATGACCACCTTGCTTGAGTAAAGCCCCAGAGAATGCTCCTGGAATTTATTCACACTGCTAAGTTTTCATTTTCCCTTCCTGCCTTTTCATTCACACACACACAGATGGGGTTCATAGCAATTCACTGACTGTGTGGATGCTGTGAGGCTCCTGGTATTTAGCTTGGCACTCAGTACATGCTGATAGATTTCCTGAATTCTCAAGCTTAGCTATTTTTTTGGCAGACATGAGACTTATTTCTATGATATATGAAATGTATGTGCAAGTACACGACAACATATAAATTGCCATATAAATAATATGCGCTGTTTTTCCATTGCGGGGTATACTATAGCTTCAGATTTGGAGAGGAAATTGCCTCTGCAAGCCTGGAATTCAATAAATATGAAATGATTAAAAAAAAAAAAAGAGGCAACTTCAGGGAAACTTTGCTTAGAGTTAAAAGGTCATGTCTATGTCCTATTTTACTGTTTTTTCTAGTTTCTCTGGCCCCAGTCATACACTAACTGTTTTGGAAGCCCAGTGGTTTCTAATATCCTAAAACCAAGCACAGCATGTTGTAGGTGTCCAGCTGTGAAGCGAGGCAGTTGATGACAGCAGTCTTTCTGGGTACATTCTCAGGTAGTCAGTAAGCTCATCCCAAGTGAAGAAATGCTGATGTTCCTGGAGGAAACCCTAGATGGTCTGGAGAGCCTCAACCCCACATGTACAAAGGCCTGTGGCATCTGGATGATCACTGCCCTGAAGGAGCAGGGAGCTACTTTGGAAGATCAGGTGAACTGACGGCCAGTGTGACCACCGATCAGAATTCTCACACTTCTGAAAGTCCAAGTAGGTCACCACTTCTCAGTCTGTTCTCCGGAGGGGCCACAGGCAGGAGCACACACAGCCTCAAGAGGCCTCAGCAGAGACCCAGGTTGTGTATATGAACAATCAGGCTGAGTGTCTGACTCAATGGTCTCTCCGGTCTGTGGCGATAAAAACTTTCCCAACTGCCCCTCTCTGACCAGGGGAAGTGTCTCTGAACCAAAGGCATGTGGATTATGGACAGCTGGGTCGTGAGGTCCTCAAGGATGAGTGTGACTTTGTGAATGAGTGCCTTTGAGATGGCCCCTGGGGTCCAGGAGAGTTTCTAATCCCACTGCCACTCTGCAAGCTGTTCTTGCACACACTTTAAGTATCTTTTGGGAAAGAAGGCTGTCACTGGGGAACTGACTGAAAGAAAAGCCCTCAGTCCTTTCTCCCTGCCCAAGAGTTAAGCAGAAAGAAAAGGATTTAAATTCAGGAAGCCTGGTTAAGAGCTCCAAAGAGAGATGCCCTATCCTCTCTTGAAGTCAGAAACAGAATGCTAGCAATTCAGAGATGGATGAGGAGGAAAAGAATCTTTAACTCAATAAAGGCTTCCCAAGGGGAATAGGAGAAAGAAGTTATGGTCCCCAGAGCCCAGAGTCAACCACCTTATGTGAAATAATTATCCAAAGCATGATTTTTAGATGTGACCTTTGTACTAATTACAGTCCAATCAGCTTTTTTCCAAAAACATTGATTGAACACACACTGTGTGGCAGGCGCTGGGCCAGGCACAGGAAAATCAAATAAATGTGGAATATCCATGCATTTGTGTGTTTAGCATAAAAAGAGGAGTTGTTTACACACTAGGTAAAGGCGTGCAATAAATCCTCTCTAAGAATCACTGAACTCGGACTCTGTGGCAATCATGTTTGCAGGATATTTATGATTAAAGAATTACAATTCCAGGAAAATGTTATACTTAACCTAAAAATATATCTCCAAAATAAGCAAGAGAAATATCTACTAGAAGCGAAGTTACATTAGCACAGACATGCCCTTATGCATGTCAAAAATCCAAGTGTATAATTTCGTTTCCTACTACACACAGACTAACACTCAAACTCAGAAAGATGACCCTCAAGAACATCTTTTCTATCAAGTTATCTTCCCTTTTTTTTTTTGTCTTTTTGCCATTTCTTGGGCCGCTCCCGTGGCATATGGAGGTTCCCAGGCTAGGGGTCTAATCGGAGTTGTTGCTGCTGGCCTACGCCAGAGCCACAGCAACGCGGAATCCGAGCCGCGTCTGTGACCTACACCACAGCTCACGGCAATGCTGGATCCTTAACCCACTGAGCAAGGCCAGGGATTGAACCTGCAACCTCATGGTTCCTAGTCAGATTCGTTAACCACTGAGCCACGACGGGAACTCCAAGTTATCTTCCTTTAATCACCCTCATTCTTTCTGTGCTCCAAACTGGACGCTTCTACTCCACAAACCTTTTCCACATTTGCCTCCACCGTGCTCTCATGCTACTTTTTACATAGATTTTATTTTTTACAGCCGTCAACTTCACAGAAAAATTGAGCCGAAGTTACCACATTCCCATATACCACCCGTCTCCACACTATCAACATCCACACCACAGCAGTACATTTGCTACAATGGATGAACCTACACGGACGCATCCTATTATCACCCAAAGCCCATGGCTTACATTAGGATTCAGTCTTGGTTTTGACAAATACATAATGGCATCTAACCACCATTGTAGCATCTTACAGGATAATGTCACTACTCTCTAATCACTCTGTGCTCTGTCTCATGGTCTTTGATTTTATATCTCTACCTATGCTCTTCTTCCCAACCAGGAGGCCTCTCCCCACCACCTCTACCTTGCCTTTTGAAATTGCTATGTATGCTTTGAGATCCAGACCCAGCATCCCTCCACAGTGACCTCAGTTACTTCTGGATTCCCCCATCAATCCTGTGCACCTCTTGTATCCCATTTGCCATACACTCCTTTCTGGAGAGGACTTTGGGTAAACAGCTGATGTCCTTTATTAGACCACTCATCCCTTTGAGAAAAGCCTACATCTTATTCATCCCCAGTAAATTCCCTCCAGTGCCTAGCACAGCACCTGAAATAATTCAGCCTTTCACTAAATGTTTGCTAAATTGATTTAAGAATAAATGCCCAATTTATCAATAATCCTCCTGAGCAAGAAAATAGGTCATGTGTAGAATCAATCACTTTTTTAACATTATTTCTAATTCATTGATCACCAGCCATATGCTGACCATACATGACCCAAGCCGTCCATGTAGAGGGAAAATAGCAACTCATTGTTTTATTTGGCTTTTTCTTTTTAGCTATTGGAAATCTTGAGCATAATATACCATCACATGCCAGTCCTCAGACAAAAGGAGGAAAGTTTTCAGTTTGTGCTAGAAGCCATCTCCCAGATAGCCAGCTTTCACATGGATGCCGTTGTTGCCAACCTTTTACAGAAGCCTCTGCCCTTTGACAGGTAGATTCTAACTGAGCTGGTCTCTTTTACCAGGAAAGACCAAATGGTAAGGCATTGGGGAAGAATCTGTGGTTTGAGTGAAAGATAAAAAACAAAAGTGGAAAATGTCTCACCTGAATAATTTCAGAAATGGTGTTTGAATCACAAGTAATGGTTTCCCAAATGTTTTTCAAATATACCACCTCACTGAATGATGAGATTCATATTTATTTGTTTATATGTGATATATATAATCATAGGAATAAGTGTTAGAAAATGAATATTTCTCCTCTTTCTGGTTGCCTAGAATGCATCTAGAAGAGAGGTTTCTGCCTTGATGGACATTAACAAACCTCAGCACCCAAGGACAGAATGCTAGCTTGTTACATAAAATATCCGTTTTATTCCCAGGCATGTTGGCATGTCCATCTGCCCTTGAACTTGTGATTCATCATAATATGGCTTGAGAGTGGCTCAGGTGGAAAAGCTCATATTCCAAGGAGTTAAGCCTTATCGGCCTCCTGCCTTGCTTCCCTAGGGACACAAAGACACTGTGGAAGGCTCTGGCTGAGAACCCAGCCTCCAGTGGCAAACTCTTAAGAGCCTTAATAGATAAACTGGAGAATGGGTTAGAAGATGACCTGGCCGGGATAGATGCAATTTCCGTGAGTTGGACAACCTGTCACACGCCTGGGATGACACCCCACTCCACCACTGCCCCATCTGGCACTGGGTGATGTAGCATTAATCACACTTCTTCCCTTCTAGTACCCTAGTTGTAAATTGACTCCAGTTTATATTGGAAAAATATAGAAGTGATTTTGGCTGTGGCTGATCAGGTTTAGAAGTAAATTTCTCGGGAGTTCCCATTGTGGCTCAGTGGAAACAAAATCTGACTAGTATCCATGAGGATGCGGGTTTGATCCCTGGCCTCGCTCAGTCAGGGATCCAGCATTGCCATGAGCTGTGGTGTAGGTTGCAGATGAGGCTCAGATCCTGCATTGCTATGGCTGTGGTGGAGGCCAGCAGCTGTAGCTCTGATTCAGCCCCAAGCCTGGGAACTTCCACATGCTGTGGGTGCAAACCCTTTAAAAAAAAAAAAAAAAAGTAAATTTCCGATCAGCCCAAAGGAAATCTGTGTATCTGTATTTCAAATTAGTCTTCGAGATATCCAATTGTTGTTGAAAGATCCCAAGCCTACCCGACTGGTACCTCTTGGAGTTTGGAGCTGCCCAACATGGCAGCCCTGAGAGAGAAACACAATCTGAGTTGAAAAGTTTCCTGACAAATAAATCCTCCCTTTGCTATGTGCTTTTTACCACAAGTGTGGTCAACCTACAAAGCAACTACTTGGCGAGAAAACAAACTTGCAGAGCAGCCCTGCCTGACCACAGGGTCTTTTCTCCCCTCAGGTGGCCTGTGCCATGCATGAGGTGGTGTCGACGGGCACCTCTGTCACAAGCTTGTACCCAGAGCTGTTCGTTCTTCTCCTGAAGCTGGTCAGCTGCACACTGGGCCAGACCATGCCCACTTCGACCTTAAGCCGCAGGCGGCGGGTGATGCAACAGGGGGAGCGGCAGCAGATTGCAGACCCCTGCAGGTAAATAGCCAGCTGGGGAGGGCCTGCGCCCAGACTCTAGAAGACAGATGGTGGAAGTCCAGGCCTTCCCCTTCTGACATCACCTCAACATCCCGTGAAGAAACAAGTCTCCTCCATCCTTGAGCTTTGTAGCTCTTCTTCCCAGAGCCGGGACCCAGGGTAGCTGCCCAGCTATATAACAAACAAGCAGCTACATCCTTTTTTCTCAAAGGCCCAATCCATATCCTCTGTTCTCTCACTAAGACCTTTCAAGGAAAGTTGGAATTCTGTGATATTCAAGGCCCCAGAGAAAGAACAAGAAGAAAAAAAAAACAAAAAACCTCATTTCATCAAATCCAAGTCTCCAATGGAAAAAAGCAGCATTATTTCATGTACCATTGAGAAAGGAAAAACAAGAGTCCCGGAGTTCCTGTGTGGCTCAGTGGCAATGAACCTGACTAGTATCCATGAAGGTGCAGGTTCAATCCCTGGCCTTACTCAGTGGATTAAGGATCCAGCGTTGCCGTGAGCTGTGGTGTAGGTAGCAGATGCGGCTCAGATCCCACTTTGCTGTGGCTAGGGCACAGGCCAGCAGCTGTAGCTCCAATTCAACCCCTAGCTGGGAACCTCTGTGGGTGCGGCCCTAAAAAGACCAAAAAAAAAAAGCAACAATTAAGGCATGAATCAGTGCTTTCTTATGCTATTAAATCTGTATTTTATATTGACCCAAAGAGCTCTTTGAAGATTATCAGGTATAGATTTTTATACTATATCACACTGCTGTTTCCCTGTTCTTTTGCATAATTTTTTGTTCCAATGTCAAATCAACCTTTTTGTTGTTGTTGTTGTTGTTGTTATTGTTGTTGTTGTTGCTATTTCTAGGGCCGCTCCTGCGGCATATGGAGGTTCCCAGGCTAGGGGTTGAATCGGAGCTGTAGCCACCGGCCTACACCAGAGCCACAGCAACGCGGGATCCGAGCCGCATCTGCAACCTACACCACAGCTCACAGCAACGCCAGATCGTTAACCCACTGAGCAAGGGCAGGGACCGAACCCTCAACCTCATGGTTCCTAGTCGGATTCGTTAACCACTGCGCCACGACGGGAACTCCAAATCAACCTTTTTAAAGACAAATTAGACAGCAGTTAGGCTTGGCCCATGTGGTTACACTAATGGATGTAATTTTACTAAAATGACTACAGCACAAAGAGCCATACCTAAATTCGTGCGTGTACGCACAATGCACACACAGGCAAAATGGCTGCATCACAACTACGGTCTGGCCAACAACTGCAACACACTATCCATTGTGAGATGCATCCTGATTTTTAAGGGGCTATTTTAGAATCAGTGAAATATGAAATTTCACACTTTCCATCCTTAGGACCTGATTTTTCTCAGGAGAGGTTGGCAAGATTTTGTGGCATTATTTACAGGCTCAAAGCATCTTGATGTCCGCCTTGGCCCCAAAAGTGTGAGAGCAGGCTATCTATTGTTTCCTTGCACAACCTCCATTCATCCAGGAGTGAGGGAGCACTGTGGGGAACAGGAAGGGTGAACTTGGAGATTCACTGTTCCCTGCATGGGATTCACTTACTTCTGTGATGCCAACTGTCTCCCTCAGGCTCTCGACTATGACTCTGAAGTGTGTGCAGGCCCAGGCCATGCGAGAAGGTTTTGCCAAAGAATCTGACGAGGGGGACAATGTTTGGACACTCCTCAGCAATCCCAGTACCCACCACATAGGAGTCTGTGCACTGGCCAGGTAATGTGCACATACTCCAGAACTATATACACAGGAAAAAACTAAAAACAAGTAAAAATGCAACGCAGGCAACTTCACTGAGAGAAATTGACTCACCAAGGATGTATAGTCCAGGAAGAAATAAACAGGGAAGAAAGAGCAAAGGGGGTTGGGAAGAGATAGTAAGATCAACCCCAAGCTCAGGGATCCCTCAAAAGGTAGCTATAAGGGGGTTCCCTCGTAGTGCAGTAGGTTAAGGATCTGGCTATGGTGTGGCGTGGAAATTTCCACAAGCCACCGGCATGGGCATGGCCAAAAAAAACTACAACAATGATGAGATGAACAGTTTTTGGCAAACTATCCTTCAATCGGACACTTGGATAGGCTATTGTAAAGCTTAACTCGCTTTCCTTTTTAACATTCCTTTTTAACATTCCTTTTTAGATATTTCTCGCTTTCCTTTTTAACATTCCTTTTTAGATATTTCTCTCCCTGAGAGAGAAATAAAGTGTGTTCCATTGTTTAGAAAGAAAAACATCTCTGCTACAATGGGAGGCTTGGTTTTCCAGGAGCATGGCAGTGTGGCAACACGGGGTCATTCTGGACATCATGGACCAACTCCTCTCATCCCTGACCTCCTCCTCGGAGAACTACCGGATAACGGGCACAGCTTTCTTCTCTGAGGCAAGGGAGTGCGGCCACCCCAGCAGGCTTGGGGGCCCCTGGGATATTTCTCTCAGTTCAGACGGGACTGGAGCCACGGAGCAGGGACCCTCACAAGGAGCTTTGGGAGTGGAGAGAGCCCACTACTGCCAGAGGCACAGTGCCTGAGTGGAGAGAGAGGAAAAAGAACCCAGCCTTGTCCTCTTCCTGCCCTCTGGTCTGCCGGCCGACAACTCCCAAGGCAGACAAGGGTGGGAAATCAACCTGGAAGGGTTAAAACAAAATTAACCAACCCATATATCATGGTCCTTTCAAACTCAGGTAGAGGTTGCCGCAGCTGATCCCGAGAAAGAACACTGTTAGGAATTCCACTTTTCCCTGCTCCATTTTGCCATTAATATTAGAAATACCTCCTGAACTAAGTATTTGGGTTCTCGTCACCAAAGAACCTTGACCCTTGCGGTGCTCCCGTGTGGAGCTTAGTTCCCGCGAGATTTGTGAATTCACGCAGGGGCTCAGTCCTCCGCTCCTGGAGCTGCAGGGCCCTGGTCTTTAATTGTAGCTGTGATGCCTTTGGAACTCTCCTGAACTAAAGGGGAGGAGTGTCTCATTTTCAGCTCATGAAGGAGCCAATTCTTTGGAAGCACTGGCATCTCCGGGACGTGTTGATCCTGATGGATCAGAGTGCCTGGGACTCCAACGCCATCCTGAGGCAAATGGCCATTCGGGGGCTCGGGAATACGGCTTCCGGGGCCCCTCACAAGGTAAAGGGCATTTGCGGGGGGGCGGGAACAGGGCACAAAAAATTGTTCACCTAAGTCGAGTTTTAAATAATTATTTACCAACTCACACCTCACGGTCGCATAGATATTAAATGAAAATCCAAATCAATTGCTCAAGTGGTGGCTCTTGCGGTAAAGTACACGTGACCCTAACAGAATGTCAGTCCCCTTGTCTGGGGTCTCCTACCCTATTCCAGATACACATAGAACAATCGTCAAGGTTAAGAGATCTTGGGAGTTCCTGTCGTGGCGCACACAGTGGTTAACGAATCTGACTAGGAACCATGAGGAGGTTGCGGTTTGATCCCTGGCCTTGCTCAGTGGGTTAACGGTCTGGTGTTGCCGTGAGCTGTGGTGTAGGTCGTAGGCACGGCTCGGATCCCACATTGCTGTGGCTCTGGCGTAAGCCGGTGGCTACAGCTCAGATTAGACCCCTAGCTTGGGAACCTCCATATGCCGCGAGAGCAGCCCAAGAAATCGCAAAAAGACAAAAAAAAATTAAGAGATCTTATTTCAAAATAGGTGAAGAAGCATAAGCAGATAATACTAGAATCTGTCATCAGAGGTCTCTATCACCTGGCCCGCACCGAGGTTGTCTGTGAAAGCTTGAAGGCTCTAAAGAAGATCCTGGAGCTGCTCACAGACCGGGATGTGAGCTTCTACTTCAAAGAAATCGTGCTGCAAACAAGAACCTTCTTTGAAGATGTAAGTGGGCCTTTTTAGGAATCTTCCCTCCCCAGAAAAAGTGAGTGAACAGAAAGAGGTTCAGGTAGTGCTTATAACAGACCAGTTTGGTGTCCATCTGTGGTCCTTGGCCTGCCACTGCCCTGGAGGTCACCTGTCCCATAGGCCACCTGCTCCAAAAGTCACCTGTAACAGAAGTCACCTGCCCCAGAGGTCACATGTTCAACTCCTGTGCAGCCTGTTGGCTTCCTGTGTCCCTGCCTGAGAATACCCTCTGGCCCAGGGAATCACAACTGATCTGAGCAAGATGGGCCAGACGTGTTAGGGAAAGACCCTAAACAACAAGGAACAAGTCCATAGATAAACTCCCCAGCTTCCTCACTCCTGGGAAGGACGGAGTTCCACTTGCCAGCAAGGGCACACCTCTCGCTAATACTCCTTTCATAGCTTTCCTCTCTTCCAATCACATTTCCTGGGCTCAACTCCCAAGTGAACTACTTAAAATCCTCATCTCAGAGTTTGCTACTGGGGAACACAGATGGTGACAGGACTCCTTACAGGACTAAGATGCTGTTATCTCCAACACAATCGTTTCTACATCTGAGATCGCAACGACTCAGAATGCTTGTGTCGTTTATTTCATCCAGGCATGGGTAAACTGCCCCGAGGCTCATAGGCCTGATTCAACACAGGCATCTCTTTGTAAATGAAGTTTTACTGGAGCGCAGCCATGCTCATTGGTTACACATTGTGAATGGCTGCTCTCACACTTCATCCACAGAGCAGATTAATTGTTACAGAAACTGTGTGGCCTGCAAAATCTAAATTAATCACTATTTGGCCTTTTATATGGAGAAAGTTGGTCAAACCCCTGAGGTGGTTCCTGGCCCTCATTTCAAAAAAGATTAGTCATTGATCTTAGACAAAGGAAGGTCATTTTTCTTTATACCTCTCAGAAACTAGATTTTATTATTTCTCTTTGGTTTGTTCACTGTCATCAATGTAAAAATTTATTTCACATCTAACTTAGGTCTGTTTTTTGTGATCTAAACCTGTCTGCTCCTCTTGTTTGGTCCTAGGAAGTGGAAACTGCTGGTTGCCTCCTCTTAGTGCATCCTTCTTAAACATTAAAGCTTTATTAAATTACCTCTTCACCTGATAGTCTCCAGATGGAAAAGTCTTTATTTCCTTCATTATTCACCACAAACCTAATTTTTTAGCTTCTTAAATATTTTACAAGCCAGTGACTGTGTTGTATCTCTAAATGAGGCCTGAGAAGTATTGAATAGCATCTAAAGAAAAATTACCTCTCTAGTCCAATCTTTTCCTATTTATTCACTCCAGATTTTTTTAATCTTGCTCTTTCTTACTGACTCTTTAGCAATTTATTAACCACACAGACCTCCAGATTTCTGTCTGCAGTACACAGATCTCCAGATCTCAGTCAGCAATACATGCCCTCAGTCACTAGTCCTCCAGTTCTTCATTTTTCAGTGTCTCTTGTTTGTGTTCCT
Source organism: Phacochoerus africanus (assembly GCF_016906955.1). NCBI lineage: Eukaryota > Metazoa > Chordata > Mammalia > Artiodactyla > Suidae > Phacochoerus > Phacochoerus africanus. The sequence goes on from NC_062544.1 coordinate 54,177,263, forward strand.
AAACCTGGCCTTGGAAAGCAGCTTTCTCCTGGTTTCCAACTACTTTCTCCAATGGACCAATATTACTCTTCAATCTCATCTGGTCCCCCAAAATGCCTACAGGACTCTCACTCAATTTAGTATCTTTTGTAAAATAACAAAGATTTTTTTTCCATTACACGGATAACTGATGACAATCTGTAACAAAGGGCTGAAGTCAGTCCTAAAGAGCCCCAACTGTAAGGTTTTCCTGGGATGTTATTGATCCAATGATAGTAATTTTCTTGGATCTGAGCCTCACAAAACCACAAATCCATCTACAAGTTTTGTGGTCAAGAGAATATTTCTAAGTCTTTTTTTTTTTGTCTTTTCTAGGGCCACACCCACAGCACATGGAGGCTTCTAGGCTAGGGGTCCAATCTGAGCTGTAGCTGCCAGCCTACGCCACAGCCACAGCAACACTGGAGCCAAGCCACGTCTGTGACCTACACCACAGCCCATGGCAACACCAATCCTTAACCCACTGAGCAAGGCCAGGAATCGAACCCGCAACCTCATGGTTCCTAGTCAGATTCGTTAACCACTGAACCACAATGAGAACTTCAAATGTTTCTCAGTCTTATCGCAGAAGAAAAAAAAATCTAAAGGCTTTTTGGTTTTTATGTTAGACCACTCTCTTTCCTGATGGGTACCGATTTCATCACATGTGCATAAAAGTAAAGTCTGACAAACACTGAGTCTTAGTAATGACATTTATGGTCCTGTAAGGCACTCTTTTCTGCAAATATATTTAACTATGATATTTTGCCCTACATTTTTCTATAGATTAAGTATACAATTCTGTAATCCTCCAAGTTTTCCCTTTTTTAATTCAATATTTCAGTACTTTCTTGAAAATCTCCAAATATGGCAACACTTTGATACAACAGTAGAACCTACAATGTGGCTGCCATCCTACGCTCCAGGTCCTGATCGCTACTTTTTCCCATGTTGTCACCCTGAGCTGTCACCTCACTCTCTATGACAAGGGTATTAAACTGTAATGTCTCTCCCAGCACCCAAAACACTTTGCCACTTCTCTTCTACTTTTTTCACCATCCCAAAATGATCAGTTGATTCTCTCTTGGCCTACCCTTAAATCATTGATTTTACATCAAAATATTTTTTAAAGTTGGAGTTCCTGTTATGGCTCAGTGGTTAACGAACCTGACTAGTGTCCATGAGGATGCAGGTTCCATCCCTGGCCTTGCTCAGTGGGTTAAGGATCCAGTGTTGCCATGAGCTATGGTGTAGGCCAGTGGCTGCAGGTCTGCTTCAACCCCTAGCCTGGGAACCTCCATATGGCTCAGGTGCGGCTCTAAAAAGACAAAAATAAGTAAAGTAAATACCACTCTACCTTTGGGATACTTTATTAGCGGTTTGCTTTTTTTATCTGAAGAGAGATCTTTTAAAGATATATACTGACCTTACTCCTAGGACATTTAGAGAACATTTCTACTTCAATTTCCACTCTTCGGGGGTCACATCTCATCCATTCATTTAACCTCTCTGGACTTTTCCCAACAAGCCATCTTTATATTTTATTTTTCCTTTTTCTTGCCAGTTTTGTTTATGTGCCCACTTCTTATACAGTTTATTTTGCCACCAAAATTAACTCCTCTGTCTTCTCCCCCTAACATTATTGGGAATGCTTTTTTCTTGGCCTTGTTTTCTGTTGCAAATCTAATCTTCTGCTACTTGGAATGACTTTTCCCCTCATTCCACTGCTTTCACATGGGTATTATAAACTAGTTTTCTAGACGGCCCCTCCCTCAAAAAATCAAAGTTTATTAGAACTCTGAACCATATCAACAAAGCCATCTTTCTCCACCATACTACCCTTTGGTTCTGAAAACCATTGCTTCCATCCTGGACAACAAGCAAGGATGTTCATAATTTCATGCCAGCAAGCATAGGTCTGAGTACTTGTTTGTTTATCCTCTCTCTCTGAGACCCAAGGCTCAAATTGCTGAGCTTCCTGTAATCCCTTTGGAAAGAATTTGAGATCTTGGAGAAGAGTCCTGGGCCTTGGGCAGTTTATCTCAGAGGCCCCATCACTCTAGGCTAATGATGCAATCAGGCTAATTTGTATAAAATACAGAATAAACAAGAACCCTCCCTGGTCTTCTGCTGCCAGCACTCCCCATTTATCATTCCTGTGGTCACATTTCCCTGTTAGATCATTAAAGGCAGAAACCAAGTCTCCAGCACTAAACTCTGTTATGTGGATAGAACCACTGGAAAAGGAAGAGCGTTCCTGGAACCCACAGTGGCTATGACAAAAGAACACAGTGCCTGGATTCCAGCCTTCCCTTACTGCAATGGGGCCAGGCAGGATGGGGTGAGGGTGCCAGCTGGGAATGGCCTGCGTGGGGGACTCACCCATGACATGTATCTGCCACCACAGGAGCAGGATGATGTGAGACTGACTGCCATCTTCTTATTTGAGAATATGGCATCCCTAACAGGAAGAAGGTGGAAGATTTTTTTTGCTGAAGAAATAAAAAAGAGCATGGTTTCATTCCTTCTCCACCTCTGGGATCCCAATCCCAAGATTGGAACTGTAAGTGGCCCTTGACACAGACACCTGCACCTCCTCCCCTCCCCATCCTGAGTGGCACCAGGAAGCCTGGTCTAGCTTGAGAGGAAGTCAGACCAGAAGCCACCACTCTCAAATGAACCTGAAAACCACTCTTCCAATCCCAGTCCTCTTTTGCTTTCATTTCCCAAGTTTGCACTTACATCTTTGTAACTGGGAAAGTAGCAGCCTGACAATAAAGCTCACATCACTGACATTCACTGCTCCTTTCCCGACACCATTCAGCATGTCTTCTCTTCTATAAGGGGGTCCATGACACAGAAAACTTTGTCTTTCAGGCTTGCCGTGATGTCCTGATCATCTGCATTCCTTTTCTGGGTCTCCAGGAACTCTACGGGGTGTTAGATCATCTCCTTGATGGTCAGGATCTACCGAGGGCCAGGGATTTCTATAGGCAATTCTGTGTGAAGCTGGTGAGTGTCCACAAGATGCAGGACAAGAGTCCAGGCAAATCCCAGAAGCCCAACAGGATAGCAAGGAATCCTGAGAAGAGACAGAACCATCTCAGAAAGATAGCAGAGATTCTTGGCATCCTGTCACATCACCCTCTGCGCTTTCCCCAAGTCCTGACTAGGATGTGTTCTCTGTGCCTGAAACACATCCGTTGATTAGTCCTATGAACCCCAGCACCATCCTGATTATATTTAAAATGAAAACGCCATAAGACAGCTACCAACAGAATAATTACTGGCTGTATGTGTGCTCACTTACCTTTCTATGTCTCTTCTTAGGGCCTATAGGATGCTGTGTTTTGTAAAGGGTCACCTCCCAGTTGCCCTCTTTGTATAACACACATCTCTTCCAGGCAAAGAAAAATCAAGAGATCCTATGGATCCTCCACACGCACTTGTTCACCTTCTTCAGCAGCACCTGGGAGATGATCAGGAGCGCGGCCGTCAAACTCACAGGTGAGGGCGCCTCCACCTTCTGCACTCACAGAAGGTGCTCTTTGCCTTCCATTTTGCTTTGACTGAACATGCATATGAACCCTGGTGTGAATGGCATGATCAAAGAAACAAAAAACAAAGAAGTCAGAAAATATTGTGTGTCCTGCAACATCTTCCCTCAAAAGACCCTGTTCTCTTTGAAAACTTCAAGTAACATCTTCTGAATTTCTAACACTCACTCTCATCCCATCAGACCATTCATTCTATTGGGCCCTCCATGCTTGTTCTGATTCCAAGCCTTTGCTCCTTCTCTTCTCTAAGTCTTTACCCCAAGTCTGCTGTCCCTGCCTAAATGTTTTCCTTTGCATCATCCCTCAATAGAAACTGTAATCAACCTTCTAAGCTCAGTTCAAGCTGAGTGCTTTAGCAGCAACATGACACTAGTGGAAAGTGTGTGGGCACAAGGGCCAGTAGACTTTGGCTCTGTTATGTGATTCTGGACGATTCACTTAATTTCTTTGCATTGCCTCTTTGTCTTATTCACAAAATAAAAGAGCCAAGTGAATCTCTGAAGAGCCTTCTAATATAAAATTCTAAGTCTTATCATGAAACCTGTTCCAACTAATCCAGCCCACAGGAACAGACCCTCCAGGTGAGCCATCTTTAAGATTTAGCTAAAATCTAAAGGTTCCTTATTGGCTCCTGTATAGGATCCCTCCAACTACATTGTGAACCCTTTTTTTAATTGTACTTTTAAAAATGTTATTGGAGTATAGTTGATTTAAAATGTTAGTTTTAGGTGTACAGCGAAGTGAATCAGTTATATACATATAACTTCTTTTTCAGATTTTTTTTCCATATGAGCTATCACAGAATATTGAATATATTTCCCTAAGTAACAGTAGGTCCTTGTTACCAATTTTGTATAGTAGTGTGTATATGCCAATCCCAACCTCCCAATTTATCCCTCCCTCAAATGTTTCCCCTTTGGTAACCATAAGTTTGAAATGGTTTTGAAATCTTTTTCTGTTTTGTGAATAAATTCTTTTGTATCATTTTTATTAGATTCCCCCATATAAGTGATATAATATGATGTTTGTCTTCTTCTGTCTGACTTACTTCACTAGTATGATAATCTCTGGGTCCATCCATGTTGCTCCAAATGGCTTTATTTCATTCTTTATAATGGCTGAGTAATATTTCACTTTATCTATATACCACATCTTCTTTATCCAATCTTCTGTTGATGGAAATTTAAGTTGCTCCCATATCTTAGCTATTGTAAATAGTGCTGCAGTGAACATTGGGGTGCATGTATCTTTTCAAATTACAGTTTTCTCTGGATAGATGCCCAGGAGTGGGATTGCTGGATCACATGGTAGTTCTATCTTTCATTTTTTAAGGAACATCCATACTGTTTTCCATAGTGGTTGCACCAATTTACATTCCCACCAACAGTGCAGGAGGGTTCTCTTTTTTCCATTCCCTCTCTAGCATTTCTTGTTTGTAGGATTTTTTTTTTTTCTTTTTAGGGCCACACCTGCAGCATATGGAAGTTCCCAGGCTAGGGGTTGAATCAGAACTGCAGCTGCCAGCCTATGCTACAGCCACAGCAACGTGGATCTGAGCTGCATCTGTGACCTGCACCACAGCTCACATCATTGCCAGATCCTTAACCCACTGAGCGAGGCCAGGGATTGAACCCATATCTTCATGGATACAAGTTGGGTTCTTAACCCACTGAGCCACAACGGGAACTCCCTTTTGTTTGTAGACTCTTTTGATGATGGCCATTCTGACTGGTGTAAGGTGATGCCTCATTGTAGTTTTGACTTGCAGTTAAATCATTGTAAATATTTTGAAGACAGGGTCATATCTTATACACGTTTGAAACCCTGGTAACTGGTGCCCCCTGAAGAACACAGAATGAGTTATCCCAAATACATGATGGGTGAGTGGCCACTTCCACAGGTAGCCCTCAACTCCCCAAAGACACCCTCACATAATCTTGGCAGTGCAAAGGGAGTCTGCCACTTGTTCTTTCACCAGCCAGATCATTTAACTTCTGACCGGGTACAGAGTCTGACATGACCTGCTTTTCATGGCCTGTTCCTCTATAAGGAAACCAGTAACCTTTACTCCTGTTGATTTTAGATGCCATTGTTCTCAATTTGACCAACCAATATGTGGAGTTATTAGACAGAGAACAACTGACCACACGTGAGTACCAACCCTCGTGCCTGCTCAGAGCACTGTTACATTCTTAGAGAAAGAAACTAATGCTCCTCCGAGTTCCATGTCAGCCGTAAAATCATAGTTACCCCATTATCAAGCATCTCCGATGCTCCCTAGATACTAGAATTTTCCGGAGTGAAAAGAGACCCTCAGCTTCATCATATTGAGGGCATCACTCCCAACAGATTTCACTTTTCCAATTGTCCGTAAACTTACTGATCACAAGGTCAGGATCTTCTCTTCCCTTTTTCTTTTTTTTTCTTTTTTCTTTTTATTTTTATTTTTATTTTTTTTTGCTGCAACTGCAGCATATGAAGTTCTCCAGCCACTGATCGAATCCTAGCTGCAGCTGTACCTATGCCACAGCTGCAGCAATGCAGGATCCTTAACCCACTGTGTTGGACCAGGGATTGAACCAGCACTGCCACAGAGACAATGGCAGACCCTAAACCCACTGTACCACAGCAGGAACACCTTCTCTTCCCTTATTTCAGTGTTAAATTAGATTCTCAACTTTTGGCTCTAAATTCTACTATTTTGGTCACACATGAGCACAGGGGTTCTGAGCCCCAGGTAACACTGACCCTCAATGAGGGCCTCACTGTGCTGCATCGCTTGGCCCCTGGCTTTCTTCATCACTAGACATTGCTATTCTTTCCATTTCAGGGCTCCAAGCACTTCGGCAAGACCCCTGTATCAGTGTCCAGAGAGCAGCTGAAGCTGCCTTGCAGACCCTCTTGAGAAGGTGTAAAGACATAAGCATCCGTCCATAAGCCATCAGGAAATAAACCACTAGGCTTTTTCTATAACTGACTCCTGTCTTCATCCTCATAACTCACAAACTTGCCACATCTTCAGCAAAGACATGGCACCCAGGGTGAGGCATTTGAGGCGGTGATTTGAGGCTCTCCCTGGTGGCTTTTGTTAGTACAAACCAATCCCACTAGTGCACTTGAAGAATAACCTGTGATTCGAGCAGTGCCAGCCACATGGCTTTGCATAGGACAGCCCTCTGTCTCAGAAGCTTACATAGCAGCAGATATCAAAAATGACAGAAGGTGAGACAATTCTGCTGCCATTAAGAAGAGGACTGCTACTATTTTCCACATGTAGTCTTTTTGTCTCTTATCTTCACCAGCTTTGGATTACAGCCCACACTCTCTTCTTTCTAAAGAGCAGTCTTATGACAAATTTCAGCCTGTCTCTTCTTTCTCGAGTTGTAATTTATGTGTCGAGACCATGCAGATATTTTCTACAAAAGACCCTTCCTGACATTCAATTAAATCCCATGATTTCCTTTCTCTTTTTATCCCAGTGCATTCCTCCCTTTGAGTTGTGTGTGTGTGGTGCCCATGGGTTAACCTCCTTCAGGGCAGTAGAATTGTAACTCTTTTCTCTTTCACCTTGCATACCTGAAAGGTTACACGCAAGAAATCCTGTGTAGGGGAAGAAGTTTCTAACACAGAGCCTGGCACTCACTGAACACCACCACCATCACAGTCTTTCACTGGCAACGTTATTAAATTGATGTATCTCTTTATAAATTCCTATTACCTACATTCTAATCCCTCCATCCTCAGACTCTTTGGGAAAGTATATTTTGTTCCTACGAAACCTTTTAGGGATGAAAAGAATCTTTTAGGTTAGAGATTTTAGACCAGAGTCCAGGTTTTCATTCATTTAACAAATATTTACTGAGTGCCTACAATTTATAAGGTGCTGTGATAGCCACAGTGGGCTACAACTATGAGGAAAAAAATAGAAAAATTCTACCCTCCTGGAGCTTATTTTCTATGAGAAATCATGTAAATGACAGAGGACGGAGCCAGCCTCCAAGATGGCTCCTCACGATTTTGCCTCCTGCTGTTCATGTCTGTCCCTCCCACAGCAACTAGAAATGACCTGTGCAATCAGAACAATAGTTCAGAAATGACAGCATGACTTCCAAGGCGAGTGTGTAAATGGTCTCGTGCTCTCTTGAATCACTCACTCGGAAAAGCCAGCTGCTATTATAAGGACACTCAAGCGGCCCCAAAAGAGGTTCATGTGGCCAAGAACTGATGCCTCCTGCAAACAACCAGAGCTAACTTGCTAGGCTTGTTAATGAGCATTCCGGAAATGGATTCATGTGCCCCAGTTAAAGCCTTCAGATGACTGAAGCCTCAGCCGAAACATTGGATTAGGAAATAAAATACAGAAAGCCCAATTAAATTTGAATTTAGGGTGAAGAATGAGTATTTTTTAGTAAAAGTGTGTTCTGATCATTGTATGGGACACACTTCTACTGAAGAATTATTTATTGTTTTTCTAAAATTCAAATTTAACTGAGTATCTTGTATTTTTATTTGCTAAATCTGGCAACCCTAGTGCAATCTAATCAGAGTCCTGAGCCAGAATCACTAAGCTAAACCACTCCTGAATTCCTGAACCACAAAACTATATGGGATAATAAATCCATGTTGTTTTAAGCCACTAAGTTTTAAGGTAATTTGCTATGCACCAGTGGGTAACTATTACACAGAGGGTCCGTGATCCTACTGAAGTCATATGCAAATTTCTGTGTATAATTGCCTAGGTGCGTTTTCTGGGTAATGGCTTTCATTAAATTCTTAATGGAGTCAGAAGCTATTGCCATGCACAGTATACATAAAACAGAGCAAGAAAAAAAAAGGCAAGAGATAGGGGTTAGGTGGACCTCTTTGATGTGTTAAGTCAAATGACATTTCAAACAAACTTTTCAATAGAACTTTCTGCAATGATGGAAATGAAACGTTCCATATCTGCACTGACCAATATGGTAGCCACTAGCCACATGTGGCAACTGGACCCTTGAAATGTGGATATCAGAGGAATTAAGTTTTTAATTTAGAGTTTAACTAAATTTAAGCAGCCAAATGTAAGTAGTCACACTACTGCACAAGACAATTTCAGAACTTGGGGCAAAGAGTTGTAACAGAATTTGCGCTGAGCCACCCAAGACTCTAGGACATTCTCAACAAGAGTGTAAATTCACTGACACAAGACCTTGTCTCATACCTCTTTATATATCCAGCCCCACTATTACTCTCCACCCATCCAAGCATCCGGCAAAGAGCCTTCCTTATCATTAATTGGTAGAAATTGGGTAGAATGGCCACATGAAACACACATCACAACTGAACCTTCGTCTAAACCCTAATCTTAGAAGCATTTACCCCGACAAGACCCTTTTTATCACATTCCAGCTTCACTCCTTACTAGCTGTGTGACTTGAGGAAATCATTTAACCTCTCTCTGTGCTTTCACATTTGTAAACTGGTTCAGCAAGTATTTGCTTGGTTTTGTACTTTTTGTTTTTTGTTTTTTGGCTGCACATGTGAAAATTCCCAGGCCAGGGATCAAACCCACACCACAACAGTGACCCAAACTGCTGCAGTGACAACACCGGATCCTTAACCTGCTGCACCACAAGGAAGTCCTCCACAGCTGTAAATTGGGATAATTATCTACTTCCAAGGACTACTGTGAGTATTAAATGTATTAACCTACATGTAAAGCCCTTAGAAACCTCATACAGAATCATTAAGTGTTAACCATATAGTGTAATTATTGAGAATGTTAACAAATATATTATTAGAATCACAATTTTTTTTTTGTCTTTTCAGGGCCACACCCATGGCATATGGAGGTTCCCAGGCTAGGGGTTGAATTGGAGCTGTAGCCCACGGCCTACACCACAGCCACAGCAACATCAGATCCAGGCTGCATCTGCAAACTACACCATAGCTCATAGCAACACAGATCCTTAACCCACTGAGCAAGTGCAGGGATCAAACCTGCATCCTCATGAATGCTAGTCAGATTCCTTTCCGCTGAGCTATGATGGGAACTCCTAGAATCACAAACTAACATGAGCTCAGTGATTGGTATACCAAGCCAGCTGGTGGCCCTGATGAATGTTGCTGCCTTTCTCAGGAGGATGGAGATAAGGCATCCCCCTAATCAGAAGACCCCAGCTCAGCAGCTGGAACTCCTGTTCTGGCGGCCTCTTACTCACTGCTGTTCCCCGCCGAAGCCTCTTATTTGCTCTAACATAGTAAGAATAAGCCACAGTCAGGCTGTGTGATAGGAGCAATTTAGATCTATTTGGTCTCCCCAATAACTATGTCTATTAATCCCTCCCAAATACTACTGTTCACTCTCAGAGAATGGCCTCCGGCCCCCCTTGGTGCCTCTCTTTCCTGTCAGTCCTCCTATGCCCACCGCCTCCGACCCCCATGGTTCGTCTTCATGGTTCAAACACATATATGTTACTCAGGAGAGAAAACTTCTCAAGGGTCTCAGGGAAACAGAGTCACAGAGGAAATGTATGGTCAAGTACTCTTGGAGAAATTACATGTTTGTGTTTTCATCTTACTCCTGTTGTTTGCCTCACTATCTTTTGCACATGTAATCATTTTTCAACTTGTGTTTACTTTAGGATAGAGAGTCCTTAATGTTCACTGAATGCTTAATGGACCAGTGCTACTTTGAAGCACTCTGAATCACATTATTTTGCAATCCAGCACTCTGCCCTTTAACCCAACAATGAGAGGCAGTGTTCTGCTGGTAAATCAGGAACGTTTAGCTTGGCTGACCCTGCTAAGAAGTCAGTTTTACCAGAAAAGAGAAAAAGAAAAACTCACTGATGGGAAAAAAAGAAATAGGCCTCCAGAGAAAGAAACCTGGGAGGAGGGTAGGGGAGGGGTGCTGGGTGGGGGGATGGGGCGAATTACTCAATCGGGATTGTCCCTGCACCACCATAGTTTTAAGAGATAAAATATAAGCCTAGGCACTTCTTCTGGAGCCCTCAAGAGACTTCAAGACTATAGCCAAGATTTGCTAACGGTGTTTTTGCAATTACTTGATTTCATCCCCAACGCCACCATTACCAGGTACAGAGCTAGAAAATTCGAGTCAGTCAGACATGGCAGACATGGTAGCCGCCTGTGAGTTAACTGGGAGCTTTGGTCTATGTCCCTGACAGAAGATTTTTGAGATTTTCTACAGCTGCAGTCTGGGAATTATTATTCATTGGAATCTTTCTAATTTATTGCAGATATCCTGAAAACTGAGACAATAGAAAATATGGGTAGAGTCAGGAGCAACATGAGGGAAGGACAGTGGGATTTCATCACAAAAATGTTCGTATGTGTGTCTGTATGTGTGTGTGTGTATCTGTGTATGGACATAAATCATCAAAGTCATGACCTAAGAAATGGCCTTTGCTTCTTACCCCTCTTTGTCAAACTTTATTTCTCCACCAAACACTTTCACTTATTTGTATTCCTTCTGGACACACTGTCCCGGTTTTTATTTATTGAATTATGTATTTACCTGAAAGCAAGATAAATTTGGAGAACACAGTTTTCTAAATATATGTGTCCAAGAGCTTCTTTTTCAATTTGGGAGCCACTGCAAAACACAAGATAAGAAGTCCTTCTACATTACCTACCATTTCCTCCAACTATTCTGAGGTAAATCCTGCAGATTAAATTAACCAATGCCCTAACACCTCAACCGCACAGTGGTCAAAAAGAGGCTCTATTTTAAAAATAAGAAACTTAGAGAATTGCTGAAGGACAGGTTAACCAGAACTTTTTCAATTTTTCTGAGAAAGTAGGGAGTAGTTGAAATTTGTCTTTACCCTGATTCCAATTGAATTATAAGAAAATTATTAATGACCCCACATCCAACCCTTAGAGGCTCTGCTTAAAGCTGGAATAGTGAGAACGTGCCAGGCCTCTGAATGGGGGTAGTCAGGCTTTTGAGGCCATTTTCTAGCCTGTAACTTTCTATAGAAGATAGAATGGAGCCCCATGACCATAGCAAAAAGGTGTTATTTTGAAGTAAAGATTGCTAAAGAGCAAAGGGCCAAATATTGAATAACAAGTTACACTTTATCTGAAAGACACTGGGTAATCAAAAGAAGGTTTTGATCAAAGTAGTGAAATAGGGCGTTCCCACTGTGGCTCAGCAGTAACAAACCTGACTTGTATTCATGAGGATGTAGGTTCGATCCCTGGCCTCACTCAGTGGGTCGGGGATCCAGCATTGCTGTGAGTTGCAGTGTAGGTCGCAGATGCAGCTTAGATCCAATGTGACTGTGGCGCAGGCCAGCAGCTGTAGCTCCGATTCCACCCCCTGGCCTGGGCACCTCCATATGCCACAGGTGCAGCCCTAAAAAAAAACAAAAAGAATTAAAAAAAAATTTTTTTACAAAGGTAGTAAAATAATAAATTAGTATTATATCATGTAATTAACATAGTATATAAGCTGGGAAGTCAGACAGTAAGTGATAGACTTTTGGACTAAGGAACTATTATAAAAAGAAATGTCAGGGAGTTCCCGTCGTGGCGCAGTGGTTAACGAATCCGACTAGGAACCATGAGGTTTCGGGTTCGGTCCCTGCCCTTGCTCAGTGGGTTAACGATCCGGCGTTGCCGTGAGCTGTGGTGTAGATTGCAGACGCGGCTCGGATCCCGCGTTGTTGTGGCTGTGGCGTAGGCTGGCGGCTACAGCTCTGATTAGACCCCTAGCCTGGGAACCTCCCATATGCCGCAGGAGCGGCCCAAGAAATGGCAAAAAGACAAAAAAAAAAAAAAAAAAGAAATGCCAAGGTCACTTATTGGCAAGGAAATTGAATCAGTAATCCAAAACCTTCCAACAAACAAAACTCTAGGACCAGGTGGCTTCACTGGTGAATTCTACCAAACCTTTAGAGTAGAATCAATACCAATCCTTCTCAAATGCTTCTGAAAAATAGAAGAGGAAAGAGTACTTCCAAACTCCTTTTATGAGGCCTGCATTATCCTAACACCAAAACCAGACAAGGATGTCACAAGCAAAGACTTACAGACCAATATCCCTGATGAACATAGATGCAAAAGTCCTCAGCAAAATATTAGCAAATCAAATTCAACAGTGTATTTAAAGGATCATATGCAACAGTATGCTCAAGCAGGATTTATGGCATAACTTAGTTCATCAGAAACTTGATCCTCTTTCTCTTCTGCAAAATGTCACATCAACTACTTGTACCAATGACGTGTTTATAGGACCTAGTGAGCAATAAATAGCAGCTGCTCTGACTAAACTGAGAGCCTCTGCCTCAGTGAAATTCCCAAGGGCTAAGTGGTATGGGGGCAGCATGTGGAGACATCCCTGTCTCCCATGAAGGGTATGTCATCACATCTGGCTACCCCTACAACCAGGAAGGGCACAAGAGTGTAGCAAGAGAATGCTCCCACACAGTGCTTTGAACCTGCCCCTGCCTGGCAAGACACAACTCAAACACAACAGTCATGAGTCTACAGGACCGTAAAGGGCCAGCACAAGAGTGAAACAGAATGAGAACCACCCCAGGAGGCAGAAGAGCCTTTTCCAGATTAGGTCTTCTGCTAACCAGCTATGTGACAATGGAAAAGTAAAATGGCCATCTTATAAATATATACAGTCAGCGTCCTGAGTAACAGGGGCACAGAACCACAAAATTTAGTTCCTAACCCTCACCAGTCTAGGAGGCTTGGGGACCAGATCTCATTCAAGGTAACTTCCTCTCACATTTAATGAATCTGTGCACCATGTTCATGGTAAACAAAAACCAATTACTGCATTTTTAAGAGACTCAAGATTCTTTGGAAATTTCCTTATCATCTTACCAAATTATGTAATCCTATGGGGCCACAATCCTCCCATGAGTGAGCTTATCCGGACTTCAGAAGTCCCTACCCTGTACTCAGAATCTGTGCAGAAGAGAGTTTCTGGACTTAGAGTTCAACTGGGGTCCTTTATTCACTACGGTCATGGTGCACACTTGGGTTGCATATGGACCAACAATAATGCACCAATCCTGACACTTTCATGTTAATCACTTTATCCTGAGGATGTATGGCAGCTTTCCTTTGATGAGAAAATTCCATCTTGCTATTACAGAAAATTCCTGATGATCTACCAGGGGAGGACAAGATGGCGGAGGAGTAGGGGGACACGCTCGCCCTCTCCCACAAGCACAACAAAAAAAGCACATCTACGAATAAATGACTCGCACAGAACACAACCATCCTGGCAAGGAACCTAACTCCAATAACGCAAGAAGTTTGTGACATTATGGGCGAACAGAGAAAGAAGAGAGTGAGGAAGGTGAATCCGAGGGGACGGGCGCTCCCAAAAGGGAACTGAGGAGGAGAAGAGATCCCACACCTGGAAAGTCACCTACTCGGGGAAAGATCAAACGAACCAGAGGAATCTCCAGATGCAGAAAGAGTGTAGCAGTATTTGGAGTACTGAAAAGCCGATCAAGAACCGAACGGACCATCTGAACTACGGGCACAGTCACCAAAAATTGAGATGCCTGGGTGGGGGCTGGGCACCGAGTGCTCTGCTCCGAAGGTTAGTCCCCGAGAAAGGGCTGGGGGGGGGGGCGGGGCGGAGCGGAGACTGCTTGGGAGGTCTAGAAACCGGTCTGTCAAGTTTGACAGGGCAGAGACTGCCTGGGAGACTAGAAAACAAAGCTGTCGCAGAGAAAGGGAGCAATACTCTAGGGGCGGGGAAGTGGAAAGCCACATCAGAGGGAACTTGGGAGAAGGACCTGGTCTGTGCCCATGCTGGGAGGAGAGAAGAAGGGGTGGGTCCCCATAGAATATTCCCCACGCCACAGCAAGCTTACAGGCTGCTAGCTAGCAGAAAGCTGTGCTTCCCAGTGCATCCCCTCCCCCCACCCCACCCCCCTACACCGCCTACGCCTCACTGGACCTGGGGCTGCCTGCCCTCCAGGAGGGCTGGCCTCAACAATTGCCTGAAGCTTATCACCGCAGGGGCTGTCCCTGCACAGGCCTGCTTGCCCTTTGGAGGGGCTACACTTCTGCAGAGCAGCAGCAAACACCATCAGCCCCTGAGAAAAGGCCTGCAGCCCAGAAAAGCAGAACAAGCCTAGCCAGGCCGTAATAGATCTGCCTAATTCTCGGACGTTTTTCTGAGTCGGGCTGCCCCGGGGAGGAGCCTCTTAGGTTTTCAGTGGCCCTGCTACCCACCCAAGCCCCCAGGAGGTGCCGAGCCCTAGTGGATCAGCAGCACAGGACTGCCAGCTCCTGGCAGGACCCCCTGCAGCCCCGAAAAGCTGCAACAAGCCTGGCCGAGTCGGGAAAAGATCTCAGACAATCTTTCTGAGTCGGGCTGCCCTGGGGAAGAGCCTCTTGGGTTTTCAGTGGCCCTGCTACCCGCCCAAGCCCCCAGGGGGTGCCCCACTCCTGTGGAATAGCCACTCACACCACCAGCCCCCTGGAGGAGCCCCGCAGCCCAAAAAGCTGCAACAGCTCGGCCAGACTGCGAAAGATCTGCCTACATTCTCAGGCCACCTTCTGAGTTGGGCTGCCCTAGGGAAGAGCCTCTTAGGTTCTCAGTGACCCAGATAGCTGCTCCAGCCCCCAGGGGTGCTGCACTCAGGAGGACAGCTGCCAACACCGCCAACCCCCTGCAAGAACCCCACAGCCTAAAAACACCAGAGCAAGCTCTGCATGACCAAGTGAAATCTGCTACCATCGTGGTGTGGACCTCCCAGTCCTGTCTGCCCTCAGGAAGCCCTCCTTTGCTTCAAAGAAACCCTGTTAGCCCCATCAACACTCCAGAAAAGCCACACTGCCTCAAAAAAGTTTGACCAACAACGCCAGCCCTCAGGAAATATTCCACGGCAGTACAGCAAACCACTGATCACGGAGAGTACAACTCCCTCAGGAGAAGAAAACAACAAGCAAGATAAGAAGCAGAGAAACCACCCCCAGTCAAACCAACAGGAGAACTCACCTAAAACAGTCAACAATGAAACAGATCTCTGCAGTCTGACAGACCTGGATTTCAAAAGAGAAATAGTGAAATACTGAAGGAATTAAGAGAAGATATGAACAGTAATGCTGATATCCTCAGAAAGGACGAGAACATATAAGGAGGAGCCAAGAAAACTAGAACACTCATTTACAGAGATGCAAACGGAACTAAGGGCATAAAAACCAGAATGAATAATGCAGAAGAACGAATCAGTGATATGGAAGATAGAATATGGAAATCACCCAATCCAGTCAGCAGACAGAAAACCGAATCAAAAAACTAGAAAGCAATATAAGACCTATGGGATAATATAAAGTGGGCCAATAGGAATTCCAGAAGGAGTAGAAAAAGATAAGATGAAATATATTGGAAGAAATTTCGATGAAACTTCCCAAATCAAGGATACTGGGTTCAAGATACAAAAGCACAGAGGGCCCCAAACAAACTGAACCCAAACAGACCCACAGCAAGACACATCATAATAAAATGCAAAAATTACTGAATAAGAGAGGATCCTAAAGCACAAGAGAAAAACAGAATGTTACTACAAGGGAACCCCCATAAGATTATCAGCTGATTTCTCTACAGAAACACTACAGGCCAGGAGGGAATGGCAGAGATATTTAAAGTGCTCAAAGGAAAAAATATGCAACCTAAAATACTCTTCCAGCAAGAATATCATTTAAAATAGAAGGGAAATAAAAATTTTTTCCAACAAACAAAAACTTAAAGAATACTGCAACACAAAACCCAGGTTAAAGGAATATTGAAAGGGCTTCTCTAAACCAAAAAGAAAGGAAGGAAAGGGAAGAAAAAAAAAGAAAAAAAAAGAAAAGAAAGGAAGAACTAGGACTGGAGAAACCGCAATCAGAGACAGTCACTCAAATAAGCCAGCATATAGATTTAATCATGAACATGCTTCAAACAAATAAAATTAAAAAAAAAAAAAGAGTCATCAAAACCATAAAATGTGGGCAAGGGATGTTAGGAATAAATAACCCTTTTTGTTTGTTTGTTAGTATGTTTTTCTTCTTAATTTTAATAAGTATGAAGTGTTTTACCTTACAGGCCCATCAGCTAAAACACACAATTATGGGAAGGGGTTAGCATACTTAAAAAACAGGGCAACCACAAGCCAAAACCAAATATTGCATTTGCAAAAAATTGAAAAAAAATACACTCAAGCAGATAATAACAGAGACCATCCAACCAAAAAAAAAAAAAAAGAAAGGAAGAATGGAGCCCATAGATCAACTGGAACACGAGTTCAAAATGGCAATAATAATCATCTATCAATTATCACCTTAAATGTCAAGGACTGAATGCCCCAATCAAAAGAACACGAGTGGCTAGTGGATAAAAAGGCAAAAACCTTCAATATGCTGCCTACAAGAAACTCCCTTAGGACAAAAGATCATAGATTGAAAGTGAAAGGGTGGGAAAAATATTTCACGCCAATAGACATGACAGAAAAGCAGGAGTCGCAACACTCATATCAGACAAAATAGACTTAAAACAAAAGACATAAAGAAAGACAAAGAGGACACTCTTAATGATTAAGGGATCCATCCAGAGAGGATGTTACTATGTCAACATATATGCCCCGAATACAGGAGCACCCAATACATACAACAAATATTAACAGACTTAAGGGAGATTGATAATACAATCATGTAGGAGACTTAATACCCCCCTCACATCAATGGACAGATCCTCTAGAAGAAAACCAATAAAGCAACAGAATCCTAAAGGAAACAATAGAAAAGTAGACTTCATTGATATCTTCAGACCCTACATCCAAAAAAGCAAAGAACACATTCTTCTCAATGCTCATGGAACATTCTCAGAATGACGCACAATACTGGGACACAAAGCTAACCTCAATAAATTTAGGAGCATAGAAATTATCTCAAGTATCTTCTCTGACCACAATGCCATGAATTAGAAATCAACCATGGGAAAAGGAAAGAGAAAAAACCTACTGCATGGAGACTAAACAACATGCTACTAAAAAACCAATGGGTCAATGAGGAAATCAAGAAGGAAATTAAAAACTACCTTGAAACAAATGATAATGAAGACACAACCGCTCAAAATCTATGGGATGCTGCGAAAGCAGTGCTCAGAGGGAAATTTAGAGCAATACAGGCCTTTCTCAAAAAAGAAGAAAGATCCCAAATTGACAACTTAACCCTCCACCTAAATGAATTAGAAAAAGAAGAACAAAAAAGGCCTAAAGTCAGCAGAAGGAAGGAAATTATAAAGATCAAAGAAGAAATCAATAAAATAGAGACTCAAAAAACAATAGAGAAAATTAATAAAACCAAGAGCTGGTTCTTTGAAAAGGTGAACAAAATGGACAAACCCCTGGCCAGACTCACTAAAAAGAGGAGAGAAAGAACCCAAATAACCAAAGTTATAAATGAAAAAGGAGAAAATCACAACGGAACAGGCAGAATACAAAAAACCATAAGAGAATACTATGAACAACTATATGGCAACAAGTTTGACAATCTGGAAGAAATGGACAATTTTCTAGAATCTTACAGCCTGCCAAAACTGAATCAAGTAGAAACAGACCAACTGAACAGACCGATCACTAGAAATGAAATTGAAGAGGTCATAAAATCACTCCCCACAAATAAAAGTCCAGGACCAGATGGCTTCACAGGTGAATTTTATCAAACATATAAAGAAGAATTGGTGCCCATCCTCCTTAAACTCTTTCAAAAGGTTGAAAAAGAAGGAATACTCCCAAAGACATTCTATGATGCCACCATCACCCTCATTCCAAAACCAGACAGAGATACCACCAAAAAAGAAAACTATCGCCCAATATCATTGATGAATATAGATGCAAAAATTCTCAACAAAATCTTAGCCAACCGAATCCAACAACATATCAAAAAAATTATACACCATGACCAGGTTGGGTTCATCCCAGGTTCACAAGGATGGTTCAACATACGCAAATCAATCAGCATCATACACCACATTAACAAAAAAAGTCAAAAATCGGAGTTCCTGTCGCGGCGCAGTGGTTAACAAATCCGACTAGGAACCATGAGGTTGAGGGTTCGGTCCCTGCCCTTGCTCAGTGGGTTAACGATCCGGCGTTGCTGTGAGCTGTGGTGTAGGTTGCAGACGCGGCTCGGATCCCCCATTGCTGTGGCTCTGGGGTAGGCCAGTGGCTACAGCTCCAATTCAACCCCTAGCCTGGGAACCTCCTTATGCAGTGGGAGCGGCCCAAGAAATAGCAACGACAACAACAACAACAACAAAAAAAAAAGTCAAAAATCATATGATCATCTCAATAGACGCAGAAAAAGCATTTGACAAAGTCCAACATTGGGACACAAAGCTAACCTCAATAAATTTAGGAGCATAGAAATTATCTCAAGTATCTTCTCTGACCACAATGCCATGAAATTAGAAACCAACCATGGGAAAAGGAAAGAGAAAAAACCTACTACATGGAGACTAAACAACATGCTACTAAAAAAACCAATGGGTCAATGAGGAAATCAAGAAGGAAATTAAAAACTACCTTGAAACAAATGATAATGAAGACACAACCACCCAAAACCTATGGGATGCTGCGAAAGCAGTGCTCAGAGGGAAATTTATAGCAATACAGGCCTTTCTCAAAAAAGAAGAAAGATCCCAAATGGACAACTTAACCCTCCACCTAAATGAATTAGAAAAAGAAGAACAAAAAAGGCCTAAAGTCAGCAGAAGGAAGGAAATTATGAAGATCAAAGAAGAAATCAATAAAATAGAGACTCAAAAAACAATAGAGAAAATTAATAAAACCAAGAGCTGGTTCTTTGAAAAGGTGAACAAAATGGACAAACCCTGGGCCAGACTCACTAAAAAGAGGAGGGAAAGAACCCAAATAACCAAAATTATAAATGAAAAAGGAGAAATCACAACGGATACAGCAGAAATACAAAAACCATAAGAGAATACTATGAACAACTATACGGCAACAAGTTTGACAATCTGGAAGAAATGGACAATTTTCTAGAACCTTACAGCCTGCCAAAACTGAATCAAGTAGAAACAGACCAACTGAACAGACCCATCACTAAAATGAAATTGAAGAGGTCATAAAATCACTCCCTACAAATAAAAGTCCAGGACCAGATGGCTTCACAGGCGAATTCTATCAAACATATAAAGAGGAATTGGTGCCCATCCTCCTGAAAACTCTTTCAAAAGGTTGAAGAAGAAGGAATACTCCCAAAGATATTCTATGATGCCACCATTCATGATCAAGACCCTCGCCAAAGTGGGTATAGAAGGAACATTCCTGAATATAATCAAAGCCATTTATGAGAAACCCACAGCAAATATAATACTCAATGGGGAAAAACTGAAAGCCTTCTCACTCAAATCGGGAACAAGACAGGGATGCCCACTCTCACCACTTTTCTTCAACATAGTTTTGGAAGTCCTAGCCACAGCAATTAGACAAACAAAAGAAATAAAAGCCATCCATATAGGAAGAGAAGAGATCAAACTGTCACTGTATGCAGATGACATGATACTATACATAGAAAACCCTAAGGACTCAACCCCAAAACTCCTTGAACTGATTCATAAATTCAGCAAAGTAGCAGGATATAAGATTAACATTCAGAAGTCAGTTGCATTTCTGTATACCAGCAATGAAATATTGGAAAAGGAATAGAAAAATATAATACCTTTTCAAATTGCACCTCACAAAATCAAATACCTCAGAATACACCTGACCAAGGAGGTAAAGGACCTATATGCCGAGAACTATAAAACTTATTCAAAGAAATCAAAGATGTAAAGAAATGGAAAGATATTCCATGTTCCTGGATTGGGAAAATCAATATTGTAAAAATGGCCATACTACCCAAAGCAATCTACAGATTCAATGCAATCCCTACCAAATTACGCATGACATTTTTCACAGAACTAGAACAAACAATCCAAACATTTATATGGAACCACAAAAGACGCAGAATCTCCAAAGCAATCCTGAGAAACAAAAACCAAGCAGGAGGCAGAACTCTCCCAGACTTCAAGAAATACTACAAAGCCACAGTCATCAAAACAGTGTGGTACTGGTATCAAAACAGACAGACAGACCAATGGAACAGAAGAGAGAATCCGGAAATAAACCCTGACACCTATGGTCAATTCATCTTTGACAAGGGAGGCAAGAACACCAAATGGGAAAAAGAAAGTCTATTCAGCAAGCATTGCTGGGAAACCTGGACAGCTGCATGCAAAGCAATGAAACTAGAACACACCCTCACACCATGCACAAAAATAAACTCAAGATGGCTGAAAGACTTAACTATACGACAGGACACCATCAAACTCCTAGAAGAAAACATAGGCAAAACACTCTCTGACATCAACATCATGACTATTTTCTCAGGTCAGTCTCCTAAAGCAGTCGAAATTAGAGCACAAATAAACCCATGGGACCTCATCAAACTGAAAAGCTTTTGCACAGCAAAGGAAACCAAAAGAAAACAAAAAGACAACATACAGAATGGGAGAAAACAGTTTCAAATGATGCAACCGACAAGGGCTTAATCTCTAGAATATATAAACAACTTATACAACCCAACAGCAAAAAAGCCAATCAATCAATGGAAAAATGGGCAAAAGACCTGAATAGACATTTCTCCAAAGAAGATATACAGATGGCCAGCAAACACATGAAAAAATGCTCAACATCGCTGGTTATAAGAGAAATGCAAATCAAAACTACCATGAGATACCACCTCACACCAGTCAGAATGGCCATCATTTTGGATTCGGAAGAAGTGGTATATATACACAATGGAATACTACTCAGCCATAAAAAAGAATGACATAATGCCATTTGCAGCAACATGGATGGAGCTAGAGAATCTCATACTGAGTGAAATGAGCCAGAAAGACAAAGACAAATACCATAGGATATCACTTATAACTGGAATCTAATATCCATCACAAATGAACATCTCCTCAGAAAAGAAAATCATGGACTTGGAGAAGAGACTTGTGGCTGCCTGATGGGAGGGGGAGGGGGAGGGGAGGGAGTGGGAGGGATCAGGAGCTTGGGCTTATCAGACACAACTTAGAATAGATTTACAAGGAGATCTTGCTGAATAGCATTGAGAACTTTGTCTAGATACTCATGTTGCAACAGAAGAAAGGGTGGGGAAAAAATGTAATTGCAATGTATACATGTAAGGATAACTTGATCCCCTTGCTATACAGTGGGAAAATAAAAAAAAGAAAAAGAAAATCCCTTTGACCTGTTTGAATTCCAAGCCAACCTGATTAGCTGATTATTGCCTAATGGACCTTCACTCAGCAGCAAATCTTCTTTAGTCTTTCAGTCAATGCTTCTCTGTCTTGAGCATCGTTAGTCTGTTATGTACCTGAAGCCCCTCCCCTGGAACTGAGTACCAGTCCCCCATCATAGGGATGCACGGAAAAAACCGTGATAACAGAGCAGTTCTTAATATTTGTCCTTTCACAGGAAATTGTCCTCAGTCTGTGAATCAAAAGAACATTTTAATGTTCTGTCTTCTGCCCAACTTCTCACCTTCAGCCCACCCCTTCTGAAACAAGACTGTCTTCCCATCTGGTCCTGTTAACCCTCAGCTGGAAAAGCAGTTTTTCACATGATTGATGTTTTGAGTATAAATCCTGGCGCTTTGCCTGACAGGAATAAATAAAAAGACAAATTGTAGGTGCTTTGGTTGTCACAGCAGGGACTCCTATCAGACCATCAGCTTTCTTGTCCCCAAATGTGTGAACTGCCTGAAAGACCGAGGTAATTGAAAGGCATGCATATACCTCAGGTTTCTCAGATATTAACGGAAATTGCCTCCTACTGAGGTTGCTTTCTGGCTTAGTGTTCTGAAAGAGAACAGGGTGTTCCATTTCTAGCCAAAGTATTGAATCCTCTTTAACTAGTCCATCAAGGAAGAAAAATCTCAGTGGACTGCTGAGTAGCAGGACTAATGCGACTGCTCAGTTCTGCTACTCCCGAAATAAGAATGCTCCAATCACTCTCTCTCTCTCTCCCCGACTCTCTCTTTCTCTTTCTCTCTCCTCCCATCCCTTCTCTTTTTCATTTCTCTTCTCTTGTCTCTCCTCCCCCTTTCCTTCTCAGAGAAAGAAAGAGACATGATGCACCTAAACACCCAAAGTATATGGCATCTTCATTTATCTTCGAGTTTATGATGACCAACTTCACCAGCTGTTAGGCTCATCTTACAAAGAGTCCAAATGCCTATGGGGAATCAGTATTTGAGCGAAGAAAGGGTATAAGAAATTTCAGTAGGCCTAGCAAAAATATACCGAACAAATGATAAACTGAGGGGACAGTCCAAATATATTGATGAATATATACAGTACACACACACACACACACACACCTCTTCACCAAAAAGAAAAGTGATTAACAAGTTATGTGCAGATATATAACACGCTGTTTGGGAGAACATGGAGTAAACCAGCTGCTCAACACCTGAGCTCTGTGTGGCTCCTTAACCCCATATGAAGCTGAGATTAGCCATGACTGCCCCACTGAGAGGGGACGCCCTCAGTCGAATTAGCCAGTTACCTGACACGTTACTAGGTAACTCAGTTCCAGAGGTCATTTGTCAGATATGCTGCTTGCTGCTGCACATCCCCCACCCAAATACTAGAACTTTCCCTCTGTTTCAAAGGGATTACAAGCACCCTGACTATTGGTGCTGGGAGGGAGTTTCCATATTGAGCAGTAAATACAGGGCTCGCCAAGTCTCAGGGCATTAAGAAACAGCACTTCTGTGGGTCAATTACTAGAAAATGTGTGGGGTGTCGCAAGAAGACACACTCAGATGCAGTGAAGGGAGATTCCACAGCAGCTTCTCTGTGCAGGTGACCTACAGTGTCCCCTGAAACTGTGACTTATGGCCCATGGGATGTAGTTGGTCTCCCTTAGAGCTCCCTGAAGCTGGATAATACACCAGCCAATTCCCTCCTCTCTTTCTGTCCCCTGAAAAGTCCAAATGACTTTTTTCTCTTCTTTTGTCTTTTAAGGGCCACCCTGCGGCATATGGAAGTTCCCAGGCTAGGGGTTGAACTGGAAATACAGCTGCCAGCCTACACCACTGTCACAGCAACACCAGATCTGAGCCTGAGTCTTCGACCTCCACAACAGCTCATGGCAACCAGGCATCCTTAACCCACTGAGTGAGGCCAGGGATCAAACCCATGTCCTCATGGATACTAGTATGGTTTGTTACCACTGAACCACAATGGGAACTCCCCAGATAATTTTAATTTCAGCACAGTCTGCCTTCTCCTCCAATGCTAGATCCCAACCCAGCTGCCCCTCGCCTGGTCTGAGGCAGAGGGAAGGGCAGTCGGGGGCATTTTCACACTCCCCCTGTTCTCACTGCATCAATTTCCATGGCATAAACAGTCCTCCCAACTTTCCTCAAAGCCTTCTCTTTTTCAGATGGTTGAGAACTTATTTTGGAAGTTTCAAAACATTGTTAAAGTCTTGGTGTTGAAAGTTACTTTCTTCTTGCTGTCCTGCTGCCATGATCCTAATTCTTTCATAGACAATTGGGAACATCTCTGTCTAACTAGAAGAAAGGTCAAGCACAAGTATGTTCAGAAAAGAAAAAAGGCATGAAATTTAGTGTTTCAAGACAGCATCTCTGCAACCTCACTCACTGGTCCCCTCCTTCTCCAAAAACCATTCACTCATCCCTTACTTCTTCACTAACGCTGTGAAACCTCCTTCTCAAACCTCTTTGTTGCCAAATCTGCTAGTTTCTTTTTGTTCAGATCTCATTCTCTTACAGCATTTGATAATACTGACCATTTACTCTGTATCAGTTAGGAAAGGAGGGAGGTGGTATATAAATAGTAGATATTTAACTCCATATAGCTTAAGACAAGAGGAGAAAATTTTGGAAGGATGCTGTTATATCTCCTCCCAAATGAATTACCTGTTCAACTCCTTGTTGCTAAGTCTGCCTCTAGGCCTGGCATTTCCAAATCTATCCAGGATAGAAATTTACTATCCATACTAAACTTTAACAAATGCAGTTGGCCTCAATTAAACATCATTTGAATGCTATTGTTTTCAATCAATTTAATACATAATTTCCACATATTACATCTGAATCTTTACTCAAGGAACAATTTGATATAAAAAATTGGATTTAAAACTTCAGATTGGAACATTATGGAAAACAGTACAGAGGTTCCTCAAAAATGTAAACATAGAATTACCATATAGGAAGTTCCCATAGTGGCTCGGTGGCCATGATCTCAACTAGTATCCACGAGGGTGCAGGTTCTATCCCTGGCCTTGCTCAGTGTTTATGGATCCAGCTTTGCTGTGAGCTATGGTGTAGGTCTCGGTTAAGAACCCTCAGTTAGGACCCTGTCTTGCTGTGGCTATGGTGGAGGCCAGCAACTGCAGCTCTGATTCTACCCCTAGCCTGGGAAATTCCACATGCCATGGGGTGGGGGGGGGGGCTAAAAAGCAAAAAAAAAAAAAAGAACTATCATATAATCAAGCAATCCCACCTCTAGATATTTATCCAAAATAATTGAAATCAGGATCTCAAAGAGATACTTGTGCTCTCATGCTCACTGCAGCATTATTCACTATAGCCAAGATATGGAAATAACCTAAGTGTCCTTCATCACATGAATGGATAAGGAAAATGTGGTATATGCATACAATGAAATGCTATTCAACAACCTTAAAAAAAGAAACTAATTCTTCCATTTGTGTCAAAATAGATTGACCTGAAGGACATTATGTTAAGTGAAATAAGTCAGATGCAAAAAGATACTATATGCGCTCACTTATATGACGTATTTAAAATAGTCAAGGAGTTCCCTGGTGGCTCAGTGGGTTAAAGATTCACTACTGTCACTGCTGTGGCTTGGGTCGCTGCTGGCCAGGGAACTTCTGTATGCCACAGAGGAAGCCAAAATAAATAAAACAGTCAAACTTTTGGAAGCAGAGAGTGCAATGGTGGTCTTGAGGGGCTGGGGGCAGGGGAGACTGGGGAAGTGATGGATATCAAGGATATCAAGTTTCACTTATGCAAAACAAATATGTTCTAGAGATCCACTATATAGCACAGTGCCTATAGCTAATAATACTATAACATATACCTAAATCGTTCTAAGAGGGAAGATCTTGTTACATTTTCTTACCACAATAATGATACTAATAATGAGGGTAGGAGGAAACTTTGGGATATGTTTATGGCCTTGATGGTGAGCTGGTTTCACGGATGCACACATATCACCAAACTCAGAGAGTTATATATATTAAATGTGTACAATTCTTTACATATCAATCACACCTCAATAAAGTAGTTTTAAAATTTGAAAAATATAAAAAAGAGCACATTAGCCATTCTTCATGGAAAGATTCTTTAAAATTAACATAACACAGATTTTAAAATTCCAAAGGAGAGTATCTTTAATGAGTTTTTTAATCATTATCATTTGAACAAAATTTGTGTTGAAATGTATTTATCAGCATCAGAAAAATACAGATATTATTTGTATATAAAAGCACATTTCAAATTCCATTGAAGCCCACTCATTCCACCTCCTACAGCTGCTATTTTGTTTTGATGAAAGATGAATAGGGAGTAAATAGAAGGCCAAAGCTTTAAACGGATCTACCTGTAGAGCCCCTGAAAAATCTAGTTCTCCCAAATATGCAATGATTCAACAGCTCAGGCATGA
The DNA here is from genome assembly GCF_016906955.1 of Phacochoerus africanus. NCBI lineage: Eukaryota > Metazoa > Chordata > Mammalia > Artiodactyla > Suidae > Phacochoerus > Phacochoerus africanus. The sequence continues at coordinate 54,203,600 of NC_062544.1, forward strand.
ATGATGCATCCTACAAAAGAAGAGGGGTGGAGGGGGGCAAATTACAGGTCTGGTGTTTGGCACATACTAAAGAAAAGCCCCAGGGAGAAGCCTGAATTTCGTTTGTTCTCAGAGGAGAAGGTAGAAGGCACCCCCCTTGACCACAGCTGGACGAATTCCGTTCTGACAGTGGGTGATTCAACCTTCTGGTAAAATTAGGGATCCCATGGTGTGGTGCTTGAGTCACAGGTTGAAATGTGAGATTACTACTTGAGGTGGAAAAATCGTGTCTGTCTTTCTCCATTGACGGTCCCCTTTGCGGTACTCGGTTTCACTCGAGGGAAGCCGGCCCCTGTCATCTTTCTGTTTCTCTAGGCTATTTGCAGAATGCGCTCCCGCCCATGGGCGGAGTTATAGGCCGAAAGGCCGAATGGCGCATTCGAATTTCTCAAATCTAATCCTCTAATTTTCAGATAAAAAAAAAAAAATCAACGTCCAGAAGAGTTAGCGATTTTCCAAGAATACACAATTAGCTCCTGCAAAGGTTCATGAATATCTTTCATCCTGACTGACATTTAAAAAGAGAAGAAAGAATGCAGCCTGGGTGTCTGTCCTCTACGAACTGAGTGCAACCAAAGTGTAATGTTACTGGGGTTTTTTTTAAAGACTATATTTTTCTGATTGCAAGAGAAAAAAATGTACGAATGAAAAAAATAAAAAATAAAAAAAGAGGAGAAAGAGAGAATCTGGATCTAGATTTGGGAGAACGAGGGGTTGCGTTTACGCAGGGGACTGGGAGAAGTGGACATGAGTGGGAGGAGAAAGAAGGGGCCTGTGTGCTGAGAAGCTGTCTACGTGGCAGGTTGTGCGCGCCGGGGTTGCTACGGGGCTTCGGGCGCGCAGGGCCTGATGCTGGTGACAGTGATGCTCAGTCCTAGGCATCTTAGGACGCCGGCCTCACACTCGGTCATCGTCTGCTCCCTGCCGTTCACCTCCACGCAGACGTGGAACCCCGCTTCCTCGCACTCCGAGGCGGCTCTGCAGACACATTTGCTGCTTTGGGCTGGAAAAAGAAGCGAGAGAGGCTTGATGGTACGTGGTGGAGGTGGGGGATGCAAGGTGCACCACGTCCAAAGTCATGAGGCGGTGACTGGAGAGCTCCTGCCTCGCGCGATGCAATCCACGACCCCCACTTCTGGACCCCCAGGAAAAGCAGCAGGACCAGGAAAGGAAGCTCCACCCAAAACGAGGACGCTTTGAGGATGGTGTCAGGCTTTCTATCAGTTGGACCCGCTCTTCCCTGCGGCAGTTCTGTCCTCCACGTGCTGTCCCCCAAAACCCGAAATGATCCCTCAACGCCCAGACCAAATGCGGAGACCTCAGCCAAGAGCCAGGCTGCGAGGCTTAAACAGAAGCTTTGAGAGAGAGGGCCTGAAACGCAAACGGTCTCAGGTCTCCCCACCCCACTCCCACCCCAACCCTTGTAAAGACGAACCAGAAAGGAGGAAAGAGATGTTTGAGCTGAAGGTGCGAGGCTGGAATATCAACTACGTGTCCCTAGAAGGAGGATAACCAAGTCGGCCAGCTGACCAAGGTGACTGCCAAACGGAAAGTTACCCAGAATTGGCCGGAGTTACTATGTCATCATCTCTGCTGCAGAGGGACAGGGGTGAGGAGAAGGGGCCGGGGGCGGGTACCACTCAGGAGGGGGAGAACCTGAGAAGCATCTCAGGTAGAGACCTTATAGCTCAGTCAGGCTCCCAAATTTACAGATGGGAAAACAGAGGGTGGTAACTTGGCTCCGGCAACCCAGTTTTTCTCCCTTAAAGAAAACTGGTTGTCATGATCACTGTAAGTACTTCCTGGACACAGCACCAGCAAGCATGGAATCAACAGCTTGAGAAAGTAGGACCTCCTTTTCTATCCTGTTCACATCCTCTGATTATTTCCAGGAGAAAGTATCAGCTTGGTAAGTGCCCCTCGCGCTTGCTAAACACCCTTTATCACAAAGAAGCATTACCCCCTCACTCAAGTTTTGAGCAGCATCTGGCTAGACGCTCCCGTCTTATTTTGTCTCGTTGTATATATTTGTATAGTTACCTAATATGTATGGCTAGTGATATTTCCTGTTAAGGATGTGATATAAATTTTGCTCTTTTAAAAAATGTTATTTTTTTGCGGCCTTTTTTTTTTAATGATTATGTAATATAGATTCTACAAGGACAGAGCAAAAATCATGTAGGTGGAACATGTTGTTTGGGAGGACACAGACCATCAGAGAAGGTTCTTGATCCAACCCCTCCCCAGGGAAGGAAGTCGGGGAGGGCAGTTCATACTCAGACCAGTGTGATTCTTTGCTATCCCCAGGATCTGTTTTGATATGCTGCTATGCTAGAAAACCACATTTTTGAAAACTTTACTGTAACTTTAGCATTTTTATAGTTACAAAGATCCAGTGCACCTTACCATCACATTTCTCCCAGAGTGGACATGCACCGCAAGCTTTCTCAGCGGAGCCAGGCAGAGTACAGGTCTCCCCAACAGAAAGAGTGTAATTTCTACCCTGACACTGGAGAACATGCATCTTGCAAACTGTCAGTCGCAGGATCCTTTTGCTTCTCTCATCTCGAGCGCACACGTCTAAGGAAGATCTGAAACATGTTTTTAAAACTACTTTATTTACAAGATTTTCATTCTTCAAAGCTGAGAACCAGAAGTGAAAGGTGAGGCTCTGAGACCAGTGCCTCATATAATCACCCACAGCCAAAAGATGGAAGAGGAGCTCAAATGCCCTTCATTACTAGGGCCCATTGCCCTCCCAGCTTCAAAATGAACATATTTTGCTCTTCATTTGCTCACAGCTTAGATATCTAGTGTCGATTTAGTTTCACCTAAAACAGATAGCATGCAGCAAATTAGAAGAGAAGGCAACATCTGCTAGCAACGGCTGGTGGATTGACAAGAAAGAAGGTGACAGAAAATCAGCAAAGATCAAACACTCAGAGGGACTGCAGTCAAAAGGGACCTTTGACTGCAGAAAAAAGTAGTTCCTCCCAGTCCAGGAGCCCATAATATAATATAATAAAATTTTCCACAGTTGAATCCTCCAAGGAAGAGGAACTCTATTTTTCAATGCTATTTTTAGAGTATCTATGTTTACATAGCAGTCTGAAAATATTTGCATAAAATGTGTTACTTTTTTCTTATGCATTGGTGCTAAAATAGTGCTGACTCTTTGAAATGTCAGTAATAAAAACAACCACATTTGTTAATACTGATGGGTAAGGAAGTCATTACTATAGTGAAAACTTAGACAACAGGGCATTTTTGAATAGTAGACAGACTCCACATTCACTTACATATATTTAACTGGAATGTTTTCTTCTCTGACCAAGAGCTAAATTTACTTGGACATTTACGTAACAGAAACAAATCACTGTATCTCTATTTTACCTGTTTATTTAACCTTTAAATCAAAGTACTTAGAACAGCCTAAAGAGTAGAGAGCTTACAAGGCCACCTACCTTGTGATCAGTACCTGATATGAAACCTCTTACCATGTCTATACACAAGAGGCTGCAGATAAACTAAATAAATTTAAGAAGTTGTAAAGAGGATGAAAGTGAATCAAAATAAACAATGTTTAATAAAGAATAACAGCACAGTCAGAATATTCTGGGCTGATCATTTCCAATTATACTATTTAGTTGTATGTTCTCCTTCACATAAGAAGTTACCTCTTGAAGTTCCCGTTGCGGCTCAGTGGTTAACGAATCTGACTAGGAACCATGAGGTTGCGGGTTCAGTCCCTGGCCTTGCTCAGTGGGTGAAGGATCGGCATTGTTGTGAGCTGTGGTGCAGGTCACAGACTCAGCTCAGATCCCACACTGCTGTGGCTCTGGCATAGGCCGGTGGCTACAGCTCCGATTCGACCCCTAGCCTGGGAACCTCCATATGCCAAGGGAGCAGCCCTACAAAAGGCAAAAAGACAAAAAAAAAAAGAAGTTACTTCTTTTTTGTTGTTGTTCTGTTTTTACTTTTTGCCTGTGTCTCGATTGTGTAAGTTCCCAGGCCAGGGATCAAACCTGTGCCATAGCAGCAACCCAGGCTGCTGCAGTGACAACACTAGATCTGTAACCTGCTTTACTGAAAGGGAACTCCCAAAAAGCTACTTCTTTTTTTTTCTTTTTTTTTTTGTCTTGTTGTTGTTGCTATTTCTTGGGCCGCTCCTGCGGCATATGGAGGTTCCCAGGCTAGGGGTTGAATCGGAGCTGCAGCCACCGGCCTACGCCAGAGCCACAGCAACTCGGGATCCGAGCCACGTCTGCAACCTACACCACAGCTCACGGCAACGCCGGATCATTAACCCACTGAGCAAGGGCAGGGACCGAACCCGCAACCTCATGGTTCCTAGTCGGATTCGTTAAACACTGCGCCACGACGGGAACTCCACCAAAAAGCTACTTCTTAAAAGATACCACCATGGTCATCGTTACCCAATGTAAGTGTTCAAGGAGGTAAATATCTGTTTTGATGACCATACTAATTGAAAGCCACTTAATTGAGCAAAAAATTTGTGTTTTGTTTCCTGACATTAAAGATGGCCACTGGATATCTCACATTTACCTCCCCAGATTCACCCTCCTCTCTTCTGCACCCTGCCTGGGAAACAGGTACATATGGATCCCATCAGTAGACTTCCTTGTCCTCTAGTTTCAGGGATGTTTGATCAATGGGGGGCTCTGGCAGGAGATTGGTTGGAGGGATGAGAGTGAGTGGGGGTGTTTATTCTCCTGGCTCACTCCTGGGGATCTCTGGGTCCCTAAAATGAGAGACTCAGCTCCTTCTCAACTTGCTCTCTCCATCTTCAGGCTTTTGTAAATGCTCCTCTCTCACAACTTCCAGCTTAGTCACGGATGTACCACACACCCTAGCTGCTGCCAGTCCAGGAGTACCACCCTGTGGCTTGCAGTTTTCTTTACTCTGCCCACATTTTCCATAATTCGTCCCACCAAGATACCTCCTCCCATCCTCTGTAAGGTGCCATCTGTCTCAGACATTTAGTAACTACTTCAGATATCCTTCTGCAATGGAGTGATTTCAAGTTGGATGGTATCCTTATAATGCAAATCTAGAAAAGGATATTTCAAGAATCAGAAAAGCAGCGACTTTTTTCTCTGTTGGTATTGCTTTAAGAGTTTATGTTTTAAGGGAATTTCAGCCCTAATCTCCTCAAGCTCTAAATCTTCAGATGAGTTTTGTCATTTTGCCCCATTTTATATAGCAGACAAACAATGTTCAAGCAGGTGTTCAGCCTTTCTCACTAACCAGATTAGAACAATGCTTAACCCACCAATGGTGACCTAGGCAAAAATCAGGCAGCAAATGGACCAGATTGAAGCGCAAAGACCTTTAACCTTGGGAAAGTAACACCTTCGATCTATCAGAGACTAGCCTCTAAGGAATTATCCTATTTATTTTGAATAAAATAAAACAGAGAGAAGTGAACAAAGACAGCGCTTACCCGCATTCATAGGGCATTTTACAAACACATTTTGAATTCTGCAGTTTCTCCCAGAGCTGACATTTAGGCACTTCCTTTACCAAAGGGGCCTCTAAAAGAAAAAGGTAACAGAGATTAGAAGAAGAGCTTCTTCATAGAAAACAAGGTATTGTTTTAGTTGTTGAATTGGGCTCTGTAATGTTCTCAGTGAAAGTATTACAATTTAAAAAAAAGCTATAAAACATTTTACAAGAATAGAGCATTCCTGAAGTTCCTGTCTTGGCTCACTGGTTAACGAACGCCACTAGCATCCATGAGGATGAGGGTTCGATCCCTGGCCTCACTCAGTGGGTTAAGGATCCAGCATTGCCCTGAGCTGTGGTGTAGGTCGCAGATGTGCCTCGAATCTGTCGTGGCCATGGCTGTGGTGTAGGCTGGCAGCTACAGCTCCAATTCGACCCTAGCCTGGGAACCTCCATTTGCTGCTGGTACGGCCCTAAAACAAAACAAAAGAATAGAGCATTCCTAGGAACACCTAAGAATTCATGCTAGTTAACAAATTGGCTAAGCCAGGATTTAAGTCCACTTTGGTCTGATCCTAAGGCCAATAGAGTAGGCTCCCTTTCATCAAGAAGATAGGATTTAAAAACTGATTGTTGCTTGGACTGCACTTTGCCCACTGTGCCTATAACAAGACAGAAAGCAGCACCATACCTTAGCCTACATGTGTGGAGAACTCTCAGTAACTCAAGGACATCTATAGCAACCTCTTACATGTAAGTTACCAAGTGGTGTCCCCCCGACAGTGAGTAAATGTCTGTCGGTGATTTACATTAATAAAATCCTTTCCATTATTTTATGTTTTTACAAACTGATGGAAAGCCAACCATCATTCCAAATTTGACAGGAGAACACCTTGGTCTAGCTTACAAGAGCACGATTTGCCATGGCCTCGGCTATGCCTGACTACAATGAGAAGAGTCTATACCACCCTGCTATTTCCACCTTGTGCCAACTTCATTACAGTGGAATTCAGTGGCTATACTTGTGCATCATTAAACTAGTTACCTGTTGGATGTAGCTATAAAAGTTGTTCAACTGAAGAGCATGTTTTTATGAGAAGCACAAAGTCTGGAATACTTCTTCACTCTGGAAAACTTAAGAGTTTTGGAAAATCTCACAAACAAAGAAGGGTAAAAAGTTAAAAGGGTAAAAAGAGTAGCAAGGTCCTGCCTTGTCCAGCAATGTCTGTAGCAAGTATTTCGTCTTTAAACATTTTTCTTTAAAATGGAATTATCATACATACAAGGTAGTATCCTAAGTTAGATCCTAGACCATAAAAAAGAACATCTGAGGAAAAATTGGTGATATAGGAATAGAGATGTAGTTTAGTCAGTAAAACTGTATTAATTAATATTAATGTCTTGATTCTAACCAACTAAATTATGTCAGGGTATGTCATGCGTTAATATTATGGGAAGGTAGGTAAAGGGTATATGGAAACTATATTTGCAACTTTTCTGAAATCTAAAATGATTCCAAAATAAAATACTTTAAAGTACTTTCTATCTAAGGGAAATTTTGCTCCCCAAGTGACATGTGGCAATATGCATAGACACAGACATTTTTGGTTGTCACCTCTGTGGGATGCTACTATATCTAATCAGTAGAGATCAGAGATTCCATGAAACATCTTGTAACGCACAGGACAGGCTCCCACAACAAAGAATTACCAGGCCCCAAACTCCAATAGTGCTGGGGTTGAGAAAGTCTGACCTAAATGTACCAAAACTAAAGTTCACTGATTAAGCCATGTGAATTAGCTCTGCATTTTTATTAATTTGCTAATCATTTGTAAAGATGGAATTTTAGCATTTTAAGTATATTCTCAAAATTATCATCACTTCTTTGTGAAAAATCACTTGTAGAATTACCTAGATCAAATACATTTGCATTTAAAAAGAATGTAGCTCTGTCATCATCATAGCTTAATTAACCAAATAAACACACTCTTAGGACCCACCTACAGTATGTACCTTTAATATTTTAAAATCAATTACCTTCACATAAAGACTAAATACTGATGGGGGTGGGGACATATGAGGGGCTAGTGTTTAATGAGTTCCCTTTTTTTTTTTTTTTTTTCTTTTTATGGCCACACCTGAGGCATGTGGAAGTTCCCAGGCTATGGGTCAAATCAGAGCTTCAGTGGTCACAGTTACAGCAACGCCAGATCCAAGCTACATCTGCAACCTGCATCATAGCTCGTGACAACACCAGATCCTTAACACACTGATCAATGCCAAGGATCAAACCCGCATCCTCACAGACACTGTCGGGCTCTCAACCCACTGAGCCACAATGGGAACTCCTGTTTAATGGATTTCAGTTTGGGAGATGGAAACATTCTGGAGATGGATGGTAGTAATTCTTGTACAATAATGTGAATATACTTAAGGCCACTGAACTGCACTTTTTAAGATGGTTAAAATGATGAATTGGGGAGTTCCCGTCGTGGCGCAGTGGTTAACGGATCCGACTAGGAACCATGAGGTTGCAGGTTCGGTCCCTGCCCTTGCTCAGTGGGTTAATGATCCGGATTGCCGTGAGCTGTGGTGTAGGTTGCAGACGCGGCTCGGATCCTGCGTTGCTGTGGCTCTGGCGTAGGCCGGTGGCTACAGCTCCGATTAGACCCCTAGCCTGGGAACCTCCATATGCCGCGGGAGCGGCCCAAGAAATAGCAACAACAACAACAATAACACAACAACAAAAGACAAAAAAAAATGATGAATTGTATGTTGTGAATATATTACCACAATTAAAAAAAAAAAAGACTAGATACTTATACAGTAGATATTTTAAAACTCTGGAGACTGACGAATGGGGAATTTTTTTGTTCATTGTAGGTTAATTTTAAGGGCAGTTATTATCATTATCCACAACTTCAGAAAAACACACAGGTCTGAGAAACATCCTCAATTAAAACCTTAACAGAATTTGCTACTGAGTGGGAGAAAATTCATACCAAATTGTGCTATAAAGTGTCTGAAAAAGACATTTAAAAAAAACAAATAGATAAGCTCATTTGGAAAAAAAAAGAGAGACCTCATCAACTGTACATTGTTCTCTTTAATGTTAGCATTATTGGTAAGCGATCCATTACTTTATCCCAAATAAACTCATGGTTATGCTTCAGTGCATGCAGAAAACAAGAAAGTTGTCTGGCTGTGGGCCTTCAACGGCTACAGAGCACATGGGCACCAGCATGGCGAGCATTCCACTGGACCTGCTGCCCTCCCATTGTCCTCTGAGTCTGTTTAAGCCTAGATCTCCCATCAGTCACAGAACCCTCCATGCAACCTGCTCTCTTTCAGTTGTAAACCTCTAATGCACTCAGTGTTCTCACTCGTGGAATCTACTGCTTTATCTACACCATAGAAGACAAGTTTCAGCATTGAGTTAAAAACTATATACTCAAGAAATCAGGATACTATATAAAATAGAATGCAAATGTAATTTTATTCTTTCCTGTTCTTAATTGTTACAGATATAATGTTTCCCATTTATTTTAAAAATGTAAACAAAGAAGAAATATGTATTTTGAAAACAAATCCATCTCAAGCAATAGTTCAGCTTTCTAAATATTTCTGCCTTAGCTTCTTCTTTTTTTTTTTTTGCTTTTTATGGCCGCACCCTTGGCATATGGAAGGGGGTCCAATCGGAACTATAGTTGCCGTCCACACCACAGCCACAGCAACACTGGATCTGAGATGTATCTGCGACCTACGCCATGGCTCACAGCAACCCCAGATCCTTAACCCACTGAGAAAGGCCAGGGACCAAACTCGAGTCTTCATGGATACTAGTCCAGTTCGTTACCACCAAGCCACAACAGGAATTCCCTGTCTTAGCTTCTCTAAAGAGCATTTTAATTTGCCATGTATTCAAAATGCTAAATATTTGGACTTCTACTATTAAGAACAATTTCGCAAATCCCAATATTTTTCCTTCAGTAACTTCTGCTTTTCAGTGTTAAGCGTAAATGCTTTTAAATTTTCAACTTTGGAGTTCCCGTCATGGCTCAGTGCAAACAAATCCAACTAGTATCCATGAGGATGTGGGTTCTATCCCTGGTCAGGGATCTGGCATTGCTGTGGCCGTGGTGTAGGCCTGCAGCTGTAGCTCCGATTCTACCCCTAGCCGGGAACTTCCACATGCCGTGGATGTGGCCCTAAAAAAGCAAAATAAAATAAAATAAAGTAAATTTTCAGTTTCAATAATATTAATAAACTCTGAGAGCTCAGAAATGAAATATACAGAATTTTATATAAATTGTGATCTCAACTCCTTACCTCTTAAAAACGACATTTAAAAAAATCAGAATATGTATAACTGAATCACTTATTGTGCAGCAGGAAGTATCACAACATTGTAAATCAACTCTACTTCAGTAAAACTTTTAAAAATGAAAAATAAAAAAGAAATTAAAAGAATAAAAGATCAGAAGGAAACCAGAAATCAGCTTTTAGAATTTCTTTATTTTCTTGGCACCTTAAAAGATATAAAGCTAACCTTTGATATGAAGGATTTAAGTTAAAATTTCAGAATCACCAAGGCTATTCTTGCCTTTCCTTGAATTCTGTGAGTCTATCTGCCATGTGAAAACAGTCTATTACCCACCCAGTCTATGAAATGACTTCCTTCTCCCGGTGGGGCTGAGGGGGGACAGGGATGTGAGAATGACTCCATTACGGAGGCTCAGTGCGTTGAAGAACTGCCACAGGGACTTTCACTCCCTGAGTGCAGGTGTCCTTGGACAGACCCAGAAGCCACTCACCTTTTCGCACACACTGGACATTTTTCATCTCAGGGCTCCACTTGAGGCTGGATCCACAGAGAAATGTCGATGGACCTTCTAAGGACATGCCGCTTGAACAGGAAAAGGTCACCTTCTCTCCAACTGTGTAGAAAGGCTTCTGGGGATGACTCTGTAAGCCATGCATCAGTGTAGGTAGAACACAGGCAATTTCTAAAGAGAAAAGAGAGGAAAAATACAAGGGTCATTGCTTTCCTAAGTCATCTTTTAAAAAAAATGACAGCCTTGAATGGTGCTGATATACCTGTCCTGCTTTTTTCAAATTAGAGGACAAGGAGGAAGAGGTGATTTCATTCTTAGGGTGCCCTGAAAAGACATGTCCCACCTTGCCTGGCATGCAATGACAGGAATGACTGAAGACCAAAGCAGCTCCCACCCTCTCCCTCCTGCCCTCAAAGCAATGTGACAACTTAAAATGAAGAAGCTTATGAGGTCCTAAAGTCCAGCCTGCTGTCAGCTTGCCTAAAGTCCAGCAGACTTTCCACAGCTGCCACTTTTCTCTCTTGTCGGGTGAAGTCCCACTAGAATTTTCCCAAGAGCTGTGTTCATTTGCATATAATTAGCATATATCCAATTAGATATTTTACTATCTGAAATTTCTAACAAACCACCATTAACCTTGTGACCATAAAAGTATTAAATCTTTGGTTTCCCATTTCTATTTTTTCTTATTCCATTACATTCACTAGCTCAAATCTTCCTGAAAAAAACAAGGAAGAAAATGAGAAAGATGTATAGTTATGGAAAGAAAGTTAGAAGTCACAATTAAAATAATCTTGCCAATCTCTCTAGTGAACTTTGGACAATATTCTACAAAGTACTGCTTTATTTCAGCACCATTTTCGTTGGAAAATCCATTCACTCATTCAAAGTCAGCATTTATTGAGTGCTTATATTTTGCCAAGCATGCTGTGTGCTGGTAGGGATATTGGTTCACATATTCTGCCTTCAAAAAGCTGATAGCATCAGATTTGTTTATTTCTGGCCATGACACATTTGCTGGTTTCACAATCTCACTCCCACCAAGACAAATAGAAAGGCTGTACAGAAGTAAAAGAAAAAAATATTTATGAGAGCATCAAAGAACAACCAGAGCAGTGGAAGTTTGAAGATCCAAGACTCCAAAAGAAGGGAAGTCTAAGGTAGTGATTACAATATTTGGTAATGCCTTTGCCCTTGAGGTTTTTTGTTTTTTGCGTTTTTAGGGTCGCCCCTTCAGCATATGGAAGTTCTCAAGCTAGGGGCTGAATTGGAGCTGTAGCCACTGGCCAATGCCACAGTCACAGGGTCTGCAACCTACATCACAGCTCAAGGAATGCTGGATCCTTAACCCACTGAGTGAGGCCAGGGATCCAACCTGCGTCCTCGTGGATGCTAGTCAGATTCGTTTCCTCTGAACCATGACAGGAACTCCAGTGAGGTATTTTTAAATTTAAGAAAAATTTTTAAAAAATTTATGTGCTGAAAAAAAAATATCTGCTGAATGAAAGGCTGCTAAACTAAGGAAAAACCTGCAGCTTAGAAGCTGAATAGCTGAGCAGAATTTTTAGCAGTCTCATCGAAAATTAGAGTCCAGTTCTGTTACACAAGGAGCCTCAGAAGAAATTCCATGCTTTTCATGGAATCCTTAATGGCTACAGCTTAGCACAAAGGTAAACTGGATATAAACCAGCCTCATTCTTGCCAGAAAAAAAACTAGATCTTTTCTAGAGGAAGATATCATCCAAAGTCTCAAATTATTTCTTTAATTTTTTAATGTATAAAATCTGACATTCAATCAAAACTAATCTAGCAATAGAAACAGAGCTACAGTAGCTCCCACTGTGGACCAATGGGATCAGCAGCATCTCCGGAGCACTGGGACACAGGTTCAATTCCCAGCCAGGTCCAGTGCATTAAGCTGTGGTGCGTTAAGCTGTGTGCATTAGGCTGTGTGCATTAAGCACTGCCGAAGCTGTGGTGTAGGTCACAACTGTGGTCACAACTGGAGTTCAACAGGAACTCCATATGCTGCAGGGTGGCAAAAAAAGGGGAAAAAAAAAGAAGGAAAAATGAAATAAATAGACCTACAGCAGATCTAGCTTGAAATAACTAAGCCATTTAATTTTCCCCAGCATATTAATCAAAGTGGAGAATTTCAACAGAGAATTAGAAAGTATAGAAAAGTAGACAAATGGAATATCTAGAATTGGAAAATGAAATTAAGAACTCAGTAGAATTATTGAAAGCATATTATATACAACTGTACAGAGAATTAAATAAGCTGGAAGACAACCAATAGAAAATATTCAGAATGAAACAGAAAAAAATGATGTAAAACAAAGAAAGATATATATGTATGTATATGCATATACATTCTAAAAAATATTATTGTTTGTGTCTCATGAGAGGTGAGCAAGAGTGAGACAAAGCATTACTTGAGAACAAAGGTCAAGAATTTTCTAAAATTGACAAAAGACATTAAAGCATAGGTTCAAGAGTGCTTTTAGGAGTTTGCATCGTGGTGCAGTGGTTAACGAATCCGACTAGGAACCGTGAGGTCGTGGGTTCGATCCCTGGCCTTGCTCAGCAGATTAAGGATCCAACGTTGCCGTAAGCTGTGGTGTAGGTTGCAGGCTTGGCTTGGATCCTGCATTGCTGTGGCTCTGGTGTAGGCCGGCGGCTACAGCTCCGATTGGACCCCCTAGCCTGGGAACCTCCATATGCCTCGGGAACGGCCCTAGAAAAGGGCAAAAAGACAAAAAAGAAAAAAGAAAAAAAGAGTGCTTTTAATATCAACCAGGATAAAGACATAGAAAATCACATCTCAGAATAGAGTTGCTTCTGGAAAAAAAAAAATTCTTAAAAGCAGCCAGACAGGAAAAAAATATGATTTCTGAAGGAGAAACATAAACCTTCAAGTTGACTTCTCACTAGAAAACAATGAAGTCAGAAGGCAATATAATAAAATCTTTAAAGGATTTAAAGAAAATAACTGTTAACCTAGAATTGCTTTCCTAGTAAAACTGTCCTTCAAAAGTAAAGATAAAAATAAGAACATTTTAGATGAACAAAGACTGGAACAATTTTTCACTAAGAGATTCATAATAAAAGAAAAGATGCTCTTCAAGCAGAACTATCTTATTAATCTTTTCAAAGAACCAACTTTTGGCTTTATTACTCCTAGATGGGAAATATTTATATTCTATTTCAGCAATTTCTTCTCAAGGACTCCAGGGCAGAGAGACAGAGAGACAGACAGAGACAGAACAAGAGGAGGGTCTTACAAGTCAATAAGAGAAAGACAAACAGACAGAAAAAAAAAATGCCCAGAAGATTGGATGACTACTCCACACACATATATATGTATATATATATAATATGTGTATGTGTGTGTATGTGTTATATGTGTGTGTATACACATACATATACATATATATATATACACACAAATGGTCATGAAATATATGAACACAAGCTTAACGTCATTAGTCATCAGAAGAAATACAAATTTTAAAATACAAATTAAAAAGTAAAAGAGGAGTTCCCGTCGTGGTGCAGTGGTTAATGAATCCGACTAGGAACTATGAGGTTGCGGGTTCGATCCCTGCCCTTCCTCAGTGGGTTAACGATCCTGCGTTGCTGTGAGCTGTGGTGTAGGTTGCAGACGTGGCTCGGATCCCACGTTGCTGTGGCTCTGGCGTAGGCCGGTGCCTACAGCTCCGATTCGACCCCTAGCCTGGGAACCTCCATATGCCGCGAGAGCGGCCCAAGAAATGGCCAAAAAAAAAAAAGACAAAAAATAAAATAAATAAAAAGTAAAAAAGACAATGGGAGAAAAAATTATGTATACATGTATGTGTAACTAGGTCCCCAGGCTGTAAAGTGGGGGAAAAAAAAAGTGTGTTGGGGGAAATAACAATAATAAATAAATAAATAAAATACAAAAAATGGAAAAAATAAAAACAATATTCTTTCATCCTGAAAAAATAAAATAAAAATAAAAGAGAGCTACACACTCACCAAGATAGCTAAAATTTTTAAAGATAGATGATATCAATTGTAGGCGAGGATACAGAGCAATATTGACTTCTGAGCTCCTGGTAAGACTGTAAATTGGTACAACCACTTGGAAGACTGGTAGCATCTATCAAATCTAAATGTGTGTATAGGAGTTCCCATCGTGGCCCCGCAGACGTGAATCCAACTGGTAACCATGAGGTTGTGGGTTTGATCCCTGGCTTCACTCAACGGGTCGGGAATCAGGCGTTGCCGTGAGCTGTGGTATAGGTCGCAGACACGGCTTGGATCTGGCATTGCTGCGCTTGTGGCATAGGCCAGCAGCTGTAGCTCCGATCGGACCCCTAGCCTGGGAACCTCCATATGCTGTGAGTGTGGCCCTAAAAAAAAAAAAAAAAAAAAAAAAAAAGCTAAATAAATAAATGTGTGTGTGTGTGTACTTGACGACTCAGAAATTTCACTAATAGGTATGTACCCAAGAGAAAAAAAAATGTACATGTGTGCACTAGGACCCTCCTCACATCACAGACCAACCACTCTAGGAAAAACAAATCCCTGTAGCTCTGTATGTCCATCTGCTAAACAATCTTGCACTGCCATACACCTGAGATGGAATAGTGTCAGAGTGGGACGAAATGCAGAAGCACTTGCTTGGATACCTACGTCTGAAGAGAATAGAATCCAAGCATTTAAGGAAGTAGATTGTGGTAAATCCTTAGTAATTGAACTTTAAAGAATGTGCTGCACCCCTCTACATTCTACTTCACTACTACCTGTAAAAGAATGAAATTAGAGCATTCTCTAGCACCACCCAAAAAATAAACTCAAAATAGATTGAAGACTTAAGTGTAAAAGTAAATACTATAAAACTCCTAGAGGAAAACATAGGCAGAACACTCTTTGACATAAATCACAGAAATATCTTTTTGGGTCTGTCTCCTAGATTAATGGAAATAAAAATAAAAATAAACAACTGGGACCCAATTTAACTTAAAAGCTTTTGCACAGCAAAGGAAATCATAAACAAGATGAAAAGAAAAGCTACAGAATGGGAGAAAATTTTTCAAATTATGAGACCCACAGGGGTTAATTTCCAAATATACAATCAGCTCATATAGTCCAATAGTAATAAAAAAAAACCTCAATTTAAAAATGAGCAGAGGGGAGTTCCCGTCGTGGTTCAGTGGGTTAAGGGTTCAGTCCCTGCCCTTGCTCAGTGGGTTAAGGATCTAGCATTACCGTGAGCTGTGGTGTAGGTTGCAGATGCGGCTCGGATCCCGCATTGCTGTGGCTCTGGCGTAGGCTGGCGGCTACAGCTCCGATTGGACCCCTAGCCTGGGAATCTCCATATGCCCCCCCAAAAAAATAAATAAATAAATAAAAATGAGCAGAGGACCTAAGTATTTAGACATTTCTCCAAAGAGGACATACAGATGGCCAACATGCACATGAAAAAAAAAATCAACAAATATTCAACATCAATGATTATTAGAGAAATGTAAATCAAGACTACAATGAGGTATCATCTTTCTCTGATTACAATGATCCTCATCAAAAAGTCTATAATAATAAATGCTGAAGAGGTGGGGAGAAAAAGGAAACTTCCTACACTCTTGGTGAGTTGTAAATTGATGCAACCACTATAGAGAACAGTATGGAGATTCCTGAAACAAATACAAATAGAGTTACCATATAATCCTGCAATCCCATTCTGGGACGTATATCCAGAAAAAACTCTAACTCAAAAGGATATATTTACCCCAATGTTCATAGCAGAACTGTTTACAATAGCCAAGCCATGGAAGCAACCTAAATGTCCATCAACTGATGAATGGATAAAGATGTGGTGGGTGTGTGTGTATACACTATTTCATTATATATTTATTTTACTCAGCTGATAAAAAAGAATAAAATAATGCTATCCTCAGCAACATGGATGAGACCTAAAGATAACCATACTAGGTAAAATAAGCCAAAGAAAAAAAAATACCATATAATATCACGGATATGTGGAATCTAAAAAAAAAAAAAGATACAAATGAACTTATATACAAAACATAAATAGACCCACAGGAGTAGAAAATAAACTTATGGTTTCCAAAGGGGAAAGGTGGGGAGGGATAAATTAGGAGTTTTGGATTAACATATACATGCTATTATATATAAAATAGATAACCAACAAGGATCTCCTTATATATGGAAATATACTCCATATTTTGTAATAACCTATAAGGGAAAAGGATCTGAAAAAAGATGTATATGTATATATCCTTATACACACACATACATCCTTATATACGCACACAGATACCTATAACCTGAAAAACAATATTAAATTACTTATATATAGATGTATATAACTGAATCACTTTGCTATATACCTCAAACTAACTCAATATTGTAAATCAACTATACTCTAACAAAAATAAATAAATAAAAATAAACAATATACTGGAGTTCCCTAGTGGCACAGAAGGTTAAGGATCTGGTGTTGTCACTGTAGTGGCTCAGGTGCTGCTGTAGTGCAGGTTCAGTCCTAGTCCGGGAACTTCCACATGCCCCACGTGTGACCCAAAAGAAAACAAAAATGTCTCGTTGGTCTTAGCCAGAACTGAGCTCCCTGATCTATTCTAACTTGCACCCAAAATTTTAAAATTGCAATAAAACATGCCTCACCTACCAGGAACACTATCGACTAGAGAAATTGAGGGTTTTTTCAAGGCACTTCTGAAACTTGGACAAGATCATACCTTTCAGGAAAAGGAGATCAAGACATGGACATAGAGAAAATGGTTATTTGTCCAGATTCATTCCCTTCCACATTATTCTTTCATCTTAAATTACACACTATAACCAAGACCACTCACTCTGACAATGCATTTTCCCAACAGTCCACTGTAAATCTTCTCCACATCTGGCAACAGGGTCTCCAACAAGAGAGTATCCTTCATTGCAACTGTACACTATGTTTTTCCCAACAGGAAACGTGGTCTCTTCATTCTAAACAGAAATAAAAAATGGATAAAGGAAGAGTATATCTATTTTGCATTAATAAAATGTTTCTTTAGAGATATTTGACCTATAAATTATGACTTCTTTAATCATCAGGCAACCTATATTCAAATAAATCATTCTGAAAACTATCTGTAAATCATTTTTCCCTGTAGAGTCCAAGCCAACAATCCTGGCACCACCATTAATTGAAATAAAGCTATAAATGCCACTGTACTATAATTTATTGATTGCTCTCCTAAAACCAAGCTCTATGCTGAATATTTTACTAAAATTATTAGTGCGGAGTTCCCATCGTGGCTCAGCAGAAACGAATCTGACTAGTATCCATGCGGATGCAGGTTCAACACCTGGCCTTGCTCAGTGGGTTAAGGATCAGGTGTTGCTGTGGTGTAGGTCGCAGACACAGCTTGGATCCACCGTGGCTATGGCTGTGGCATAGGCTGGCAGCTACAGCTCTGATTCAACCCCTAGCCTAGAAATCTCCATATGCCGTGGGTGCATCCCTAAAAAGACAAAATAAAATAAAATAAAATAAAATAATTCAGCAGACACTGCCCAAGTAACTTCTCTTATACTGTCAGCAAAGCCTATTGTCAGATTTTGGAAATGACCTTGTCAATCAACTCTTCATAGTAAGGTGTTATGGGCTGTCCATTGGCAACACTATCCAAAAAAATGCCAGTTTGAACCAGTAGAAATTTCAAATCCTATCAACATGTTCATGAAAGTTTAGATTCCTCACTGATGACTTTTAGGGGAAATATATTATTGATTTTTGCCCACCACTGTCCCTCTCCAGCCCCATCCTGGAAGGGGAGTGCTGCTGGACCTGGGTCAGATTCAAGGACATGTCATTAGTATAGAGCCCCAGGAGGAGAGTTTCATGGTGAAGAAAGGAAGAATTTGAAGTCTGAGCCTTGAGGGGGAAATTATGCTCATTTTTGGTCTCTCTTTGTTCCTTATCCTTCTAGTTCCCTGCTACCCAAGAAAACGATGAGGAAAATCAGGCTGGGAGAAGGCTTGAAGCTGGATTGGCTCTGCCGCAGGCATTAGAATACAATTCTGTGATGCCTTCTCCTCAGAGTCTTGCTCCCCCTGGCCCAGTTTGGCTCCAGCAGGGGAGCTGGTAGGAAACAGAGGGCCCAGGTTGGTATTGAAGAAGGGACTTCTAAGTGGCAAAGTCTAACTCACCAGTGTCTAAACCTGGCCATCTTTGTCAGACCCAGGAGCAGCAATTTTTAAAAAAGGAAAAAAAAAAAGACTCTGAAGCCCTACCCTAAACCTATAAAATGACAAAAGGCGGAGAGCAAGCGGCAAGCAGGGATCTATATGGTTAAGTTTCCTGGGTGCCTGTGAAGTAGCCAGTCCACGGGACAGTACTTTCATCCCCCAGCTCCTTACAGGACACACGTGCACGGGAGTTTAAGACAGCAGCTTCATGTTTGCTGAAGCACATGAGTTTGCTTGGCCTCATTCTACAAGCATGTTCCTCAGAAACTTCATGGATTATGGTGACTATAGTGGGACAATATAAGTGTTAGAGATGCTAGCACTCTAGCAGGGAAATAGGGAAAGTTCTCTATGCTAGAGATACTAGCATAATCTCTCTTTCCCTACACACACACAGACACACACAAACACATGCATATACACATATACATACACACAAATATACACACAAATACATGCCAACACACATGTAGACACACAAAAAAATACATACACATACATACCAATACACATATGCATAACACATACACACACACAAACACAATACACATACACATATACACCCAAACATACATGCATACACACATACACACACATACCAACACACACATATACATATACACACACACACAACTCTTCCCAACAGTACCTACATTTGGGGAAACTTCAGCAAATACTCAGGGAGTGTATGTTCAAGGGTCTACCTGGAGTTTGGAGCCAAAAGTCTCATCACAACAAGGAATGAGAAAAGCATGAGTTACTGTGGCCCCAAAGCCAAGAAATTCTCCCAGAATGACAAGTGGCAGATGATTTGTGTTCCTTCCTGAACAAGAAAATTGCTCAAAGTACAAGGACTCATATCTCACCAGACACTGGCTAAATGTTTTACTGGCTCCTGGAATGAATCTAATGCTTCACCCCAACCCCCTTTTCATGGAAAACTTAAAGAGATTCCTTTCAGTGGGGAAAGTTCTCTATGCTGAAAAACTTGGTTATAGATTCCTATTTTCATGTTTAGAGTGGAAATGTTTAGCAGACCTCTGTCATAATTATATTTCTAATTCATTGGGTGGTAATATCAATTTCCCTTACCACAGAGGGTTTACTGCCCTCTAGAGAATTCTAATCACTTTGGGCCAAAGAAGAAAAGTCACAAACAAAAACCCTCACCACTAAAACTAAAATGCACACATAAAACATGTTTAGCACTGGTTCATCGTGGAAAGAAGAAATAGATTATGACATCAGTAGAGAACTAGAACTTGGAGCAAAGAGTATGTGTAAAGGAAAAAATATATCTTTCATAACTAACTTGAACAAATCCATCTTTCAAGGCAGGAGGTGATGGACAGAATTCTGTTGGAACCAAAGACAAAGGGAAACAATGTGGTTCAAGCAACCTGAAAAGAAAAAGGAAACAAAATATCATTAATATGATGGATTTCCATAGTTTAATAAATGTCTACATTACAGTGAATTTTTCATTTGCATCTGAAGGGACTCCATTCATGTAAGTACATAGAGGCAATATTTTTGTCATTTTCAGAACCAAATATTTGATCATATCCTCTGATAGAAAACACAAACGTAAACTCAGGTTTCCAAAAGATAACTACTAGATCAGTAGTACAGAAAACAAAGGGAAAGAAAAGAAAAAGAAATAAAAGTCTTTAGACAATTTCTGTGATTTCTGGAGGTCACCTGTCTCACACCTATTTTTCTCCTATTGTTTGGGTCTCAACTACCTTTAACACAAAATGGATTTTGTATTGAAAATGAGGTGATTTGAGTCTGTGATCCTGCAAGAGAGGCAACACAAAATAATGACTTTTGACTGAGCACTCGCTATGTGCGAGGCACCACGGCAGGTGTTCTACAAATGCACATCAGCTCAATTCCCCTTCATGGTAGCCCTATCTGCTCTGTGGAGAAAGGCTCAGGAAGTTCAAATAACTTGTGTAAGGTTACAGAGTGAAAAAATACCAGGGCTGGCTTCACATCCAGGCAGTTAGGCTCCTCAAATCCCGCTCTATCTACCTCTCACAAGGCAGTCTTTAAGGGACCTCGCAGTACTCAAAATGATAACAATGACGTCCGTCATCAAACAGTCGTGTTCAGTAGTGGCCTCAGTCGCTACCACCGGTATTATCTCCACTCCAGAAACAAGAAACCTGAGGGAAGCATTACCAACAGCCTGGGAGCATCACCTCCTTTATATCCCTGCCACACCAGTATGCTTCATTCTTCACACGTCTGAGTTTCAGAAATTCAGACGTGTGAAAAGAACGCAGAAACTCAGACATGTGAAGAATGAAGCCTAATTTCCCTTTTTGTACTAAGAGGATGAGGATGGAGCCTCTCCTCTGAGCACCAAGAAGGGTGAGAATTCTCTCAGTGCCTTCCTTAGCATGCTCCTGTCTGTCCAGCTTGGTGTACAAAGGCAGGGGATATACGCCCACTCAGGCAGAGGCCTCCTCAGAGACCCTCATCTTCCCAGAGGTCTGTGTCCTAAAGCCAGCATTCTCCTCCTACCACAATTTCACGTGCTCACCAACTCCCTCAGCCCAAGAGATACCAGTTATCGTTGGGTTACGAGGCACCCACGACCTGGGACTAAGGCATCTCACCTCCCTATGCTAATACCAGACACCCAAGCCTCTTACATCCTCCTTCTACTCAAATTATCTTACCAGAATGTTTGCTGACCCCTGATCAGAAAAGGTTAATAAAGACAGTTTAAAACAGTGGAGTGTTGGTTAAGAATTCTGACCCGGGGGTATGATTCAGCAATTTAAGCATGTTTGAAGATAGCTTTTGCAAGACCCTGGCAAGTGGGAAGTTGGTATCAGAAAACTGGGCTAATCAGCGGTGATGTGAGCCATTTCAAATGTGTGCTTCATTCTTGGTCCAAAATAAACAAATAAGCGGAAGTGGTATATCTGAAAAGTAAGATAGCTATTGTTGTGCCAGGCACCATACTAATCACCCTACATTAACTTCATTTAATTCTGACAATACCCTTTTTAATACATCTACTATTATTATCCTAGTTTTAAAAATGTGGCAAGGAACTTGCCCAAAGTTATGGAGCAAGTAGGTGGCAGATCTACTTTATGCCAAGCTGCTGCTCACATCCACTGAGCCAGACTGCCCCCCAGTTCCCCAGCCTCCTGTAACACTTGCATCAGGAAAACCTGAAGTGCCCAAGTTCAAGTTGGCCATAACAGGCCTCTCTCCTTCAACTGACCCCAGTGCTAATGAAATGGAGCAGGACCCTCTGGCCCTCCCCCCTCCACCCCAACCATGTCCTCTGCCTGCCTTTTGTTTGTAGAAAAACTTTAGCCAAAGAATAAGTTTAATCAGAGAAATAAGAAAATGCAGAAGCAGAGGGAAATAGTCAAACAAGACCAAATAATAATAGTTTATTCATTAAGCAAAGTCAAGGACATTTAGTTCCTCCTCAAGGGCTATAGATAACATTCTGAGTCATATCATTTAAGCTGTCTTGTAGACACTGAAACTCCCACCAGATGGAAGATGTTAACTGCATGATAACCAGACCATAGCCAGGACATAAGCTGCCACAATTCCAAGAACTGGCCTCAAAGAAATAGGAACAAACTGACGCTGGAACTGAAGACTAACTGTACTTAAAACAATCAAGATGATGCTGGTCAGACCACCACATGATCAATTTCAAGATGACTTTCAGAGCTGACTGTTGCTGTTTCTGCATGTAGCCCCCTCCCTTCACCTATAAAAGCTTTTGCCCACTGATTGTCAGGGCAGGGAAAGGGTCAGCCACAGGATAGAAGTCTGTGCTCCCACCTCCCCGGTTGCTGGCATCCAAAATAAAGCAAACTTTTCTTTCCACCAGCCTTGCCTCTATTGGCTTTGAAGTGGCAAGCAGCCAGATCCCAATTTCGGTCATGCTGAGAGCATAGCACTTCCTGATTAAAAAAAAAAAATCTCCATTTAAGGTTTCAATCTTTCGATTGCAGCAATTGTGTGGTCCATGCTGACTGCAGAGGGCACTGAGTTTTATCTAACTGCCAGAAGATCTGGTCCCCATTACCGAAGATGCTCCAGATCCTCATCTTCGCATTGCCTGCTTTCTGACGTTTCTCCAATACAGGATTTCCCACCCCCACTGGGGGGTGGGTTATTGCATTTTCGGCTCCTTGTTTTCTTCCCTTGGACACAGGGGCCCCAAGAGGACCAGCAACTCCACCCTCCATCAACGCCTCCTATAAATGAGAGAGGTTGTTCAGAAAGTGCCTGGAGAGCAAGATTTCAGAGTTTGTGCTAAGCTTCCTGCTATGTGGTTATTGGGGGAGGGAACGATCTGGGGATTTATTACCTTCACTCTGTTCACTGAAGTCTTCTGCAGTGGCCAGAATGTCTCTGCACACTGACCAATGCACTTTCTTTATAAGAAAAGAATTGTCCTTATTAAGACTGGATTAATGAACTTCTTGCAATAATACCTTAAATGGTTTATTATTCTACAACTGTTCTAAAGCATTTTCACATGCACATTATCATTCATTTGTTTCTCACAGGAATGAATGCAGGTGGGCAAGAGGTCTCTTAAGGTTCTCATTAGATAGGCGTGGAATCCAAGACAAAGTGGTTAAATGTTATGGCCGATGCTGTACCAGCTGCCAAGAGCCATAACCGGATTGTATCTCAGTCTTATGGCTGAGTTCAGGCTCTTGTTATCACCCCTACTATCTCTCAATAAGGCAAATAAGTTCCTATTTGTTGTTTTTGTTGTTGTTCTTGGCCACAGCCACGGCATATGGAAGTTCCTGGGCTAGGAATCAAATCCAAGCCTCAGCTGTGACCTCCACCAGAGCTGTGCCATTGCTGAGCCAGGGATCGAACTGGTGCCACCACAGAGACAAACCGGGTCATTAACTCACTGTGCCATAGCAGGAACTCCCATAACTTCCTATTGTTAAAGCAATGATTGGGTGTAAGAAGAACATAGTCTGTTGGGTACTCCAGGTGGCCAAGCCCTGTGCTAATGCTGTACAAAATGAGGAAATGCATAAGTAGGAGAAATGCTTCTACCTCCTGTTAGCATCCTCCTCCAATCCACAGACACCTCCTCAACTCACCCTGGCCATCTTCCACCTCAGGGCTGATTCATGGCTCACAGTTCTTTCAGCATTTTCCCCATTATATTTCTTGGGGGAGGAAAGAGAAAATGTGCAGCATATTCCAGAGCTTTGCTTTCCTAGTTAGGAACTGGTCTCAGAAACCATTGTCCCAAAGCATGATTTCCTAATAATAGATGAGTAGATTGACTGCTCCTTGGCTATTTCTACTGTGTGACCTACATCCATCTTCTTTTACTCCCTCCACGCTAACTCCTCAGTATCACACACACCAAAACTAAAATAATTTACATAACTGTCCCATGGTCTTCCTTGCCCTTTCTTCTATAATTAAAAATTGAGTTAATAAAATAGCCCCCTAACATTGTAAATCAAGTATACTTTAATTTTAAAAATAAATAAAATGAATAAATTTTTAAAAATACAATATACGGGAAAAAAATGTAAAATAAATGAATAAATAAAGTAGTCCCTTGGGTATATTAACAGGTAATAACAGCTTAATGTATTATGGTTGCTACTCCATCTCTCACCAGCAGGGGGAGCTTTCATTTTATAAAAATAGCTGTAAATCCAAGCCTCCACAGTGGTGGCATTTCAGTTTACCAGGACAGATCACTTGGGAAGACATTTGAAAGCAAGGATGCCTTCTTGATGCTTGTCCATGGTCTATTCGTGTACTTATTCATTTATCAAACATTTATTAAGTGACTTCTCTGAGTGAAGCCCTCTGTCCAGCTCTGGGAATAAGGGGTCAAACAGTTCTGACCTTAAGAAATGAGCTTTCTAGAGGAAAGAGACATATAAATAAATATAAAAACAAATATACACAAATCATCTCATATTTTGACTTTATGAAGTCAACTTCACATACTAGATATTTAAAGCACCAAGTACGCTGTCAGGCACACAGCTGATGTTCAACAAACATTTGTGAATGATTGACAAATGGGACATAACACAAAATAGAAAGAAAGTAGTTTCCAAGAGCTTGCTATTAGAAAGGTTAGCGCAAATACAAGCTCCATAGATCTAAGTTATGACAAATCCTTAATGAGATGATTCTGGAAGAATGGAGGTGTTTTAGGCATAAATCTATTCTAGTGGAGAGTGGAGAGTAGAAGGCAAGGTGGGTCTGTTAGTTCAGATGGAAAAGTAGAGAGACAACAGAGGGCTGTGACCCCAGTGGCTACAATCCAGAGTGGGATAGAGAAGGAGATACTAAATTCAAAGCCTGATGAGACTTCCAAAGTTCTCTATTCTCAAAGAAGCACAATCTCAAAGGCCAGAGGGAAAGGGCCTTTTCAATGTGTTCAGCATTACTGGAGAGAATGCAGCACACTGACCTGCATGATCCCCTACGAGGACTCCTTGTTCACACGCCACACCAAATGTGTTTGGTTTGCAATGGCACTGACACTGGGTCCCCTCGACACTGGCCATGCCACCGTTTTGACAAGGTTGGCAATGGCAGGAGTCAAATTCATCCAGATACTCCTCCAGGGCCCGTTTCAAGTATAGTCTTTTCACAGACGCACAGGGTACTTCCTTTACCAGCTCATACAAAGGTGTCAGCTACACAGATAAAGACATCCTGGTCAGTAATCAGGGTTTTAGGTGAGAATATTTTCCTTTCAGCACTTTGACTCAATCCCCATTAAAACAAAGCCAAAAGGCCCACTGATGTTAATTCCAACTATTTCTTGTTCAAATATAAAGAGAAAGCAATTAACTTTCTTTATAAGACAAAGCCAGGAAAAAAAAATAGGACCAGATGGGGAAGGGATAATATTTGGGAAGGGATAATATTTTTACCTTGTGTGCATGCATAAAATGTTTAAAAACCAATAGGATGTTCATTTTCTAGTTATTGAAAGATTATTTTGAAGGCAATACATTTCCTCCCCTGCAGAGGGGAGGAACAAAG
The DNA here is from genome assembly GCF_016906955.1 of Phacochoerus africanus. Taxonomy (NCBI): domain Eukaryota; kingdom Metazoa; phylum Chordata; class Mammalia; order Artiodactyla; family Suidae; genus Phacochoerus; species Phacochoerus africanus. Next base: position 54,229,252 of record NC_062544.1, read on the forward strand.
GGAAATGCACTTAAATTACAGTCAAGAGGTAAGTGCAATTAAATTTAAGATTAAATATCTTGGCTCTGAGATACTTAACACATCTCTCTAGTGGAGATCATGATTCTCTCTCCCTGAAGAAATTTTCAACAGGTGGGCATTACGGCTCCGTGTTGGAGAAGTCTAATGAAGAGCAATTTTGAGACCAGAGATATGCTCGCTAAGCTCCAATTATCTGCTCTCTCAGAAACAAAAAGGCTCTGATTTATAGCCTTGGCCAATTTCTGCAGTGTAAATATTCTCACCATGGCCAGTTTGGGGCTACCACCATGATGTCACTGAGCACGTCGTTGGGAGACATGTGCACCACTGGCTCTTGAGAGAGTCAGCACGAGCTGGCTGGAGCAGCACCAGCATGGAGGTGTAACTGGGTCACCATGCTATACAGTAGAAAAAAAAATCATATTGGGGAAATAATTATTAAAAAATAATAATAATAAAATGAAAAAAAAGTGAATTCATTCCATTAAGATTGATATATTAGGGAATAAAATGAGCATATTGCAAATTTTGTGTTTCCTTATGTACGATTTTGTCTATAAGAAATACCAGGTGAACACAGAAAACTGTGCACCACTGAACCAAGCCACACAGAAGTACACAAAGCACACACACAAGCGCACACCTCAAACACCCATCTAGTTCACCACCTATAGAATAAAATACACCCATCCACAAAGGGTGTTACCACTGCCCATCATTTCTGATAGCATGCCTTCTACCACTTCCCAATAATTCACAAGCAACCCTTCCATCACCCAGCAAGCTTAGATCTTCTTCTGGGAATGTGCTACATTTACTGTACACATGTACATACAGGCATTTCTTAATTTAACATATATAAAACTGTTACTGTTTTTATTGTGCCTTTTTCTTTTTTTTAATGGCCCCACCTGCAACACATGGAAGTTCCCAGGCCTGGGAATGAATCCGAGCCCTGGCTTCAACCTACGCTGCAACTGCTGTAACACTGGATCTTTTGACCCACTGTACCAGGCCAGGGATCGAACCTGTGCCTTCTCAGTGACCAGAGCTGCTGCAGTCAGATTCTTAACGCACTGCATCATAGCAGGAACTCCTATTGTGCCTCTTTTTTAATGAGTGTCACAGATAAAGTTTTTGAGTGTTGTGTTCCTTACCCCTTTTTTCCCATAAGCCCTGTGGTCTTTAGTGTGCAATTTTGCCTTAACTCTCTGATTTTTAAAAACACATATATTGTGTCATTAAAAGAACTGACATGTCAATAAAACATCCTAAAATTCTGCCAGCCAAATTGGTTCTTTTTAGAACTGATTTGCACAACTCTAGGAGCCTATAAGCCACAGCCACAGGAAGAAAGCTGTTCTGACAAACCTAACACTAGACAAGCCTAAATGCCTTCCTCTTGCAAGAATATCTAACTCCTTGAATCGGGGATCAAGGAAAACATAATCAAATTTAGGTCAAAAGCTTGAAATGCAAATTTTATCATTAATTTCTCTTGGGCTTTACCAGACATTTAACCTTTACAACTGAAATATGGACATACAAGATAATGAACCTTCTGTTTCCTATTATATATACATTCATTTTACTATACAAAACATAATTGGGAAATGCTAATTACAACCTTCTCTGTTTAACCACCTTGATTTAATCTTGATTTCCCAATGCCCGTAAACATGACTGCTTTCTGGTGCCTTCAGCAGAGCATCACATACCTTTTGTTTTATGACTTGGGGAAGATCAGTCACAGATCCTGCCCAGGAAGAATATCGTTGTTTGTTTCCAGCAGGGTTGTCCAGCTCCAGGTAACTAAGGCCAGACACAAAGCCAGGACGTCCCCCTCTGACAAACGGGACCCCTCGCAACACATTACTCTGAGTTCCTACTCAAGGAGAAATCAGATGAAATAAGTTACAATGCATAAATGAAATGAAAATGAGAACAGAAAAGTGAAAGTCAAGTATTTTAACACAATCCATCCAACTATATGACATTCTGGAAAAAGCAAAACCATGGAGACAGTAAAAATACCTGTGGTTGCCAGGGCAGTGGATAGGAGGGATTTTTAGAATTTTTTGTGGATTTTCAGAGGATTTTTAGGGCAGTGAAATTGCTCTGTGTGCTAATATAGTGTATACACATCTTTATGAATTTGTCCAAACCCACAGAATGTACAACACGGAGTGAACTTGCAGGTAAACTATGGGCTATGGGTGGTTATTATGTGTCAGTATAAGTTCATCAGTTGTACCAAATGGACCACTGTGGCTGAGGATGCTGATAGTGGAGGAGGTTCTGCCTGCGGAGACAGTGGGATATGGGAACTCTCCATACTATCTGGTCAATTTTTTATGAACTTAAAAACTACTCCAAAAAAATATCTACTTCTCTCTCTTCCCGCCAAGAAACAAAATTTAGTGCTTCCTACTAAGCCGTGGTTCTACTGTTTGATTATAAGATTGCAGTTGTATTTCTAATGAGCAAAGGAATCACTGGTCTAATACTGTATGTCCTGCTCTTTACCTGCAGCTTTTGGTAGCTTTTCAGACTGAAGGTTCATTACTAATTTTTTTGGTATCAGTAAAGCTTGCTTCTTATTTGAAATGTTTGTTTTTCACTTTTACAGTAAAACCTCATTCATTCCTCCTGGATAGATAATGAGTTAAGCTGACGGGTCTGCTGAAGCAAATTAATAGTTGGTAGGGAAGCCTGTTGTTTCTGGACTATTTAAACAATTTCAGCACTCTTTTGAGCACCCTTTTACCAGTTGACAGGTCAGTTACTAATCACTGTTTTCAATTATATTAAAATAACTTCTGTGAGGATCTTTACGAGGCCACACCTTTTTTTAGATGCACTCAATTTATTCTTTACACATAATATTTATATCTGTGTATTTCATGGAGAATTTAAATATTTTTCTTTTAAATTTATGGACGTTTTCAACTAAACAACTTCACCTTGTCCCGAATGAATTTTAATTAATTTAGGTTTTATTGTAGCTTATTTTTCTCTCAGTGCATCTTGCTATGTAATTTGCTTGTTTTCATTTTGGTTTTTGAATTGTTTCTTTTATTCACAGTCTCTTAAACTCAGTGAGGCCCACTCTGCCTTGTGAAGGTCCAAAACTCCTAGAAAACTTTGTACATTAAACCATTTTATAAAACCAAGTTTGACTAAATACTTTCAAGTTTGTTTTGTCCTTAGAAAAACAGAACATTTTACATCAGAATTATCTGCCTGCATTTAAAAACTGTCAAACTACCTTAAAGTACGTTTCCATTTGTATTACTTTGGGGCTAAGGGTTAAATGTCTTCATAGGCAAAAATCTTCTACATTCTCACTTTAATATCTTAAACTGTTATGCTGTAAACGATTTTAGTTTCGTGGTCCTTTTCGGTTTTTTAATTTCCTGTACGTTTATGTTCCTCTTCACTGAATTTCATATTTGAAAGACTATTGCCTTGATTGAAATAAATTTGCACAACCATTGCATTTCCAACCAACGGCATTTCCATTGCTCTCTGGTTGGAAATGCCGCTGGTTTGGGGATAGACTTAAATGCCCTTGTGGACCCCCTGGGGAGCACTCTGCCTTGACCTCCACACTAAGGCTGTGGTAAAGAGAAGACCAAAAGCCATGACTTTCTCAGGTGTACATCAGGGAGCTCAGCAGGGCCCTCTTTTTTTTTTTTTTTGTCTTTTTGCTATTTCTTTGGGCCGCTCCCTCAGCATATGGAGGTTCCCAGGCTAGGGGTCGAATCAGAGCTGTAGCCGCCAGCCTACGTCAGAGCCACAGCAATGCGGAATCCAAGCCGCGTCTGCAACCTACACCACAGCTCACGGCAACGCTGGATCATTAACCCACTGAGCAAGGGCAGGGACCAAACTCGCAACCTCATGGTTCCTAGTCGGATTCGTTAATCACTGCGCCAAAACGGGAACTCCAGGGCCCTCTTTTTGGTGACCCTGTAGGGACTTCGTTGTTTCTTTCTGACTCAAACAATAGGGAATCCCTTTTTTTTTACTCCTCAGAGGAATTGTTCTTTGGTTCATAACTTGGTTATTTTCTCCACGAATTAGTTTCCTGTGCTGATTTCATTGGAATGTAAGCTCCAGGAACTCTGAAAGAGCAGGGATCCTGTCTATTTTGTCTTCTGCTGTATCACCAGCACATAGATGAGTGTCTGGAGTACATAGTCAATACTCAATAAAAATATGTTCAAAGAATTTCTAAAAAAAATAATGATATCTATTAAAAGAGAAAAGACACAGTCATCACCTGACAGTAGAGGACTATTAAGAAATTATTATTCAGGAGTTCCCGTCGTGGTGCAGTGGTTAACGAATCCGACTAGGAACCATGAGGTGGCGGGTTCAGTCCCTGCCCTTGCTCAGTGGGTTAACGATCCGGCGTTGCCGTGAGCTGTGGTGTAGGTTGCAGACGCGGCTCGGATCCCGCGTTGCTGTGGCTCTGGCGTAGGCCGGTGGCTACAGCTCCGATTCAACCCCTAGCCTGGGAACCTCCATATGCCGTGGGGGCGGCCCAAAGAAATAGCAACAACAACAACAATAACAACAACAACAAAAGACAAAAAAAAAAAAGGAAATTATTATTCATACTCTTAATGCTCTCAGTGTAATAAGAATACTGGTTATACAGATTGACTATCTTGCTACTTAGATGATACATGCATATATTTAGAGATGGAACATGATGACTGAAACTTCCAAATAGTTCAACAAATATTATAAATATTTTAAATATATATCTACATATGGCTAAAAGTCAACATAAAACTCTATGTAGATATCCATATATCAATTATCAAAATAATAATTATTACATACAGAAGGTGGGTATATGGGTGTTTACCACTATGTTCTTTCAACTTATCTGTATGTTTGAAAATTTTCTCAAAATGTTGGGGGGAAATTCATTGCATCTGGAATACTAATTATAAGAAAAACACTATTAATTAACAGGCATACAGTAATATATAAAAAGTGTTCTAAAAAGTCTGAAGAGGGAGTTCCCATCGTGGCGCAGTGGTTAACGAATACGACTAGGAACTATGAGGTTGAGGGTTCGGTCCCTGCCCTTGCTCCGTGGGTTAACGTCCAGCATTGCCATGAGCTGTGGTGTAGGTTGCAGCCGCGGCTCGGATCCCGCATTGCTGTGGCTCTGGCGTAGGCTGGTGGCTACGGCTCCGATTCGACCCCTAGCCTGGGAACCTCCATATGCTGAGGGAGCGGCCCAAGAAATAGCAAAAAATAAAAAAATAAATAAAAAGTCTGAAGACTAGTCATTTTCATTGATGTGCCTATAATTTGAGAAATGTTTTCTTTTCCTTTTTTTTGTCTTTTGTCTTTTTAGGACCGCACCCTGGCATGTGGAGGTTCCCAGGCTAGGGGTCTAATTGGAGCTACAGCTGCCGGCCTACACCACAGCCACAGCAGCACCAGATCTGAGCTACGGCTGCGACCCACACCACAGCTCACAGAAATGCTGAATACTTAACCCACTGAGCAAGGCCAGGGATAGAACCTGCAACCTCATGGTTCCTAGTCAGATTTGTTTCAGCTATGCCAAGATGGAAACTCCCAGAAATATTTTCATCTCCATGTATAATTGATTTCCACCTGGTCAGGATGAAAATTCCTAACTTGCTGACCAGATTTGGAGTGATTTTCATTTCCTTTTTTTTTTAACTAAGTTTAACAATTTCAAATTTTATTTATTTTGAAATTTCAAATTTTTTATAAAATTTTGCAAATGCAAAAATTATGCTTTTATCATAAGAAATCATTAAAGCCTCAAATTTTTAATAAACTGCCTGAGTGCTTCCTCATCTTACCTGTGGACTACATTTTTAACATGCAAATAGTCATAATTCAAATACAGTGTATCAGAGTTCCCATGGTGGCTCAGTGGAAACGAATCTGACTAGCATCCATGAGGATGCAGGTTCGATCCCTGGCCTCGTTCAGTGGGTTAAGGATCTGGTGTTTCCTTGAGCTGTGGTGTAGGTTGCACATGCAGCTGGGATCTGGCATTGCTGTGATGTAGGCCAGTGGCTACAGCTCTGATTTAACGCCTAGCCTGGAAACCTCCACGTGGGAGGAAAAAAAAAAAAGACAAATACAGTGTATCACCACGTTCAGTCCCTGAACTACCTGAATCAGAATCACCTAGAGTGACTGCAGATTTCTGAGCCCCACTCAAGACCTAGGAGGAAATAGCTGAGAGAAAAGCTTAGAATCAGCATTTGAACAGGCTGCCCCAGGTAATCCCCCTGCATATCTAAATGTAAATCAGTTAAGTGCATACCTTAACTGACACATTGTTGACAAACTACAGATTCTAAGAAATCATCCTTTATATTCGTTTTTAAGCCTGTAGCCTCTATGTCTATACCTCTGTGAGTTCTCTGCCCAGCTGGCCCTCTTCCCCAGACCATCAGCCTGGGGCAACAGTGAAGGGCCCCGATTAGTTAACCAGACCTTGGAATCTCGTGCCTGACGCTTCCCAAATGTGGTCTTGGGCAATCTTTCTGTGCCTCAGTGTCCCTGTCCATAAAACAAGAATATGTATATTGCCCAACTCTTAGTAGGTGGAATATATTGGTGAATTTTTGTAAATCACTTAAAATTGTGCTGACACATTCACAAGTGCTACATGTTTGTTAAACACAAAGTAAAATAAAATCAGTGAGCAGTTTCCAGTTGGCAGCCCAACAAATAACTGATGTCAGCATCTTCCCAAAGCTCCCACTTTCATGCATATTTCCAGATTATTATATTTCCATCTTGTTCTAAAATTTCTCCTCCTATATCCTGCCAGCTAAAAGAAGATAGGCACTTTCTCTGGCATATTCACTGCTATATCACCAGTGACTAGAACAATTTCTAGCATGTTATTATAGCCTCCATAAATAGCTGAGGAATAAAGTATGTGAATGAACAAATAAACCTGGCTTAACACTCTGCCTCCCTCCTTCCTGCAGTCATCTACTAATATCCCAAGAATCCTCACTTCCTTGAGGAGAATTTTAGCACCTGGGTCAGTCTTCTCCTTTGTCCCAATTTCTGCCATCACCCCAGGAGGACTTGAGCTCCAGTTGTGCACCAAGGCCTGACACAGTACACCACAGTCTCACCTCCATCCCTGCTGCACTAAGAATCTCTTCATCTTCAGGCAGTTTAGTCTTAATTGCAACATCCAATGAAAAGTCTTCAGGCCTTCTTTTACTCAACTTCTCTCTTTCTCTCTGTCAACCTCTCTTCTACCTTCCACATTACTGATCTTTTCTGGTTCTTATCCTATCAGATGATTCCTTCTCAATCCCTCTTCTTTTGCTACAACCTTATCTTTGTCATCTTCGATCTAATCACTCCATGTATTAAATCCTTTAATGGCATCCTTTGCCATCAGTGGGAAACACAAACTCCAACAAGGTATCTAGCCACAATCTAAATGAGCTCACCTTTCCAGTTCCTTCTTCAATCACTCAAAGACTAACACGCCACTTCCCCCAACTCTGCCCCCACCATCAGTGCCACCACCATCATGCACCAAAAACTTTAACTGCACTGAGCATCTATGTCACAGAGTGCAACTGAAGCTTCCCCTGATGGTGTCATTTTTCCAGGCTAGTTTGCCAACCATCCTCATAGGGACAAAGGTGGTATACACTGAGGACAAAGTTACAGTACACAGGAGATGCCCAGTGAATTTCCACGCTGCATGATGTCTCACTGCTGTGACACATGAGAGAGAGATTAGGGTAAAAATAACCAAATGTTTGAAAAATACAAAATAGAACACCTGCTAAAATTTCAAAGGCCCTTGGAGATCAGGAATTAACCCCAAGAAAGAGAGACAGAGGTAAATTTGTAATGCAAACTGCCCTCTTCTCATTTACCTGAAGCTGATTTTAAGGCCTCTTCCATCGCCTTGCATTTGTGCTTTGATGATTTAAATAGAAAACTAATATGTGAGGAAGCACATTTCTTCTTATCCTCTGAACTAAGATCTGGGGGAAAAAAAATTTAAAGGTGCTTAGTTTACACATTTGTTGAAAATCTTCTTTGAGATGCTGGCCAGGTGTGAGAGTGGGCTCAGAGGTTGTTTTCTACCACTGTGGCCATATAATCAAAAGTGATATGGAGTTCGCATTGTGGTGCACCGATCCCGGGATCGGTGGCATCTCTGTAACTCCAGGACACAGGCTGTATTCCCGCCCCAGCACAGTGTGTTAAAGGATCTGGCATTGCTACAGCCTAGGTCGTAACTGCAGCTTGGATCTGATCTCTGGCCTGGGAACGCCATGTGCCACAGGGTGGCCAAAGAAGAAAAAAAAATAATAATAATAATAATAAATTTTAAAAGCAATATGATATGTACATTTTCAAGTGCTTTGGAAGGTTCGAGGGTCAGAAAAAAGTGATATTTAATTTTTGTAATAAACAAAAGATACATGCATTTATTTAGAGATAAAGCATCATGTGTCTGTAACTTACTTTCATATGGTTCAGCCAATATTGGCTTCCATTAGCTTTGACCAGAGGAATAGAGGTGCAAGGATAATTTCCACTTGAGACAGTGTAAGAAGCAGAAGACCTCTGAATCTCATGTAAGAAGTCTTACTCTTCTCCAGGGTGGTAAGAAAATACTGACTGATGAGGAGGATGCTGAAGAGGTGATTTGGAATGGAGAAGCAAGTGCAGCCATGAGCTTCAGGACAAAGTTAAGAAGGAGCAGGTTGGACTTGGAACATTAGTAAGCGGGAGCCAGAAGATCTCTGGAGAGCAGGAATGGATGCTAAGACATCACTCTCTCCTCCAACATGGTGGCAGCTGGTGAGGACCATTCTCTCACCATGAAGTCAACCAAGCATGAACTGAGAAGTGTGCCCTGATTCTAACACATATCAGGAAATTCCAGTAGCAAGGAAAAAACTAAGCTGATGTTGGAGCCTTCTTACAACCTCTACTCCCTTGGATGAGTTTTTTTCATAGCACTGGATCTCCAATTCTCAGCCTATGAGACAGGAGTCATAGTTGCCTTCTCCCTAGGTAGTAGTGAGGGTCATCACTAACATAGGCAACCCACTTGTCAAGAAGAAGGCATCCAATAAATTTAAGCTATTGTTATAAGTCTTATGTGGTAAGCACACTTGTGATTTCCAGAGCAGATTTTTTTTTAAAGGATTGTGAATGGTGAAGAAGAGAGGTAAATTTAAAAAAAAAAAAAAATACTTTAAGAGAGGTAAATTTTTAAAAAAATCAAAATAGGTAGTTGCATAAACTCCTCATGCATTTTCCTCAAGGAATATTACTTAAACTGAGAAACAGGGAAGATTAAAAAGTATTCTAAAAATCCAATCAACACCCTCTGGAGACAGGAATAATGATATTGGCTTAACTCTCATTTCAGGGTACCATCCAAAAGAGTAGGCAGGGAGTTCCCATCATGGCACAGCAGAAACAAATCTGACTAGTATCCATGAGGACACAGGTTCGAACCCTGGTCTCACTCAGTGGGTTAAGGATCAAACGTTGCTGTGAGCTATGGTATAGGTCACAGAGGCGGCTCGGCTCTGACATTGCTGTGGCTGTGGTGTAGGCCAGCGGCTACAGCTCCGATTCGATCCCCAGCCTGGGAACCTCCATATGCTGTAGGTGCGGCTCTGAAAAACAGACCAAAAAAAAAAAAAAAAGAGTGGGCAGGCTTTTGCTTAAAGCCTGGAAGATGCTGAGTAGAGTATAATGGACTCTTTCAATTTTGGATTCCGTTGCAATTGGATCTCTATTTGTCATATTTTAAAAACACTAAAATTTAAGTTCACTACATGTTATTTCCCCATGAAAATCCCTGCAATGCTTGCATATAACAATTTTTAAAATATTTACCGCTTTCTGCAACTTTCTCTGAGTCCACATAAAATAAAACTTTGTATTCTCCTCCTAAGGACCCAGACTGCAGATAATGTGTCCCATACTGGTCAATTAATCTTCGGTAGGCGCTGTAATCATACAGAGGAGGAAGGTAGGAGAGTTCCTTCCAGAATGACTCAGCAAGTTGCAAAAATTCTGGATTGTTATTGATAAATTGAGCCACTTCAACAGTGTTCTGAACAACCAACAACTGATAACTCTGTGGGAAGAAGAAAGAGTAAAAGCAGTTTTAGCTCAAGATAAAAAGGTATAGAAATAGTTCCTTATCCAGTGTCTCCACCAAAAGCCGCCTCCATCAATGCAGATTACATCAATTTTTATTTCTGATGCATGATGAGGTCTCTTCTGGGTCCACTCACTTGAAGCAATCTAAGCTATTTTAGGAATCTTAAACAAGAATAATATCCAAGTGATAACATGGTACTTTTCTATATATGACCTTTAAAATCCCAAGACCAAGTTGTTATGCCCTCCTCAACTAGAAAAAGATAATCTGCATCATTAACTGCTAAATAATCTTACAAATAAGAACATAAGGTCCCTAGAGTCCACATCTTGAAGATGACTTATAAGTAGGATAACCATATAATTTATTACCATGCTAAACCACTTTATAATGAGGTCTCTTAAACCTTTCCTAAGCATCTTTGCTTTTTTTTTTTTAAGAATGATCTAGTATATTTCTTTTTTCTTTTCTTCTCTTTTTTTTTTTTGTCTTTTTAGGACCGCACCTGCAGCATATGGAGGTTCCCAGGCTAGGGGGCAAATTGGAGCTATAGCTGCCAGCCTATGCCACAGCCACAGCAATACCAGATCCGAGCCACATCTGCGACATACACCACAACTCACGGCAACAGCAGATCCCCAATACACTGAGCAAGACAAAGGATCAAACCTGCATCCTCATGGATGCTAGTCAGATTCGTTTCTGCTGAGCCATGATGGGAATTCTCCTAAGCATCTTTTCATGGTGTCCAAGACAGAGCCACCTTACACCAAATTCTCACTCATGTGAACAATATAATATGGATATGATAAAGGTTTTTACTGTTCATATTTCCCCAGTTGGCTCCTTAGTCATAAAACAAACAAAATTTATATCCATTTATACCTTGCTTATGCAATTTATTAATCAAGATACTGACTTTAAGTAACTTGTGTATGAAATATGCATATTATGAATGATGATCAGCCTGAGAAATTCTTCGGCAGTAAATATATATCAGAAGAATCCATCTCAACTGTTCAGGTTGCCCAAAATGAAAGCTGCAGTATCTCAAAACAACAAAGTATCTAAAATTAAGTCTTTTAACCTCCTCAGATAAAAACATTGATATCTCCAGAGTAATAAAGTATTTTAACATCTTTTAGTTTCATGCATTTTCTTAAATAAAAAAAAAAAAACTCTGGTATTAGTGTTTCAGACACACATTTTCATTGGATTTTTGCAATTGAATTTAACACTTAAAATAGTAGCATCAGTAATCATGAATTAGAAATTTAGACTAATTTTCACTAGAAGATGTGAAAGTAATAAATTTTTTCAGGTTTTTAAATAAGAATGAATATTTTAATGAGAAAATTTTGTGTAAATAAATGTATCACCAAAGAGAATTAACAGGGCAAAACTATATTTTTTAAAGGAATATACTGGATTTTCTCTTTGAAGAAGGTACTATGCCCTAATTTTTAAAATGACAGCTGATTCTTTTGGTAAATACACTTTTGTTAATGTTAGAAATACTTGAACCAGTAAAACATGGAAAAGTGAACCAATATTTCATACTAACCTTTTTCTTAAGGATTTCATAGGTCTTTGCATAATAACTGTGGGAAGAAGAAGAAGAACTAAAAATGAAGACGCGTCCTTTACTAGATGATGTATGTTCTGTAGATGTATGTTTTGCATAAGACCAGGTACTATTGTAAAATTCATAATTAAAATCATTATTTATTTTCACCTACAAAGAAAACGAAAATTTGTGATATGAGCAAATTAGGCCTTAAATATAACCAGGAATCTTTTCTCATGAATCTTTTAACAGGAACATTTTACACAATCTCCGAAAGTCAAAGCTCTTCATTGACATAAAACAACTGTGACTCTCACTAAGACCAGGACTGTATGAATATAGAGTTCTTAAAAATAATTACTTAGTACATTATTACAATGATCAGTTCATTGTTATAATTACTCTTTGTCAAGCAGGGCCTATGGTATTAATAACACCAAAAAACATTTGTGTACAAACATCTTCCATTTTCCTTTAAGGTCAACATTTAGCCCAGAAGTGAGCAAATTAACAAAGCTACACTAACAGAGACCTACAAAGCAGTTGTCTCTTGATTTTTCATCTGATGGGGAGAACAGAGATGCACATAAGTGATAGGAACCTGTTAGATCTTTTGGGCTGTTCCGAAAGGCTCTAGATAATTTGGTAGTGGATTTAAATTTCTAATTCTGTTTGACTTGGACAAATACTAAGATTGGAATTGTTTTTCCTATGCTGGACGATAGAGAAAAATCCACCCTCCTCCCTCCCCCCAAATTTTAAAAGACTACAGGATAGTCGCCTGCAGATGAGACGTGATAGTTCCAGCATTCATGGAGAAGACTAACATTTCTTTATCCTTTATTTTGTCCTAGATCAAGTGTCAAAATGAAATCCCAACAGTGAGCTAGCAAGTAATATAAATGTTGGAAGCATGCAGGGAAATGTGGGATAATGAAGAAGTGAGCACACATCCTGTCTAAAAGGGTACCCAACACTCAAATCTGTCAGACAGCCCTATATGTAACTCTAGGTCCTAGTATTAACAGATAACTCATTTTCCAACAAGAAATCTATCTGAATCTTCATGAAAAAAATCTTTAGTTGTTTTTTTTTTTTAAATCATAGGCAACTAACTTGCTAAACATGTCAATCACCACGAGAATAAAATGAAACATGCAATTATGACTCTCAGGCTGTTTCTATATAAATATTCAAATCAGCAACTCTCCTTTCACAAGTATTTGTGGGGTTTTGTTTTTCGGGGTTTTTTTTTTTTGTCTTTTTGGGGCCACACCCGAGGCATATGGAGGTTCCGAGGCAAATGGAGGTTCCCAGGCTAGGGGTCCAGTCAGAGCTGTAGCTGACAGCCTATGCCAGAGCAACAGCGATGTGGGATCCAAGCCGCATCTGCGACCTACACCACAGATCCTTAACCCACTGAGCAAGGCCAGGGATCGATCCCACATCCTTGAGGATGCCAGTTGGGTTCGCTAACCACTGAGCCACGACAGGAACTCCAGTATTTGTGTTTTTATTATATGTCCATGCACATTTGTATTTGAGATCAAAGCATAAATAAACACAGGGAAAATTTAAATGATAAATATGATACATTTTTTAAAGAAAGCTAAAAAAGACAACAGAATATTATGTAGCCATTGTAAATGATGCCTGTAAGGACAAACTAGTCATGTTAGAGGAGAAAGCGAGTATAAATGTGATATTTCTAAATGCTGTTAGCTACAAATTTGAAAGTATATGGCCAGTCAAAAGAAGACTAAAACAGAAATTCAACAAAATGCCAGGAAATATTATCTTACTTTTACCACTACCCATGTTAAAAACTATGCACATACGCTAAAAACATGCAGGAAAGAAGAAAAAGTGGATTTATTAATTCCTTTTATTTGAACATGATTTGCATTATGTTATGAAACTGGTTTGTTTAAAAAATTCAGCTCAAGTCAAGATGAAGAATGTATGTATTAATATTGACTACAAACAGGACAAAATTAAAAATGTATTAGAAATCTCTAGAGTTGCTAGATAGTGTCTAGATAGTGTCTCAGTCCTATTTGGTTTTGGATAGACACAGAATTTAATTTTTTCTCTATCTTAAGAAAGAAAAGTTATCTACCTTTCTTTCCATGCAAAAAAAAAAAATCCTATTTTCTCTCATCTTCAGATGCACAATTCAAACATTTGATTCATGATTTATGCAAATAAGCTTCTTAGGAACTCTAGTTCAGCATCTCCTCACTCCCATGTAAGCTACATGTAGCTACAAGAATCATTTCTCAAGGTAGTATGATCTTAAATTTTCTTTAATCAATACTCTTCCTTCCAGCTAAGATCCTAAATTCCCCCAGACCAAGTCTTCCTCTGAAATCACAAATTCCAACATCCCACATTCTGACACCTCCTACTCTTTTGACTCATTCTATTATTGCCATATCTGTTATTCAGGTTCACAGAAAGCAGCTCTTCAACTTACTTTCCCTTCCCTTTCCCTATTAGCACTTTCATGGTTTTTTTACTTCCTTCCCGTTGCCATTAGGCTTCATGGTTCATAACTTCAAACTATCCTCTTGCCAATGAACTTAACTTCCTGTCACCGAATTTGCCTGGCCAAAACCCAACCCTGGTTCAATGCTTGAGGCCAAGCAGCTCAACACTACTAGAGAAAAATCAGACAACTATAGAATGGTGTTACTCTAAGTCCATTCATGATTTCCAGCCTCAGTGGAACCCTCAATACTTTCCAGCAATCTTAAATCTCTCTGGCCAATTCTTTCTTTCTCATACCCTACAGTATCTATTTCGAAATCCTGCACCCATCTCAATCCCTCAATCTTACAACTGTTTCGTTCACTCTCAGAAAACAACCTTAACTTATTTCTTTACAAACACTCCCAGTATCAAGTAGAGACTTCTTACCCTTCTAACAAAGCTACGAACTTAGGAACTTTTCTTCCTTTCCTGCATTGGTGTATTCTCCTCCTGTCTGAGGCTAGTTTCTCTGTCTCTTCTCTATATTGCATTCCTTGCCACCTCTTCAAAGGACTGCTTAAATAGATTGATTATTCCCTTCCGGGTTTTTTGGGGTTTTTTTTTGTCTTTTTGTCTTTTCTAGGGCCACACCCGTGACATATGGAGATTCCCAGGCTAGGGGTCGAATCAGAGCTCTAGCCACCAGCTAGAACCACAGCAATGGGGGATCCAAGCCACATCTGCAACCTACACCACAGCTCATGGCAACACCGGATCCTTAACCCACTGAGCGAGGCCAGGGATCAAACCTTCAACCTCATGGTTCCTGGTCAGATTTGTTAACCGCTGAGCCACGATGGGAACTCCAATTATTCCTGGAGTCTTATTTGTCTTTTTTCTTTTTTTTTTTTTTTTTTGGTCTTTTTAGGGCTGCACCCATGGCATATGAAGTTCCCAGGCTAGAAGTCAAATCAAAGCTGCAGCTGCCAGCCTAAACCACAGCAACACCAGATCCAAGCCATGGGATCCAAGCTGTGTCTGCAACCTATACCACAGCTCATGGCAACACCAGATCCTTAACCCACTGAGCAAGGCCATGGATGGAACCCGAGTCCTCATGGATACTAGTCCAGTTCGTTACCACTGAACCACTGTAGGAATTCCCTATTCCCTGTCTTAATAGTTTCAATTTTTCTTTCTCTGCTGGCTCACATTTATCAGCACTTATATACCTTCTAACCTCACAAAAGTACAGTACACTACACAGCTCTGGAATCACCCTCTTGGGTTCAGATCCCATGGTTGTCATCTACCACCTCTATGATTGTAGTTAAATTATTCAGCTTTCTTTGTCACAGTTTCCTCATCTGTATAGTAGGAGATGACAGTACCTACCTACTTAGGTTAATACAAAGAAAAAAAGATCCATTTAAAGCACTTGAAACAGTGCCTAAAATATAAAGGGTTCTTAATCTATGAGAGCTATCTTTGTCATCATTTAAATTATTTTTGGTTAAAAAAGTAAATTCAGAAATCTCGGATATATAAATTCATACCAACAGAGGAAGCAGAGGATCAGATAACTAGGCATTAGTTAAAATTGCCTTTAGAATATGTTTTTGTTATTCATTTAATATTCATATAGATCTCTCTTCAAAAAATATAATGAAGTAAAGTACATCAAAGACAAATATCATGTGATGTCATTCATATGTGAAATCTAAAATATGACACAAATGAGCTTGTGTATAAAATGGAAACAGACTCACAGACTTAGAAAATAAATATGGTTACCAAAGGGGAAGGGAAGAAGAAATAAATTAGGCATTTGGGATTTGTACAAACTACTATATATAGAATAGATTAAACAGCAAGGTCTCACTATACAGCAAAAGGAACTATGTTTAATATCTTGTAATAAACTATAAGGGAAAAGAATAGAGAACAAATACAGGAGGATCCAGGAAGTCATTTTCTCCACGCTAATTTTTACTCACTCTCATCTGGAACTCATTATATGCTGAGAATAAGCATGGCACTCTTTCAGCATCTCCCAGGCTGAACTAAGCAAGCAGCATGGCATCTTTCCTAAGCGACCACGGAGCAGGAATGTGCTTACGTTTCAAAGGCTTCCTTGTGGTATGAAAAGTATGAGAAAACAGAATGTGTGTGGCATCAACAGGAGACCAGGCTTGTCCCAGATAAACTGTCATGCTGATTTCCAAAACAGAGATTAGAAGAGAGGATGACTGATTCTGTTTTGTGTGTGTTTACTAATATTTATGTTCCAACAAGCCAAAAGTCCCATTCCACCTGTAGAGACCCGACTCCCCAGTGGCCCTCGGTCTATTTGAACCAAGAAGGATGTTGACCGATCCCATAGTCGCACCTGGGTTTAGTGTTTCAGCGCCTGACTCACTGCCTCCTGCTTCCACCTCACTTCCCTCTGGCAAAATTCTCAAAACATCTCTATTCTTCACTCAGTAACAGGCTATAATTTCCCTCTACCTCTGACAAACACCTTCAAATTCAGTGACTTGAAACGCATTTCAGACGTCAATCCAAAAACCAAGCCAAGCTGAGGAAAACGCATGTCAGGATTATTCTGTTATTAAATTATTTCTCCTCTTCAGAAGCTGCAGCCTTCCAACATGTCTACATTTCAACTTATGTCAGAAATTCTCTCCCTTTTTAGTCCCTCTTCTCTGTAACTTTCTAAATTTGACCCAAATATATACACACATATAATTCTCTCCTTTGTAATTATGAAAGAATTATCGACACATTCTCCAAGGAATAAGAGGAGACAAAATCCTCTATCACACATTCTCCCTTCTGGCCAAAGCTTAAATTACAATACATATTTTTTCATCATGCAGAATTTAGAGTTGAAAAAGTATTTAATACAATATATCAGAAAAGTAAAATGTACTGGAAAAATGAAGGGCTGTGAAGACTGACAGACCAGACCAGACCCAAGCTCTACTGCTTATGAATTTAGTGACTTGGAGCAAGTCAGCTGAAGTCCTCTGGGCCTCTCTTTCCCCATTAAAAAAATAGTAAAATACTGCTTACCTTCCTCAGATTCTGTGAGGATTCAAACTACACAAATTGCCTAAAATATGCAGATACCACAGGAGATATTCAAAACTTGGTAGCTATTATTTTCGTCTTCCATTCTCATGATTTAATAACTCTTAAATGTAACTTACTCTATTGTAAGTTGAAGGATGGTGGGTTTGCTCCTTATAATCGAAACTGCTTTCCGGAGATGGTTAATGTTAAACAAAAGGCCCTTCCCTTTAAACATTCTAAGAGTTTTAGGCTTGCGAATTTGGGAGTAGTAGGTAATGAGGGCTGAATTGGAAATTTTTGAGTTCTGGGAAGAAAGGAGGAAAGAAATGAGAGAGGAGATCTTGGAAGAGAAGAGCAAAAAAGAGGCTAAAACAGGATGAGACCAGAAACTTCCTTCTGTTGAGGCTGCAGAAGGATGGACATTTTAAGATGGAGGATGTCAACAGTTTTGTTGAATGTGTTGGCACTACTGCCACAGAAAGCCTCTCCTCTATTTCCCTATCAACATCACAAATGTCCCCTAAAGCCATTGCTGTTTTGTGTGAGTAGATTTTGTGTTGAAATCAAGCAACAGGACTTGAGGTGTGTATGACAGAAACAGCCTGAAAGAACTAGAAGCCTGCAGAGGAAACCTTGAGACCTTGAAAAAAAAATTATCTTTTTATTTATTTATTTATTTTGGTCTTTATAGGGCCACACCCTAGGCATATGGAGGTTCCCAGTTTAGGAGTCTAATCAGAGCTACAGCTGCCAGCCTACGCCACAGCCACAGCCACACTGGATCCAAGCTGCATCTTCAACCTACGCCACAGCTCACGGCAACGCTGGATCCTTAACCCACTGCCAGGCCAGGGATTAAACCCGCAACCTCATGGTTCCTAGTCAGATTCATTTCCACTGTGCCATGATGTGAATTCTTAAACTAAATTTTCAAGTCTGGCAATACAGACACTGGCAAGGAGATGCAGCACAGGCCACACTTCCACACTGCTGGTAGGGTACAGATTGACGATAGATCCATTTTGGAAACTTGACCTAGTGAAGTGTAACCTATCCATAACCTACAGGGCAGCAGTTTGAGTTCCAAGTATATGCCCTAGAGAAACTCTAGCTCATTTGCATGGAACTCTCACACAAGAACTTTCAAGGCATTTCATAAGAAAAAATTGGGAACAGCAATAAAAATGCCACCCACTTGAGTATGAATAAATTTCAAAATGCTAATTTTGCATGAAAGACCAAGTCATAGAAGAATGCATACTATATGATTAATTTAGATAAATGGCAAAGAACTAAAATCACAAATATTCTTTAGGGACAACAACATATGGGATCAATATATACAGAAAACAAGGAAAGGATTGCTACAAAACATATAATAGTGGTTGCATAGGCAGTACAGGTGGAGAGGAGGTGATAAAGTGATCAAAGCGGGGTGGACAGGAGCCTTTAAGTCACTGGTAACATTCTATTTCTTTCTCTCTCTCTTTTTTTTTTTTGCTTTTTAGGGCCACCCCCACAGCATATGGAAGTTCCCAGACTGGGGGTCAAATCAGAGCTACAGCTGCCGGCCTACACCACAGCCACAGCAATACCAGATCTGAGCCGCATCTGCAACCCGCACCACAGCTTCATGGCAACGCTGGATCCTTAACCCACAACCTCATGGTTCCTAGCTGGATTTGTTTCTGCTGCGCCACCACAGGAACTCCAATATTTTATTTCTTAAGATGGGTGATGGGTATATATGAGTCCTGTTTGTTTTATTCATTTTTTTTCAAACTGCAAGTATATGTTATTCACACTCTTGTACATGGGACATATTTTGTAATCTAAAAATAAAAGCATTTTGTGAGTTCCCTGTAGCGCAGTGAGTTGAGGATCTGGCTTTGCTGCAGCTGTGGTGTAGGCCACAGGGTTTGATCCCCGGCCCTGGGAACTTCCACATGCCACAGGTGCAGCCAAATATATATATTTGGGGGGTCCATCCCACAGCATGTTCAGTTCCCAGGCCAGGGATAAGATCTGAGCTACAGTTGCAACATACGCCACAGCTGCAGCAGTGCCAGATCCTTAACCCACTGTACAGGGCCAGGGATGGAACCTCTGTCCCAGCACCAATCCCCATGAGCCACAGCAGGAACTCCTGAAAGAATTTCTAAGTGAGGTGACACTGTGGCAGTGCTTAGGAGATGATCACAACCAGTCATAACCAGGGCCTTGGGTTTTAACACCCACACAGAGACAAGCTACCAGGTTCTGAGCCAACATGGAGCATGGAGTTGAAAATGATAGAAAAGATATTTCAGCTTGAATAACACAAATTAAAAGGTTCATTGCCCTGTACCCCAGAGTTTAAAAATATGTTCTTGGAGTTCCCATCATGGCTCAGTGGTAATGAACACAAGTAACCATGAGGATGCAGGTTCGATCCCTGGCCCTACTCAGTGGGTTAAGGATCCAGCATTGCCATGAGCTTTGGTGTAAGTCGCAGACTCAGCTCAGATCCTGCATTGCTGTTGCTGTGGCTATGGGGTAGGCTGGCAACAACAGCTCCAATTCAACCCCTATCCTGCAAACTTACATGTGCCGAGGGTGCAGCCCTAAAAAGAACCCCCGAAAAATGGTCTTAACAAACTAGTGCATATAGGAGTTCCCTAGTGGCCTAGTAGTTGAAGATCCAGCATTGTCACTGCTGTGGCTTTAGTTACTGCTGTGGTGTCAGTTCATTCCCTGGCCTGGGAACGTCCGCATGCCACCGGTGTGGCCAATAAGCCCCCCCAAAAAACTAGTGAATATAACATAAAAAAGGAGACTCTATATGAAGAATAAACTGGTGGTTACCAATGGGGGTAGGAGGGTTTGGAGGAGCAAAATAGGGGTAGAGAGTATGAGATATAGAGAGTGTGGGATACAAAGTATTGGGTGTAAGATAGAGTCAAGGATGTATTGTACAACATGGGGAATATAGCCAAATTCTGTAATAACTTTAATGGAAAGTAACCTCTAAAATTGTATAAAAGTAAAATTTTTAAATGAATTAATCAAAGAAAATTCGTAAAGAATATGTATTCTTTTAAAGCCCACATAAGACATTTCTAAGAATTGATCACACATGAGACCACAAGTAAATTCTCAACAACAACAAAAATAAACCAAAATTAATATCATATAAATAATGATCTCTGGCAACAATTCATAGATTAGAAATAAATTAAATCGATATAATTAAGTACCTGGAATGTGTAGGAGAGGACATTTCCACTCAGTCTGTAGAAATCTCTCCCATCCCCACTAAACACCTTTCTGCATTGACCACCAAAACTTTTAGTGTTGAGGACTCTGTTCCTAAACTGGCCCGTGAGTGCATTGTAACTGTTTTTTAAAACATGAAAGAAGAAAAGACTGTTAAAAACCAGAAATAGCACTTGCTTAAACAGGTTTCATTAGAGAACTCTGGATATTCTTGAAATACCTTACAGTTAAGCATCTCTGCAAGAGCTCAAATAAAAAGCCTCCTAAAGCACACCATACATTACCCAACTCCCCTTGCTTGCAATAACGGCTAAAACTAATAGCTGGGGAAACCCAAAAGCCTTTCAGCCTGAGAACATATTTAGGAAACCCACAGCCCTTTTGTATCTATGGCAACAGCTGGAATCTATAATTGAATCTATAGATAACACTAATACAATTAAGATTACTCTTGAAGAGAGAGAGTCTGCAATGAATTTCAACTAATTGGTCTCTTAGCAAGCTGACTGGTATACTCGTTAGAGTAATTTACCTTTTTTCTTTTAATGAATTTTATAACAGTATAGAAAATTCACATCTAACCATCACTCGAAAAGAGATTACTTTTTAAGCCTTGAAACTTAAAATTGGGTCTGGGCCTTATGTTTTTCAGAATTCCTTTTGAAAAGGCAAACAGAATTGTCCCAAACCCACTTGAAAGCACCCAGCTTAGAGTTCCCACTGTGGCTCAGCAGTTAAGAACCCAACTAGCATCCATGAGGACATGGCCTGGCTCAGTAGGTTAAGGATCCAGCATTGCCATGAGCTGTGGTGTAGGTGGCAGACATGGCTCAGATCTGGCATTGCTGTGGCTGTGGCAAAGACTGACAGTTGCAGCTCCAATTCATGCTCTAGCCTGAGAACTTCCATATGCTACAATGCTGCCTTAAAAAGAAAAAAAATAAAGTTAGTTCTCAGCTAGTTTAGACAATTTCTTTGCAGCCTGGGTGTTCCATCTCGCTTTCTCTCTTATCCCCCTGCTCTCATTCTATGGTCTCTACAGTCCCTTGTGTGGCCCATGTCACTGAATCAGTTCTCCCTTTCCCTTTCTCCCATCAGGTAAATAACTATCGAGATTTTTCTCAGGACTGAGGCACTTCCTTGGATGCAGGACTTCCAGTCTAGGAACAATTGGTCCCTCTATGTTTATCCACATATACGTACAGATATGAATTTTTAAAATGTTTCAAGATATGGCAAAGAGCAAAGGCTTGACTACTAGATGATCTGTTATTAGACTTACCAAACCACAAAATGAAATGAAAACTATAGTCCACCAATGTGCACAGGAACCCGCCCAGCTCCTTACCCATTTCCAGTAAGTTCTATGTTGGGAGGAGGTTTACTGAGGTCACAGGAAGGTCTGCTTTCTGAGTCCTCACACCGGTCTTCATCGGCACTGTCTTCTTCACAGTCAGAATCCCCGTTGCAAACCAAAGATTTGCTGATGCACTGACCTGAACACAAGAAGAGCAGCCACACAAAAATAAGAGGAAAGAAATGGGGGGGAAGGATCAAAAGGTTTCACGCTTGACTCCCAACACTGCACTGAGAGTGTAATGTGAATTTGAGATAAATCCTCAGTGCCCAGGGAAAGACTGCTGACTCTTCAGGTCCTCGTTTGCAACATGCAAAACTGATTCTGACCTTGGCTGGACACAAAATTGAAAATAAAAACCTGAATTCCAACTCCCACATTCTCTCACCCATAGTCATCAAGCCCTTCATCTGAATTCTCCAAAATCATACAGTGCCAACCACTGGGAAGACAGATTGACCTCCTGCCCTTCGTTTTTTGTATGTATTTTCATTTTCTTTTTCTTTTTTTTAGGACCACATCTGCAGCATATGGAAGTTCCGGGGCTAGGGCTCAAACTGGAGCTGCAGCTGCCAGTCTACACCACAGCCACAGCAAACTCCCATCCTAATGAATACTAGTCAGGTTCTCAACCCACTGAGCTAGATGGGAACTCCACGCCCTTCTGTTTTTTATTTATTTTCTGTAGTCACTGACCAAGATGCCAAAGTCCTACATTTCTTGGTGACTTAGAGACATGTACTTTGAGAACATAGAAACTGGGTGAAAAGATTAAAATTCAACATTTCTTTAATACCTCTTCTGTGCAGGACTTTCTTCTGGGTGTTGGGATACGAATATGAATAAAAAGGGTATTCACCAGGCTTTTCATATACTTGACGATCTAGTAAGAAGGCCTATGAATGAGTTCCCACTGTGGTTCAGTGGGTTATGAACCTGACTAGAATCCATGAGGATGGGAGTTTGATCCCTGGCCTCGCTCAGTGGGTTAAGGATCTGGCATTGCCGTGAGCTGCAGTGTAGGTTGCAGACGAGACCTGGATTCCATGTTGCTGTGGCTGGGTGTAGGCCAGAAGCTGCAGATCCAATTCGACCCCTAGCCTGGGAACTTCTACATGCTATAGGTGCAGCCCTAAAGAGCTAAAGAAAGAAGGAAGGAAAGGAAGGATGGAAGGAAGGAAGGAAGGACAGTTATGGTAGACATTAGCCCAGGGTAGCAGAAGCACTAAGAAAGCACTAGAGAGTACTAGATGATCTAGCCCTTGCCTCCCTCCCCAGCATTATCTTCAGCCATTCTCTTACTAGCTTCTTATGAGCTGGTTATACAAGCACACATCAAAGGCTTTTTGCCATCTCCACTGACGTTGCATTATCGTTCTCTCAGCCTAGAAGGGTTTCTCTACCTACCACCTACTTGTTCTTAAAGAATCAAATTACACATTATCTCCTCTCAGAAACCACTCACAGGCTACGATGCACGTCCTTCCTCTGAGTCTTTATAGTATACATGGCACAAAACTGTCCTGATAGTCTTTCCCACTAGGGAAGCAAATATTTGTTACTTGATCCAATGAAGCAAATATTTGTTGAGAGTCTACTATGTCCCAGACACTCTAGATGCAAAAATAAAAGAAATGTAATCCATCTTCAAGCAGTTCACAGTCTACCAAGAGACATCCAGGGCAACAGGCATTTCAGATTACAGATGAGACAATGTACACAGAGAACACAGAAAAGTGATTTGCTAAATCGTTCTGGCTTCCCTAAGGAGGCTCATTTGGTTTGGGTTTTGAAAGTAAAGTAGGAGTTTGAGAAACACTTCTAACATAGAAATTATTTATGTACTGTTCTGCCCATGAAACTTTAAGACTTTTGAGGGAAGAGGCTACATGTTTCATTCTATATCCAAAATACTCATCACCGTACCTGGAACATAACGAGAATAATAAACGTTTGCTAAAGTTTGTTGAATTAATCTGTCTGCAAAATGCAACAAAGACAATACGTCAAATAATACTCAATCCAAAACTGTGTTTCAGTCACACATGCGTAGGTATGACCTGTATTGTTCCTTGATATGCTAATTAGAGTTGCCTCTCTTGTAAACATAAAAATTATTTGGGCAGTAATATTGTTTTCTGCTCAATTTCAGTCTACATTCCAGACTCACTCTACTTCTTTACGAAAATACAATGTCAAGAACTGTTTGGGAAGTTTCCATTTTGGCTTAATGAAAACAAACCTGACCAGTATCCAAGAGGATGTGGGTTAGATCCTGGCCTCACTCTGTGGGTTAAGGATCAGGCATTGCCGTGAGCTGTGGTGTAGGTCGTAGATGTGGCTCGGATCTGGTGTTGCTGTGGCTGTGGCATAGGCCAGCAGCTGCAGCTCCGATTCAACCCCTAGCCCAGGAAAATCCATATGCTACAGGACAAGCCCTAAAAAGCAAAAAATAATAATAATAATAATAATAACTGTTTGGGTCTGTCAATAGCCATATTTCTTTTCAAAGAAGAAAAACATATCTTCGCCTTTATTGCCAAATGCTACCCATGCACTTGAAAGAATGATAGTTGAGTGTGCCAAAAAAATATGCCAAGAAAAATCCTACTGATTTTGGGTAAATGAATGTATAGCTAATATAAAAAGCTGTATAATTCAACAATATATACTGAGCAAATTAAAGACATAGTATTTGAATTTATGCTCTGCATGCCAAGCCTATAGAAAGCAAATACCTGAAAAACACCTGAAACGCTCTCCACATCCTTCTTCTGTTGGACATCCTCGTGTAGGTTCACATGATTGTGTTTCAAACGTACTTCCGACACAGGGATGCCCGCCATACTGCCCATAAACAGCAATGGGTCTCCTGCGAGTCTAAACACAAAACAGAGAGTGCTTTTCAACAGCTCCAACTTCCTTTATCTGAGAGAAATTAATACAATTGGAGAAATAATGTTTGTAAAATTGTTCTGGTGTACTATAGAAATAAAATGTCCAAAATCACTGAACCCAGAGACTCAGTTGTCTTTGAGTCCAGTAACTCTTGATTATTATTTATAGAGCCCTCCCAGCTATATATTTACTCTCAGGATTGAGTGCAAAAAAAAAAAAAATAGTGAATCTTTAAGAAAGTATGCTGGGTAGACCTACAGCAGATAGATCACGACATAGAATGATTAATGCTTTTGCCAAAGCAAGGTACCAAGAGCTAATTAGAAAAGGTGCAGTGCGTTTTGCTGGAGGGAGAGTGAGGGTGTGGGAAAGGGGAGTTGAGATGAAGTGGAGTTAGGGAAACCTTTAGAAAAATGGTGGTAATTGATTTGAGCTGAACCTTAAGCCGTCTTCAGGAAGGCAAGGCAATACAAATCAATCCAGAGGGAGATATATGCTAACATGGAAGTCAAATTTACAAACAGAAGCCTATGACATCTACAAGTGAAGTGGTATCTATGATTAAACTTTACTAGACAATCAAAATTCATTGACCTCTGAAATGGGAAATATATCAAAGACATACCCTGGGGCGGATGGGAGGGGTGTTTAAAAAATTGAGGAAATCTGTAAGCCAGATGAGAAAACTAATTCATGCTAAAATTCATTTACTCCAAATGAAAACACATCTAATGTTTAAACAAAAAGAAAAGAACAAAGTACAAAATCCTTTTCCTCCCCAAAGGCAATCAAAGGTGCATTTTTTTTCTTTTTTTTTTGCTATTTTTTTTAGGGCCGCACTTGTGGCATATAGAAATTCCCAGGCTAGGGGTCAAATCAAAGCTGCAGCTGCCGGCCTACACAACAGCCACAGCAACGCAAGATCCAAGCCTTGTCTGCAACCTACACCACAGCTCAAGGCAACACCAGATGCTTAACCCACTGATCCAGGCCAGGGATTGAACTTATGTCTTCGAGGATCCTAGTCAGTTTCGTTAACCCCTGAGCCGCAAAGGGAACTCCCAAAGGTGCATTTTTAAGCCTCTTCCTGTATTTACCTCTCACCCATTAATAAAAATGAACAACATCTGAGATTTCTGAGAATTTCAACCTTGAGTAAAGACCAAGAGGGAAGACCAGCTATACAAACCTAAGTTGAATCTATTCATTCATCCTAAACTGGGACGCAGGCTCATGGACATCTAATCTGAACTCCGAGCAGTTTTGCATCAGCCTGGGTCTGGCTCTGACGCCTTCCATGGTCTGAGCAGAAGAGCCATGGAAGAATATGAGCGAGGAAAGGAATTCAGTGCAATTTCTAAGTAAGTGTTAGCTTCTGTATTAATTGGTGAAAACACCATCGCTCTCCATATCTTCCAGATGGCCTTAAAGTCTGTCTACCCTCCGCGTCTCATTCTCACCTGTCAAGTTCTGATCTTATGACCCCTTTTCATTTTCACTTGTCTCTTTCTGGATGAAGATTTTGTTTTCATAATCTAGGCATGATAATTTTCACTAAAAAAATTACGCATATGAAAAATACCTTCTATCTACCTTTATTCAGTGTTCTTTCTTATTTTTTAGATTATAAAAATGTTTTCTGAGGTTGGTGTTTGTTTGATGTTGCCTTGTTTCTCATGTACCTGCTGTTTGTCTGTAATCAGAGTTGTCAACTATTATATTTGCCAGAATCCAAATTCTACACTTACGTAACTTGTTTGGTAAATATCCTTCATGTAGGTACTAAGTAAATGCTTAAAGAAAATGATAATAATGATGATTCAAAATAGAAGTTATCTTTTGTAATATAATTTTGTTATTTTAATAATTTTTAAATGATTTTAAATGCACATTTTTATCTAAACTGAATCATCTTTAAACTGTTTTACAAATATCAAATCATAAGGTACACCTGAAAACTAATATAATGTTAAATGTCAACTATATCTCAATTTAAAAAATTTTTAACCATTTGAATGTCTGCAACCTTTGAAACAAACATTACATCATTATATTTTTGGAATTTATCCTAAGACAATTATCAGAAAGAAAAAAAAAAACATATCTATGTACAAAAAAAATATTCATTAAATTCATTAAATAGAAGTTTCCGTCATGGCTCAGTGGAAACAAATCCAACTAGCACCCATGAGGATGCAGGTTGAATCCCTGGCCTCAATCAATGGGTTAAGGATATGGCATTGCCATGAGCTGTGGTGTTGGTCACAGATGCAGCTCTGATCCCTTGTTACTGTGGCTGTGTCATGGGTGCACAGCTGTAGCTCTGATTCACCCCGTAGCCTGGGAACTTCCATATGCCATGGGTGCAGCCCTAAAAAGCCAAAAAAAAAAAAAAATTAAATATTCATATTGGAACATAATACAGCTGTTAAAATTCATACTCATAGTACAATGTTGTTAAAATAGTAGAATACAAAATATGATCAAATAATCCTATTTTAAAAAATCATAAGCATACAGAAAGAAAATGAAAGGATAAATACTAAAATGCTAGTATATTGGTTTTTTCTAAATGGTGGAATTATAAGTAGTATTTTTATTTATACTCTTCTGTTTCTTCAATGAATAATTTAAATAAGGAAAGAGCTGACATTTTAGAAGTACTCTATAATCTCCAAGTCCAGTATTTTATTTATATTACTTTTGTATTTAACTTTAAAACATTAAAAATTGTTTGATTTTCCATGGTCATTCACTATTTAAGTAAAAGAAAACAGCTGTTTTGCTACATTTTAGTGTTGTTTCAAATGACAAGTTGAATCCAGTAAATATGAAACAGATTTTAAATTATATACTAAATTCATTTCATGCTATTCTTAATTCTCTAGTAGCTAAAGAGATAATGAGCTGCTTTTAACTCTTCTCCTATGTATGTATATATCTAAGCTCAAATGTAAGATTTAGAAAAGTCCTGTAAGAAAAATGAGGATGCAGAAATTATTTTATTACAATATTAATTATTAAGTAATACTTTCCTCCTTCAAAATTACTAATTAAGTTTTCAAGAAACAAAAAATAACATTCAAAAGTTAATACCATTTTGTCTGTACTTAAACTATTTCTGCATATTAATAATAAATACAAACTTTTCACATGGTCCTACCTGAGTCTTGGTACAACCATTGCATTCTGACCAAGGAGCATAGGAATCCCACTGACAATTGACAGGAGAGGAGGCACTGTCACAGTGTCAAATTGTCCATCATAAAACCAACAGAAATGTAAGAGAAAAGACATAAAGAATTGTCACAAAAAGTCAAAAATTGCTTCACAATTTTTTTTCCTAGGAGGCACCAAAAGGATGCCAAATATATAAAAATATGTGGGAAGGACTCACTTTTTCAGAGATTTAGTAAATATAATTTTTAAATATCTAGGAAGTGCCAGGCACTATTTAGACACTAGTGCACTAGACGTTAAGAGAGCTAGGTCACCGAGCATTGCAAAAGGGGAGGATGAAGACACTGGCGTGTAAACAAGTCTTCATAACACAATAACATACCATATTAATAATAATATACCATAACACAAAGAATTATACCATATAGCTAGCTGGATAGATTTCCTAACAGAAATGGTGTACAGTATAATGTGTTATGGAAACACAGATAAGAGAGTCTTCAGAGTTGGGAGGATAAGTGAGAACACATAGGAGGAAGGTATTCTGGCCTTTGAGGGATCCTTGGTGATTAATTGAAAAGTTTTCAGACATTTAACTGAGCGACAAGAAGCTCTAAAATGGGAGTTCCCATCATGGTGCAACGGTTAACGAATCTGACTAGGAACCATGAGGTTGTGGGTTCGGTCCCTGCCCTTGCTCAGTGGGTTACCGATCCGGCGTTGCCGTGAGCTGTGGTGTAGGTCGCAGATGCGGCTCAGATCTGGTGTTGCTGTGGCTGTGGTGTAGGCCGGTGGCTACGGCTCCAATACAACCCCTAGCCTGGGAACCTCCATATGCCATGGGAACGGCTCTAGAAAAGGCAAAAAGACAAAAAAAAAAGTACACATGGAAAGTGGAGAGCTTCACACTGGCTCTGTTGAAATGGTTACATGGCTTACTCCTAAGAGATTAAGGAAGCCTTAACTAAACCACACATTACAAGTGGTAGATGAACCAGGACTTCTAATTTCTGGATTTCGAGTACACCCTGATCTGGGAGACATCTCTAATCCAGATGAGTCTGGCTTAGTTAAGCATATATGGTTGCCCTGCAGGTAAAGCATCCCATTTGTGCATTGGGTGTTTTTTTGTTTTGTTTTGTTTGTCTTTTGTCTTTTTAGGGCCACACTCTAAGCATATGGAGGTTCCCAGGCTAGGGGTCTAATCAGAGCTGTAGCCACTGGCCTACACCAGAGCCACAGCAACGTGGGATCCAAGCTGTGTTTGCAAACTACACCACAGCTCACAGCAATGCCGGATCCTTAACCCTCTGAGTGAGGCCAGGGATTGAACCCGCAACCTCATGGTTCCTAGTCGGATTCGTTTCTGCTGCACTACTAGGGGAACTCCTTGGGTGCCTTTATGGGGCCAATGTTGCTAACCTGTAGTCTTGATGTAGCACCAATGATCCAAATGCCTTAGTGTTTTCAACCCTTCAACCATCTGAACTTAATGTGATTTGTCTATCTTGTGTCCCAGAGACAGGCAGAGGCCTTTCCCAAACACCAAGGCTTAGGAAGAAGTGCTAGCTTGGCCTCACCTCCTCTGTGCAAACCCCTGCAGCCTGTGTGGTCCCCTGGAAGAGCCCTTATCACACTTGTATTGAAATCAACTCTTTCAAGATCTGAATCACCCCCTCAGGACCATGTGGCTCCTCTGTGTCCCCAGTCACAGCGCAACTCCTGACACATCTGACAGTTCGATAAGGTGAACCCATCTGGTCATGTCCCGTCAAACTGACAGTGAAAGCAATACAAGGCTATGCATAAAGGATGCTGGCTTTTTTCCCAGGTCTTGAGAGCCGATAAACCTATTTTCTTTTTAAAAAAGAAAAAACTCTCAACTTTTGAAATCCAAAGACTGTTTTGCAAGGACTAGATTTAAAGGTCAAATTCTGCTCCAAGATGTGTTAAGTCGGCTGCCGTTCTCTGAATTGCAGGTAAAACCATGGTATTGGGAGAAGCAGAAAACCTAGAGGAGTTTTTAGTCTTTAGGTTTCTTCCTTACAGGGAATAAAATAAAGTAAAATAAGAATAAGAATGAAGCATGCTTTCTTTATCATTGCCTTTTCAAAAAATGTGGAAAGAAAAAAGAGTTAAAGGGATAAACAAGCTCAGGCTTCGATGTAAAACTCAGACAATACTTAAGAATGTCTTCAAAATAAAAGAAATAATCATTAATGATTTCCACACATAATCAAAAAAAAAAAATTCTCACCTTGAAAAAACTTGGAACTCTCCTATAAGTCCCACCAAGAAGACTAAACTCATTGCCTAGGAGGGGGGGATAAAACAATAAAGCAATAGTTCAGCTTGCAACGCTTTAACGAGTTGAAAGTGAATACATTGTACAAGCCAAGATTTGTGAGCTGGGAATATAAAGAGTGAAAGAACCATGGAGACGCCTCAATGATTCTACCTGTCTTTTAAGTTTTCATTTTAAATAAAAGTTGAATAAAACTCTCCTGAGCTCACCTCCCACTCTGCGTTTCTATAAAAACAACTTTGGGCGAGGCGATGTCAAAGACAATCAAATTGAAAAGACTCCCTCGAATTAAATGTGCAAAAACATTTTGTATGGGTCCCATCCTCCTTTAATTCCTTAATCCACTCTCCTAACTTTGGTACCCAAGAGAACCCCAGAGAAGAGAAAGCCTGGAAAGAAGAGCAGTTCCAGGGCTGAAGAGCTAAAAGAAAAACAGTTTCCTAAATGGAGAATCAGAAGTAGAGGTGCATCCCCAGCCAGAGGGCCTGTGAGGCTCATCACAATCCTTAGTTCCGCAGGTGGTTCCTTCTGTCTTTAAAACACCGCAGAGGCCATTTCCTATCATCTTAATGCGATAGCAGCCGCCTAAATATAGAGCCTCTGACAGGTTACAAAATTGTATGCAAAATGTGATTACATTTTGTTTGAAAAATCAAACATGTACTGAAAACAAATATAGAAAGAAATAATAGTTGATTCCTAGTTGTGAAATTACAGGTGACTTTTGTTATCTTATTTTTACTTTTATGCATTTTCCCGCTTTGACAACTGAAGGTGTTAGGGAGTACAATTCAAATCTTTACTGGAGACTCTCTGTCAAATGCATTCAGTTCACGGAGTGCCCTTTGTGGCTCAGCAGTTAACAAACCTGACTAGTATCCATGAGGACACAGGTTCGATCCCTGGCCTTGCTCGGTGGGTTAAGGATCTGGCGTTGCCATGAGCTGTGACATAGGCTGCAGACGCGGCTCGGATCCCGCATTGATGTGGCTGTGGCGTAGGCCAGCAGCTACAGCTCCGATTTGACCCCTAGCCTGGGAACCTCCATATGACTCAGGAGTCTATAAAGACTAAATAAATAAATAAATAAAATTGGAAGATAAATTGAAATTTGACAGACTGTTCCAGAATTTTTATTTTCCAAAAATGTGAGTACTCAGTAATGCCTGAGAGTGACTGGTAAACTAGGAGATAGGCTTGTCCAAAGGCAGGAAAAATGAGTTGCCATGGTACAAGAAAGGAAAAGTGGCGCCATAGAGATGAAGAAGGCATTTATTTTTTACATCAATTTACTTGCATCTTTATTAGAAATAAACATCAATTTCAACACTTCTAACAATAAAGAAATGCACAAAATAATGACTGGTATTTGTAGCCATTAGGATCATGTTATAGGTTTTCCAGTGACAAGAGAACATGCTTATGACATAATGAGTAGAAAGATTCAGATCTAGATTGACAGCGACTTCATAAAATATATTTGGTACATATTCATATAGAAGTCTGAAAAGAAATAGATTAAAATGTTAACAAAGTTTATCTCTGGATGGAAAAATAATAGATATTATCTTCTTTTTGTACTTATTTTAGCCAACATGGTAGTATTATAAACTGGAAGAGGATTTTTTTTTTTCTTTTGCTGAGGCATGAAGTGGGATCTCAGTTTCCAAACCAAGGATTAAACCCAGGCCACAGCCATGAACGTGCCAAATCCCCACCACTAGACCACCAGGGAACTCCCAAAAGGACTCTTTTTCTAAAGCCACAAACACTGTCACAGTGTAGTTGGTAGAAGACAGCTGATAACATCACATCAGCTCTGGATGGCGAGGAAGCAGAGAGACCCTCATCTGAGGCACCACTGTTCCTGACCACATCCCAGCCCTGTGTGAATCACGCTTTAGGTTGACAAACCCCAGGTTCATTTCAGTCCAGGGATGAGAGAGTGAAAGTCTGGACCACGGCCAGCTCAGAGGGCAACATTTTTTGTTCTGAAGTCCTCAAACACTTCAGACCCAATTATTTCCTATCCAAGGGATACAAAGAGAACCAAAGGAATTCTGGGACCACTTCTCTGAATTTAGTTCACAGGAATGGGGTGGGGGGAGACAAAAAGAATAGTCCCTCTTAAAAGGCCAGACCTGGGAGTACCCTGATGGCTTTACAAGTTAAGGATCCAGCATTGTCACTACTGTGGCTCTAGTTACTGCTGCAGTGCAGGTTCAATCCCTGGCCTGGGAACTTCTGCATGCTGGGGCCAAAAAAATTAAATTACAATAAAATAAAAGGCCAGACCTGGAAACCATTTCTTGTTATGTCTTCATAGCCTAAGTTTACCTTCTCTGAAATGTTCCACAAAAGCATGCCCTTCAGATTTACTGTAAAAATATGAATATCTACTTTCAAATAGACATGAGAAACTCCACATGCAACTTGCAAGTAAATCATTTCTTTAATCATCAGTTTTAATCAGCCATTTGAAGGATAAAAGTACACTTACTACTCTGGCAGAAAAATACCATAATAATCAATAACTATGAACCCATTTTTAAGCACAAAACAATTATTAAGGTGTCTCATCATAAAATAAGTAAGGAAATTGATTGATGGTTAATACAAATATTAGGAGAAAGCATATTAGCTAGATGACTCTAGGAACGGCATTATATTCTCTTTGTGTGTGCAAGAAAATGTTCTAAACTTTTAAATAAAATACAAGACAAAGTCATAGAGATTAGACTCACTGCGATTCTGAGTTTGTATGGTTACTTGGCATTCTAAAATCATAATATTAAACAAATTAACTTTGTGATTTGTGTTTAATTTTCAATGATTTAATTGAATGTAATTTCACACATGAGTAACTCAAGACCCTTGTCTCACTCCTCCTCCAACTTCCCTACTGGAGAATGAGCATAGGTTCAGTATTGCAAATTACACAGTGGCCGCAAAAGCAATCTAGCAGTTGGCGGACTTGAGAAATTATTGTTGCAGCATTATAATGTCAATTTTTTTAAGTTTAAATAGAAAACTTTGCAATAATAAAATTGTAGCAGCAATTTCACTTCTTTTTACATCCCGGAAATCTGGTCTATGAGCGTGATTTCTGTCTTTTTTTTCTTTTTTAAACATTTGGATGTTTTGCATTGGGCCAATATGTATTTTTGGTAAACCTTTAGTTTCATTCCATCTATCTGTATCTTCTACTTTCACAAAGTAGAAGATGCTCTCATACAGATTCCAAATCCTAAAGTCCCAAGTCTCCAAATCCAGTTTCCTACAAAGCCCTTTGATAAGTTAAATCACAGGGGCTCATTGTATAACTCCACATCAAACAAACAAAACACGGTGGAGGAAATCTTTCCCTGAAAAATAACAAGAGTCTTATTGCATTTTTCATGACTTTCTTGGGACTCTCACAAACATTGTCTCCAATCTCTGATTGCCAGATCTCCAAACCAATAAGTTAACTGCAAGACAAGAAAAAGAAATTCGCTTTGGCTGAACTGTTAAATATATTTAATTAAAGCTTTTTTAAAAGTCACTCTCAGAGCTTTTTCCTATCTTTCGTGCCTTCTCCTTTTCTGAGTGGTTTCAGTTAAGCCTTACTCCCTTTTGAGATAGCTTCCTTCACAAATGTAATGAAATTACTATCTTACCTTCATGTTTGGGAAAACATTCAGGGCAGAAGAGTGAAGGTAAATTTCCTCCTCCAGTGCCCAGTGAATTTTCAGCAGCAGGAAGAGCCCAACAGTCTGTTCCTTGCCTGTCCCTCCCTGCTGGGGATTAACTTGGCACTCATATATAGAGCAAGCAGTTCCGAGATGCTGCTTCTACCCCCAACCGAGTTCTCTGGGGACACTAGGAGTCTGCCCTGTACTTAGTCTGTGTCTTGAAGCCAAATGCATCTTATCAATTTACACAGGCCTTAGCTACAGCCAGCTGGGACTGTTTGGAAATGTAGTTCTAAGAAAAACATCTGTAAATCAAGAAAGGCAGCAAATGTTCTCACTTCAATGTTTAAGTGATTTCAACCCAAGGAGACTGTGTAAGGCAAGGGATAAGCCTCCTTCAATCTACTGTACTAAGTGGATGTTTTCATGATTCTCTAAATGGGTGTTATACAACAGCCTTTGAGATTAAACGCTTTGTGGAGGAAAAAAATTCAAACGCAGTTCAGTTACCCAAAATGTAAATGGAACATTCTGGAGTGGAATCCCCCCAGAATATACAGAGATAGCCTAACACAACATAATAAACATCCCTTCATGTTGGACTTTCACAGAATGATCAAAAAGAGCATCATTTTTGGCAAACATATTTAAAGGCATCACTAATTTTCCCAAGAACTTCCCTTAATCCTATGCTATTCAGATCTCTCTTTTGGGAAGTTCTTGTCACAGTCATTATCCCTGTCCATTTTCTCTTCTTCAGTTGCCTTGTCTTTTTTTGCCAGAGCCTCATTTTCCATGTCTTTCTATTGATTCTAGCTATTCTCCAACAACACTTTCATAGACTTCATGAAAGCCTGCATTTTTTGCAAAGTTTCAGGTTTTCCATTAAAGTTGAGCTACAGTTTTACTTGTATGGTTTGGCCAAGCTTCTAGGGCACTATGGGTGGGTGATACACGAGTGTGAAGTGCAAAAGTAAATTTTAATTGACAGTAATTTTATAACTAAATATTCCATTAATAGATATTTTCCAGTTTAATTTTTTTCTTTTTATATCCAAAAAATTTGAGTAATAGAGAACCTCTACCCTCCCTTCATAAATTAATGGTGGTTTTCCAGAGACAAAGCTTCCACATCTTTTGTTCAAACCATTAGTGATTTGCATGGAAAAACATTTGCCACAGAGAAGATAATTTCTTCCTAAAAGATATTCTTTTTTTTTTTTTGGTCGCCTTTTTAGAGCCGCACCCACGGAATATGGAAGTTCCCAGGCTAGGGGTCAAATCGGAGCTGTAGCCACCAGCCTGCACCACAGCCACAGCCACAGCAATGCGGGATCTGAGTCGCGTCTTCCACCTACACCACAGCTCACTGGCAATGCCAAATCTTTAACCCACTGAGCGAGGCCAGGGATCGAACGTTCATCTTTGTGGATGCTAGTCGGTTCATTAATCGCTGAGCCACAACAGGAACTCCAAAGATATTCTTTTTTATTCAACTCCAACTACATGAATTCCACGTATCATGGATTCTTCTTAAGCACTCAGTGTGCAATTCCACATCTAGTGGCTATCTTAGTTTGGGTTCTCCCAGAAGCAGATTCTGAAATAAGAATTCTATTGCAAAAAAAAAAAAGAATTCTATTGCAAGTAGTTTTTTTGGTTTTGAGGTTTGTTGTATTGGGGGGGGGGGCAGATGTTGTTTTGTTTTGAGAAGCGATCCTAGAAATCACTGCTGAGGGAGGAGGAAGTGAGACAGGGAAGGAAAGGAAGTCAATAAAAGGTAATTTAGCTTGCAAGATACTGAGGCAAATTTTATCTCAGTCCCAATAAGGTACTCTGGGAGACACTGACAAGCACATCTCAGAATTTTTCCAGCTCAAAGGTAAGGATGTATTTACCAACACCCTGTTTATCATTGGTTGAGGGTGGGTTCCAGGCTCATCAACTCTCTGACACTTCCAGCTTGAACTGTGTTGGGGTCGGAGGGAGGGTTAGGTTGACCACATGTCACTAACCAAAAAAAAAAAAAAAGATTTCAAGCAGAAAGTTGCAGGTATATTCAGTATTTGCACATATTTGCAGGACACCAACAACACCTGCCACAGTAGTTTTTTCCATTCATGCATGCATACATTCACTAATTTGTTCATTCTAAATTCAACAAATATTTACCAAGGATGCATAATATGATAAGCTAGGGACTTTGAGAGAAGCTTTGAGCAACTTCCTTCTTTATTTTCATCCTTTATATTTTATAAGGATTGGAGTTCTTGTTGAGGCTCAGTGGTAATGAATCCGACTAGTACCCATGAGGATTCAGGTTCGATCCCTGGCCTTGTTCATTGGGTTAAGGATCTGGTGTTTCTGTGGCTGTGGCGTAGGCCAGAAGCTATAGCTCCAATTTGACCACTAACCTGGGAACCTCCATATGCTGTGGGTGCCACCCTTAACAAAAGAAAAAGAAAAAAAAATTGAGAAAATTGTGAGAATTTAAGAACAAATTAATGAAGGAGGGGAAAAGAAAGTTGAAGAGAAAAAAGGTGGTTTTAGAAACGGAACTTTTTTTTTGGTCTTTTTGTCTTTTCTAGGGCCGCACCCACAGCATATGGAGGTTCCCAGGCTTGGGGTGTAATCAGAACTGTTGTTGGCCTACACCACAGCCACAACAACACAGGATCCAAGCTGAATCTGCGACCTACACCACAGCTCGAGGCAACGCCGGATCCTTAACTCACTGAGCGAGACCACAGGATCGAACCCCCAACCTCATGGTCCCTAGTCAGGTTCGTTAACCACTGCGCCACAACGGGAACTCCGAAAGGGAACATTTTTATCTTGGAGAAAATATCCAACACAGAACTGTAAATATGGAAATGTAGATCTCTTTGAGAAAAAAAATCTTGGCAAAGGAGTTCCCATCGTGGCGCAGTGGTTAACGAATCCAGCTAGGAACCATGAGGTTGCGGTTTGATCCCTGGCCTTGCTCAGTGGGTTAAGGATTCCGTGTTGCTGTGAGCTGAGGTGTAGGTTGCAGATGTGCCTCTATCCCAGGTTGCTGTGGCTCTGGCATAGGCCAGCAGCTACAGCTCTGATTAGACCCCTAGCCTGGGAACCTCCATATGCTCACATGCAGCCCTAGAAAAAGACCAAAAAAAAAAAATTGGCATGAATGTACATAACTAAAGTCATGGGAAACTCATCAAAATGAAGTATAAAACCACAAGAAATGCCCCTATTCTGGAGCAGGAAGAAGGAGAAAGGCCAAAAAGGAGAGAGAGAGGTTGCAGTAGGAGAAAGGAAACCACAACAATTCAGGGTCAAGCCAGTTAGGGGGAATTTCAAGGAAAGCCCAGTCAACAAAGACAAGTGCCCTATGGAGGTCAAAGAGAAGGAGTATTAAGGGAGAACCACACCACTTGACAATTATGACGTAATTTAACATTGTTGATAAACTGGAGACAGAGTGTCCTCATACATTTTCTACTCTGGTCCTGCAAGACACTTCAAGAAAAAAATAATTAAAGTTGCAGTTAAATGAGTGTAACAAGCCATGTATGTTATAGAGCAGGGTTCCTCAGCCTCTGAATCACTGACTTTTTGGGTTTGATCCTGCTTTGTTGGCGAAGAGGGGTGCAGAGCTGTCCTGTGCATTGGAAGTTCACAGCATCCTTGGTTTCTACACACTCCATGGCTATAACACCCTTCCCCAGTCACAACAATCAAAAATATCTCCAGGAGTTCCCTGGTGGCCTAGCAGGTTGGGGATCCAGTGTTGTTACTACTGTGGCTCCTGTGGCTGTTATGGCTGAGTTCCACCCCTGGTCCCAGGAACTTCTGCATGGGGGCAGTGGCGGCAATCTCCAGACATTGCCAAATGTTCCTTGGAGGCAAAAATCACCAACCTCTGCTAAGAACCACTGTTAAGAGTTCTACACCAAGTAAAACTTTTTAAAACTTTTCCAAAAAAGAATTTCCCAAATTCACATGACCACAGAACTTGCATTTCTTATTTTTAAAAAATTCATTATAGTTGATTTACCATGTTCTGTCAATTTCTGCTGTGCAGCAAAGTGATCCAGTCATGCATATATACACGTTCTTTTTCCCATATTATCTTCTACCATGTTCTATCACAAGTGATTGGCTATAGTTCCCATGCTATACAGCAGGAGAACTTGTATTTCTAATAACCCCCCCAAAAGTGGTATATGCGACAGGTTTTGGCAAATTGTGTCTTAAGCCAAGGCTGAATCAGTAAAGCAGGTTTCTGCCAGACTGAGGAAGAATCTGCAAGGACTCGTTTGCTTCGCCTTCTCCTGAAAGACACACTCCCTGTTCCCCATTTGTCCTCAGTTCCCCGGGGTAGCACATCAAAAACTGTTACTATCCCCAGACCCTGATGTAACTAATAAGCCAGTGATGCTATCAAGATGCTATTCTTGTCTGCCTCGGGGAAATTCTGGAAAACATTTTAACAAGCCTATTTCATTTACTAGCCATTTTGTGTTGTTCTCAATTGTTCCAACAGATTTCACTTGTAGGGGCTTATGAGCAGCGAACTCACTGGGGAAGGATAAAGCTTCCTTTTCTCTCTTCTGTTGAGTCTAGAAGGTGAGAATTGGAACTGCCAGAGGCTGTAATAAAGAGGCAACGGCACCCCCTAGTGGCAAGCATGCTGCAGTCCCTTGAGTTAAACAACAGAATTAGGCTCTGGAGTTTAAACCACTGGGGGAGAATGAGAAATATTGAATCTTCTTAGGCTCCCAGTCAAGGGCTTGTTAAGCTAATAAGTACTGCAGGTGGTATGTCTTTTTCCGTTAAAGTGTCACTGTGTGAATAGTATGGGAATGAAAAATGGCTGCCAGGCACTGCAGAGGAAGTTTTCAGCAAAATAATTATTGTTAAATGCTTTATCATTACATCTAAGAAGCTGCTGCCTATCTCTTGCTGTTTTGGGGGGGGGTTGTTTTTTTTTGTTTGTTTGTTTGTTTCCTTTTTTTTTCCTAGGGCTGCACCCGAGGTATGTGGAAGTTCCCAGGCTGGGGTCCAATCAGAGCTGCAGACGGCAGCCTACACCAGAGCCACAGCAACTCTGGATCCGGGATCCGGGCCGTGTCAGCAACTTACACCACAGCTCCTGGCAACACCGGTTCCTTAACCCATTGAGAAAGGCCAGGGATCAAACCCTCAACCTCATGGCTCCTAGTCACATTCATTAACCCTGAGCCACTATGGGAATTCCTCTCTTGCTGTTAATACTGCCTTAAATACTGTGATTTATGCATTAATTGCAAGTGAGGTCTGGAGTTCTCTCATGGCACAGTGGGTTAAGGATTTGGCATTGTCACTGCAGCAGCTCGGGTCGCTGCTGTGGTGCAGATTCAATCCCTGGCTTGGGAACTTCCCCATGGCAGGGATACTGCCAAAAAGAAAATAAAAATAAAGTGAGGTCACTAGATGGTAATTTTCTGTTGGCATCCAGTCCTTAAAAGAACGTGGCTTAAGGTTTGAATAGATTAAGAAATATGTACAGGGCTTCACACTTGCCTTTTCGACAAGCTGCCCTTGCCCTTTATAACACTGGACACCCCTTTGTCCTGGTGGTCCTGATGACTGCAAAGGACAAGGATCAAATGACAATCAGGAGGCGATAAGAAGTTTTGTCATGACAGTTTTCAATCCTGGCAGGCACTTGCTAAATTTAGGAGAGGGCCTGGATGTGTTTAGGTTCCCAATTGTCATCTGAGTTTTTCAGCTCTCTGCACTGAGTGGCAGGAGCCTGCAAGTCTAAGATACATTTCATTTGGTTTAAATTTGAATTAAGTCAAGCAGCTCTGCGAAAGTACATACAAAATGCAAAGATTTCTATAACTTTCTAAAACTGGTTCTGTAGCTGCGTTGTGTAAAATCCTGCAGAGGAAGGGTGAATATCAAGGTCATTTAGTTGATCTTCACTTAAACTTGTGGTACCCCAGTAAAAATAAGTTGTTGTTGTTGTTGTTGTTGTTGTAAGACCAAGAGTTCAGCATATTATAGCCCTAAAATGAAAATCAGTCACTTCAGAGGGATGGACTGGGGGTTTGGGATTGGCATATGTACACTATGGTATATAGAATGATTGGCCAACAGGGACCTGCTGTATAGCACAGGGAACTCTACCCAATGTTCTGTGATAATCTGTGTGGGAAAAGAATGTGAAAGAGAATGGATGTGTGCCATGTATAACTGATTCACTTTGTTGTACAGCAGAAATTATCACAGGATTGTAAATCAACTATACATCAATAAAATTTTAAAAGTGAAAAAAAAAAGAAGCTGGTCTGGGGTTTCTCTAATACATTTGGAGAGTTCCAAAAAAAGAAATAAATCAATCACTTTCCAAAATATCAGTCTGTCCCATAATTTTAAACTTTAGCTCCTTAAACTGCTTTTAAACAGATATATTTGATATCAGATTTATCATTACATACTCCATAGGTCAAGAAAGAACAAAGAATGAGTGGTAGAAAGGAGTAAAATCCTGAATTACACTAATTTTTCAAATGTTTGTGATAAACTCTTGGAAATGAACACTTATAAACGCATAACTAAAACTTCTCCCTAAAATTAGGAATTTTCCTGAAGGCAATAAATGGTACTAATTTGTGTTTCACTAATACAAATATGGGCTCTAAAGGCGGGCAGTCTGAGTTCAAATCTTAAGTAAGTTGCTTAGCCTTTTTGATCTCCTTTTTATCTAAAAAGCGGTCACAGGGAGTTCCCATCGTGGCACAACGGAAACAAATGCAACTAGGAACCATGGGGTTGAGGGTTCGATCCCTGGCCTCGATCAGTGGGTTAAGGATCCAGTGTTGCGCTGAGCTGTGGTGTAGGTTGCAGACATGGCTCGGATCTGGTGTTGCTGTGGCTGTGGCTGTAGGGTAGGCTGGCAGCTACAGCTCCGATTCAACCCCTAGCCCAGGAACTTCCACATGCCGCAGGTGCAGCCCTAAAAAGAAAAAAAAAAAAAAGTGGACATATCTAATTCATAGGGTTTTTGTATTAAATGAATCCAAGAAAAGCAATTAGCACTGCATCTGGTATAGCATAAGCTTAGTCCAGCAAATGTCAGCTAGCATGTAAAAAAATAGAAACAACCGAAATACATTCATCAGTAGCAGATTGGTCAAGCAAATCGTAGAGCACATATTTAATGAAATACTATGCATCTATAAAAAAAATCCAAGTTTTCGGAGTTCCTACTTTGGCCCACCAGGTTAAGGATCCGGTGTTGCTCTGCGGCAGAGCAGTTTGGATCTCTGGCCCCCAAGGACGTCCATATGTCACAGGTGCAATCAAAAAAGAATAAAAAATCTGAAGTTTTCTATGCACTGATATGGGAAGATCTACAAAATACACTGTTAAAAAGAAAAAGAAAGATACAGAACAATAAGTTACTTTGGAGTTAAAAAGAGGAAGGAGAAAAAGAATGTGTTTTGGGGTCTCTGCACTATCCCCAGGTGCAACAGAGCTTCTCTAGGGGTATGGGGCTCGCTGAGCACCCGAGGAAAGTCAGGAGCAGAGCTCTGAAGTGGCTATGGAAGTGGACAGCACTTCACTTTGGTCTATGTGCCCAGATGATTGGCATCCACCTTGGGTAGTTATACCCTTTGATAATCAATGCTGCTATATGTTAAGAAAGTAAATCCTAAGAATTCTCATCATAAGGAAAATTTTTTTCCTTTTTTTAAACTTGCATCTATATGAAATGAGGAAAGTTCCCTAAACACATTGTGATAATCATTTCATGATGTATGTAAGTCAAATCTCTATGCTGTACACCTTAAACCTATACAATGCTGTGTCAATTTTATCTTAATAAGACAGAAGAGAAGGAGCTCTTGTGGCTCAGCAGGTTAAAGACCCAATGTACTCACCTTGAGAATGCGTTCAATTCCTGGCCTCGATGAGGGAGTTTTTGCTGCAAGCTGCTGTGTAGGTCACAGATGTGGCTCAGATCTGATGTTGCTGTGGTTGTAGATGTAGGCTAGCAGCTACAGCTCCAATTCAAGCCCTAGCCCGGGAATTTCTATATGCCGTGGATGCAGCCCTAAAAAGAAAAGAGAAGGAGGAGAAGAACAAAGTTAAAATAATTAATTAATCAATTAATTTAAAAGAATACATTTTCGTACTTGTTTGTATTTGCCTGAAGAAACTCTAGAAGGGAGTTCCCATCATGGCGCAGTGGAAACAAATCCGACTAGAAACCATGACATTGCAGCTTCGATCCCTGGCCTCGCTCAGTGGGTTAAGGATCCAGCATTGCCATGAGCTGTGATGTAGGTCATAGATGTGGCTTGGATCTGGCATTGCTGTGGCTGTGGTGTAGGCCAGCAGCTACACCTCCAATTAGACCCCTAGTCTGGGAACCTCCATATGCCATGGGAGCGGCCCTAAAAAGGACAAAAGACAAAAGAAGGAAGGAAGGAAGGAAGGAAGGAAGGAAGGAAGGAAGGAAGGAAGGAAGGAAGGAAGGAAGGAAGGAAAGAGAGAGAGAAAGAAAGAAAGAAAGAAAGAAAGAAAGAAAGAAAGAAGAAAGAAAGAAAGAAAGAAAGAGAAAAGCGAAACTCTAGAAGGACACATGAGAAACTAATAAAAATGATCTGACAGGAGATGTACATGAGAAGGTTGCCAAATTAAAAAAAAAAAAAAAATTCCCAACCTGAAAGTTGAGAATTATGTTTTATTCGACAGTTTTTCCTGAGGATTTAAGCCCAAAAGACAACTTTCTGGATTGCTCTGAGGGGTACTTCTAAAGGGGTATAGGAGGAGCCAAATATATAGGGGTTTTCTAACACTGGCCACACAGCTGGACCATCAGAAGATCACTATTAATCAAAGAAAACCAGGCATCTCAAGTCAATGAATTTAGTGCTTTTCTGTGTATAGCAATATGCAAAAGTATGGGCTCATTGAAATAATTCCTTTGATATGCACCTTAACTATACAGGACCAGTATCCTGTTTTTTTCTATCCTGAATCCCCTTGAGGGGCACAGCTAGGGGTGGCTTCAGTGGCTACTGGCTTGGTAGCTGCAACGACCTTTGCGTACTTATGTGGCAGGCAACATTTTTCATCCACAAGGTAAAAGGATGGAAACAGGTTAGACTGGAAAAGAGACAGGACTAAGACTTTATACATTATACTAGTCTATATTTTAATATGTCAATGAATAAAATACCTATTCAAAAAAGAAAATTGTAATTATTTAATTCTACTTCATTCACTCTTATTACTTTCTCATTCCTAGTGAAAAAAATAAGCATCCTAAAGATTCTATGTCTTTGTGTGTCTGCTTGTTTGTTAGTTCATTTTTTTTAGGGAAGTGGGGTATAGTGTAAGGATACACGTAGCCATAATAGAAATGGGAGTCATGGAGTTTCCACTGTGGCTCAGTGGGTTAAGAACCCAACTAGTATCCATGAGGATTTGGGCTTGATCCCGGCCTCGTTCAGTGAGTTAAGGATCCCACGTTGTTTGTAGCCGTGATGTAGGTTGGCACCTATAGCTCTGATTCAACCCCTAGCTCAGGAATTCCCATATACCACAGGTGCTTGGCCCTAAAAAAGCAAAAAGTAGAAGAAGAGGAAGAAGAAGATGAGGAGGAGGGGGGGAGTAGCAGAGGGGAGAGGAGGAGGGGGAAGGGGGGAGGGGGGAGGGGGGAAGAAGAGGAAGAAGAAGAGGAGGAAGAGGAATAAGAAGAAGGAGGAGAAGGAAAGGAAGGAAGGAAGAAAGAAAGAGAGAGAGAGAAAGAGGAATCCTACTGAAATGCTTCATGGGCACCAGGGCCAAAGGATGATCTGGGTGCAAGTAGATCTAGTGATTCACAGATCTTCACTTTAGTGCCCTGCTGGTGTATTTCCCTGATATTTACATGAGCATGTTTCCATGTATGTTATTTTACAGTAAGCATGGTAATGAAGTGCACTGATTGTATGTATTTAAATATACGTATAGATGTAACTTATTAATAAGTTACTCATAAAGAAATGTTTCCTATTTTAAAATCTGAGACAAATTGTGATTGAATTATTTGTTTTCAAGGTAATTAC
This sequence comes from Phacochoerus africanus, assembly GCF_016906955.1. Lineage (NCBI taxonomy): Eukaryota > Metazoa > Chordata > Mammalia > Artiodactyla > Suidae > Phacochoerus > Phacochoerus africanus. Next base: position 54,273,336 of record NC_062544.1, read on the forward strand.
TCCTGCCCTACAATGGAAGGAGTGATTTGATGTTTGAATAGGCACTTCAACCCATTTATACCTCAGATTACTCAACTGTGAAATGGGAATGACAATAATCTTACTACTTTACGGGATTGTTGTGAGCACTAAACAAGATAATAGATGTCAGAATTTAAGAGTGTTTGGTGTAGAGTAAAAGCCTTTTTTTTTTAGGCCCACACCTGTAGCATATGGAAGTTCCCAGGCTAGGGGTTGAATCCAAGCTGCAGCTGCCAGCCTACACCACAGCAACGTGGGATCAGAGCTCTGTCTGAGACCTACACCGCAGCTTGCAGCAACACCAAATCCTTAATCCACTGAGCGAGACCAGGGATCAAACATGCATGTGTACTAGTTGGGTTTGTAACCTGCTGATCCACAACAGGAACTCTGTAAAAACCTTTTCAACACTAGCCTTAAAAGGAAAAACATCAACCTGTAAATTAGATGGTAGTATTTTTAAGACTCCACAGCAAATGCTTACTTAAGCCTTGCCTTTTTACTTTTGTTGGTTGTCTTTGTCTTTCCATATAGCCGTATTATTATGATCAATTGTTCTTTTCTTAAAAATGAATCAAATGATTTTCCCATTGGTTACTGATAATAATCGCCACTGTATAAGCATCTACTACAACCCTTACATGTGTTATCTGCATCTTACAGAAGAAACTGAGACTAAGTACCAAAGTCATTGTACCAGATGAAAGATGTCACTACTTTGACATCCGCCTATTGAGAGATGGGATTTATTTCCCCTCCTCTTGAAGCTGCACTGGGCTATGACTGCCTTGGCCAACTGAGAACAGCAGAGGTGATGCTATGCTGGCTGCAGCCTTAGCTTTCCCCCTTCTGAGAAATAAGAATCTTAACAATACCTGCCAGGCCTGCCTCACAGAGTTATGAAGATCAGATGAGTTAACAGATGTGAATGTGTTTTGTAAAGTAGAAAGCACGACACATACTATCATTTGTACAAGCTAATCACATTCTATATTTTATAGAACAATTAAAAAGAAAGAAACTCATTTCACTCTCGTCTTGTCCTTCTTTAGCTTCTGCTAGTATGGGCCTGCTTCTTGGGAGAAAATGTGGTTTGTCAGAAAGAGCATCAGACAAATCTTGTCTCAAATGTAGGCTTTTCTATTTGCTAAGTTTTATCCTCTTAAGCCCCAATTTTCTTTCTTGAAGAAAAATGAAACCTTCTTTATAGGGTGGATGAAATTTGAGATTATATAAAGTACACACTGTAGCACACCTCTCCACTCGTGGGAAACAAGTGAGGGGGTTGGTTTTTTTAATTTTTTTGTTTGTTTGTTTTAATTTTGTCCACATTGTGCTACAGCTTGATATGCGATCTAAGTCCCCAGAATAGGGAAGGAACCAGGGCTGCAGGGGTGAAACAGGCAAGTCCTAACCACTGCCTAGGGAAATTAGACACCACCAGGGAACTTCGCAACAAGTGTGTTCTTAAAATATATGCATAGGAGTTCCCGTCATGGTGCAGTGGAAACTAATCCGACTAGGAACCATAAGGTTGTGGGTTCAACCCCTAGCCTCCCTCAGTGGGTTAGGATCCAGTGTTGCTGTGAGCTGTGGTGTAGGTCGCAGACGCAGCTCTGATCCTGCATTGCTGTGGGTGTGGTGTAGGCTGGCAGCTGTAGCTCTGATTGGACCCCTAGTCTGGGAGCCTCCATATGCCACCAGTGTGGCCCTAAAAAAATAAAATTAAATAAATAAATAAATAAAATATATGCATAAACAAATGTGAGCCAAAGAAAATTTTTTACAAAACAGTTTAGCCAAAGATATTCTTCCGGGACTTCCCTTTGTGACTCAGCGGGCTTCTGTTGTGGCTCTGAAAGTACGTCAAGTAGCTGACATTTTCACTGTGAGGATGTGGATTTGATCCCTGGCCTTGCTCAGTGGGTTAAGATGCAGCCTAGTTCACAGATGCAGCTGGGACCCAGTGTTGCTATGGCTGCAGCTCTAATTCGACCCCTAGCCTGAGAAGTTTCATATGCCACACAAGCAGCCAGTAAAAAAAAAACAAAAACAAGGAGTTCCCGTTGTGGCTCAGTGGTTAACAAATCCGACTAGGAACCATGAGGTTGCAGGTTCGATCCCTGGCCTTGCTCAGTGGGTTAAGGATCCGGCGTTGCCGAGAGCTGTGGTGTAGGTTGAAGACGCGGCTCAGATCCCGCATTGCTGTGGCTCTGGTGTAGGTCGGAGGCTATAGCTCCGATTTGACCCCTAGCCTAGGAACCTCCATATGCCATGGGAGCAGCCCAAGAAATGGCAAAAAAGAAAAAAACAAAACAAAACAAAACAAAACAAAAAAAAACCATATTCCACCAATACACAGTTTAGGTGGAAAACTTCCTGAGAAAAATCAAGTCAACTTATAAACACTCAGCCCAAAAGGAATCTGATTAATAATTACCAGGGAGATTACCAACCATGTGACATTAGTTTCTTCTGCGTCAGGAGATAGGGAGCAAAGAATATGGAAGGCATGGCTCTACTTTGACAGTAGAACAGAAAGAAGGGGTGTATCACTCGGATGTTTGTTCTCCAGAACTTGTTGACTGATTTGATGTGACCAAATTCCATCTCATTCACTCGCAGTTAGAACCTGAGGAGCCAGCCTTCATTATCCTTAAAAACTCTGCACTTAGTGAGATCACATCCCCACCCACTTTACAATTAAGCACTTCACAGTGGAGTGATTAGGTGACCTTTGCTCCAGCAGAGATATTTAAGTGTACATTTCCGAGGCCCAATGATGCTCTGCATGTGAAATGCATAGACACAATCCCAGATCTGAGGGTTCAGCTCTAGCCAGAGAGTTTCTAACTCCCTCAGGGAAAGATGCACCTAGTGTTTGATATATTATTGATGAATGCCCTAATAAAGTATAATTCAGTATATTGATTAGGCCTATTTCAAGAAGAAAGCTTATTATTCTTTCTAATCTGATGTCCCCACACCTTGTGCTGGAGGAAATTTTTTTCACACTCATAACAACAAAGCACTCTGCTGAGTGATGTGACATTTTGGTTAAAAAAAAAATGATAAAATTGACCCTCCATTCACCCCAAGTTTCTTCATCAAGAGTATAAAAAATATGCACCCATAAATAAAACTGAATTTTGAAAGCATTTTATATTCTATATGAGAGTAGTTTTTCAAACCAAATGGGGGGGGAAATGCCACCGATAATTTAAGCTCCCAGATAATAAAAGGAGGTATTGAGCCTCATTCTTCTAGGATAGATTCAATGCCTTAAAGCAGAGTTTCTCATGAATTAATGGCAATGCTAGGTCATTGTAAAGACTTTTCCATGTGTCTCAGCCTCTGTCATCTGCCTCCTCTTTTTTCACTTCTCTTTCAACCAAAAAAAATTCCATTTCAATTTTCAGGCATATTTTCCAGATATCCTTAACCCCAATATTTCTCTCATGAAGCCTGAAATTACAGCTTTAACAATTTATCCTTTGCTTCAAAACACCCCCCTCCAGGCTGGGAAACTTAAAATCCTTCATGAAAAGAGACTGACTATGTGGAGGGAAAGAGAAAAGAAGGGTAAGGAAGAGATATAAGAAAGAAATTAAGCAGCATATTAGCCTCCCAGTCTGTGGCAGGGCTGAGCCAGTGATCCCAACACTCCTAAGTCTCAAATCTCCCACTCCGGCCTTGCCTTCCCCTCCTCCAGGCCACCCCATGGTCATGACTAAACAGGTCAGCTGCTATCTTTGTATAGTGACAGATGGTAACTAGACTTACCATGGTGATGATTTTGAAATGTATAGAAGATCAAATCACTACATTGTACACCAGAAACTAACATAATGTTGCAGGTCAATTATACTTCAAAAACAAACTAAATCATAGAAAAAGCTCAGATTTATGGTCACCATAGTCAGGGGATGAGGGGAAGAGGAATTGGATGAAGGTGGTCAAAAGCTACAAACCGGAGTTCCCGTCGTGGCGCAGTGGTTAACGAATCCGACTAGGAATCATGAGGTTGCGGGTTCGGTCCCTGCCCTTGCTCAGTGGGTTAACGATCCGGCGTTGCCGTGAGCTGTGGTGTAGGTTGCAGACGCGGCTCGCATCCCGCGTTGCTGTGGCTCTGGCGTAGGCCGGTGGCTGCAGCTCCGATTCGACCCCTAGCCTGGGAACCTCCATATGCCGTGGGAGCGGCCCAAGAAATAGCAACAACAACAACAAAAAAGACAAAAAAAAAAAAGCTACAAACCTCTAGGAGTTCCATTTTGGCTCAGCAGGTTAAGAACACAACATAGTATCCTTGAGGATGGAGGTTCAATTCCTGGCCTCACTCAGTGGGTTAAGGATCCCGCATTGCTGGATCCAGTGGGTTCAAGCTGTGGCACAGGTTGCAGATGCTGCTTAGATCTGGCATTGCAGCAGCTGTGGCGCAGGCCTCAGCTGCAGCTCCAATTTGACCCCTAGCCTGGGAATTTCCATATGCCACAGCTGTGGCCATAAAAAGAAAAAAGCTACAAACTTCCAGATATAAGATAAATAAATACCAGAGGTGTGATGTACAATATGATTAATATAACTAACGGTTGTATGTTGTATATGAAAGTTGTTAAAAGAGTAAATTCTCCCTCTTGGAATGGCTATCATCAAAAACACAAGAGACAAGCGTCAGTGAGAATGCAGAGAAAAGGGAACCTGGTGCACTTTGATGGGAGTGCAAATTGGTTTAGTCACTTTGGAAACAGTATGGAGGTTCCTCAAAAGATTAAGAAATAGAACGACCACATGATCCAGCAATTCCACTTCTGCTCTGCCTATGAAACAAAATCACTATATCAAAAAAGTAGCTGTACACCCATGTTCATTGCAGAATTACTTACAATAGCCCAGACATGAAAACAACTTTTGGCCACTAATGGATGCATAGTGAAGAAAATGTAGTATATATACAAGGGAATATTATTCTGCCACAATAAAGGATTTTCTTCTATTTGCATCATGAACAGACCCTGAGGGAATTGTGCTAAGTGAAATAAGTCAGACAGAGAGAGTTAAGAACTGTTTTGCTCTTGCTTAAAAGTCAAATCTGAAAAACTCAACTCGCAAATACAGAGAACAAATTGATGGTTCCCAGAGATGGGAGGTAGGAAGTGTGTGAAATGGGTGAAGGTGATAAAAAAGGTACAAAGTTCCAGTTACAACATAATTCATGGGCATGTAACGTTCTCTATGGTGACTATAGTTAAAAATGCAGCATTATATATTTGAAAGTTGTTAAGAAAGCAAATCTTGGAGTTCCCATTGTGGCGCGGCAGAAATGAATCTGACTAGAAACCATGAGGTTGCAAGTTTGATCCCTGGCCTCGCTCAGTGGGTTAAGGATCTGGCGTTGCCATGAGCTGTGGTGTATAGACCACAGACATGGCTCAGATCTAATGTTGCTGAGTTTGTGGCGCAGGCTGGCAGCTGTAGCTCCCATTCAACCCCTAGCCTGGGAACCTCCATATGCCATGGATGTGGCCCTAAAAAGACAAAAAAAAAAAAGAGAGAGAGAGTAAATTCTAGCAGTTGTCATTACAAGAAAAAAAATATGTTTTCTTATTCTTTTATTTTTTATCCATATGAGTGATGGATATTCACTTATTGTGATAATCATTTCATAACATATATAAATCAAATAATCATGTGTACATCTTAAATTATACAGTGCCTTATGTCAATTATATCTTAATAAAACTGGAAGAAAAAAGGATTTAAAAATTAAAAAGTCATTGGAGTTCCCTTAGTGGCTCAGTGGTTAACAAGCCTGACTAGGATCCATGAGGATATGGGTTCAATCCCTGGCTTCGTTCAGTGGGATAAGGATCCGGCATTGCCAGGAGCTGTGGGCAAAGTGGCTCGGATCCTGTGTTGCTATGGCTGTGATGTAGGCCGGCAGCTGCAGCTCTGATTCAACCGCTAGCCTGGGAACTTCCATCTTCTGCACGTATGGCCCTAAAAGACCAAAAAAAAAAAAAAAAGAAAAAGAAAAAAGAAAAGAAAATGAGAGCATGAGTTATGAAAGAAAAACTACCCTACTTATCACCTCACACTGGTCAGAATGGCTGGCTATTCTCAGAAAGACAAGAAATAGGAGTTCCCTGGTGGCCTGGTGGTTAAGGATCTGGCACTGTTACTGCTGTGCCTTGACACTGTCATTCCAGAGTCATAGAAAATCAACTGACTTCTCACATGCTAAGCACATACCACATAGAAGAGTCACATGATTACTGTGACTAGTCACTATTTTGTTATTAAATAATAAAGGTAAGTAAAAAGACATTGCACTGTTAGTTTGGATTCATGGTATGAATTTCACAGAGCACTTTTTTTTTAACAGTTTTTCTTCCTGTTAATTTATATTCTTCTTGAGTAGAAACCACAAAATATAACTTACACTCAAATTATCTTCTAGTGGCAGAAAGCCAAATGTAGCTTTTTCTATATAAATATCTGTTGGTAAAAAAATATGAAAGAGTACTTAATTTGTACTTTCCAGTTCTAGGCCAAAATATTTTTTTAAAGCTCATGACATCAGTTATTGTTATGTATTATTATCTACATATTTAGACCTATACCATTATTATTATTATTATTATTTTGTCTTTTTAGGGCCGCACCTGCAGCATATGGAGTTTCCCAGGCTAGGGGTCGAATCAGAGCTGTAGCCGCTGGCCTAGGCCACTGCCACAGCAACTAGGGATCTGAGCCACGTCTGTGACCTACACCACAACTCATGGCAATGCCAGATCCTTAATCCACTGAGTGAGGCCAGGGATTGAACCCATGTCCTCATGGATACTAGTCAGGTGTGTTAACCACTGAGCCACTATGGGAACTCCTATACCGTTATTTTTAAGCACCTTCGTAGAACCACATTGCACATGTGTAGTGGCATCATTTAGTTAAGCATTCTGGGGTTTTTTATAGTCCTTTATAAACAATGTGAGATTATACATCTTCTGCAAAGGTACATACATCTTTGCATATATTAACCAAAATATATGGGAGTTCCCACTGTAGAACAATGGGTTAAAGACTCCAACTGCAGCAGCTCAGGTCTATGTGGAGGCATGGGTTCAATCCCCGGCCCAGCACAGTGGATTAAGGATCTGGCATTGCCATAGCTGCAGCGCAGGTCACAGCTGTGGCTCTGACTCAGTCTCTGGCCTGGAAATTTCCATATGCTGCAGGTGCAGCCATTTAAAAAAAAAAAAAAGAATGATGTAGGAGGAATTCCTAAAGTAAATTTACTGGATCAAAAGTTAAAGATATTTTATTTTTATTTTTTACATATGCAATCAAATTGCCTTCCCAAATGAACTATGATAATTTATACTCTCACCACCAATGGAAATGCTTTTCTAGCCAACACCTCTATTAACATTAATCTTAAAAACTGTCATTGGAAGAGGTTGGAATTAATGGCCTACTTTGTTGTGCAGCAGAAATTATCACAACATTGTAAACCAACTATAATTCAATAAAACTTTAAAAAATAAAACTACACCATAGCTTGAGGTAATACCATATCCTTAACCCACTGAACAGAGCTGGAGATCAAACTCGTACCCTCATGGACCCTATGTCAGTTTCTTAACCTGCTGAGTCACAACAGAAACTCTGTAAATTTTAACAATTTTATGTTTGCCTCCATCCCCTACAAACACAATCGATCCTGGAATACATGTATATTTTAGCTTTCATATTTGATATGTATTAAGTTGTTAAAGAACTTTCCCAATTAATAAAAGAAATAATTATACAAAGTTTAACAGGTCAACCACAGATTAGAGAGTTGCAGAGATCTGGTTTTAAATGTCTATATTGTCATTGATGTGTTTGCATTCAGAAGATCCAGAAGATGGCAGTATAATAAAAAGCAAAAAAATAAAAAAATTAAAATCCTCTATTAGAGATAGTGACTGAAATTTTCATGGCTGAAATAATATGGCCTCTTAAATTTGTTTTGGGGGTTGTGCGGTTTTTTTCTTTTCTTCCTTTTTTTTTTTTCTTTTTATGTTACATATGGAAGTTCCCAGGTTAGGGGCGGAATTGGAGCTGCATTTGCTGGCCTATGCCACAGCCATGGCAACACTGGATCTGAGCTGCATCTGCAACCTACACCACAGTTTGCAGCAATGATGGATTCTTAACCCACTGAGTTAGGCCAGGGCTCAAAACTGCATCCTCACAGAGATTACATTGCATCCTTAACCCAATGAGCCACAATGGGAACCCCTTAAATTTGTTTTCAAATGATATATTTTTTAAAGAAAAACATTGAGGTGGGGAGCTAAATAAAACTAGATTGACAAATTGTTAATAATTTCTGGAATTGGAGTTCCCATCATGGCTCAGTGGTTAATGACCCTGACTAGTATCCATGAGGATGCAGGTTCGATCCCTGGCCCCACTCAGTGGGTTAGGGATCTGGTGTTGCCCTGAGCTGTAGGCTGGCAACTGCAACCCTGATATGACCCCAGGCCTGGGAACTTTCATATGCTGTAGGTGCAGCACTAAAAAAATAATAATTATTATTATTATTTCTGGAATTGCTGTGATGAGATTAAGAGGGTTTGTGATACTATCCTATTTGTGTACATAGGGTTTTTCTCTTAATTGAAGTATAGTTAATTCACAATGTTTTGTTAGTTTCAAGTATACAGCAAAGTGAGTCATTATTCATGCATATATGTACATATATTCTTTTTCAGATTCTTTTCCATCGTAGGTTATGTGTATATGTTTTAAAATTGTCATGTATAGAGTTCCCATTATGGCTCAGCAGAAAGGAATCTGACTAGTATCCGTGAGGACGCAGGTTCGATCCCTGGCCTTGCTCAGTGGATCACAGATGTAGCTCAGATCCTGCGTTGCTGTGGTTGTGGTGTAGGCTGGCAGCTATAGCTCCGATTTGACCCCTAGCCTGGGAACCTCCATAGGCTTCAGGTGTGGTGCTAAAAAAAGAAAACAATGAAATAAAATAAAAAGTTGTTACTTGTATACACACACTCTTCACCATGGCTGAAATGCAGAGAATGAGTTGCAGGGCAGTAGTGGAAGCAGAGGGCAGGTAGAACACTATTGCAGTAGTCCATGTAGGAGATGATGATGGCTTAGATGGACTAGGGGTAGTGGAGACCTTAGAGAAGTGGATGGACTCAGAATACTATGGAGATAAAATTGCCAAGACTTGGTGATTTGGGATGGAGGGAGGTGGAGGGAAGACAGACAGCCAGAAGTCTTAGGTTTTGGCATTATTATAATTGGGGGAGGAAGCTATGGATGGAAAGGGGCTGCAAGTTTGGGAGGAGTCCTTTTTTGCTCATAAGTTTAAGGCTCTATCAGGTATGTTATGGAAATACTGAATTAACAATTAGATGAGGAGTTCCTGTTGTGATGCAGCAGAAACGAATCCAACTAGTTAACCACGAGGTTGCGGATTTGATCCTTGGCCTCACTCAGTGGGTTAAGGAGTTGGCATTGCCATGAATTGTGGTGTAGTTCACAGAGGTGGCTCGGATCTGATGTTGCTGTGGCTGTGGTGTAGGCCAGCAGCTGTAGCTCTGATTAGACCTCTAGCCTGGGAACCTCCATATGCCGCAGGTATGGCTCTAAAAAGGAAAAAAAAAAAAAAAGACTATGAGAATAGCAAATTATGAATGATTCTGTATTGTCATTAAGCAAGGAAGAGTGCTCGTTGACACATGGCATCAGATGAAATATGCAGTTGTGCAAAACTCTTGTTAAAAAACCTCTCCAGGAGTTCCCATGGTAGCTCCACGGGTTGAGAAACCAACTGGTATCCATGAGGATGCAGATTCAGTCCCTGGCATTATTCAGTGGGTTGAGGATCCAGCATTGCCACAAGCTGAATCTGGCATTTTGGTGGCTGTGGCATAGGCCCACAGCTGCAGCTCTGATATGACCCCTAGCCTAGGAACTTCCATATGCCGCAGATGTGGCCAAAAAGAAAAACTCTCCATACCCAAAATTAATGCCCATCCTAAAGGAGATTATTTTAAAAAACAAAGCATTGCTCCCTTTTTGAAGCAGCCTCTGGGTTATGGAGAAGGTTCCCTGGGTCTGCTTTCTCACAAAGTGCAGGGGAGAGAAGTAAGTGTGTCCAAGACTGCTCAGATGTTGAAAAGAAGAAACATTTTCACAAATAATTTGTGGCAGAGCAGGTCCTCCAGGAAGCAGACGAAAAGTCTGTGACAAGGAAAGGCGGGGGCGGGGCAGGAGTGGGCGGGGGAGCCTCCTGCTGCCTGAAGGTCTGAGGGCTGTGAAAGGAGAGAAGGGAGGGGCACTTGGGGAGGGAGCGCCTCAAACTCCAGTGCTGCTCAGCTGGGAGAAAGCCTCAGCGGGGCCAACAAGGAGCCTCAGAGCCAAGATTGCCTGGTTGGGGCCCCACTGGTGGTAAGGCCTGGCCCAGCTCTGGTACCGCCCCCCACCTCCCTATACTGAATCTGGCTCAGCGCAGCCTGCCAAGAGTGTGGTTCCCCAAGGAGTGCAGCAGAGCGCTGTTTGCCAGCTACTCTCCTCACAGCAGGATCCTGGAGCCGCACACCGCAGGCTGCCCAGGACTGAGACAATACGGTTAGTGTTTGCGTAATTTTAATATGTTTGTGCAGAAGAAGGAAGCAACAAGAATAAGCTTAGTCTAACAGTTTTATCACTTAGTTTCTGAAAATTTCACCTTATCCCTTATCTTGAAATCAGCAAAAGTGTGTCTAGTCTAAAAGTCAGGAAATTAGCCCTAATTTGATAAAATATCCAAGACAGTCTCTGCTGTCCTCTTGAAACACCCCAACCAGCGCTTCCAGGCACTCCTTTTGGCTCTTTGCCATCCAGTGCTCTTCCTCCTCCGTAAACTTCACTGATGCTCTGCTGTCCCTTAAATGCTGCTCCTCCTCAAGCTGCCTTTGTCACTCTGTCCCCACTATGCAGGCTACTGTTTGATGGGATGATATATATATATATATATGTTTTTGTTTTTGTTTTTAGCTTTTTAGGGCCGCACCAGTGGCACATAGAAGTTCCCAGGCTAGGGGTAGAATCAGAGCTACAGTTGCCGGCCTACATCACAGCCACAGCAAGGCTATATTCTTAACCCACTGAAGGAGGCCAGGGATTGAACCGGCATTCTCATGGATACTGGTCGGATTCATTTCAGCTGTGCCACAACAGGAACTCCTGCCCTTAATAGTATTTCCTCCTCTCTTGCCTCATCCCTTCACCCAATCCAATTATGGGAAGTGGGACAGATACTAAGGCATGCGGTATTCAAATCTCTCTTTGGGTTTATGGCTCACCCTGGGGCCTAGGGGTAGGGGTGGGGGTTTACCCAGGACTGGAGATAGGGAGCAGAGACCCTTCAGAGGACATGCACAACATCTCAGTATCGTCTATTCTCTCTTTTCTCTGCCTATGCCTCCCAGAGAAACTGATCTAGTCTGCAAGGCTTAGAGATGTGGGGGTGTAAAATAGGACACGAGCCAAAAATTACAGTGCATTAATCACTAGTAAAGTTGTCTCCTATTAGTGACAGAATGATGTTACATATACCTATGACATTGAAGCTTGAGCCAAAAACCAAATCTTAGCCAAGGAACAAAGAGAAAGCAGCACATTTTGAAAAATAAAAGGATGTCTTTTAAATTTAATTGGATACAACTTGCAGGCAAAATGAGTGTTCTATACAGAAAGCTTTAGGTAGAACAGCCCTGGTCTTAAAGAGCTAAAAGCTTTTACCTCATTTTTACCTTACACCAGCTTTTCAGTGCCCAATTTTCCAACAGAAGAGGAATAGTGAGTTTCATAAGAATGGTAGTGAAGGGAAATTGTGCCAGCCCAGATTCATGGCCCAGATGAAAATATCTTTCTCTGAGCACCAGAAAACAGGTTTACAGCCCAGGCTGTATCTGGGCTTTTCAGAAAGTGTCCCCAGGATCTTCTGCCTTGGTGAGAGTTCCTGTTAAGAGGCTGTTCTTTAGACCTACCCCAGACCTACTGAGTCAGAGTCTCTGTGGAAAGCCCCGACCACAGGCAAATTTAACAACTGCCCCAGGTGATTTTTACACACACTCAAATTACAAAATTGCTGCCTTAAAATTTAAGGAAATTAGCCATAAGGGTGTGAAGAATTCTAATACCTTGGATTAAACAGGTAGTCTGTTTTGGAGTTCTTACTGTGGTGCAGCAGGTTAGGGTCCAACATTGTCTCTGCCATAGCACGGGTTCAATCCCCAGCCCACCACAGTGGGTTAAGGATCCCACTTTGGTATAGGCTGCCGCTTCAGCTAGGCTCAAATCCGATTCCTGGCCCAGGAAATTCCGTATGTCATGGGTGTGGCAAAAAACAAACAAATGGGACAATCTATTTTATATTTCCATTATAGAATAACAGAAAACTTTATAGCCCTCCTGTGTAATTTAGGGTCATGAGCAGGCAATACCCAAATCACAATAGCAACTTTATCTTATTTGAAAGAGTAGATGGGGAGTTCCCCATCATGGCTCAGAGGAAATGAATCTGACTAGTGTCCATGAGGCTGAGGGTTCGATCCCTGCCCTTGCTCATTTGGTTGGGGATCCAGTGTTGCCATGAGTGGTGTAGGTTGCAGATATGGCTTGAAATCCGTGTTGCTGTGCCTGTGGAGTAGGCCAGCAGCTGTAGCTCCGATTTGACCCCTAGCCTGGGAACTTCCATATGCTGCGGGTGCATCCCTAAAAAGCAAAAGATTGTAATAAAAGAGTAGATAATTGGAGTTCCCGTTGTGGCACAGAGGAAACAAATCTGACTAGCATCTATGAGGATTCAGGTTAGATCCCTGGCCTCGATCAACTAGTATCCCCTGGGTCGGGGATACCGTGTTGCCGTGAGCTGTGTTGTAGGTTGCAGATGCAGCTCAGATTCCGAGTTGCTCTGGCTGTGGCATAGGTCAGCAGCTGTAGCTCCCAACTGACCCCTAGCCTGGGAATCTCCATATGCCAGGGGTGTGGCCCTAAAAAGAAAAAAAAGAAAAAAGTAGATAATCTGAAATCCTCTCTTTATTGCAACACCATTCAAAAATCTTCAATCCAGGCAACTACCACCCCTCCCCATCCCTAAAATAATTTATATATCCTATAATAAGTAGCAAAAAATTTTGATTAAGATTATAGGGATGATCAGAGTTGTGGCTCAGTGGATTAAGAACCCTGCTAGTATCCATGAAGATGCAAGTTCAATCCCTGGTCTTGCTTAGTGGGTTAACTATCCAGCATTGCCACAAGCTGCATCGTAGTTCATGGATGCGGCTCAGATCTGGTGTGGCTGTGGTACAGATATGCAGCAGCAGCTCCAATTTGACCCCTAGCCCAGAAAACTTCCATATGCTGAGGGTGCAGTCCTAAAAAGAAAAAAAGAGAAAAGAAAAAAAAGATGATAGGGATGAACCTTTTTTTTTTCCCCACCCCATGGCATGTGGAAGTTCCTTGGCCAGGGATCACACCTGTGCCACAACAGCAATCAGGGCCACTGCAGTGACAACACTGGACTTTGAACCTGCTGTGCCACAAAAGAACTCCAGGGATTAATGCTTGATGTTTGTTCTGGGGTGCCATCTGGAGACTTCCTTTTCTGGGCCTCTGACATTCTTGGGTTTTATGTGCTGTTTTTTTTCTTCTTCTTCATGCTGTTTATACTGCCTGTTCCTTACGCTGCATTTAACTTTCCCACATTCAACCCTGGTACATACTCAAAAATGTAATGGAGTGCTGCCTTGTAAGCAAAAAAAAAAAAAAATACATGAAAATGGAGTGTGCTGGTGGCCTAACTAGTTAAGGATTCAGCATTGTCACTACAGTGGGGTGGGTATGACGATCCCTGGCCTGGGAATTTCCACATGCCAAAGGCAGGGGGCAAAAAAAAAAAGCTATGAAAATGTAATTTAGTGAGTTAGAGGACTACATTACTAGTTACTTTGAGTCTTGAGATTATGAATTACATTTATGTTCCTCTGTTTGTCTATTTCTGCATTTTCAGAACCATGTATAAGAAGCTTATACTTTGTTTTGTCTGTGCCCATGACATGCCAGAGTTCCTGGACCAGAGATTGAACCTGTGCCACAGCAGTGACTGGAGCCATAGCAGTGACAATGCCAGATCCTTAACCCACTGAGCTACTAGGGGACTCCTCTCATCTATTTGTTAACAACATTTTAGTGTAAGTCTTTGAAAAAATTTTGTTTTTTTTTTTTTTAACCTAGAAAATACAACTTTGGGTTACTTTAAGGACTTAAAACTAATATTAACTTTATAAAGTTACAAATTAAAAACACAAGGCTCTTAAATTTACATATCTGACTTTATTTCTAAATCTAGTGAATTTTTATTTTTTGTCTTTTTAGGGCTGCACCCGTGGCATATGGAGGTTCCCGGGGGGTCCAATTGGAGCTGCAGCTGCCAGCCTACATAGTCACAGCAACGCAGGATCCAAGCCGTGTTTGAGACCTACACCACAGCTCACAGCAGCACCGGATCCCTAATCCACTGAGCAACGCCAGGGATGGAACCTGCATCCTCATGGATACTAGTCAGATTCGTTTCCACTGATTCACGATGGGAACTCCCTAAGTTTAGTGGATTTTAACATCTTCCTTTAAAGCGTTTTTTTTTAATTAATGGTTGGTGTCTATCACAAACTTAGTTAATTCAATTTCACTTAAATATTTTACATTTAATATTCCTTCAACTTAATGCTTCTAACTAGCAGAACAGAACCAAATGTTTTCAACAATTACTCTAAGAAATTAAAATTGTAAACTGTGAATCTCAAGTTCTCTTAAATATTTCAATGCTCTTTACAAACTTTATGAACCTATCTTAATCTTTTCAACTTAAAAAGAAAAACTCACAACTCTAAAATTAAAATTTGGAGTTCCCATTGTGGCTTAGTGGGTTAAGAACTGAGTTCCATCCCTGGCTTTGCTCAGTAGGTTAAAGGATCCTGGCATTGCCTCGAGCTACAGCATAGGTTGCAGATGTGGCTCAGATCTGGTGTTGCTATGGCTGCGGTGTAGGCCAGCAGCGGTGGCTCCGATTTGACCCCTAGCCTGGGAACTTCCATATGCCGCAGGTATATCCTTAAAAAGAAAAACGAAAAAAAATTAAAAATTCAATTATACATTTTAAGTTGGAGTCATGAGGCTAATATAGATCCTCCAATTAGCCAAATGATCTTAACAACTACAAATATTTAAAATATAAAACAGGAGTTCCCATCGTGGAACATCGGAAAGGAATCTGACTAAGAACATGAGATTGCAGGTTTGACCCCTGGCCTTGTTCAGTGTGTTAAGATCTGGCATTGCCGAGAAGTGTGGTGTAGTTTGTAAACGTGGCTCAGATCTGATGTTGCTGTGGCTGTGGTGTAAGCCCGCAGCTATAGCTCCAATTGTCCCTAGCCTGGGAACTTCCATATGCCGCAGGTACAGCCCTAAAAAACAAATAAATTAATTAAATTAAATTAAATTAAATATAAAACATACACAGATCATTTCTGAAGTTAATGCAAAATAATTAATTTTATTGGTTGTTAATTCATTATTTCTATATGTAAGGGTCAAATGAGTTTTATCATCCAAGCAATTTGGGGTTACTATCACAAGCAAGTTGATTTAAACATTCCAAACAAACAGGATTATCTGCTTAGCATCTGATATTGAACAAAAAATTTTTGACCAAGACACCTCTAGAGCAGCCGACATCTAGGGCAACTTTTCTTGCAAAACTGAGGCAACATGTACCCTGTTTTATGGTCACTTTGCCATCAGAGGCTTCATCCTCACTCTTCTCCAAGTGAAATCATCTTATAGCCCCCATTCCCTGGAGTCAGGTTATATACCACCCGATGCTCAAGGTTTGATTCAATTCATTTACTTACTGCTTGAGTCTATTCTTTATTCTTTTTGTATTTTTTAGGGACATAATTCTTGCAGATATGGCTGTGCATATCTTGTTTTCTGTGTCATGCTAACAATACCTTACTCTCTCTGCCACTCTTCTTCAGGTTGTTATATGTAGGAAAGGCCTGGGCAAAGGATACATTTCATAGGTCTCTAGAATAAGAACTTTAATGCTTCCCTACACTCTTGGGCCCTGCTCTTGGGGAATATGCCTTAGCCTGTGAAGGACTGGTGTGAGATGACTTGGGTTGAGTACATCTGGGCTGAGAAGGCTTAGCTTGGGAGGACTGGGGCTTATATGGCTTGGGCTGAGTGGGTTTGGATGGAGAGGGCTTAGCTTGGGAGGACTGGGGCTGAGAAGGCTTTGACTGGGAGGACTGGGGCTTGAATGAATTGGGCTGAGTAGGTTTGGATGGAGAGGGCTTAGCTTGGGAGGACTGGGGCTGAGAAGGCTTAGGTTGGTGGGACTGGGGCCTGTACAGCTTGGGCTGAGTGGGTTTGGATGAGGAGGGCTTAGCTTGGGAGGGCTCGGGTTGAGAAGGCTTATGTTGGGAGGACTGGGGCTGAGAAGGCTTAGGTTGGTGGGACTGGGGCTTGTACAGCTTGGGCTGAGTAGGTCTGGATAGAGAACATTGAGCTGGAGTGGACTGGGACTGGGCGGGTTTTGTCTGAGTGTGCTTGGGTTGAGGGAACACAGGTTGGGATGGTTTATATGTGGAATATTTGACCTGTGGTCTCTCAGGCCAGGCCTGTGCACACCTGGGTCTTGGTGGCCTCCCAAAAGTTCTACCTGCATGACATCCCCGAAGTTTTCTTGAAAATTTCATAAACCTTTCACCTGAATAAAGTCTCTGGGGTTGGAAGTATTGAATCCCCAAATTTTTACCTGGACTACAGGCCTTTGTATTCTGAAAGGGCAAAGGATAGAACCACTGAGGCCTCTGCTCTGTCCAAAAGTGGGAACCCATGACCCAGGGGGCTTTCAAAGAAACAGGGTTAAAGTGACCTCCGGTTCTGGTTGGTAAAGGACAGGGGTTTTTTGAATGAAACATGAATACTGGGGGGGTGTGGAAATTCTGAAGATTCTGGTTGATCTCACCTCCAGCTCCAGGCTCTCTTCTGGATGTCTCAGCAGGGCTTTCAGATGAGCTTTTTGGCTGACTGTATCTTTGTTGTCCTTCATCTTCAGTTATTCCAGCTAAGTCTTCACTAGGGGAAATTTGAATCCCCTGAATGTTTTCAAAGTCTTGGTCTACCTGGATCCCCAACTCCCTGGCCAGGGAGGCCATGTCCTCTACAGACACACACCTGAGTGAAGCAGCCATCACTTCCTGGAGGGCAGCTTGAAGGCCCTCCATGTTCCTCCCTTTCTCTTCAGCTTCCTCCTCCTCCCAAAACAGCAGCTGTGTTGGTTTCAAGTTCAGGATCCTCTGGAAAATCTGAGCCTCTTCACTCTCCTTGGCCTGGGGACTGAGGACAAAGTAGCATCTTTCAATAGCAGCTTCTCCTAAAAACATCAGTAGATTCCATTCCTTCTCACCTAGGCTGTCAGTGAAAAAAAACACAGCTGAGGAAACTTCCATCAAGAAACCAAACTGTGTCCAAAAACTTTTTAGATCTCCGCGAAGGTTGGCCACAGCAACAGGCTTCTGGAAAAAACTGGAGTTTTCCTTTAAACCATCGCTATCAGGAAAACACCAGGTTATTTCAACCAGACCATCAGAGATCTGCCGGGGAAGCACTAGAACAGGCAAATCCTGATGGAGAAAGACTTTGTGTGATTTCAGGTGGGCAGGGCTGAGCAGTGTGTTGAGGATTCTGGACTTGGAGAAGCTACAGTATCCTAGACGCACAAAAGAGATGACGGGCATCTTCATGAGAGTCAGAAGCTTTTCTGTACCCTCCGTAGGACCTCCTGAAGGCTGTGTTGACTGCTCCGTCACAATGTCCTTCATGGCACCCAGCATTAAAATGCTCTTGTTGTTTTCTGCATCTGGCAGTAGCAGGGGAAGAGCAAACTGGCATTGATACATGTTTGACATGACTTCGCGTTGCAAAGAGCTGTCTGAACACAGCATAGAGGCACACAGGACATCAAGGGGATTAATGGTTTCTGTTTCTCTGATTTCCAAATTCTCTATTCCAGTTAGAAATTCCTCTTCGCTCTCATTACCCAGAATCTTGTGTCTAAGGATTGAATCTCTGGCTGTCATATCCAGTGCTTGAACTTTCATCAGGAAATTCCAGGCTAAGTCACCCATAGTGTTAGGTACCCACCCACATCCTCGGTCTAAGGAAAATTGTTTAACGAAATCCGGCAGAAGTTTTCTGCTCCGATCCAGGTTCAAACAGGCCAGGACATCTTCAAACACCTTTTTTCTTTCTGCAGGAAATAAGATAGTGAAGGCCATGTTCAGCATCTGAGCTTCTTCACTGACTTTTAAAATTAAATAAGTAATTGACATTTTCATTGAAAAAAAAAAGATGAAACAATACAAGTGAAAGTTTCCTTTCACTACTCTGCCAATTCTATTCTCCTTCTAAGAGATATGTCAATATGATATGTTTCCTTCCACACTTTTTCTGTGCAAGTACATAAGTATGCTTGCATATATAGAAATACACAGTGTGATTTAATGGCTGCTATTTTATTTTATAAATGATATTATACCAAATGATTCTTCAGCTTCTTTTCACTCAATATATTCCTTGCAAATTCTTCCAAGTCAGTATATATAGAGACATACTTAGTTCATTTTTTAAATTTTTTTTCTTCATTCATTTTAGCTAATCCATGGTTTGGATGAACCATTAATTTATTGATCGACTCTCTACCAATGATCATTTAGGTTTTCCAATTTTTTTTGGCTAATGTTTGTATGCAGCTGTGAAAAAACTTGTTAATGCTTCATTACACACCTGTATGAAGAATTCTCTAGGTTGATACTGATTTACTTATTAAATGTTAACTCTTGCTAAAGTTCGGAGAAGTGGAAGATTTTATTTTCATTAAAGTTGTCTCAGAATTTATATGTACTGGGAGTTCTCATTGTGGCTCTGCAGGTTACAAACCCAACTAGTATTCACAAGGATTCAGGTTCGATCCCTGGCCTCGCTCAGTAGGCTAAGCATTCTGCATTGCTGTGGCTGTGGCATAGGTATGCCAAAAGTGTGGCCCTAAAGAGAGAAAAAAAAAAAAAGGAATTTACATGTGCCTAATTTCTCCTGAACTCATTTTCTAATTTATCTTCTAGCCACTTCTTGGGAATACAGACAGAGTACTCTGTATAGAGAAAGGAAATCAGAGAGCATTTTCTGCTCCTGATGGATAGCAAGTTAGCCTAAGCTTCTTGGACTCCCTATAAAAATAGCCTAGAAGAAACAATAGAACTGAGGAAAATTATGCATTTCAAGAACAACAAAAGTAACTCTAAGAAATCCTTGGAGGGTCTGAAAGTTGCTTATACTAGGTAAGAAGGTGAGGGAGAAGTTGAGTCAGCATGAAGTTATTCTTTTCCAACCCATAACTGGATAATGAATCCCCAGCATTTGGACTGAATGTGAGTTGGTAATTATCTTCCCCTTCTCTACTCAGAATTTGATTTTTTTTCCCAGACAATATCTCTCCAAATTAAGCATTTCTCATATTTTGAATTTTCATTAAGATATATTCAAATTCAAATACTAGTATAATTTTCCTCATCAAAACAGCAATATTTGGACTCGATCAAGCCAAGCAACAATATTTTGGGATCTTACTCATTTACCACAAACCCCTCCCCATTTCCACTTCAGTAGTTAGGTCCATAATCCCCACATTCCTTTGGTCACAAAGGAGCTTAATAATTTCTAAAAGTTTTATTTATTTTTTTTGGTCTTTTTGCCTTTTCTAGGGCCATACCCATGGCACATGGAGGTTCCCAGGCTAGGGGCCTAATCAGAGCTGTAGCTATCAGGCTACACCAGAGCCACAGCAACATGGGATCAGAGCCACACCTGAGACCTACACCACAGCTCACGGCAATGCTGGATCCTCAACCCACTGAGCAAGGCCAGGGATCGAACCCTTGACCTCATGGTTCCTAGTTGGATTCGTGAACCACTGAGCCACAATGGGAACTCCCAATTTTAAAAAGTCTTAATCTGAGGAAAAGAAGGTAAAAGCTAAAATTAGTGGTTAGCAACTTCTGATATGTATGATGGAGGTGACTGCAGAAAACAATAAATTGATAGTCAATATTTACTTTGTTTTTCATTTTCAGCCACCCCTGTGGAAGTTCCCTATGCCTATGGAAGTTCCTGGGACAGGGACTGAATCCGAGCTGGATCTGGGACCTATACCACAGCTGCAGCAATGTTGGATTCTTAACCCAATGCCCTGGGCCAGGGATCAAACTGGTGCCTCCATAGAGACAAGCCCCAATCGCTAACCAACTGTGCCACAGCGGAAACTCCCAATATTTACTTTAGCTTCCACCATTTCTCAGTCCTGGGTTTTCCAACCCACCTCGGAGGAGATTCCAAATTAGAGGGGTACAAGGAATTTCTGAGCAGCTGCTTGTCTGCTGATACCTTGTGCCCTTCCTCAGCCCCTCTCCCCATTGTCATGGCAACCTAAAAATAAGTTGTTGCCTGGGTAACTATTCATACATCATTCCCATACCTGCCGCACTTTTCTCCTCTTCCTTCTCTAATAACACGCCAGTTTCTGAATCTTCAGAATGTTGTTCATCAGAGAACTCTACGGTTTCTGAATACATAGAGTCCTCTTCCCCATAATAGACAAGGCACTCTGTGTCATCATAAGCCTCCTCTTCCACGGTGGTTTCTACATCTTCAGAGTATCCAAAAGATTCTAGATATTCCTCTTTTCCTAAGTATAAAGAATCATCTGGCTCTTCATATCTCCATCCATCCTGTAAATACTCAGTATTTCTAGTTGCTAGAAATTCATATTCAACATTCTCAACCAATTGTGGTGCTGTGGACTTTGGTGGGTTGTTTTCCTTTGAGGACCAAGCAGAGACTCTTGGACAAGCAGTTTTCTTGTCTGTGAACGACTCAGAGGTTTCCAAATCCAAGTGTTCCTTCTCTTTGAAGGACATGGTGATCTCAGGATTCTCAGACTGTTTCTCTCCAGGAAAAATTTAAAAATATCTTCCCCCCCTAGATTGAGGTGATTCTATCTTCTTATGTTTTAAAATTTCTGAAAAGAACAAGAAAGTTTGGGGGATATTTTTTCAAAAATAATAAATTTTATAGTAAACAGAGTTTCCATGACCTCAGAGCATCATCTCTCTTCTTTATTTCACTGGATAATAGGAATACCTATCACTTCCTATATAAAGGGCAACAAGTCAACTGTCAGAACTTTCTCCCACTGAAAAAAATCAGATCACATTTCTGCCTTGCTCAAAAGAGAACTTCCTTATTTTTTCTATCTTTTCAAAATGACTGTACTAACTGAAAATATGCAGCTTTTGGTCATGAATTCACTTACTTGAAAAAAAACCCCAATGAGTCATCATTAACAGTAGTTTCCTCCCTTTTTTCTTTCTTTCTTTCTTTCTTTTTTTTTTTTTTTCTCTCTCTCTTTCCTTTTTGCTTTTTAGGGCTGAAGCTGAAGCACATGGAAGTTCCCAGGCTAGGAATCAAATTGGAGCTACAGCTGCTGGTCTACACCACAGCTCATGGCAATGCCAGATTCTTAACCCACTGAGCAAGGCCAGGGATGGAACCTGCATCCTCATGGATACTAGTCAGATTCACTTCCACCGTGCCACAATGAGAACTCCAACAGGAGTATCTTTCCAACTATGAGTATTTCAGCATGTCACTGCAGAATAATAAGCACTTTATTTTAGCACTAAAACAACTGCAAGTTTTGGATAGTCTGAACAAAAATTATCAATCCCCTAAAGCAATAAAATATATCACTCCCTGCTTTTTAAATCCTAGACACTTGAATCATATTTCAGTAAAAATTATCTTCAGAAGAAAGACAAATTAAAAGGTGATAATTTTCTTTTTTCAGGAAATCTGCCTCCTCCCTCTCACCCCCAAAAAGTGTATAAATTCAACTTACCATGATTTAAGGCCCAAATGGTAGCTGATTCTGAAAAAGTACTTAATAAACAGTTGAGAAAAAGCTGACAGCTCACTTCTCCCTTATGTACCAAAATGAACAGCTTCAGACTTTTCTTCAGGGGATCTGTAATAGTCTCAGAAATTAGCCTTCAAAATGTTAATGTATCTAAGATACAATCAAGATCTTGTTGGAGGATTTTAAGTAATATTTTTCATTCTTCTTCCATGATCTCTGAGAGAACACTCCTCGTAGTCACTGTTCCTGTTTCCTGCAGAACCAGGAAATGGACTACGAAATCGTTTCAATAAGTAAATAATAGCTGTTTTTTTTTTCTTTTTAAAGGCAAAGTGTAATTCTATTTGGCAAAGGTTAACTATGTCAGTGATGCTTAGTGTTGGAGAGGGCAGGTAGAAACAAGGCAAAGCAGAGGGGGGATCCAACCCTGAACCCCCCATGGACCCTGGCTCCCTGTAGATTATTTATTTATTTTTTGGCCAGATCCACAGCATGTGCAAGTTCCCAGGCTGAGGACTGAACAGGTAGCACAACAGTGACCCAAGCCACTGCAGTGACAACATGAGAACTTGAGATTGGACCAGGTATTCCCTGCTCTGAGCTCTAGCTGCTGTAATAGGAATGTGAATTGATTAACTCTTTTGGATTGATATCTGTCAATATGCAGGAATAAGTAAATGTAATAGATAAATATAAAAATTCAGGAGTTAAGGGTCTGATGTTGTCACTGCTGTGGCACGGGTCCAATCCCTGGCCCAGGAACTTCTGTATGCCATGGGGGTGGCCATAATTAATTAATTAATTTAAATAAATACTTTTAAAATAAAATAAAAACTCATACTATTCAACACAGCATTTCCACTTCCAGGAAATTATCTTTTTTTTTTTTGTCTTTTTGCTATTTCTTTGGGTCACTCCCGCGGCATATGGAGGTTCCCGGGCTAGGGGTCCAATCGGAGCTGTAGCCACCGGCCTACACCAGAGCCACAGCAACGCGGGATCCAAGCCGCGTCTGCGACCTACACCACAGCTCACGGCAACGCCGGATCGTTAACCCACTGAGCAAGGCCAGGGACGGAACCCGCAACCTCATGGTTCCTAGTCGGATTTGTTAACCACTGCGCCACGATGGGGACTCCCACTTCCAGGAAATTAGCTTAAGAAAATAATCCAAAAAATGCCCAAAGATGTATGTGCAGGAATCTGCATTAAAACTTTTTATAATAGCAGAAAATTGAAAACAACCCAAATGTTCATATGTTGGGGGTTTATGGAAAAATATTGATATATCAACAATGAAACACCAAAAGTAGTTTAAAAGGATGAAATAAATCTATACCTATTGACAAGTAGTGATATCCATAATATATTATTATGGAAAACAGCAAGTTATAGATCCTATTTTTGATTAAAAAGTTAACATGGGGAGTTCCCATCATGGATCAGTGGGTAAAGAACCCCATTAGTATCCATGAGGATGCAGGTTCAATTCTCAGCCTCACTCAGTGGGTTAAGAATCCAGCATTGCTGTGAGCTGTGCTGTAGATCACAGATGTTGCTTGGATTCCGTGTTGCTGTGGCTATGGCATAGGCCGGCAGCTGCAGCTCCAATTCGACCCCTAGCCTGGGAACTTCCACATGCAGTCCTAAAAAGACCAAAAAAAAAAAAAAAGTTAACATGCATAGTATATAGGTATGTATATGTAGATATATGTTACATTTAATTTGGGGGGGGACCCAACCTGCAGCATATAAAAATTCCCAGACTAGGGGTTGAATGAGAGCTGCAGCTGCCAGCGTACACCACAGCCACAGCAACACAGAATCCGAGCCGCATCTGTGACCTACACCATAGCTCACGACAATACCGTATCCTTAACCCCAAGGCTGGGGATTGAACCCACATTCTAATGGATACTAGTCAGGTTCGTTACCACAGAGCCACAACAGGAACTCCCTAAGGGGAAATTTTAAGTCCCCAAACATACAGAGTATGATACCCTTTTTAAAAAGTTCAAAATATTGTAAATATAGATACATGCACATTTTAAGAATATATATGGAGTCAATATAATTATATAAAATGAAAGGGCCCAAGCATGAGCTCTTGTCTAACACTCAGACCCATTGACAAGGCAAGAGACTTTACTGGGAAGGGGCACCAGGGCAGACACCAGCAGGGTAAGGAAAACCAGGAAAATTGCTCTGCCACATGGCTCACAGTCTCAGGTTTTATGGTCATGGGTTTAGTTTCCTGGTTGTCGCTGGCCAATAGTTTTGCTTGGCCCACATCTGGTCCGGCTCAGGGTCCTTCCTAGTGGTGCCCGCACCTCTCAGCCAAGAAGTATTCCAGCACCAAGGATTCTGGAAGGTTGGTTGCCTTCTCCCTCTTATGGGCCCCTCCCAAGTCCTCCCTGTTAGCCTTCAGGGCAGCACCATGTTCATTATTAGGGCCTCCTGTTATGAGACAACTCATGCAAGCAACCAACCATTATCCAATCATTATTGTGCCTGGCTAAGGTGGGGAGTTTCAGTCAATGGTTCCCTAAAAGTGATTATCATAAGTAAAGGTAAATAGCTAAACATGTAAATGAAAGCACAACACGCATGGGCCAATGCTGAGCATTTATTAGGAACCAAGGATAATGATTCACTAAATTCTGGTATCCCTAAGGTTGAAAAATAATAAGAAAATCCTGGAGTTCCTATCATGGCTAAGCAGTAACAACCAAACCAGTATCCATGAGGACGCAGATTCAACCCCTGGCCTTGCTCAGTGGGTTAAGGATCCAGCATCGCCGTGAACTTCGGCATAGGTTTCAGACTCGGCTTGGATCTGGCATTGCTGTGGCTGTGCTGTAGGCCGGCAGCTACAGCCCTGATTTGACCCATAGCCCTGGAAATTCCATATGCAGCAGGGGCAGCCCTAAAAATAAATAATAATAATAAAACACTCAACAAATGAAAGACATTAACTATTTGGTGAAGTATTTTTCATTCCAGAAAGAAGGACTACCAGAACTAATCCCAGGGCCACTAAACACCAGCTTTGAAGAATGAAAGCTTGCATCTACCCTGACCTTCATCTGTGGCCCTATTTTCCGCTCTAAAACTATAAAACTACCTCCTCTACATTCCCAAAGGAGAGCACAGTCTTTAGGGCATTAGCCTGTTGTAGCCTCCTTTGCCTGGCAAAGCAACAGAGCTGTTTTTCTCCTTTATCCAAAACTATCTCCATGTTTCTATTCTGCACTGGTGGACAGAGGCCAAGTTTTGGCAACACTCTTTTTTTATTCAACTTCTTTGTTAAGGTATTCCAATAACCAGCTTCTCAAACCCCACCTCCTACCTACTGCGCCCCGTTAAATCCTTCTTTTACCACAACAACCCACTCCAGGAGATCTCAAAGCTGATGGGAAGAAAAGCATTGTTTTGTTTTGTTTGAAGTTGGATATTTTGCAGTAAAAATTAAACTTAGGGAAGGAAGTTTAAATGTAGTTCTTTGGTAACATGAAATCTGCATTGCACAGGCTTTGAATGAAACTGGAAGTGAGCTGGAGGAGGGGTGGCCAGGAGATGGCAATTTGAAAATACATCCCTCAAACCAAATCCAAAGAAACAGGAGAAAAAATTTTGTTCGCAGCTAGGAATTTAAGTTACATGTTTTTAAGAGAAGTCGGCAGTAATTTCACCTATTGTAGGGGAAAAAAAAAAGGACATCTACTGCAAGTTCTGTTCATCAATACTTGAATTGTACCAGAACCATGGATGCAGGATTTATGAAGTCTCTATCACTCTGCCAAAAGGCAAAATGCCATGAGACGAATGCGTAGGTAACAACAGAAATCATCTGTTTCAGAAGTCAATTTACTCCTGACCTGAACCTGGCATTTGGATAGAAACCTGGAGATTCTAAACTGGCTTCATCTCTGGAGACCCAAGGGCCCACCTAACCAGGACCAGAATGGTATAACTTCAAGCACACCAAAAAAAGCAACGGGGGAAAAATATTTCACTCTGACGTTTACAATTTGGGAAATGTCTGAGGTAAAAGAGACTCTCATATAGTGCCTATCAAACTATTTGACTTCTCAGTGGTTGTTACTATCCTACCCTTTCTGAAACTGAGCGGGATCCTGTGGGGCCCTCCTGGGCACAAAAGACTTTCCATGTTCCTTTCTTTCTTCAAAGGAAAAAAGCTTCAGCCTCCTGACCTCCCCTGAGTTCTAAACTGTAGAGTCAAACAGTTACTAATTAGGGAAGGGAGGGAATGCAAAAACAAAAGAAAGGCTGTGAAGAAAGAATAGTGCAGAGATAAAGCAGAGTCCTAGTTCCTTCCCAATGTATATACATAACCTGATGAAGGCCTCTGAGTTCTGCTATAGGAAGAGGCCCCCACCAGGTGGAAGATGGCTGAGCAGAAGGCTCCTGGAATACCACCCTCTTATCTCACCACCAACCAATGAGAAAAATCACACACCCTGCAGCTCTCAACCTAGATTCTGCCTTTAAAAACTCTTACTCCAAAACCATTGAAGAGCTCAAGTCTTTTGAGCATTAGTCACTCCATCCTCCTTGGTTAGCCCTTGCAATTAACCTTCTTCTGCTCCAAACTCATGTTCCAGTTTGGCCTTATTTTGCCTCAAGCACTTGAACTTGGGCTCAACATGTCTACCCTGATCTCATGTATCATGACACCTATACTAGGCAGAATAGTAACTGTGCCCAAAGATGCTATGTCCTCATCTCCACAACCTGTGAATATGTTAGGTCGCAAGGCAAAGGACAATTAAGGGTGTCTCATCTCAGCTGACCCTGAGAAGAGAAAATTGTCTGGGTGGGGTCAAAGTAGTCACCAGGGGCTATGAAATAAGAACTGAGGCAGATTCAAAAATCAATCAAAGAAGGTCCCATAGTGGCTCAGCAGTAACAAACCCAACTAGGATCCATGAGGATGCGGGTTTGATCCCTGGCCTCACTCAGTGGGTTAAGGATCTGGCACAGATAGGCTCAGATCATGTATTCCTGTGGCTGTGGCGCAGGGCAGCAGCTATAGCTCCAATTTGACCACTAGCCTGGGAACTTCCATATGCCACACTGGTGGCCCTAAAAACAACAACAAAACAAAACAAAATCAATCCAAAATGGGCAGCAACCAAACTGGAAGTGGTTAGCAGCATTCCACCTCTATGACCCAGGGGAAAGACTGCAAAGTGTTGAAGCAAAGAAAGAAAATTACTTCATTGGCTACAGGTTAAAGACCAGGTGACTGTTGTCCATAAGCCCACACAGTATTGTTAACTACAGGCACAATATTGTAATGCAGCTCTCCAGAATGTATTCATATTGTCTAACTTAAACTTTATACTAGTTGATTAAATTTGTCTTACCAAGCCTTGGATTTGTGCTAAAGTGTTAGAATGGCAATGGGGAACGAACACAGCACCTGATCCAAAGTCTCCCCTGATTTGCAGTTTGGTCCAGGCACTAACACAGTGGCTGTCTCTCTTCTGGCTGCACTTCCCCTGAACCACCCACTCGCCATTTACCACTTCCTTGAGGATAGGGACCTTGTCCTGTTAATGTTTCTATTCCCAGTTTCTAGAAGAGCCTAGTATTTATTAGGCACTAATCAACTGTTAACCTGTCAAAATAAAACTTTAAATTCCTGCACTTCATCTTGTTCTGTTAGCATGTAGTCAATTACTTATGCTAAGATTTCACAAATGATAGGTCATGAGTTGTTTCCTTTAAAAAGCACTCACAGGAGTTCCCGTCGTGGCGCAGTGGTTAACGAATCCGACTAGGAACCATGAGGTTGCGGGTTCGGTCCCTGCCCTTGCTCAGTGGGTTAAGGATCCAGCGTTGCCGTGAGCTGTGGTGTAGGTTGCAGACGCGGCTCGGATCCCGCGTTGCTGTGGCTCTGGCGTAGGCCGGTGGCTACAGCTCTGATTCAACCTCCATATGGGAACCTCCATATGCCGCGGGAGCGGCCCAAGAAATAGCAACAACAAAAGACAAAAGACAAAAAAAAAAAAAAGGCACTCACATTTAGGATCTTTTTTTTTCCTATTAACTTTTTTTTTTTGTCTTTTTGCCATTTCTTGAGCTGCTCCCGTGGCATATGGAGGTTCCCAGGCTAGGGGTTGAATCGGAGCTGTAGCCACCGGCCTACGCCAGAGCCACAGCAACGCGGGATACGAGCTACGTCTGCAGCATGCACCACAGCTTATGGCAACGCTGGATCCTTAACCCACTGAGTGAGGCCAGGGATCGAACCCGCAACCACATGGTTCCTAGTCGGATTCGTTAACCACTGCGCCACGACGGGAACTCCTATTAACTCTTAAATGTTTGGCTATTTTATTGTTTTGTGAGAGTGAGGGCTTTCCTAGACCAGAAGATTACAACTGGATTAGCGTTTATCAAAGAAGTCTGGGAACCACCAACATTAACACGATAAAGTGTTGGGTTTTTCTGCTTTTGGTTTTGTTTGGTTTCTTAGGTCCGCACCTGGGGCACATGGAAGTTCCCAGATTAGGGATCGAATGGGCACTATGACTGCAAGCTAGATCCCAGCTGCATCTGCGACCTACACCACAGGTCTCAGGAACGCTGGATCCTTAACCCACTTAGCAAGGCCAGGGATTTAACCCGTATCCTCACGGATACTAGTCAAGTCTTAATCCGCTGAGCCATAAACACAGATGTCCAGGTCCTACCCAAAGCTGCTAAACCAGATTTCCTCACGTTAGCATTTAGGAAACTATATTCAACAAGTTTCATGTGTGATTTCCCCAGCATAACGAGATCTGCCACCAAACCATGCGCCTCTAAATTACAACTAGAAAAAAAACATTTGCCTTTCTCTTTAGATTCTGAGCTCAGCTCCGTGCCCCTAGCGACTTCTCAGTAGGAATCAGCCAAAAGCTTCGGGTCGGAGTGACGAGCAACCCTAGAGAAGCTGGTTTCTCCCATATCAGGTCCTCTGTCTCATCAGACGCCCACACAGCAGCCGGGAAGACTCAGTCCGCGCGCGAACCGCGGGGCGGAGCAAGCTCCTTCCGCAGGTTCTCCATCCGCCCGGAGGTCGGAAAACGCGATGTAGCCACAGCTCTAAGAACACGCGAAGGCCGGAGGGAAACAACTGCAGGGGAGGAAGAGAAGTTCCAGCCTAAACACAGCTGAAGAACAAGGCGGGTCCCACGAAGATGCGTCCCCCAGAGCCCCAAAAAGTTGAAAGCCCCGCCCCTCTTAGCTTTCTATTGGCCTTGCCTGGCTCCGGATCCTCCTCTTGACCCCACCCACACTGAGGCAACGGAAGCTTGAAAATGGTGCACCGCGTCCTTCCGGAAGTACTCTCCTGGGCGGAAGCTTCTGAGAGAAATATAGCGGAAGTGCTTTCTCTTCCGGCCTCTTTGGTCTCGGTGGCGGAGGCGAGATGGTGAGTTGTATGTAAGGGCTCTCGGAATCGGCTTCCATCCTGCCCGTCTAACTCCGTTGCCTGCTATCCGTGGAGGGGCAGGCAAGGTTTCCCAAAACCGGGACCAGTGGACCGGAAAGGGGCATGCGGGGGCCCTCGAGTGTCAGAAGAATGGCTCCGAAATCAGGGGGTGCCGAGTCTGCAGCCGTGGAGTTGGAGCTTTTCTAGGCCTCTTGTCTCACCTTTGGGGAGCCTGCACAGTTCAGCGATTCGAGTGTGACCTGAGGGAAGAGGCATAGTTTTAGAGTGTTTAGCTGTTAGCAAAAGAATCTATGGCGGTGGTCCCTGGCAGGAGCTCTTGGATTCTAGAGTAGGGGTGGGTAGAAAACCGCATTTAGTCTTTCGCTTTATTTCTCCCCCGTTTTAATGTAACAGATTTCAAAACAGCAAATTACGGCAGGGTGATTTTAGGTGATGTGGAACTCAGGTAATGAGCTCTGATAATACCATTTAAGAAAATTGAAGCTCCCTCAGTTTCAGCCGTTGTGATAGTCTTATCACAACTACTAAGATAGATAATCTTAGTAGTTTTTTTACTTGAAAACATGAGACCGTGTATAGAAATTACTAGATTTCAGAATCGTTTACTCCCTTGATTTGCAGACGAAGGGAACGTCATCGTTTGGAAAGCGTCGGAATAAGACGCACACGTTGTGCCGCCGCTGTGGCTCTAAGGCCTACCATCTCCAGAAGTCGACCTGTGGCAAGTGTGGCTACCCTGCCAAGCGAAAGAGGAAGTGTAAGTTAATGTTTTAGTTTAGTAGGCTTAAAATGTATTTTGAGGTTGAGGATAGTCTCTTGCTTGTTCTGTACTTAAACGGGGCATAACTTGGAACATTATTTGGTAGCTGGGGAAACTGCATCCGTATACAGATGGGTTTAAAACTCAAGGTAGGCATTCTTAAGTATATTGACTGCTTACAAGATGGTGAGAAAATCCATTTAGAACTTTAACATGAGTTTTTGTTTTAGATAACTGGAGTGCGAAAGCTAAAAGACGAAACACCACCGGGACTGGTCGAATGAGGCACCTAAAAATTGTATATCGCAGATTCAGGTACAGTTTCCATGTTTTATCATTAGTTCCGTGTGATTGAATAACAACCCTCAACTACCCTGGTCAATGGGGATGAGGTGTTGCAAGGTGCTTTTTCTTCTGCCACCATAACTTTTAATCAGTTGTCTAGATTCTGTTTATTAATCTTTCAGTAAATGTATGAGCTGTAAATGTCTAGAGCATAGTTGGAGCTAGATTCCTGGAAGTGTGACGATGTTAGTGTGCTTACATAGCGACATACATACCTCACCAAAACTTGTCAAGAAAATAGTCTATAAATGAAAACTTTCGTTTTACTGCTTTAGGCAAGTCTGCTGCAGAAAAGTGTCATAGTTGCTGTTGGATGTGCATAGAAAGAAATTTTACAGTCTTAATTTAAGACAAGCCTTAGTGTTTTAATTTCAGCTCCAACCTAACACTTATAGCGAAGTTGCATTTTAGTGGTAGTTTTTGAGGGGTTAATCTTTTTAAGGTCTCAATTGAGGTGCTTTCTTTGTTGGGAAGGGGGGCATCTTCTACACTATAGGATATTTAGCAAAGTATCTGACCTCCCATTCAATTTCAGATTTTCAAATTTTAAAAGATCACAAGATAGTTGGGGGCTTTGTAAACACAACACCCTTATATGTGTTTGTTTGTGCCGAGGTGACCTTTGTTTCTTCTTAAGACGATTATACAGCATTATTGGTTAAGAATTCAGTGGTTTGCTGGTTTAGTGTAAGAGTTAGGAGGGAGTTCCTGTTATGGCCCAACAGGTTAAGGACCCACTGTTTGAGGGTGCAGGTTTGATCCTGACCTAGTTCAGTAGGTCCTGTGTGGCTGTGACCTATGCCGCCAGCTGCAGCTCCCATTCAACCCCTAACCCAGGGGTGCAGCTGTTAAAAAAAAGTTAAGAGCTTGAATTGAAGCCAACTTTAACCTGTTACTCCAAAGGGGAGTAACAGTATTTTTACTCCATTAAGTGTTAATATTAAACGAGTTAAGATGTAAAGCACAGTTAAGTAGTTAAGAAAATGACTACCAGTAAACATGCTTTTCCTTGGCTAAAGCAGAGTAGGCTCTGATTCATAGCTTAAGAACCGTTTTTCACCAATAACCTGAGGAATCTTAAGCAGTGGGGAAATACTGGTCCCAGTGATCAATAGAACCAAATATGTTGCTCTTTTTTTCAATTGCAGTTGATTCATTTCCTGAAATGAATATCTTGAAGCAGAAGGAAATAAATATTGCAGCTTATCAGTGATGTTGTAAAAATAAATGTCTGAACATATGAATTTAATATTGATTTCAACATTTAACTGAGATAAGCTCGAAGGTGTTTTTAAATACAAATTAAGATATATGTGCTGACATTGCTGAAGTAATGGTTTTTGTTTCTAACACAATGCAGGCATGGATTCCGTGAAGGAACAACACCTAAACCCAAGAGGGCAGCTGTTGCGGCATCCAGTTCATCTTAAGGATTTCAGCAAAGTCACGCAATAAATGTTCTGGTTTTAAAAAATTATCTGGTGTGCCAAGGTATTTTTAATAGGCTTTTGGTATTTATGATTTACTATATACTATTGGTTTATGAATGTACAACTTCAAATCAGAATTACTTGTCAAATGGCTGTTTTGAAACACTAACAAGATAACTTGAGCAAGCAACACTGGCAGGTGATGTGAAGAATATAGGGAATGAACAAAGCACCACTCACGTTATAAGTATGAATGTTTAAAATGTTGGGAGTAAGTGGAAGCATAATTTATTTTAGTGACATTCATCTTAGTCTTTGGGGAGTGGTTATCAATCATGTATGATATGGTTTGGAGTACCAGTGAAAACATGAAGGGTTGTTTGAGTTGTTTTGGAAAGGTGATCTTAACTCATCCTAGTATCAAAAGTGCTTACTTGGCACCTAGCTTGTATACTGTGCATACAGTTTAAGGTGGTCCGCTAAGTGAAAAATAAAGCAACCTGCTAGGTATGAGTCAACAACAAAAGTTTATAGGGCCATGTGCAAATGTAGTGTGTTGAGTAGAATGTAAAGAAAGACTAAGTATAAACTCAAGTGTAGATTAAAAGATAATAATCTCTAGTAGAATTGTACTAAATGGAGTACAAGTAGCATAAAATAGCAATGTGGCCAAGCTTACATTGATGATAAATAACCTTTTTTTTTTTTTTAAAGGGCTGCACCCCTGGCGTATGGAAGTTTCCAGGCTATGGGACAAATTGGAGATGAAGCCACTGGCCTATACCACAGCCCCAGCAATGCCAGATCTGAACCATGTCTGCAACCTACACCACAGTTCACAGCAACGTCAGATCCTTAACCCACTGATCGAGGCCAGGGGTCAAACCTGAGTCCTCATGGATACTAGTCAGATTTGTTTCCACTGAGCCACAACAGGAGCTCCAATAAATAGCATCCTTAATCTGGCCTTGAAGGAGATTTTGTGATCTGTGCCACCTCACTAACCTTAATTCTATTGCACCCTGGAATGCATTCCCAAAATTCTAATTCCTTTCTGCTTTTTCTTTAACTCCTAATTTGTCATTCAGGCTTCAGCTTGCATTTACTTGTACTGAAGCCCCTGTTGGTCTAAATCTGCATTGGGCTTTCTCCCAACGTATGAGACTCAATATAATGACTTGGTTCTTTGAATGTCAGGGATGCATAGTTGATGTTTGTTGGTCTGATTTTACTGCCATGCATGTGCCCAGTTGTAAACTGGAAAGCTAGCGATGACTGGGCTTGTGAGCATAGTCAGTAGTCAAGTAAACGAAGGTTTTACAGTGACCACTGCTGTAAATTCAAGTTTGTGAAATTGCCCTTGACTTAAAAAAATAGTGATTTTGATTTTGTTATGAGAGTACCAAAATAAAACTTGGGCTTAAGATCTTTGTGAGATATTCAAGTGTTCTAATGGGTGATTCCTGAGTGATGGAGAGGCCCATTAAGATAGGTAATGGCCAGGATGGAGTAAATGTTAAGCTTCAAGGCAAATGAGGACTGACCTGAAGACCTGTGGGATTTCTAAATCCTGAGTCAGAAAACATTTGGCACAGGGAGATGAGAGGTGGGCAGTGGTGCGTGCATTAAAGAAGGCCTGAGTATAAGGTGAGCTTATCTCTCGTTTTGTCAGTGCCTGTGGCCTTTGAAAAACTGATTAAGTTTCAATGGGAAGTTCTCTAGTGCAACAGTAATTGCACCCATAGATCGTAAAGTCATACAAATTGAAGCTGCTCCAATCACAGTTAAAATTGATTTTAAGACCCAGGGAGAAGCAGTAGAAAGGAGATGGAGGTGAATTAATATTTTCAGTATAGAATGCATTCAGGTAGATTCAGTTGTTCATATTTGCAGAAAGTTCATATCTGATACCTCTCATGATGGATTTCTTGAGGATCAAAACTGGTTTGGTCAGTGGATGTCAGTCTGACAAAAGATGACTGGGGCCGGTGCCACAACTAACAGATTTGTTTCTTGGGCAGAGGGTACTGAGGACCAGGTGGGTATTGCCAGCCCGTATCTGAGGTGAGACCCAACATGTCTTCGTGTTTCATGTATTTACAGGCAGAGGTGATGTGGTTTGTCAGATCGTAAAAGGTCTTGTACGTACAAGAGAGTTTGGCCTTTAACCTGAAGCAATGACAAATCATTAGGTTTTAAGCACACAAAGTGGCATTAGGTTAATGTGGAAGGTGATGGTGTGGATGTGATGAATCTTGAAGCTAGAAAATCAGGTAACAGGTTCTTTTTTCTTGGTTGTGCCCTAGTCACGTGGAAGTTCCCAGGCCAAGGATTAAAACCCCACTGCAGTTTAAGCCTGCATCACAGCTGTGGTAATTACCATATCCTTAATCCACTGTGCTATAAGGGAAACCTTCAAGGTCCTTAAATAGTCTAAAAATCATGAGGTTGTGGACTAAGGTAGCAGTGGGGCAGGCTGTAGGGAGAGGTCTCTACTGAGACCATGAAAACCTTGAATCAAAGGGAGTAGAGTAGTTTCCAGGCCCCCCTTTCCTTTTGTATCATAGACTATGTGAGGCTTCCCTGAGGTCACAAAAATATAGCATTGTGTCCAGTGCAGTAGGCCTCAGAAATGTCAGGCATCTTTGATGTTTCTGACCAGGGCCCCAAGGAGGTGGTGCATTTGCTGAGTGGAAATATAGAAAGGAGGTGGTGAGGGGGAAATACTGGAGTTAGGGGGGTTTTTGAGATGCCTGTGGGACACCAGGAGGAAGTATCTTGGAAGAATTGTGTAAACCTGGTGGCAGTTGCAGTGGAAAGCTGCTGGAGCACCGCATTTGGAAGTGATGAATGTGGGGTTGAAAGGGGAATTGATTTTAGGGGTTAAAGATTTGAGGAGGTGGTGGTGGTGAGACATGCGGGGTGACATGCAATAGGCATTTAGAAATGATGAGAGAAGAGAATTCAGTTTTTTAAGACTTCAGTTTCTTGGTTGAACTTCAGCATAACCATCCTTGACTCAGTGATGGTTGAAACTATTTGAAAATATACAAACTATAGAAAGAGAAGACAGATGGGAGAGGTTCAAAGATTTGGGGAGATGACCATAGGAGACCAGAGGAAAGTGGTTCATTAGTTTGTTCAACATAATAACCTGTCATGATGCTGCTCTGCTAGCTAACATTAAAAATGCAGTGGAAGCAAAAACAGGTGGTTGAAGTTGACTCCAGTGGATGCAGAGTTACCCACAGAATCTAGGATAGGGCTGAGTGGCAAAAACCAAGAAAGAATATTTGAGGGACTCTTCAGCACTGTCATGTGGCTGAGGCCAAGGAGAAAGATTTTAAATTTAAGAATTGAGAGTTCCCAGTGGCCTAGCAGTTAAGGCACTGGCATTGTCACTGCTGTGGCACAGTTTCGAACCCTGGCCTGGGGATTTATGCATGCCAGGGGCATAGCCAAAATAAGTGCATTAAATTAAAAGACACTTGTAATGATTCTGGATTTGGCATAATTTAGTGTTTACTTTCCATAAGCCTTGTTTTCAGTAGAGCAAGACTAATGCTAACTTGCTAGAGTTTCAGGGGCAATCAGGCAGAGAGGAACTGCATTTAGTTTAAAAAACAAAGACGGGAGTTCCTGTTGTGGCGCAGTGGTTAACGAATCAAACTAGGAACCATGAGGTTGCCGGTTCAGTCCCTGCCCTTGCTCAGTGGGTTAACGATCTGGCGTTGCCATGAGCTGTGGTGTAGGTTGCAGACGCGGCTCGGATCCTGCCTCGGATCCTGCGTTGCTGTGGCTCTGGTGTAGGCCGGTGGCTACAGCTCTGATTGGACCCCTAGTCTGGGAATCTCCATATGCCGCAGGAGCAGCCCAAGAAATAGCAAAGACAAAAAAAAAAAACAAAGACAGTGGAGTTCCTGCTGTGGCACAGTGGGTTAAGAGCCCAGCTGGAGCAGCTGAGGTTCAATCCCTGGCATAGTACAGTGGGTTAAGGATCTGGTACTGCTGGAATTCTCATTGTAGTTCAGCAGATTAAGAACCCAGCCAGTATCCATGAGGATGCAGATTAGGTCCCTGGCCTCGATCAGTGGATTAAGGATCCAGTGTTGCTGCAGGCTACAGCATAGGTTGCAGATGGAGCTTGGATCTGGCATTGCTGTGGCTGTGGTGTAGGCCACCAGCTGCAGCTCTGATTGCACCCCTAGCCTGGGAACTTGCATATGCAGCAGGTGCAGCCCTTAAAAAAGAGAGGAGGAAACTATTTTATGCAGTGGTAAAATGCCCTGGTGCCCCAGGATGAAGAGTTGGTCTGACCCTTGTGTTTTAGGTCACTCAGACGATAAAAAATAATCCTCCAGTTATGATTAGTTGTAAAAACAGTTTTATTTCAATAGGTAAAATGTGTGGTCCTATGTAATAGTCAAAATTCAAAGTTGATGTAACCCTAACTCTTCCAGTTTGGGCCTCAATTGAGTTGGAGCCAGCAGTGGAGAAGAGGTGGGGACACGATCCCTCTGATCTCAGCCTTCTTCCTATACACATACTCTGGGGCTTGTGAGCTGCAGATTCACTCTTCAATGGAATTAAAGAGTAGGTAGGAGGAGGGGGAGAGGTGAGGGATGGGATGAGATGGTTCTTCCTTGGCTGGGTGGGTGAACAATATGGACCCACAGATACTTCTCTGTTGGGTATTTGTATGACCTCTCCTATGGTTCCCATCCTAATTCAGAATTGTCTTTTGTAATTCCTTCCTAGCCCCTAAGATCCAGCCTCTTCCTCCTGAGCTTTTCTCTGAGGGCCCTGTAGACTGGATCCAAAATGATCCCATGCTGT
Organism: Phacochoerus africanus; assembly: GCF_016906955.1. NCBI lineage: Eukaryota > Metazoa > Chordata > Mammalia > Artiodactyla > Suidae > Phacochoerus > Phacochoerus africanus. The sequence continues at coordinate 54,310,292 of NC_062544.1, forward strand.
CCCTCCTGCATGGCCCAGGTCTGGTCCACAGAAAATAGCCCCACATCCCTGGCCTGATCTCATAGTAGCAGCCCTCTCCTGGCTCCCCACCAAAAAAAACAGTTGGAGGAAGCATATTTCAAAGTTCTTAGAGTGGTTCCTTTGACGTTTGCCTTACTAGGCTTAGAGCTAGAAGACTGTTGGGTTGAATACTTAAAACTTTATTGAAAGAAATGTCTTTATCAGTCTCTCCCTTGGGCCTCTCTATAACCTTGATCTGACTAAGGATTCTAAAAGTTAGGACCAGGTTCTTGGATGTGTTTCTGTTGTACGTGGCCCCATCTCTTAATTTGGTAGTTTTCTGCAGCAAGAAGAGCCCTAATCTGATTGTGTTGCGGTTGTTTAGATCTGTAAATAAACATCTAGCACATACACAAAGATTTTGATGTGCCCTCAGATGTTTAAAATGATTTGAACTCTAGAGTTACTATGTAGAAAAAAATACTTCCTTTAGGGAAAATTTCCAGTTTTAAAAAGACTACTGATAAAGTGGTAATGGAGAAAAGAAAGGTCTATATTCCTTAAGTTAGGGCAGGTGGTAGAGGTGGTGGAGGAGGAAGCAAATGGATTAATACCAGGTGGCAAATAAATTGTTTCAGAAACAAGACCATTTGGGGCAAATGGGAGGAAGGAAGGCATGGCAGTAAATGGTTCAACCACCTCAGTGGAGAATGTACAGTCTGAGCAGAAACTGCTTATGGTCCCTGTGTTGCAAAGGAACATACCTCAGAGGAGAAGCCACTACCCTAGAGAGGAGAGATAGGAAACAGGAAGCCTCAGAGAGTACTGTCCAATTAGGGATGGCTCTGGGGAGGAAATCCTCTGGGAACATATGCCTATGAGTTAGCATGGTGCCATGCTTTGAGAGTTGCAAGAATGTACATTGTATTGTACAATGTAAGATTACTTTTGTAGCAAATTTGTCTTCATAAAATAGAATCCTTGTCTATGACTGAGATGTGGAACCACAGTGGTAATCATATATCATATATACTACAGAGACCTAAGATATCATTCACATATATAATTTTGGCATTGGACTAAACTCCCCCCTACCCCAAGAAAGTCCTGTGAGAATATAATATAGAGGAAAATCCTCAATAGTTTTAAGTTTTTGAACATCTTTAAATTTTGAATAAATTTCATTTTCATCAGAGACAACCCTTCAAATCTGAGTTGATGAACTATAGGCAGATTTAAAGACAATATCATCATACCTTAGGGTATTTTTCAATTACTTGAATTCAGACCAATGCTAAAATTTGTAGATGTGAGTATAGGCAGGCATTTAGTATTTGCAAAATAACTATTTAACTGGGTTAAAACATGGTAATTTTAAGTAAATAACCAGAAATAACATGTAGAGTGCAAAAATGCAAACATTCAACAAAAATAGTACGTTAGTGAGTGTTCTACGGGAAGACAAGTCACATAGTAACTTGAACAGGAAAAGATTAAGAGGTTAGGGTAATAAGGGATTGGCTAGTAAAATCTCAAGTTAACTCTATAAGAAGATCAGAAATAAGCCACCGCCCCTAGAGCTGAGATAGCGCACCCAAGGAAGAGGCCTCTTCACCCCGAGAGTTGAAATCCAGAGGTCTGAGAAGGCGAAGCATGGCTTACTGGATGTTGAAGTGTCTTGTTTCTGGGACTTGAAAGCCACCAGAGGGGTGACTGGGGAAGCCATTCATGGGGAGGTACCTTGCCCAACTGTTCTGTTCTGAAGCTGCCTGAGGGGGGTCCGGGGAAAGCTGGTCATTAGGGCTATCTGGCCAGTGCACTTGGCAGGAACTGGTACTTCTGGAGAAGCCACCAACGCTAGGGGCCTGGCATTGGGAAAGCCCCCCATACTATTGGAACTTGCCTCTGGAGAAACCGTAGGCCTCTGAATCACCAAGGATCATTTTAATGCAGATTAGAGCTCTTGGTCAGATTCAGCCTAAATAAGATCTGCACAGAATTGGCCAATATAAATGTCTATAACATGTGATAGACAAGCATTGTCCTAGCAGAACCAGCATGAGCCATAAATGCAAACCACATATGTACTTTACAATTTTGTAGTAGCCATATTTTAAAATGTAGAAAAAGTGGGAGTTGCTGCTGTGGCATAGTTAATGATCTGACTTGTCTCTAAGTAAAGCTAATTTTAATAGTCTATTTAAACAGTTATATCCAACAAAGTATCATCTATCTTGTAATCAGTATAAAAACATACTTTTTTCATACTAAGTTTTCGAAATATATATAGTGTGTATTTTACACTTTCAGCACATCTCAATAAAGATTAGTTACATTTCAGATGCTCAGCAGCTTCATGTGGATGGTGGTTACCCTACAGGGTAGCACAACCCTAGACAAGTTTAGTGTTTAGGTGTTGAGTCATCATTTGGCAAAGTTGTCTGCATCTGAAATAATGCTGCATTTGGAGTTCCCTTGGCTCAGTGGTTAACAAACCCAACTGGGATCCATGAGGAAGCAGGTTCAATCCCTGGCCTCGCTCAGTGGGTTAAGGATCTGGCATTGCTGTAAGCTGTGGTGTAGGTCACATACGAGGCTCGGATCCCATGTTGCTGTGGCTGTGGTGTAGGCCAGCAGCTGCAGCTCTGATTGCATCCCTAGCCTGGGAACCATATGCTGTGGGTATGGCCCTAAAAAGACAAAAAATAAATAGATAAAATAGTGCTGCATTCATCATGTAAATAAATAGGTAATATCAAAGTTACTAACTTTTAGTTCAGATAATTTATTTAGGCTAAAATATTTACCACCTGTAAAGTGGTAGAAAAGTTGTACCTAACACACAACATTGTTGTGAAGTATTGCTATGAGAACAAAATGAGATGGTGCATATAAAGTGTTCAGCACAGTCCCTGGCACAGGCATAAGAGTGATAAATGTCAATGATCGTTTAGTATTATTACTATATAGCTGGTAATCCTAGCAAATGGGTATGACTGATAATAGCAGGAAGACAAAAACCCTGTAAGACAATCTATCTTGGTGACTTCATGGTCAGTAGACTGCTGTATGCTATAAACTCAAGCATTGTAGGCTCAGAAATTTGATTTGATGAGAGCAATGAGAGTAGATCTTCTCTTAGGGGAAACTCATGTTAACCAAGTCATCAAGATGAATATATATTCATTAAACTTATTTATTTGTGTGTCTTTTTAGGGCTGCACCCGCGACATATGGAAGTTCCCGGGCTAGGGGTCCAATTGGAGCGATAGCTACTGGCCTACACCACAGCCATAGCAATACCAGATCCAAGCCTCATGTGTGACCTACACCACAGCTCATGGCAATGCTGGATCCTTAACCCACTAAGTGAGGCCAGGGATAGAACTTGCATCCTCATGGATCCTAGTCAGATTTGTTTCTGTTGAGCCACATCAGGAACTCCCATTAAACTTATTTTTAACAGTCTGTCTATAATTGTAAATTGTACACTGTCTTATGTGCCATTCACTTATCTACGTATTGAGAAAATATCAGCGAACTAAGAAGACTAGGAAGAGAGAAAAGTGATCAGCCCAAGTCATGTCTAAAACAGAATTATAGTCAACTCTTATTATCTGCATGGGGTGGGTTAACCAACGATTGGGGTATATTATCTGATTGAGGCTCAGGAGCTACTTGATGGGGATAGGGCTCAGGCAGAGTGAGCAGATAAGGCATGGTCCTGAGATGTCTACCACTTAGCTTCAATCTCAAGGTCTTACTTTCTCCATCTACTAAACTTGCCCACCACCCCATGCACTTCACCTGCCTTTGTGTTAGCAAGAACTGTTTGAAAACAGGCTTAAAGCTTGTTTTACAACTGTCAAACAGGCAGAATACAATTCATAGTCTGACAAACAGCACTCTTACTTTTGTGTTTTTTTTTTTTTTTTTTTTTTTTACTCTTTAGGGCTGAACCTGAGGCATATGGAAGTTCCCAGGCTAGGGGCTGAATAAAAGCTGCAGCTGTACCAGCCTACACCACAGCTACTGTAACACCAGATCCAAGCCACATCTGTGACCTACACCACAGATCATGGCAACACCAGATACTTAACCCCTGAGCAAGGCCAGGGATCATACTCACATCCTCATGGATACTAGTTGGTTTTTTTTACCACTGAGCCATGATGGGAACTCCCACTTTTGTGTTGTTGAGTGAACTGGCCAAAGAGGATATTAGGAGATCTTTGAATATTAGGAAATCTTTTCTGTAACACATAGGCCACACGGCATTGTTTAAGATCAGTCACAGTGTGGAGTTCCCATTGTGATGCAGTGGAAATGAATCTGACTAGTATCCATGAGGATGTGGGTTCAATCCCTGGCCTTGCTCAGTGGGTTAGGGATCCAGTGTGAGCTGTGGTGTAGGTCGTAGACACAGCTAGGATCATGAGTTGCTGTGCCTATGGTGTAAGGCAGCAGCGCAGCTGATTTGACCCCTACCCTGAGAAATTAAATGTGTCGCAGGTGTGGCCCTAAAAAGTAAAAAAAAAAAAAAAATTTGGACACAGTGCCTTAGAACGCATCCGGGCATAGCCTAGTTACTTACACTATGATTACCTAAATGGGTCTAGACCTGAAACTAGACCCAATTACTAGAGGGAAATGAGAAACATTGATCAGCATTCCCACTTCTAAACATGTACCCTACACAAGCACTATCACAAAGGTGCAAAATTATATACCCATGGGCATTTGCCACATTATTTGTATAATAAAACATTATTTATATAAAAAAACAACTAAAACTCCTAAGTAGAGAATGAGTTAAATTACAGTACATGCTTACAATGGAATAACTATAACTGCTTAAAAACAAAAAGGCCTTATAAAACTACAGTAATCAAGATAGTGTAGTATTTGTATGAGTAGATATAAATCAGTGGTACATAACAGAGTTCAGAGGTAGGGCTACAGATATATACTAAATTGATTTTTAACAAAAAATGTCAAGGTAATTCAATGGAGAAAGATATCTCTTTTTTTTTTTTTTTCTTTCCTGTCTTTGCTAGGGCTGCACCCAAGGCATGTGGAGGTTCCAGGCTAGGGCTCGAATTGGAGCTGTAGCTGCCGGCCTACACCAGAGCCACAGCAACTCGGGATCCAAGCCGAATCTGCAACCTATGCCACAGCTTATGGCAACGCCAGAGCCTTAACCCACTGAGCGAGGCCAGGGATCAAACCCTCAATCTCATGGTTCTTAATCGGATTCATTAACCACTAAGCCATGATGGGAACTCCAGAGAAAGGATATCTTTTTCACAAATAGTCCTAGAACAATTAGACGTGCATATACAAAAAAAAATTTAAATGTAAAGAATCTCAAACCTTGACTTGTACTATCAAATCAAGATGGGTCAATGGCCAAAATGTGAAACCCAAAACTATAAAAATCTATTAGAAAAACAGATCTTTGTGCCACTAGTTGAGGCAAAGTTATCTTAGACATGGCATAAAAAGCACAATCTATAAAAGAAGAAATTTGGTAAGTTGAACTTCACCAAAATTAAATATATCTGTTCTTCAACATAATTAATAAAAACACAAGACAAAGGCTTGGGGAGACTATATGCAAATATGTATGATACATGACTTGTATTCAAAAGAACTTAATTAGAAAATAAATTGCCCAGTTCTTAAAATGTGCAAAAGAATTGAATAATTCACCAAAGAACAAAAAGATGCATGGCAAATAAACACATGAAAAGGTGCTCAAAATCAGTATCAGGAAAATACAAATTAAATCCACAATGACATGGAATGGCAAAAATAAGTCAATAAGTACATAAAAGTGACAATACCAAGTGCTAATGAGGAACAACTCAAATGCTCATTTGTTGCTGGGGGAAATGAAAAATTGTATAGCCACTTCAGAAAACTATTTGGCAGTTCTTAAAAGTTTAACATATACCTAGTATACAGCCTCAGCACTCCCACTTGAGTATTTATTCAAAAGAAATGAAAATGCAAAGACTTGAATGTGAATGTTTATAACAGGTTGTTCCTGCACCAAAATTAGAAACAACACAAACGTTACAGTTAGAGAATGGATAAATAACCCTTTGGTATATCCACACAATGGAAGAGAATGTTTAGTAATAAAAAGCAAGAAGCTACTGACACATGCAACAATATGGGTGAGTCTCAAAGTGTTATGCTATATGAAAGAAGCTGGACATAAAAGAGTACATATTGCATCATTTTCTTTATATGACATTTTTAAAAATATGGAACATTTTATAAATTTGCATGTCATCATTGTGCAGGGGCCATGCTAATCTTTGTATCATTTCAATTTTTTGTATATGTGCTGCTGAAGCGAGCACTATACGACATACACTTTTTTTTTTTTTGCTTTTTAGGGCCACACCCGAGGTATATGGAAGTTCCCAGGCTAGGGGTTGAAACAGAGCTGCAGCTGCCAGCCTACACCACAGCCATAGCAACGTCATATCCAAGCTGCGTCTTCGACATAAACCATGGCTCTGGGCAATGCCAGATCCTTAACCCACTGAGTGGGGCCGGAAATCGAACCCACATCCTCATGGATACTAGTTGGGTTCATTTCCACTGAGCCACAACGGAAACTCCTGAGGCTTTCTGATAGAACTACTTGTGGGATATGTTCCACCAAAACCAGGGAGAAAGGATGAAAAAAAAAAAAGAAAACAAAAACAGCATGGCATTAGGAAGCAATAAACCTAACATAGGAGAAAGGTAAAGGGACTCTCCAGGATGATAGTGTGAAGGAGATTATCAGATGAGAACTCTGAGATAGATATAGAAGGCAAGCAACTGAAGCAGGTAAGGAAGCTCTGGGAGAGAGGCTGATAATGCATATCACGTGTTTCAAAGACTACAGTATGGAAAAGAGGAAAAAACATTACAAAAGAGAAACCTGACAAACATAACCTTAGCTAGGTAATCAAAAATTAACACTGATAAATCATGTGGATAGTATAAACTCTTGATGTGATATGATTAAAATAGAGCAATCTGTATTCTTCCTCTCCAAAACCTGTAATGCCAGTCTAGCCATGAGAAAAACAATTCCTATAGAAGGCTATCCCATAAAATATCTACCAATACACCTCAATACTGTCAAAGTCATAAAAAACAAACAGGAGTTCCTGCTGTGGCACAGCAGGCTAAAGATCCCACATTGTCACTGCTGTGGCGTAGGTTTGATCCCTGGCCCAAGAACTTCCACATGTGAGGGCAAGCCTCTCTCCCCCACCAAAAAAAAAAAAAAATCATTGTCATGAGGGGGTTACAAACATTTTAACCCAAAAATATTTCAAACTGGGACTCGGGAATCATCTACAGTAGATAAATGAGGGACACATCCACAAACTAATTTTAATCACTAACTTCCTGGAGCCTGTTTAACATAAACTGATTTTTTTCACTCTTTCTTTCATAGTCTCATATTGCTTCCAGCTCTCTTTAATTATCCAGTCTCTAAGTTAAGTATTCTGTCCTTGGGTCCCTTATCTGTACAACGTAGAGTCCTCACCTAGGCTTACTGCCTGACTCTGCCCTTTGGTGCGGGCACCCAATCTGTGTCTCTAGCCTGAACTTTCTTTGCGATAATAGACCTATATTACCAGTAAATTCCTGGATATCTTTCCTGAATGTCTCTTAGATGCCTTACTGTTACAGACAGAATTCATTATTTATCTTAATTCATTCATTTGCTCTTTTAGGGCCACACCTGCAGCATATGGAAGTTCCCAGGCTAGAAGTTGAATTGGAGCTGCAGCTGCTGGCCTACACCACGGCCAAAGCAACTGCAATATCTAAGCCTCAGCTGTGACCTACATCACAGCTCAGGGCAACACCAGATCCTTAACCCTCTGAGTGAGGCTAGGGATCCCACCTGCATCCTCATGGATACCGGTCAGGTTTGTTACTACTGAGCCACAACAGGAATTCCCAGAATTCATTATTTCTGCTGGACTTCCATTCCCCATTATCCAGAAACCTGGATGAGGTAATTAAGGTTCCTTCCTTTCCCATTCTGTCTACACCCACCTCTGTACCTCCTAGTTTCATATCTAAATAGGTCTTGAATTTTTCATTTCCATCCATGGTGCCTGCCTTATCATTTCTTCACTAGGCAATTGCAAGTCCTCTGTTTTACTTCACTTGGTCTTGCTCTTCTCTAATCTATCCTCCACACTAAAGTCAGAGTTTAAAAATTTTTTCTCTAACAGGTTTTTTTTCAATTCTGTAATATATGCATAAGGTTTAAAACTACAATATTAAAAAGAGTACACAGGGAAAGGTCTGCACTTTGCACCTGACTCTCAGTCACCCAATTTGCCTTCCCAAAGAAGCTATCAACTTTTTTTTTTTTTTTTTGTCTTTTAGGGCTGCACTGGTGGCATATGGAGGTTCCCAGGCTAGGGGTCGAATCGGAGCTGTAGCCACCAGCCTACGCCACAGCCACAGCAATGCCAGATCTGAGCTGTCTGCAACCTACACCACAGCTCATGGCAATGCCAGATCCTTAACCCACTGAGCGAGGCCAGGGATCAAACCCTCGTCCTCATGGATGTTAGTCGGGTTCATTAACCACTGAGCCATGTTGGGAAATCCTTTTTTTTTTCCAACTTCTTTAGTAAAGAATCTGTTTCTAAATTGCATTTATTTTTCCACTCTTTGAGTACAAAATACCAACTCTTAATGCTCCCCTAAATATATTCTAGTTCAAAAGACTTTGTGGACCTCCACAGAAGTTATGCCTACTCTCATGAAGCCCTTTTAGGACTATATGTATACATATATTTATTATACATATATTATTTATTATTTATTTTAGCACCTATCACATTGCTTTGCCATGTCAAGGCAGTACTGTGTTCTTTTGTTTTTTGAGTCAATACCTAGTTGTTTAATAAATTGAATGTTGCAATTTAACTACAACTAAGGAAATACTAGGCTGCATTAATAGCAGCATAGTGCTTAAGGTTTTTAGTTCTGACCACCACGTATACTAAACAGACATTGAGGAAGTATAGTATCTCCCTAACAGTGTAGAGTTTACTAACACTGTGATGGTCTTAAGAAGAAAAGACTTTAAGAGATTGCACAATTCTGTTAGAATCTCGGAAGGACTGAAAAAGGAAGCTGCTGACAACTAACTAGTGAGTTTTCCCATGAGATGGGAGGTTCTCCACCACAGTGTTAGGTCATCCCGATTTGTCTTTATCAGCGGTAAGCTGTATTGTAACTTATTTGTACTAATAAAAGTTGAAGTACTAAAGTTTGAAAACAATTTACTTTTTCTCCCTCTTAAACTAGAGCAGATCCAAGGTAACTTCTATAAAGTCACTCCTGCCCACTTATATTCCAATATAGTTTGTCAAGATAGAGGACCAACTGATGGGTCCAGAAACTGGGGGTAAGTCACAGTTTACCTTATCTTCACTTCCACCGTGGAAGAATGTTAGGCGTGTGAATATTATCTATTGTGGGGTTGAGGGGAATACACAGAATTGCCCACCTAGACTATGAGCTTCTCCAGGACAGGGAACCATGACTTTTCACTTTGTATCTACCCACAGTCTCTGGGTGGAAGAAAATGTGACAAAAAACTTTTAAAAAGGACTGAAGGAAAGAGAAAAAAGCAAAGGAATAAAGAAGGCTTATTATTTGCTTCCTTAGAATTCAGTTTTTAACACAACTTAGGAAAAAATCAATAAAAGCTGCTTAAACAGAGACCCTGAAGACTAGATAAGATGACCTCTATGTTCCTAATCAATTCTTTGACCTATGATTATTGGTTTTATTTACCTAGCAATGCTTTCAGGTAAACAGTGGCATTTAATGAATATTTATTAAGTAGATTATAATATAAAATAACACCAAGGCAGAAACAAACTGATGTTTCTGCTAAAAATGAATTGATAGTTTCATGAAGAGCTAGGTTTGCAAAATTTAGCTTCAGATTGCTCCCTTGTTGAATGCCATGTTGCTTAACTGGCATGGTACAGAGCTGAGGTACCTTGAAATCTTTTCCTTTTAGGGTAAAGGAAATAACAGAAACTTGCTGGGCAATATTCTAGACATGATGCAAATTTTAAATGGCTTAAGACACCTTTTTTTTTTTTTTTCTTTCCCACACCTGGCATGCAGCAGTTCCCAGGGCAGGGAATGAACCTGAGCCATAGTAGTGGCCTACGCCAGGGCTACCAGGGAGCTCCATGAGATGCTATTTTGGGGTGGGAGGATTAAAGTTTGTTTTTTTTTTCCTTTAGAGGATCCAGAGAGCTATTTCTGCTTTGTAGATATCCAAAAGGCTGCGGAAACTCAAAAGCAAGCAGGTAAAGATGAAGAAACAAGAGAACAAAAATTACAACAATAGCCACTGCCTGTCCCCAAACATCTCATGATCAAAAATTTCCTGGTTGCAACTAGAGATTCTCATACTAAGTGAAGTAAGTCAGAAAGAGAAAGATGTATACCATATGATACCACTTATATGTGGGATCTAAAGCAAAGCACAAATGAAGTTCCCATCAGGGCTCAGTGATTAACGAATCCAACTAGGAACCATGAGGTTGCGGGTTTGATCCCTGGCCTTGCTCAGTGGGTTAAGGACCCGGCATTGCCGTGAGCTGTGGTATAGGCCACAGACGAGGCTCGGATCTGGAGTTGCTGTGGCTGTGGCGTAGGCCACCGGCTACAGCTCCGATTAGACCCCTAGCCTGGGAATCTCCAAGTGCCTCGGGTGCAGCCCCAGAAAAGACGAAAAGACAAAAAGACAAAAAAAAAAGGCACAAATGAACGAACCTATCTACAAAACAGAAACAGACTCACAGACATAGTATAGAACAGACTTGTGGTTGCCAAGGTCTGGGGGTAGGGTGTGGGATGCACTGGGAGTTTGGTGTTAGCAGATGCCAATTACTACATTTAGAATGGATAAACAATGCTGTATAGCACAGGGTCCTACTCCATATCCAGTTTCCTGGGATGAACCACGATGGGTAGTGGGATAAGGTAGTTATAAACACCAGCTCTGATCATGTGACCAGTTATAGAAACAAAGACTAATTTTCATGCATATTTTTTCCTTATTTTGTTATAAATATGTTTGTTTATGGGTGTGTAGCAAATATCTTTAAAAAAAAAGCTTATGTTGGAATAACTAAAGTGTATAGCAAGATTGCAAAAAAGATTTCTTAACTTTTTGGCTCTTCAAAAATATGCATAGTCTGTAATACAGTAGGAACTGATTATCCAAAGCTGGTTGTAACTGTTCTCTGATTATTTGATATAATTCTAAGCTCAAAAGCTTTTGTTTCCCCTGCAGTACCTTGCTTGGAACAAAGCTGTCTCTGCTTAACGCATGTTATTTTGATTTTATGAAGTATGTAAAAATCAGAAGAGCTGAGTAACTTTCATTGGGATGGAAAAAGAACATCTTTTCCTTTTTTATATTTTTTCATGAAGAGTCCAACTCTTTGTCCATTGACACTGGCCCAAATGCTATGACCCGGCAGAACTGAGATCACATAAACTGGTTTTTGTTTTGGTTGACACTTGACTTCGCCCATGTTAGAGTAATAATTTACAATTATTTACACTCACTTAAAAACTCTATTACAAATACACATACTTTCTCTACTTCCCCTGTGATGTGCCATGACCCCATTGTATAAACTCTTACTCACTGGAAGTACAATAAATTTTTGTTGTTGTTGTTGTTGCTATTTCTTGGGCCGCTCCTGCGGCATATGGAGGTTCCCAGGCTAGGGGTCCAATCGGAGTTGTAGCCACCGGCCTACGCCAGAGCCACAGCAACGCGGGATCCGAGCCGCGTCTGCAACCTACACCACAGCTCACGGCAACGCCAGATCGTTAACCCACCGAGCAAGGGCAGGGACCGAACCCGTGACCTCATGGTTCCTAGTCAGATTCGTTAACCACTGCGCCACGACGGGAACTCCTGGAAGTACAATAAATATTTGTCGATTGATTTGGTTGATGCAACTGTAAGCTTTGTTTTCAGTTCAAGGTCTACATTTTACTGATAATCTTAAAATATTAATTGCTATACATCAGAACGTGTTGGGTAACACCCTGCTTCCCAGACACACACGCACACATTCACCCTTATCCCCAACTCGCTCCTTCCAATAGAGCTTGTTGCGGGGAGGACACTGCGGGAGAGAATCCAGCAGAAGGAAAGACCCACAATGCTACTTGAGCTGTCGAGGTGCCCAAACAGCAACTTACTGGCTCAAAGTAAAAAAAAAAGCAGCAGGGGTGGGGATGTGGGGGAAGAAGAGGGAACTTCATCAAAGATGCCACTGACAACTCCTAGAGGCTTCTAGATTCCATCCGAACAGGAAAAATTAAAGGTTAGAAAGCAGTGGCAGGGCGGTGTCCCCTGCCATGTTTTAATCCACTAGTAACAAGCCCGGAGCAGGCTTCTCCAGTGTTCTTGAAGAGCGGGCCCCCCAAACCAAGAGCGATAATTAGGGGAGACCACTGCGGGCAGAGACGCCGCCTAGGCAGAAGGAGCAGAAGAGCTGCTGCCCTCCTCAGAAAGCCAGGAAGCCCCCTCCCGCGCGCAGGTGGGATGGCGCCCCAGGCCTCGAGGACGCAGGGCGAGGAAAGGGGTACCGGTGCCCCTCCTAGCGACCCTTGCCTGCCCCGCCAGGGGGAGCGTCTGCGCTCGACTGTTGGCTGACGGGACCCAGCAAGCGACGTAGGGCGGCGGCTCGGCGGCGCGGCTCCCCTCCCGCGTCCCCACCCCCTCCCCGCCCGCCCCCGGCGCGGCCCTGCCCGCCCCCTCCGCCCCCTCCCGCGGCGCCATGCGCAGACTCAGTTCCTGGAGAAAGATGGCGACAGCCGAGAAGCAGAAACACGACGGGCGGGTGAAAATCGGCCACTACATCCTGGGGGACACGCTGGGGGTCGGGACCTTCGGCAAAGTGAAGGGTGAGGACCCCCAGGGCAAGAGGCGGCCCCGGCCCGGGATCCGAACGACTTCCGCCTTTCGCACCTCTTCATCCTCCCCCGCCCCTTGCGTTCCTCGTCTCCCGGGCTCGGCAGCGCCTGTCCTGACTCGGAGGGAGCGGAGCCCGAGGCCGCCGCGGGACTGCGGCGCGGCGCCCCCAGGCTGGGTGGGGGTGGGGTGGGGTCTGGTCGCCGTGGCGACGGTACCGCGGCTGGAGAAGCTCGTCAGTGCAAGGGGCGGGGATGCGGAGGTGCGAAGGTGCGAACTTTCCCAGGCCCTGCTATCCCGGGCTGCGCGCTGCGCTCCTGGTGGTGGGTGGGGGTCCTGGGGTCTTTGCCAGGAACCCCGGGGAGGCGGCCTAGCCTTCGTCCCAGCTGTGCTCCCTGGGCTCAGGGCCAGCCCATCTCTTTTCTGGCCATCCTCGGCATTGTCCGTATTTCCGTCCTCTTTAGGAGGCTCTTGGCTTACCTGCCCTGGCTTATTCTCAAGTATGAATTGTGTCCCCCCCCCGCCCAAGTAAGGTTGCTTTAAGGGTAGTTTGCAGAATTAAGAAAATCAAAGAGGCCATGTCGTCGGAAAGGATCATTAATTTTTTTCGGAGCAGTAAATAAGTATAAACCAGTCTTATATGTGTTTGCGATCCATGGCTTATGGTCTGAATGCAGACTCCACGCCTTCAGTGTTTCTGAATTAACAGTTTTGCGGTCTCTGGCCAAACCTGGTAGGCAGTGCAGATTTTGCCTCCAGATAACGTTTGTAAATTCATTGATGCTGTTCGTCTCCTTTTATGATCACAGGCTATTTCCATTTTAATAAATAGTTTAGCACACATCATTTGAAAAAAAAATTTTAAGAAAAGTGGAGTCGCTTACCCTTGTGTCGACGGACTATTTTGGAAATAACAAACTTGCTCTTCAGTCCACCAATTCTGGCACAAAAGTTTAACGGCAAATTTTGTGAGGCATAAATATTTTTTTTCAAAATATTTGACTTTGAAATTAGAGATGTAGAGAAGAGGACGGAAGTATGGAACTGATAAAAATAATTCATGCATTGGCTTTGGATAAATAATAGCCTATGACTTACATATACAAGCTCTTGGTAAATATTTGATTTGAAAGAGAAAAAAGTTTGTGAAAGTCTGTACAGTGAATTAACTAACTGAGCCTTGCTCTATCAGAGCTAAATAAACATTTTCTGGTTTTACCTAGGGATGGAAGAGGAGAGAGCCCTTTCTTCTCTTGCCCTTTCTGAGTCATAGAACTGGAAAATTGCTGTAGAGCCCACAGGGAAGCAACTGCCTAAACCTTCTTAAGAAAATCAGCAAGGCCAACAATGTAAGAGAAAGTAAGAAGCAAATGCCAGAATAGGGTACTATTTACAGCCGTGAGGGTGGGTCTGTATTAGGCCAGTAAGATGTTTCTGTGCCCTGGAAGTTATTTATTTTTGGCAATATTGTCTCTTTATTTGTTAGCAATTATAGACTGCTTTCAGTTTGCAGGTATTTGTAAGAAATACTCATTAACACCTTCAAAATAGTAATGGCAGTCTTGATGCCTTCACCCTTACTCAGAGTTCTCCTTGGATCTGGATGCTCATCATTTTCCTAATATAGACCTGAGCAGAGTCGGGTCTGGCAGATAGGAAAACATGGGGGTATTTTTGCATTTTCTGGATTTGATCTATGATGTGGCTGTGACATGAAGCTCTCCAATGACTGCTTTTCCTTAACCTTCACTCCTCCACATGTACCTCTCTTGAAATACCACAAACTGTCAAAGTCAACAATCTCTCCAAATATGGAAAGTCCAGTATTAGTCAAAGGATTGTAGGTTTCATAGAAATGGTTACATTTGTTCATAAATACATTAATTGATGGTGGTCAAAATCCTCAACCAGTGCATTTTTAAAATTGTTAAACAGATGAGATGCTTTTTGTCCCAAATAATAGAAAATCCAACTCATCCTAGCCAAGAACATTTCTTTCTGTAATTATCTGTCCAGAGTAAGGAAGCCCAGCGTAGCCCTCGTGAATCTCATTGGTTCATTCAGTCCCTGTGGCCAGGGACACATGTGTTAATTGACTTAGGCTTGTGTTCCTGTAAGTACGTACTGACAAGGGAGTTGGCATTAACCTTGGGGGAATGTGGGCTACTCTTGGATGTGTGTATGGGGGCATCTTCTTCTGAAGTACTTGAATAATATGAGGGGACAGGGTGGAATATGTACACAGCAGTGGGTATTTTTGGAAGAAAGTGGGACATGATTCTTGGTGAGCAGGCAGAAATAGCTACTTGTGGTGATGTTGATAACATAGTTTTTGATAAGAATTTGACAAGAGTTCTTATAAATTATATGATTAGTCATAAATGGCGACAGATTGAGGAGATAGAGCTTTTAGAATTAGTCATACACATTGGTGAATTTAACAGAAGAAAATGTAGTAGAAGATGTGATATTGATATGCAGAAAAGTTCCCAATATGATATTCCATCTTAGAGGAAACTTAAGGGACAGGGTGGCAGGCAGAGAGGACTGTAAATCCCTAGGGATTATTTTGTACTTGTTACAAGGTAAAAAAAAAAAAAAAAACCTTTGGTAATTTGGTGGTAACATTTTGAGGGAAAACTTTAAATAGACAACTAG
This sequence comes from Phacochoerus africanus, assembly GCF_016906955.1. Taxonomy (NCBI): domain Eukaryota; kingdom Metazoa; phylum Chordata; class Mammalia; order Artiodactyla; family Suidae; genus Phacochoerus; species Phacochoerus africanus. The sequence goes on from NC_062544.1 coordinate 54,325,956, forward strand.
GGTTAATTTAGGGTTATGTCTAAATTATCTTATTATTTCCAGGGTATCTTTCCCCTCCCCTGGTTGTCAGGGTGTTAGTCTCTCCTCCCTTGTGTGGTCTACTCACCTTTCCTGCTGGGTAGAACAGCTAGAAAGGCATGATGAACAGTCATGTATGTTTGCAGTAAATTAAAATGGCAGTTTTTGTTAGTTTTCCAAAGGAAAATGCCTCTTTAGTGGAATGAGTAGTCTTTGGCAAATGAGTTGTTTATACATATAATCTATTAAGTTGGTGAGTATTTCTATGTTAAACTGCAATCTTAGGTAAACAAGTGACTGTTCTCTTTGACTGAATGAATCACAGAAGTTATCTAAAAGCTTCTTTAGGAGTTCCCATTGTGTCGCAGTGGAAACGAATCCGACTAGGAACCATGAGGTTGCAGGTTCGATCCTTCGCCCCGCTCAACGGGTTAAGGATCCAATGTTGCCGTGAGCTGTGGTGTAGGTCACAGACTCGGCTCAGATCTGGCTTTGCTGTTGGTCAGCGGCTATAGCTCCGATTCCACCCCTAGCCTGGGAACCTCCATGTGCCACAGGTGTGGCCCTAAAAAGCAAAATAAATAAATAAATAAATAAAATAAAAAATAAATAAAACTTCTTTTAAAAAAATCTGTGTATGAATTAGAGCTATCTATATCAGCATGAGTGGATCTCAAGTACGTAAAGTTAGGCCACAAAAACAGAGGTAGGAGAATATGTACCATCATGTTATTTATGTAAAATTTAAAAACATAATGTGAGAAGAAAGAATGTATACATGTATGTGTAACTGGGTCACCACGCTGTACAGTAGAAAAAAAAATTGTATTGGGGAAATAACAAAAAGAGCAGAAAATAAAAACATGCAGAAACACTCAGGCATTGCTGGGAATATAAATTGGTACCACCTCTATAGAGTATGACTGTAGAGTATTTATTAAAGTTAACTCATCAAGTCAACTTCTAGGAAATTGATCCTATAGGCGTGTGAAATAATGAGTTACTCATTGTCATGTCATTTATAAATACAAAAGATTGGAAGTAACCTTTCTAGTAGGACAGTAGTTAAATTATCATGTATCCATGTAATGGTATACCATATAGACATTAAGGGAACAAAAAAGCAAGAAACTTTGTATGATATAAGGAACAATTTGCAAGGTGCATTTTATTTTATATTTTATTTTTTTTTGCTTTTTAGCGCCACGTCTGTGGCTTATGGAGGTTCCCAGGCTAGGGATCTAATCAGAGCTGTAGCTCCCTGTCTACACCACAGCTCATGGCATTGAATGTAACCCACTGAACGAGGCCAGAGATGGAACCCAAATCCTTACGGATACAGCTGGGTTCATTACCGTTGAGCCACGATGGAAACTCCTGCAAAGTGTATTTTAAAGAAGAATAGGATAGTAGAACAAGATGTATAGTGTACCTACTATTGGTGCATGAAAAACAGGGGCAAATTAAAGTATCTAAGTGTAACTACTTGTGAGTGTATAGAGTATCTCTTTAAAGATACACATGAAACTGTTACATTATTTGTTCAGGGGAGGGGAACTGGGTAGCAGGGGGACATGTCACTGTGTATCCTTTTGTACTTACCAATTGTGTAGTACAGGCATTACAGATTCAAGAGAATATGTAAAATTAAATTTGTTACTGTGTCCTTTATGGTTTCACACATATGGGAAAGACAAACACCACATTCAAGATAGTGGTAACCTCAAGGGAGAGAGAATGAAAATAATCTGGGTGGAGTCATACTAGGCTTCAGTTGCATCTGTAATGTTTTATTGCTTAAGCTGCACTTGGGAGAGACATGGGTATTTGGTTTGCCTTTTGGGAATCTCAAAATGTTTTATTAAGAAAAGGCACCTTCCTGTTTTAGAGACTTTAGAGTGGGAAGGAAATGGTTAGGTGATTAGAATATCTTTAAGAGATATTTCTATCTTTGTGGCCTCTATCGTTATTTAAAAATTCTCTCAAAGTATGATCTCGTTTCACTTCAGAATTACGTATCTGATTAGAAGAGCATGTGTTGCAGTGTTCTACAGTTAGACACAGTTCCCTTTAGAAAGCAATAATAGGTTCTTAGCTAATATAGTTGACTCATTTGTTGCCGTTGTTGTGAGGAAGATATTGTGAATTCTGGAAGCCTTTGCTTCCAGTGATGCAAGTCTTCTCTGGCAGAAATACCTGTCTTCCATTTCATTCAAAAGCAGCATCTTGGCATTACTATAAAACAGTGACAGTTGAAGAGTAAAGTTTTTGAACTTTGAAAAAGGGGAGAAATATCTTAGAAAAATTCTAGGCAAAGTCCATTTACTGCAATTGACTGTAAATCAACAGTTAATTTGGCTGCAACTGAGTTTAGTCAATGGAGAATCTTTAGCCTAGTTTTGAGAAAACAGTTGGGTTTTGATGTTGTATCCAGGCTTTTTTCCCTTCCCACTGCACATTGATGGTGGGGTAGAGTGGATAGGTCAAAGACTTAGAATTTGTATTAGAAGAATTTCTGTCCCAACTTGATCACTTAATAGCTTTACTTCAACAGATTATATCATCTCTCAGATCCTCACATTACCTACATTGTAGGTTTACTATGAGGCTCGAATGTAATAAAATGTGTTTCCTAGGCTATAAGAAGATAATTTTCAAAGTATTATACTACTGAAGTTCTAATATTGAAGTATGTTGGCAGTTGGACCAGTATTGTGGCCTTAAATTAGTGAGATTTTGCTGGGGAGGGGGGGGAAGGGAGAAAAATAATAGGAGATCCTGCCTACTCTGAAAGTGAAAATAGAGTCATAATGGGACGTTGTTTTAAAATTTTGGAGGGAAAAACCTGTATCAGGTTAAGACTGGGAAATACCTTGTTAAATGTTCAGTGGGTTTCTTTACTGTAGGTCTTTTCAGAGCCATTACTGTGTTAATATGAATAATGAGTTTCAAAAATGAGATGTATGAAATGAGTGTCATACATCTTTCTCCAGACATCTTGATTATGAAATCTTTTCTCTGTGGAGAATCTCCAGCCCTAGTGCTTTGTAGAGCATACTATAGAAAATCTATTCCAATCATTTTAGTTTTATGATTTTTCTATCCCAATAGAAAATTAGAATTTTGAAATTACAAAATTGGAGAGGAGGCTGTAAGGGTTGACTCCCTATAGGCTGTGAAGAATGAGACACAACTTCAAAAAGCAGAAAGCCCGGAGTTCCCTTTGTGGCTCTGTGGTTAACAAACCCGCCTAGTATCCATGAGTACTCAAGTTCAATCCCTGGCCTCACTCAGTGGGTTAAGGATCTGGTGTTGCCGTGAGCTGTGGTGTAGGTTGAAGATGCAACCTGGATCTGGCATTGACCCCTAGCCTGGGAACCCCCATATGCCCTAAAGAGACCAAAAAAAAAAAAAAAAAAAGGCAGAAAACCCTATGGGAACTGGAACATATTAACCTGGAGCAAGAAGTCCTATCCAGCTAAGTAACCTCCATGGATGTCATTGTGTGAGAGGACAGGGCTCAGACAAGGCGAGCGTTTGCTTGGTTTCCAGTCATCATGTGTTCCATTGAAGGGTTCTTGTAGTGCAGTTTAGAAAGCCTGTTTTCCAAAAAGATTACTTTTGTTAATTTTAATGGTGAATCTGATATTTTAGGAAAAAACCTCATTAGTTTCCTAGGGCTACAGTAATGAAGTACCACAAACAGGGTGACTTAGAACAATGGAAATTCAGAGTTCCCTTGTGGCACAGCGGGTTAAGGATATGGTGTTGTCACTGCAGCAGCTCAGGTTGCTGCTGTGGTGCAGGTGTGATCCCTGGTCCAGGAATTTACACATGTTATTGGTGCAGCCAAAACAAACAAACAAAAAAAACAGAACAAAAAACAAACCAAAAAACCCAATGAAACAAGACAAAATAAAAAAAGGAAAAACAAATTGTTTTAGAATCCTGAGGGCCAGAAGTATGAAATCAAGGGATTAATAGGGTCACATCTCTGAAGGCTTTGGGGGAGAATGTGTTTCATTCCTTTTCCAGCTTCTGGTGGCTCCTGATGTTCCTTGGCTTGTGGTAGCAAAATTCTAGTCTCTGCCATCTTCACGTGGCTGCCTTTGTGTGTATATGTGCCTGTGTTCTCCAGTCATAGATATAGAGCCCACCCTAATCTAGGATGATTTCTTCTTGAGTTCCTTAACTAATTACATCTGCAAAGACCCTATTTCCAAGTAAGATTATATTCTGAGGTTCTGGTGAATATGAATTTGGGGGGTGAGGAGAGGGACATTATTCATCCAGTTATCATTGCCATTTTATGTGCTTTTAGTTTTATGCTCTTTATTTCCCCTTTATGACGCAGTCATCCCTTGGTGTCTGTGGAGGATTGGTTCCAGGAGCCCCTGAGGATACCTAAATCCGAGGTTGCTCAAATCCCTTATATGAAATGACATCGTACAGTTGGCCCTCCATAATCTCAGTTCTTTGTCTGGGTTTATGGAGGCTGAATGTTCATTTCTGGAAAAAAAATCCTAGTATAACTGGACCTGCACAGTTTAAACCTGTGTTGGTCAAGGATCAATATTCTTTTTTTTTTTTTTTTTTGGTCTTTTTGTCTTTTCTAGGGCTGCACCTGTGGCACATGGAGGTTCCCAGGCTAGGGGTCCAATCAGAACTGTTGCTGCCAGCCTATGCCAGAGCAACCCAGGATCTGAGCTGCGTCTGTGACCTACACCACAGCTCATGGCAATGCCAGATCCCTAACCCACTGAGCGAGGCCAGGGATTGAACTGCAACTTCATGGTTACTGGTCGAGTTCGTTAACCACTGAGCCATGATGGGAACTCCTCAATATTCTTTTTAAGTAACTTTTAAATTGGTTTAATAGAATGAATAAAATGTCTTTTTGGTATCTTGTCTTAAAACATTGAAATTGATATGAGGCAAGTTTTTAGTAGACTGGATTTGTTTTCTTATACAAGAAAAAGTAGCGGTGACTGACACATAGTAGGTGCAGATACTCTATTTCTTAAATTAATGAATTTTTATAATAACTCCTTTTAGTATGGGGAATTCAGTCTATTCTTTTCAAAAGTATAAGACTATACATTAAGGATTCCTATGTAATATTTTTAAATTGTTTTCATTTTTTAACCTTTTATTGAAGTATAATTGATTTACAATGTTGTGATAGTTTCTGCTATACAACAAAGTGAATCAATTATACATGTATACATATTTATTCTCTTTCAGATTCGTTTCCCCACATAGATTATCTCAGAATATTGGGTAGAGTTCTCTGTACTACGCAGCAGGTCCCGTTGGCCAATAAATTCATATACCTCAAATGTATATGTGTGTGCAAATGCCCCCAGTCTATCCCTCCCCCCACCACCTGTCTCCTTTGGTAACCATAAGTTTTTCAAGTCTGTGCAACTGTTTCTGTTCTGCAAATAAGTTCATTTGTATCCTTTTTTTAGATTCCATATGTAAGTGGTATCATATGATGTTTGTCTTTCACTGTCTAACTTCACTAAGTATGATAGTTTCTAGATCCATCCATGTTGCTGCAAATGTCATTATTTCATTCTTTTTTATAGCTGAGTAATATTCCATTGCATATAAGCACCACATCTTTTTTATCCATTCCTCTGGTGATGGACATTTAGGTTGCTTCCATGTCTTAGCTATTGTAAATAGTGCTGCATTGAACACTGGAGTGCATGTATTTTTTCCAATTATGGTTTCCTCCAGGTAGATGACCAGGAGTGAGGTTGCTGGATCATATGGTAATTTTATTTTTAGTTTTTGCTTTTTGTTTTTTTTTTTTTGTCGTTCCTAGGGCCGCACCCAAGGCATATGGAGGTTCCCCAGACTAGGGGTCTAATTAGAGCTGTAGTCACCAGCCTATATGCCACAGCCACAGCAACGCCAGATCCGAGCCTCCTCTGTGGCCTACACCACAGCTCATGGCAACACGAGATTCTTGACCCACTGAGTGAGGCCAGGGATGGAACCCACAACCTTATGGCTCCTAGTCGGATTTGTCAACCACTGCGTCACAACGGGAATTCCTATTTTTAGTTTTTTGAGGAATTCCCATACTGTTTTCCATATTAGGTACACCGATCTACATTCTCACTAACAGTGTGAGAGGGTTACCTTTCTACTCATCCTCTCCAGCGTTTATTGTTTATAGACTTTTTGTTGATGGCCATTCTGGCTGATGTAAGGTAGTACCTCGTAGCAGTTTTGATTTCCATTTCTCTAATAGTTAGTGATGTTGAGCATCATTTTCATGTGTTTTTTGGTCGTCTGTATGTCTTCTTTGGACAAATGTCTATTTAAATCTTCTGCCCATTTTTTGATTGGGTAGTTTGGGCTTTTTTGATATGGAGCCACAGGAGGTATTTGTATCTTTTGGAGTTTAACCCCTTGTCAGTCACTTCATTTGCAAACATTTTCTCCCATTCTGTGGGTTTTTTCTTCACTTTGTTTATGGTTTTCTTTGCGAAAACATATATGTAAGATTTTTTGGGGAATTTTTTTTTTTCAGCTGCTCCTGTGGTGTGCGGAAGTTCCATGGGCCACGGATTGAACCTGTGCCACAGCAGTGACTCCAGCTGCTCCAGTAACAACACTGGATCCTTAACCCACTGTGCCACAAGACAACTCCCAATGACTATCTTTTAAAAATAGCACATTTCACTTACCATTTTTGTAAAAGGCACAAGTTTTTGAGAAAGACCTGGGTTCATATTTTGACCTTGTCAGTCACTAGCTGTGTAACCTTGGTCAAGTTATTTCATCTTCCTATGCCTTAGTTACTTGTAAAGTGTTCCATAGTTGGTGAGAGTTAGAGTCAATATGTTTTAGTACAAAACGAGTATGTTGGAGTTCCCATCGTGGCGCAGCGGAAACGAATCCGACTAGGAACCATGAGGTTAGGGTCTGATCCCTGGCCTCGCTCAGTGGGTTAAGGATTTGGCATTGCCATGAGCTGTGGTGTAGGTTGCAGATGTGGCTCAGATCTGGTGTTGCTGTGGCTCTGGCCTAGGCTAGAAGCAATAGCTCCAATTAGATCCCTAGCCTGGGAATCTCCATATGCCGTGGGTGCAGCCCTAAAAGGACAGAAGAAAATAAAAAAACAAAAACAAAAAGAAAGAAGGTATAACAGTTAAAGGGCATGTAAGTATTAGGGGTTTATTGAATTTACTATAAAATGTACGACAACGACAACAACAACAATAAAAACCAAAATGGGTGTGTCGTAAATATTAACTGGTGAGTTGCATACCTTAATTGTATTATGTATTAGAAACTAACTAGATTTAGATTTTTTAGAAAATAGTAATCTTTTTTAAAAACCGATTTAAACTTAAGTCAAATGAACCTATTTTTACCTCTTTGCTCTTCTGTGACCAACTAAGTGTTTTCATAGTTTTGGGTAGTGGGTGAAATCAGTGTTGAGGACTTGGTATTATGTGTATATATGTCTAGCAACATTATGTTGAAAATTAACCAAAGTCAGGAAATGGTTTGAACTTTGGAAGCTAGAAATCTCTGGTGTTTATGGAATGGGGGAGGATGGAGCAGGTTTGTTGGATTGAAACTTATGGGTATGGAAGCTTGATGCATAGAAATTACAGCTATTTATTTAGTACTTATTATGTGCCTGGATAAAGGCAAGCTACTGAATCTAAGTGGGTAAAAGGGACAAATAAAAGAGCTGAGTTAAAATTAACTATGTAGGATTAAGCCAGAATATTTAGGATTGATTAGATAGGAATGAGGGATAGGTTTGGGAGCAATGGAAAATAAATAACCTTAAATAGTAATAACCCCCATCTATTTATCAGGCACTTACTGTGTCAGGCACTATAGAAAGCTCTCTACAAACCCTACTTCTTGACATCCTTATGGTGTGTGGAATTCTTTTTTGAATAGAAGGTTGAAGTAAATTACCTTGTTTGAGTCAAACATTTGATAAATACCTTCGTATAGGATCAAGCCCAAGGCTGTGTGACTGCAGAGTCTGGGCCTTCTATACAGGTTGCCTTCTCATTGGAAGTGGAATTGGGTGCTCAGCCCTACTCCTGTAAAAGGTGATCTGCTAACCTCTATTTTTTTTTTTCCTTCGCTTTGGAATTTAAAAAAAAGATACTTTATTTTTTATTTTATTTTATTTTTTTGGCTGTGAGGTAGGTGCATTGTCTTGCTGTGGGATCTCAGTTCCCAGACCAGGGATTGATCCTGGGTGGCAGTTGTGGAAGTGCTGAGTCCTAGCCACTAGACCACCAGAAAAACTCTTGAAATTTTTTTAAATTGAAGGGAATATTAAAAATTAAGCAAAATTTGAAAAAAGATCAGTGTAACTATTTTAATTAATTAATTTATTTTTTATTTTTTGTCTTTTCATCTTTTCTAGGGCCGCACTCGTGGCATGTGGAGGTTCCCAGGCTAGAGGTCTAATCGGAGCTGTAGCCGCTGGCCTAGGCCAGAGCCACAGCAACGTAGGATCCGAGTCATGTCTGTGACCTATGCCACAGCTCATGGCAATGCCGGATCCTTAATCCACTGAGCTAGGCCAGGAATTGAACCCGCAACCTAATGGTTCCTAGTTGGATTCGTTAACCACCATGCCATGAGGGAACTCCCTATTTTAATTTTTAACACATTATCATGTTTGTATGACTGTTTTTGCATAACTGGAAAACAGATTACATATACAATTTTTGTTCTTTTCATGTTTATGAGGACATTTCCTATAGTTGTGGTTTTCTTTCCTTTTTTTGGCCATGCCCACAGCATGCGGAAGTTCCCTGGGTCAGAGATCAAACCCCTCCCACAGCAGCAAACCCTGCTGCTGCAGGACAACTGGATCCCTAACCTGCTGTGCCACAAGAGAACTCCTTCCTATAGTTTTCTTTTCTTTTCTTTTTTTTTTTTTTTGTCTTTTTGCTGTTTCTTTGGGCCACTCCCGCAGCATATGGAGGTTCCCAGGCTAGGGGTCGAATCGGAGCTGTAGCCACCGGCCTACACCAGAGCCACGGCAACGCTGGATCCGAGCTGCGTCTGCAACCTACACCACAGCTCACAGCAACGCCGGATCGTTAACCCACTGAGCAAGGGCAGGGATCGAACCCACAACCTCATGGTTCCTAGTCAGATTCGTTAACCAGTGCGCCATGACAGGAACTCCTCCGTCCTATAGTTTTCATATGAGAATCTGTTATGAAAGTGGAATGACAATGTGTTAAACTGTTGTCACAGAATTTAGAATCTGGAATGACAATGTGTTAAACTGTTCTGTGAAATTGGTCATTTAGGTTAATTACATAAGACAATAATTAATATATTTATGCACATTTTCATCTACCTTTAAGTTAAATTATGAGTAGAGGAACAACAAATTTTTAAAAAAGTGAAATATCCCTTTAATGCTATTCTAGGATATTAATTGCCCTCTTATTGCTCTAAAATGTTCTCTTGGTTTACCCAGCCATGAAAAAGGAATTGTGTACTAGTTTTCCATTAAAACAACAAACTGACCATGTACCCTGGCTGTTGACTTAGCTTAGAATGTCTGTGTGTGTGTGTGAGAATTTGAGTGATCTCTATACAGTTGGTGTCATGACACCTTCCTCCTCCCTGCCACTGTCTCAGTTTTGTTTGAATATTTACATAATCATACTTTTTGATTTCTCCCACTGTTTCAAAAGTGAAGAGGTTATACCTCTACAGTTCTAGTTAATGTATAATTTGATGAGATGCTCAAGTGTTAGAAAAAAAATTGATCTGTATCTCAATTGTTGGTGGTTGATTTCATTGTTTATTCTGCCTTCTTTATTTTGGGGGGAGGAGGGCTTCTGTTATTTATAGGTGCAATCATAGTCTACTCCTTATTACATGTGAGTTGAATTTTAATTGATTCCCTGTGTCTTGTCTATCACCGTCCCTCCTGTTCTTACTAATTGCTTCCTTTTAGGTATGTATTCCGTAAAATTTTCTGTCACATTTCTGCCACAGACTTACTGCTTTCTAAATGATTTTAGTTGTTCTGTTTTAAAATTTGTCTTGTTCGCTCTTATTTCATAATTTCTGTTTTCTTATTACAGAAGTAATAATTAATAATTAACTATTTAATATTAAGAAATAGTTAATAATTTTTCCTAAAACATTCACATATTTCTCAAGTAAGCGTTATTAAAGTCTATTCTGTTTGCTTGTTTATTCTTTTTCACTGTAAAATGTTTTGGTTTTTCTTACTTTACAGTTATTTTGGTCCTCTTCAGAGGCACCCAGTTTGCTTTGCCTGGCAGCATTAACTGGCTTTTAGTAGATGCCAAATACATGATGCCAAATGAATGAATTCAAGAGAATGCTTTGAATTTCCTATTCCAGTTCCTTATTTAATGACAGAATGTACATGTAGAGTTTCACATAAGCCCTAATTGTTTCTTAAAGTTAATTAGGATTGAAAACAGGAGTTTCCATCGTGGCGCAGAGGAAACAAATCTGACTAGGAACCATGAGGTTGTGGTTTCAATCCCTGGCCTTGATCAGTGGGTTAAGGATACGGCGTTGCCGTGAACTGTGGTGTAGGTTGCAGACGTAGCTTGGATCTGGTGTTGCTTTGGCTCTGGCCTGGGCCGGCAGCAACAGCTCTGATTAGACCCCTAGGCTGGGAACCTCCATATGCTGCAGGTGCGGCCCTGGGGAAAAAAAAAAAAAGAAAAAGAAAAAAAGAAAAGAAGTTAAGCAGAGTATGAGAGGAGACTAGTCAATGAATTGGAGTTTCATCAACTAGTTGATGAAATTGGCTGATGAGTTTGAATTTAGACCCAAATGGATTCTGCTTTAATATTTTTCCCAAGACTGAGTCTGTCAGGATTATCTGATATTGTGCCTATTTCCCAGTCTTGTTTCAGTTGTGTGGTTAATGGAAGAAGGTTCCTGCTAAGCCCCAGTGCTTGGAGATTTGGGAGGTAGTTGGAACAGAGGAGAGTATTACTTATTCATTATCAATAAATTAGGTCTCAGGAGTTCCTGTCGTGTCTCAGCAGTAATAAACCCAGCTAGTATCCATGAGGATGTGGGTTTGATCCCTGACCTTGCTCAGTGGGTTAAGGATTCGGTGTTGCTGTGGCTGTGGTGTACGCCAGCAGTTGTAGCTCTGATTTGACCCCTAGCCTGGGAACTTACGTATGCTGCACTTGTGGCCCTAAAAAGCAACAAACAAAAAATTTAAAAAAATTTAGGTCTTAGAAGATACTTCCTGAATTGGGTTTAAGAGTCAAGTTGATTCCTCTTAATCACATCTGTTTGATGCTGGAGATTGGAGAAGGCCATGTCAGAAATTAGAATGTGCATGATTTCTGCAGTTCATTTTAGCTATGATTATAGGTTTTCTTCCTCACTGATTTCATCTGTATATATATATATATTTTTTTTATTTTATTTTGTTTTGTTTTATTTTATTTTGTTTTATTTTATCTTTTCTAGGGCTGCATATGGAGGATCCCAGGCTAGGGGTCCAATCGGAGCTGTAGCTTCTGGCCTACCCCACAACCACAGCAACTCGGGATCGGAGCCGCATCTACAGCCTACACCACAGCTCATGGCAATGCTGGATCCATAACCCACTGAGTGAGGCCAGGGATTGAACCCGCAACCTCATGGTTCCTAGTTGGATTCGTTAACCACTGAGCCACAACGGGAACTCCTATTTTTTGTTTTTTTAATTTTTTGTCTTTTTAGGGCCGCGCCCATGGCATATGGAGGTTCCCAGGCTAGGGGTTGAATCGGAGCTGTAGCCAATGGCCTTTGCCACAGCCACAGCAACCAGAGAGCCATGTCTGCGACCTACACCACAGCTCATAGCAACACTGGATCCTTAACCCACTGAATGAGGCCAGGGATTGAACCCACATCCTCATGGATATCAGTCAGGTTTGTTACTGCTGAGCCATGACAGGAACTTCAGAACATGAGGAGTTTAAAATATCGGTATTGAGTTTTCAACTTGGAAATAGTAAGAAAATGTATTAATCTGCTAGGACTGCCATAACAAAATATTGCAAGTTGAGTGGTTTTAACAACAGAAATTGATTTTCAGTTGGTGATTAATGAACATGCCAAGGAAAGCTCTTTGACATTGGTTTTACAAATTATGTTTTATTTAGAAGAGTATTTTTTTTTTCCTGAAAAACTAAAATTCTAAATAATTTATTTAGAGAGTTCTCTTGTGGTGCAGTAGGTTAAGGATCTGGCATTGTTATAACAGTGGCTCGGGTCACTACTGTGGCGAGGGTTTGATCTCTGGCCTGGTAATTTCCGCATGCTGTGGGTGCGGCCAAAAAAGATTTCTATGGATTATACTTCATTTCAAGTTATTATGAAATATTGGCTATATTCCCTGTGCAATAAAGTATGTCCTTGTAGCTTATTTGTTTTATATTTAGTAGTTTATACCTCCCCTACCTCTATCTTGCCCCTCCCCACTCTTTCTTTCCATGGGTAACCACAAGTTTGTTCTCTATATCTGTGAGTCTATTTCTTTTTTATTATATTTACTAGTTTGTTTTATTAAAAATTAAAAAAACTTTATTGAAGTATAGTTGATTTACAATACTGTGTTATTTTCCGATATACAGCAAAATGGTTTGGCTATACACACACACACACACACACACATACTGTGCTGCACAGTGTATTCTTGTAGCTTATTCATATATATATATTTTTTTTCAGATTCTTTTGCATTATAGGTTATCTATTTTATATATAGTGGTGTGTATTTGTCAATCCCATACTCCTGATTTATCCCTCACCATCCTTCCTCTTTTGGTGACCATAAATTTGTTTTCAGTGTCTGTGAATCCCTTTCTGTTTTGTAAATAAGTTCATTTTTATTTTTTTTAGATTGTGATATCATATGATATTTGTCTTTCTCTCTGACCGACTTCCGTTAGTATGTAATCTCTAGCTTCATCCATGTTGCTGCAGATGGCATTATTTCATTCTTTTTTATGGCTGAGCAGTACTCCATTGTATATGTGTATGTACCAAGTTTTCTTTATCCATTCCTCTGTTGATGGACATGCAGATTACTTCCATGTCTTGGCTGTTGTAGTGTTGCAGTAAACGCTAGGGTGCACATATCTAGTTAGAGTTTTTGTCTCTTTCAGATATATGCCCAGGAGTAAAATTGCTAAATCATATGATAACTCTGTTTTTAGTTTTCTAAGGAACTTCCATAGTGGCTGCAGCAATTTACAGTCCCACCAACAGTGTAGGAGGGTCTCCTTTTCTCCATATCCTCTCCAGCATTTATTATTTGTAGACTGTTTGATGGTGGCCATTCTGACCAGTATGGGGTTATGTCTCATTGTACTTTTGATTTGCATTTCTCTAATAATTAGAAATGTTGAACACTTTTTATGTGCCTGTTGGCCATCTGTGTCTTCTTTGGAGAAAATTGTATTTAGGTCTTCAGCCCATTTTTTGATTGGGTTTTTGTTTAGATATTGAGAAAGCTGTTTATATGCTTTGGAAATTAACCCCTTGTTGGTTGCATCATTTGCAAATGTCTTCTCCCTGGCCATAGGTTATCTTTTTGTTTTGTGGTTTCCTTTGCTGTGCAAAAGCTTTTAAATTTGATTAGGTCCCATTTGTTTATTTTTGCTTTTATTTCTTTTGCCTTGAGAAACCAATCTAAGAAAATATTGCTACTATTTATGTCAGAGAATATTTTGCCTATGTAATTTTCTAGGGAGTTTTATGGTGTTCTGTTTTATATTTATTTAAGTCTTTTAGCCATTTTGAGTTTATTTTTGTGTATGGTGTGAGGGAGTGTTCGAACTTCATTGATTTACATGAGGCTATCCAGTTTTCCCAACACCACTTGCTGAGGAGACTGTCTGACTTACGATGTACTTCAGTAAGCATAATACCCTCCATGTCCAGGATTTTAGTTCTTTTATACCTTTTCCTCTACACTCTCATTCTTCTACTGTAATTAGGTCATACTTTTAAAAAAATTTGTATTTGGTGTTTTCATAATTGTGACTGTATAAAAACTATCTGCTAAGCCAATACTATGACTATCTTTTTGTCCTTTTAGGGCCACACCCACAGCATATGTAGGTTCCCAGGCTAGGGGTATAACTGGAGCTGTAGCTGCCTGCCTACACCACAGCCACAGCAATGCCAGATCCAAGCCGCATTTGTGACCTACACCACAGCTCATGGCAACGCTGGATCCTGAACCCACTGATCGAGGCCAGGGATCAAACCTGCATCCTCATGAGTACTAGTCAGATTCGTTTCTGCTGAGCCATGACGGGAACTCCCCTATGAATATATTTTCTTGTAGAACATTTAATTTTTATCTATTCCACACCCATCCACCCCCTACCCACCTCCTGGGAAATAACCATCCTGGTCCTCAATAATAATATTTGTCTGGATTTGTTGCCTTCTAGCCTTCTACATAGTTATTACCTAGGATTTTCTTCATTACCGTACTGGGAATTCTTTTTCCTCTATATTTATTTGATCCCATCTTTACTGACTGTCATCTTGATTTCCTTCCTGATTTTGATGGAATATATATTCTCCACTAGGTTCTTTTGTTTTTGTTTGTTTTACTTGTTTGTTTGGCTGTAGTGTGCAGCTGTGTGGTTTGCGATCTCAGTTCCCAGACCAGGAATTGAACCCGGGTCACAGCAGCAAAAGCATGGACTAGCCCATGGACCACTAGCCCATAGACCACTAGCTCACCAGGGAACTGCCTCTCCCCTAGATTCTTGAGAAAGGGTGATAGAAGCTAAATTTTTGGTGACTTTGCCTTTATAAAAAAAAATGCCTAAATTCTACTATAACCATTGATTATCTGGTTATAGCATTCAAAATTGAAAGATAATCACTTAAATTTTTTTTTCTTATTTAATAAAATAGAAGCTATGTGCTCATGATTCAAGTGATTATAGATAGAGGAAGTATGTTTAATATGAGGGAGTTTTTGGAATGATGGAACTATTCTGTATCTGATTGTAATGGTGGTTACACCAATGTCTACCTGGGTTAAAATCTCTAATATTGCATACCACAGAAAAAACTTCAGTTTGCATGTTTGATAGATTAAAACATGAAAAGTAAATTAAGACGATTTCAAAGTACAGAAAGAGAGCAAAAAAGGAAGTCTTTTTCTCTCTCCCTTAGCCTTCCAGCTTTTCTTTCTGTAAGAGACCACTGTTACTAGTATTATTTTCCCACTTTCACTCTTAAACATTCAGGGATAAATCAGGCAGAATTGAAAGGAACTTGGAGTTGTTCAAGTATTTTCAGAGATTGCTAAGATTATTACTCTTGGAATAGTTCTATGTATGTTATTAATCAAACCTGGCACTAATTTATTAAAATTATTTCCCCTACAGTTGGCAAACATGAATTGACTGGTCATAAAGTTGCTGTGAAGATACTCAATCGACAGAAGATTCGAAGCCTTGATGTAGTAGGAAAAATCCGCAGAGAAATTCAGAACCTCAAGCTTTTCAGGCATCCTCATATAATTAAATTGTAAGATCTGATTATATTAAATGTACATGTTATTTTTCATTATTTTTGTTAACCTGCTTAAATCTGACAAGTGAGAAAGATGAGTGACATTTCTTCAGTCTGTTCCTGAGGGTTTTAAAACTTCTTCCCATTTATGTATTTATCTAACCCCATTCACGGTCGCTAAAGCCTATGTCCATGTTTTGCCCTTGTGCTTATCGGGTGTTATCTATCTTATTCTTTCTTGTCCTCTGGACTGATGCCCCTCTGATAGATCACCTTCAGCACCCCTATTGCTATAGCGCCAAGAATGATTTGCTAGTAAAAACTCTTGACCTCCAAATTTCCACATGTCAGCCTCACTAGAGACATTGCAGTAGAAAGGGCTCCCCCCACTGCTTATATCTGATAAAGCAAATAACAAATAATAGATTTCAGGATTCAACATTTCAAAAGGTGGCAATACTATCATTGTTTTATAGTTGCCAATTGTAGGGTCTATAGGTAACTGTATACTGTTCAGCTTTATTATGTAGGCTGTGAATGAAAACCATTTAGGCTTTTGTATTGAACTGGCTGACTCAGAATTTGTTTCATGCTCACCTCTTCTCATTTGTTGAGGTGCCATGTGTACCATCCTTATGCTGGCGACTGTTAAATATACATCTCCTTTTTTGAAACTTGTTCCTTAATTCCCGACTCATATGTCCACAGCCTGTTTTACACCTCCATTGGGGTATGCACAAGGTACATGCCCAAAACTGAACTCTTTATTCCACCATCTCAGTTAATATCCTCAGGGCAGAAACTCAGGAACTATCCTTAACTTTCCTATCTCTCTCACTTCCTACCCTCCATTCCATCTCTTCCTTCAAAAATAAATCTAGTATCTGAGTGTTTGTCAGTTTCTCATGTCATCAACCCAGTGTGAGCCACCTTTATCTCTCTCTTGGACCATTGCAGTAGCCACCTACTACCACCTTACTGCCCCCAGTCAGTTCTTCACACTGCTGCTGTAAACTAAAGTTACTCTTTTAATCATCCAGATCACAGGACAACTTTGCTTAAAACCTTCAGTAGCTTTCTTTCTCCCATGGAGTAAAAGCCAGAGCCTCATCATGGCTGTAAGGTCTTTGTAAGGTTTTCTGTTACCTCTCGGAGGCCACATCCTGTTTCTCTCTTCTTGCTCACTCTGTTCCAGCCTTCCTACAATTGCTCAAACCTGCCAGGCAGGTTTCCACCTGGGGGCCTTTGCACTTGCTGTTTCCTCTGCCGGGTTTACCATCTTCCTAGATAATGGCAGAGTTAGTTCCCTCACTTCCAAGGCTCTGCTTAAGTGTTACTTCATCAGAGAGGCCTTCCTTGAACACCCTGTCTGAATGATTCCCTTTAGTTTGCTTTTCTCCTCTTCATAGCATGTTTCACCACCTGAGATATTGCCTTTTTACTTAGTGTCTGTTTCCTGGCTCCTGGAACACGAACTCCATGAGAGTAGAGAATTTATTTTGTTCCCTGCAGTTTTCCCAGCTCCCGGCGCAATGCCTGGTGTATTGTAGGCACTCAGTAAATATTTATTGAATGAATGAATATATGTGTTTAATACTGGTAGACAATGTTTTCTCTCACCAGGTACCAGGTCATCAGTACACCATCTGATATTTTCATGGTGATGGAATATGTTTCAGGAGGCGAGCTATTTGATTATATCTGTAAAAATGGAAGGGTAAGCAGTTCTGATTTAATCCTATATATATTTTGTAACTTCCCTTATCCCTTACTAGCATCAAAAAATACCAGAAAGCAATTTTGTTAAGAGGTCTATTTAATAACCAGTTCCTTTAGTCATATATTTGCCTAGAATCAGAGACTGTTTAGAGCTAGGAAGGATCTTAAATATTATCTCCTTACTACTTACACAGATATGGAATCTGAGACTGACAGTTTATATATTTGCTTAAGGTCACATAATTTATTGATGACAGAATTGGATTGAGATTCCAAAATTCATGATCTTCAGACTTAGCTTCTGGGGCACAAGGATAATTTTAATATATATCTAAAAGTAGGTATTTAATCCTCACAAAATATGTTATTAAATACTTAAAGATTGAGGCCTTGCTAGTCAACCCTAGCCACATTTAAATTGCATTCATTTTTTGGTTTCAGAAATCTGGTGTACCTGGAATAGTCAGAACAGGCTCTGTGAAGGAGGTAGAAATTAGACTTGAATTCAGAATTGGAAGGAACTTTAGAAGGCAGTTTTAACAGTATCTTAAGTTACAGATACCAAAACTGCACACTGCCCCCCATCCATACTTTTTCTCAACTCGGGGTATGTAGTATGCAAAAACCTCTTTCCGGAAGAGCAGGTCGAGCATGGAGAAGCCAGTTTTTTTCCCTCCCAATTTAGAGTTCTTATATCATTCATTCATTTGTTCTATATAGCACATCTGTTTACTTTCATCAAAATCATTAGCCAAGTTAATTTTAATTTTACCATTTTTTAACATGGTTCATTTCAATTTCAAGTGTTTTATCTGTCTTTTCAGTCCCCCTTCCTCCTCCAATCTCCCCAATGTTCTGCCCCAATGTTCTGCCTAGAGAAATGGGAACAGGCATAAGTTGGATTGATATCTTGCTTTCTTATCATTTCTCTTCCTTTTTTCATGTCTTGATCATTTTGTTTTACATTACGGATATTTCCCTCAATTTTGCCTCTTGCATATTAAAATTCCAGCTGTCATTTTTCTATTTCAAAGATCTCTTTCTTGTTTTCTGAAATTGTCTTTCTCAAATTAGCCTATTTTTTTTTGTTCCATTGAGCAAATAAACTTATCTATATGAAGATGACAATTAGTTTTAAAAAAAAAGTTTTCTTCTGTTCCCTGCATTGCCTCTGTGCCTTCTGTGCTCCCTGCTCCCTGTTCTTCTGTTCATTTTATTGGTCTTTGTCTTTTGTACATGGCTCTTGCTCAGATGTCTGGTGATTCTGGGTTGTGGGCCCATATCTGAGAGTGAAATACTAAATGCGAAGCTCATGGTGGTAGAACTTATTGATTGGTGGGTCTTCCCATAAGTTGAATAGGTAGGGACCTGCCCATTTGATTGGAGAACACCGAATGTCAATAATTACACATATTTTGGAGTTTCCATTGTGGTGAAGTGGGTTAATAATCCAGCTTGTCTCGTGGCATTGCTGGTTCAATCCCAGCCCAGCTCAATGGGTTAAGGAATATTAGCACTGCCACAGCTGTGGTGTAGGTCACAGATGGGACTGGGATTCAGTCCCTGGCCCTGGAATTTCCACATGCCTTGGGTGCAGCCAAAAAAGGGGAAAATGTATAAATATTTAGCTGCTGTAGAAGAAACCTTCTGGTTTCCTTGTGGCTATTGGCTTAGCTGCCAGTGCCTCTGCGAGCTAAATGGGGAAAGGCTAGCAAGCCTCACTGGTTAGTATGTTGACTTTCAATGAATCCCCACAATTTCCTTCTTGTGCCTTGTTCCTACATTGGTGTCCTTAAGAACAGAGCTAGTTCAGCCTTACTAAAGAGTAAATCATGGGTCTTATTCCTCAGTAAGTATGAGCTTAAAATGTCTTTCTTCAACCAGTTGTCCTGTTGTCAGCTCACTTCTCATTTCTACCTTCAGCCCAACACCTTCAATATCTAAGCCCTTTCAGGGGTCTGTGTGCAGCTGAGCTTATCACTGATTTCCACCCCTAAAGACTTAGGAGGTTCAGCTTCCTGTGGTTGGCCAACACAGCACTGTTCATCTTCTGTCTAGCTTAGTGACTCCTCTTGATTAGTGCTGTCTCTTCTCTTGCTCTTTTGTCTTTATATGCTATCATTTTAGTGATGTTTCAAAAAGTGGAGACCAAAGGTTCCATCTGCCATGTTTAAATGGAAATATGCTTTGACTTTTCTAATCTCTCTTTGTAGACTTCCCTGCCTTGATCTCTGTCCCGTATTTATTATTAATATAGTATAATTTTGATTTTTATATTTTGTTTAATCAGATTTTCTTCTCTTTGACATTTAGAACAGATTTTTTTTTCCATTTAGTATATTTGACATGAAGTTGTATTAAAAAATGAACCTAGAAATAAAGGCATTAGATTCCTCTAGAGGAAGGGTGTCTCTTAGTACTTTGATAATTTTACTTATACTTTCAAAAGAAATGACTGTTTTCATCTTCCAGATTTTCAACGCCATTTAATAGGTATAAGAATCTGGTTTTATAATGCTAATTTGTGACCTGTGTTAGAGAATTGTATATTAGAGTCCTTTGCCCAGGGGATTAATAGCTCATTTATTAAATATAACTTCTTGGGAGCAGGCATATCCAAGTAATGGTTTTCACTTATGGAAAAAAAATTAATAAAATAAGCAAATAAGGATAAATGGAAAGAGAAGTTTTTAAAGAGTATTTTAAAAAATGTAGTTACAGCATAAAGATATGGTTTTTTCAGTAAACAAAGATAAATGTTGTATTTTGTAAAACAAATTTAAAAAGGTTTTTATTTCATTAAAACATCTTTTATTTTAGGAGATATGATAACATGGTCATGCTTGCAAATTCATTAATAATGCTTAAATGTTGCTTTCTCATGTGGTCCAAAACAGTATTCCCCACCCCAGTATAAACTCTCTGTGCCCTTATCCTGCTTTATTTTTCTTCAAAACACTGTCACTCTTTATGTTTATGTGTTTATTGTCTATTTTCTGTAACTAGATTAGGGCCTTGGTTTTATTCATTGCTATATCATGATTGTCTAAAACAATGCATGGCCCATTGAAGGTATTCAATAAATAATGGTTAAAGGAATCAAGGATTAAATATTTGTAATTTAAGGAAAAAATGCTTAGTTTTAAGTAAAATATGAAATTATTTGAAATAGTACATGAAATTTAGATGGAAGAAAGCTTTTAGAGTGTAGTCAGAAGAGTGGTAATATTAGAAAGCTGAGTTCCTGACTTGGGTTCTGAGTCCCTCCTAGCATTTCCTTTTGGTGCTGTCTTTATATTCTCCCCAATTCAAAAGTATCTTGTGAAGGTTTCTTGCATTTTCCAAGTTTTATTGGTTGGAGAATTATAGGTAGAATAACTTCTTTTAAAGACACACCTTTAAGATATCTCTCTACTGTTCTTAGCTGGATGAAAAAGAAAGTCGACGTCTCTTCCAACAAATCCTTTCTGGTGTGGATTATTGTCACAGGCATATGGTGGTCCACAGAGATTTGAAACCTGAAAATGTCCTGCTTGATGCACACATGAATGCAAAAATAGCTGACTTCGGTAAGGAGATTTTTATAGTTTGATATATTCATTATATTTAACAAACATCAATAGCATTATTCAGATAACTTATGCAATAGACCGAGTATCCCAAAGTAGTGTATCCTCACCATTTTGTCTCTGTACATACGAAAGGAGTGAAAATAAGGAATTCACTTTTCTTAGCTTTATATCTTTAAAATTGAGTTTTATGACAATTTAAGTTTAGGCAAACAATTTAAGTTGGCAGTATTAGTAACACCATTTGAAAAGAGTCTTTAATTTGTGAAGAAGTTGGCAACCTATTTCCAGTTTGTTCTTTTGATCAAGTATGGAGCAAAAAGAAAGAGACTGGAGGAGTTCCCGAAGAAAAAAAGGAAAGAGACTGGAGGAGTTCCCTTCATGGCTCAGTGGTTAACAAATCCGACTAGGAACCATGAGGTTGCAGGTTTGATCCCTGCCTGGTTAACTTGCTCAGTGGGTTAAGGATCCGGCGTTGCCCTGAGCTGTGGTGTAGGTCACAGATGTGGCTCGGATCTCGCATTGCCGTGGCTGTGGCGTAGGCAGGCGACTACAGCTCCAATTCAACCCTTAGCCTGGGAACCTCCATATGCCTCAGGAGCAGCCCAAGAAATGGCAAAAAGGCAAAAAGGCAAAAAAAAAAAAAGAGAGAGAGAGAGACTGGAATGGAGTTATTCAAACTTTGAAAGACAGAAGCTAAACCACATGAACAAAATTAATTTTTTTAAGTATTTTATTTAAATTTTATTTATTATTTTTTGTCTTTTTAGGGCCACACCCATGGCATATGGAGGTTCCCAGGCTAGGGGTCCATTCGGATCTGTTGTTGCCAGCCTACACCAGAGTCACAGCAACACCAGATCCGAGCCACGTCTGTGACCTATACCACAGCTCACAGCAATGCCGGATCCTCAACCCACAAGTGAGGCCAGATATCGAACCTGCAACCTCATTGTTCCTAGTCAGATTTCGTTTCTGCTGTGCCATGACGGGAACTCCGGTATATGTATATATTTTTTATAATCTATAGAGATTCATTAAATAGTGGTAAACAGCTATGAGCTACTGTTTTTTTTGTTTTTTTTTTAACTGACTTCCTTATTACTCAGTTGTCATTATTTTTATACATTGCATTTTTTTTTCTCAGCTGAGCCTGCAGCATGTGAAATTTCCCAGGCCAGGGATCAAACCTGCACCACAGCAGTGACCTGAGACACTGTAATGACAGTGGAAGATTCCTAACCTGCTGTGCCACAAGGGAACTCCATATACATTGCATTTTGAGGAGGCAGAGTGCTTTTTGCCTTAAATTATAAAGGGACTTTGATATTCAAAATTATTGTATATGTTTTTTTGAACAGCGGTTAATAGAAACTTTGAATTTTAATTCCGTACTACATTTTTTCCTAGAATTTCTATATTAGTAATACTTAAACATGCCAAGTTTATTCTAGTAAGCAAAATAACCAATAGCTTAATATGTACTTATTAAACTCCAACAGTGCACTGGCTTTAAATGTTGAAATAGATTATAGATTTTTTGGTATAAAGGCAAAATATTTGGTAACAATGAAGACCACAAGATTCTGCTGAAGCAAAGAAAAAAAAATGATTAGTTCTCACTTTAATGCAAACTCAATTTTATTGTTTAATGGAGGTTTTAAATTTTTGTCCTTGGGAAATCTTGAGTAGTGGATGTTGTGCATTTTCAGGTCTTTCAAACATGATGTCAGATGGTGAATTTTTAAGAACGAGTTGTGGCTCACCCAACTATGCTGCACCAGAAGTAATTTCAGGAAGGTAGTATTTGACGCCTCCCCCTACCCTCCCCCAATGTATTTGTAATTGTCTTTTTCTCCTGGATTTTGTTAGTCTATAGTGTCATATTTAATTCTAGTGAAAGGAAAGAAAATTAAGGCTTATTCTTTTCTTATCCAGAAGTGTTCCAGTTTAAGAATAAAACATTATAAGTGAATAAGGATTAAGGACTCCATATATAGAGGAGAGTGTTGGTTTGCAAGTCAATAGTTAGATGAGAATACTTTCATTCCCCCCCCCCCACCGTGGAAGAAATTGAAACTAGTAAGTTTTAATGATAAGACATTAAAAACTTGAGTAATAGGAATATCTAGTAGTTAGAAATGGTTTACTATTTACTTAAATGAAGAATGAAGTAATATGTAACTTTAATTGTTCAAATTAGCTTTATCTTTTATTATAAGATGTCTGGGGGAATTGGATTGAAATTCTGTTAAACTCTTAAGATTTCATTTATTTTGAATTTTCATTTTTTACATCTTCTAGAGAATGAAATATTATAAGAATTCTAATTCTTCAATTTGCTAACCACCAGCATTGAGAACATAAGGATCTTTGTATAGAGCAGCTTTTCACATATTTAAGATGACAGGAAAATTTAATTTTTTGAAGAGTAATTGTTCTTCACTGTACCACTGAAGACAGAGAAACTAAAAAAATTTTTAACTAGTTTTTATAATTAGCTTTTAATAACTTTTCATTCAAACCATGTTTCTTTGAATGTTTTACCTCCTGATTAATTTAGAATGCAAAAATGTGGTATTTGCTATTTTCATAAGCTTGCTTGTCTAGGCTGCTCAGAAAAATTATATTTGTATTAAGACATAGATATG
Organism: Phacochoerus africanus; assembly: GCF_016906955.1. Classification (NCBI taxonomy): domain Eukaryota; kingdom Metazoa; phylum Chordata; class Mammalia; order Artiodactyla; family Suidae; genus Phacochoerus; species Phacochoerus africanus. The sequence goes on from NC_062544.1 coordinate 54,349,471, forward strand.
AGTAAGGCAGAAATATTTAATTTTAGATTTACCAGGGTTCATCATTGTCTTTTATGTTAGCATATTTAAATATTTATATGGGCTATCTAAATTATTTTGGGAAGAAAATTTAGGATCTGGATACTGGGGATAGTGTTAATTAAAAAAATAAAAAGAATGTGTTGTAATTATGCATATATGCAATGGGCCATTTCTGAAGTCTAATTTTTCCGGTTTGGAAAAGGTCTTTCTATGAAGTCTAGATGTATGGAAACTTTTATTTATTTATTTTTATTTATTTATTTTTGTCTTTTTGCTTTTTCTAGGGCCACTCCCACAGCATATGGAGATTCCCAGGCTAGGGGTCTAATCAGAGCTGTAGCCACCAGCCTATGCCAGAGCCACAGCAACACGGGATCCAAGCCATATCTGCAACCTACACCACAGCTCACTGCAACGCTGGATCCTTAACCCACTGAGCAAGGCCAGGGATCACACCTGAAACGTCATGGTTCCTAGTCGGATTCGTTAACCACTGTGCCACGACGGGAACTCTGGAAACTTTTACTTTTAAAACAATATTTACTGATCATTTCCACAATTTATTTGACCAATTTAAAGAAATCTTTTCCCTGAAGTCAGACTTTGAATGGGTTATTTAATAGGCTGCAGCTAGTTAAATCAGTAGACTACAGTACTGCAACTAAGAGTTTGAAATCCTCTGTGAATCAGTTAGCTGGGCTTTCTTCACAGCCCAGCCTCCTTTAACTTTGGTGTGAGATTTTGGATTATTGGGGAGAGTGGGCTTAGAGTCCATCACTAAAGAACAATCTCCGTTGATGAGAGATCATTTAATCTCTCCTCTGTAAGCAAAAAACAATGGTTTTAAATTCAGTAATGTTATGTTTATTATTCAAAGTTTAGCCCTATCGAATGGCTGTCATGAGGACCCTTGTAAAGTAGTAAGAAGAAAATTTTAGCTATAGTTTGTAACTTTAGAAAATTTTGGACTTTTCCTGGTGGCACAGCAGGTTAAGGATCCATTGTTGTCATTGCTGTGGCAAGGATTCAATCCCTGGTCTGGGAACTCTTGTATATTGCTATGGTAGTAGGCACAGGCAAAAAAAAATTCATAAAAAAAAAAAATTCATAATTTTTGTTTTCAAATATATAACTGATAGAATTAGTGTAGAATCTGTTTGTGTAGTACACTGCAGTGACTTATAGAGACCATATTCTGATTAATAATTCTTTATGAAGTATCTCTATTTAAAGTGATGACTTGATCAACTCTAATGATTATTTAATCCAATTGGCGTTTCCTGTTACAGGTTGTATGCTGGTCCAGAGGTAGATATATGGAGCAGTGGGGTTATTCTCTATGCTTTACTATGTGGAACACTTCCATTTGATGATGATCATGTGCCAACTCTTTTTAAGAAGATTTGTGATGGGATCTTTTATACCCCTCAGTATTTAAATCCTTCTGTGATTAGCCTTTTGAAACATATGTTACAGGTGGATCCCATGAAGAGAGCCACAATCAAAGATATCAGGTAATAAAGCAATGTAATGATCAGATCTAATAGTATCAATGATATAAGTGAAAAAAAAGTTGCAGGACAGTATGTACAGTGTAATCCTGTTTTTATGTTAAAAATAGTATGTAGACTCCTTTATTTATTTTATTTTGTTTTTTTGTTAGGTTTGGTTTGGTTTGGTTTTTAGGGCCACACCTGAGGCATATGGAAGTTCCCAGGCTAGGGGTCAAATCCGAGCTATAGCTGCCAGCCATAGCTACAGCCAGCCAGATCCAAACCCCATCTGCAACTTGTGCCACAGCTCACACCAACACTGGATCCTTAACCCACTAGCAAGGCAGGGTTCGAACCTGAGTCCTCAAGAATATGATTTGGGTTTGTAAGCTGCTGAGTCACAATGGGAACTTCTATTTTATCTTGGTTTTTTTTAAAATACACACTGGAGTTCCTGCCGTGGGGCAGATCCAGCATTGTCTCTGAGGTGGCGAGGGTCTGAGCCCTGGCCTGCCCTGGTGGGTTAAGGATCCAGCATTGCCCCTGCTGTGGCTCATATTATCTCCCTGGCTAAGGAACTTCATATGCTGCAGGTGCTGTCAAAAAAAAATTACACACTAAACTTGCTACCCTCAAGGAAGTAAGATTTGTAGGAGGGGAGCTTTCGTTTTGTACTTAAGAGAATGTATTTGTTTTGAAATTTAACAATCTTATATTTTTAAAGTAAAAAGAAAGCTAATGAAAAATAAAAAAGACCTTAGTGGGCATTAGATTTTGGAGTGATTTTATTTTTATTTTTTGTCTTTTTAGCCTCACCCTAGGCATATAGAGGTTCCCAGGCTAGGGGTTGAATGGGAGCTACAGCTGCCAGTCTACACCGCAGCTACAGCCATAGCAATGCAGGATCTGAGCCACGTCTGTGATCTATACCACAGCCCATGGCATGATGGATCCTTAACCTTCTGAGCGAGGCCACGGATCAAACCTGTGTCCTCATGGATTCTAATCAGACTCCTTTCTGCTGAGCCATGACAGGAATTCCCTGGAGTGATTCTTTTTTTTTTTTTTTTTTTGTCTTTTGTTGTTGTTGCTATTTCTTGGGCTGCACCCGCGGCATATGGAGGTTCCCAGGCCAGGGGGTTGAATCGGAGCTGTAGCCACCGGCCTACGCCAGAGCCACAGCAACGTGGGATCGGAGCTGTGTCTGCAACCCACACCACAGCTCACGGCAACGCCGGATTGTTAACCCACTGAGCAAGGGCAGGGACCGAACCCGCAACCTCATGGTTCCTAGTCGGATTCGTTAACCACTGCGCCACAACGGGAACTCCTGGAGTGATTCTTTTTAAGATTTCCTATACTTCATGTTTGACTGTCACATGTTCTTATGGGATTGATACTTTTTAGTAGTAAATTTGTGTGTTGCTATTTGAGTTCTGATGAGTTATTATTGTAATTTTTCCTTTTCTTCATCTCAAGCAATGAGAAATTTTAAATAACGTGGGGTTTTTTCTTTTGTTTTTTTTTGTTAATAGTGTGCATTGAATTACATATGAAATTACTGTTTTGTAGGTAAAAAGAATTGTCAATATTGCCAGTTTCATGTGGTTCAAACTAGTAGTTTAAATAAGGCAGAAGTGGAGTTCCCATCGTGGCTCAGAGGTTAACAAATCTGACTAGTAACCAAGAGGTAGCTGTAGCTCTGATTGAGACCCCTAGTCTGGGAACCTCCATATGCTGTGGGTACGGCCCTAAAAAAACGATAAATAAGGCAGAAATGATGATGACAAATTTCTTTCTGAGATTTGGGCGAGCCATTTCTGATGAAGATTATAAAAAAAATCACTGCAAGTTTTCTTGTACCATTGTTTCCTTCCTTTTTTTTTTTTTTAACCTTATGGAAAATTTCTCTTTTGGTCTTCTTATGGCTACACAGCACATTTCTCTGAGATGGATGGAGAAAGAAAAAAGAAATCAGATGTGTATCTGGGAATAGTAAAGAAGAAAGCATTAGAGTAATGAAGAAGGAGGAAAGATCATATATAGAATTTAAAGCTTGATTCCTTTCCATTAACTCCAAGTGCTGTAGACCAGCTTAAAGAGACCATGACCGGCAGGGCATGATTTTACCACTAGAGGAGAAGGGCTAATCATTCTCTTTTATTTATTTTTGTTTTTTGGCCTCACCTGCAGCATATGGAAATTCCCAAGGCAGGGATTGAATCCGAGTTACAGCTGCAACCTACACCACAGCGGCGGCAATGCTGGATCCTTAACCCACTGCACTAGGCTGGGGATTGAAGCGGCACCTCCACAGAGACAAAAGCGGATCCTTAACCTTGTGTATCATAGCAGGAACTCCTAAAATTTATATCTATGTCTTAGTGAGAGACACCCTTTATTGTGTTTTACATATTTTTCCAATTAATTGAAATATATGACAATTGGAAAAGACTTGGAAAACACCCAAAAATTAGAGATTAAAATGGTTTTAACTATCCTCCAATAAAATTAAATTTTAAAAAAGACCTCTAATGCCATCACCCAAAAGATAATCATTGTTCTTGTAGCTGTTTTCCTTGCTTGATGCTTTTAGTTTTAGCTTAATTTTTTACATAGTTCAGATCAAAAGTATCCTCTTATATGTGAAGTTAGGAAGTCCTCAGTTCCTTCATTTAAAATAAGGGGGTATTACCATCTTCATAAGAGAGTTGTTTAAAAATGAGGTGGGGAAGGGAGTGGGATGAACTGAGAGCTTGGGGTTAGTAGATGCAGACTATTGCCTTTGGAATGGATTAGCAATGAGATCCTGCTTTGTAGCACTGGGAACTTTGTCTAGTCACTTGTGATGGAGCATGTAATGCGAGAAAATAGAATGTATACATGTATGTGTAACTGGGTCACCATGCTGTACAGTAGAAAAAAATAAATAAAAGATTAAAAAAAAATAGGAGTTCCTGTGGTGGCTCAGTGGTCAACAAATCCGACTAGGAACCATGAGGTTTCGGGTTCGATCCCTGTCCTTGCTCAGTGGGTTAAGGATCTGGCATTGCTGTGAGCTGTGATGTAGGTCACAGACACAGCTTGGATCTCAGGTTGCTGTGACTCTGGTGTAGGCTGGCGGCTACAGCTCCGATTCAACCCCCTAGCCTGGGACCCTCCATATGCCCTGGGTGTGGCCCTAGAAAAGACAAAAAAAAAAAAAAAAGAGGTGAGATGATGTTATGAAGTGTTGAAGTGCACATACTAAGCTCTCAATGAATAATAGTTGTCTTTTTGTTGTTATGTATTTTTTTTCACTTAATATCTTAATATTATATTCAAAGAGTATTATAAAGAAGCTGGATGTAAGATGGTCTTTGCATTTGTTTATCATTACCATCTGTTCCAAAACTTTAAATAAAAGTGTAGACACTTTTTTGGTTGCTACAGCAGTGTTTTCTCCCTTTTAAAATCAGAGGAAGGCTGGAGCATTTCTCCCAATATATACAATGAAATGTGATCCTGAAGAGGAAAATCTCAGTTTTAAAAAGTGATAATACAGTATGAGTATAACTATAAATGAATTCATATCCTAAATCCTCAAATTGTGGCTTTTAGTCTCATCTCTCCTCAAAATCCTTCTCGTGACCTCTGACATTTTCTCTCAGGGAACATGAATGGTTTAAACAGGACCTTCCAAAATATCTCTTTCCTGAGGATCCATCGTATAGTTCAACCATGATTGATGATGAAGCCTTAAAAGAAGTATGTGAAAAATTTGAATGCTCAGAAGAGGAGGTTCTCAGCTGCCTTTATAACAGAAATCACCAGGACCCTTTGGCAGTTGCCTACCACCTTATAATAGATAACAGGAGAATAATGAATGAGGCCAAAGATTTTTACTTGGCAACAAGCCCACCTGATTCTTTTCTTGATGATCACCATTTGACTCGGCCCCATCCTGAAAGAGTACCGTTTTTGGTTGCTGAAACTCCAAGGGCACGCCATACCCTTGATGAATTAAATCCACAAAAATCCAAACACCAAGGTGTAAGGAAAGCAAAATGGCATTTGGGAATTAGAAGTCAAAGTCGACCCAATGATATCATGGCAGAAGTTTGTAGAGCAATTAAACAACTGGATTATGAGTGGAAGGTAAGAACGAGCATTCTGCTGTTGTTAGCACATTTGACAAACCTTTATTCTGTGAGATGCTTTATAGAAAAATTGCTTTTGACTTTGTTTTTGTCCATGCCATACGCTAGGTTGTAAATCCATATTATTTGCGTGTTCGAAGGAAGAATCCTGTGACAAGTACATACTCCAAAATGAGTCTACAATTATACCAAGTGGATAGTAGGACGTACTTATTGGATTTCCGTAGTATTGATGGTATGTACATCATACAAAACAACGTAGATGACATAAGAGACCTTGTTACCTAATTTGGCGTTTTAGTAAATCTTTGATTCTTTTGAAGCTTGTTGAGTTGTTCCTTGTAATTTAATAGCAAAAGAACATAAAATGTGAGATTTTGTGCCTTTGTCATGTCAGCATTTGTGAGTCTTGTGAATAGTGTACTGTACTTTTAATATTACCTTCTTATAAAATCCTTAAAGCTTGATACAGCCTAATCCTGAAGTGATAGTTCCTGTTGCATTTCCTGGAACTGAAGCACTCTGTGTCCCAGATAGCCATTGTAATTAGCTAAAGGCAACATTGTTAACCTTAAACATTAAACATTTTAGGTACATGTCTATTTACGTGCAGTCATAAATAGTCATAGATAACCTGATTCAAATCACTATTTCAAATCACTGAAATAGTAAAAATTTTTAAAGTTAGGTATTTTAATTGGTTGTCAAAATAATGACCCTTCTCTACTATGAGAATTTAAAATATGTCTGTGAGTTTTATTAAAGAAACATTATATTGTTTTACAGTTTTAATAGTTTAAAAATGAAAAATCTGTACTTAGAAAATACATCTCTGATTACCATTATTTGTAGTTTGCCAGAATATCTTCTCAACTAGATTGGTTGAGGTAAATAATTGCAGAAAGCTGAAAGGGATTTTTTGTTGTTATTTTTATGTTAAGTGGGACAAATATCTTATATACCAAGGTATATATGAATAAACTATAACAGACCTCTAATAAATGGTGCAAGATCACACCACGATTTGAAATTTATATTAATTCAGATTTCCCATGCAAAACACTCTAAAACCTAATTTACCTTATTTATTAAAAAGCCTGATGGAACAACTTGACTCGTAATTCAAGTAAATACGTACTTATTCTTTTTCTCTACCTCAGCATTATAAAGAGGTATAGCTGTATATACATAAATGGTCTCCCACAGAGCCTTTAATTAAGTAGAAGTTTATGGCAATTCTTCACTGGCCATATCAATTGAATTAAGATATGTTGCCACTTTTGTTCATTTAAGATTATATGGGATTATTAGATGAGATTCAGTTATGAGTTTTTTGTCTTCTTTTTAAACTCAAAGATAGTACCTATGTAGTTATCAGACACAGATTTGAAGAATGATGTGTTGGCCGACCTGTTTGTTTGCTTACCTTTATGTTCATATGGTGTTTTTCTGCTAACACATACTAATGCAGTCTGAGATAAAGAATGGGTTTTAGGAGTTCCCGTCGTGGCGCAGTGGTTAACGAATCCGACTGGGAGCCATGAGGTTGCGGGTTCGGTCCCTGCCCCTGCTCAGTGGGTTAACGATCCGGCGTTGCCGTGAGCTGTGGTGTAGGTTGCAGATGCGGCTCGGATCCCGCGTTGCTGTGGCTCTGGCGTAGGCCGGTGGCTACAGCTCCGATTCAACCCCTAGCCTGGGAACCTCCATATGCCGCGGGAGCAGCCCAAGAAATAGCAACAACAACAAAAAAGACAAAAGACAAAAAAAAAAAAAAAGAATGGGTTTTATTTTGTTTTTGGCCGCACCTGCAGCAGGTGGAAGTTCCTGTGCCGGGGACTGAGCCTGAGCCACAGCTGCAACCTGAGCCAGAGTGGTGACAACAGTCAGGTCCTTAACCTGCTGGGCTACTGGGGAACTCCAATTTTTTTTTTTTCTCACTGTATTTGGATTCATTTTGTAACCTATGGTAATATTAGTACCTAGGTCTGCCAATTGAATGACCATTTACTGTTTTTATATTGTGTTCTCAACTTAAGTTTTTCCCTGATTTTTGTTCATTAGAATTGTTGTTTTTTAATAAGATCTTAAATCAAATTTGAAGATAAAGGGGGAGAATGAAAAGCATTGAGATGAGAGTTAGGAGACTTGGGCTCTAGATTTACCTCTCTGTTCATCTGTTACCTATGGCAAGGCCCTCAACTTTTAGGTGTTTATGAACTCATTGTGCTGTGCCGGGATCAAACCCATGTTTCTGCAGTGACCTGAGTTGCTGCAGACAGATTCTTAACCCACTGTGCCACAACAGGAACTCCTTCCAAATTTTAAGCGCATTTATCCTATTATTTTAATATAGAGAGATTGGATTTTTATTGCTAGGGAATGATATTTATTAAGCTTCATTATTAACTTATTGGGCTCTTAATTTTGGATTGCAAGACTGAGGAGTAGCTCCATATGTACCCAATCTTAATAAGTCATCAGGGGAATACATTGCTGTGAGTAAAGAAGGCAAATGACAGAACACACAGACTCACTGCCTCTATTTTAGGAAGTATTCAAAATAAGCATGTTCTTTTTTTTTTTTTTTTTGCTTTTTAGGGCCACACCCTTGGCATATGGAAGTTCCCAGGCTAGGGATCTAATCAGAGCTACAGCTGCCAGCCTACACCACAGCCACAGCAACACCAGATCTGAGCTGCATCTGCGACCTACACCACAGCTCACGGCAACGCTAGATACTTAACCCACTGAGCAAGACAGGGATCAAACCTACATCCTCATGGATCCTAATTGTGTTCACTAGCTTCTGAGCCACAACTGCAACTCCAATAAACATGTTCTTGATAGCTGGTCAGCGATCTCACTTAAAGAAGCAAATTAAATACCATTAAAATTTGGGGGAGTGTGGAGTCTCTGCTGTGGCACAGTGGTTATGAATCCAACTGCAGTGGCTCTGGTCACTGCAGAGTACAGGTTTGATCCCTGGCCCAGTGCAGTGGGTTGAAGGATCCAGTGTTGCTGCAGCTGTGGCATAGGTTACAGCTGCAGCTTGTATTCAGTCCCTGGCCAGGGAATTTCCATATACTGCAGGTGTGGCCATTAAAAAAAATTGGGAGGAAGGGTGTCATGGATTATAATAAACTGAAATTTTTTTACCCAGATGAAATTACTGAAGCCAAATCAGGGACTGCTACTCCACAGAGATCGGGCTCAGTTAGCAACTATCGAGCTTGCCAAAGGAATGATTCAGATGCTGAGGCTCAAGGAAAATCCTCAGAAGCTTCTCTTACCTCATCTGTAACCTCACTTGACTCTTCTCCTGTTGACTTAACTCCAAGACCTGGAAGTCACACAATAGAATTTTTTGAGATGTGTGCGAATCTAATTAAAATTCTTGCACAGTAAACCTAAAACTTTGCTTATTTCTTTGATAGCAATAAGCATGTATAGTAAATCATAGCCAAATGATTTCACTTATAGTCAAGTTATACATAATTATAACTAAGGATTGGCCTTTTGGAATGCAGTTTGCACAGGGATTGGAACATGATTAATAGTGAAAAGCATAATGTGCAAAAATATAATAATTTTGTTCATTGTTCAGTAGGTATATAGAATAATATACGCAATGAATTATAAGTCTCTCAGGCTCACTTGATTTTGGCTATTTTATATTTAGTGTATACAGGGCTTTATAGAATATTAATTTACCATAAAGGCCTTCCTATGTTATTACATGTTGATGTGTTATATATTTGCTTCATAAATTCATTTGATAAATATTTGCCTAGAATCCCCAGAGACTTTTATAGGTGATTTTGTTTTCTGGGCTCGTTCTTAAGCAGCAAGTATTTTCAGCCATGGGGACAGCCTGGATAATTCTTCCATATCCCCTCTGTAATATTCTGTAGTATATGGTAAGTCTTATTAAAAATATTGGACACAATTAAATTTTTTTCTTTAGTTTGATAAGTCCAAAAACACGCAGAACTTATATATTCAGATACTCTAAGCACTAAGTTTAATTTTACAATTGTCCCACTATATTCTGTACATAAATTGCTCTTTTTTGACACGAGAGCTGAATTGCATATACTGTAAATAAATCATGTTGCTTTTGCCAATATCACAAAGTCCTCTGCTCATCATGTCAGTCAGTATTGAATGTATGCAAAAATCTCTAGTCATTCAATCATGATATCTTTTAAATTGATTCAGTACATAGAACATCTCTTTCAAAAACTATTTATATGCTCAGATATGATCTTTTCTCTCAAATTTCATTATGGACATTTTTTAAAAGAAAAATTGAAAGGCTGTAAAGTGATCACATGCGTGTCTACCACTTACATTCAACACTTGTTAACATTTTGCCATATTTGCTTTACATTTATATCTGTGTATAGATAGATTGATACGTATATATGTGTCTATATGCTTTTCTCCCCCTGAACCATTTGGATGTTGCAGATAGACTCAAAACCCCTCAACTCGTAAAGCATTTCCTGGAAAAATTATGACATTCTCCTAGAAAACCATAATACCATTACAACATTAGTAATTCCCTAATGACATCTAATCATACATATTTAGATCTCTCCCGTTGTCCTTCAGCTTTATTTCAAGCCAGGATTCAATTAAAGTTTACATATTGTATTTGGTTATATCCCCTTAGCAGATATGTTATTCTTTGGATAAAACATGGAACAAATCAGTTCTAAATAGTCACATTTGCTTTGGATCTTAATTACTTTTTAAAAAGTAACATTATGAGAACTGCCTAAAGATGTTAAATCTTCCTAAGAGCTCTGATATATATTTTCTTTTTCTTGCTCTTAGTATAATACATTACATATGGGTAGAAGAGAAGATTTAGCATCAACTCAGATAAATTTCATATCATGCGTATGCTAATAAAAAATAAAATACTGGAGTTCCCGTCGTGGCTCAGTGGCTAATGAACCCGACTAGCATCCATGAGGACTCAGGTTTGATCCCTGGCCTCCCTCAGTGGGTTAAGGATCCGGCGTTGCTGTGAGCTGTGGTGTAGGCTGGCAGCTACAGCTCCGATTCAACCCGTAGTCTGGGAACCTCCATATGCTGCAGGTGCAGCCCTAAAAAAGACAAAAGACAAAAAAAATAAAAATGAAAAAAAATTGTCACCCATAATTGCCTTATACTATATTTTAACTTTAAGAAAAAAAATTTTCCATTGCAACAGTACTGTCTTTTTTTTTAAGACTTTTTTGTATTGTATAATTGTTCTTGGCACCTATGTAACCAGACAGTAATGTACTCAAGTGTCATGATATCTTGCATCGTTACTGTAATTGTAGATATGGCTCCAGCATCTCTAGAAATATGCATTGAATTCAAAAGAAAAGTCTTGCTTCCTTTTGTCCAGGGCTTGTTCTGTTTAACTTAGAATCTTAAAGTTGTATAAAATTATAGGAGTTCCATTTAAATATAGTTCAAACTATATTTATAGCTTGTATGTGGCCCTCTGTTTGGAGGATATTGATTTCATGTAGGCTCTCTAAATGCAGCCTTATGTTCCTAATGTTAAGAACAGGAGACTGTATTTTTAAAGTTACAGATTTGTATATAGAACTAAGACATTGTTGTAATGTCTATGTAACTTGTGGGGAGCTAGGAACAAAAAGAGGAATCAATTAAATAGGACCTTCTACAAATTGTTAATTTCATAAACTTTGCTTCTTTTTAAGTTATTATGATTCCTTTTAGTTACTGAGTTTTATTTTGAAGATATTTAAATATTGCACTTGTACAAATAGTATGATAAATGCACAGATTATTACAGTGAATTCTTTTTTAAGCTGGGGTATTTGAAATGATAACTTCTGGTTGAGTATGTCAAGGCTGCACCAGAATTTTCACAGATTTATTGTTGTTTGCAAATTCTTAACTAATTGAAGATGTAAAGGAGTCAATGCAAATGATTTTTAATCTTTTTTTATTATCTTTTCAGCAATTTATATTTTTTGTGATTTTATGCAACCGTATTTTTACTTTGTCTTGACAACTGAAAGATGTATAAGGTTTTTGCCAGAAATGTACTGTATACATAGTTTTAAATATAACAGATTTTACTGATATGTGAAATTTTTGCCATTAAAATAAATGATTTCTCACTGAGAGGAACTTTTCTACCAGGTTGGGGGATATGGGAGCTTAATATATCATATCTAATTTAAAATAATTTCACCGAAATAAACTCCATTGCTTTTACTTCGATTATGTTTTCTCTTGGGATGGTTTTGTAGTTTTTTCAGTTTTAAATGATTTTATACAAAAACTTCTGCACTCTCCCTCCCCCCTTTTGACTCTGTAGTGACACCAATCACACTGAATTAATGACTGGGTGGATATAGAACTCCATGCACCTTTGGAATTAAAGAAAAATGTGTTTAAATCTTTTCCCCTTAACTCTGTCTGTCTCCCCCACCTGCAGTAGAAATCATATTTTTCTTTGTGAGGTCTCTTACTAAATGGGGGGAAGGGAGAGCCCTTATTATGGCTAACTCTCCGCACCTTTTACACAATGTGCCTAAATATAAAATATACTGCTTGAACAAAATTTAGCGCTTAAACATTGTGATTTTTGTCTCATCTGTATTAGTGAGTTTTTGTTTCATCTAAAAATAATATACAGTAAAAGTCAAAGCAATTATCTTTGGCTAACATTGGGTTTGGTTGGAATTCTACTGTTAGAGTTTAATCAGTATGAAACCTCATATCCTATATGGCATTGTTGGCAGGGTTTGTGTTAGACTGTTGACATTCTGAATCTTTAAAATAGCTTGATAATTGTAACTACAGAAAACAGTACTCAAGTGTGTTATGATCAGCACATAGGTTGTTCTTTTAGGGAACTTAGAAGTTAAATATTTACGCTGATTGAACAAAAGTGTATAAGAAATTTTGTTGTCTGAAAAATCAACATTTATTGAACTGTTCTAGTTATTGTGAACAAATACTGTTCTATTTATTGTGATTGACAATAAACATTAACTATGACAAATTTAGAAATTTCTAGCAACTTGGAAGATGATCATGTTGTCTATACACAGATAGCATGGGAAATTAGATGCATTATGATTATAGACCAAAGTAATTAGGGAAGTGGTGGGTGAAGTGTGAAGGAGGTAGTCTTTACCACAGTAGAATGGATCTAATGAGTTGTTAGATTTAGGAAAGACTCCTAGAAAAGGGTACATACAGCTTCAAGCACCATTTAATTATTTACTCCCGAACTAGATCTTCTCACATGGCTGTTATGAACCAAGTAGTACGAATGTGACCCTATAAGGTATAAATCCAGGTCTGAATGCCTTGTTAGGGAAATATATATATAGATATATGTGTGTGTATTTTACATACTTTTACAGAGGTATAACATACACAGAGACGTGCACAAATCGTAAATATTTGGCTTGATGCGTTTTCATTGTTTTAGGTTTTCCATGTAAAACTTTACCTAAATGAAGAAACACTACCACCGCTTTAGTACGGTCTTTTTTATGAATATCAGAAGTGATTTACTATCACTTCTGCCCTATCCTACAGACAACACAGAACAATCCTGGTATGATGTGGGAAGGAATTAAACAACAGTATGAATGCCAGGAGTAGGGATCATAGGCAGCCATTTTGGAGTCTGGCTACCACAATTGAGTATTGATCATTTTGAAAATTTTGGTTCACTTCTGCAGTTCTTACAAATGTTCTTAATCCAGCAATATGAATAAAAATCACATCCTATACCACCAATGATCTCATCTGGGAAGTTGGCAAGACCATTATGGCAAATGGAAGTTTTCCAAAATGATAATTGTTGCTTAAACCCTTGAATTTTGTCTTTGGCAACCCTGTCAATTGTATTTCTTTATGTAATAATCACCCTTTATTTTCAAGTAAAGGCTTGTCAGACCCAAACCTGAATTAACAGCAGGTGTGTCAGTCCTTCTGAGTAAAAGTTTTATTCCACAAAAATGGTATCTACTTCAGCTTATGCAGTCTCACATGTGCTTTTTTTTTTTTTTTGTCTTTTCTAGGGCTGCACCTGTGGCACATGGAGGTTCCCAGGCTAGGGGTTGAATTGGAGCTGTAGCCCCCAGCCTACGCCAGAGCCACAGCAATGCCAGATCCAAGCCGTGTCTGCGACCTACGCCTCAGCTCACTGGCAACGCCAGATCATTAACCCACTGAGCGAGGCCAGGAATCAAACCTGCAACCTCATGGTTCCTAGTCAGATTCATTAACCACTGAGCCACGACGGGAACTCCTCACATGTGCTTTTAACTTGAGACATCATACTTCAATATATAGCAAAGTCACATTATCAGTATCTCTGATTTTGTCATACAGAATATTAAAAAGGAAGTATGTACTTGGATTTTTTTTTTTGTCTTTTTGACTTTTTGCCTTTTCTAGGGCCGCTCCTGCGGCATATGGAGGTTCCCAGGCTAGGGGTCTAATCGGAGCTGTAGCCACTGGCCTATACCACAGCCACAGCAATGCCAGATCTGAGGTGCCTGTTACCTACACCATGGCTCAAGGCAACGCCGGATCCTTAACCCACTGAGCGAGGCCAGGGATCAAACCCGCAACCTCATTGGTTCCTAGGCGGATTTGTAACCACTGAGCCACTATGGAATCTCCTTGGGTTATTTTAATAAAATAATTCTTACTGCTTCTCAAGGACATTGAGTGACAGCATTTTTTTTTCTTTCTTTCTTACAGTAAATGCGATGCTTACAATGACTGCTAGTACAGCTTGGTATCATTGCCTTGATGTACTGAGGTGCTGGTGGTTTTAGCCATCATTGCTTTTCCACTCTCACTGCAAATGTCAACATTGTGAAAAAGGCAAAGGATGCCTTTATGTTAGTATGAGAGTTTTGACTTTGAAAGGATCTGGACGACGCTGGGGGTCTTGGGATAAACTTTGGAGAATTATTGTCTCACATCAGTGATCCTCAATGGGGCAGAGATGGAGGACCCATCTTTCTGCCAGGGACATTTGCCAACGTGTGGAGGGAAGCATTTTTGGTGTCACAAATGAAGGGGTGATAGTGGATGCTAATGGCATCTAATGGGTAGAGACGGCGGGTGCCCTTAAAACCCTGCAGCGCACGGGAGAGCCCCCCTTTTCCCAACAAATAATTATTCAGTTCGAAATGTTGCAGCTTTGAAGTTGAGAAAATCAGGTCTAGAAAAATGATCTTCCTTTGCACAGACATTGAGATCGACGATCTTCATTTTTCAATTTCCTAAACACTTCCCTGAGTTACGTGTCTCCATTTATTTATTTTCTGTCCTCTGCGACTGACCGACCTCATCAACTTAGTCTGTAAAGCACCCTCCCCTAAACTGTTCTCATGCGCCTTGTCTGCTGACTGCATGGGTCGCCCGGTACCGCCAGGGCTGTTCTCTCCGCGCGCACACTCAGCTTGCGCAGCTGGTTTCCTGCACTACTGCGTTGTAGGCCCTCGTTTACCGCTAGAGGGCGCTCCCTGCATACCAGCCGCGGAGGGTCATGGGGTCGGTGCGGCCGCAGTGTCTTCTGGGATTTGTGGTCCCAAGGAAAAGGCTGCGGCTGAGAAAGGCGCAGAGTCTCGGCTTGCCTGCTCCTTTCTCTGGACAGTTCGGACACCCCAGGTCGGCGTGCCCCCTTTTTTAGAAGTCCCGCCACCAAAGGCAAGCAGGTAGGAGGTCGGGCATAATTTCCGTTTCCGGTGGGCAAAGGGCAAGCAGAATGTAAATACGAGACAGGAGAGCGATCATTAGGTAGCACGGACTACCCGGTCCGTGGTGGAAGCCCCAGGAAGAGGAGGAAACGAGGCTGGTGGGTCTTGGGGTAACGGGGGGAAAGAGCTTCAGAAGTCGGAGTTGAGACCCACCGCGGGTGTGGCAGAACCGGGACGCTAAGGTTGGTCTTTAGGGACCAGCAAGTCTGGGTGTCCCGTTCTCCCTTGCGCCCGCGCCGAGGGCGGCTTCCGAGGCGGGTGGCGGGGGTTTGACCTGCCCTGAGCGGTGGGAGGGGCGGGAAGCGAGTTTGCTTTGCACCCTGGGAGGAAGGTTCCCGCGGCTGAGGGCGGGGCTGTGAACTCGCAGGTGACGTCCTACCCAGCCTTTATGAACTTCGCACATTTTAATTGTTATGCAAAATAAATGGGAAGTCGCTAATACTAGTTTCTGTTTTGCGGTAACATTTTCGGGCAAATCCTTTCAAGAATTCCTCATCTCTGAACCCAGCTCTTATCCGGAAGGATGCTGTTTTGACTACCTGATTGTGTTTCTCAGGTTTCTGGCCTTGAGGGCTGCACCCACCGATGCCTTGGAGAGAAGCCTTCCCTAGCCTGTGGCAGGGTAAAATGTCAAGGCGTCCACAGTCTTTGAGTGACTATCCTAGGGTTCATTGTATCAACAAAAGAATTTCGATGGCAGCATCGTTATTTAGAATTTTCGTGGCATTCCTTTATTACAATTCCGTGTAGAAGAAATTTGTGGAGCTACCGTCGTGGCTCAGTGGTTAACTAACCAGGCTAGTATCCATGAGGACACGGGTTGGATCACTGGCCTCGCTCAGTGGGTTAAGGATCTGGCGTTGCGGTGAGCTGTGGGGTAGGTCACAGATTCTGCTCGGATATGGCGCGTTGCTGTGGCTGGAGCTTAGGCCAACAGCTACAGCTCGGATTCGACCCCCAGCCTGAGAACCTCCATATGCCGCGGGTGCGGCCCTCAAAACACCAAATAAATAAGTGAAGAAGAAATTTGTGTTGTT
The DNA here is from genome assembly GCF_016906955.1 of Phacochoerus africanus. Lineage (NCBI taxonomy): Eukaryota > Metazoa > Chordata > Mammalia > Artiodactyla > Suidae > Phacochoerus > Phacochoerus africanus. The sequence continues at coordinate 54,365,931 of NC_062544.1, forward strand.
TTATGAGTTTAACATAAAGTCCATATGATTATAACTTACCCATATGATTCCTTATCCTGGAGGGAAAATGTAAAGGCTAGGATGTTGGCACCTTGCCCATCCAACTGTATAAATTTAGGAAAGCCTTAAGTTTTAATTTCACGTTCAGATAGCTTTAGACGAACAATAAACTGATACTGTTTAAGATATCCGAATCAACTCCAGCTGTTAAGATTTTCCTAGGTGGAAGGACTTTTTGCATACATGCACTCACCTTTACGGTGGGTGGGCTTTTTTTTTTTTTTTTTTTTTGGTGGCATCTGCGGCATATGGAAGTTCTCAGCCCTTGATGGAATCTTAGCTGTAGCTTCGACCTCTCACAGCTGCTGCAACCCTGTAGCCTTAACTCTCTGCACCATAGCAGTAACTCCCCAGGGGCTAAATTTTATTCATGAAACTTAAGGGCTTCTAGAAACTTCCAAGGTTTTTTTCTCATATCATAGCTTCCTTTGTTTACTCTCTGGTAGGCACTTATCCTGTATTGTGTTGACTATACTCTTCTGGTCTCTAGACAGTTTGGAGACAATATTAAATTGTACTAATGGCTTTGGTAATAGAAGATTGCTGCTTTTTTTTTTTTTTTTTTTAGGGCTGAACCCATGGTATATGGAGGTTCCTAGGTTAGGGGTGTAATTGAGCTACAGCTGCCGGCCTATGCCACAACCACAGCAACGCCAGATCCGAGCCATTTCTGCCCCTACATCATAGCTCAAAGCAAAGCCAGATCCTTAACCCACTGAACAAGGTCAGGGATAGAAGCCAAAACCTCATGGTTCCTAGTCGATTTGTTTCCGAGGTGCCGCGATGGGAACTCCATAAGATTGCTGCTTTTTAACCTCAGTGAGTCCTTGATTTTTTTTTTTTTTTTTTTTGGTCTTTTTAGCTATTTCTTGGGCCGCTCCTGCGGCATATGGAGGTTCCCAGGCTAGGGGTCCAATCGGAGCTGTAGCCACCGGCCTACGCCAGAGCCACAGCAACGCGGGATCCGAGCCGCGTCTGCAACCTACACCACAGCTCACGGCAACGCCGGATCCTTAACCCACTGAGCAAGGGCAGGGACCGAACCCGTGACCTCATGGTTCCTAGTCAGATTCGTTAACCACTGCGCCACGACGGGAACTCGGAGTCCTTGATTCTTTACTCCTTTTTTTTCCCCCCAAATGTTATTTTATTTTTTTTAATGAGTTTTATTTTTTCCGTTATAGTTGATTTAAAGTGTTCTGTCAATTTCTACTGTACAGCAGTGACCCAGTCACATGCACACACACACATATATATATACTTTCTTTTTCTCACATTATCTTCCATCATGTACCATCATAAGTGACTAGATATAGTTTCCTGTATCCTATACAGCAGGATCTCATTGCTTATCCACTCCAAAGGCAGTAATTTGCATCTATTAACCCCAGACTCCCAATCCATCCCACTCCTTCCCCCTTCCCCTCTCCTTTGGCAAGCGTAAGTCTGTTCTCCAAGTCCATGAGTTTCTTTTCTGTGGAAAGGTTCATTTGTGGTGTATATTTGATTCCAGATATAAGTGATATCATACGGTATTTGTCTTTCTCTTTCTGACTTCACTTAAATATGAGATTCTCTAGTTTCATCCATGTTGCTGCAAATGGCATTATTTTACTCTTTATATTGCTGAGTAGTATTCCATTGTGTGTGTGTGCGTGTGTGTGTATGTATATATATATATATATGCACACACCACATCTTCTTAATCCATTCATCTGTCAGTGGACATTTAGGTTGTTTGCATGTCTTGGCTATTGTGAATAGTGCTACAGTGAACTTATGGGTGCATGTATCTTTTTCAAGGAAAGTTTTGTCTCCGTATATGCCCAAGAGTGGGATTGCTGGGTCATATGGTAGTTCTTTATTTAGTTTTCTGAGGTACCTCCATACTGTTTTCCATAGTGGTTGTACCAATTTACATTCTCACAAACAGTGCTGGAGGGTTCCCTTTTCTCCACACCCTTTCCAGCATTTCTTATTTGTTGACTTGTTAATGATGGCCATTCTGACAGGTGGGAGGTGTACCTCATAATAGGTTTGATTTGCATTTCTCTAATAATTAGTGATGTTGAGCATTTTTTCATGTGTCTTTTGGCCATCTGTATATATTCTTTGAAGAAATGTCTATTCAGGTCTTTTGCCCATTTTTCAAATGGGTTGTTGATTTTTTTGCTGTTGGGTTGTATATGTTGTTTGTGTATTTTAGAGATTAAGCCCTTGTCAGTTGCATTGTTTAAAACTATTTTTCTTCCATTCCATAGGTTGTCTTTTTGTTTTTTTTATGGTTTCCTTTGCTGTGCAAAAGTTTGCCAGTTTAATTAGGTCCGATTGGTTTAATTTTGCTTTTATTTCTGTTGCCTTTGGAGTCTGACCTAAGAAAACATTTGTATGGTTGATGTCAGAGAATATATTTTTTTTTCTTTTTAGAAAAAAAATATATATATATATATATTTTTTTTTTAGCCATGCCCTAGGCACGTGGAAGTTCCCAGGCCAAGGATCGAACCTGTGCCCTCGCAGTGACCCAAGGCACAGCAGTGACAATGCCAGGTCCTTAACTCACTGAGCCAACAGGGAACTCCCTTTAACTCTCATCTGAGAGAGATGTATTCTTGTCCCTCTCTTCAAGGCTAAACTTGTCAGTTGTTAGTGATCGGGCCTCTTAGACCCCTGTAACCTCTTTTTGTCCTGACCTCTCCAGCCTCTGATTTCTAGATCTAAAAGGATTTGTGGAGGAGAAAGGCAGAAACACCTGAGGCATTGGTGTATGTAGGGTTTCCGAACATGGTTGAGAACCATCTGGGGCCTTAACCTACACGTGTCCTCAGCATTTATAGTAATGGTTTAGGTTGGAGGATGGGGGAGGAATAATGGGAACGTGAATGACCTTTTAATTAAAAAAATAATACACATGGGTCTGTCCCTTTACTACTCATCATAATGCTTGCTCCCAATAATCTACAGACATGATCAATGGTTTCTAATGTAATTTGCCTTTAGTAAACACACCAGATTTCCATCTATATTATTAGGGTTCTACTGGGTCCTTTGCATTGCTGATTCAGAAGCAAAGTTCCATTTGGGAACTTAAAGTCAGAAAACGTAATCATTCCTTTTTTTCCCCCGCTTTTTGGCTTCCCAGAAGCATATGGAGTTCTCAGGATCAGATCCGACCTGCAGTTGTGACTGTGCTGCAACTGGGACGGTGCCAGATCTTTCAACCCACTGTGCTGGGCCAGATCTTTCAACCTGCATCCTGGTGCTGCAGAGACACTGCTGATCCCATTGCACCACAATGAGAACCCCTGAAAATTTAATCATTCTTGTCATCTTTAGGGATAGTCGTCAATACAAGACTTTTTTTCTTTTTTTCCTTTTGGCTGCACCTGCGGCACGTGGAAGTTCTTAGGCCAGGGATACAATCTGAAGTGCAGTTGCAGCCAACATCACAGCTGCGGCAATACCAGGTCCTTAACCCACTGTGCCACAGTGGGAACTCCAAGACTTCTTTCTTTTTTTCTTTTCTTTTTTCTTTTTTTTTCCTTATTTGCTTTTTAGGGCCCCACCCATAGCATATGGAAGTCCCTAGGCTGGGGTACCAATTGGAGGTGCAGCTGCCGGCCTACACCACATCCATAGCAGTGCCAGATCTGAGTCAGGTCTGTGACCTACACTGCAGCTGCAGCTCATGGCAATGCTGGATCCTTAACCCACTGAGCGAGGCCAGGGATCAAACCTGCCTCCTCACAGATAACTACTTGGGTTTCTTAACTGCTGAGCCACAGTGGGATCTCCAAGACTTCTTTCTTATCTTGATTTATTTTAATATCTTGTGATATCTTCCTAATGATCCATTCTCTCATGTTGTTCTCTTTTGCCTCTGGACTTCTGTTCCATAGTAACCACACTTGGATTTTCACCCATTTCTTGGTTCTTTCCCTAATTTACTTGTAGTCATCTTCAAACATAGGAAACTCACTCTCCCATATTATAATGGGTCTGGGAATGAGTTTGGCATGGTCCTGATTCTCTAGCATAGCTCTTCTCTTGCACCTACCATTCCCACTGATTACTTTGAAACACTTCCTAGTATCATATAATTTCGTGTAAAATAGTTTACTGTGTATGCCTAAAAGATAAGTGTTCTTTTTTGTAAACAGTCGCAATACTACTCTCATACTTTAAAAAATAGCAGGAATTTTTTTTTTTTCTTTGTGGCTGTACCTATGGCATGTGGAAGTTCCTGGGCCACGGCTTGAACCCAGGCTGCAGTTGCAGCCTCTGCCACAGCTGCACAAAGCCAGACCTTAACCCACTGTGCCACATGGGGACTCCCAGGAATTTCTTACAAATCACTGTTCTGATTTACCCTTATTATTTCGTAAAGACGTCCTCCCTGTTGGGTGGCTTGAATCGTAGCTAAACAAGCTTATATTTGGTTAGTATGTCTCTTAAGTCTCTCTTAATCAAGGGTTATCTCCCAACTTTCCTTTTTTCTTGAAGAAGCCAGTTTTATTTTTCTTTAGTTTCTGTTTCTTGCTGTCTGTGTCTCTGACATTATTTAGCATGCTCATCTGAATCCCACATGTCTTGTAAGCTGGTAAAGGCTTGATCTGATTGAGCATTAATTTTTTTTTTTTTTTTTTGGCTTTTTGGCTTTTTGGCTTTCCTAGGGCTGCACCTGCGGCATATGGAGGTTCCCAGGCTAGGGGTCTAATTGGAGCTGTAGCCACCGGCCTACTCCAGAGCCACAGCAATGCAGGATCCGAGCTGCATCTGCGACCTACACCACAGCTCACGGCAATGCTGGATCCTTAACCCACTGAGTGAGGCCAGGGATCGAACTCACAATGTCATGGTTCCTAGTCGGATTCATTAACCACTGAGCCACGACGGGAATTCCTGAGCATTAATTTTTGGCAAGAGTACTTCATGGGTGCTATGTCCCTTCCATCAGGAGATACATATTGTGTCTTTATGATGTTTACAGCCTTCAATGATTATTGCCTAGATCCACTATTTAATTAAGGGTTAAAAAATAGTGATAGTCTAATCCAATTATCCAATTATCTTTTCTTTACCTATTTGTTGAATTACTTCTATAAAGGGCCACGTGTGAAATTTAAAGCTCTTTCTTTGCAATTTTCCAGAATGGCTTCCTTCGGATGGAAAAGGAAGATTGGTGAGAAGGTCTCAAAGGTCACTTCCCAGCAGTTTGAAGCTGAAGCTGCTGATGAGAAGGATGCAGTTGAGAATGATGAAGGGAACTGGCTTCACGCTGTTAAACGGAGGAAAGAAATTCTCCTTGAAAGCTGTGCTGAGAAAAGTAAACAGCTGAAGGACGAAGGAGCCAATTTGGCTGAAAATAAAAGGTATGCTTTTAGAGTTTTCTTACAGAGAACAGTTTTGGTCTTTGGTAGGGTAGAATACTCCTCAGATCATCCAGAGATCTAAAGTCAGACCTGTGTGCCTTTGACTGGTTATTTTGTATGGTGTTGAGGAGTTTGAAAGATTGAAAGAAGTAGTGCTGAGCAAGAGCACTTTTTTTCTTTTCTTTGTTCTTTTTTTTCCTTTGCTTTTCTGTTGGTAAGGATGGTTATAAGATTCCTTGCTTATTTATTTATTTATTTTTATTTTTTGTATTTTATAGGACCGCACCCACGGCATATGGAGGTTCCCAGGCTAGGGGTCCAGTCGGAGCTGTAGCCACAGGCCTACGCCAGAGCCATGGCAACACAGGATCCGAGCCTCATCTGTGACTTACACCACAGCTCACAGCAATGCTGGATCCTCAACCCACTGAGCAAGGCCAGGGATCAAACCCACAACCTCATGGTTCCTAGTCGGATTCGTTAACCACTGAGCCACGATGGGAGCTCCAGATTCCTTGTTTATCATTTTTGTCATAATGAGTTAAAGCTGAAGAACCACAGAATGGCCATCATTAATAAATCCACAAATAACAAGTGCTGGAGGGGGTGTGGAGAAAAGGGAACCCTCCTACACTGTTGGTAGGAATGTAAACTGGTACAGCCACTACGGAGAACAGTTTGGAGATACCTTAGAAATCTATATATAGAACTTCCATATGACCCCGCAATCCCACTCTTGGGCATCTACCCGGACAAAACTCTACTTAAAAGAGACATATGCACCCGCGTGTTCATTGCAGCACTATTCACAATAGCCAAGACACAGAAACAACCCAAATGTCCATCGACAGATGATTGGATTCGGAAGAGGTGGTATATATACACAATGGAATACTACTCAGCCATAAAAAAGAATGACATAATGCCATTTGCAGCAACATGGATGGAGCTAGAGAATCTCATACTGAGTGAAATAAGCCAGAAAGACAAAGACAAATACCATATGATATCACTTATAACTGGAATCTAATATCCAGCACAAATGAACATCTCCCTAGAAAAGAAAATCATGGACTTGGAGAAGAGACTTGTGGCTGCCTGATGGGAGGGGGAGGGAGTGGGAGGGATTGGGAGCTTGGGCTTATCAGACACCACTTAGAATAGATTTACAAGGAGATCCTGCTGAATAGCATTGAGAACTATGTCTAGATACTCATGTTGCAACAGAAGAAAGGCTGGGGGAAAAATGTAATTGTAATGTATACATGTAAGGGTAACCTGACCCCCTTGCTGTACAGTGGGAAAATTAAAAAAAAAAAAAAAAATTGAGGAACCAGCATTTTTTTTCTAGGCATATAATTGTTTTTGATTCTGGGACTAATCATATTAATGTATTTTAATATAAAACATAAAATAATGCTTGGAGTTCCCGTCATGCCTCAGTGGTTAACGAACCCAGCTAGTATCCATGAGGATGAGGGTTTGATCCCTGGCCTCACTCAGGGGTTAAGGATCCAGTGTTGCTATAAGCTGTGGTGAAGGTTGCAGACACAGCTTGGATCCCACGTGGCTGTGGCCTAGGTTGGTAGCTGTAACTCTGCTTCGACCCCTAGCCTGGGAACGTCCATATACTCTGGGTGCGGCCCTAAAAAGACAAAAAAAAGAAAAAAGAAAAAGAAACCAAATGTGAAATAATGCTTAAACTATAATAGCACCTCAAATTGAGAGTGCGAGGTAGAAACTAAATCAGAGTCAAGGACAGTAAGCAGCTTAACAGCCTCAAGTTAGACTACGAATTCTCATTTGTGATGTTTTAGGCACAAAGATTTTTCTCCTGTAGAACTTTGCAAAATTGGCCATTCTGTCTTAGTCAGAGGAAAACCAACTAAATTTTCCACATTTATGAAATCATTTTCAGAACATCCATAAAACATCTTTAGAAATTCCTGTAAGTGCCTGTTAAAAGTTCATTAACTTTGTTGTTTTTATCTGTTTTTCTAGACCACACTAGTGTGTAGAATGGAAAAGCTATTCAGTTATTGCCATGGGATCCCCTTTGAATTTCCTCTGGTAGATGAGAGATATCATCTTTGTGGATAAACAAAATAACTCTTGTTGTGTGTTTTTTTTTTTTTTTGGCCTGCATGTCAAAACATTGAATCATTTCACTGAAGTCAGCTGGATTGAATGCTTTATTTGAATGGACAACACTGTGAGATGATTAAGTTTTTTTTAGCTCTTTAGCATTTGTTTTGGAGAAATGTATGCACAGCTTTAGAAGATAACAGAATTAAAGGAATCTGGTAGAAATGAGTGGTTCAGCTACTCTAAGCCAAAAATAAATGGAAATAATAGTTTAAAAATATCTAAGAGAACATTAATTTTTTTTGTGTGTGGTAATTTATTTTGTTTTTATTTTTCAGTAAAGTTAGTTATTTGCTGCATAGTCTTGTCTGAAATTAACTGAGAGAACAGTAAACTTGATTGAGAGTAATATGTGAGGAATAGAAAATAATACAAGGAAGAATAGTGAAGTTAAATTAAAAATAAGGAGTTCCTGTCATGGCCTAGTGGAAATGAATCTGACTAGCATCCATGAGGATGCAGGTTCGATCCCTGGCCTCACTCAGTGGGTTAAGGATCCCACCTTGTCGTGGCTGTGGCGTAGGCTGGCAGCTACAGCTCCGATTTGAACCTTAACCCGGGAACCTCCATATACTGCAGGTGCAGCCCTAAAAGACAAAAAATAAAAATAAATAAAAATAAAAAATAAAACTCAGTCCCTGTCTTCCAAATCAGCTTCATCTTAAACCATCCTCATTTTCACTGTTTTTAGCCACACTGGCCTGCCCTTTGAAGAGCTTTGAATACAGCCCTATTGGACAACTTTGTCTTGTGACTCTGTCTGAAAAGCTCTTATTTCCTGTTTTTCTGGTTGTCTATCGTCTTGTCCTTCAGATCTCTGCTCACGTGTGCTCTTCTCAGTGAGCCCCTCCCTGGCTCCCCAGTTTGTGAAGTAGCACCGCTGCATCCCCTCTTTCTCCATCACATTGGCCTTTTAAATTTTCTTTCAGTAGGTTTCCCTTTTTGAAATTATCTTATATGCCTGCTTGTTGTCTCTCTTCTTCTTCTTCTTTTTTTTTTTTTTTTCTTTTTTGGCCACCCCACAGCATATGGAGTTCCTGGGCCAGGGATCGAATTGGGTCCCAGTGCTCCAGAGATGCCCCAATCCTGTTGGGCCACAGTGGGAACTCCTCTCTCTCTTCTGTAGAAACGTCAGCTCCAGGAATGTAGGGACGTTGTCTGGACAAACTTTTGGACTCTATCTTCAGCTCTTAGAACAATTTGTGGCACCTACCAGGCCCTCAGTAAATACTTATTGAATATTTATAAGGCTGCCTTGTCGTTCTATATTATGGCTAAGTAAGTTTTTGTACATTAACTGCTATATATTGCATTGTATCTATAGGAATATACATTTTCCACTCCAGATTAGAACATAGTATTCTGAGAACATATTTTATCTCCGATTCCCACCACACAGGGCCTTAGGGAACAGAATTTTCCTACCTTCTTCCTGCTTGAGAGTATGACACTTAGTCTCATTCCTTTCCCTGTAACCTATGATGGTGAGGATTAAGCAACAAAATATGGAACAGCTTTGAACTTGGAATGCGTGATGATCCTTAGAGAAGGTGGAAAAGTCGGGATGCCTCTGGAGGAATTGCTAGAGAAGGCAGGAGGGAGGAAGGTTGATGGATGGAAAGGAGGGAGCTCCTTCTGCTTTCTGGGATACATTCTTTTGCCTTGTGATTTTCTTCTTTTTAGCCTCAAGATCTTCTCATTTAGTTTTATTTGGCCATCTAACAGCTTTGTTTGAGCACATTGAATATAGCATGTGAACCAAGTGCATTAATGTCATTCTTCCTCCAAAGGGGGCACAGTTCTTGAGCACCAGTCTCCTGCCATCCAGTTTCCTTCATGAGTAGCCATCTATAGTCTTAGAAAACTTGGTTTGCAGTGGAATGTTTTTTAAATTCTGAAGTTCTGCCTTGTATAGTTTTTATGATTCTTTCTAACCAAAGACTGGTTTACTTTTCTACCCAAACCCTAAGTAATGTTGGTGCCTTATAGTAGAGTGAGTCTAGTGATTACAGGTGTGGATTTTGAAGTCATTTTCATTCTGTTCATATCCTAGCTTTATCATTTGTATTTGTATAAATTTGGGGCAACCTTTTAAGTGTCAGTTTCTAGTTTCCTTCAATGTAAAATGGTGGCGCTTACCTCATAGACTATTATGGGATTAAAGAGCAAGTCCATGTAAAGGAGCTTAGCATGCCACCTAATACCTACTCCGTAAGCACTCAGTAAATGTCCCTTTTTTTTTTTTTTTGGTCTTTTTAGGGCCAAACTGCAGCATGTGGAAGTTCCCAGGCTGGGGGTCAAGTCGGAGCTGTAGTTGCTGGCCTATTCTGCAGCCACAGCAGTGCTGGATCCAAGCTGAGTCTGCAACCTACACCACAGTTCTCGGCAATGCTGGTTCCTTAACCCACTAAGCCAGGGATCGAACCTGCGTCCTCATGGATGCTAGTCAGATAGATTTCCACTGAGTCACAACGGGAACTCCTAAATTTACTTTTTTTGCGGCAGGGAGTGGGGTGGGGTGGGGCACATCTTTGGCATGTGGATGTTCCTTGGGCCAAGGATTGAACCTGGGCTGCAGTCGCCACTTGTGCCACAGCTGTGGGAATGCTGGATTTTGAACCTCAAGAAAACTTCCTCAATAAATATACTTTAGATAATTTAAGATTTTTATGAGTGATTGGTATATATCAGGTACTGTTAAAGTTTTTTTATAAATTATTTTGTTCAGACATCTTTTCCTAGAGTTATTATTACCTAAGGTATATCTTTTTAAGAATCACAATGTGGGTCCCAACTTTGATATGTTGGCTTTTAAGGTTTCAACCACTAGGTGGTGATACTTGATTGGGTAGCGAAGTGGTCTGATGTTTCCTTTTGAGAATTAATATGTATGTGTGTGGAGCAGGAATATAATTGAGTTTACCATGAATTTTGTCTCTTGTCTAGAAAAGCATATCTACAAAGTGAACTTGTAGTGATCTGGCTGTGTGAAACACATTGTGTTGAGTGATAGTCTGGGTATATTTTAATGGCAGTGATCTTGCCTCATGTTCTGTGGAAGAGATAGATGGAGTCAGTGTAGAATGCCTTTTTTTTTCTTACCACCACATCTTCTAATCTGAGTGTGTTTGCATTCAAGCCATCTGCTTTCACAATGTTGTAATGAAGTGCCCCTGTTTTTATCAAAACCCACCCCTCCACTAGACCTTATCTTTTTTTTTTTTGTCTTTTTGCCATTTCTTGGGCCGCTCCCATGGCATATTGAGGTTCCCAGGCTAGGGGTCAAATTGGACCTGTAGCCGCCGGTCTACACCAGAGTCTCAGCAACGTGGGATCCAAGACGCCTCTGCAACCTACACCACAGCTCACGGCAATGCTGGATCCTTAACCCACTGAGTGAGGCCAGGGATCGAACCTGCAACCTCATGGTTCCTAGTCAGAGTCATTAACCACTGAGCCATGACGGGAACTCTATATCCTTTCTTGCCTTTTCAGGAATATTGTTCTTAAAATCTCCTTTCATTTTGATGTCATCATTCTTTCTTGCTCTTTTTTTTAGCCTTGTATTTTTAATTGAAGTGTAGTTGATGTGCAATATTGTATAAGATACAGGTGTATAACAGTGATTCATTTATAGTTATTATAAAATAATGGCTATATTCCCTATGTTATGCAATATTCCCTTGTAGCTTACTTTATATTTATACCTCATAGTTTCTGCCTCCTATTCCCCTACCTGTATATTGCCTCCCCCTGGCCCAGCTTCCTCTCACTGGTACATTAACATACCCTGACAGCACTCATTTAAAAACCTTCCCTTGGAGTTCCTGTCGTGGCTCAGTGGTTAACCAATCCGACTAGGAATGATGAGGTTGCGGGTTCAGTCCCTAGCCTTGCTCAGTGGGTTAAGGATCCGGCATTGCCATGAGCTGCCGGATCCTTAGGTTGCAGACGCAGCTTGGATCCTGCATTGCTGTGGCGTAGGCCGGCCGCTACAGCTCCGATGGCTACAGCTCCGATTCAACCCCTAGCCTGGGAACCTCCATATGCCGTGGGAGCAGCCCAAGAAATTGCAAAAAGAGGAAAAAAAAAAAGACTCCACACATCCTACCGTTCTCAGTGCCCCCCTTCACTACACACTCCATGTCTTGATGAATCATCCTCTCAGTCCATTTCAGTCGGTTTCTGTCTGCACTAGTCCTCTGAAACCACCCTTGTAGAGAGTATTGATGACCTCCGTGTTGTCAAACCCAGTCACCTGGTCTCAGTTCTCATTCACGGTACCATCATTCAGCATAGCTGAGCCCTCCTTTCCTAAATATACTGTGTGTGAATCCTTAGCACCAGTCTCATGTATTTTCTTTTGTCTCAGTGTCCACTGCTTGTTAATCCTCTTTGCTTGCTCTTTTTTTTTTCTCATTTCATAAATATTGGTGGGCCACAATATTTAGACAATGCTTTTTTCTGTATACACTCTTGCCCTTCTTAAATGTATCTTGTCTCTTGCTTTCAGTAGTATGTCTGTGCCAGTAACTACCAAACATATGCTGCAGTGCTGTCCTCCCACCTCAGTTCCAACTCTTATGTCTCCTGTGCTTGCTTTATCCCCACTTAAATGTCTAATTAGTATGTCACACTTAATGTGTACTGATCAGAACTCTTGATTTTTCTTCCCAACATCTGGTCCTTCCCAGTCTTGCCCATGTCAGTGATAAAAGGTGCCACCGTTTGTCCATTTACTTAAGCCCCAAGGCCAAGAGTCCTCTCTGCTGGTTTATGTGCCAGTCCAGAGCTAATCACCAGCCCCTCACCTCCACATCTCTGCCCCTTGGACAGCTCATGATAATCTTCTTTTTAATATTTTTTTAAAAACTGAAGTGTAATAGATTGATGATACTGTGTTAATTTCAGGTATACAGCAAAGTGATTCAGTTACATATATTTTTTCCCAGATTATTTTTCATTATAGATTATTACAAACATTCTTACTACCATAAGGTCCTGGCAGCTGCTATCATCACAGACCAGGGAGTCCCCATGTTGGTGCTAACTCATAATGAAAGATTCCCACACCTCGACTCTGGCTATGTCAGAGCTATAGATGCTCTAGAGGGACTGGGTCACACATCCAGAAGTGTGAGTGGGTTAAAGCCTTATGGGGCCAACGTTGACTGATGGAAGGGAGGCTGTAGATATTTTCTTTTTCCTTTCCCTACTGGATTGTTTCCAATACAAAGAAGTTCATACTGTCTCTGAAAGAGTTCTACAAAATTAGCAATCATCTGTGTTTGTTTTTGAAACTGTTGTCAGCCTAACATATGCCTTGTATTTATTCTCCCTCCTTCCTGCCTCATTTTTCCTTTTTTTTTTCCTTTCTCTTACTTCCCTTGGATCATACCCCCAACAAAGAGTTAGCCTATAAGCTTAAGCTTAGTGCTCAAGCTTTATTTCCCAGGTAATATAAGCTAAGACATCATCTTGAATTCCTTTCTTTTTTTTTTTTCACTCCTCATATCCAATCCAAGTTGAGATGACTTTACTTTTTTTTTTTTTTTTTTTTTTTTGCTGCGTCTGCAGCCTGTGTAAGTTCCTGGGCCAGGGATGGAACCCGTGCCATAGTAGCGACCCAAGCTGCTGCAATGACAATGCTGGATCCTTACACCACAAGGGAACTCTGAGTTGACTTTTTAACAAATTCCAAATCACTTGTATCCTCCCTTCTGTTTTCATTGCTGTCATCCTAGTCTCATCTACTGTCATCTCTTGCCTAGGTTTCTCTGGTAGTCTCCTAACTAACAGGTCTCCCAATGCTCATCCTTATACCCCTCCTCCTCTGGACCTGCCTAATCTTTTCAGAATATGAATCAGTTCATGTCTCTGTGTTGCATGGAAACTTGATGAATTCCCCATCACTCATATAGTTAAGTCCACACTCATAACCATGACCTACTAGTTCCGTGATCATGGCTTTGGACTACCTCTCACCCCCTTCCTCCTCTTATAACCATGCTGGTTTTCTTTCCTTTCCTCAAACCTTGGGCTCTTCTTTTGTTTGGTATGAACTTCTCTAGATTTTCCATTGGCTGCCCACTATTTGTCATTCGGCTCTCAGCTCAGGTGCCTTCCCAGAGACACTTTTCCTGACCGTGCATCCTGAATAGCCACTTGGTCACCCCATCACATCCCTCCATGTGTTTTTCATCATGGCACTTACCCATGTTTTAACTTAAACGTTTGTCTTCCTCTGCCTTCTTCCCACACATATACATTCTTAGGATGTAAGCTTTAGAAGAATACTAGCACCCTTTTTTATCTTCTGAATGCTACATCCTCAGTACCTAGAATAGTACCTGGCCCAGAGTAGTATTCTGCTCTCATGTTCAGTAAATATTGATGAAATAAATAAGTTGGTAACTATATAGCTCATTAAACTTGATGCTATAGTAAATTACCAATCTAATTGGGAGCAAAGAGGGCTAAACACTTTGATATTTCTGTCTGGTAAATAAATGTGCTGACTTATGTGGCTTGGTCACCAGCTGTTCTTTACCTCAGTGTAGGGTATTATCTTACCCTGCCCTTGTGCAGTCCTTGGAACTATTCACTCTGCTTCCTTCTTTGTGCTAGTTCAGTTGCATACTGTTAAGGTTGTCTTTAAACTGGCTGAGTCCGACTTTGGTCACTTATTAACCATAGTGACTTCAAACCAAGTTTTTATCTTTTAATGCTTCCTATCCAGCAGCTGCAATCGGGCTGTGTCAGTTCAGCCTGTTCCAAACCAAAGTTGAATTAAGAGATAGGCTGTGGAGATTATGAGAGACCCTTGATTTACTAGGTGCCAAGTTTCCTATGATCCAGAAATGGAGGAACTAGGTGGAGCCACCTTTTCTTTGTAGGCCAGGAGAGGTAAATCAAAGAGAGAAATGAGGGAGGAAAAGAATCAGACAAGCTGACAGCAGTGAAGTGAATGCCCACCAGTTCTTGCTTCTCTTTAGCCAGGGGAAAGCAGCTCACCTGTTCCTTTAAACCTTCATGTACCTTGGGCTACGTACAAAGCACATTTCATTTGGCAGTGTCTCTGCTGACAGCAGTGGCTATGTTTTCAAAATCAAAGCAGTGCAACTGGGGAAAGGACATTTTTCTTTTTTCCTCAAATCTGTATGTCCGTGTTTGCGTGTGTGCATGTGTGTATGTATGTGCATATTTGCATGCCTGGCTAATGAAAAGAGAAAAAAAACAGACCTAGTGATGGTCAGTGTCATCTTAAACTTCTCGTTTTATTTGATATTTTGGGACAACTTAGGTGCATAAGCAGCTTTTGGGGGTGGATGGGTTGGGCCATCCTTAGTAATGATGCTATTGGCATTTGGGGCAGGACAGTTTCTTGTTGCCCAGGCTTGCCTTTTGCTTTGTGGAATGGTAGTATCCCTGATCCCCTGTCACTAGTGTCTCCAAGTCTTAATGACAACCAAAAAGGCCTCCAGAAATTGCCGTAAACACCTTCCAAGGGATCATAACTGCCCCTGGTTGAGTTAGGTAGAAAATAGGACTGAAAGTAAAAAGAACATTTGACAAATGTGGCAAAGTTTAATGGTGGCTGGGCTAAATAGAATAGGAGTTGGCACACCACAGACTGTTTTTATAAATAAGTTTTATTGGAACACAAAATGTATATTTGTTTGTCTGTTGTCTGTGGCAGATTTTTTTTTTTTTTTTTGGCCATGCCCATGTGCGTAAGTTCCCAAGCTGGACATCAAACCAGAGCTGCATCAGTGACAATACTGGATCCTTAACAGCTGGGCCACCAGGGAACTCCTGTCTGTGGCTTATTTTGTGCTACAGCAGAATTGGGTAGTCATGACAGAGACTGTATGGTCCATAAACCCTAAAATATTCAGGCTGACTGTGGCCCTTCTTCAAAAACCACAATGACTCCTGAGACTTCAGACATCCTAGTGTCTTAAAGTACCCTGCTATGTCTAGAATTCTAATAAACTTTTGATTCTTTCTACCCATGTTTCCTTTTCCATAGCCTTTTTTTTTTTTTTTTTGTAATTTCTTTACCTGGAATAGTGAGATGAAACAAACTAAGAATTAAGGTTTTTGCTACTTTTGTCTTAGGGTAGGATTTGTTTTTACTTCTTTCCCTTTTTTTTTTTTTTGATTTATTGTTGGCATGCTAGCTCCTCATGTCTTCCTTGCTTCTCTCTGCTGCTTTCCAAGACTTCCCTTGAAGAAAGTAATACAAGTGAGACAGGTAGAATCTGTGACACTAGCACCTTCTAAGTGCCTGGCCATGTTCTGGGTCTTGTAGAGAATATAAGCAAGTGCAACCCTTTGGTCCCTGAACTCATTAGTAATGAGAAGATAAAAACACATGGAAAAATTAGAGAAAAACTAAATGAAAAGAACATCAGGGTAGTTGGAGAAAGCATTGGTCATGTGGTTATAAGAGCCAGCTTCAAATCCTGGTTTTTGTAGGATGAGTACCATGTGCCTTTGGACTAGTCCTGTAGCTGCTCTCTACATTTGTTTCCTTGTCAGAAAAATGACAAGAAGTAATGCCAATTGTATAGGACTTTTGGAGTTCCCGTTGTGGCTCAGCGGAAACAAATTTGACTAACATCCATGAGGATGCAGGTTCAATCCCTGGCCTCACTCCACAGGTTAAGGATCTGGCGTTGTGGTGTGTGTAGCAGACGTGGTTTGGATCTGGCATTGCTGTGGCTGTGGCATAGCCGCTGTGCGGTGGCTATAGCTCTGATTTGACTCCTAGCCTGGGATCCTCCATATGCCGAGGGTGTGGCCCTAAAAAAGATTAAAAAAATTTTTTTAATTTTATAGGACTTTCATGAGGACTAAGTGAATTAACTTTGTGAAAATAATTTTATGTTAAGTAACTGTATGGGAAGCACTATGTGAAACATAAAGTACCTTCACTTATAAGTGTTCCTGTGCGATCAGTTAAGTGATACCCATTATCTTCATGAGAAAAGGGGATTTTAACTTGGTCTTAGAGGAGAGAGAGCCTTTGACTGGATGAGAAGGGGAGGAACTGGAACTGGGACACTGAGGAACCCCATGAACAAAAGAGTGATATTTGGGTAGAGACAGGGTGAAGGTGCAGCTGAGTAAAGCAGAGGTGTGGTGGGGAATAGGAGAAAAAGGTTGGGCAGATAGGCTAAGACTGTAGGAAATAAATTTGCTTCTGTTAAATCCTATGGAATATAATGTACTCTACTAGGAAATCATGAGTTTAAGGATTATTATGAAGGAATAATTTAATTTTCCAGAGGGAGAAGATAGAATATAGCATATTTCCAAAGTTTTTCATTTTGTGTCTTTTTTAGGACAAAAGTATACTTTATTCTTATTACTAGATTTTCCAAATATGCTGAAATGGATAAGGACCTTTAAGACTGCATTTTAAATTGTGGAATTTAAAAGTTTGGATTAGGCAGTGGCCACTATTTTCTGGTCAGGGGCCATTCCATGTTGCCCCAGTTCACCCTGTGTTAGGTGCCACAGCCACATATAACTTGGTGAGCACAGTACCTGTTGCCCTGTCTCCATAGAGCTTTTAGTTTAAATAAACACAGAAATAAATGTAAGTTATTTCTTATTTACCTTTGTAGAATTTCCAGTAATTCTGCAAAGGTAAATAACAGGATTCCATGAGCCAATATTCACTGGAATGATTTTGATAAGGCGTCACAGAAGGCTTTTCTGAGGAGGCAAGAAGAGAAGTGGGTGTGTTCATCCAGGTGAAGGGAGTTCTATTTATTATGCCTATATTGGATTTTTTCATACTTATCATTAAAATAAGGGAACTGGCAATAGTCCTGCCCATTTATTTATAAATATTTTTACTTGATCCAAATTGTACTGGAATAAATTTCCTGTGAATTTTATTTTGTGACATGTATGCTTAATGAAAGAGTAATATAGGTGGTAAAATATTTTAAATGACTTGTATCTGAAGTTAAAAGTTTGGATATTAAAATTACAACTTTTTAGAAGATTTTCAGAAAATTCTCATTGTCTAGTGTAGCAAGGAGTAGAGCAGAGTAATTGCTTTCAATTATAATCGCAACTCAGAAATGTCCTGTACTAGTTAGAAGTTGGCATTGTTGTTTTAATTTGCTTTGGAAAATGACCTTTATTCAGTGTGTTTCCACCTTCATGTAATTTCAGAGCTCCTTCCTACCATTTCCAGAGTGAATTGATCTGCCATAAATTGTTTGTTCTTGTCTGTAATAAATTAGAATTTTTAAAGACATGTTTGTTCTTTTGTGTAAGTAAATAGTTTAAATTATTACTGAAAGTGAATTTTATGACTTAACCTAATCCTCTGTCCACATAATTTCAATGAGTGTCACTAAAATTCAGAGCAGTTTAGTATTAATTTTTAAAGTGTGTTTGTGTAGTTTTCCCTTGCTCTTACCTAGTAAAAACATACTGGGACTCTCGTCTGAGCATCGTCTCAATACTTCTTCCTGATCTAGATCCCCTTTCCTTAAATTGAGAGACTATGCAGTTAGGAGGTGTATTTTTTCTCTCTCATTGTTTTTGCATCTTTTTTTCTTTCTTTTTGAGCTTATCTGAAGTTGGTTCCTATCTTAAATTAGGTTCCTTAACATGAGTGCTTATTGTATGTAAATGCACATTATTTTCTCCTTGCTTTCTTCTCAGTGTTATCCTAGGGAGTTTCCTGGTGGCTCAGTGGGATAAGGATCTGGCAAAGTGGCATAGGTTTGATCCCTGGCCTTGGAACTTTCACATGCTATGGGTGTGGCCAAAGGAAAAAAAAAAGAATGTTTATTCTAAATTCTAGACAGAGAAACCAAAATAATTTATAGAGATTTGGGCGGAGTTTAATTCAGGAAATTAAATATTATCTAAAAGTTGGAACCTATCTACCTATATTGGAAATCAAATGATTTTGAGTCCAATCTGTCTAAAACTACTTTCAATATCATTATGATTTTTCTATGAAATCTCCCACAAAATCAAGGAGGTAAACTTTAATTTCAAATATTATATATGGAACAAAGGTAAGTCACTTCCAATAACAAAATCTAAACTAAACCAGAAAGGTTATTTCTATCATTAAACATTTTTGGGGAGCAATTATTGTAAATCTTAGAAAAAATGTAAAATAAGGTGAAAACCTTAATGTTCTCGACAATATCATTTTTAATAAGGAAATTGATGAATCTTAATGTTAGCTACAGATTTACTGCAGTGTAAATGTATAGGAATAGCTTTTAAATTCATTCTGGTATTTCCATATGAGCACATAAAACTGTATGATAGAACTCTATCATGATATTAGTGGAAGAAAAGAAACTCATGGACTTGGAGAACAGACTTGCGGTTGCCAAGGGGGAGAGGGAGGGAGTGGATGAACTGGGAGTCTGGGGTTATTAGATGCAGACTATTGACTTTGGAGTGGATAAACAATGAGATCCTGCTGTATAGCACAGGGAATTATATCCAGTCACTTGTGATGCAATATAATGGAGCATAATGTGAAAAAAGAATATATATGCTGGATCACTTTTCTGTACAGTAGAAATTGACAGAACACTGCAAATCAGCTCTAATGGAAAAAATAAAAATCATAAAAAATGATCATTAGTGTTTAGTTATATTTTATTTGACATTGACAGACTGCTGTAACATTTCTTCTTACACATAGTCATTCATGGGTTCTGCATTTGTTGTTACCCCCAAATCAATATTCTGGTGCTTTTCACATATATCATTAGCATATATGCGCTGAGCTGTGAAATGTTTGAGTTACCAGTTATGTGTGTTCCCAGCTGAGTCAAACAAGGTGATGCTCCCTCCTTTTTCTTATTTCAGCTCTCATACTGAAGACAAGCATCCTCTCTGTGGACTGTTTAATATTATGTTTTCCACATTTTTGTGCTCTTTGTTGGTGATTTTGCTGTTTAAAATGCCCTTCAAGCATAGTGCAGACGTGCTGGCTAGTGTTGCTAAGGAGAAGGCTGTGATGTGCCTTAGGTATCTTCATCCAGGCCTGAGTTACAGTGGTGCTGGCCAGGAGTTCAGTGTTAGTGAATCAGCAATATATATTAAATAAGATGTCTTTTGTAACAGAAGCACACGTAAAATAGAGTTATATGTTCATCAGTTGATAAAAATGGTGTGACCAGAGCCTTGCTGAACCCTAGTGGCAATGATTCAGTATTCACTAATTCAGTCTTTGTGGTTACTTTATAGAATATAACTACCGAGAATGGGAATCAACTATATTTAGAATGAAGTTTTGAGCTTTTGAGTTTAATGTACAAACTTTTTTTTTCTTTTTTATGACTGCCCCTCAGCATTTGGAGTTCCTAGGCTAGGGATCACATCTGAGCCACAGTTGCGACCTACATGGCAGCTGTGTCGATGCTGGATCTATTACCCACTGTGACCAGCCAGGAATTGAACCTGTGTCCCAGAGCTCCAGAGATGCCTCTGATCCCGTTGCACTGTAATGGAAACGCCTGTGCAACTTTCCTTTCATCAAGAATTTAGATAAACAGGAAAAATTATTTTTTGTAATTTTTTTTTTTGGTCTTTTTGCCATTTCTTGGGCCGCTCCCGCAGCATATGGAGGTTCCCAGGCTAGGGGTTGAATCGGAGCTGTAGCCACTGGCCTACGCCAGAGCCACAGCAATGCGGGATCCTTAACCCACTGAGTGAGGCCAGGGATCGAACCCGAAACCTCATGGTTCGTAGTCGGATTCGTTAACCACTGAGCCACGACGGGAACTCCAGGAAAAATTATTAAAAGTTAAAGCTGCATAAAAGCTAAAAGTTCTGCGATTCAGCAAAGATAAAATTATGTTCAGGATCATTTGCCATTTGTTGTTTATATTCTGCTTTGTCATCTAAATTAGCTTAATATATTAATTTCTTCTATTTATTTTTACTCACTGAACATTTATTTAGTGTGTTGCTAGGCATTGATGCCACAAAGAAAATACTACATAAGCATCTTGTGTGGGGTGACACAAAGAAGGAAGCTGTCTTGATAAAGAGTGCTGTTTAGAGTGTTCATTGGATGATATAAAAGGAGGGCATTTAACTAAATGGGAGAATGGAAGAATTAAAGCATGTTTGAGAAGATTTTCTGGGAGGAGATGGCATCAGAACAGTCATGAAAGACAAATGGGATGGACTGGGAATCCAGGGTTAATAGAGGCAAACTCTTGCATTTGGAGTGGATAAGCAATGAGATCCTGCTGAATGGCACTGGGAACTATATCCAGTCACTTGTGATGGAGCATGATGAAGGATATAATGTGAGAAAAAGAATGTGTATATATGTGTGTGGCTGGGTCACTTTGATGTACAGTAGAAAATTGACAACACTGTAAACCAGCTATAATGGAAAAAATAAAAATATTTAAAAATATATAAACTACAAAAAAAAAAAAGACAGACAGACAAATGGGAATTAACTGAATTAGAGACAGAACAGTGTTGCAGTTGTAGGGATCAAAATGTACAAAGCCAAGAAAAAAATCCCTTTGGAGTATGGAAAATAATTCAGTAGAACCTAGAGGAGCATAATGTACAAAGTCAGGTGAAAGGAGTGTCTAGAGGTGAATGGGGACTTTGGAGCAGAGAATGTCTGTTGGGTGCCTAGCAAAATGTAAGAGGCTTGAACTTGAGTGTCCTGAAGGTAACCAGGAGCTATTGAATTATTTTTATCAGGAGGCGAACTTATCAAAAATGTATTTGGAAATTTTTTTCTGAGATAGAGTAGAAAATGGATTGGAGTTAGGCAAGACTGGTCTCAGGAAGACTGGTTAATTGAAATGACAGTCTTGGGAGACTGAGGACCTACAGTAAATAAGAGCAAAGACAGTGGGTTAAAGAAATTGAATTAGAGGATTGCAAACTAATGTTATCTAGGGCAGGGAAAAGCATAGGCAAGAATGGCTTCAGGATTCTCTTAATGACTTGGTGATGCTGTTCTTTAAGTCGGGGGCATAAGGGTAGAGTAAATTCAGAATAGGAGATGATGATGAGTTCAGTTTGAACATGTTGTGTTTGACATCTATGTCAGCTACCACTTGATCTTATATTCCTGCCCAGTAATCTTCTCATTTCTCTCAGGTGTTCATCGAGAAACTTCCCATATGAGGTGTCAGCATTCATGGTCCCTGCTTCCTTACTTCTACTTTACTCTTCATTCTGGCTTCCATTCCCACCATTCCAAGAATATACTGTTTTGGCCAGTGTCACCAATGACCTACACGCTGATAGATCTCACTCACGTATTCAGTACATGGTCATTCTCTTTATGATTGACTCCTCTCTAGGCTTCTCTGAAATCAGACACACTCCTGAATTTCCTCCTTCCTTTCTTTCTCTGCTTCTCAGTCATCTTTGCTGGTCCTTCTTTTTTTGCTTGAACTGTGAATTTTGAGAATTCCAACCCTAGTATCTTATCTCTTATCCACTCTCCCTCTGTAGGTGATCTTCCCCAGATCCATGGTTTGTTTAATTTATTCTTAAAACATTTTTTTTTTAATGGCCGCACTTGTGGCATATGGAAGTTCCTGGGCTAGGGGTGGAATTGGAGTTGGAGCTGCAAGCCTAGCACCACAGCCAGGGCAACACCAGATCAGAGCCACATCTGCTACCTATGTGCAGCTTGTAGCAACACTGGATCCTTAACCCACTGAGCGAGGCTGGGGATGGAACCCACATCCTCAGAGAGATGTCAGGTCCTTAACCCACTGAACCACAACAGGAACTCCATTACAATTTTTAATGAAAAAGGCAGTTATATATACTCATAATTGTAAAAAGCAAATGTAGTAATAATAGGACATATGATGAAGAGTCTAGCCTTAACTCCTGTCCTCTAGTCTATTAGTTCACTTTCCCAACAGGCAGTTATGGTTACCAGTTTCTTGATACCTTGCCAAAGATAATCTTTATATTTATAAGCATGTGGGGCTATAGATCTTTTAAAACATCATAAATGGTAACATTCTAAATAGATACACCATTCTGTCACTTGCCTTTTTTAAAAACAAATTTTTATTATAGTTGATTTACAGTGTTGCACCAGTTTCTGCTGTACAGCAAAGTGACTCAGTTATACATATATAAACATTGTTTTTCGCATATTATCTTCCATCATGTTCCATCTCAAAGGGTTGGATATAGTTCCCTGTGCTATCCAGCAGGACCTCATTGCTTATCCACTCCAATGCAATAGTTTGCATCTACTAACCCCAAACTCCCAGTCCATTCCACTCCTTCTCCCTCCCCTATGGCAACCACAAGTCTGTTCTCCATGTCCGTGAGTTTCTTTTCTGTAGATAAGTTCATTTGTGCCATATGTTAGATTCCAGATATGTGATATCATATGGTATTTGTCTTTCTCCTTCTGACTTACTTCACTTGGTATGAGAATCTCTAGTTGCATCCATGTTGCTGCAAATGGCATTACCTTATTCTTTTTTATGGCTGAATAGTGTTCCATTGTGTATATGTGCCACATCTTCCTAATCCATTCATCTGTCAATGAACATTTAGGTTGTTTCCATATCTTGGATAAGTTGTTGAAGGAAAAAAGTTCTTTGTCCCTTACAAAAGTTTTGAAAATAATTAGTATGCATGTACATGTCCTTATTGTTTACATAGTTCAAATGGAAAGTACTTGGGAACTCCCTGGTGGCCTAGTGGGATAAGGATCTGGCATTGTCACTGCTGTGCCACGGGTTCATTCCCTGGTCTGGAAACTTCTGCCACAGGCACGCCTGTATTTTGGAGACTAGATTGAGGAGAGGAGACATGAGAGGCTACTGCTATGTTTTTCATTATGAAGATTCACCTCCTTTACTATAAGACCAAAAATTTTAAATTATGATTATAATTGTTAAACATGTAGGCTAGTTTCAGAGGATTAAACAGCATGAATATGACTTGTTTTTTAGATATAATCTCATTATATTTTAAGGGTATTAGTGTCATTTGAATTTTTGATTAGAGATTCCTAGTTCTAATAACTAAACCAATTGGAACCATCCCATGTAAACCTGACATTATATTAATGGAAAATCTGAAGGAGAGTTGTATAGTTGAGTAAATATAATATTTATTTTCCCTTCTGTTGCTTTTTTTCTTAATTACAGGAAATCGCAAATGAATCTTGAGTTATATAACCTTCCTTCTAAGATGATCTCATTTCTAGGCAGTTTTACATCAAATATAGATATTTGATGTATTATATTTGACCTCCAAACTATGTTTTTTCCTTAATAACTATTATTCATGGCTGACTTCCTTCCAAAAGAGAATTGTAATGGCCAAAGGGTAATTTTTTCCAGCTTTATTGAGGTAGAATTGACATATAACATTGTGTAAGTTTAAAGAGTACCTTGTGATGATTTGATATATTTATACATTTTGAAATGATTACCACAGTAAGGTTAGTTGACACATCTGTCACCTCACAAAATTACTTTTTGTGCGTATGGTGCAGACATTTAAGATTTGCTCTCTTAGGAGTTCCCATCGTGGTGCAGCAGAAACAAATCCTACTAGGAACCATGAGGTTGCAGGTTCAATCCCTGGCCTTGCTCAGTGGTTAAGGATCCAGCACTGCCGTGAGTTGTGGTGTGGGTCACAGACGCAGCTCGGATCTGACGTTGCTGTGGCTGTGGTGTAGGCCGGCAGCTGTAGCTCCGATTAGACCCCTATCCTGGGAACCTCCATGTGCAGTGAGTGTGGCCCTAAAAAGCATAAATAAATAAATAAATAAATAAATAAATAAATAGAAAGAAAGTATTTGCTCTCTTAGAAACTTTCAAGTATATGATACAGTATTGTTAACTATAGTAACCATGCCAAACTGTACATATCTCGAGAACTTATTCATCTTATAGTTGGAAGTTCGTACCAAAGGGTAACTATTTTTTTTTCCCCACTGTACAGCAAGGGGATCAAGTTATCCTTACATGCATATATTACATTTACATTTTTTTCCCCACCCTTTGTTCTGTTGCAACATGAGTATCTAGACATAGTTCTCAATGCTACTCAGCAGGATCTCCTTGTAAATCTATTCTAAGTGGTGTCTGATAAGCCCAAGCTCCCAATCCCTCCCACTCCCTCCCTCTCTCATCAGGCAGCCACAAGTCTTTTCTCCAAGTCCATGTTTTTCTTTTCTGTGGAGATGTTCATTTGTGCTGGATATTAGATTCCAGTTATAAGTGATATCATATGGTATTTGTCTTTGTCTTTCTGGCTCATTTCACTCAGTATGAGATTCTCTAGCTCCATCCATGTTGCTGCAAATGGCATTATGTCATTCTTTTTTATGGCTGAGTAGTATTCCATTGTGTATATATACCACCTCTTCCGAATCCAATCATCTGTCGATGGACATTTGGGTTGTTTCTGTGTCTTGGCTATTGTGAATAGTGCTGCAATGAACACGCGGGTGCATGTGTCTCTTTTAAGTAGAGTTTTGTCCGGGTAGATGCCCAAGAGTGGGATTGCGGGGTCATATGGAAGTTCTATATATAGATTTCTAAGGTATCTCCAAACTGTTCTCCGTAGTGGCTGTACCAGTTTACATTCCCACCAACAGTGCAGTAGGGTTCCCAAAGGGTAACTATTAATGGCTAACAATAATAGAGGATTCATTTGAATGAATTTTGCATTGAAACAGTAGTAATCAGTCTTTAAGCATTATGCTTTAGGGAAAAGCATTGGATGATATCAAAACCTGAGAAAATGTTTTGTATGTGCTATTATATACATTATCTTAAGCTAGAAGGATATACAATGAAATGTTAACTATGTTAACTATTGTTATCATCTTTGGGTGGTGAAATTGTGTCTTCAGTTTTTCTTTGTGTGTATGTGTGCATGCCTGCAGTGCCGTGCATGTGCTTTCCTTTGTTATCTGATTCTTGTCTATTTGTATACCCAGGAAACAATTTTTATGTCAAAACAGATGGTCATTTACTTAGGTAAGGAACATAAGGAAAACCTGATATAAGAACATTTTATATTAAAAGAATATTGAATACCCAACATAAGCCACCAGTGTGTCTTAGTGGCCAGCATAGATTTACAGTCTTAGCCTCTCTTAAAAGATGTGCATGTGCAGATCAAAGAAGGAAGAGGCCCATTGGGATCTGCAGATCTTCTTCCTCCTTCCCTTTCCTTCCTGTCTGTAAGCTGTGGTTTTTATCCCTGTGGTTTAAAGAGTCCACCATTGAAGTTCAGACTTTCTCATTCCTTCTCTGTATGTTTCTTTTCATCTTCTTTTTTGCTAGGTGGAATACCGGCTGAAGTCCTTGTGTCTTTTCCTTTCCATCCTTCTTTTTCAAAGGACATTTGGCTTAAAGGAGGCTGCTTTATCTGAGAGGGCTGGGAAAGGAAAGACTATAAAAATGGTTCCCTTTAGTGGTTACTATATGAATCCAAGTAGTATTCTCTGATAGGTGGTAAAGCTACAGAAGCAGCTAGTTAATTAATTCTGTGTAGTTGATGGTGCTTTAATAAAGTACTGGGAATTTATAAAGAATTTTCCTGGCACCTGAAAAGACACTTAAATGGACTTACCTTGAAGTGCATTAGGTGGGCCTAAGCTAACACTGACATGAGAATTATTTAAAAATAAATTTGAGGAGTTCCCATTGTAGCTCATCAGGTTAAGAATCAATGTATCGATGAGGATGTGGGTTCAATGCTTGGCCTTGCTCATTGGGTTAAAGGATCTGGCATTGCCGTGAGGTGCAGTGTAGGTTGCAGACATGGCTCAGATCTGCCATTGCTGTGGGTGTGGCGTAGGCCATCAGCTGCAGCTGTGATTTGACCCCTAGCCTGGGAACTTCCATATGCCCTGGGTATGGCTTTAAAATGAATGAATGAATGAATGAATAAGTAAGTGAATTTGAGCCTCAACTTCCATTTGCCCTGGGTGTGGCCCTAAAACAGACAAACAAACAAATAAATAAATTTGGGCCTCAGATTCCCATTCAGGTTAACTAGAAGCTAACAGTGAGACACAGTGGTTTAGCCAGTCTATGTCTACCACCCGCTAAGCATGGAGTCTATATGGAGAATTGTGTGCCAGCCACTCAGGCCCTTGCAGGCTAGGCTATTGGGCATAGCCTGACACTGTGCAGGAGTAACCAGAGTCCATGGAAAACAGAGCAGTGCATGGAGCACTCTTAGGGATCTTTGAGCTAGAAGGACAGTGAGACTGCTTATCTCAACTGGACCCTGGCTCTAGACAGAGGCTTGAGTTTGGCAAAATCCTTTGTAAAAATAATTTTCACTTAGTGAAGTTCTTAGAGATTTGATTTGTATTTGTTTTGAGGACCACACCCTCATAGATACTACTCAGGTTTGTTTCTGCTGAGCCACAGCAGGAGCTCCTGATTTGTTTTTGTTTTGTTTGTTTTTGTTTTCTCTCTTTTTTTTTTGGCTGCCCCAAGGCATGTGGAGTTCCTGGGCCAGGGATCAGATCTGAGCTGCAGTTGCAATTTATGCCACAGCTACAGCAGCACTGGATCCTTTAACCCACTGTGCCAGACCAGGGCCAGAACCTGCATCCTGGCATTGCAGAGATGCCTGTTGCACCACAGCGAGAACTCATAGAGATTTGATTTGTGACGTAATAATTTTGCTGTTCTAGGCAGAGGCAGGGAAAAACATACAGAATCATGGTCGTGCTTCATAAAGATGAGATGAACAACAGTCACAGTCTTCAAATCATTGGTAGTTATAAAATTTCAAGTAGTCTTTCACCAGAGTTAAATACCATCTTCAAACAAATATTTCCTCAGGACCAGCAGGGGCCTCTGTTAGGGAAGAAGATATTAATAGTAGTTCTGATGATCATTTCTGCATATTCAGACTGCCAGCCATTGTGTAGTAATTCTTCAGCTTTCAGTTATACATAGCCTGCTACTACAAAATAACAGTAGCCATTGCTACAATCCATGTGACAGCTAAGGCAGGCTTTATAATGTGCACTCCTACTCTGTCCACTCTCACCCCTGCTTCTAGCCATGGAGTTGGCAATGTGGTAAACTTATTCTAAGATAGTTATAGCCCTTTTGCCATTTGCCACAATGGCATAAGACACTGGAGACAATATTAGCCATTTGTATTATTTACTAGTAAAGGAATGCTATAGCAGGATGAAAACTGAGACAGAGAATATACTTTTTTATGTTCTTTAACTTTGTATTTTCTTTCTTTCTTTCTTTTTATTTTTTTGTCTTTTGTCTTTTTAGGGCCACACCTGCAGCATGTGGAGCTTCTCACTTCCCAGGCTAGGGGTCCAATTGGAGCTGTTGCTGCCAGCCTAAGCCAGAGCCACAGCAACGCCAGATCTGAGCCGTGTCTGTGACCTACACCACAGCTTATGGCAACGCCTATCCTTAACCAATGAGCAAGGCCAGGGATCGAACCTGCAACCTCATGGTTTCTAGTCGGATTTATTTCCATTGCACCATGACGGGAACTCCTAACTTTGTGTTTTCTACCAAATTCTGCCTTTATTTCTTTAGTTTTCTGCTCCTTGCTTAAATAATGATCAATGCAAATGAGCCCACATTTTGGTTGTTATATTTGATTTGGATCTTCACATTTTAGGTAGGAAATTATGCCCAAGAATATGTACAGGGGAAATGAAGGGTAACAAAAAGTGATTCAAGAGAAGATAGCACATGGTAGGGCTTAATAGCCTATGAGAGATATTAGTGGTTTACAGCCCTGATTTTTATTAGCATAACCTGAGGAAATTTCAGAAATTACCTGATGCCTGGGCACTACTCTAAGAATTTGTTTTCATTGATCTGAGACAGGATCCAGCATGAAATGAAAACCGTTGGATTATATATTTTCTGTTTAGCTCTAAAAGCAGAATTAGTATTATTGAGGGAAAAGTACAGGATAGGAAGTTTCAACTCATGGCAGTGAAGAATGTTCTGGTAATTATAACTTTCTTCTTCTAGAAATATTCAAGTAAACATGAGTTAACTCTTTGGGAAGGATGCTATGACAATGACTGCTTTGGATACCATATAGGATTTAATCATTCCTTTGTTTTTTAAAAAGTAAGTGCTGCTGTGCTACTGCAGATTTGGCATGGTGTATGCTAAGGTCAGTTTTGGGCATTTGAGTTTGAGGTGTCTATAGGACCTCTAGGTAGAGAAGTTTGTTCAAAAGAGTCATGACTGAGAGAACATCGATGAAAAGATCATGATGGCAATCACTGTCTTCTTACTGTTTTCCATTCATGGTACCCATTTCTCATAAACTTATGTGTTGATAGTGATAAACAAGACATATGCTCATGGAGCTTATAGATAAAGAACCTGAAAACTGAAGAATCTTTACAAAATGACCCGGCAACATCTTAAATTATCGTCTGCGTCAGCTGGATTGCTGCAGTGGAGCCAAGGGTTGCAATTGGATTATGAATTCTTGAGAAAACACCTTTGTGATAGATCTAAGATGAGTGACAACATATGCAGACCTTGAGGTTGATGAGAAAAAAAGACGTTCTGGTGGTGATTTCTTAGCCTAGAAAATAAAATGTTGGAGAAAGATTTTCAAGGTCTTTTTACTTATATTTTGCTTTATCCTCTTTTGCTATCCTTTCCGTTCATCTCTTAAATTTTCTTCCTTTTTAAATATCAGTATTATCAGTTCTTTTTTACATTTTATTTATGTATTTATCTTATTAGGATATAGTTAACTTACAAAGTTGTGTTAATTTCAGGCATACAGCAAAGTAAATCAGTTATACATATATCCATTCCTTTTCAGATTCTTTTCCCATATAGGTCATTACACAGTATTGAGTAAATTTCCCTATGCTATACAGTAGGTCCTTGTTACTCATCTATTTTATATATAGTAGTGTGTATATCAGTCCCAACCCCCTAATTTATTCTTCCCCCACCATGTTTCCTCTTTGGCAAACATAAGTTTGGTTTCAGAATCTTGGAGTCTCTTTCTGTTTTGTAAGTTCTGTTGTGTCATTTTAAAAATTAGATTCTATATGTTAGTGATCTCATATGATATTTGTCTCTGTCTGATTTCACTTAGTATGATAATTTCTAGGTTCATCCGTGTTGCTGCAAATGATATTATTTCACTCTTCTTTATGGCTGAGTAATATTCTGTTGTATATATGTACTTGCTCTTATTTATCCAACCCTCTCTTGATGGATGTTTAGGTTGCTTCCATGTTATGGCTATTTATGTAAATAGTGCTGCAGTGAACATTGGGATGCATGTATCTTTTCAAATTATGGTTTTTTCCAGATGTATACCCAGGAGTGGGATTGCTGGGTCATATGGTAGTTCTATATTTAGATTTTCAAGGATCCATCAGAAAGTCTACAAACAGTAAATGCTGGAGAGGTTGTGGAGAAAAGGAGCCCTCCTAAACTGTTGGTGGGCATGTAAGCTGGTGCAGCCGTTATGAAGAACAATATGGAAGTTTTGTAAAAAACTAAATATCAGTTCTTAAATAGAGATATTTCTTGATGAACAATTATTTTTTAGTATCTGTTTTTTTAAATTTGATAGAGTTCTTTGAAAAACTTACTGAAAATATAATATTGATATAACTTTAACACCCATAGATATCGAGAGGCAATTCAGAAGTGGGATGAAGCACTACAGTTAACCCCAAATGATGCTACCCTGTATGAGATGAAATCACAGGTAATGACTATGAAGAATTTCACTTTGGTTATAAAATTGCACTGTTTGTCTGGTGAGCAATGATGAACCAAAAGAGCATTTCCTCCCGTTTTCTTTTTCAAATATAGTTTATTTAAGAAAGACGTATGTCACCATATTATTTATGACTCTTCTTTATGCATCAAATTTGAAATTTGTTTGCCTTCACAATGAAGTTAACTTTAATTTCAACCTAACTGTGGGTAAGATATGAGCAGATGCATATCTTTTAAAAAGTCACCTGTGATCACTTAAATAAATGAAATGTGTTTAGCTTTCCTTGGAAATTAATTGTAGTGGATTTAGCAATAACTTAGTCTCTTCAGAATGAGGATGGATCAGATTTTTTTTGTCTTTTTTTGGCTGCCACAAGGCATGTGGAGCTCCCAGGCCAGGGATCAGATCTGAGCCGTAGTTGCGACCTAAGCCACAGCAGTGGTAATGCTGGATCCTTAACCCACCATATCCTGGGGATCAAACCTGCATCCCAGCACTCCCAAGATGCCGCTGATCCCAAGTGCCACAGCGGGAATTCCTGGATTGGATTTTTTTTTTGGCCTGCAGTCATGGGATATGGAGGTTCCCAGGCCAGGGGTCGATTCGGAGCTGCAGCTGCTGGCCTACACCACAGCCACAGTGATGCCAGATCTGAGCTGTGTTTGGGACACCTATACCACAGCTCATGGCAATGCTGGATCCTTAACCCATTGAGCAAGGCCAGGGATTGAATCCACATCTTCATGGATACTAGTCATATTCATTACCCCAAGCCACAACAGACACTCCTTGGATTGGATTTTAGATGATGCCGTTTCTCCAAAAATGTCTGAGTCCTTAGTAAAAGGTCAGAATAGACTCAATTTATTAATAGTTTAAAAATAACATTTGTACTTAAAAATGCATTTATTATATTTTGTGGGAAAGTTCATAAAGAAAACTTCTAAGCACTTGTATTAGGTTATCCAAGAGACTTTAAAAATCTCAAACAGAACATTAAATGTACTTTTATCAGGGAGTAGTTGCAATTCAGACTTGATCTACAAACTGACAACCTTCAGATGATGATCCCAAACAGGGCACATCCCTTTCCAGCTCTGATTTTAGTTTGCCGGGAAAAACTCAAATAAAATATGTCCACTGAATGAAGTGCTTTAAGGACCTTGGATAAGTCTTTCATTTTCAGCCTTGAATATGTTTGTATATTAAAGGTAGGATTTGTGACAAGCGGTGTGAAATGAGTTGTTTAATTTGGAACCTGATAGGAGTTGCCTTGTGGCTCAGTGGAAACGAATCCTACTTGTATCCATGAGGATGCGGGTTCAATCCCTGGCCTCACTCAATGGGCTATAGATCTGGTGTTGATGTGAGCTGTGATTTAGGTTGCAGGAGTGGCTTGGATCTGGCTTTGCTGTGGCTGTGACGTAGGCCCGCCGCTGCAGTTCCAATTAGCAGTTCCAATTAGTTCCTAGCCTGGAAACTTCCATATGCCACAGTTGCCACCCTAAAAAGCAACAACAACAACAACAAAAAAATGGAACCTGATAATGCTGGTTGTGTCACAAATCTTGTGAAATACAAATGGTCCCAAAGATTATAGATAAAATCCAGCCCTTTCTCATAAATTGAAGTGGAGGGGTCTGGACCTCCCTGATTTTTCTGGTTTGTATGATTTGAAGAACTTGGTTTTGGGGAGACTGGTGGAATGTTTAAATGATATTTTTAGCAGAAAGATGTTTGCTAGGGACAGGATGGGTGGTTGAACGAATTTAAATTTACCTAGTTTGACAGCAGTACCTGGGGTTCCCTAAAAACCACATTGTAAGTAGAATAAATAGAAGGGGAATTGAGAGTTCAAAGAGCTCTGAGCCACCATGGCCAGAATATGGCCACCTGGTTTTGACCAGATGAACAGTAGGGTTCAATAATTGAAAAAGGAATAGTTAATATTTTTCAGTTTGTTTTAGGAGTAGGAAGAATATAATTTCTAACCCTGACTAGCAGAGGAGGGAGTCAGCACCACTGATTTACAATGTTTACCAGACTAAAAATATATTTTTAAAATGAAAAGAGTTGTTTATATATGATTATCCATTTTTTGGCTAGTGTTTAGTTTGCTCATTTATGAATATGAATGATGGGTTTTGTTTCTTCTTTTTGGCTTTAGGTCCTAATGTCTCTTCATGAAATGTTCCCAGCAGTTCATGCTGCAGAAATGGCTGTCCAGAGAAATCCACATTCGTGGGAGTCTTGGCAAACTTTGGGGCGTGCTCAGCTTGGATTAGGAGAGATAGTCTTGGTAAGGAAGTCAGAGTATTACAGTGATGACATTTTGTTTTGACATATTTTTGATCAGCTGAACCAAAAAGTAAATAGTCGTTTATCAAATCGACCCAAAAAAGTAAATAGCAAGTAACCTTTTGAAGGTATTAACCCATAAACACAGATCAAAGTTATTACCGAACATCTTTTTCCATTGCAAACATCAGTTATATCAGTGTCAGAATATTTTTCGAGTATTTGGCATCATGGGAATTAAAAAAAAAATGAACATGAAATGTTGGCATTTGATAAACCTTATTTAAATACAAAATAACTCTTAGCTTAATTCCTTGCATCATTAAATTTACCACATTATAAAGTGGTATTCATATCACCATGGAGACAAAACCACTAAAAGATTATGTTGAGGAAAGAAGAGTAGAATATGGCAGAGTAATGGTGATAAATATTTAGACTGAGGAGTTCCTGTCGTGGCTCAGTGGTTAACAAATATGACTAGCATCCACTAGAACCCAAGTTTGATCCCAGGCCTCACTCAGCGGGATCAGGATCCAGCATTGCTGCGAGCTGTGGTGTACGTTGCACATGTGGCTTGGATTCCGTGTTGCTGTGGCTGTTGCGTAGGCTGGCAGCTACAGCTCCAATTCAACTCCTGGCCTGGGAATCTCCATATGCCACAGGCGTGGCCCTAAAAAGACAAAAGAAAAAATTATTTAGATTGAAAAGGGGCTTGTGGGGGGAGAAATAGGGAAGGGTAGAAGCTTATGAAAATGAATACATTTCATTGTATAAAATTTACTATAAACTGGTACTTAATGCATTTCTAAGCTTGTCTGGACTATGCCTTGTAGGTAGCAAAGGCTAAGTAGGTCAGAGTTGACTGTGAGAATTGTCCTGTTTTGTTTTTGTTTTGACTGGGCCATGTATACCCAACTTAATTTTTTAAAAAGTGTTTGCAAATCTAATATAGTGGTGCCAAATTTCCTCTTTGTCCTTAAATAAATTGTGATTTTTTATGCTTTTATTAGCCTTTTATAGTTAAAAATAAAACAAAACCAGGAGTTCCCGTCATGGCTCAGCAGAAACAAATCTGATCAGTACCCATGAGGATGCAGTTTCCATCCCTGGCCTTGTTTAGTGGGTTAAGGATCCGGAATTGCTGTGAGCTATGGTATAGGTCACAGATGTGGCTTGGATCCCGCATTGCTGTGGCTGTGGTGTAGGCCAGCAGCTACAGTTCCGATTCAGCTCCTAGCTCGGGAACTTCCATATGCCACAGGTGCGGCCCTAAAAAGCAAAATAAAATAAAATAAAATAAAAATAAATGAATAAATAAAGACATTATTGGGTCAACTGACAAAACTGAAACACAAATGGTAAATTAAATGAAAATAGTGTATCACCATTAATAGAAAAAAATAAAGCAAAACCAAATAAAACCCCAAAAACTTTCTTTAAAGGCTAAAATTATTGGTAAATCCTGAATTTAACTTTATTAATGACTTTAGTAAGTTGTACATAACTTAGATTTTTTCTGATACTCTTACATCATTATTTCTGATTATCAAAAAATGTTTGTCAGATTCTCAGAGATGCTAAGGAATTTTGGTGAGAGAAGAATTGATTAAAGTGGAGTTCCTGTCATGGCTCAGCAGAAAGGAATCTGACTAGCATCCATGAGGACACAGGTTCAATCCCTGGCCTTGCTCAGTGGGCTAAGGATCTGACATTGCTGTGAGGTGCAGTGTAGGTTACAGGTGTGGCTTGGATCTGGTGTGACTGTGGCTGTGGTATAGGCTGGCAGCTACAGCTCCGATTTGACCCCTAGCCTGGGAACCTCCATATGCCACGGGTGTGGCCCTAAAAAGATAAAAAAAAAAAAAGAAAAAAAAATTTTTGAAGTAAAGTAACTTAAAAATGATAATCTGAAATAAGATTCCAGTGGTAGAAACCAGTTTAACCAAAGTTTGTTTTCTTTCCTTGCCATTTAAAGCATAGTCATCTTTCTTCTTCTTTTATTTTTTTTGGGGGGGGGGTCTTTTTAGGAATTCCCATCTTTTTTTTTTTTTAATCTGAAGACTAAAATTGCATCAGAGTTGGGAAAAAGAAACTAATTTAGTTTTCTAGTAAGTTAACAGCAATATAAAAGTCTATCCATAATAATTTTTATCAATTTCTCCTTTATTAAAAACTTAAAATCATTATCTGTTTTGCTAAAAGTGCCTGTGGTAATGGAAAAAAAATTTCCAGGACATAATATTTAACAAGATTGTCCTATAAAGAAAGAAAATATACCACAGGAGAGACAACAAAGATACTTTGAATCAACCAATAAAAGTAAAATTATTCAATATTTTAAGTTTTTAAAGTAAGAGTACCAGTTCAACTGTTGTTTTTTTTCCCTTGATACATTTCTTTCTATTGTGAAATTCTTGGAGGAATTAAAAATATTTTCCCCTATTTAATACAACTTTAGGGCTCTACTTGAAAAAAGTCTAAATTTATAATTTTTATGTAAACTTAAGCTATTCTTTTGAAACACTAGAATAGTTAAAAAATAGCTACACAATGTCATGATGAAGGGGTACTATAAAAATAAAAGCAAGCAAATTTTCTAACATCTAAGAATTCTTAATATATGTATACAGTGGGAAAAAAACATAAGAAAATACCAGATAAGGAGTTCCCTTCATGGCTTAGCAGTTAAAAAGCCTGACTAGGATCATAAGGATGCGGGTTCAATCCTTGGCCTCACTCATGGATTAAGGATCCATCATTGCTGTGAGCTGTGGTGTAAGTCATAGACACAGCTTGGATCCCCTGTTGCTGGTGAAGGCTGGCAGCTGTAGTTCTGATTCGACCCCTAGCTCGGAAACCTCTATATGCTGCAGGTGCAGCCTTAAAAAGTGGAAAAAAAAAAAAGAAAAAAAAGAAAATACACACATCAGTAGAACAAGCAGTAAATTAAAAGTTTGACATATCTCTATGAGTAATTATTTAGATTTTTAGCAGGGTCGAGTGTATATGTTGGAAAATCGTTACAGGCTTTGTCTGTTCTTCATTTTCTAATTCTTTGAAGTGTAAAAAGCTATGCCGAGGGTGTGGCCCTAGAAAAGACCAAAAAACAAACAAACAAACAAACAAAAACTTTAAAGGTTTTTTTACTTGAGATCTTTCTTTTTAACATAGGCATTTATCATTAAAAACTTCCTACTTAGTTCTGCTTTTGCTGTATCCTAGAGTATCTATAGGTTATATTTTCATTTTTATTTGTCTTCAGATACATTCTGTTTTCTCTTTTGATTTCTTTTTTTTTTTAAATTTTTTTTCTTTTTTTTAGGTCTACACCTGTGGCATATGGAAGTTCCCAGGTGAGGGGTCAAATCAGAGCTACAGCTGCCAGCCTACACCACAACCACAACAACACCAGACTGGAGCCACATTTGTGACCTACACCACAGCTCACAGCAACGCCAGATCCTTAACCCACAGAGTAACCCAGGAATCGAACCCGTATCTTCATGGGTACTAGTTGGGTTCGTTTCCACTGAGCCACACCAGGAACGCCTTGATTTCTTTTTGATTCACTGGTTTTTCAAGAATATGCTGTTTAATTTCCACATATTTGTAAATTTTCCCAGTTTCCATCTTGATTTCTAATTTTATGCCATGGTAGTCAAAAAAGATACTTGGAGTGTCTTTAAGACTTGTTTTGTGATCTAAGATGTGATCTATCCTGGAAAATGTTCCCTGTGTTCTTGAGAATAGTGTGTAATTCTGTTGCTGTTGGATAAAACATTCTATATATGACTGTTAGGTCCCTTTGGTCTGTAGAGTTGTTCAGGTCTTCTGTTTCCTATTGATTGTCTGTCTGGGTGTTCCATCCATTAGTGAAAATAGAGTATTGAAGTCTTCTTTAATACTTTATTGCTATTTCTTTCTCCCTTCAGTTCTGTCATTGTTTACTTTATATTCTTAGGTGTTCTGATGTTGGGTGCATATATATTTATAATTGTTACATGTTTCTGATGAATTGACCCTTTTATTATTATACAATGTCCCTGTTTCCTGTGACGTTTAAGACATATTATCAGTATTATGATCTAAACTATTGGCTTCAAAGGTGTGCATTCCTAGTATCCTTCTGATTATGAGTTATCTCAGGAAATTCCCAGTTTCATATGTTTGCTCATCTGCAGAAGCTGAACAATGCATTTGCCTTGTTCCAAACTATAATATCAGTACCTCTGTATTTTTCATGAAATATAAATTTTATTAATTCAGCACCTTTTTCATGTCTTAGAATGCCTCATGGGCGTAATCATGAAGATCAGTTTCTTTTGTATTGTGGATAAAGAAGTTTACATGATGATAAAGATTTTTTGCCTTGATACTGGGACACAGTACCTCCATTTAAATGTACTTTTTAGACTTCATCAACAATTTTTCAGCCACTTTCTTTCACACTATGACTTTTTTTTAAATTGTAACTATCATCTAGTGGTTAGAGCACAGATCTAACTTCCATCTTTACAGTCCAATATGTTGAGAAAGAAAAAAAAATGAGAGAGATGTGGATATTATGTATTACATTAAATACACTCATTTTTAAAACTAAGCAAACAAAAACTCTGACACTTTCTCCCTCCTAGGCAATTCGAAGTTTTCAAATAGCCCTTCATATCTATCCAATGAACCCTGAAATCTGGAAAGAAGACCTTTCTTGGGCAAGAACGCTCCAGGAGCAGCAGAAGGTAGCACAGAGGATTAAAAAAAGTGAAGCACCAACAGAAGTAACACATTTCTCACCAAAGTCAATTCCTGATTATGACTTTGAAAGTGATGAGATTGTTGCTGTTTGTGCAGCTATTGCTGAAAAACAGAAGACAGTTTCAGCAAATAAAACAATGGTTATCGTGTCAGCTTCTGGGACTGTAGAGACTGTGACTGAGACGGAAGATGGTGCTGCGCCGCCAGATGGCTCTGTTTTTATCAAAGCCCGATGAAGCCCAGCAGGAGTCATTGGAATCTGTCTTTGATTTTGCCACTTGAGGTTTTAGGCATGGGGGCATTTACTGTGGAGAAACAGGGCAAAACTCCTGTTTATAAATAGGTTTCTCAGATGAGCCATAGAAAAACTAAATTGAGGAATTATTGTATAGTGTTTGGACTATACTTTGTTAAGTTATGATTTCCTCCTAAGATTAAAATTCTGAGTACAATATTTGGTTAATAAGCTTAAATAACTTAATGCAAATATATGAGTGAACGCTTTTCAAAGACACAACCTGAACAGTAAATTCTCGATAGTGCATAACTTGACCACCAGTGTTATTAAAATGTTGACTTGTTGACTTTTGCTTTATGATAAAGGAGGTAGGTGATTTCTTTCCCTGATAGAAATGTACTGTTACTACTCACTCTTCTGTTTTTCTTGCATCATTAGAGTAAGACTCTCACAAAGCTTGAGCCTTTTTGATACTCATTTTGATTCAAAGTTGTTATTTGGTTATACATAGAATCTTTGAAAGTTTGGCTGAAAATGCATGCAAATGCGTACATGCTGAACATTTTCTGAATTTTCTCTGAATTCCGATTTGTGCTTTTGCTTATGTTTTAACTTTAAAATTATAACAATGGTTGATGCCACTTTCAGTATTTGTGAGATGTATAAAGTACTGATAAATATCAGAATGATGGTTTTATTTTTTTTTAATTATTACAGTAGATAGCAAGTCACTTTTAAGATGTACATTTTTAAACAAGTAGCTCTTATATATGCATCAAAACAAATTGCACTGCTAATGTCCCAGTCAAAAGCAGTATTTTCTTTTCCCTTTTTTTTTGTTTTTTTTTGTTTGTTTTTAGGGCTGCACCCAAGGCATACGGAGGTTCCCAGGCTAGGGGTCAAATCAGAGCTACAGCTGCTGGCCTGTGCCACAGCCACAGCAAGTCGGGTTCTGAGCCACATCTGCGACCTTCACCAGTGCTCACAGCAGTGCCAGATCCTTAACCCAGTGAGCAAGGCCAGGGATCAAACCCACATCCTCATGGATGCTAGTTGGATTTGTTTCTGCTGTGCCACAACAGGAACTCCTTCTTTTCCTTATTTTTAAAAGATTAAAAACCTTTAAAGTTCTTAACTTATCCCTTGCTTATAACTTTTCAGCTGATATTTTAGAATTCCTTTTCCAAATAATTTTCCTGGAACTACTCAGTGAAATGAGAAACAATTATAATTATATCTAAATAGCTAAATTATATCTTTCTAAAAATTAAAAGAAGAGATGTTATTAAAGTGCCAGTGAGTGAATACTTTAGGCACAACATAAATAGAAACTGAAATGTGATTTATGGTTCAATTCCATGAGTAGAAAAGGACATATTGAAGAATATATTTCATTGAAAGTTCATAGTCACATCCACAAATCAATACTGTCATTGTAATGTTAATTATTATTTTTATACAACATATATTGAAGTACAGTTATATAGAACTGCTGGCACTGTTAATTCTGACACTCAGGAAGCTGTAATTGGTGTAAAATTAATTTCATCCTTGTTAGAGATGAAGTAAGATACTTTATTGTAAGGAAGCTTACCTTTCTATCTTGGAGCATGTATGTAATGGTCTATGTTTTTGTCAGATGATTTAGAGAACATTTCCTTTAGTGGAATAATTACCTCTTTTTTTCAGATTTGGAGAGGTTAGCACTTGTCTTGAAAAGCATTATATTTTTCCCCAAAGTTATATCAGCCAGTTAGCTCTGGTCCAGAGAGGTTAGTTTTAGAAAGATCCAAAAAAACCCACAGATATTAATTATATTTTATTTTGGTTAATAAAGAATACTCAAAGGATAGGTAGTTGGGTATCTATAGGAGTGAGCTCTTACCATTTTGTATGTTGTTTTGAGTAACGGGTGTTTGTTTATTGTATTATTTGTGAACAAATACTTTTTTTTTCACCTTTTAAAGATTTGCCTATTGTTTTGTGTTGCTAGCTTTAAAAAAATTTGATTTATTTAATTTCTTTCTCATGTAAAAATAAAATATGTAAAGCACCTTGTATGGTGTCTTGCACGTGAAATACTCAGTATATGGTATTTCTGTGAAGAACTTGAATTAGTTTTGAGTTACTTAACCTTACTTTCTTCTGATTTTAAGAAAGGAGGAAAGCTTCTTTGTAATCTTTTGCTTATCTGAAAGTGAGAAGTCACTACTACCTTTTTTTTTTTTTCTTTTTAGGACCACACACATGGCATATGGAAGTTCCCAGGCTAGGGGTCAAATTGGAGCTGTAGCTGCTGGCCTATGCCACAGCCACAGCAATGCGGGATCCAAGCCGTGTCTGCGACATATACCACCACTCACAGCAATGCTGGGTCCTTAACTCACTGAGAGAGGCTGGGGATCGAATCCATATCCTCATGGATTTTAGTCAGGTTCCTAACCCACTGAGCCACAATGGGAACTCCAAAAGTCACTACTTTCGATATCATAGGACAGATGGCCATCGCTTGGTGATTAATCTTGGTATAAGTTCTACACCTCAACCCAAAAGAAGCAAGACCCTGGATGGAGTGCATGTAGCTACTAGGTCTATTGATGAACCTACTGTTTCCTCTGTATTGACATGGGTAGGCAGGTTAGTCTCTTCCTTATTTAGAGATTAGATATATGATGTTTTAGATGCAAGATGAAGGAGAGAAAGAAATAGTGAATTATGGAGAGGAAAGGCAGCTCATTTCTTCAGGCCTGAAAAGATCCTTAGTTTATACTCTTATGTACATGAAAAGAAAAATACATATATTATTTTATAAGGATGTGACTACTGATAGATCTTTTTTTCTTTTTCTTTTTTGGCTGCCCCACAGCATATGGAGTTCCCAGGCCAGGGATCAGATCTGAGCCACAGTTGTGATGTACACTGCAGCTGTGGCAAAACTGGATCCTTAACCCACTGCTGAGTGGGGGATCAGACCTGCATCCCAGTACTCCAGAGACGCCACTGACCCACTCTGCCATAACAGGAACTCCCTGATAGATCTTTACTAAGCTTTCTAACTGTAATAGCAAATTCTTGTGAATCTGAAAGAAAGATAATTTATGATATTGATACAATTAAAAATATTTAATATACTTTCTGAAATACTAAACACAAGTTATATTGAATATAATTTGAATGATTCTTATTTTAAAATTTTATGGCATAAACGCTCATTAGAGCACTACACATCCAGACCATACCTGAGAATTTGAGAATCATGTATTATTCTCAGGACAACAGGTTCTTAGATTATAAACATTGAAAAGTCGTGCAAGGTATAGATCACAGAACCTAGATCTACTTTAATTGGGGCCTACGTACAAAATTTTATGGTAGTCTAAGTATGCTGTCAGCTTTTAAATTGATGTTATATGTCAAAACTGTAGTGAAGGCTTTAAATTAAAAGCTTCGTCTCGGAATGCTAGAATTTCCATGGTTATAACTGATCAGTATAGCCCTTTTAGTTTGAAAATTATGCTTTATGTAATGATGTCAAAAACTTGCCTCACTCTCTTTCCCAGCAGTAGGAAATTGTCATTCATTTCTTTAATTTCAGCTTCATGAGTCAGAAACCCTTCTAAATTGATTTAGGATTTTGACTTCGTGACATACATGTATCTAAGTGAGTTCTACGTTGACACAAGAACCATAGCACTATAATTATCGTCAAATCAATGGGCGTATTAAGTGTGTTTTTCCTGAGATATCATTAAACTGATGGTCTATTTTGTAATCGATGACATTGTAGGATTGAGAAAGTATTATTTTTTAACCAGTGATAAAATACACAAATCTGTAAATGATTTACCCATTACCAAAGGAAGTTAAAATGAAATATGTCACTTTAGCCACATGTAATTAAATATGCCCACTTGAATGGAAGAGAAGGGGTGGTCCTATAGCTGTGTACCATGAATTGTGCCTTAATGTGTGCTGTGTGTGAACTTCACCTGCTATGTGTGCCAAGGTGGAAGAAAGGGTAAAAAAATGCTTATCTTAAGCTAGTCTTTGTTGGGAAGGCAGAGGATGGGCATGGCTTTTTTTCCACAGTGCTGCTTTGGACATCTGTTAACCAAGGAATTCCAGTCTCTCTTCCCACCTCCTCAGTAAAGGGAGTTTAGGATAAAGAACTGGACATACAAACCCCTTTCTCCCTTTTTTTCTCCAGATGTGTCATGCCTGGATAGAGCCTATGTTGTGGGCTCTTGTCAGAAATAATATGTTTTGCAGTGAAGGCGCTCTGCCACTGCAAGGGGAGACCTGTAGTTGTGCAGGAAGGCCCATGCCTTGGTGAGCAGGTCTAATTCTGGCTTTGATATTAGGTGGCCCTTGTTGGCTCAAACCCAGATTACATCCACTTAGACTTTTTCAGCAATAAATCTGACATTAAATCTTTGCATGACTTTTTGTCTCTCAAGTGGCTCAAAGTCAGAAGGGGAAAGGGGGTGTTATTTTTATGACTCTGCAAACCCCAACAAAGATTAGTGCAGATTGTATTTCGAAGTAAGCCTGAGACAAAAACAAATTGGGAATTTCTAATTTTATATTTTTTTAAAATCATGGAAATTCTATTGAAAATGGGTCATGTTAATGACAAGGCAACATGCAAACATTTGTTCAGGATATTTAAAAGGTCTACTGCCTGGGCATTGTGATAGACCACAATATTGACTCTAGATTTCATTTGAAAGAAAGAATATGTAACAATATCTCTGCCCATCTTGTCTTTCTTAAGAGTGTAATGTATATGTAATAAAATGTACTCATTATAAGTTTACAGTTTGAAGAGTTTTGACAAGTGTGAATATCCTCACCATTATCAATAGGTAGAATATTTCCATCACCCAGAAAGTTCTCAAATGCTCATTTGTAGTCACTTCCCTCCACCCCAACAACCAGCACTATTCAACTAATTTGCTTTCTGTGGCTATAGATTTGACTTTTCTAGAATTTCTAGTAAATAGATATAAAATATATATTCTTTCTGAGCTTTTTCACTCAGCCTAATTCTATTAAAATCCGTCCATGTCGAAATTCTTCCATGCTCTTATACATATGAGTAGTATGTTCCTTTTTATTGCTGAGCATTATTCTGTTGTATGGTTATACCACAATTTGTCACTATTCATATCTGTTGATAGACAGCTAGGTTGTTGATAGACATCTGCATTTTGATCTATTATGAATAAAGCTGCTATGTACATATGCCGTAAATCTGTGTGTGGATCTATATTTAAGTACCTGGGGGTGGAATTGCTAAGTTTTATGGTGCATATATATGTGTAGCTTTAGAGGAAACTGAAACTTCCAAAGTACTGGTACCATTTTGCATTCCAACAAGCAGTATATTAAAAAAGTTTCATATCCTTGTCAATGCTTGGCATTGCTGTTGCTTTTCATTTTAGTGACTTTAGTGGATGTATAATGGTATTCAATGTGGTTTTAATATGCATTTCCCCGATGATGTTGAGCATCTTTTCAAAAGCTTATGTGACATTTGTATATCTTCTTTTGGAAGTGCTTTTTCAAATATTTTGTCCATTTTTTTATTCAGGTTATCTTATTGAGTTCTAAGGATTTTTCTATATTCTGAATAAAAATTCTGATATGTATGTATTACGAATATTTTGTCCCCATCCATGGCTTGCCTTTTTCTTAATGATACCTTTTGAAGAGTAGAAGTTGGTTATATTTTTTGTGTGCCGAGAAATATGTGCTTACTCAAAGATCAGAAAAATTTTCTGTTTTCTACTAGGAGTTTTACAGTTTTAGCTTCTATATAATTGCGTCTGTGATTCATTTCAAATTAATTTTTATGTAATGTATGAGGTAAAGTGATAGATTCATTTTTTTAAATTTTAAGTTATTCAAATACTATTCATTAAAACAACAACAACAACAAAAAAAACAACTATCCTTCACCATGTATTTAAGGGTCTGCCTTGAGTTCTGGAGTCTGTTGCACTGATCTATATGTCTATTCTTTAGCCAGTTCCACACTGTCTTTTAGTCTTAAAAACCAGGGTGATTTTCCCAACTTTGTTCTTTTTTTTTCTGTAAGAATTGTTTTTACTGTTTTAGTTTCATTCATATGCGTTTTAGAATTATTTGTCTCTACATCCTGATCTGCTGGGATTTTGACTGGAATTATTGACTCTGTATATCAGTTTGGGAAGAATTCCTGTCTTAACAGTATCCCATTTTGTTTGTTTGTTTTGTCTTTTTAGGACCACACCCATGGCATATGGAAGTGCCCAGGCTAGGGGTCAAATTGGAGCTGCAGCTGCTGGCCTATGCCATAGCCACAGCAATGCTGGATCCTTAACCCACTGAATGAGGCCAGGGATTGAACCTAAATCCTCAGAGACACTTTCGGGTCCTTAATCTGCTGAGCAACCTCCTGTCATTGTTTTAGATCTTCAATTTCTTAGGAATGTTTTTTAGTTTTCTGTCAATAAGTCTTCCCTATACTTTTTGGTGAGTTTAATCCCTGAGTATTTCATATTTTTGATTCTGTGAAAAGTGTTTTTAAAATTTCATTTTGCAGTTTGATACTATTACATAGAAATATAATTGATTTTTGCGTACTGACCTTGTAGCCCACAATCTTGATTATTCATTTATTAGTTGCATTAACTTTTTTGTGGATTCTTTAAGCTGTTCTGCACATATTATCATGTTGTGAATGAAAACTGAGCACCTTTTATTTCCATCTCTTGCCTTATTACACTGGCTAGAATCCCCACTACACTGTTAAATAGAAGCTGCGAGAATGGACATTCTTGCTGTGTTTCTAATCTTTCACTATTAAGTTTTATGGTAGCTGTAGTTTTTATATGTGTCCTTTGTTAAATTGAGGAAGTTCTTTTCCCTAGTCTGCTGAGAACTTTTTATAGTGCATCCACCAGAATATCATATGATTTTTCTCTTTTATTCTGTTAATATGATGAATTACATGTATTTTTCTTTTCAAAATTGTAATTAGGTATTACCAAATAAAGTAATAAACAATTCTCAAGTTAGAGTGCAAAATGAAAGCACCTTATTATTTTAAAGGTGCAAAAGCAAGAAAATACAACATAAATTTATCCACATTTTAAATAGTTGCTGGTTTGGTGGGAAGATGCCATTTTAAAACCTTTTCAATAGAAAAATGATTTATAAATCAGTTTACAGAAGATGAAAAAAATCAATGTTTAATACCAACTTTAATTATAAATAACTGAAAAGAAAATTGTCCTCTCTCCTGTGTTTGCTCCACTACTTCTGCTCTTTGCCTTTTGGAGAAAAATATTGCATTGTAAGGCTGCCATCTTTTTGTACAAGGACAA
The DNA here is from genome assembly GCF_016906955.1 of Phacochoerus africanus. NCBI lineage: Eukaryota > Metazoa > Chordata > Mammalia > Artiodactyla > Suidae > Phacochoerus > Phacochoerus africanus. The sequence continues at coordinate 54,410,927 of NC_062544.1, forward strand.
GGATCGAAATCTTCCTTAATGTAATCTTTTTCCATACAAGTCTGAGTGGAAGGAAAACCAGCTTCCCAGAGACTCTCGGTGTGTCGGATGGAATGTAGTAGAATTGGTGTCTTGAGCAGGAAGCCAACTTCTCTTTCTTCCGCTGGGAAATCTGCATAATAAATTTTACATTCCTTACATGTTGTGTTCAAACAATTTTCTTCTCTTCTTTTTCCCGAACCACCTCGATTTGAGGAAAATTTTGTGAGCTAGTCTCTCATCATCTTTAAAGTATGGCTCCACAAATGCTTTCTGTTTGACTTTATGTTGTTTATGACCATGAGTGTTTGGTTTCTTTGTAGTAGCTGATAATTTCTTATCTTCATCTGATACTTGTGGGAGGTTATCTGCCAAACAGGATTCATATTCTTCATGTATAGTCCGATCAAACATATCTTCCAGGCTATTATTGTTCATTTTTTTTTATTGTCATTTGGACTTTTTTCTCCCTTCTGCTCTTGCTTCTTCATTTTAAAAGCATAATTTCACTAACCAAGTGAAACAGTCCATGTCCGATATCTCTCCTGCTAATCTTGACTGACTACCATCCTTTGTATCCATTTTGGTAATATCCATTTTATACTGAGAAATTTCTGCTCCTGGATATATACTCCACCGGCTATTTTCAAAGGGTATACATCTTGGCTTTTTTGTAGAGACTTTGTTTAAGCAATTCTACACGGATTTATGGAAAAACTGATGCGAGTTCATGTGCTCTGTGGACTGACCAGGTTTTTTGTTTGTTTTTTGCTTTTTAGGGCCGTACCCAAGGCATATGGAAGTTCCCAGCCTAGGGGTGGAATTGAAGCTATAGATGCCAGCCTAGCCACAGCCACAGCAATGCCAGATTCGAGCCACATCTGCGACCTACACAGCATCTCACGGCAACACTGGATCCTTAACCCCCTGAGCAGGGCCAAGGATCGAACACGCATCCTCATGGATACTAGTCAGGTTCATTACCCCTGAGCTATGATGGGAACTCATTAGGTTTATGCTGTGGATGACTGCAAGACTTTGTTGAAGTTTTCTCGGTTCATTTGCACACCCAGAGTGCTCCACTTTAGTGTGTTTTTGTTCCATGTATCGGATGTGAAGTTTCTCCTTTCTTCATCCCCAGTTAGCACCAGAAAATAAAAAGGCTGTTATTGGTGAATCTGCAATTAGATATTCCTCAGATTCAAGATCAGCTGCTTGATGTTGCTGATCATTCTCAGTTTTCTGCTGCAGCTGTTCAGAGAGCTTTTTATTTTCTTCCTGTAGAGTATTCTTTTTATTCATAAGCTCTGTGATAAGTTTAAGATTCTGCTGCTGAATATTTTCACAACTCTTGCTGTTTTCTTCTGTATGTGTTCTTCCGTTATGCATAGCAATCCCACATAATCCTGCTCTTAATTGATCTTCTAAAATTTTAATGGTTTCATGAAGAACTTTCCATTGCTCTCTCAGCTGTTGATTTTTGGTGAAGAATTCTTCTAGTCTTTGTGCATCTAAAATTAATTCCTTTTTCAGTTTGGTTACTTCTACTTGTACGCCTTGTGCTCCTTTGTCATGATACTCCTTTAGTTTTGTCCAAAGATCCTTAAAGTCATTAGATACATCTGCAGAACTAGAGCTTCCACAACTGCTTCCCTAGACATTCATCTTCAGTTGCCTAGTGTTTTCTGATCTTTTCTGTTATATCATGTATGTCTGAAGTTGTCTTTGGCCAGTTTAAATAAGGCTTGCAAGGTTGCCTCAAGATCCCGGAATGCTGGCAGCAGGGAAGGGAGCATGCTCTGGGGCTGTGAAGAGATGGTCCCTGTTTGCTTTTCTCCTCTTTCCCTCACTAATCTGCCAATCCCCCAGTGGCAAAGCAGCCCCCTCAGGACAGCCCGACATGTAATTTTCAAATGTCAAATCAACTGCATTTCTGGGCTAAAATAAACCTTATTTAGTTATGATGGATTATCCTTTTAAAGGTCTTTTTGATTCAATTTGGTAATATTTTATTAAGGATTTTTACATCTATGTTCATGAAAAATATTAGACTGTACTTTTTTGTAATTTTTTTTTTTTTTTTTTTTTTTTTTTGGTTCTTGAATCAGAGTAATGCTGACCTCATTAAAAACAAAGGTTGAGGGGAGTTCCCGTCGTGGCGCAGTGGTTAGCGAATCTGACTGGGAACCATGAGGTTGCGGGTTCGGTCCCTGCCCTTGCTCAGTGGGTTGACGATCCGGCGTTGCCGTGGGCTGTGGTGTGGGTTGCAGACGCGGCTCGGATCCTGCGTTGCTGTGGCTCTGGCGTAGGCCGGTGGCTACAGGTCGGGTTGAGCCCCTAGCCTGGGAACCTCCATGTGCCGCCGGAGCGGCCCAAGACATAGCAACAACAACAACAATAACAACAACAACAACAACAAAAAGACAAAAAAAAAAAAAAAAGGTTGAGGGAGTTCCCGCTGTGGCTCACCAGGTAATGAAACCTACTAGTATCCATGAGGATGCTGGTTTGATTCCTGGCTTTGCTCAGTGGGTTAAGGATCTAGCATTGCCATGAGCTATGGTGTAAGTCGCAGATGCAGCTCGGATCCCAAGTTGCTGTGCCTGTGGTGTAGGCTGGCAGCTGTAGCTCTGATTCGATCCCTGGCTTAGGAACCTCTATGTGCCACGGTGCAGCCCAAAAAAGACAAAAAAAAAATTTAGAAAGCCGAAAAAAATAAAAAGATAAAGGTTGAAAAATATTTCCACCTACTTTTTTCTCAAAGAATTTCTATTGATGTGTTATTTTATTCAGTAGCGTTTAATAGAAGTGTTCAATACAAGTGTTGTCACCAAGACCTAGCATTTTCTCTTGGTGAAGGTTTTATTTTATTTTATTTTATTTTGTCTTTTGTCTGTTGTTTGTTGTTGCTATTTCTTGGGCCGCTCCCGCGGCACATGGAGATTCCCAGGCTAGGGGTTGAATCAGAGCTGTAGCCACCGGCCTACGCCAGAGCCACAGCAACGCGGGATCCGAGCCGCGTCTGCAACCTACACCACAGCTCACGGCAACGCCGGATCGTTAACCCACTGAGCAAGGCCAGGGACCGAACCCGTGACCTCATGGTTCCTAGTCAGATTCGTTAACCACTGCGCCACGACGGGAACTCCTTGGTGAAGGTTTTAAATTACAAATTAATTTTCAAAAATAGCTACAGTGGGAGTTTCTGTCGTGGCTCAGTGGTTGATGAGTCCAACTAGGAACCATGAGGTTGCAGGTTCGACCCCTGGCCTTGCTCAGTGGGTTAAGGATCCGACATTGCCGTAAGCTGTGGTGTAGGTTGCAGATGCGGCTGGAATCCCGTGTTGCTGTGGCTCTGGCATAGGCTGGCAGCTACAGCTCCAATTAGACCCCTAGCCTGGGACCCTCCATACGCTGTGGGTGCAGCCCTATAAAGACAAAAGACTAATAATAATAATAATAATAATAGCTGTAGTGTAGAACTTGTCAATTGTGTTACATCAAGTGATAGTATGCGTTGATTAAACTAGGATCCAAAAAAGAAAAATCTCTGCTCTTTGCATTGTTATGTCTCTTAGTCTTTATAATCTGTAGTTTCCCCTTCCTTTTTTCCCCTTGCAATTTATTTTAAAAAACTAAGTCATTTGTCCTTTAGAACTTTCCACTTTTTTTGGTTTTGTTTTGTTTTTGGTTTTTGGTTTTTTCTGCCTTTTCTAGGGCCGTTCCTGTGGCATAAGGAGGTTCCCAGGCTAGGGGTCCAATCGGAGCTGTAGCCACCAGCCTACACCAGAGCCACAGCAACTCGGGATCCGAGCCGCATCTGCAACCTATACCACAGCTCATGGCAACGCCGGATCCTTAACCCACTGAGCAAGGCCAGGGATTGAACCTGCAACCTCATGGTTCCTAGTTGGACTCATCAACCACTGAGCCACGACAGGAACTCCTGAACTTTCCACATTTTTATTGGTTTATTGCATCTCACCTAATGTCATTAATGTTCCTGTTTACCTACATTATCTATAAACTGGTTAGATTCCTTCAACCTTCTGACAAAAATACATCATGGGTGGCTTTAGGTACTTAGACTAGAAGCTAAATATTTATGGCTATTTCTTTCTACTTGTAATGTCAACAGCCATGGACTATTGCCTAGATCCATCATTTCATTAGAGGCTACAAAATGGTGGTAATTGTTGGACTTTTGCTACTAAAACCTTCCCCTCATCAACCATTTTGTTACCTTGGAAACAGTTTATGTAGTACAGGCAGTTTATGTTGTGGAGGCTTTGTTCTTTCCCTTGATTTAGCTCTTTTCAAGATCATAGGTTGGTTCTCTAGCACCTTTGGAAGGTGATGTTTTTGTTTTGTTTTTGTATCATTGTGAAGTCATGCTCATTGAGACATATATGTTTCAATCCCTGCAGTTATTATTTGTATTGATGTTGTGTACATCCTGAACTTCAGTAAATAAAGCCAAGTTCATTTTTTTCAAAAGGATTCTATCAATTTTTTATCCCACCAACAATGTATTAGAGTTTCTAAAGCATACTTGATATTTTCAGAACTATAAAATTTTTCCTTCTTTCCCTCCCTCCTCCCTTCCTTTCTTCCTTCCATTCCTTCTTTCTTTCATCTTTCTTTCCCAAGAGACATCCTAGAGCCCCCTCTCCTACTTCAGCCTGGTTTTACTGCATTCCGCCGCAGAGCTGCTGCCTTGAGTTCCTTTTCATCATTGTTCTTGGAAGTCTCTTTGCCTCTTGTATTGAGCTCAAGAAAGAGCAATCTTTACCTAATTGTTCAGATTTTAGTGTGTGGACTTGCCGTGGTTGAAAGTTGCTAGGACACAGGTATGTCTGGTGTGCTCCTCTGTCTTCCGTGGTGTAGAATGGGGTGGATGACCTGGAGGAGTAAATGTAAGGCTATGAATAAATGATAGTGACATACGGACAAAAAGACCAACCGTCTTTCTCCTTTTCTTCTTTTCCAAAGCACTTCCAGCCTAAGGTTAAAGCCCAAGGGGTGGCCCAGGGCAGCTCCAGGGTAAACAATAGGGTTAAATGTACTCTTGCTGAGTCTCTTTTTCTCTGGTTCCATTTCTGGTATACCTGGAGGGCAATCATGAGATCACACTTGCCGCATCTTAGACTCCAGTTTGGTGGTGATGGTGGTGGTGGTGGTTGTAGTGGGAAGGTAGTGGTGAGGCAGGGCTGGGCGTGGGTGGAGCAGAGGAAAGAGCAAACTTGATGGCTGGCTTTTTTCTGAAACTGTTACAAGTAGTTTGGGAAAACTGAACATTTTGTGTAATGCAGATGTTTGTGCATTAAAGTCTAAGGCCAAAGGCATATAACTAGCAGTATATACCACCATGCCTTGATTTTTCCATGGCCCTTCATGTTTGTGGCTCCAGTGAGAAACTGGAGAGGGGGGAGTTCCCGTCATGGCGCAGTGGTTGACGAATCTGACTAGGAACCATGATGTTGCAGGTTCAATCCCTGGCCTTGCTCAGTGGGTTGGGGAATCTGGCATTGCCGTGAGCTGTGGTGTGGGTTGCAGATGTGGCTTGGATCCCGTGTTGCTGTAGCTCTGGTGTAGGCCAGTGGCTATAGCTCCGGTTGGACCCCTAGCCTGGGAACCTCCATATGCCACAGGAATGGCCCAAGAATGGCAAAAAGACAAAAAGAAAAAAAAAAAGAAAAAAGAAAAGAAACTGGAAAGGGGTGTCTGTACTTTGGAAAATGACTCTTGCCTTCTATTGTCTGGTCAAAGTACCCCTTTAGTATCTGTACCAATATCACAATCTTCTCTAACACACTTGATCTGGTTGGTTTAGATTATGAGATTGTCTTTTAAAGATTATAAGGTGGTGTTAAAATTGTCTTCCTGTCTGCTATAACCTACTGGGACCAGGTAGGATTTAACTAGCCAGTTAAGACAGTCAGAACTTCCCTGCACAGAAAGTTTGATGCTCTAAGTGGTCTGAAAAAAATTTCCCACAGTAAAAACTGTCTTTGCATAACCTAGTTGGTAAGTATGATCATAAATGTCGAATAGATGGTGAACAGTGCTGAAGTTTTTCTTCCTGTGGCTGTTATTTTAGAATAAGCTAGACTCAGCGATAAAAAGGCATTGTTATAGACTGAATGGTATTCCCCTGAAATTCATGTGGTAAAGCCCCACCCCCCAGTGTCTCTATCTTTGGTGATGGGGCCTTTATGGAGTTAAGGTTAAATGTGGTCCTACCAGTAGGACTTAATCCACTGTGATCAGCTTCTGTTAAAGTAAAGAAACACCAGGGATGCATGTGTACAGAGAAGTCCATGTGGTGACACAGCAGCAAGGCAGCCATTGCAAGCCACGGAGAGAGGTCCTAGGAAAAACCGAATTTGCCAGCTCCTTGATCTTGGACCTTCAACCTCCAGGACTGTGAGAAATAAATTTGTATTGTTGAAGCCACCTAGTCTGTGGTAGTTCGTTTCAGTAGCCCTAGCTAACTAGTGCCGACATATAATCCAGTTTTAAAATGCACAAATGATTTGAATAGACTTTTCTCCAGAGGAGTTATACAAACAGCCAGTAAGTGTATGAAAAGATTCTCAACATTATTTGTCACTAGGGAAATGCAAATCAAAACCACTGTGAGACACCATTTCATACCCATTAGGATGACTATAATAATTTAAAAAGACAATAACAATTATTGATGAGGATGTGGAGAACTTGAAACCCTTGTGCATTGCTAGTGGGAATGTGAAATAGGGCAGTCACTTGGGAAGATCTTTGGCAGGTCCTCAAAAAATTAAACATGTAGTTAATGTATGACCTGGCAGTTTCACTCCCAGGTATATAGAGAATTGAAAACATGTTTACACAAAAACTTGTGCACAGCTGTGGCTATCAGCATTATTAATAACAGCCAAATAACGGAATCAACCCAAACGCCCAACTGATGGCAAGGATAAGCAAAATGAAGTATATCCACACAATGAAATACTATTCAATCATAAATCAGAATGAAGTACTTATTCATGCTACAACATTGATGAGCCTTGAAAATATATTTTTTTTCTTTTGCTTTTTAGGGCCGCACCTGTGGCATATAGAGTTTCCCAGGCTAGGGGTCAAATTGGAGCCACAGCTGCCAGCCTATACCACAGCCACAGCAACGTGGGATCCAAGCCGTGTCTGCAACCTACACCACAGCTCACGGCAATGCCAGACTCCCGACCCACTGAGTGAAGCTAGGGATCAAATCCGCAGCCTCATGGTTACCAGTTAGATTCATTTCCTCTGCACCAACAAAAGGAACTTCACATCTTGAAAATATTTTAAAGGCCACATATTGTATGATTCCATTTATGTCCAAAATAGTCAAATCCATAGAGACATAGTGGTTGCCAGGGGCTAGGAGTAGCATGAATTGGGAGTGACTGCAAATAAGTATGTGGTTTCTTTTGGGGATGATGAATATGTTCTGGAATTAGATAGCAGTTATGGTTGCATTCTGTGAATGTGCTAAAATATTTTACACAGCAAATTTGATTATACGTGAATTTTATTTTTTTAAAAAAAGACTTAGCTTCTGAATGAGGCTTTGTTTTTTCCCCCATGAACACAAGTGATGAATATATATAAATCTAGATGTTGTCTCATTGCCCATATACTTGGAAGAAAAACAGAATCATCTTACACGAGTAAAATATTTTCTGAAAACATTGTTTCTGAGTCATTGGTTAGCATGGTGAAATAGAACATTTTAGAGGTTTGAGCCAGATGGTCTTTTCTGAGCTATCCCTACCTCAGCGGAAAATTACCAGGCGTGATTTTGACAGTCTTGTTTTTCTGACATCATCCAAAAAAAAAAATCTTTAAAAAAACCCCTGCAAATATGGAATTCCCGCTGTGGTACAGTAGATTAAGAGTTAGGCTCAGGTTGCTGCAGAGGTGTGGGTTCAATTCCCAACCCAGCATAGTGGGTAAAAGGATCCAGCATTGCCACAGCTGTGGTCTAGGTTGCAGCTGGTACTTGGATTTAGGCCCTGGCCTGAGAACTTCTGTAGGCCGTGGGTGCAGCCATTAAAAAACAAAACAAACAAACAAACAAAAAAACAAACCTGCAAATAGAACGTCATGACCTCACTTCTGGGGACTGTTGATAACTCAAAGTATGTCCTCATACTGGCAGCCTCAGCTTCACCCAGATATACACCAAACCTACTGAATTAGAAGCTTTGTGTTTTCACAAACTTTTCAGATGACTCTGATGACTTCTGCTAAAGTTTGAAAAGTACTGATCTAGACAATTTACAAGTAGGAAGGGCCATAAGTGTATGCTAATTTTAAAATAATAAATATTTGGATTCTCTACCTATAGCAAGTTGGGCATAATATTGTCTCCCCTTCCACTCATACAAACTGGTAATTTGGAGTACACTTCACTCCCAGTTCTTGATTTCTAAATACCACACCTTAGTAAGTGGGTCCAAGGCTTTGTACTATTACTGCAACTTTTCTCTACCTCTGACATCATTTTAAAATAAAAAATTTTAAATATTTCAATTTAAAAAGATATAGAGGATGACCTGAAACAAAATAAAAATCACACAGGTTTTCCAAAAACTGATGATATGGAACTCAGATTGAGTGTATTTATTTATTATAATCTCCAAAATAATTTCAGTTGGTACAACTGCTTCTTAAAACCACATCACTACTAGGCTCAGAATTTAATTACAACTGAGCAATTCACAAAAACACTTTAAGCAACAAAACATGCTTAATATTTCTTTGAGAAAGGTCTTTCAAATATGTGTACATTACCGGCTGGCACACAAAATCTTTAGAAAGTGACCTTCATAAGCCCAAATTCTGCACCCCTGCTGTTGTTAAACTTTTATGATATCTGTGAAAAGCTGATTTAATCAATCCTTCCACGTCCCCAAGTGAAGCCCTTCATGGTGCAATCTGCCTTTTTCTTAAATTTTAAAGAATATTCTAGATCATCCCTTAGGAAAGTAAAACTATGCACACTTTTAGGGGGAGAACAAGCTGCATATTTAGACTTTTAATTTTTATATTATACACTTCAGTTATGGGTTACTTATTAAAGACTTTTTAAAATTTATGTTACATTTTAAAAAGTATCAGCTAGTGGGGACAAAGGTACAAAATATTTACCAGCATGTTAGGTTCTCCTGAAATCACAGTTTTCTGGATAAATACATGCAGCATCACTAAAAGTTTTTCGCTATGTATTATACATAGCTTGGGAAATACCTTCAATATTTTGGTCTGTAATGTTCATGTCTTAAATAGTATTTTGCTTTATTCCTTTAATAGTGCCAAACTCTTTCTTTTAAAAATTTATATCTTTTTAATAGATATGACTTTCACTATGAATTTTCAACACCATGGCCTGAACTTGGTTATGAAAAATGTCTAACATCTGCAACTTCAGCTGGTATACTAGGGGGAGAGGGGTTACCATAATTTCATTATACTTTGTATTAACAACAAACCTTCTCACAGAGAAGAAAATATTTTAAATACTTTAAACCATATTTACAACAATAAAATTCACATTTCATGCTTTAGTGAGACACTTAAATCATCCACAAGATACTCCTTACAGTTTATTGGAATAGAGCCTTTCTGTACCTGGCCTTCTACTGTGTGCCAGATATAAAGCTCTTGATGTTATGAAACAGCAGAACTTATGCCATCCTCCCATCAAGTAGAAAAACTGAGGGTCGATCTCCCCACTATCAAGTTGTGACCAAAATCCTGTGTCATAGTGAGGTGGCAACTGATGTGCTTCAGACCTTGAGACCCACAGGAATCAACTGGATTGTCTGAAAAGTGCTCAAAAGCCGGGATGCTCTCTAATGTGCGTTGCAGGATGAAAAGAGCCCTTCTGAGTATGGCGAAACACTTCATTTATGTGTCTAATGCACAGGATGTTAGAAGCTTCCAGAAATAGTACTGTATTTCTTTCCTTAGCTACTATATACATTTTTCTGTTAAGTTCAGTGTTTTCATTGGGAAAGGGGACTTGCAGGGTGCTCCCCTTTGGGGCAGGCACAGCCCTGCAACTCCCAGCAACCTCGTCCACTAGCAAGACACTCTCCGAGTCCTGCCCTTGGGAGGAGTCTGAAGTCTCTGATACCCGCAGAGTCCTGAGCGATGTGCTGTCTGTCTGGGTCAGGCCCATGCCAGGCACACCCGGAAGCAAATTCCTGCCTCCAAGGCCATTTTCACTGAGGTCTGGCATGTAGAGGAGGGTCTGAGACGTGCTGCTGACCTCCTTCAGCTCCCGTGAGAGGAAGGAGCGCGAGTGGCCAGACATGGCTGAGGATGTCCTTCTGCTGTCTGAGCAGTGCTGTCCCGGGTGCTCTCTGCGTGACCCGCCAATGCGGCAGAAGAGGCACTTGATCTTCTCGATCGCTTTACTGAGGACCGTCTTCTGCAGGAGGATGTATATCCAGGGGTCCAGGATGGGGTTCACAGCAGCAATTCGGATGGCCTGCAAATCCGGGTTTTTGCTGATGACTCGCTCCGAACTTGGCTGATATAACTGGTTGACGAACACCCGCACCTGAGGAAATGAGATGCCCACATTGAGTGCCTGTCGTTAATCAAGTGGGAAAGCATTACATGCAAAGTCTAACAGTACCTAACAGCTATTAGGTAGCTGCCCTCTTTTTTGTTAAGAAGTGCTGAGAAAGAGCAGCATCCACAATAAGCCTCAGAAAAACCAATTAATATTTATGTTTCAAGTTAGTGCAACTTGAATATATTTCTAACTACCTTATGAATATCTTCCCTAGATCTAAGATGGTATAAAAAAATGCAGTGTCTGTACAGGTAACATATGCATGAAGTTCCCTGGAGAATAATTTTATTAACTTCATTTCTGTGAGTGCTTTAAAGTTTTTGTAATTCTAATGAAGTATCTTTTTTTTTTTCCCTCAGTAGGCACTCATTTCTCTTGTGCCAATTGGCTTTGTATATATTTAAATGTAACTTTTTTTTTTTTTTTTTTTTTTTGCTTTTTAGGGCCACACCTGCGGTATATGGAGGTTCCCAGGCTAGGGGTTGAATCGGAGCTACAGCTGCTGGCGGCTTACAGCAATACCAGATCTGAGCCGAATCTGTCACCTGCACCACAGCTCACGGCAACGCCAGATCCTTAACCCACTGAGCCAGGCAGAGCAGGGATTGAACCCACAACCTCATGGTTCCTAGTCTGATTCGTTTCTGCTGCGCCACAATGGGAACTCCAAATGTAACTTATTTTGGAAGTCAAAATTATCTAATCATCTAATCATAGAAGAGCCCAGAAATTCCTTTATTTTAGAGTCTAAAAAGAATAGCCTGGAAACTTTTAAATCAACATCTGAATCTCCTATCATCCAGAGTAGTATTTTTTCCCCTGTATATGAGTCTGTTCCCCAGTTATAATAATCACCCAGTGTTTTCAACTCTTCCTTCAAAAACCTTTTCCTTAAGACAACTATAAGAAGGAAGAAAAAAAGAAAATCTTTCCTGTTTTCTTAACAGCATTCTTCACTTGGATTATGGCTTCAGCCACAAAACTAGCTTTCCCACCTTCAATTCCTGTGCACTTCAATTCATCCTTCAAACTGCCACCAGATTATTTCTAAAATGCAGATCCGGAGTTCCCATCGTGGCTCAGTGGTTAACGAATCCGACTAGGAACCATAAGGTTGCAGGTTAGATCCCTGGCCTTGCTCAGTGGGTTAAGGATCCGGTGTTGCCGTGAGCTGTGGTGTAGGTTGCAGACGTGGCTCGGATCCCGAGTTGCTGTGGCTCTGGCGTAGGCTGGTGGCTACAGCTCCGATTAGATCCCTAGCCTCCATATGCCAAGGGAGCGGCCCTAGAAATGGCAAAAAAGCCAAAAAAAATAAAAAATAAAAAAATCAATCAATCAATAAAATAAAATAAAGTGCAGATCCAATTATGCTACTCAGCTGTTAAACCTTCGGTGGCTCACTGCTGCTTGGGAACTATAGTGTTTGCCCAAGGACTGCCACTCAGTGAATCCATCCATCCTTTATACCTCTAGAGCATTTGAACCAGTAAATAGCCAATAGCCATCAGCAGGAATGACAGTTCATTCTAGCACAGTCTGAGCTATTTGAGGCAAGGGGTACACCAGCCCAGCACAGGCCAGGAGGGCGTAAATGTAGTAAACACATGGAGACCCCAATAATTTTTTCGCTGTTTTGGAGTCTTGTTGGCAGTTAAAATTTTTTACTCTCACTATAGTCACTTATTTCCTCATTTTTTTTTTGTCTTTTTGCTATTTCTTGGGCCGCTCCCGCGGCATATGGAGGTTTCCAGGCTAGGGGTCCAATTGGAGCTGTAGCCACCAGCCTACACCAGAGCCACAGCAACACGGGATCTGAGCCGCATCTGCAACCTACACCACAGCTCATGGCAACGCCGGATCGTTAACCCACTGATCAAGGGCAGGGACCGAACCTGCAACCTCATGGTTCCTAGTCGGATTCGTTAACCAATGCGCCACCACAGGAACTCCTCCTCATATTTTTTGATGCATTTCATCATGTAGCAGTGAGCCCTTCTTGTATGTTAGGTATTGTGATAGGTTCTGGGTTGCATTAAAGTTGCATTAAAGACCATACACTTGAAGACAGTGCAGAAGACAGGAAGGTAGATCAGCTATTACTAGGGGTGAATAAATAATGAGAGGTATGTACAGGGGGCACAGTCAGTCCAGACCTGGGGAGGAGGGTTCAGAAGATGCTTCCCGGGGGAGAGAAGTTTGGACAAGTTTTGATGGGCAAGTGGGGGTTTGCTAAGTTTAGAAGGAAAGACGTAGCATTTTAAATAAAGTAATTCTATGTGCAAAGTTCATGGATGAATGAAATGATAGGCTAACTTCTGGGAACTTCACATGACTCAATGAAAAAGGTATGAATTTGTATAAACTTAAGGAAGACTAGCATTTTATTCTTTAGAGGAAAAAGCACTTGTTACTGTTTTCTTTCTTTTTTAATTGAAGTGTAGTTGATGTTACAGGTTACAGGTGTACAATATAATGATTCACAACTTCTTGAAGTTATACTCCACTTACAGTTATTGGCTATATTGGCTGTGTTGGCTATATTCCCTGTGTTGTACCTTATTTTGTACCCAAGAGTTTGTATCTCTTAATCCTCTACCTCTATATTGCCCTTCCCGCTTCCCTCTCCCCACTGGTAACCACTAATTTGTTCTGTCAGTCTGCTTGTTAAATGTACACTCACATTAACTCTTAAAGTATAGATCTTAAAAGCTCTCATCATAAGATAAACATTTTATAACTATGTGTGATGATGGATGTTAATTAGACTTATTGTGGTGATTATTTTACAATATATACAAAGATTATGTTGTGGACTTGAAACACATATGATGTTATAGGTCAATTATGTCTTTCTATATATATAAACCAAAAAAAAATGCAAATTTTACTCTTAAAGGATGATTATGATGATGTCTGGGTCTTCTAATTCCACCAGGATCTTTTATATAAAAATCTCACTGTAATTCATATAAAAATTGTGATTTTAAGATAATATTCACCTGTCTTTAGTAGTTATTTGATAATTATTACTTGTCTTTAGTAATCTTTTTAGGTTAGAGAGAAGAGGTGAGTCACACAGCCAAGGAGGATGCTTTAAAAATGATGAAAAGGAGAAAGAATTCATACAAGTATAGCTGGAACCATTTAACCAGGGGAAAATATCTCTAACTTTAATAAGAGTTGACATTGCCCCTTTACCACACAGTATAGTAATTAATATTCATGGTGTATGAATCACTAAGAAAGAGTAGGGATATTTTAGAAAGATTTATGACAAATTGGATAAAAAGAAGTCTAAAATGTTTAAATTTCATTAATCTGCAAAACTTCTACAAATCTTATTTCTAGGTGATGCTAGATCAGTGAGGTGTAACTGTATTTCTATTTCTTTCTACACTGGAATTTAGACCTTAACCAACTACAGGTCTATAATCCTTTATCAAGAAGTTGTTGTTGTTGTGTTATTTATTTTATTTTGTTTTGTTTTTGGCTGTAGAACCTGAACTTACTAGACCATGAGGCTATTTCTAATTTTACTTATTCCACTTAGTGTGAATATTCCTGTATTTTGTTCCAGTTCTGATGGGGCTATTATATGTTATACAGTATATTACTAAATTACCTTTCTTTTTTTTTTCTTTAAAATTATAGTTGATTTACAATGTTGTGCCAATTTCTACTGTACAGCAAGGTGACCCAGTCATACATATATACATATATAACATATATATATAGATATCTATATGTATGTATGTATAATGTATATATAATGTATATATGTGTAATATATACATATATAGATATCTATATGTATGTATACATAGATATCTATCTATATATATGTATATGTGTATATTTGTGTGTATATACATATATATGTATATATGTGCGTGTATATATGTTCTCTTTTTCTCATTTTGTCTTCTATTGTGTTCTGTCATAATTAATTTTCTAAAAGCCAAGATGTTCTGAATTTAAAACAATCTTGTCCTAAATGTTTTGGATTAGGAATTATATATAGTCCTGTAAATCTCATAGAATAAAATGGTTCAATGGCTCTAAGATGAAATTATTACCTTGATCTCTGGAAGACAGCTAAATTAAAAAAACTGAACTAAAGTGAACAGCAGTGTATGATGACTACTCTTGTAATACTTTTAGAAACCGCTTAGATAAATGATACTATCAAGACAAAGTATGACTGATTTTCCATCTTTACAAAAGCATCTTGGTTTCTTCCTACCATAATCTTTATTGGGAATCTCAGCTGTACCTGGGCACTGAGAGATTCCCTCAGGTTTACTGACCTTTTCTCAGATGAAGTGTTACTTAGACCTGGTTGTTTTGTTTAAGAATGATTTCCTGACAATGGAATTATTTGTAAAAAGTATGAGGTCTAGGGAAAAAAAAGAAAAAAAAACAACAAAAAAGTATGAGGTCTATATTTTACTCACATCACTTAGTATGTTCCTAAAGATAAAAGAAATGATGGATTGAAATCTGTTAGCATCAAGTCTTAGGAAAAAACTTACATCAGGATTTGTGTGATTTTGAGGCTTACACCCTCTAGGTGGCAGTATTGCTCCACTTGGGAGTTCTTGCCTCCCTAAGAGGCATTTTGCCTCGCCACCTCCAAGACTCTCCGAACAGAATACTGGTTAAATCTAAACTTTGAATTTCTCAAATTTTTAACACTGAAATGTTTTATTGCTAGTTGCTTCTCCCACCACTTCCTCAGGGAAAACATGTTCCCACTGAAAGGAGGAAAAATTTTGAACAGCTGAAGTGGATACAGAAGGAATGAAATTTGTAGCTATTTAAAGGAATGTATTAGGAGTTACCATTTAATGTTTAAACTTCTATGACTTTTAAGAAAAGTCAGAGTGTTGTAGAAAAATTAATAATTGGACTTCATAATCAAAGGTGATGGGAAGCAAGGAAAAAAATCATCTTTGTGGCTCATTTCATGCACAGCAGTAATTAATTTTGACAAAGAAAGACTTATTTGGGGGTTCCATGAGAGGGGGGAGCTTCCCACTAATATAAGTTACTGAACCTGGTCATTAATGTCTTTTCAGGAAAGGGGAGCTCACAGGGTAGCAATGAAGATGAGTATGAAAAGCAACATTCCAAATTCAGGTAAAAACAATTCTCCAAAGAATGATCAAATCATTTTAGCTGGTCAAATCATTTGAAAAAAAAATCAAGACGAATGAGTTTTCCTTTGCAGCCTGTTCTCAAAGGAGACTGACTGACTTGAAGTAGAGAAAAAGAAGACAAACATAAACAAAGCTCCACACACTCTGTGGGTTTGGGGAAAAAAACTAGCAATCTCTATCTCACTTTAAAGACTACTTGATTTGATCTTCCCAAAGGGGGAAACCCCAGATTAAGATGGGATGATCCACAGCAATATTTCGGTGTCACGTGGTGAGGTAAAAGCACTTTTCTGGAATTCTTGTCCAACAGGCTCTGTATGTTACACAAATAAACATGCTCAGGCAGTTTTCAGTGTTGGAAGAGAGTGTGCTGTTGATAAAACCGAACCTCTGAGTTGGAGGTGGGTGGAGGAATACCTTAAAAGAATTCACTGAATACAAACAACTTACATAGTCTCTTGCAACTTTAAAAGTTAGTCCATTTTTTTAGCAGCTGCAGATTTGTGCAGGTGGCTTGTCATTAATATTGGCAAATGTGACACTATTTTAAACTTTTTGAGGATGATTAGAAATTAGCATTCAGGGGTATTGGAACATAACTTGGAGAAAATATGATAAATTCAAAAGAAGATGTGATGACAGGAAAGCTTATATAAGGGTGGCTCTGTGCTGTAAAGATAAATGCCCACGCTCTGTTCAAATCCTCTCGGCTCCTTATAGTTTATGTTCAAATTATGAAAGTGCTTAGTACAAATATAGTGGAACCCTGGCCACTGTGGAAGATGTCGATAATTTAAAAACGACAGCTTAGAGGTAGCTTTGGAGTATAGTTAATGACACGGTATCAAAAGCATGCACTTTCTTGTTTAAGGATTAACCTGTTGGCAGGGGGTGTCTAATTGAAAAGAACGATGAAATTTTGATTAGACTAATTTAGTAATTGACTGTCAAAGTAGAAGTGCTTTCCACTAAGTGACAAGGACCTATAGCTAGATTTGTGTGTGTGCTCCTTGTTCTGTTCCAAGTACATGAAAGATGAAAGGAATGATCTGCATGTGCTCAGTTATCTAACTGCCCTGTGAAGAGTCCAAAATTGACACAGCTGTTACTAGAAATTCTTACCACTTTTTTTTTTTTTTTAAGTGACAAAAAAAATCTCTAAGGAAAGTGGAAAGAGTTCTTGGCTGGGTGGTAGTGTAAGAGAATGAGGTTCTCCTTCCCTCTGGATCACAAACTGGCCATTTAACTGCAGGAAAGTTTCTTAAATCTCTATAGGTCAGTCTGTATATCGAAAATTTATTTCTGAAA
This sequence comes from Phacochoerus africanus, assembly GCF_016906955.1. Taxonomy (NCBI): domain Eukaryota; kingdom Metazoa; phylum Chordata; class Mammalia; order Artiodactyla; family Suidae; genus Phacochoerus; species Phacochoerus africanus. The sequence goes on from NC_062544.1 coordinate 54,428,024, forward strand.
TGTTTGGTTTTTTTAAGCATTAATTGTCAACATTCTAATAGGAGCCTTTAAGAATCACTTCAGCTCTAAAGGAGAAATACCTTGTTAGCAGATGTTCCATAAAACCAAGACCTGACAGGTTAGCAAAGCATGGTGAAAAGAGCACTGGACTAGGACTCACACACAGCCACCAAGGAAGTTACAGAATGATTAGAAAGTCTTCATCTGCAGTTGAGGAATCCGAGGGGCAGAAAGAGAGAAAAATATTGCAAGCCCTACTTTTCTCCCTAGAGCTTTTTTTAAGGCTCAGATGAGATGCAGGGAAACACCTTACTTTTATGTGCTGCTCCTCAGTCTTCAAGGTACAACTAGTGGGTCTGCAATTTTATGTTATAACTGAAAAACTGCTTTCAGGAATTGCTGTTCTTTATTTTTATTTTTAAAAATTTTTATTTTTTGGCTTTTGGGGGCAGCACCAGCAGCATACGGAAGATATCAGGCCAGGGGTCGAAGTGGAGCTGTAGCTGCCAACCCCAGCAACAAGGGATCCAAGGGATCCAAGCTGCGTCTGCGACCTACTCCACAGCACACAGCAACGCCAGATCCTTCTCCCACTGAACAGGGCCAGGAATTGAACCCACAGCCTCACGGATACTTTACCGCTGAGCCCCAACAGGAACTCCCAGAATTGCTGTTTTTTAATTGAGCTGAATTTACTTGAAAAAATAATCAAGTCCTTCAGGTTCAGCTGTAACAGTGCCCGGGTTTGCTCCTGTACCTCTAAGTGTGATTTTCACTCATCTGAAACCCCATCGGTGGATTTCAGATTCCACTTCCAATCTGCCTGCGGGAAACAAAAGTGTATCTATTTACAGTTTTCCACTGCTCAAATAAACCTTTTCTGATCAAATGCTGATGAAGGTTTTATATAGACAACTTGTTTATAGTAAGCAACCAAATAAACACTCACAGGAAGCTATTTTCCTGAAGACCTCTAAGTTTCACCCAACCCAGGCAGAAGATAAATCAGATTGACCATTCCACCCCTAATAGAGATGACTGCTTACTGCTTCAGAGTAAGGAGAAAGAAAATAAAAGAAACAAGGAAGCAATAAATACCACCTTGCTTGCCTGTGCATGGGGAAAAAAATGCCTTTTCAAATCCTACGGTGTAACTGTTTAGCCCTGAGGCAAAAGATTGGATTATAATAGTTATTGTAATATTAGTAACTGCAAAATTAGGCACCAGACTTGATCCAGCTGCAGCATTTAACACCAAGACCTTAGGAGGCTGTCTCACTTGCATATTTCTAAAAAGTTCAATCTCTTTTATTTATCTTAAGCATAGCCTCTTTCATTTCTTTGGCTTCTCTTGTATTTTAAAAACCAGAGCCTGGTTACAGACAGAAGAATAGACAAAATGACAACCACCGCCTCCTCACTAAACCTTGTCATATACTGTTCCCCATCAATTGTGTTTACACCTTTTCTGCTCATTGTTTTTGACTCACTTGAGAAAATTCTGCAACTTTGGGCACAGTTCCTACACATCCACTACTAATTTTCCAACCTTTCTCAAATTTCCATTCCAAGTTCTCTTTATAAGACGTATGTATTTTGCATAACAAGTTAAAACTCACTTTTGATACAAAATTCAGTATCAACTGCCCTCTAAGAGTTGTGGTTTTTTCCTTCCCTGGTGTCCAAAAGACAAACAAACAAAAAAAAAAAACCATGGCTGCTGTGTAGCGACTGCATGTTTTCCTTATATGTTGTTAAGTCAAGCTTTGTGGAATTCCATGTAAACCATATTTGCTCTATTATTTTCAAAGCATTTAAAATGTTTGGAAGGGTCTGATTTGCCTCAAATGGGATTTGCAACCCATTTGATTTGATCAAGGTAAAGAGATGCTTCATTAGTTTCCTTGGATCTGAAGATAGATCCAAGTGCCTTAAACATCAGAGTTCAGAAACTTTCTTTTAAATTACAATATGAATATGAGAAGCGTGAAACAAAAGAAAAAGTTGTAAAAGTAAGCCAAGGAAGACTATAGTTGTGGATAAATTTCCCATTTAATTCTTTCAGTAATTGCTAAACTGTGGGTGGGTACAGTGCCACCATTCTTATTATTAACTTACAATTAAATTGATTTTGAAATTAGATTCTAGTAGCTAAAACTAAAGGTTAAAAACTGAAGTTACTATTACTTGTATGATTCATTATTTACAAAGATATGTCTATGTAATTACTTCTCAACTAAGCCATTTTCAATTTTCAGGGTAAAATTACTTAATATCTACTACATGACTTTATGTAGAATGGATAGTCCTTGTGAGTTAAAAAATGTGATTAATTTGCAAACCACAAATACAGCTTCTATAATTTCTTGCCTCTAGCTTCTCAAATAATGTTCAAGGCTTTGTGATAAATGGCTCCTGCACTGTAGGGTCAGATCTACCATCTCAGCCCATAAGAGGCTTGAAAGCAACTCGTCTGTGACTGTGTGGTAATGAACACCTTCATATGCTTACCGCCAACCAAAACACATTTTAAAAGTACATACAAGTTGCTAAGCTTCTAGCTTTAATTCTTCAGTTCCTTAAAGATGTTCTGTAAATAACAGCCACTCACTTTGGCATTTACTGTTCTGTAAAACATAAGGCAGAGGCCACAGAAGGAAGCCCCAGCAGGAGCAGAGTGTTTCTTCCAAAATTTCACTTTACTGAGTTGCCATTACAAATAGTAAAATATATTTATGTGGCTCAATTAACTCTATAAATTATACTGGGTCCTGGAAAGGTTTAAAGACCCTCTGGCCAATTATATTTCCTTCTGTTTATACAAATTGGCAAGAAGCTACTGTATGCTGGCTCTTAGCCACTTCAAAGTTCCTTCCATTTACAGTCAATTTTGTCAGAGATATAATATTTTTATATTAAAGATCCTTGAATAGTACTAGTAAGAGAAAGGAAGGAATAGTAGCCTATTACCTTTATTTTCTCTTGCTCCCAATAAGAAAACAAACAAACTTTTTGAGTTTGTAGTTTAGAATTTCCAGGAATGCGGTGTTTTGAGAAATGGAAAAACTCGGTACTGGTTGCTTTCAAGAGAAACACTGAAGTGTTATGTGCATCTGCCCCTTGGTTTTCAGTGCATTCTGTTTTAAGGATAGGTAAAGAAGAGGAGAACTAGGTAGGTTTTCAATCTTCCTGCTTATAACACTTTAAAAGTTAATCCAAAGGCAAAATTAAAGAAAGTAGTGTCCTGAAAATAAAGTGTACCCAAACTTAAACACATACTGCTGCAAAGGCCAAAATTAGAGTGTTCTAGAAGGGAGACATGACATAATAGTACAGGAACAGGGCTTGGAGTCAGATGGGGCTGAGGTTCATCACAAGTTGCAAGGCTTTGGCTTGGCAATGAATAAGATGACCATCTCTAAAGCCAGCCCCATTTTTCTAGAATGGCACTCTATCTCTCACAGTAGAGAATCCAAAATCAATACCCATGTACATCAATCTGTCCTTAATAGGCTCTCTGAGAAACCTTGCTTTCCTGGCCCCTAGGCAGAATGAAGGAACCTGAATCTGGGCCATGCCTATGTAGGAATTATGACCCACAAGTGCATCGAAATGTTTTTCCCAGGATACAGCATGGTAAAGAGCAGGGAATTTAGCTTGACAGCAAAGTTCTGGTAGGTTATTTTTAAGCAAGTCATTCCCTATGTAAAGTGCAGAAGTTAGACTAGACCCGAAAGCATCCAAGATCTCTTCTAGCTCTAAAATTCTACATGAGCTACCAAAAACCTCGACATAAATCAAAACACTAAAAAGCACGCTATTGTAAGGAGTGCACACCAAAGAGAGCACCACCTTTGACGTTTCGGATTCTGCCCTTGACAGTGGGGAGGACGGGGCTAAGTCACACTACAGCGGTTTCCCCTCCACATCTGACAGAGAGCAGCGGGTGTTCCCGGAAGGCTCATGGCCAAAGTCAGGCACCAAGGGGGTAGGGACTGTCCCGGGAGAAAAAGGAAACCAGGCTTTCGGGGAAAGAAACTCGGCGGTGTAGGGAAAATCACCTGCTACATCTCTTTCGCGACGCGGCCTAGAGATGTGGGGCCTGCTCTGAGGACCCCAGCCCCAATCAGGGGGAGAGGTGTCCGAGGTGGAGGAATGAGAGGGAGGGGAGGGAGTGGGAGAAGGAGGTGGTAGGTGAATGCGGGAAAAGGGTCGAGCGGGGTCCCTGGCCCCAGCCACTCACCACAAGCGGAATGGAGCAGATGAGCACCACCAGGGAGGTGGCGATGAGTAAGATGACCATCTGGATTTCGGCACCCGCGATGCGGCGGAAGCTCCGGCGGCGGCGAAAGTCGCTGAGGCGCGGCAGGGCGGGGGAGGCGGCGGCCGGGGGCCCTCGGCAAGTTGCGGGGGCCACGGCGACTGCGGCAGCAGCCGCGTGGTGCTGCTCAGTGCCCAGCGAGGTGCGTCTCATGAACTGGCGGTGCATACGAAGAAGCGCTCCGCACACCAGCACGTTGCAGAGCACGGTGGCCAGGATGAGGAAGGAACTGAAGCCCGCGTACATGTAGGAGAAGGCGGCGTGCGCCGTCACGTTGGTGGTCCAGTCGATGAAGCACCAGGTGTCCGGGTACTGCAGCCGCGAGCTGCCGAGGCCCATGTTGGGCAGCGCGCAGAAGAGCACATTAGACGCGTAGACCGCGAAGAGAGTGAGGCCCGCCAGCCGCTTGTCCACGTAGTGGCTGTAGAAGTAGGCGTGGTTGATGGCCAGGTAGCGCTCGATACTCATGGCGCAGATGATGCTGAGCCCGGACAGGCCAAAGAAAAGCAGGATGAAGGTGCTGTACTCGCACAGCGCCGGGCCCCCGGGCCAGTGGCCCTTCATGTACGTAGCGATGGTCACCGGGCTCACCAGCAACGTGCCCAGCAGGTCGGTGACAGCCAGCCCGCACACCAATGTGTAGAAAGTCGTCTCCTTCTGCTCCTTGCGCGACTTGCACAGCACCACGATGGCTATCAGGTTGCCCACCACCCCGAAGATGAACATCACCGCCGGGATGGTCACCGGGCCGTTCGGTCGGTCAGAGGCCAGGGCGGATGCATTGGCCCCAGGGGTGGCCATGGTGGTGTCTGGCGGTACACCGCCCTGGAGTGCGAGGCTGGGTCTGGGGATGGTAGGAGAGAGGCAAAAACACGGTGAGTGGAAATTACCACTTGCAAGGTGCCGGACCCGCGCCCAAGAAATACTATGCTGATGGGTGAGCGGAGCAACTCGATTCTACATTGTGGGTTGTAGCCACTTACCAACTGAGGCTACTGCGAAATCTCCAGACTCCGGATAAGTCCTGCCCCCAGCACCACTCTACTGGTATTAATATTTATTAGTTGATACTGCCATTCTCTCCTCCTTCCCCCAACCCAACTCACACCATTGCCAAAATGAACAAGACCTATCTCAAGGGAAAAGTGGCTCGCTCATTTCCCCGACAGATTCTGAGTCAATAAAAGTCTCACGAAAACAAGTTATGGAAGTTGATTTGGTGAGCGAGCTCTTTCCTCCCAGGCTCCTCTTAAGGAGCGCCCACCCACTGCTCTCTGCTCAGTGTCCCCAACCCTACCTCACCTGTAGTGGCCGCGGAGATGGCAGCTGAGCAAGCCCCCAGGGTCAAGCCTCAGATGTCCTGGACACGCCTTCAACCTGCCCTCAGCCGTGCCCCGCTCAATGTGAAGCTTGCCCAGCCTTTGCCTTCTCAGAGCCTGCTCTCGGTGGCTGCCAAATTTCCGGGGTCCAAGTGGTCAGCTTTCAAAAACTTGGAGAACCAGAGGCAGCAGGATGGGTCACTGAAGCCCGATCTTGGATTGTTTCTCTCTCTTTTTCTCGTTTCTTCAAAGATGATCCAAGCTTTGCGGAGCTCTCAGGTCTCGTCCGCGGACGGACAGCGCTCAGGTGTGCGGCCTCTCGCGCAGGTGTCACCGAGCCTCCTGTCCCCGACTCGGGCCGCCTCCTTCCCAGCCCAGGGAAGCGCAGGCGGCTACCGGGGCTGGCGGCTGCAGCTGAGGCCGCTTCTAGCGCCCTGGAGGAGGTTTGGGGTCCACTCGGCCTGAGGCTCTGTCCTGGGGCCGTTCATCTTCCTCTCGGCGGCGGGGTTTCCAGCTCCGCTCTAGCCCTTCTAGGCTCTGTACAAACTTTTCTCCAGCTTCAAGTTTCCCTGGCGGAGGCGGGGCCCACAGTGCGCGGCCCGGGCGCCCATTGGCCGGACGGGAAGGGGGCGGGGCGGGAGCGCCTTCCTCAGGGCTGAGAGGAACAGAGGCGGGCCCGAGGGCGGGGCTCCGGGCTGCGCGGGTCCCACCGCGCCTTGGGGGCTTTCCGGCCCTTGGAGGGGCTGAGGTGGCGGAACCTTGGACCCTTTGCCTCAGGCGGATGGTGCTGAGAGGCCGCGGTCCGCGGGGACCTTGGGGAAGCCCGAGTGCTCTCTTTTGCACACTTGTAGCTACTTGGAACTAGACATCCAGAGCCAGCTCGGAAACCAGCTTCTCTTCATCCTCACTGACTCCCGCTCCGAGTGGGCTTTTTCTCTCAACTTCTACAGGGGTCTCCACATCTGGGTGCTGGGAAGGGAGGTCGGCGGCTTAGGACTCTACCTTGGAGCGGCCGAGGTGTGTGTGTGCGCGCGTGCGCGCGTGTGGCCCCGGGCGGAGAGAGAGGGTGGAACAGTGGGGGTGTCTGCGCGCGCGCACTTGGCCCCGGGTCAGAAGTAGGGTGCGCGCAACGGTCCGTGGTGGGTGGATGGGCGGGTGGGTGGATCGGCCCCAGGCTTGGGCGGGAAGACAGCGAAGTATCCAGCCTCTCGCCTGCAAAGGTGTTAGTAGGCAGTGCCCAGGCTGTGGGCTGCGCGCGTAGGCAAAAAAGCAGCCGGGACTGCAGCCTTTCCAGGCGCAGGTGGCAGAGCCCTGCGGCTGCGGAGAGGTGGCGCGCGGTCCCCCGGGGCAAGGTTAGTGAGGGTGGGAGGGCTGCTGTCGAACCACAGCGGCCTTTCTCCTCCTCCCAGGAACTTCTCCGCCCAGTGAGAACGGTTAGACTGGGCTTTATGCCTTGGCCCTGTTATGTTCGCGTTAGACACCTTCTTCACGAATCCTTGCAAAGGCCGATGCGGCGTGACACTGGGGTTTCAGAGTCATTCCAGTGAAGGAATTCTCCAGGTGTAACTCCCTGGTTAGCCTATTTGCTCTACCTTTTTTTTTTTTCTTTAAATTACAATTTAACCTCTTTTGCGGTGACAAGTTTTCCCGTCTACTCATTCTCCACTTCTTTCTATTCTATTTCTTAGAACAGAAAACTAAAAAAGAAAAAGGGATTGTAAAACTTTATGGCATAATTATAACCACTTCACTATTTTTTTAAACGCACAAAATGGGATCGTGTAAGCCTTCCTAATTTAGGATCCTAGGAAAACATGCATGTTTTCCAGGGGTTGTATACATGCGTTTTAACGTATTGCATCTCCTCACAGGGTAGGTAAATATGATTCTTGATTGATTATATGATAAAGCAGGCACTCATTTCTTAAAATATTTTTTCATAAGTGAACAAACCTAAGAATTTTTCTGGTTCTCCAGTTATTCTTAATGACACAGTAACAAATGAGTAATAGAGAAACAAAGAGCATTCCAGATTTCAACTAATTACAGGAGGTTAAATATCTAGAATCATATTTACACATTTTGTGTAAGGCACCATGTAGATATATTGATACCATATCATTCTATTGTTTGTATTGTTTCCTCACGAATACCAGGGATTCAGAAAGAAAAACACACATTCGTTACCCAGTATCAAAAGAATTGAAAGTGATTGGTCAGTTTCTCAGTCTTCTCATAGTCACGGCTATAACCACTTCTCTTGTCTGTACTTCTGATGAGTAGTAACCTCTAGGATGGTGTCAGCAATGAAAACAAATCAACACTAGAAAAAGGAAACTGCACATTTTACCCCGTCTTCCCTGACCACATTTCGTCACATCACCCTGTCAGGTGGTTGTCGGTAAAGATATGAAGGGGTGGTGGGAAGTTCCACTTATAATCACTTTGTGCTAATAAAAATTTTCCAGTTTTCTTTCCACTTGAAGCTCCAAAGTGGAAAGCTGTTAGGATTGGGACTTGTTAAATTTTCACAATGAAGAGTATATTAAATATAAAAATGGAGGCACAGTGTTGAGAGAATTAGTGTTACAGGTTTTAGCATGTCGTTGATAAACTGGGCTTGTTATCCATAGAGTTGTTTTTTCTTACATCCTTTACATTTTCTTCCCATAGTAGCTTTAGGAAAATGAAAATAAGAATCCAGGACATAAGACTAAAAAAATGTAATGGGGTTTACCTGTATCCTCTCTTGGTGCATGATTCTTAAAACTTAAGTTTAGCCTTCAGAAGTAGAAATTGAAATTTTGGGAAACAACTTAATATTTTTTTTTTCTAATTTGATAAACCAGGACAAGATATTTTGGTTTCCCTCACACTCTGCAAGGAATCTATATTGCAAAAGGAAATGAAGAATCACCATGATTATATAGACAATTCTTGTCATTGTTTTTATATTTAAATTTATTCCAAGCATTGTTTCCTATTCTCCCTTGCAGTTTCTGCCTTAATCCCTAGTTCTCTGCACTGGAAGACCCTGGTTCAATTCTTTAGAACTGTCATTAAATCCTCTCTGAAGGTGTGCAGTAATCCAAGAGTTGTCTGATTGATCAGTCTGATTGCTCTCTGCTAGCTAATTATGGGACTCCTCTTTTAACAAAACACCAGAAAGTGGGCACTTGTTTAAAAGCACAGTCCAGAATATAAAAAAGAATGTACTTGTATGTTTACCTGAGTCATTTTGCTGTACAGCAGAAAGTGGTACAACATTGTAAATCAACTATAATTTGATAAAAAATAAATGAAAGCATAGTCCGCTTGCAGGCTACTAAACACATTCCCTTTGACTAGGTTGACTCTTCCTTGAGTCAAAGGAATGGGTAACAAAGGGGCTAATTCCTGGAGGAAGGCAGCAGAATGAATCAGATCTGATCTGGACCCCTTACTAAGTCAAAGCTGGCCAGATATTAGAGTATTCCTATAGCACTAACATTCAAGTAGCAAAGTCTGTGCAAACTGTGTTTGCTCTCTGTCACCCAGGACAGGCCATGTGGATACTCTAAACAGTGAAAAAAAGCATCTGTCTGGTACAAGTAAAACTGTGTTCTTAGACACAGCTGCCTTCCACATGCTCGCCCAGTTAGTTCAGTGAGTTGCAAGCATGGCATTAACCTGAGTTTGAGCATGAAAAGAGGTACACGATTGTGGTTGTGGCCCTCACGACTGTCCTCCCTTTTTAAGGGTATATTTCAAATGTGTGCTCTCCTAATTATTTTCATTTTCTAAGCATAAATTTTCTGCTGAGTCTAGTGCCTGGAGTTGTTACACGTGTCAGTCAGTACTGTGATTAACTCCCCAATGTCTTCAGGCAGGCGTAAATAAATAACTGCCTTGGAGGCTGTTCTCCACCAAGTGACTGCTTCAGGCTGCCTTCTTCTCCGACAGTTACACTCCTCAAAGAGATGGCTCTCTACCCTTTTATTCCTCCCCTCTTTCTTCTCCCAACGGATGTTTCCACTGTAGTCCCGTTGTGGAATGGACTAGTGGACAAAGAAAGGAGATAATTTGCTTAGTGTTAGCTCATTTTTGAAGATACAGGTAGAGAGAGAGTCTTGCTAGTTTAGGCCTCTCTTATAGGAAGATGGACATTCTATTTCAGTTTCACCTCATACCCCGCCCCCCAATTGCTGTACCTTTTAGCACTTCAGAAAATACTCAGAGACTCCCTGGTTTAACCATTAGCACCAGCATCATCTGTAGCTTGTTGAAGGCTTTTCATAGCACTTCCACATTTGCATTCACATGTGCTTTTATTAGCAACCCCCTGAGGATGTTAGGTGGGTGTGATAAAGACTGCCATGTTTCACCAAATCCTGTTTCCATTTCCTCTTGAAGATATAGCTGCTTGTTATTTCTCAGACGTCCGGTGGTTAGGTGAAGCCCATGTGACTGAATTCTGACCAATGGAAAACAGGAGGAAGTCATGTGTGCCACTTTCCAGCCTGGTCCCTAAAAGACCCTAATCCTCTGTGTTCTCTATCTTCCTTTTTCTTCCAACAAGATACAAGGCCCTGGTATATAGAAGAGCCCCTAGATAGAAGGTGACTGGGTCCCTGAATACTTGAGTGGGGACCTCATTTCAATCTCAGTGACCTTCACTGGACAATGAAGGGAAAGTGAAATAATCCACTGAGATTTGAGGGGCTGTTTGTTTGGGAAGTTAGCCTCTACTAATAAAATATGGTCGGAACAATCTGTCTTCAATAATGAGAATGTGGGCATGGAAAAGTTTTTGTGACTTGCTCAAGGCACAAGAAGCAGTGAGGTCAGCTGAAATTTTTCCTGCACTTAGTCTGTGGGAGGCACTGTGCTGAAAGATTTATGAATATGTCACCTAATCCTCACAACACACCAACGAGGAAGGTACTACATAGGAGTAGAAGGCCCAGTTTTATAGATGATTGAACTGAAATTTGGTTAAGGAACATAGAGGAGGACACTGTCATTTCTTAAAAGACTAAGCATCTGGGGAGGGTGATGCTAAGAGTCCTGCAGTGTAAGTGGCTATTGGTTGACCATCTGATTAGGTGGGACTTTGGCTGAATTTGTTGCTGCCAGCCTTCCTGTTGTGACTGATTGCCTTTCTAATAAATGATTTTCCTGTTTAAATTGACCATACTCAGTTTCTGTTGCTTGCAAACAATAACCCCACCTAACACAGAGAGGTTGAGTAAATTGCAGATCACAGTATGGATAAATGGCCAAGCAAAGAATTTAATCTGGATCTGTCTGATCCCCAGACTTCTATCTATAATCTCTATATTTCTTAGCCCAAATTGGAACTCTAGCAATATGACTCTTAGTCTTACTTTCTCGTTCAATATCATTGGCTTTGGAGTAAAGAAAGTCTGTGTTCCTGGTTATAGTAGGTTAAGTTGCCTAAGCCTTTGGCGAAAGGAGTTTTACTAAGTTAGTTCCTTTGAAGTTTAATATAATAATCCATATAAACAAAATGTCTGGCATATATTGAAAATAATAAATTTTAGCCTATGGTTATACAGTAGTTATTGTTATGCTCTCAAAATTTATTTCTAATATATGATTAGTTGAGCATAAAATATTAGAGGATGTCATAATGAACTGAGTAAGTATTTAAAAAAAATTTTACTTATAGTTAATTTACAATGTTTTGCCAATTTTGGCTATACAGCAAAGTGACCCAGTCATTCATATAAATATATATATGTATGTGTGTGTGTGTATATATATATATATATATATATATATATGTACACCACACACATATTCCCTTTCTTACATTATCTTCCATCATGGTCTATCCCAAGAGACTTGATATAGTTAGAAGTTATTTTTGTCTGGGCCTAATCCAAATATCCAAAGACTGGTTGCGTATATAATCATGAAAAGAGAATTAAGGTATCTATTCAGGTAATTTAGATAGTCCTTTCCCCTCCCTTGTTGAAAAGGAAAGAACTACTTTCAATGAGATGATTTCTGTTGCCTACTTATATTGCTTAACTTTGTTAGATAATTTCTCAAGAGTATATCTAATATTGACTATGTAGTCACAGTTTAGCTATTAAGGTGATATTAGTGAATCTTACCCAGACACAGAATTTAGCTGGCTTTCTTCCAGAGTAAGTTTCCAATTTTTTATTTTGAGATTTTGTAAGAAGAACTAAAGCACATTTATTTGGGGAAAATGAATGCCAGTTTGCCTGGAAGCAGGGAGTCAGTTGTGAGGGCCTTGCAGAGGGGAGGAGGACCTGGAGGGTGATATTTCCAGTCAAAAATGGAGAGAAAAGAACAAGTGTCTTTGTGAGCAAAGATCTGTTGAGGAAAGAAGCTGTTCTTCGAGAGGCATAAGGACTCAGCTTGGCCTACCATGCTATCTGTAGCTATAGAGTCCCTTGACCTGTATCAGCATATCCAGGGCACCACTGACACCCTGTCCTGAAAAAACTGTGCCCTAGCACAATGCTTGGCACACTTAGGGTAGCATGAATGTTCAAGAACTTACCCTCTTAGCCTTTGTAATCCATACAGATGCCACTTTTGCATCTAGTCTCACAGCAGTCTCTTCACTTCCAATACCTTTATGCATATAGATATATCTCCAACCTAAAGAGGCATAGACACAAGTCTCTGCCCCCATCCCACCAACAAACACACCCTTGCATGCATTCACAGACAGATCTCTGCAGTCAATTCAGAACATGGAGAAACATGATGTTGTCATTCTCCCATGAGTAAAGTGCCTTTGCCTGGTGCACTCATTATGCTTGAATTGATCAATCACAGACATTTGTTCGCTTCAACGTGCCATTCATTCATTCATCCATTCAATAAGCACATATGTATAAGGCCATGTTAGCCTCTGAGAACATTCTTTGAACAAATAAACTGTTCCTGCCCTCATGCAGCTTACTGTGTAATAGGGAAAGCTTACTATCCAGAAAGAGAAACGGATTACTCAAATATGCACACACACTTCAGCATTTACAAACTGGGATCAATGCTATGAGAGAAAGAAAGGCTGCCTTCATTTAGACTTGAGAGCAGGAACAGCCTTTTGGAAGAGATAGTATCTTTTTGATTTTATTTATTTATCGATTTATTTTTGCTTTTTAGGGCTGCACCTGTGGCATATGGAAGTTCCCAGGCTAGGGGTTGAATAGGAGCTGCATCTGCTGGCCTTCACCACAACCACAGCAATACCAGATCCAAGCTGCATCTGCAACCTACACTACAGCTCATAGCAACACTGGATCCTTAACCCACTGAACGAGGCCAGGAATCAAACCTGCATCTTCATGGATACTAGTCGGATTCGTTACCGCTGAGCCGCTTGTGGGAACTCCCCTTTTTATTTTTATTTCATTTGTATTAAAGTATAGTTGATTTACAGTGTTGTGTCAATTTCTGCTGAATGGATAAGCAATGAGGTCCTGCTGTACAGCACAGGAAACTATATCCTCTCTCTTGGGATAGAACATGAGGGAAGGTGGTATGAGAATAAGAATATATATATAATCTTTGCTAACTAGAGAGCCATTAATACCCTGGTTAGAATATGCCCTATATATATGAAGAGGTAGTATCTTCTAACCAGGGTATTAATGGCTCTCTAGTTAGCAAAGGTTATCTTCGACTCCAAGTACAGGAAGCTTCAAGCAATTCTGGTCCAGAGCACCCCATCCACTCTGTCTAGTGCCTCAGAGAAGAGAAGTACACATCCTGTAGGCCAGAAACTAAGCAGAGAAGGTTGCTGAGAATTCAAAGAATGGACCTTGAGGAAACCAGGAGCTGAATGAACCCAAGTGAGCTGCACTGAAGTACAGGAAATCATCAAAGTTTGAAAAGAGGAACCTGTGACATCAAAGAATCTGTCTCTTGACTGTGATGCTTAATGAACTCCTGCAGCAGGAGTTCAAAACTCTTCTTTGAGGAGGTGGGGGGAGAAATGAAGCAGGATTCCTTTCTGAGAATGGTACCAAGTTCACCATCTGTTGAAATTCAAGCTCCAAATTAGCCTCAGGCTCAGGCCTGGTCTGCTTGTATTTCACGTTAATAGGAATTGATCATAAAGGATCCTACAATTATAATTAAAACTTTCTTGTAGTTTAAGAAGACCTACAGATATGAAAATCTGAGGCAGAGCAGACTCTTCATAGGCTGTTTTATAGTAAAACTTGATTTTAAGTTTTATTGAAGTATAGTTGATTTACAAGGTTAGATAATTTCTGCTGTACAACAAAGTGATGCAGTCATACATATACACAAATCCATTCTCTCATTCTCTTTCAGATTCTTTCACATAGATTATCACAGAATATTGGGTAGAGTTCTCTGTGCTATACAGCAGATCGCTACTGGCCAGTCATTCCATATGCCTCAGTGTACATATACCAGTCACAAACCCCAGTCCATCCCTCCCACCCCCCAACCTGTTCCCCTTGGTAACATCAAGTTTATTTTCCAAGTCTGTGAGTATGTTTCTGCTCTGCAGATAAGTTCATTTGTATCCTTTTCTCAGATTCCACAGATAAGTGATACCATATGATGTTTGTCTTTCACTGTCTAACTTCACTTAGTATGATATTTATAGTGCTTGATTTAACAAGAAATGAGATTTGATTGTTCAGATAAACAGCAAATTTTTTTTTTTGTCTTTTTGCTATTCCTGGGGCTGCTCCCGTGGCATATGGAGATTCCCAGGCTAGGGGTCCAATTGGAGCTGTAGCCACCGGCCTACACCAGAGCCACAGCAACACGGGATCCGAGCTGCATCTGCAACCTATACCACAGCTCACGGCAATGCCAGATCGTTAACCCACTGAGCAAGGGCAGGGACCGAACCCGCAACCTCATGGTTCCTAGTCGGATTCGTTAACCACTGCGCCCACGACGGGAACTCCAACAGCAATTTTTAATATGACTTTCTGATGACAAATTGTTTTGTGTATTTTCCTATAAAAGAATAGATTATTTATTAAAAGAACTATAAAATTTGCTTAGGGCATTTTTGCAGTGAAATTCATTTAATCTAACAGATGAAAAGCAAGTACTTTTTCTTTTTTTAAACGTATTTCAGTTATCAAACTGGAGGTTTGTATTTCTTAATCCTCTTCACCTATTTCGCCTCACCACTTTCCTTCCCTCTGGCAACCATCCATTGGTTCTCTATATCTGTGAGTCTGTTTTTGTCTTGTTTGTTTAATGCTTTTAGATTCCACATATGAGGTCATACTTTGTCTTTCTCTTTTTGACTTATTTAGCATAATACCTTCGAGATCCATCCATGTTGTCACAAATGACAGGATTTTTTTTATTGTTGAGTAATATTCCATTGCATATGTATATCACATCTTCTACCTATTCGTCTAGTGATGGACACAAGTTGAAAAAGCAGTACATTTTGAAGATATCAAGTGTGAGGACTGAGAATCAAATATAAATTATTTTTCTCTCAACCCTGAATTAGTATAAAAGTGTCCGTTGCTAAGTAAAAAATTTGTGAAATTTTAGTAGCTAAAACACAGCATACAATCCTCAAAATTGTCTTGCTCTGTTAATGATTTGTCTTCATCTCTGATTGTGTTCCACCAATGCTACAGGGATTTTAGAAGACCTGCTGATAGTCTAAATTGTTTAAAGTGTAATTCACTCTAAGCTATATACATTCGATTTACATTTTGATAGCAGTCAGTTTTTACCTGAATATTCTATCTGTGGATTAAAATTTTTTTTTTTTTGGTCTTTTTGCCATTTCTTGGGCCGCTCCCGCAGCATATGGAGGTTCCCAGGCTAGGGGTCGAATCAGAGCTGTAGCCACAGGCCTACACCAGAGCCACAGCAACGTGGGATCCGAGCCGCATCTGCGACCTACACCACAGCTCACGGCAACGCCGGATCGTTAACCCGCCTGAGCAAGGCCAGGGATCGAACCCGAAACCTCATGGTTTTTAGCTGGATTCGTTAACCACTGTGCCTCGACGGGAACTCCCAAAACTTTTTTTTTAATAGCAGAACAAACCATGGAAAAAGAAAAAGTATAATTTAGTTTTGTTTTCTTTTCCTGGCTTGCCTCTCATTTTACATTTTGTTTTCCAGATTGAACATTAAAAAAAATACCCCCAGAAGAATAAAGTAAAATATATTGTCCTCTTGAGGAAGAGCCCATCCTTTAGATGAGGTTTTGCCTGGGCTCACACAATTTTGGAGATTCTGTTTACAGATTCATTTAGGTTTCTTATATGCTGCACAGTCTCTTGGACTTGAAGGTGTGGTGCTAGAAATGCCCATTTTATGAGGTGTCCATAAGTCCTAGATTGTCAAAGAAAGTACAAAGTTCTCTCTTTGGCTTACAAGACAGACCAGTCAGCTTTGAACCTCAAATCAGATCTTTTAGCCCTTGCCCATGGGCTGGCCTTAAGGAAAGATTTTAAAATATATTTTTAAAAATTCAATACTTTCTATTTTAAAAAAGATTTTCCCTTGCTGTTTTTAAAGGGTTAGTTTTGACAAATACGTTTTTGCATTTGACTTTTTTTCTTGTGTTTTTTCTGAGATGAGATTTGTGCAGGAGGGTTGGGGGACTGGGGTCTGCTGTTTTACAGATTTGCACATCCACTTTTAAAGATGCCCGCAATCCCTGCTGCTTTATAAATCTGTATTTATTCGAAAGTGTTCAGTTCTATCCAGGTGATCCATACATTGCTCTGAGGGGTTAGTAGGGACAATTTTTGTTTTTTTTAAGGAGCTTCAGGGTATCTCTTCTCTTCCAAAGTCAGTATCAATCCTGGCCTAATGTGTTAATTGCAGTGGCATTTTAAATTTAAGCAAATGCTAATATTTCTTTCTTCCCTTCCACCCATAATAATGATAAAGCTTTCCTATAATTCAAATTAAGGCTCTCTTGGGATTTTCCTTTTTATACAACTTCTCTCTGCTCTGCAGTACTGCCTCCTCCCTCCCTGCTCCCCAGATAGCTTCCCTGAGCCCTGAATCAACCAGCCTAGGGGTCTCTTGATGGCCACCTCTCCGAAATGATTGACAGAGCAATGCCAAGCAGAGCTGCTCTCTTTCTTTCTTCTCCTCTCCCCTTTCTTTCCATTTCGCACTCTTTCAACAACCTCAATAACTAACATTTAGTAAGCACTTACCGTGAGGCTAGGGAATGAGCAAAGTGCTTTTAGTGGATTATTTTCCTTGTGATTCAGGGACATTGAGACAAAGAGAAGTTATGTAAGCTTTCCAAGGTCCCAGCATTCAAACATGTGGCAGAGAGGGCATGTTACTGACCACTGAAATTATAACATCTCCTTCCCCAGTGCTGGTCAGAGGTCCATTACTTAACACCTCACCCTATCCTTTAAACACACTTAAAAACAAAGGCACCACATTTCAATAAAGTAGAAAGGTAAAACTTCTCTGAACAATAATGGTGTATTTTGTTTTAGCCACACATCGCCCATCCCTGCGTGCAGGTACAAAAAGCAGAAAATAGAAAATTCTTCACAATATTTCTGATTGGAACCTATAGCCACTTATTTTAATTTTCTATTGTATGTGGAGTAGTTTACCTCTTCTACAACCACCAAGGGGATCTATAACAGCTTCTCTGACATTTAAATAATCCTTATTCTCTGTCTTATTCTGTTCACAGACACCCAACCAAAATATACTTTCCTGCTTAAGGTGAATCTATGTATGATGTAGGTTAGCAAAGTAGAGGAGTTCCCAGCGTGGCTCAGTGGAAATGGATCTGACTAGCATCTGTGAGGACACAAGTTCGATCCCTGGCCTCGCTCAGTGGGTTAAGGATCTGGTGTTGCTGCAGTGTAGGTCACAGATGCGGCTTGGATCCTGAGTTGCTGTGGCTGTGGTGTAGGCCAGTGGCTACAGCTCTGATTTGACCCATAGCCTGGGTACCTCCACATGCTGCAGGTGTGGCCCCTAAAAAAATAAAATAAAAAATAAAGTAGAAAGTGGTGTCAATAACGTGGAAACGTTGATTGAGTATAAACTACGTGCCAGGGATTGTGTTAAACCTTTTGTATTTATCTTATCTATATGGTAAACCTACAAGGGAGGTGGTATTATTGTACCTGCAGCTCTATCAGGATGTAAAGTCAGAAAATCTGCAGTCCCTTGGCACATCTCTTTTGCGGGAGATAGGGTAGGAATGGGCACAGGCAAGAAGGATTGGCATAAACTCAAATGCAAATGGGGGTGGGTGGAAGATATGTCATCTACCCTTTTGTCTTGCTATTCTCATTGCAAATGTTGCTAATCCACAGTGTCATTCCTTCCTTCAAGGGCCTGTCACCAATCTGCTAGTGATGGCACAAGGAATGGAAACATTTGTCACACTTGATTTAGCATATGATGTGTACAGAGTTGATTCCAAGAGACCCTAACACAAGGGGGTTTTGCAAACTTCAAAGGTGTGTCTGCGAGGTCCTCTTTGCCTAGGTGATTTTGGAAAGGCTCTGAAGATCTTTATCAGGATTTTTTGCTTTGGAGGGCAAACTTTGTGCCAAGAGATTATGAAAGGAGAGAGATTATGATATGAAATTGTAATAGAAACAAAATCTCACCTAGGGTAGAGGGTCCTGCAAAGGGTGTTCACCTATAAAAAGGTACTTTGAGAGTGTCTGAAATGGGAGTTCCCTTGTGGCACAGTGGGTTAAGGACCTGGCATTGTCATTGCATACGTATCTTTATGCAAAACACCTTTGCAGTTCAGGGAGCTGCAGGACAGAAATTGAAGAGGCAGGAACTTTGGGTCCAACTGTGACACTACATTTTCAACTCTTATGAACAAGCTAAATCTCCCAATGCCTTAAAGGAATGATTGAAAGAAAAAGATGATTTGCAATTATTAAAACCTAACTTTTTTTTTGTTTGTCTTTAGGGCCACACCTACAGCATATGGAGGTTCCCAGGCTAGGGGTCGAATCGGAGCTGTAGCCAGTGGCCTACACTAAAGCCACAGCAACTCGGGATCAGAGCCGCATCTGCAACCTATAGCACAGCTCATGGCAGTGCCAGATCTTTAACCCACTGAGAGAGGCCAGGGATCAACCCTGCAACCTCATGGTTCCTAGTCAGATTTGTTAGCCACTGTGCCACAACGAGAACTCCTCAAAACCTAACTTTATTCGGTAGATACTTTAATATGTTTAAACATACACAAAAAGGAATATTTGGAAAATGGAATCACTTGAAATCCATGTCATAATAGTTTGTGGAAATAACAGAGCTCGGAGTTCCCATTGTGGTGCAGTGGAAACGAATCTGACTAGGAACCATGAGGTTACAGGTTCGATCCCTGGCCTCATTCAGTTGGTTAAGGATCTGGTGTTGCTGTGTTGCTGTGATCTGTGGTGTAGGTCGCAGATGTGGCTTGGATCTGGTGTTGCTGTGGCTCTGGTGTAGGCTGGAGGCTACAGCTCTGATTGTACCCCTAGCCTGGGGAACCTCCATATGCCATGGGTGTGGTCCTGAAAAGAAAAAAAAAAAAAAAGGAAAAGAAAATAACAGAGCACTTTGGGGAATGTTTCCCTAAAGGAACAAACATTTATTAATTATCTCTATTTCATCTTTTATTCTTGATGCCTGTGTATTTTAATAACTCTCACTCATATAAGGTAGGAGACACATTTTAAATTATAGTTATACAAGTTGACTGGTTTACCTCCCTTACCAAAAGAGTGAAACACTCTTTGTTATGAATGGAGTGCAGTGCACAATTTACTCTAGAATCAGAGAAAAGAGAAAACTCAACTTTTAGTCTGTTTGTATCTGCCTTATATATTTCAGAGAATTGAGCTTATTCAGACTGATTCTGTTGCAATGCATTAGAATTTAATGTGGACACTCACAAGAACTGAATCATTTTTCTGAATGTTTTCCTTACCTCCAGTATTTGATGAGGCACCTCAGAAGAATATAACTTTCTAGTTAGTAAATATGTTTGAGTCAGAGCATAGGAAGCATTCTATAGAATAAAAATTCACTTGATAGCCTGATAACTTCTGTAAGGTGTAGAGGAATAATATATTGAAACTTTGGTTGTTGGGGGAAAAAATAAGTATTTAAGAGTAATATACTCAAGGAGTTCCCATTGTGGTGCAGCAGAAATGAATCTGACTAGTAACCATGAGGTTTCAAGTTCATTCCCTGGCCTCACTCAGTGGGTTAAGGTGAGCTGTGGTGTAGGTTGCAGATGTGGCTTGGATCCTGCATTGCTCTGGCTGTGGTGTAGGCTGGCAACTATAGCTCTGATTTGACCCCTAGCCTGGGAACCTCCATATGCTGCCAGTATGGCCCTAAAAAGCAAAAAAAAAAAAAAAAAAGAGTAATGTACTCAAGATGGTCTGTGAATTGGTGCCCAGTTGGATGAAGAAACATCTTGTCCTTAACACATCGGCATTCTTCCTTACTAATGGAATACTTATTAATTTCATTAACAGAGTATCACAGCATTTTCTTTGCCTTGAATCTTAGTTCTTAATTTTATTTGAAAATGCAATGAAAAATAGTCACACACTTTGGCTTTAGAGGTGTTTTAGGGTGTTTTTCCCATGATGACAATTATAAATGCATAAAGGTGAGACATCCTTTTCAGTTTTTTATATCAAAGCGTTTGAAAGAAGAGAGGGTGGGAAAAAGAGAAAGGAAGGACCAGGAGAGAGAGAGAAAATACCTGGGTGGTAAATCAGTTACACATTTTTTCACAGTCACACCCACAGACCAAAGTGCTGTTATGGGCCTATCACTCTTGAAGTCCCACCTAGAAGTCCCCAAGGCAATAAAAACAAACCTTCATAAAAGACCTGTGTGTCATCAACTACTGTCGATAATGTAGGAGATCTGAATGACAAGGTGAGCTGCCTTTCTCTAGGAGGATCTTGGGGATCTTTTGAAAACGGCAAGAGGAAATATGATTTTCTACCCATTCTTTTCCCAACCATAAGAATATTCTAAATGTTTTAATAGCAATAGAGGGTGAATTATTATATATAGTATCTATTGTTACAATTAATGGGTTCAAAAAGAAAAACTGTTGCCTTTAAAAATTAATAGAGCTTAGAACATGTTTTCAATACCAATTCTGTCTAGAAGAAGGGAGTTCGTGGTCAGGCAAATTTTGGAGATATTGTACTATATTTCCTCGTTAGGAAGTCTCATGGCAGGTTTTATGAGAGGCCCTGAGTCATCTAACCATTAAAGAAATTTAGAACTGTTGAACTTCGTTTTAGTTTGCATTTTCTAGGTTTGTTTGATCATGTGTTCTTTCCTGCCCAACATCCATGAACATGATACAGATTAGAATTCCTTGAAACGCATGTGGGAGAACTTTCCAAATATGGCAAAGGATGGTTTACTTTTCTGAGGAATAGTTCAGAGACAAACATTGTAATTTCAGTAGATTTTCCTGTGTTAGGAAAAAAATGTATATGCCTTTCATGATTGAATGGATGTTGCTGCTTGGAATGAAGCTAAATTAATATATGCAAAAAGGGGTAAATTCAAAGAAAATGGGAAATGAATAATTGTAGGGATAATACATGTATATATATAAATATAATATATAATATATATTATATAATAACAAATGTAGAGATTATTTCATGACAAAATCATGTAACTGGTAGGTGAATGTCCGAAGGTCGGGAAATACTGGTTTCATCTGTAAATAGGTTGCAGCACTTTGGACATGCATATTCAGACTGGTCATTAGGAAACTTGGGGAAAGGAGGTAGTTAGTGCTCTGGTTCTGGCTTAAAATAATTTTGTGACCTTGGAGGAAAAGGCATTCTGGACTTCAGTGTCTTTATCTGTAAGTAGGGAGAGCTGGATCGGAGAATATCTATGGTGAACTTCAGCTCAACCCTGTTGGTGTGACCAGAGGGCCATTGTGGTGGTCTGATCTGCTAGCCCCTTTCATGCAAGCTAGGACTCAGGGAAGGCTCTTTGATTTCTGCATGGCTGGGGGATTATAACCTGCATTGCTAGCTTTACCAGGAAAACAGAGGCCAAATGTTGTCCTGACACACCTCAGTGAGTGAATGTTGACCAGGCTGTCATGCTGGTGCCTTGGTTCCTGGGTGGCAGTGAAGCAGAACACTTCATTCTAGGGCTTGCCATTGTTTGAGATTTGCTTTTTCTCAAAGTAGCTGAACCAGACTGGGGGATTTGAGCTACCTTTGTGTGAGTGGAGCACTTTGCAGTTCGAGCTCCAGGGAATTCAAAGTGACTGGCTGGAGGACTAGACTATGTGAAGACAAGGCTTATTCTTTCTTCTTTTTTTTTTTTTTCAGCCACTCTCCTCCCCTGATTTTTTTATTATTTTTGAGAATTGACATCCATTTAATGTAATATTGAGTCTTCCAATCTGGTCTTGTTTTAAATTTTTTTAGTTTTTTTATTTTTTATTTTGTTTTTTTTTTTGTCTTTTTGCTATTTCTTTGGGCCGCTCCCGTGGCATATGGAGGTTCCCAGGCTAGGGGTCCAATTGGAGCTGTAGCCACTGGCCTACGCCAGAGCCACAGCAACGCGGGATCCGAGCCGCGTCTGCAACCTACACCACAGCTCATGGCAACGCCGGATCGTTAACCCACTGAGCAAGGGCAGGGACCGAACCCTCAACCTCATGGTTCCTAGTCGGATTCGTTAACCATTGCGCCACGACGGGAACTCCTAAATTTTTTAAAAATGCGACTGTTTTTGTTAGATTTATCACTAGGGTTTTGTTTGTTTGGATTTTTGTGTTTTTGTTTGTTTCTTAATGGCTGCACTCGTGGCATGATTTTTATGTTTTAATAATTCTTTATTGTTTTGTGAATAAGATTCCGTGACATGTTACATTTTCTTTTTTTATTACTCATTTCACATAATTACACTTTATTGTTCTGTCCTGTAACTTGAATGAAAATTATTTCCGTAGAAACTGTACTTTGATTCTTTGCTTAAATTTTCTATGAAGTGCATTTAGATGCTTGTGGAATTTGCTATCTAAAAAAAATGAGTAAAGGACTTCATCTTTATTTCCTTTATTTCTGTTCTGATCTTTATGATTTTTCTCCTTCTACTAACTTTGGATTTTGTCTGGTCTTCTTTGTTTAGTTGCTTTAGGTGTAAGGTTATGTTGTTTATTTGAGATTTTTATTATTTCCTGAGGTATGCTTGTATCGCTATAAACTTCCCTCTTAGAACTGTTTTTGCTGTTGATTTATAGTCTTGTGCCAATTTCTGCTGTTTCTGCTGTACAGCATAGTGACCCAGTCATACATATATATATACATTCTTTTTCCTATACTGTCTTCTATCTTGTTCTGTCCCGAGAGTTTGGATATAGTTCCCTGTGCTGTACAGTGGGGCCTCATTGCTTATCCATTCTAAGTGTAATAGATTGTATCCACCGCTATTACATCTTACTGATTATTGTTAGGGGAATAAAATGTATTGGTTATGCGCACAAACTTTGTCAGGCTCTGTCACTTACTAGCTGTGTAACTTTACGCAGTTACTTAACGTATCTATTCCTTACCATTTTTTAAATATTTAAAATCAGGATGATAATACTAACCTCCCTCAGGATTAAATGAATTGATGTATTAAAAAGCATTTAGTAACAGTGCTTAGTACATAGCCCTCGAAAATTATTTGTTATTGTTACAGCTGGTGTCTAGGACAGTCTTATCTCCTCTGACATCATTCCTGTGCTAACTGAACACTAATCAACCAGTCAGATGACTAAAATTGCTATTATAGATATCATCATTAATGTACAAAGTAGGTTGTTTCTCCAGGGAAAGTTGAGCCAATACATTCCCAAGCCGTAGACCATCATAAACCATAGACATCCTGACTCCTGAAGCTATGATTAAGAAATGTCAGAAATGATGTTTAATCCCAGCCTCTTTGTTCATCCCCTTTAAAAGACTCCTAGCTCAAAGACCAAGTTGGAGTGGATCTGAGGCTTGTCTGCTACTCCCTTGCTTACACCCTGAAATAAATGCTGTAGTTTCCTTCACCGCAACCTTGTATCAGTAGATTGGCTTTGCTGGGTATTGGGCAAGTAGATCTCAGTTTGGGTCAATAACGTTGTCAGGCGATTGTCTTAAAAGTTCTAGGTGTATAACTATATCACATGAAAAGAATATCAGTTTAAGCACATTCTTCCTTTCTTTTCTTTCTAGATGATTTATCTGTCTTTGATGATTCCAGCCTTCCTTTACATACTCTATATGCCATAATGTATGATTAATTTTACATCTCTGTCTCTCTTTTTTTGGTCTTTTTGTCTTTTAGGGCCACACTCATGGCATATGGAGGTTCCCAGGCTAGGGGTCGAATTGAGCTACAGCTTCTGGCCTACGCCACAGCCACAGCAACGCAGGATCCGAGCCGCCTCTGAGACCTATACCACAGTTCATGGCAGCGCCAATCTTTAACCCACTGAGTGAGGCCAGGGACCGAACCCGCAACCTCATGGTTCCTAGTCGTATCCGTTTCCACTGCACCACAGCGGGAACTCCTCTCTCTCTCTCTCTCTCTCTCTTTTTTTAAACTCACCATTGTACTTGAGCATGTTTCATGTTGATAAACTTTTGGTAAACATGATTTGTTATGGATTTTATAAAAACTTCTATATTATAACATTTGTATATATTATTATATAAAATATATGTATAGTTTAAATAATGATAATTGGACTGTATATGCACCAAACTTAAATATAATATTAATAAGTTGTTAAGCACCCCTTTTACCTTTCCCCAGTTACATTGAGAATTTTGTATCAATTATTTACTTGCTTTTCTTTTTGTTTTTGTCACCAGTATATACTTATCACCATATAGTTATCTTATGATTTAAGTAATATTTCCCCTATTATGATTATTAGGGGATTTATATTTTGGACATTGGGAGTAGAGCTTTTCCCATATTGATGATTAATTCCTTGGGATAGATTCTAGAAAGGAAATTACTAGATCTATGTGTATGACCGTTTTAAAAAGCTTTGGACAAATATTGATTGTCAAAATACTTTTCAAAGGGTTTATATCAGTTTATATTTCCAAAAAGCAATGTATATGATAATGATCATTTCTTCTTCTTCTTTTTCTTTTTCTTCTTCTTTTTGTGACTGCACCTGCAGCATATGGAAGTTCCAAGTCAAGGGGTCGAATTAGAGCTGCAGCTGCCTGCCTACTCCATAGCCACAGCAACGCAGGATCTGAGCCATGTCTGAGACCTACGCCACAGCTCACAGCAATGCCGGATCCTTAACCTACTGGCCAGGGATTGGACCCCCATCCTCATGGATACTAGTTGGATTCTTAACCCGCTGAGCCACAGTGGGAACTTCCAAGAATGCTCATTTCCATTAAATAGCCATCAATACTAAGGGTTGTTAACTTGAAAGGCAAGGATATCATGTTTAAGTATTTTAATATAATTCCTAATTAGGTTGAATTTTTAAAAAGACCAATTACAATTTTTGAAAGATACTCTGTATACAGAAATGTTCACCTGTCATAAATGTTTAGCTTGAAGGATTTTTACAAAGAGAACACAGCTTTGTAACTAACACCTAGGTCAAAAAAACAGAACATTATCTGCAGATGAAGGCAGAACATTAACTGTCCTTGTGGTCACTTTCAGTTTGAAGACCAATATGTATATGAAATCTCTGAAGAAAGAGAATTGACGTTGCTTTGACCAATTTAGTTTTGACGCCCAACAGTAAGTTTTCAAATTATGAAGGATGGAAGATTTTGAAACATTTGTATACATTTAACACTATCACTCTTCTCAAAGTAAACCTGGATTTACATTCCTGACCAAAAGTCTTTCTTTTGAAAAGTTCTGATGCCATTTGGCTATCAAATCAGATTATTTTGCACATGTTTAGAGGTTTTATCAAGCCATGAAAATGTATCCTATAAATACTTAAATTCTAGTATATATAAATTGGGTTTCCCACAGTGCTTCTTTAAGCTAAGGCTCACTGTATCAGCACCTGTGTTTTCATGAACACCTAGGGTGATGCTAATGCATGCAAATGGCCCCTGGACCACACAGTGAGGAATGTTGCTCTAGAGGATAAATGGGCCTAATTGAAGAAAGGTATTCTGAAGCAGTTACCTTCTAAGAAAATCCTTCTGCATTGCATGACCTCAGTTTTTAAAATATGCAGTCAAGTATGTTTTCTCCTTTCTTCCTTTCTAACTTTTCCTTGTATAGACCTAGACACAGGGTATTTAACATAGGGGTGGTGCAGTTTATATAACCAGAACAGGAAACATCTAGCTCAAAACACACCCCTTGATTACAACATCCTTGACACTGACCTGGTAGAATAGGTCTAGCTTTTCAAAGGATCACCCTTAGCTTACTTACCTTGGCAATCTTACGGGCCTATTATCCGTATAATTGTGGTAGCCAGGTAAAACACTATAACTTAAAGTTTTATGTGACTATACAAGTAGCCATAAAATGGAAACAAACAAACAACGGATTCCGTCCAAAACAGTACTCTATTTAATCTAAGTTCATCTCTTTAGGGCTGCAACTATGTAATTGAATCGTTTTATGAAAGACTTGGTAATTTACATTTTTAGTCAAAAGAAAGGTTCAGTATTCCTCTGTTTCCTTTCTCTAGACATCGAGTAACACTAGAGTTCATGTGTTTTTGGAGAGTCATTTTAGAAAAAACACAGTGATTATTAAACAGTAAAATATTAGGTAATAACTCACAGAAATTTTTTATAGGAGATACATTACTGTCTCTTTCAATCCAAGCTGGTGGTATCTCTGCCAATGCGGTATATGTAGAAATGTAAGTACTTACAAGGCATAGAAAGTAAATGGTGGAAGAGATTAATTCTGCCGTGGGCAAGAAGGGACTGGGAGGCCTCCAAGACCTATGAGGTTTAAGCAGCATTCTCAAGAATGAATAGAAATCCATTAGGAAGACCACACAGAGAGGGACAATCTGAATATAGGGGAAAAACATGTGCAGAAGTACAATGGACTCAAAATGTAACATAGCTACAGGGATATACACATAATTTGGTATTAATGGAACACGTGACATAGCAAGACTTTTGGGTTTTATCCTGTAACTCATTATTTCTCAAAATATGGTCTACCAACCTCTCACATCCAAATCACCTGGGTACTTATTAAAACTGCAGTATCCTGGACCCTACTTTAGACTTGCAGCATGAAACTATCTGGAGGAGGGACTCAGACATCCCTAAATCTTAAGATTAGCTGCTCTAGGCCAGGGGTGTTGGAAGGTTTTCTGCAAGAGTGGGTACCACAGTATGATTTGCATTTTAGATAAATGTAGAGCTTTGTGGAGAGTGGCGAGATGGTCAGAAAGGGAGATCAGTATGGAGGCTTTTGCGCTGGTCCAGGTAAGAGGTTTTGAAGGCCTGTAGGATGAAAAAAGGGAAATTGAGAGTTTTAAAAATAACAAATGAAAAGAACATGAACACAAGAGTATAACACAGGGGGATTTTTATGTATATGTGTATAGATATGTAAAATTTATAAGGCATAAATATTTCAAGTTTTGTGGGAACACAGTGGAGTCAGAAAACAATACTAGTAGTCAGGGAAATGAGAGATGGAGAAGAGTGGGCGTGATATTTGAACTGGGACTTGAAGTATGAATAGGATTTTACCAAACAAAGAAAGGAACTTAGATGAAGCAAAGAGTATGCATAAAGCAAAGGCAGAGGGACAACCTGACATGCTTCAGAATAATAGGAAGTTGGGTTTGATTTGAATATAGTTGCTTAAGGGAAGGTGGTGGTGCATGAGGCAACAAAGAGACGGTAAGTTCACCAGAGAGTGGCTGGCTGCTCACCAGCCTGTTCCCTCTTCTTTCTGAGCACAGACATTTCCTTTACATTTAAATGAAGCTGAGTGGTAGAGTCCCCCCAATTCCCATGTGGGTGGAAGTGATCTGCCTCATTCTTGGTCTAAATCTCCTACAGGCTAATATCCATCTCACTGTAGGTCTGCATGGCAACTTTAGGAGCCGCTTGTTGAGCTGGACAAAGACTGGATTCCTGAATTACTTTTTGGAGCTTAAGTGCCAAGGGATAAGGAACATCCATTTTAGATTCAATATAAGAGAGAGACTCCTGTTCTGTTTGAGCCATAGCATACGTATACCATGCAAAGGAATTCAGACATTATTTCACAGGCACAGGAGATATTTCAAATAGGGAGTGATCTGATCTGGTTTGTTTTCAGAGAGAAATCACTTTCAGTGTATATTAAAGAGATGTCTCAAGGGGTTAAGTGAGAGTCTTCCACAAATGTCCAAAAGCTGCTGTGTAAATAAGAAGATTAGCTCTGTTGCTAGGGCTAGGATGCCGACCAGACACTGAATGCATAAGTGAAAGTTACAAGGGAAATAAATGCAACTCAACCTAAAAGGAAGAAACTTCTAAGAGAACTGCTTCTATAGGGGTTTTCTCAGTGAGTTTCCTCTTTCTGAAGAGATAGTCAGTGGGAGGCCTGGGGACTTCCTGTTCAAGTTTTTGGTGCAAGACTGAAATAGAATACCTTCAAGATATTTTTCCTTTTTTTACTTAAAATTTTAAGAATTAAAGTGTAGCTGATTTATAATGTTGTGCTGATTTCTGCTGTACAGTAAAGGGACCCAGTCATACATGTATATATTATGCATTCTCTTTTTTATATTATCTTCCATCATCATGGTCCGTCCCAAGAGACTGGGTATGGTTCCTGTCCTATACCATAGGACCTCATTGCTTATCCATTCTAAAGGTAATAGTTTGCATGATTAACCCCAAACTCCTAGTCTATCCCACTCCCTCCCCTTTCCTCCTTGGAAACCACAAGTCTGTCCTCTATGTCTGTGAGTCTGTTTCTGTTTTGTAGATACGTTCATTTGTGCCATATTTTAGATGCCACATATAAGTGATATCATATGGTATTTGTCTGTCTTTTTCTGACTTACTTCACTTAGTATGATAATCTCTAGTTGCATCCATGTTGCTGCAGATGGCATTATTTCATTCTTTTTTCATGGCTGAGTAGTTTTCTATTGTATATATGTACCAGATTTTTTTTTTCTTTTCTTTTTAGGCCTACACCTGTGGCATATGCAGGTTCTCAGGCTAGGGGTCAAATTGGAGCTGCAGCTGCCGGCCTACACTACAGCCACAGCAATGCAGGATCTGAACTGCATCCTTGACCTACACCAACGCTCAAAGCAACACTGAATCCTTTAACCCACCAAACAAGGCCAGAAATGGAACCTGCATCCTCATGGATACTAGTTGGGTTCACTACTGCTGAGCCACTTTGGGAACTCTTATGTACCACATCTTTTTAATCTATATTGATGTTGATGGACATTTAGATTATTTCCATGTCTTGACTATTGTGAATAGTGCTGCAATGAACATGGGGTACATGTATCTTTTTGAACTCTAGTTTTGTTCAGATATATGCCCAGGAGTGGGATTTCTGGGTCATATGGTAGTTCTATAATTAGTTTCCTGAGGAATCTCCACAATGTTTTCCATAATGTTTTTACCAATTTACATTCCCACCAACAGTGTAGGAAGGTTCCCTCTTCTCCACACCCTCTCCAGCATTTGTTATTTGTAGACTTATTGGTGGTGGCCCTTCTGACCAGTGTGAAGTAGCATCTCATGGTAGTTTTGATTTGCATTTCTCTAGTAATTGGTGATGCTGTGCATTTTTTCGTGTGCCTACTGGCCATCCATATGTCTTCTTTGGAGACATGTCCATTTAGGTCTTCTGCCCTTTTTTTGATTTGGTTGTTTTATTTATTTATTTATTTATTGAGTTGTATGAGTTATTTGTATATTTTGGAGATGAAGTCCTTGTTGGTTACATTGTTTGCAGCTATTTTCTCCCATTCTATAAGTTGTCTCTTCATTTTGCTCATGGTTTCCTTTGCTGTGCAGAAGCTTGTAATTGATTAGGTCCCATTTGTTTATTTTTGTTTTCATTTCTATTACCTTGGGAGACTGACCTAAGAAAACTTTTGTACGGTTGATGTCAGAGAATGTTTTGCCTATGTTCTCTTATGGAAGTTTTATGGTGTTTTGCCTTATGTTTAAGTCTCTAAGCCACTTTGAGTTTATTTTTGTACTTGGTATGAGGGTGTGTTCCCGTTTCATTGATTTACATGTAGCCATCCACTTTTGCCAGCACCACTTGCTAAAGAGACTGTCTTTTTCCCATTTTATATTCTTGCCTCCTTCGTCGAAGATTAATTGAACACGTCTGGGTCAAGATGTTTTTCAGTTTGGGATTTCCAAGACCGGCTGATACATTGAAATTTGGGGTCAGATGGCCAACTCACCAACTGAACCAACAACGCTTGTTAATTGTGTGACTTGGGGCTAATCACTTACCCTTTTTGGACCTTGACTTCCTCATCAGTAAAATGGGAATAATAAAACACCTAACAAGGTTATGCTGGGGGTTAAATAGTTAATAATGCCTGGTATGTAGTGAGAACTTAATAAATATTAGCTGTTATTGCTATAGTCCTTAAGGATTTGTCCTCATTACACCACATGAGGCATGTAATTCATCATATATATATATATATATAAAATTCATTATATATATATCTCATTACACATTTTCACATTAATTATCTAAGCATTGACTTTGAAGTCTCTTGTTTCATTTTGTGTGTGTAGCTACAGTCATCCTTTCCATGTGTAAAGTTTGAACTCTAACAGTTACAAAATTTGTAATAACTCCCATCTACTTATTAATGTTACCTTCTATTTCCTTAATTTTCCTTTTCTTCTTTTTTTTTTGTCTTTTGTCATTTTTAGGGCTGCACCCGTGGTATATGGAGGTTCCTAGGCTAGGGGTTTAATTGGAACTGCAGCTGCTGGCCTACGCCAGAGCCATAGCAACACAGGATCAGAGCTGCGTCTGTGACTTACTCCATAGCTCATGGCAACACCGGATCCTTAACCCACTGAGCAAGGCCAGGGATTGAACCCATGTCCTCAGGGATACTAGTTGGGTTTGTTAACCACTGAGCCACAACGGGAACTCCAGAACTTAATTTTCTTAATGACTTTGCATCTTTGGCCTGAAGCTGTCTTTTATTTCCTGGGAATAGGACCTACATTAATTTCCCTAATTTGTAAAATATTATCACAGAGCTTTAGAGAAACCAACTAGATAATAATACACTAGTCTTTTGATTCCCAGGAATATAGCCCTTGACCATAAAAAAGGTGATTAATATGATATCTCTTACTCCCTGTTTTCTGTGATCTGGCTGGCCACCTTGGCTTTAAGGAGAAGACTGGACTTTACCTAGCATTGCTGGGAAAGTTTATTAGCTTTGCCTTAATTAAACCGGTGCCATATAGTAGAAGCAAGTATATCATTGCCCCTTTGTTACTTTTGGCAATCCTCCCATTTCTCTTTTGTGATAAATTACACACCCTTTGGCCTCTGATTATCCACCAGGGAAACAGGTTATTGCTTTGTGGAACAGAAGGGGAAGTATATTATCGTTTAATTTTCAACTGCAAGGGTTGGCATATAATGTCAGGAACAAATAAATCTGAACAGTTACTCATCAATGTTTAAGCAATTCTAGGCTTCTTTTATTAGGACTTTATGGAAGGCTGTCTGCAAAGGCTGACATTCTGGTCTTGCTGGCAGATGTCCAGTTTGTGAGGCCACAACTGGGTCTCTAGCCATTGAAACGAAGAAGGTATCTTTTCTCCCAGGGGTGAGGCATTGCTAGGGCAGTGCTCACAGAAGGAGGCATCCTATAGAGTCTGACAAAGTGTTTTAAAGGAGAGTCCTCCTTTTAAAGCAAGGGTTTTACATTCCAAATTGTTGACAGTGAATATTTATTTGGAGAAAGATTTAGTGAATGATTAGAGTGTAGGGGTAGCTTCCATTTTTAACACTGTATATACTCATGTTGTTTGAATTTTTTAAAATAGTTGATGCAAATTACATTAGTAATAAAATGAGCGTGAATAAAACTAGTGGCTCTCAAATGTTTTTAATTTTACTTATTTATTTGTTTATTTATTTAATTTATTTTTGTCTTTTTCTAGGGCCACACCACTGGCATATGGAGGTTCCCAGGCTAGGGGTCTAATCAGAGCTGTAGCTGCTGGCCTACTCCATAGCCACAGCAACTTGGGATCTGAGCCACATCTGCGACCTACACCACAGCTCACTGCAGCGCCAGATCTTCAACCCACTGAGCAAGCTAGGGATCAAACCCGCAACCTCATGGTTCCTAGTCGGATTCGTTAACCACTGAGCCACGACGGGAACTCCTCAAATGTTTTTAATTTTAGATAGACACTCTCACCTTGTATATTGTCCTTGCTGAAAATAAAGTTGTCAGAATTTTTGCATGTGTTTCAGAAATGACCCTCATACCAGGGCTATAACTTATATTTTAAAATTAGGCTTGATTGAGTAGAAAAGAGGAGGAAAAAAAATGACATGTAGAGGAAAGTAGAAGATGAGGTAACACGTACAAATCAGAATTCTTGAAGCACTGACTCTAAGAGGTTGGCTTTGTGGGAGAGGAAAGTAAGCCTCTCCATAGGTGTATGAATTTTCTAGGGCTGCCATAACAAAATATCACAGACTGGGTATTTCCCTTCAGTCCATAACAACGGATGAATTCTCCTAGAGATTTTTGTTATTTTTACAGATTTCAGTGACAATGATTTGGGAATGAAAATGACTACTAACTGTGCTAACTAATTATACTTTACTGAAGAACAACAGATAATCAATAATCCATTGTACAAAATAAAACAATTTAAACTAAAAATCGACTTGAGATGTAAACAAAGTTAGTCTACACATTTAATGCATGAGGATATCGAGAAATTGTACATTAACGGGGGAAGGAAATTGTTGAGAATGCTGGTGTTGGAGTTCCTGCTGTGGCACAATGGGTTAAAGATCCGACAGAAGTGGCTTGGATTGCTGCAGAGGTGTGGGTTTGATCCCCAGCCCAGCACAGTGGGTAAGGATCAGGTATTGCTGCAGCTGTGGTGTAGGTTGCTGCTGAGGCTTGGATTGGATCCCTGTCCCAGGAACTTCCATAAGCCACGAGTGCGGCCAAAAAAAAAAAAAAAAAAAGAGAGAGAGAATGCTGGTATTTCTGATGTTTTGGTTTTATTTTGAAAACTTGTTACTATTACAGTCAAGGGACTTATGTTACTTTATTATTTTTTAAAGAAAAGCAGACATGGAAACTATAATCATTAAACACATTGAAGCTTTAAGAGAAGATGCTATTCAGTAACAAAGAAAATATTTACCTGGTATCCAATTCAAAAATCCTTTTATTTATTTATTATTATTATTTTTAAGAATCAGAAGCTATTTAATAAATTTAAATGTTTGTTAAATTGAAGGAAATTAACAGTGATGGGTCAATTAGATTCCTGAGATACATTGAATAAATCAACGAAATGTGCCCCAAGTGTTAGCCAGTGTTACTCTGTTCTTTGAAATTTAAACAAAACTGGATATATTTATCTATCTACTTCCCATGGGAAGTACGGTGACCTTCTCAGCATTTCCATGAATTTGTAAAGGCCTTTGGAATCAAAATCCTTTTAAATCCTAATCAAAGTATTTTAATCAGGGTGTATAATTAGCAAAATGTTTATTTGATTATACTAAGATTTGAAAAGTAATAGCACCACAATTATAATAGAAAATGCGGGAGTTCCCGTCGTGGCGCAGTGGTTAACGAATCCGACTAAGAACCATGAGGTTGCGGGTTCAGTCCTTGCCCTTGCTCAGTGGGTTGATGATCCGGCGTTGCCCTGAGCTGTGGTGTAGGTTGCAGACGTGGCTCGGATCCCGTGTTGCTGTGGCTCTGGCGTAGGCCGGTGGCTACAGCTCCGATTGGACCCCTAGCCTGGGAACCTCCATATGCCGCGGGAGCGGCCCAAGAAATAGCAAAAAGACAAAAAAAAAAGAAAAAAGAAAATGCGAAACTTTTCATAATTTTCTAACTGAATTATTCCAAGAGGTTTTTGTATTTTTTTGGTGTTTAGAATGCTGAAAACTCATATTATTTCTAGAAGGATTTTTCTTTTTTCAGAGCTGCTTCTATGCTTCTTTTTTTGGAAGTTCCCATCCTAGGGGTCAAATCCTGTGGCCTATGCCACAACCGCAATAAGGCAGGATCTGGGCCATATTTGTGCCCTATACCACAGCTCACAGAAATGCCGAATCCTTAATCCACTGAGCCACAATGGGAACTCCTAGAAGGATTTTTTTTTTTTTTACATTTGCTGTCAGTCTCCTAATTTGATATGTGCCATGCTTTGCCTGTGATGTTGCATTTTTTCTATTTTCAAATATTATCTTCATCAATAAGACAGCATCTTGAGGCGGGCCATGACTAATTCATGGTCATTGCTCCAGGATCTGGCACATAGTAGGTAGCTAGTGACATATTTTATTTATCAAGGTCAAGTAGTATAGAAATTTTCTCATACATTTGACTCCATTTTGTAAAACTCTGAAAGTGTAAACTGAATTATGATTTAAAAAATTGTCAGATGATTGCATTGTTGAATCTTTAGCCATTGGGTCAATTGTCCAAGTAATTGTCTCAGATCCCCAAATACTTTAACCCAAAATGTTAGAAAATGGAGGTTAAAAAGTTGTTTAATTTCTCTTCTCAAATGACCTGTGTTAGGTAGAGTAGTGGATAAAATATGAACTGCTGGATTCATTATCCTGGCCTTGCCACTTACAAGCTGTGCAACAATGGGCAAGTTGCCTACTGTGTTTGTGCTGAGTTTCTCATTTATGCGATGGGGTAATATTAACACCTAACTATTAGGGTTTTTCTGAAGAGTAAATGAGTCAACAGTGTAAAACTCTTGAAGGAGTATCTAGTGCATTCTAAATGCTATAAAGTGTTTGCTTTTGGAGTATCTCTATTAGTTCTCTGAAATAGATATAGAAGCTCTTCTGACCCCTAACCCAACTAATTTGTCTCCTGCACTTGTGATGTTAATTAAACAAACAAGCAAGACAAAATTATTTTACTGATCAGTACATTCCACAAGGTAAATTTTAACCTGGAATATTAAAATGTATGCCTCCCATGCCTAAATCAAGAGAGTTTACTAGCGTAGCAACATTGGTATCCTTCAGAAACTGTAGTCCCCTCAGTCTTTTGCAGTGAGTGCTGTGAGTTATGAATCTCAAAAAATGAGCAGATTAAAGTGAAATTAGACAGGATTGATCATAGTACCCTAGAAAGGAATCACGTTAGAAAGTTGATTAGGGCACAGAATGAGCTTTTCTCAGGCATGGCTTCCATGCTGTGGGTCACTTAACAGAAAGGATGGAACACTTGAAGGACATCGGGAGCACCCACGTGGTGATTTCTCTAGGGTCAAAAAGACACTGCCCAGCAATTAAGAAGTACATTCTCAGGAGTTCCCATTGTGGCTCAGCGGAAATGAATCTGACTAGCATCCATGAGGAGGCAGGTTCTATCTCTGGCCTTGCCCAGTGGGTTAAGGATGTGGTGTTGCTGTGAGCTGTGGTGTAGGTTACAGACGCAGCTCGGATCTGGCGTTGCTGTGGCTGTGGTGTAGGCCGGAGGCTACAGCTCAGATTCGACCCCTAGCCTGGGAACCTCCATATGCCCATATCCCTCGGTTGTGGCCCTAAAAACAAACAAACAAACAAACAAACAAACAAACAAACAAACCCAAAAGTACAGTCTCACAAATAGGGCTATAGAGTCACAAGGAAGCTGTATGTGTGGGTCTTGACTTGCAGCAACTGAAAGATTCTGATACCCTGCAGGAAGTTGCCTCTTCTAGTGACTGAGATACCTTTAGTTACAGTCCTGAAGTAACCCCTGGGATTTTATGATACTAACTGGCTGTACGGCTTTGAACTTCTCACTCAACCTCTTTGGACTCAGGTCCCTCGTGGGTAAGTGAGGGGATAGGGCAAGGTGCTCTTTAAATTCCCTCCCAAATCAAATGTTCTGTGTATGGTTTTGCAATGGAAATAGAAGCATCGTCAATTTGGATGTATTTCACTAACTCACCAACACCTCTTCATAAAAGTACGATCAGAGTTTCTGCAATGATATAGTTAATTCATACTTTAAAAATTCTGTTCTGTGATTATAAAATGAATTAATGAACTGGAAATGAACTAATTAATACATCTATTTCAATGGGTTTTTTTCTAGCATTTAACTTTTAGGAGAAAGAAGCAAATCCAAAGAAGACAATTTATTATAAAAACCATTATGCCAAAATTTATTGTCAGAGCCTAGCAAATTCAGTTCTTGCTCTTATAATTTTCAGATCTTTAATTTTTTTCTTTTTTCTTTTTATGGCCACACCTGCAGCATATGGAAGTTCCCAGGCTAAGGGTCAAATCGGAGCTGTAGCTGCCAGCCTACACCACAGCTCATAGCAACACTGGATCCTTAACCCACTGAGGGAGGCCAGGGATTGAACATGAATCCTCATGGATACTAGTTGGGTTTGTAACCCGCTAAGCTACAATGGGAACTCCCAGATCTTTAATATGCTATAATTATAGTTGATGCTCAGGAATAAGTCACTAAAATATCAAAGGCATATTCAATCACTTTCACCAGGCTATATTTAGAAGTAAGAATGTCCCAGTATATTGTATGTCATTGTAGGTATATTTTAGAGAGAATTTTGATCATAGCTACAAATCAAATGCATTTCTTGTTAACTTGTAACGAGAAAATTCCGTCTATCAGATTAGATTCTGATGAGCAATGTTTCATTGCACTTTCACTAATAATCTGTGTGCACTTAGGCAAGTCACTTCACGTCTCTAATCCACAATATTTCGGGCAAATGAAAGGCAAGCAAGGAGACAATGTCTAAGATGCTTTTTTTTAAACTCTAAAATCTATTCTATCTCTATAAATCCCAATTCTATTCTATCTGTAGAATTTAAATTCAAGGCCTCTACTTCCTCTTTCTCCTATTTGAAAGATCTTTCCAGTTATTTTTATTCTGATTCTTACTCCCAAACTCTCTCTCCCCCTATGGTTTCTCCATTACCAGCAGATACTATTACATGCTTTCATGGACAGTGATTGGTGAAGGAAATATTGATTGCACTTCTCTTTTGCTGCTTTCAGAGACATATCTTGAGTGGTTTTATCACCCTCATGAACCCTGTCTAGAGAATGGGTGCAGAGCTTTGAAGATAGAGGTGCAGATAAGTAAAACCTGAGTTGGTTTCCTAACACAAGGCTTACATTTTCCATCAATTCAGTCAATTAAATACCTAGAAAATATATGATAGACTAGATGTAGTCCTTGGCCTTAAGAAATGTATACACGCTACAAAAAAAGTTGGTGCTGATTTGGAGTTCCCATTGTGGATCAGCAGGTTAAGGACTCGACGTAGTCTCCTTCAGGATATGGGTTTGATCCCTGGCCCTGCTCAGTGGATTAAGGAGCTGACATTGCTGCAAGCTGTGGTATAGGTCACAGAGGTGGCTTGAATCCAGTATTGCTGTGGCTATGGCATAGGTCGGCAGCTGCAGCTTCGATTTAGCCCCTAGCCTGGGAACTTCCATATGCCACAGGTGTGGTGGCCATATAAAGAAAAAAAAGTTGGTGCTGATATATCTGAAATATTCAAAGAATTCTTTTTTTTTTTGTCTTTTGTTGTTGTTATTGTTGTTGTTGTTGTTGTTGCTATTTCTTGGGCCGCTCCCGCAGCATATGGAGGTTCCCAGGCTAGGGGTTGAATTGGAGCTGTAGCCACCGGCCTACACCAGAGCCACAGCAACGCGGGATCCGAGCCGCGTCTGCGACCTACACCACAGCTCACGGCAACGCCGGATCGTTAACCCACTGAACAAGGGCAGGGACCGAACCCTCAACCTCATGGTTCCTAGTCGGATTCGTTAACCACTGCGCCATGACGGGAACTCCTCAAAGAATTCTTAATTGCCAAACAGTATAACCCTAATAGTAATTGTGTTAGAAGTTAGAAGTGCATGGAAGGAAGATTTGGGTTTGGCGTAGTCAGCAGAATCTAATGGAGGAAATTTGACTTACAGAGTGTATTTAAGGAAGAATAATATGTGTGATTCTTTGATGCATAATTCATTCAACAAAACACTTACTTAGTGGCTACGATGCATCTTCTCTAAATGCTGGGAATATAGCAGTGGGCAAAATGGGAAAAAACTTTGTCCATACAGAGCTTTCCTTCTGATAGAGGTGTGTAAGAGAAAATAAGTTAAAAAAATATATATATTACATCAAATGATAAGAACTATAGAATTAAAAGGATACTTTGGTTAGTAAAGTAGGCATTGAGAATGATCTAAGTAAGAAGTGATATAATCAGACCATTCCAGGCTAACATTCATCCTATATGTTTAGAGGGGTTAAGTAACATAGCTAAGGTCACCCAGCTTATTAGCAAGAAAGGAATAAAACCCAGGCTTATCAGCTCCTACTCTAGTGTTCTTTTTACTCTTTACAATCATTCACACACCTTCTAGATGGTCAAATCATACAGTTCAAGAGGTGGGAGTAAAGAGCTTGTGTGGAACCCAAGGAGGCAGACACTTTGTGTTGGGGGAAAGTGGAAGATATGATTAGATGGGAAGGAAATGTCAAATCTGGAAAGGCAGACAGTGAAGTACAGCTTTGATATGGTGATAAGAAATGAATAAAATGATCTTTAGAAAAGTTTGACAACATTTAGTTGATTAATTCACCAGATTAAAAAATGCTTCTCTGGTGTGACTGCCCTCTTCTCCCTTTCCTTCTCTCCATCATAATTCCCTGAAAAATAATTCCTTTGTCTAATGCTATTTACCATCAGGTGGAGCAGTTATATGTTTTAAGAATATCAAAGACACTGTGCTATGGTTTATCTCAAAGCTAGAAAGAAGGCATTTTGGGTAAACACAAATATTTTACTGCAGCTCCACATTTAGGGATTAAACTGCTGGTGAAATGAATGTAGAATGAGAACTAAATCTAGACATTAGATTTGGATAAAGTGAGCAAGCTGAATCAGATGTAAATTAAGAGATGTGGCTACTCATACTTGCATCATAAATTGGGAGCTAAGTACTAAATTTCCTTCAGAAGCTAATACATAAATTATAAACCAGATCATACATTTCCTTAAGTGCAGCAGTCATTGTTGCTGATTCATTTTCAAATTTCCAATAATTAAGAGAGAAAGAGAGAGTATGAGTGAGAGAAACCACCAATAAAATGTACAAATGAGGGTTTATTTGCATATATGAAGACTCTGTAACAGCAATGTAAATGCAGAAATAGCTTTAGTTTTCAC
The DNA here is from genome assembly GCF_016906955.1 of Phacochoerus africanus. NCBI lineage: Eukaryota > Metazoa > Chordata > Mammalia > Artiodactyla > Suidae > Phacochoerus > Phacochoerus africanus. The sequence goes on from NC_062544.1 coordinate 54,467,108, forward strand.
TTTTCTTTGAGAAAGAACAGGAGCTTCAAGTAGGAAGAAAATACATGCATTAAAATACTTATCACAGGTTCAACAATCAGAAAATTATCAAATAGGGCAAATAAACCTTATGGTTGTAGCTGCTGATAACATGTTAGATATGGTGCTTACTTTGGCCTAAATCTAGTGCAGGTCTTATTTTGGATGTGATGGGTATTTTGGAAAGGCTCCAAGGTCTTTTGTATAAGGTTATAGACAGGGAATTTTGAGCCTTTATTATATGGGGGTCATAGTACATTCAAGGACCTAACTATGCATTTTGGGGGCCACGCAATTTTTAGAAAATGTTCTAAGCCCGTGAATCTGTAAGTCCAAAAAGATATTCAGTCCAGTACATAGGCTACTTAGGTTTTCCTGCTCTATGATTAGGGTAGGGGTGGGGGTATTAGCTCTAATACTCACTTGTGGGTCATTGACTATTGAAATTTTTCCACCGAAAGACCAGAATTACTCACATAATTAATGTGAAGTAACTGTTACCCAAGAGGGTCCCTCCTACACAGTCACTTTATTTCAGGCTTCTGGCTGTCTTGGGGTTAATGATTCATAAAACAAAAAGACTGTCGGCAGTAAGAAAAATATGTCACTGAAATTAAGCACGGTATTGGAGGTCAAAGGAGGAGTTACCCTCAGGCCTTCATGCGAAGCAATGTATAGACACTCAGTCATAAGTATAGAAAGGTTCAGGCACAAGATAGATGGTCATTACCTATTTTACTTCCTTTCAGTATTCATGCCAAATGTTTATATCTGAGTTAATCGAATGTATACGGGAGGAAAAGTTTAAATAGCTTGAAAACTCTTTTAGGTATCTATATGATGCTACATAGCTCTCCTGCTGGCTCACAATAATGGTTCTGAGTGGTCCATAAATTATTTCAGGAGTTCCTGTCATGGCTCGGCAGTAAATGAACCTGACTAGCATCCATGAGGACACGGGTTCGATCCCTGGCCTCTCTCAGTGAGTTAAGGATCTGGCATTGCCGTGAGCTGTGGTGTAGGTTGCAGACGTGGCTTGGATCCCGAGTTGCTATGGCTTTGTTGTGGCCGGTGGCTACAGCTCTGATTGGATTCCTAGCCTGGAAACCTCCACATGCTGTGGGTGCAGCCCTAAAAAGACAAAAAAAAAAATTATTTCAATACATTTACTCTGTTCAGTAAGGTAAGGAAGAAGATAATGTTCAGTTAGATTTCTATAAAAATGGTTAAGACAAAACATTTCTGTTTTCAAAAAGGTAAACATTATTTAGAAAATTCATTTGTGTGTGTGTGTGTGTGTGTGCTTTTTAGGGCCACACCTGAGGCATATAGAGGTTCCCAGGCTAGGGGTCTAATCGGAGCTACAGCTGCTGGCCTACACCAGAGCCACAGCAACGCCAGATCCGAGCTGTGTCTGCAACCTACATACACCACAGCTCACAGCAATGCCAGATTCCACTGAACAAGGCCAGGGATCGAACCTGCAACCTGATGGTTCCCAGTGGGATTTGTTTCTGCTGCGCCACAATGGGAACTCCAGAAAATTCATTTATATTAAGGGCTTCATTCCAAGATGAGGAGAGAAAATTAGCATACTTATGAAGCACATGTATATACTCGACCAAGTGGCAGGTATGAGGAGTGGTGGCAAAGGCTCCAGTAGGTTCCTCAGGATGTGAAAGCTGTCACCATTGTCTTGAAGATTTGTCCTGTGTCTACCAGCAGGTGAAATATTAAGGAAATGGAATTCTCTGCTCCCATAGAGTAGTAAGGGCGGTAAGGGCCTACATGCTTGGTAGGTCAAGTTGGACATCTGAACATACTTTCCTAATAGCATTTAGGTTCTTCAGTGCATAACAATTTAATTTCCCATAGGCAAAATTGTGTAAATGGTGGTAAGTTTCCAATACTGGCTCATGTTAGTCTCTGTGTTCTCTCATATACCTGAGGTACTGAGTTATAAACCTCACTTAGAAGCTTTTGGCAACAATTTCCTATGATGCTGTTACCTCAACAATTGATTCAAACCATTAATATTCTCAGCGTCTTGAGAAAGGTGGAATTTGGATGGTCAAGAGTAGACAGGGACAACCCAAGTTGCTGAACCTATAAGGACAGCGGAGATAGGGTGGCAGAGGGAAGGAGAGTAGGCATTTCAGTCAGGGAAACAGCAAGGCAGCGTGCATAGAGCAGCGGTTCCCAACTTTGACTGCACATGTGCACTACCTGGGTTGCTTAAAAACATTACTGATGACAAAGGTTCTTCGCATCACTAGGGACGGGCCCAAGCATAAGTGTTTTAAGAAATTTTGAGATGACAATGGACTGCACAGGTTGAGAATCACTGAGTTAGAATCTGCAATGGATCTTGTGTATTTGGAGGACATGGGGAAATTAGTTTCCCTTTCCTCCTGTGAAGCAACCCAGGGAGAGGCAGGAAGTATCTCAAAGGACTCTGAAAACTGGTCTCATCTGAAGGTTAAGAGGAGGCCACTATTTTTTAAAATAGTAATAAACAAGAATAATGTAGTGTTTTGTGCCATTTAGTCTGTAGGCAGGACGTTGTTGATTCAATAGAGAATAGAAATAAGGCTATTAGTTAAGAGACTATTACTATAACCCAAGCATAAGAGCATAAGGCCTTGATTAGGAGCTGTGGGAACAGAGACAAGAACACAGGGTGGAAGAAACTCTGAAAAGTCAAAATGCTAGGTTATGTATCTTGAGCACAGGAGGTACTTAAAATCTGTAGCGTAAATGAGTAGAAGGGGCTAAGGAGAGTAAAATATCAAGGAGGACTTAAAAATAGGATCAGCAGAATAACACGACCCATGACGAGAAATGGGAAGGGCTGGAGGAAGGAGTTGCTCTAGGTGGAAAGATTCCACTTTGGAAATAATATTACAATTGTGGGGACAGTAATAGTGACAACCACCAGCATTTTTGTGCCTACTCTGCCTGCAGTGTGGAGCCTATGCTTGCTTCTCTAGCTCCTTCTGCACTCAGGGTCTTTGGTCATGGCTATTCCTTCCATTTCTAGGGTTTTCCCATAAGCTCTTCCCTAATTTTGCTTGGAGTCTTGTTCCCACTCTTTCTTTGACCCCTTCCTACATACTTAAAGTTTCCTTGAGGATGATTCTCTTGCCATGCTGCCACCAAAATTAACTTCCCTGTGACATTGTTCAGCATCTTGGCTCCAGATGGAGCCACCCTCCCCCCACTAGAACCTCCACTGAGGCAGAGACCTTGTTTATTTGTTCACTGCTGTACTCTCAGGGGCCAGCACTGCACCCATTACATAGTAGGTGCTTGAGTAACTGAACGAGTACGTGCTAAGCATTTTGCATGCAGTATCTCCTTTAACCCTCACCACAACCCTATGAGGTACATACTGTTAATTAATCCCATTTTACAGATAAGGCAAGATAACTTATCCAAAGTTACACAGCTGGTTTGTAGTAGGCCTGGACCATAGTTCTGCTTTCTTTGGTGCCAGAGCTGTGCTTTTTAACCTCTGTGCTATTCTGCCTCTGCCAAATGATTAAATATACAGGAGCTTGGCAACCTGAGCACATGTGTAAGAAGGCAAAAAAGAAGGGATGTCAAAGAAAGAGTTGGGGGAGTTTTGGGGAACTGGAGACATTTGAATATGAAGGGATCTTAAACTTCACGGAGACCAAACTCCTTATTGCACAGGTAAAGAAAATTGGTCCAGGAGGTTAAATGCCTGGGCCAAGGCCACACAATTGTATATTATTTGGGAGTGTGCTGGATCCCAGGCTCTCCATTTCTGGTTCTTGTGTCCTTTCTACAGGCAGGGCAGATGGGAGTAATCTTTTGGGGCCAAGGGGTGGGCGAATCACTTTGACTCCAAATGCCAGTTGAAGACCGGAGAGAAGAAACTAGGAAGAAACTGCCGTGAGTATCGTGAGTAAATGAAGTGTTTTATGGAACCTGGTAAGGCTCTGGTTGTACCATAATCGAACTTTGTTGTAGCAACAGGACTTGCCTTTGATGTTGGTGCCTTGGATTCCTTTCACTTTGGTCCCCACACTTTGCCAGGATGATTGGTAGGGAGATAATAGCCCTGCCTTTGCTTCATGAAAAAATATGGGATTTTTCTAATACTCTGGGTCGTTGTTGTCTAAAGGTGGTCCCCATTCTGCTCTCAACGGCTCCACCAGTTTTCCAATTAGGAAATTAAAATAGAGAGAGGCCCATTGACTTGTTGCTTTTGTTTAAGAGAGCAGAGTAGCTACAAAGTAAGAGAGGAAAAAAGGAATATGTGTGGTAAGATATATTAACCTGTTACCAGAATTAAATTTGGGGTATATGTCCTACCTTATATGGGTCTAGGGTGACATAAACGTGTCCATTTGATATGAATGTATAAATTTCTTATTCTCAAGAGTACCTGAGTAGGGAACCTAGCTTCAGTCTTTCCCTAGGGTCAGATGAATGCTTCCAGAACTCTTTTACCTCATTTTAGACTTCTAAAACTGGCCAGGAGTTAGCTTCACCTTGGGAAGAAGGAAAGTGGCGCTTCCCTTTCTGGGACCTCCTCCTTAGGGCATCGGGTACATTTCTGGGGCTGCCGCCTGACTGCTTATAGCCTCCCTCAGATCAGAGGGAGGATTACATATCAGAAGCCCATGGATTAGTGGCCTGATCTGAACTTTATTTATATCAATACAAATGATGCAGACTGCTTGTACTTTATTTCTTGTCAAGGTTATTCTCTATGTTCAAAATTTGGCTGCTTACCCCGGCATTTCCCTGATGTAAATGCTATTTGTGTACCACCATTTTCCCCGAGGTATGGCTTCCCCATCCATTCTCACAGCATTCGTATGAGAGAGCAGATGGGTAAGAGTCAGACAGTGCTACTGGGTTTATTGTTATCATGTGTGTTCCATGGAAGCTGAGGTCCAAATTAGGGTAATTTCCCTGAAGTTATGACCAGTGAGAAATTCTCCTACAGTCTGGCCTTTGCAACATTCCTCTAACAAAGCCAGGAATTTATCTGGCATCTGTTTTCTATGGAACTCAAAGTGATTAACAGATGTGATCTAATTATTTTCCTAAATCCCGGGATGTAGCAGGCAGCACGACATATCCGCCTAATAGAAATGTTGGATCGCCAGGATCGAGGTGAAAGGTTCCCTCCAGATCATGTCAGTATTTGTGGTGAAAACTCGAGACCTTGCCTTTCATTCAAATTTCTTGCCTGGTCTTCACAGGGAAGGTGTGTTTGTGGTTTAGCTCAGTCTCCCAAAGATAAATTTCCCCCCAAGGGTTGTACTTCTCCACAACACTGTAATGAAAGTAGAACAGGAAAGCACATATCTATACTTTTTTTTTTTTTTCCTGCTTTCTAGGGCCATACCCACAGCATATGGAGGTTCCCAGGCTAGGGGTCAAATTGGAGCTGTAGCTACTGGCCTACACCACAACCACAGCAACGTGAGATCCAAGTTGTGTTTCGACCTACACCACAGCTCACAGCAACGCCGAACCCTTAACCCAACTGAGCGAGGCCAGTGATCGAACCCGAAACCTCATGGTTACTAGTCAGATTCATTTCCGCTGTGCCACCACAGGAACTCCAGGAATGCATTTCTCAAGGTCTGCACTTATTCTACTTGCTCATAGAGTAAAATAAATCAGGAATTGATTTTATTTTATTTTATTTTATTTTATTTTATTTTTGTCTTTTAGGGCCGCACTAGCGGCATATGGAGGTTCCCAGCTAGGGGTTGAATTGGAGCTGTAGCCGCTGGCCTATGCCACAGCCACAGGAATGCCAGATCCTAGCCGCGTCTGCAACCTACACCACAGCTCACCGCAACGACAGATCCTTAACCCACTGATCTAGGTCAGAGATAGAACCTGAGTCCTCATGGTTGCTAGTTGGGTTCGTTAACCACTGAGCCATGACAGGAACTGCAGGAACTGATTTTAGAGCCAAATGTTCTAGAATTTCTTACCTTGAAAGCAGCTAAAAGGTAGGCTGAATGTGACTGAGGGTTATGATTAGGGCAAGCATATGATTTATCTTGTAGGACATGGCCCTCTGAGAGTGGAAAAGGGGACCATTACCCTACAACAGACTTAAACTGGGACTGTCCTGGGTAAACCAGGATCATGTAGTCATTCTCTCTACAGGGATGGTGGCAGTGGGGTATTAACTCCCAGAGTTGAGTGCTTGGCATATTTCACACATTAAGCTAATACATAATAAAGTCTTACTGTAGCTGTTGTTGAGAGAAACTGATATACAATAGATAGCGCTCTTCTGCCCTCAAGGAGTTTACAGTGTTGTGAAAGCGATAGCTGTTACTAAGAGTCAGAATACCAGTAAGTTTTTATTTCTTCCACTCTGTTCTCAAGATTTTAATCTCTATCAGCACTTCCTTAATTGAAAGGAAATGCTGTAGTAACTTTAACTTGATTTAGTGAGCTGCAGTTTACAGAAATTCAGTTTCCTTTATAAAATGTTATCTTCCAGTTGATTATACCTTAGTTTTCAACTTTTTCTTTGTATGGACCAGAATAATACTAGGTCTAATGGAAATATTTTAACGATAAAATAAGAACTTATTTTTTATAAAATTATATCAATTTAATATGAGTTAGGATATTACCTTGTGTAGTGCTTTCAAGTTTACAAATTAAATAATGTAAATACTCTCTCAAATAGCCACCAGGGCAGGGGCCTTCTCTGTCTTGTTCACGAGGAAAACTCTTGGCCTGGAACAATGTCTGGCACATAGAGGTTACTCAAAAAATGCTTGAAAAGGATATGTTTCCTATAATATATTTATTTATTTTGTTCAAGGAATCATTCATTCCAATAAAATCTCCCGCAGGTTTAACAAACAAAACTGATTATAGTAGAATTTCTAAGGGTTAAAGGAGAGCATGGCCTTGCATCTATACTTCCACTTTTTGTCTTTTTAGGCTGCACACATAGCATATGTGGATGTTTCCAAGTTAGGGATTGAATCAGAGCTGCAGCTGGCAGCCTACACCACAGCCACAGCATCTCGGGATCCAGACCACATCTGTGACCTACACCACAGCTCACGGCAACACCAGATCCTTAACACACTGAACAAGGCCAGGGATCGAACCCACATCCTCATGGATACTAGTCTGGTTCCTTACCTCTGAGCCACAAAGGGAACTCCCATTCTTCCACTTCTTATAACCTCTCTTTCTTAGAGCAAATGTGAAAACTATTCATCAAAGTTACAGAATTAGAGAGATAGAAAGAACATCAGGTCACATAAATTCAGAGAGCTCATTTTGTTTACAGATGAGGAAATTGGAGCCCAGTGCATCTACATAAAATACCAAAGATCATTTATTATGTGACATGACTAGGATAGGCACTCAGATCTGACCCCAGGGTAGAGGCTTTCCTGTTATAGCCAGAGCTAGACTAAGGGGAGTAAGAGGTAAGTTAGCCAGAAAGCTCTGAAGCAATTCAGTTTGTCAGGGAGTTGGACATTACCAGAGAAGTAAGAGATGGAAGAAATTGTATGTACTAGAATTCTTCCTGGAAGACTATCAAATTTAGTTGGAAGAAGGAGGTAAGGAGATAATAGCTATTTTGTGTGCGTGAGATGTAAGGTCCGATCAAATGGTGCATTTGAAAAACTGCGGATAAGTAGTCTTGAATCTGCTTTCAAGGGAGATGGATCAGGCTTTTTGCAGTTTTGGATCAGGTTTGAGTTTGCAGATTTGGGGCCAGACTTACTGATTGAAGAATTGAAGAGAGAGCTTTCTTTCAAATAATGGTTGAATAATTGTTTAAAGAATCTCTGTTTGAAAGGGTGCTAAATAATTAACCACCCGTATCTCAAAAGTCTTGGTCCAGTCCAAATGACTGAATTCTGATTATCTCATTTGTGAGTCAGAAATTGAGACTCTTCCCCTTAGAAACAGAAATATGTTAAATCATGATATTTCAGTCACGTAAACTGATAGTACAAGGTTTTTTCTAATATTGCCTTCACCGAAAGAAGATAAAATATATCAATATGATAATAACTTTTAAAGAACTGGACCAAAATTTGAGGTCACTTAATAAAATTTAAAATTTGCTTCTGTCTGTAAAAATCAATTAATTGATATTATTGAATGCTTCTCATGCTGTTATAGTAATGTTTTCAAACATTTTTGATTATGACATGCTTTAAAAAATACATTTGATATCACAACCAGTGCTCAAATATATACTTGACCAAAACAAACATTTTTGAAATGTTTGAAAAGTTTATAAAGCAGTCCTTATCTTTAATATGTATTGCACGTTTACATTTTAAATTCTATTCAGTTTTGTTTAAAAAGTGCTGGTCATGGAGTTCTCTTGGTGGTGCAGAGGGTTAAGGATTCAGCATTGTCACTGCTGTGGCTTAGTTCCAATCCCTGGCCCAGGAACTTCTATACAGCTGATGTTAGCTCAGCCAAAAAAAAAAAAAGTGCTGGTCATGACTCACAAAAATGATTTCATGACTCTAGTGGATCATTACGTAAAATTTGAGTAGCAGTGCTGTAAACAATATGAGAGGAATCAAAGGTAAAATTCCTGAAGGAGAGGGATTTGTGGTCTACTTGGGAAGAAAAAGCTAACTTGCAAACCATTATAGTGTATTTTAAGACTATGATTAATTAGTTGCTAAATTGCATGATGCAGTTTAAGAATGATCGATTTCTGTTTTGTGTTTTCTGTATTGAAATACGCAGATCTAAGATAAAGAAGACAACTTTTAAAGAGTACAGTTGTTTGGTACTGTATTTCATGTTTCCAAGATTCACCTTTTTACATATTCTTACATATCCAAAACTGGAATGTATCTTATAATTGATGATATTTAACTACCTCAGGGCAGCTGAATCATTTGTCATTGTCTGGGCATATGCAATCTTGGTTGTTGTTGCTGGTAACATGGTTTTAAAACTGAAACATTTGGCTATTTCAATTTCTAAGACATTTGAAGAAGGAAGGTTCATCTTTTCTGATAAGGAATTCAGTCTGGTTCAGTCTAGTCAGATCAAGTAAGTGTCAGCATCAAAATCTGTAGAATGTTGTCAGTGGCTTGGAGAAAAAAATCTCAGAAGCAACAATGGTGCAGACTTCAAAACAAAAAGCTGCCATTCCAATACCATGGTTGACACAAAAGTCAATGTAATATGGAAAACACTAACATCAATAACTGAGCTGAAAGGTAATTGAGAAGAGCTGGACTCTAAATTTGAAGAAGTTTTAGGGTTTTCTTCACCAATTAATTTTGTATATATATATATATATATAAAATTTATGTAAGGGATTAATGATAAAAAGACTATGCCTAAATAATAAATTAAAGAACTTTTCAAAAACCTTTTTAAAAAATTGATCAAATTAAAAAAACTTCAGCTTTATTGGAGTATAATTGACAAAATTATGAGATTTAAAATGTACGTCATGATGATTTGATATATGTATACATTTTGAAAGAATTCCTCCCATCTACTTAATTAACATCTACATCACGTTGCATGCACACGCACATATAATATGTATATGTAACATATGTATATACACTTGGTCAGAATATTTACGTTCTGCTTTTAGAGGACTTTTTATTTATTTCTTTTCTTTTAAGGGCTGCTCCTATGGCATGTGGAAGTTCCTGGACTAGGGGTCAAATTGGGGTTGCCACTGCTGGCTCATGCCACAGCCACAGCAACACTGGTTCTGAACCACATCTGTGACCTACGTCATAGCTCATGGCAATGAGCTGGCCCAGGATCGAGCCCAGGGATCGAACCCACATTTTCAAGATACTAGTCAGGTTTTTAATCCGCTAAGCCACAACAGGAACTCCTAAGAAGGCTTTTTAGAGAGACAATGAAACACAATTTTTAAGGGATAAAGCACTGTATCATTGTGTAATCACAACTTTTTTTCTTTCTTATTAGCATATCAGATGCCAATGACATCTTATTCTTACAATCAGTCATAAGAAAATGCAAATTAAAACCACGATGTGATACCGCTACATACCAACTAGAATAGCTAAATTTAAAAGATTGGCAGAACAACTAGAGCGCTCATGCATTACTTGTAGGAATGCAAAAATATGTAGCTACTTTGGAAAACAGTTTGCTACCTTCCTAAAAAGTTAAACACATGCCTAGCGTATATCTCACTAATTCCACTTCTGGGTACTAAACAAAGAGAAATGAAAACATAAAAACTTGCATCCAAATAGTCATAGTAGCCCCAAACTGGAAACAACCCAAATGTTGTTTCATAAACAGTGAATAGATAAACATAGAGTGGTGTATACATATAATGAACTAGTATTCAACAATAAAACAAATAAACTATGGATACATACAATATTATGAATACATCTAAAAGGTGAAAGAGCCAGGTGCAGGAGTCTTCATGTTGTATAATTTCCACTATATGAAATTCTAGAAAAGGCAAAACCATAGTGATAGCAAATCAGCAGCCGCCAAAGCCAGGGACTAGGGTGAAGAGATTTTACAAAAATGTATGAGAGAACTTGTGATAATGGAAATGTTCTTTGTCGTGGTTGTGATGGTGGTCACACATCTGGATCCATTTGTCAAAGCTTACCAAATTGTGTACTTAAAATTGGTAATTTTTGAAAAATGCAAATTGTGCATCACTGAAGCTGACCAAAAAAAAGTAAATAAAAATGGATCATACTTAGATTTTATGTAATATGGATTTTTCTTTATTTTAAAACCGATATGTTGGAGTTTCCATCATGTCTCAGCGGTTAACGAACCTAGCTAGCATCCATGAGGATGAAGGTTTGATACCTGGCCTTGCACAGTGGGTTAAGGATCTGGCATTGCTGTGGCTGTGGTGTAGGCCGGCAGCTACAGCTCCAACTGGACCCCTAGCCTGGGAACTCCATATGCTGCAGTTGCAGCCCTAAAAAAGACAAAAAGAGACAAAAACCAAAAAACAAAAACCTAAAAAACTGACAATAGAGAATGAGAGCAAAAAGAGGGAGAAATCACTTGTATTTACACATACAAAACAACCACTTAGAAATGTCAGATTTTCTTCCTTTAGTCCACCATTACATTTTCTCCTTATGAGTGTTATGTCATCAGTGGCATTTCTAACTATCTTCCCTGTGGATTAATGCTTGGTACTATACACACCGAACAAGAGGGTTCATGGTGTTTCTGGTTGTTTACCTTCCTTATGCTAGTGTATCCCAAAGGGCCTTCATGTTTGGGTTCCTGTAACATTTCTCTGTAGAATGTGAAGCAAAGAATTGGAAATATTTCTAATCATTATTTTAAATCATGTGTCCTAAGGACATTGGATTTGGATATTTGAGAAGGAACTCTCATACAGAATTAAAGTATATTATTTAGAGGTATTTAGAGGGATTTTTAGAACCAAGGCATAAAGAGAGGAATGGTTAGATATGGAGGTATACATAACAGATTAATGAATGAATCTTGCTGAGAGAGGCTTCATGGAAACTTTCAGTTAAATTTTTTTTTTGCTTTAGAAAAAGAAAAAAATTATGAAACTGATTCTATAGGCTTTGTTCAGCAATACAAGGATTTGCTTTGTTCAGCAATACAAGGATTTGACATAAACTGAATCATTCCCCATTTTGCCTTCCTGCTTGTATCTACCTCATAGGTTTATATTAGAGGAGATGGCTTCCACATCATTGCATATAGCTTTGTGATATGGGCTCAGGCCTAGCAAGGGTTAGGGTGAAGGGGTTTTAAGGGAGAGGGTCCAGACCATAGCCCTTGGAATACAGAGCTATTCTGACACTGAATTTTTGGTGCACCCTGTTTTAAATAACAAAGTGTGCTTCATAGATATACTTATGGGTAAAGGATGGAGGCCTCCATGGGATCAGGTGACTCATTCCTAAGAGCCAGTTAGAGGAAAGTGTTGTTGGGGTGGTTCAGAGTGGGAGAGAGTGGGTTCCAGGTCTGATTCCTTTCTGGTGCTGACAGAGGCCAGTAACTGAGTTATTCCAAGGCTTCTGAACTCTAGTTCCTGAATGCAGGGGCTCTATCTCTTCCATTGAGGATGTAGCATAAGTTTGTTTCTTGAATGACTACTACAAACGAGGGGCTTTCATAGGTTATTTCACTTAACTCTTTCAAGCACCTGGAGAGACTAGTCTTTCTCATTTCTGTTTCAGAGATAAGGATGCGGAGACCCAGGAAGGCTGTGGCTCTTGCCCACAGCCACACAGTTAGCTAGTCAGTGAAAACCTGGGCTCCTTTTACCCTCACATGGAGAACTTCTTTCTGTTCAATTTGAGAAAAGGAGTCAATATCTTCAACTGAGATGAGAGAAAGGAATTGTATCTTATCATCCATTGTTCCTTGTAAATTTATTTTTTCAGGAGTTCCTGTTATGGTGCATCGGAAACAAATCCGACTAGGAACCATGAGGTTTCGGGTTCAATCCCTGACCTTGCTCAGTGGGTTAAGGATCTGGCGTTGCCATGAGCTGTGGTGTAGGTTGCAACGTGGCTTGGATCTGGCATTGCTGTGGCTGTGGTGTAGGCCGGCAGCGACAGCTCTGAATGGACCCCTAGCCTGGGAAATTCTATATGCCTTGGGTGCGGCCCTGAAAAGACAAAAAAGACCAAAAAAAATTATTTTTTCAGCCTCATTTTCCACGAAATTGTCAAGGGCCCCAGTCCTCTCTCTTCTCTTCTTATGGTGTGAGACCTTGGAGAGGTCTCCCTTTTCTCTTTTCCCGTAAGAAGGAAAAAGTTAACTGTATAAACATGAGCAGCAATACTGGTCTCATAAGGCTGTTGTGGAAGGTAAGAGGAGATAGTGTGTATAAAGTTTTGAACAGAGCTAGGATTCCAGATTGCTTTTATTGTTACTGCTCTATTCAGAGAATTTTTTCACATGCAAAGGGAAGTAGGGACGGAAGCTCGTGTGTGGAAATGTTTCCCCTTTCTTCTTGTACTTAACCTAGATGACCAGAGAACTGTAGGTATGATATTTTTGACTTGAGAGAAATTTCCAACTTACTTAATTTCTTTTTTTAATTTTGAAATTTCCTTTTTTAAAGTATAGTTGATTTACAGTGTTGTGTCCATTTCTGCTGTACAGCATAGTGACACACTCATACATATATATGCATTCTTTTTCTCATACTATCTTACATCATGTTCTATTGCAAGAGATTGGATATAGTTCCCTGTGCTGTACAGTACGTCCTATGCAACTTCCTTAATTTCTTTTTTTGTCTTAATTTCTGTTTTGTGTGCAGGGAAATGAATTGAGAGAAAATTTAGTAGCCATGAAGATTACTGACTGAGAGCCTATGGAAATTACATTTAGTTTTCTCTCAATCTGGTTGGGTTAAAAAATTAAAGGTGGAAATTTCCATGTGGCTCAGGGGTAATGAGCCTGAATAGTATCCATGAGGATGTGGGTTCAATCTCTGGCCTTTCTCAGTGGGTTAAGGATCTGGCATTGCCTTGAGCTGTGGTGTAGGTTGCAGACACAGCTCAGATTTGGTGTTGCTGTGGTTTTGGCATAGGCTGGCAGCTGTGGCTCCAATTTGGCTTCTGGCCTGGGAACTTCCATATGCCACAGGTGCAGCCCTAAAAAAGCAAATAAAATAAAATAAATAAAATATTAAAGGAAAGCCTTCTGCTGTCATTTGGCATTATAATAGAAACTATAACTAGAGTTTTTAAATATGAAAAGTGTCACATTCATGTGTATCTAATTTTTTTTGTGTTGTGTAGAAGAGGCATAATGACTAAATCCCCCTTTGCTCCTCTTATTTTTTGTTATTAAAATAAGAAGGAAAGGCTGTGACAGTTAAATATAACCTCATAAAATAGTAAATTTGAAGGCTATTATTCAAATTGTTGACATATAGTGCTAGATTGCTACATACAAAACATTATGCTTAGTAAGTGACACCCCAGTGATCAATTTGCTGCAGGAAATTCCTGTGTGGTAGTCCTGCATATGTAGAAACAGACCTTCCCATTGGTGTATTTGCAATTAAAAGACCTGTTTGGGGAGTTCCCCAGTGGCTCAGTGGTTAAGGGCCTGGCATTGCCACTGCTGTGGCTTGGGCCACTGTTGTGGTGCTGGTTCGATTCCTGGCTGCATGCTATGGGTGAGACCAAAAAAAACAAAAACAAAACAAAAAACAAACAAACAAACCAGAGAGAGACCTATATTATTAGTACAGCCTCCATTTAGAACTTTGAATTCAATAAGCATTTATTGTAAACCATTGTATTGCAATGAAAGAATGATGGCTAAAAACCTTGTCTTTGTGCAAAGTAGTAACTTAAGGAAGGAAAAAGGGAAGAGAAGAACACCATGTGTGCACAACACATATACATATGATGCTTCCTGGTGGGAAAAGGGAAAATCTGGGCTGAATGCTGGGCAAAGAGCTTTACATATATGAACTGCTGATGGCAGTAGCTTTGCCTGAGCCTCTTTATTAGTATTTTATTTTGTATTAAGCATGTACAACCACTGAGACCCTGATGGGGGATCACCTTATGGCCTGACCTCCCTTCCAAAAATACTTTGCTTTCAGTGAACCAAATTTAGGCAGAACACTTTGCCTCTCTTGGTGGTGTTTTCATCCACTTGGGGTTTGGTGGTTTTACTGTAGCAACTTGTTTTATGGTTTGAGTTCTGCCCTTGATTGTGCAATCTTTGAACTGTTCTGTCATGTTCACTTCCCCTTTTTCTTTCTCTTTGAAATGAAGAATAAGGCAGCATGTATAGTGATGAGAGGGGTAGGGAGTGAAAATGGAAAGAAACAGAATTTATGTTATTATATAAGGTGACAGCCCATGTCCCCAACAGTGGGGACTTCAGTGTTCCCTCTGGGTAGCCTTGCCCAAGGAAGGCCTTTATCTTTTTCAGAGCAGCCATCCTAGGCTGGCCTATGGAGAAGCCCCAATCTTACATCTAATGAATTAGGAAGACTCTTCCACCCCTAAAATTACTCTTCCAGGTAATTCAGGATATTCAGAGGGTAAGTTTTTCTGCAAGAGGTCAGTAAGCTAATCCTAAAGATAACTCAAGGAAATGTCTAGATAATGCTATTTTCTTACTTCCAGAGCAGTTGTGAGACTGTTACAAAGGCTTTGTTGAGTCTCCCCAGCACACAGTCTAAGACTAATGCAAAGCTCCCAATTAGAATATTGAATCTTTGATGCCAATTAAAAATAAATGATGCTGTTTATGATAGAGTTGTACATGGAAACAAAGAAGGAGGAATAGATCAGAAAGAAAGACATAAAAATCTTGATATTTTAAAAATATGAGCTAACTCATTAATGAATGAATAAATATTTTAGAGAGAGTAGTTGCTGAGTTTGAGCCTAAAATTCTAATAGAGAATTCAAAGTTTTCAAGTAATAAGGGAACTAATATAAAAAGAAGGTAAAAAGGAAAACGGGTAAAGATTATTTATTTGAGTTTTGTGGTTGACGTTACAAAATTAAAGTGTTTTAAGGACAGAGGAACTCAGCTGTGTTTCCAGTTGGCAATATATTGCAAGTTGTTGCTGGAGTAAATTGGCTTTGGTTATAGCCAAACACAGAGCCTCTCAAAAGATCCAGTTTCTGGTTTCCCGAAGAATCATACAACAATTAATGTGCTTAACTTGTTGGTATCAATATTTCTGAATGCTGATAAGATGGATTCTCATTTTCTCCCTTGGGATGGATGGGCTAAATTTTTCTTTTTTTAATGAAGTCTCTTAGTTATCCTTGAGTAGAAGGTAATATTACCTAAAGTGTCCTCAATTTTACTTTTTAAACAAATGTACTGTTTTTGAGTGGCTAGATCTCTTATAGTTCCAAGGTTATCAAGAACAGCCTTTTAAGGTCGATCACAGTTTTTAACACATGAATGTGAGAAACGCTCTTCAGTTTATTAATTGCTCATTTCTACTGACACATAATCCTGCTGTTCTAGATAACAAATGTCCTCAGGAAGAGTGGAGACATTTCTTTTCATACTGAAAGGATGAAAGGAAAAGGTTTCCTTTAAATGTGAACAGAGAAACAATGGGTGGTGAACAATTTCTCCTCAATTATAAAGCAACTATATTTCCTATTTTAAAATAAAGTGCAGTGGGATTTATTTTCTATTACATTTCCAATAAAACCTTATCTGAGAAGAGACAAAGCAATAGAAATTATTTTCCAGAAACACCAGATGTTGACCCACCTGTCTGATTACTGTTAAGAGGTCTAATCTTGTAGTGAGGTAAATATCTTAATTAAATCACATGCCATTTCTGCATCATTAGAATAGGTCAAAAGCTGGAAATGTGTTCAGAAATTTGAACCTGTGTTGGTCTGTACACTGTTTGCTCATGTACATTTAGGCATCTGCCAGGAAGAATCACTATGTCATTTCACAAAGCCAGATTCCAGCTCTGCTTCTTAGCACCTCTGAGTGATCATGGGCCTCGGTTCCCTGATTTGGGATAATACTGTCTACGTAATAGACTGGTTGTGAGTATGAAATAATGCACTGCATGTAAAGTGCCTGGCACATGGGGAATGCTCAGTGAACATTAGCTGTTGCCTATTTCTCCTCCCTTCTTTCATAAAATTGAAGTAATCTCCCTTAAAACTGTATCATCTTATTTATAGGCAGAAATGCCTACTGTGATTTTTTTAAAGCTTACTGTATTCATTCATATATTCAACCATTCATTCAAAAATATTAATTTAATATTATGTTCACATAGAAATGAATAAAAACATGATCTCTGCCTTCAAGAATTTTACAGTCTAATGAGCCAAATTAATTGTGGAATTTAAAGCTGTATTTTAACTAAGTTGCAAATATCTATTTTTCCCATTTCAAGTAAATCATATTCCTTTATTTAGTTACATGCTCCCTTTACCTAGGGGTTCTCAACATTGGCTGGACACCAGCACCACTTGGGGAATTTTCTTAAAAATGCTAATGCCTGGGCCCTACTCAGATCATTGAAGTCAGAACATACAGGAGTTCCCGTCGTGGCGCAGTGGTTAACGAATCCGACTAGGAACCATGAGGTTGAGGGTTCGGTCCCTGCCCTTGCTCAGTGGGTTAAGGATCCGGCGTTGCCCTGAGCTGTGGTGTAGGTTGCAGATGCGGCTCGGATCCTGCGTTGCTGTGGCTCTGGTGTAGGCCGGTGGCTACAGCTCCGATTTGACCCCTAGCCTGGGAACCTCCATATGCCGCAGGAGCGGCCCAAGAAATGGCAAAAAGACAAAAAAAAATAAAATAAAATAAAATAAAAAGGACATACAGGTGTGCATGAATTAAAAAAGCTCCCAGGTGCCTGACTTATTTCACTTAGCATCATGCCCTCCAAGTCCATCCACATTGCTGCAAAAGATAAAATTTTATTCCTTTTTTATGGCTGAATAGTATTCTTGTGTGTGTGTGTGTGTGTGTGTGTGTGTGTGTGTGTGTACTATATCTTTATCCGTTCATCTGTTGATGGACACAAGGTTGTTCCCATATCCTGACAATTGTAAATAATGCTGCTATGAGCATTTGGGTGCATGCGTCTTTTCAAATTAGTGTTTTGGTTTTTTTTGGTTTTTTTGGATATACACCGAGGAGTGGAGTTGCTGGATCACGTGATAGTTCTATTTTTAGTTTTTGAAGAAACCTCTACACTGTTTTCCACAGTGGCCATAGTAATTTACATTTCTACCAACATTTGTTATTTGTGTTCTTTTCGATGATAGCCATTCTGAGAGGTGTGCAGTGATATCTTATTGTGGTTTTGAGTTGCATTTCTCTGATGATCAATGAGGTTAAGCATCTTTTCATGGGCCTGCTGGCCATCTGCTTGTCCTCTTTAGAAAAATGTCTATTCAGTTCAGATACTGTATGAGATCACTTATTTTTGGAATCTCAAAAATACAGCAAATGAGTGAATATAACAAAAAGGGAGCAGACTTACAGATTCAGAAAACAAACTAGTGGTTACCAGGGGGAGAGGAATGGGGGGAGGGGCAACATGGGAGTAGGAAATAAAGAGGTACAAACTATTATGTATAAAATAAGCTACAAGAATATATTGTACAACATGGGGGAATATAGCAAACACCTTATAATAATAATGGAATATAACCTTTAAAAATTGTGAACCACTATATTGTACACCTGTAACTTACATAATATTGTATATCCACTATGAATCAAGCCAAAGTCCACCTCCAGACCTTATTCTGCATGTCATTTTTTGTTCTTCCATTGAGCAAGCCATTCCTTTCTCTTTTCTCCATCAATCTTATCTTTATTTTTATGTTTTAAATATATGTACATATTTTCTTTCTTTCTTTTTTTTTTTAAAGGGCTGCTTCTGTGGCATGTGGAAGTTCCATGGGCTAGGGGTCAAATTGGAGCTGCAGCTGCAGCCACAGCCACAGCAACATAGAATTGGAGCTGCATCTGCGACCTACGCTGCAGCTTGTGGCAGTACCGGATCGTTAACCCGCTGAGTGAGGTCAGGGATTGAACCTGCATCCTCATGGGCACTGTGTCGGGTTTTTAACCTGCTGAGCCACAATGGGAACTCCCTTCATTACCTTTAGAATGCAGCTTCAAATACCTCTTTCGAGCGAATGTTCTAAGATTCATATCCTGGATTAGGATCCTGTTCTATGTGGTGCCCTCTTTACTCCTATGGCTGATTTTTACCATTTGGATTTCCTTGACACACGAATTTAGCAGTTTTCTTTAAATATTTCTCTTGTGTTTTTTTTCCCCCAAATCAGTGTGGAAGCTTCTTGCGGAAGAGATCTGACGTTCTATTTTTTGTGCCCTGTTCCACGGGGCCTTTCTTTACACTGTGTCTGGGAGCAATAGGCCTTCAACAAATGGTCAAAACCAGCTGACTCACTTCTGGTAAGCTGACTGCTTCCTCCTGCCTATCTTGACGTTAGCAGCTGGGGGAGCTTACCATGAATTATTGAACTTTTAACTTTCTGATTCCAAATTTTAATCTCTTTCATCATTCAGTTTCTTGGAATTTAATCTTTCTTCCTTATCACCAGTTCAAATAAAATATTTTAAAATTTCTTATCTTTGGGCAATTTTTGGAAGATACCTGCATTTCACTAAATCCAGCTATAGTAAAAGCCATCATCCTGAACCATATTTGGCTAAGCTTCTTGAAGGCAGGGACCATGTCATATTTATCTTTGTGTTCCAGACACATGGACAAGTATCTGGTACTCAGCAGATTCGTACTAAAGATTTTTTTTAAGACTTGTTGAATTAATTAGTCATTTCGTTAAATTAAGTTTCATTAGCAGAGATACCTTGAATTTATCTATCACACAAATTATTCAGAAAAGCAGATTCATTTCTAATAGCATTTTTTCCCTCTGCATTTATTTTCTTGTTACTCATAAGTTCTGGGAATCTAACTTTTCTGTTTTATATCACTGTGCCTCCCTCAGCTTTCTAGCTCACTGACATCTTTTTGGATTTTGTGTTGGCTTATGTTGGCTGTCTGTGGATCTATGAATATCTAACACCATGTCTAAGAGGGCCATTCTCATTTATTGAATTCAATGCACTTACTTTTATTTCCTGAATATCACTAGAGAAAACATGGAAAGTATTAGAAAGTAAAATAACATAAATGTAGTCAATTTATTTCACTCAAAGACAATCATTGGGAATTTTTTGGTGTATTTCCTGCCAATTTTTTCCTACGCATTTTTAAAATGGTTGTGATCTCAAATCCAACTATTCAATTTTTTATTTTGGTTTATTCCTTTAATAATGTAAACTAAGGATTTTCCAAAGGTTTATAAACCCTTTGTTAGGTTCTACCTAATGGAGTTATTTTATACTAATATGTAGAGGTAAAATAACTTTTAATAAAATATTATCTAATTGTTGAACTTCTGGATTATACCATGTTTTTTATTGCCATAAACAATCATAGTATGGTCCTCTTAATGCATTAAGATTTTTCTGTAAATATGGTTATGTCCCAGAAGCTATGTCTAAGAGTAGGAACATTTTCAAATTCTTGGTACAGGGGTATAATTTACTCCCCAAAAGATTGGAATCTTCCACACCCTGACAACAGTGCATCCACATCCACATCCACATAGTTTCCATGAACTCTTGTCAGATGGGAGGACTTATTTTTAAATATAAAAAAGGTAATTTTAATTTTATCCACGATCCTCATAGAGCATCCCATTGTACACATGTCTTTAAACCCCATTCACTTTGGCATATTGCCAAACCAACTTGTGAATCTTTCTACACAAATATTTCTCTGATTTGGTTGCTGATATGAAGAAAACAGGTTAATGTGGAATCTAAAAAACAAGAGGAATGAATAAACATAACAAAATGGAAACAGGGTTGTAGCAAACAAACAGGTGGCTGCTGGAGGGGAGGGTGGGGAAAAGAAAGAAATAGGTGAGGGAGATTAAGAGGTATAAACTTCTAGTTGCAAGATAACTGATTCACAAGTATGAACTATACAGCATAGAGAATATAGTCAATAATATAATAATAACTCTCTATGGTGACAGTGGTAAATAGAGTTATTATGGTGATCGTTTTGAAATTTATAGAAATATGGAATCAGAATATTGTTTAACAGAAACTAACATGGTATTGTAGGTCAATTACACTTCAAAAACAAAACAGACTTACAGAAAAGAGATCAGATTTGTGGTCACTAGAGGCTGGGGTTGTGGGGTGTGGAAGAATTGGATGAAGGCAATTAGAAGGTAAAACTTCCAGTGACAAGACACATAGTACTAAGGGTGTAATGTACGCCATGATATCTATAATTAACACTGCTACATGCTATATAGGAAAGTTGTTACGAGAGTAAATTCTAAGGGTTCTCATCACAGGGAAACATTTTTTTTTTTTATTTCTTTAATTTCGCATCTATAGGAGACAGTGAATATTCACTAAAGGTTTCATGATAATCATTTCATTATGTACATGTCAGATCATTATGCTGTATACCTTAAACTCATACAATGATATTTATCAATGATATCTCAGTAAAACTGGGAGAAGAAAAAAAAAAAGAAAACAGGTTGCTTGACTTGGTTTGAATGCACTGCTATAGGTATGTGATAGAGGCTGGTTGGAATGTGCTGCTATGGTGTCCTAACATAGATGCCTGAGCCACCCATGGTGCATATGTTTTTTTACAGGTTGAGAATATCCCTAGAAAGAAACTGAAGCTTAAGTCTTGGGCTAGAATTCCTTTTATAGGAGTTTGGATATCTAAGCCAGGAGAGGCCATAAAGTTACAGGGCATTCATAGATTTTCAGAGTTTCCGTATGAAAGAGAGGTAACGTTTTGGTTGGCTTCAATTGACTCTATATCTTCGGGATATCTATATTCCATTATGTTTAATTTTTTGGGTCCATCCTCATACCAACCAAGAGATGAAATGTAGTTTTTATTTTGGCAACCGGGTTGCTGCTGCATTGTCAGAAGGAAATTTTGTTTAGTGCCATGGTTTGGTTAGGTGAAGCACTGGTTTTTAATGTACTTTAAAAAAAGACCAAATATCCATTAAATTAGTGGTAGGTGGAAAGAAAGGGAAGTTATTAGACAACATATGGAATATTTGTCTATCAAGCTACTAATCAAATGTCATAGCCTTTTTGAAGTCTTTTCTGCCCATTGTATAACTTCCCTGTTTGTTCTCCTGTAGCACTTGGACCGTCCCCTTATTATAGCAATGATCATCTTGCATTAGAGTTACTTGTTTACACGACTGTTCCCCACACCCAATTATGGTCTTGTAGGAGACAAATGTAATGTTTAATAGATTGTATCCCTAGTAACCAGCAGGGTCTGGCATATAGTAGGTGACTGATCATTGATTGGCTGGATGATGGCAACATGGAGCTATAAGAGAAATGGAAAATATTCTTAAATGGATGTATCCTAAGTAGCATGTACTCTATATTAGCTTTCTTTTAAGTCAGAATAGACAATATGGAAATGTGCTCTTTATTTTATAGTAGATGAGGAAGTGTGTCATAGAGAACTTAAATGACTTCCTCAAGAGAGACAGCTGATGAAGGCATAGAGCCAGGTTCAGCATGCAAGTGTTCTAATTCTCAGTTCCATGTTCTTTTCAATGTTACTCAAAGTAATTCACTTTAGAGAAATGGAGTAATATAAGTGACTTTATGATTGTTAAGAAAACTTCCAGTCCAGTTAGCTTCTTTTATGTTATGGTATATGTTGATTCCTTTAGAATTCTATATGTGGAGAAATGCCCTTCCAGTCAACACAAGATTCTTAATATCTTGGGACTTCACAGAGAAAACCAAAGAACTGAATCTTCTCAGAGGAGGGCTTTATAAAAAAGTTTTTATAAAAAAAATTTTAGTGTCAATGTCACAATTATAACTTTAATTAAGCTTATTATGTTTTATTATATTGGGATAAATGTCACACCTGTATTTATACTTCATATTTTTTTGTGCTTTAGATAAATGAACTAATATAATACAAATAAAACTGTGTTTGACCTTTAGTGTAGCAGATGCTCAAAGTTCTTGTTCCTCTTTTTTTCCTTCACATTCTTTTTTTTTCCTGTCTTGAGACATTCAGAGGAAGCAACTGAAGTGCTTATTGTGGTAGCAGGAAGGATCGATTGATGATTGGAAGGAGGAAATAATGCCATTTGCAGCAACATGGATGGACCTAGAGATTATTATTCTGAGTGAAGTAAGTCAGATGGAGAAAGACATATATCATATGAGATCGCTTATATGTGGAATCTAATAAAAATGATACAAATGAATTTATTTATAAAACAGAGACAAACTCACAGATTTCAAAACTAATCTTAAGGTTACCATAGGTGAAACCTTTGTAGGGAAGCAAAGAATTGAGAGGGTGGGAATAACATGTACAAACTACTGTATAAAATAGATGATTAATGAGAACCTCCTGTATAGCACAGGGAAATCTACTCAATAGTTTGTAATAAAAGGGAAAAAAGAATGGATATATTTATATGTATAACTGATTCACTTTGCTGTACACCTGAAACTAATGCAACATTGTAAGGCAACTATATTCCAATCAAATTTTTAAAAAATTAAAAAAAGAAATTATTCTGTGGAAAAGGAGGTTCCAATAGAGAGAGTTGGCCTCTCAGATCCCTCAAGAGTATAAACCAATCAGTTCATACTCTTGACAGGCTTTGATATTTAGGATTCCACTGGGTCTTAGGAGGAAGATCCATTAAGTAAATCACCCTCTTTCCCCCTCTTTTCCTTTCAAAAGCGCACACTGGAAGAAGCCAGCGGAGGAATGTCAAAGAGAATGAGGCAGTGCACCTGCTTTCCCAGTAACTCAGAGGCATCAGGTAGATGCTGTGGAGGCAAAAGAGGCAAACACAAAAAACCAAAAATAAACTTTTAATCTTCTCAGAACTGAAAAGTGACATCTCAGAATGAGCTAGAAAGGACAAAGAAGAAGAGCATGGGCAGGCCTAGAGTACACTCAGTGGTCCACATGGGTTTCAGTCTAGCCTGTCTTCCCTGTTTCCCATCCAGATAGCTTCCATGTCCCTCAGTTTTCCCATTAATCGAAAGAAGATGAGTGACAAGGTTTCTTGGTCTTTTGGAATAAGATAAGAAAATGTACTATTAGCTAGGTTGTCCATTAATCTATCACCCTAGTTCTAGCATATAGTTTTAACTAGCATTATTTTCTTTGATTATTTTTAATTACCCTTTCAGCCCCAAAGCACTTTGGCAGGAATGTGGTGGGGAAAGTTACTGTAAATCAAATTATGAATTTTATTGCTCTAATTGGAGCAGAAACCCACGACATCAATTAAATCCTCATTTCTTATTCCTTGGGTTCATATGATCATCATTCTAGGTATGTGTAAAACCTCAGTGTGGCATAATTATGTGATTCTTTAAGCAACAGAGCCTTAGTACATTAGTCACATCCTGGTTAGGAGAGGCAGGAGTCTAAAACCTTACTGGGAACAATGCTGCAAGCATTGTGAAAACCTAAACTGTGTCTTTTTCCTTCTTGTCTTCCGCATCACCTAGCTCAGATCAAGGAACACAGAAGGCATGTAAGTGGTTCCTATGGAGACACAATGCTCGATCTACCTTGTTGTCTCCAAGATCAGTTGCTCATGGTCTATTGCAACTTGGCAGGTAGGTTGAAGTCTACATTCAAACTTCAAATAGCATTGAAGTCATAAAATTTCCTGCAGAATGAGAGTTCCAAGATGTACTAGGATAATGAATCCTAGCTACCATAACAAATAAAGCCTTGAAATTTCTGGGGCTTGCCAAATAAATGCTTATTTCTTGCTTACTTCCCATTTCATCCTGCAGCTGTGAAGCCCAGAACACCTGGCCTCTGCAGTTGTTGTGGATGAGAAAACAGGATGGCGAGGTGCCCTGGTTCTCTCAAGTGCCTTGGTCTGAATGTCACATGCATTTTCCACCCAGAGTCTTTTCAGCTGGAATTAGTCATGTGATGTTAAATATAATGGGAGCTGTGAAATATAGGGGTGTTTAAGGAATATTTAATGAGTGCTGTCTTTGACACCTTAGGATTTTTTCAGGGGATTCCGCTTTAGGTACTGTGCTATGAATGGCAAATGATATCAACATACACAGATGAGCCAGCCAATTCTGTGGGAAATTCTTTTTTTTCTTAATTTAAAATTATAATTAAATTTTTAAACTGTTTTTTTCTTTTTTAATTAAGGTGTAGTTGATGTACAATATACAGATTATGCATGTAAAACATAGTGGTTCACAATTTTTAATATTTACTAATTTTTAAAATTGAGTGACATACCTTATGTTAATTTCAGGTATTCAACTTGATTTGGTATTTATACATATTGCAAAATAATCGTTGTAATAAATGTAGTTAACATCTGTCACCATACATAACTACAAATTTTTTTATGATGAGAACTTTAAAAACCTACTCTCTTAGTGATTTTTAAATATACAGTACAGTGTTATTAACTATAGTCACCATGCTACATATTACATCCTTAACTTATTTATTTTATTACTGAAGTTTGTACCCTTTGATGCCCTTTTCCCATTCTGTCTGCTTCCCTACCCCTACTTCTGGTAACCACCTATCTGTTCTCCATATGTGAGTTCAATTTCATTTTTGTTTAAGATTTCACATATAAATGAGAGCATAAGGTATTTGACTTTGTCTGACTTATTTCACTTAGTGTAATTCTCCCAAGATGCATTTATGTCACACATGGCAAGATTTCCTTCTTTTTTTATGGTTGAATAATATTCCATCACACACACACACACACACACACACACACACGCACACCCACAAGCACCCCCCCCCCAATCTTCTTTATCCATTCATCCACCAATGGACACAGGTTGTTTTTGTTTTCTTTTCTTTTCTTTTCTTTTTACAGCTGCATCAGTAGTAGATGGAAGTTCCTGGGCCAGGGGTCAAATAGGAGCTGTAGCTGGGGCCTACACAGGTTGTGGCAATGCTGGATCCTTAACCCACTACGCAAGGCCAGGGATTAAACCCACATCCTCCCAGAGACAACTTCAGGTCCTTAACCTGTTTGGTTACAACATGAGCTCCTGTTTCCATATTTTTGGCTATTGTAAATAATGCTGTAGTGAATATGAGGGTACACATGTCTTTTCAAGTTAGTTTTTGTTTTCTTTGGGTAAATACCCAGAAGTGGAATTGCTGGATCATATGATAATTCTATTTTGTAATTTTTTGAGGAACCATCGTGCTGTTTTCTCACCAACAGTGCACAAGGCTTCCCTTTTCTCCATATCCATGCCAACACTTTTTTTTTTATAATAGTCATTTTAACAACTGTGAGGTGATATCTTATGGTTTTCTTTGAATTTACCTAATGATTAATGATGTAGAACATTTTTTCATGTACCTGTTTGCCATCTGCATATCTTCTTTAGAAAATTGTCTATTCAGATCTTCTGCCCATTTTAAAATCAAATTTCTTTTTTTGCTATTGAGTTGTATGAGTTCTTTATGTATTTTGGATATTTGCCCCTTATCAGGTATATGATTTAAAAATATTTTCTCCCATTCAGTAGGTTAGCTTTTCATTTAGTTGGTGGTTCCCTTTGCTGTGAAGAAGCTTTTTGGTTTGAGGTATTCCTACTTGTTTATTTTTTCCCTTTAGTTGCCTTTGCTTTTGGTGTCAAATTTAAAAAATAATTGCCAAGACCAATGTCAAGGAGATTACTGCCTATATTTTCTTCTTGCAGTTTTATGGTTTCATTTCTTCCATGCCAGTCTTTTTTTTTTTTTTTTTGTCTTTTTGCCATTTCTTGGGCTGCTCCCGTGGCATATGGAGGTTCCCAGCCTAGGGGTCGAATCGGAGCTGTAGTTGCTGGCCTACACCAGAGCCACAGCAACACGGGATCCAAGCCGCGTCTGCAACCTACACCATGGCTCATGGCAACACTCGATCATTAACCCAGTGAGCAAGACCAGGGATCGAACCTGCAACCTCATGATTCCTAGTCAGATTCCTTAACCACTGAGCCACGACAGGAACTCCCATGCCAGTCTTTAATCCATTCTGAGTTAATTTATGTTATGGTATAAGATAGCAATCCAGTTTCATTCTTTTGCACATGTTTTCTCAACACCATTTATTGAGGAGACTGTCCTTTCCTTATTGTACATTCTTAGTTCCTTTGTTGTAAATTAATTGACTGTATACATATGGATTTATTTCTAGGCTCTTTATTCTATTCTTGATCTATGTGTCTATTTTTATGCCAGTACCATACTGTTTTGATAACTATAATTTTGTAATATAGTTTTAAACCAGGGAGCATGATGTTGCTAGCTTTGTTCTTTTTTTCTCAAGATTGTTGGGGTCTTTTGTGGTCCCACACAAATTTTGGGATTGTTTGTTCTAAAATCCCATTGGAATTTTGGTAGAGGTTGCATTGAATCTGTAGATAGCTTTGAGTAGTATGGACATTTTAAAGATATTAATTCTTCTGATCCATGAGGATAAAATATTTATGTCTTCTTCCATTTTTTTATCAGTGTCTTATAATTTTTCAGTGTACAAGTCTATCACCCTTTTGGTTAAATTTATTCTTAGATATTTTATTCTTTTTGAAACAGGATTTTTTTAAATTAAAATAAACATTCAAGGTAATTTAAAAAAATCAAGTTTTTTTTTTTTTTTTTTTTTGCCGTATCATTGTTGTCCAGGATCTTTAGCTGGATTCTTCTGTGGGAGCCAAAACAATATAAATGAGTTACATTGTAGATTTTAGGTTACAAATATTCTTTTGTTCTCATCCAACCAGTAGACTATTTTCTTTTTAATTAAATGTCTATATTAGTATGCTAGGGCTGCCATAACAAAATACCGTAGTCTGGAGGATTAAACAATAGACATTTATTTTCTTATAGTTTCGTAGTCTGGGAAGTCCAAAATTGAGGGACGAGCTGATTTGATTCCTGGGAAGGCAGACAGCCACCTTCTCACTGTCTGCACATGGCAGAGAGAATAAGCCAAACTCTCTAGATGTTTCTTCTTAATAAGGATGCTAATTCTGTCAGATCAAAGCCATACCTTTTTATGGCCTCATTTATCCTTAATTACTTCCATAAAGGCCCTATCTTCAAATACAGCCACATTAAGGGTAAGGCATTCAGCATATGCATTTGGAAGGGGACATAAACATTTAGTCTATTATGAACTCACCCTCGGCTGAGGGAAGAATAAGAACACAGGAAAAGTTACCAGAATATCTCTCAAAATCATCCTCCATAAGCCAAAAGAGAATCAAAGTTTCATAGTAGGGTCAATGTGTTTTTGTTGTTGTTTAGGGTATAAGACTTAAGGAGGTGGGTCAAATTGTTGTAAATTTTTAAATTTACAGCTGTCAAAAGATTTGTGGGCTGGATTTTATCTCTTTCTTTCTTACTGGCTCTAAGAGCTGGTTTCCTGAATGTTGTATGTGGTCACATTTCTGTATAGCATCTATTTAGTTTAGATTATATTTGTCTGTCTTTTGGCTCTAGGAACCCAAGGAGGTTCTCCTATATTTCCCTAGAGTCAATTTCAAAGTTGTGCCCCTAGAGACCATGTTTTCATGCAAATAATGATCCCTTGGAAATCCCTAAAGGAATCCTTCAAATAATAGAGAAATTAATAGAGAAATGTTTTGTTATTTAACTTTTAGAACATGTTACAATAACACAATAGATTAAATTAGCCATAGTTCCATATAGAAACCAGAATCCAATCATGGAAGTATTATTTGGTCATTTGAAGCATTTCCTTAGGTTTTAGAGGACTGGTTGGCAGCAAACTCAAATGTGTTGACTTTTAGCTTAGTCTTTTACCCAGATTAGGTCAACTCTTACATAACAATTCACTGGGATTTCAGCTTTCCCTTACATCATATACCACATCATCATAATTGATGGAAGCCACTTTTTAAAGTAGCAAGTTATATGCCTGATAGAACATGTTATTAAAACAAATGCCTTGCAAGCAGCGTGTCTAGCTGATGGAGAGATTTCCATAAATTCCCAGTCTTTGTTCGGAGTTTCCTCTCTACTCTGTCCTCATCATGTTCAGGAGGCAGCTCCCCACAAAATGGGAGACAGAACCCCCTTTGCTGTCAAGCAAGAGCCAGAACAGTTTTACCTTAAGACACTTTGTTTCCACAGATTGAAAGACATTTAATGTTATATTAAAGTACCAATTAGTTAATGGTTGTAAAAGTCTTTGAAAAGGAAGAGTGCCCATCGTATGAGTTTAAGGAGTTATTATCTTTTCATTATTTATAAAACACCTTGAAGTGTAATTTTCCTTGTCTGTTAAAAAATACTGTGTTTGGAGTTCCCGTAATGGCGCAGCAGAAAAGAATCCGACTAGAAACCATGAAGTTTCGGGTTTGATCCCCGGCCTCGCTCAGTGGGTTGAGGATCTGGCGTTGCCCTGAACTGTGGTGTAGGTCACAGATGCGGCTTGGATCTGGCATTGCTGTGGCTCTGGCATAGGCTAGCAGCTGTGGCTCTGACTATACCCTGAGCCTGGAAACCTCCGTATGCTGCGGATGTGGCCCTAAAAAGGCAAAAAAAAAAAAACAAAAAAAACCCAAACAAACCATGTTTGAACTCAGCAGGATAATCTGATGTCCGTCTGAGTTAGTGCACTCTCTTAAGGCTATTATTAGACTAGAGGAAGAGCGGGGAGGAGATGGGATAGACCAGAGGTCTGGCTAAGGGCCAAGGCTGGACAGGAGGTGCATGCAGGAAAAGGAAGGGGTTGGCGAGTGATTGCAATGACCTTTCAGCCACTGGCTCTAGGTGGCAGAGAAAAGGGAACTTTTCTCATAAATCAGCTAATTCTATAACTTTGTTATAGCTGCAGCCTCCTCTTGGCCTCAAGTAATGTAAGCACAGTGTAGAAGGAATGTGGGCTCTGGTATCAGACAGCTCTGGTTTATGTCTTAGAAGCTATGAGACCTTGGACAATCACCTATCAGCAATCTCAGCTTCCTAATTCATGAAATGGGGAAGTACTACCTTTGTAGTTGTATCAGTATTAGAAGTAATGTGTGGGAGTTCCCGTAGTGGCGCGGTGGTTAACGAATCCGAGTAGGAACCATGAGGTTGCGGGTTCGATTCCTGGCCTTGCTCAGTGGGTTAACGATCTGGCATTTCGGTGAGCTGTTCGTGTAGGTCACAGATGCGGCTCAGATTCCGCATTGCTGTGGCTGTGGTGTAGGCCAGTAGCTAGAGCTCTGATTAGACCCCTAGCCTGGGAACCTCCACATGCCGCAGGAGCGGCCCTAGAAAAAGGCAAAAAGACAAAAAGAAAAGAAAAGAAATGATGTGTGGCAAGTACTAACCACTGGGCCCAATTCATTATGAGTGCTTAGTAAATTGTACTGATACTCATGATCACTATGATTAACAGTAACATGCAAAAAAGAAGATGAAGATACGCTCCATCAGCAGCAACCATTATTTGGAGATGGGCCTTGTATTATGTGGTTTAATCAGGTGAGAAGTGTTGATTCTAATAGATTAATTGGTTACTCCTTTCAGAAAAACCAGTATTTGTATTTTGAAGAGGTCTCCTGTAGGCATTACAACAATGTAATTTTAAAAAAATGGCTTTGGAAGGAATTTCAAGCAGAGTCAGGCTGGTTGAGAAGATTTAGGGAGCATGACTGACTCTTATCTTTTAGATCACATTATATGGGGAACAGTTTATTTTACAAACATACACTAGCATTTTACATTATTCAGAGTATGAGTATAGTGTTTGATGGGAGGATTAGTGCATTGCACAGGGAAGGACATGATGTATCTATAAAGCATTTATAAATCAATCATTGTTACATTAAGTTAAGGTGTGACAATATTAGTCCTTTGTGGACACATGTAATGGCTTTTCTTCCCCATTATCACACCTCATAGTTTCTGAACTTGAGCTATGACTATTCCAGAAAGAGGAAAAAATATTGATATGAATATTTTAGATATAATTTAATTTCCCAGCTGATCACATTTTTAAAAATTACTGAAATAATACATATTTATTGAAAATCCCAACAGTTCAGAAGTGTATAGAATAAAAATTGAATATCCTTTACTCCAAAGAATTTCATACTGCATTAACTTTTAAAATTTTAATGAAAGGAATTAAATCAGTACTTCACTCTTCCTTGACATTTGAAAGATGATGAGGGGCCTAATGGTGAACTGAAGATGACCCAAATTCTTTGCTATCCTTTGCTGTTCTGGTGAAGGTTTGCAAACTCTAAGCATTTGGAATGAGCACACCGTAGTCTCTTTTATCCATGGATTCTTTCAGGATGATGCCTTGGTGGAAAGATGAGAAGTCAAGCGCTGGCCTGGGAGTCTCCACACAGGTGTCAGGGATTTGTCACACATGAATACATGCAGAGGAATTTAAAATTTCCCTTTAGGGACAACCAACCTTATAACTAACCAATAAAAAATACTTTTGGAGAAGAAGCCTGTGCCCACAGTATAACACATTTTGTTTTTGGGAGGATTGCACTGAAAAGGGCTTATGGTTTCCATGCTTCTTTCTCTTTTGTCGCTGCACCCATGGCATGAGGATGTTCCTGGCCAGGGACTGAACCCAAACCAGAGCCGTGAAAACACTGGCTCCTTAATCTCCTGCACCATGGAGGGAATTCCTCTATGTTCTTTCAAGTCAAAAGGATGACATTGGGTTTTCAAAGTGGGGTTTCTCTCTGAGGTTCCAATTCTAGACTTTTCAGTGTGGAAGAGTAATGAGATTTATAGGAAACATCATTGGTCATTGCTGAAGGCCTCTGCAGAAATTATTATTGCTAAAATAATGAAAGACATTAAGAGTTCTTGGCTCCTGACAACCAGGAGCTGACAGTTTATGACTGCAAGGATGGCAACAGATATTAAAGACATGTGTACAGTTGAGAAAGTATTGAATGAATTTGTGGATGTGCCATTGTATGCAGGAAGAAGTAGGTGTATACTGGAGGGTGGAATGACTATGATAATGGTTTTGGAACTTCATTTAAAAAATCCTTTTGTTTGTTATCCATTCCTTCTTTGTTCAAAGAAAGAATTAGGTCAGTTTTCATGGATACATTTCAGTTATCTATTGCAGTATAATAAACTATTCCAACACTTAGTGGCTTGAAATATTAGTAACCATCCATAGACTGAGCTCAGGTGGATGGTTCTTCCTGGTGATCTTATCTGGGATTATTTCTGTAGCTGCAATTATCTGGAGGATTTCTAGGGCTGAAAGTCCAAAATGGCTTTACTCACATGACTGACACTTCAGTTGCTATGCCTGGAACAGATGGAGGCTGGCCAGAAATCAATCAATCTCTCTCTCTCTCTCTCTTTCACTTCAGCCTGTGAAGCTAATTCAGCCTCTGCAGTAGAGTATCTGGACTTCTTTCCTTTATACAGTGGATTAAGACTCCATGATGGAAAAGCAGAAGTAGCCATATCTCTTAAGGGCTAGGCCAGAATAGGGGAGGTGTCATTTTACCATAGCCTATTGATAAAAGAAATCACAAAGCCAGCCCAGATTCCATGTCAGAGGAGAAATAAACTGATTGATTGATGGGAGGAATAGCAAAGAATTTGGATCATCTTCAGTTCACCACAGGATGTATAATATAGCAAGACAAGCAATAGTAACCTCTAAAAATTGCTATTAAACTTTTGGGATTGAAGAGCAGCTAGCAGATGTGACTTGTTTCCACAGATAGCAACAACACAAATGGTCTAATCAAGGGACTGGAAAGGTCAACTTGTTACCTGGCTTGGCCCACCCTTTAACATTTTTTCTTATCAGAGTTATTCATAAAATTTTACAATATTAGAGTTGGGAGAGATTTGAAGGTCACCTAGCCCAATCAAATGTCTTTGGATAAAAACAAGCCTTTAAACAAGATTACAGACATTAATCTGTTGCACATCCGTGTACCACATCTGCTAGATAATTTGTTTATATGACTCATTTGTTGTGGCTTTGGTGGAGGTCAGGATCTAAGGAGATAGAACATAGGACAGATATATTTTCCATGGATGGGAAAAGATAGGAGAATATTCAGAGTTTAGGGTGTGTTTACACCCTAGTAAGGCCCGAGGAATAGAGATGAGCATGGTAGTCATGGGAACCACAAAGCATTCAGTGTTGAGGGGAGAATCAGAAAATCTGTAAAGTATATTTTACCAAGTTTGCAATTCTGCCTGAGGGAGGGCCTTGGAAGTGATTTGCTACAACACTTCCTATTAGTCAGAGAGAAGACTTCTTGGAAGAAGTGTTTCAACATCACTAGAAATGAGAAGCAGCTTTCTCATGAATTGCTTAGTATAGAGACATACTTAATTTTCCTCCTAGAGATTGTCTCTTTCATACCCTCCTATAAGCTCAAGGTTTACCAAAAGATAGACAGTAGGCTGATTCTTTGTCTTTCTAGAGTTCCTCATCTTCCTAGCAGAGGAAGGGGGTCACTGAATGATCTGAGATTGAGTTCCTCACTGGCCTCCCCTGTGATTTGGGGAACGTATGTTTTTGGTGTGGTTTAGCATTCTAGAGTGTATGTTTATCATAACAGAGCCCAGCAAAGCCCAGCCTGCTAGCCTCTGGGCTTGTTGATACACATTTCCTGTTTCATTTTGCAGTCATTGTCCTTGCAAGCTGGGCTTAACAGCTTTGGTCTTCTCATTTTCTGAAAATTATGAGGATGTTTTGAGATATCAATGTGTTCTCAAGGAAGCTTCAGGAGGAGCTGGGGCCACTTTGAAGCCAATACCTTTCAACTGGAGAAAGAATATTCTGTAAAAGAGAAAATAATGCACAAATGGCTTTTCCCCTGAAAGTGATAAGCAAGGAATTCCCTCCATCCTCCTTCCCCACCCCAGACCTGGCTGATGGCATTGCTAGTCTTCTTTTTAGATTCTGTTCTTGCTATCTCCTTGTTGACCAGCTTGGGGTCCATGGGAGGAGCTGTTGCTGTCTAAAGTTTCTAAATGGGATGTAACAGCTTTTTGTAAAATTTGCTAGGTTCTTTTTGGACCTGAGTAATTCTTTTTCTTATCAGTATACTGGCATTGAGATCCTTAAACTTATTTAGGGAGAATTTGTGAATATAGTGGGTATATAAAAACATGATTTGATTACATATTTTTTTCTTAGATACAAAATAATTTCAAACAATCCTACAGTATTTAAAGTGTCTTAGTATTTTGGGGCAAAATACACAGGACCCATCTTGTTTCTTCTCAATGTAAAAGATTTCTGGAACTTGGAGCTAATTCACGACTCTAGGTTCTGCTTCAGTTGTTGCCGTTATTATTGAATTAGCTAAAATAGTAACTATTTAATGAGTTGAAAAAACAAATTTCCTAGTCCCACATGCTATATGTGCAGAAACTTTAGATTTCTATTTCAATAAAGCTTAAACAGAAACTTCGCTCCCATTCTGTGCAGTTAATTTGTGGCATTCTTTATTAACTTTCACAGAAAAGTTGGCCACTGTTGCTGTGTTCCTATGCTGGGGGATGATTTTTCTTTTGAAACTTCATTAAAGCACCACAAGGGTAAATCAATACCTATTCACTCACAGTTTGGGTTTCTTGTTTGTTCCACTGAGCGGATGAGATGAGACGGCTTTTTAACCTATTTAGCGCTCAGAAAGGACACCTCCAGCTAGAAGTGTTCTCAGTTGTCTGCAGCATCTATAAATTTGCCATTTCCCCCCACCCCCATTCTCCCTACTTTTTCCTATCTGCTTCCTGGTGGACAGGTTTTCTCAGAGACCTTCTAATCTGGTCAATACCAGAAGATCTAGGTGGTCATCAGAAAAAGCAGTATCTTAGGGTTCTGAGCCTCAGAGAAATGTCAGTGACTTTAAAACAATTTAGCCAAAGGGCCAAAGCATATCTACCAAGGTCTGCTTCACAAGCTCTGTGGGAATCTGCTAGCAGGGACCTGCCAGGGGTGATTTCCCAGAGTGCTTCGCTTTCAGGGACCTGGGTAGGCTTGGAAGGGAGGAGATGTGGCACACACAAAATGGCTGGGACCTCCCACACTCCAGGTGTAGCCCTCACACCTGGAGTCCTGGCCCCTTGTCACCAGAAATCAGATTTAAGGGAGAAGCAACCTTCCTACAGTTATTGGAGACTCCAGAAACAGACTAGGATGGAAAGACAAGTTGTCAGCCAATTTTGCTCAAACTCTGGCTGGTTCAGCTCTGTTGGGGAAAGAGGGCAATTTTGCCTGAAGGCATTTCTGGAATTGGTTACAAGCTGAGGGGAATCAGAGGGACAAGCAGTTGCTGACCTGGCAGGGCTTTGTTAGCTTCTGGATGGTGGTTTACAGGGGAGGGTTGGGGTGGTGAGGAGATATGTAACCAGTGGGCATAGATGACGAGAGAGACAAGGGAAGAGAGGAGAGGAGAGAAGAAAGAGAGAGACTTGGGTAATGGAGGTTTTCCAAGGGAGAAGCAGAAGAAATGGTTAGGAGGCAAATAACAGATCCTCGAGGGATTCCTGCTCCTGAGGGCATTCTGTCAACCTATATTCTCCACTGAGTGTGTTGCATGTAAAGCAGGTAAGTAGGTGTGTAAGGTGTGTTGACATGTATTATAATCTTGTTTTCTTTCGAAGTCATAAGAAACATGTCTAGGCTTCTGGCATACAGCATCTTTTCTTTCACCTCTGGTATGTATTTTTTGAGTAAACTCCTCAAAAGAATTGGTCATATTGTCATCTCAATTTCCTCACTTCCCAGTCTCTCTCGAAGCCACTCCAGTTAGACTTCCTTTCCCTCCAGGCAGCTTAACAAGGTCTCCAGTGTGCTCCCCAAACCCACCCCAAGCCCATCATCTACCAGTCTCCCTTCCACCCTATGTTGGCCTTACTGTTCCTCCAATAGCTGAAGAAATCTTTCATTTCAGGGATTTGCTATTTTCTCCTCTGGAAAGCTTCTGCCCATGATATGATTCAGTTCCACATTTCAATTTGTTCTTCAAATGACCCGTTCCTCAGAGCAGCTTCCAAGGTTACTTTATCTAGTCCTTATTTCTGTATCCTCATGACTAGAGAATGTAAGCATCATAAAAGCAGGGACTTTGCTATCCTCAGAGTCTAGAACAAAGCCTCGTGCAAAGTTGATGCTGATTCGTGGATAACAAACCTGGATCAACCAACTGTCTCATATCACTATGTGGCATTCAGATAGCTCTCAAGAGGATGGATATGTGTCAATATTTTCATATTTGTTATTTATTTGTGTATTGTTTTTGACCAGTCTTTTTCTCTGCCACAAACAAAAGAGCTGATTTTGTTTTTTATAATGATTTTTATTTTTTCCGTTATAGTTGATTTACAGTGTTCTGTTGACTAGTCTTACTTAATTTGAATTAAGTAGGTTTTTTATTTGTTTGTTTGGGTTAGGGTTGAGGTTGGTGTTAGAGATCAGATCAGGGATCAAATATGAGTCACAACTGCAACCTACACCAAAACTGTGGTAACACTGGGAGTTCCCGTCGAGGCGCAGTGGTTAACGAATCCGACTAGGAGCCGTGAGGTTGCGGGTTCGGTCCCTGCCCTTGCTCAGTGGGTTAACAATCTGGCGTTGCTGTGAGCTGTGGTATAGGTTGCAGACGTAGCTCGGATCCCGCGTCACTGTGGCTCTGGTGTAGGCCGGTGGCTACAGCTCCGATTAGACCCCTAGCCTGGGAACCTCCATATGCCGCGGGAGCGGCCCAAGAAATAGCAAAAAGACAAAAAAAAAACCAAAAAAAAAACAACTGTGATAACACTGGATCCTTACCCCACTATGCTGAAGTGGGAACTCCTAAGCAGGTTGTTTTTTATTCCCAGTAGAGTGCAAACTCCTAGAGAAAAGGCATTATTTAGTATCTTACAGTGTTTCAACTAAGCAAAATTTTGACATTATCACATCAACATTACAATGTTATGTGTGTGTATATGTTTAAAGACTTCTTAGAGTAGTTTTAAATTTATAACAAAATTGAGAGGGAGGTACAGAGATTTTTCCATAAATCTACTGCCCAACACTTGTATTTCCTCCCCCATGATCAACATGCTCTGCCAGAGTGATACATTTGTTACAACCAATGAACCTACATTGACACATTATAATCACCCAGAGTCCACAGTTTACCTTAGGGTTCACTCTTGGTATTGTACATTCCCTGGGTTTGCATAAAACTGTGATAACATATACCCATCATTATAATACCATATAGATGTTTTAACTGCCCAAAAAATCTTCTGTGCTTTGTCTATTTATCTATCCCCCCTCTCCCCTTCCCTTGCAACCATTCATTTTTTAAATTGATTTTATAATTTTGCCTTTTCCAGAATGTCATGTTGTTGAAATACCATATATAGCCTTGTCAGATTGATTTTTTTAACTTAGTAATATGCCTTTAAGTTTCCTCTAAATCTTTCATGGCTTAATAGCTTAGTTCTTTTTAGTGCTAAGTAAGATCCCATTGTCTGGATGTTGCACTGTTTATTTATCCATTCGCCTACTGAAGGATGTCTTGGTTGTGTCTACATTCTGAAATTATGAGTAAAGTGTTTATAAACATCTGTGTCTAGATTTTTGTGTGGATGTAAGTTTTCAACTCTTTTACATAAATACCAAGGAACATAATCGCTGGCTTGTATGGTAAGAATATGTTTTATAAGAAACTACGAAACTATCGTACAAAGTGGCTGGGCATTCCCATCAGCAATGTGTGAGAGTTCTAACTCTCCACATCCTTGCCAACATTTGGTTTTATCAGAGTTACAGATTTTGACCATTCTACTATTAGAATGTGTAATGTTGTTTAATTTGCATTTCACTGATGTTATATTGAGCATCTTTTCATATGCATACTTTCTGTTTGCATATTTTCTTTTGTGAGGAGTCTGTTAAATTCTTTGGCCCATTTTTTAATTGGGTTGTTTTCTTCTTGTTGAGTTTTCTGAATTTTTTGTATATTTTAGACAACAGTCCTTTATCAGATATGTCTTCTAATCTTTTTGATACTGTCTTCACTTAAAAAACTGTAGAGAGCCAGAGAACCATCAGACGTTTACTTGGCATATGATGACTGTGGCAGAAAATGCAAAACAGAACACTAACAAAAACTCAGGCTTATATTGAAAAATAGTACAATACAGCGAAATATTTACCAAGTGTTTGTGAGAAGCATGATCAAAGCATCCATTTTTATCTAGACTTTAATGCAATAGTGTTGCACACTATATATAGATATTTAAAATTTATTTTTAATTTTTAACCTATCCCCATTTTTATCTTGATTTTGTCTTCAAAGTGCACAGAATTGGACAAATCTTAATGCATGTCCCATAATACAATATCATCATTGGCCTATGTAGGACCTGCTTTCAGTTTACCCATCTATTGTTATTAATAGTGCCATCATTCATGACTTTGTCACTAAAAATAAGAACTAAGTTCCTGATAATAACTTACATCAAATTATATGGCTTCCCTTTCTCATACCATGCCTCACTTTTCTCTTTCTGAGCAAGCATCACCCTTAATCCTATGATTTTCTTTCCTTTGCTTTCTTTCTTTTCATTTAACACAGCTTTATTGCACCGATATCTATTCTCAAATAAGGTGTCCTCCTCTATATGTAATCTTATGAGACTTGTATTTAACACCAGATTGCTAAGATTTGTCCATATTGTTGTGTATTGTTGTAGTTAACTGATTCTGATTTCAGGATAATATTTCATCATATGAATAGACCAGGTTTTTTTCCATCCGTTTTCCTGTTAATGGACTTTTGAGTTATTCTTAGATTTTGGCTTTTGTGCTGCTATGGACATTCTTGAGCATGTCTTTTAAAGAGTTTCTCTTGGGTGTATGTCTTGGAGTGAAAAAGGGCATGTGAATGTTTGCCTTCATGAGATAATGACAAATTATTTTCTGAAGTGATTGAGAAAATAATTTACACTCCCTCCAGCAATGCACAAGCGCCTCTGGATCCACCTTCCCTCCAACACCTGGCTCTGTCAGACTATATTATACATTATATATGTAACACACATACATACATAAATACATATGTATTTCCTAACTGAATGGGTTTAAGATAGTATTTCATGTGTTTATTACTGGATTAATCACTAATGATGTTGAACAGTTTTTATATTTGGTTTATTCTGTGAAATGCCTGCTTATGCCTTTTGAATATTTTTTTACTGAGCATTTTAGTTCTTTTCTGTTTGCAAAATAACACTCAATTTATAAGAGGTCAATAATTTCAGGAAAAGTTCAGGAAAAAGCAAAAGGACATTTACTCTGAACCAACCTATGTCGTGTTAGTCGTGTGATATTTTAGGTTCTTTCTTTTTGGTAGATATCAATAGCCGCAAAGGATAGTTGAGGTGGCACTGGTTTCTTCCCACAACCTCACTACCAGGTTGTAATGGATGCATATCTCAGACTAAGTTCTGCTCTCTATTCAAGTATGTATTCAACATTAGTAATGCATAAAATCATTTGTAAGCTTCATCTGTAAGCTCCATGAAGACCCTGCAGTCCTCCTTTCCTTTCAGGTATGAGGGTATACATTGCCATCATTCTGGTTAGTTTTATGCCACCAAGTCAATGGCTGGATATAGGATATATTTGGGGTTAGGTGCCATCCTCTAAGGGGACAGGATATTTACTTATTTTGAGCAGGCAAGTGTGGATATATTTTTAACAACTCTAGACAATCTACATTCTTTGAATACCATTAATTGAACCACTGGGAGAAAGTTTCTAGCATGCATTGTACAAATAAATAGTCACTAGTTTCATTGGTAAAAACCCACTTCTGACATAACATGCTAATTAGCTAAACATCAGTTGTTGATCAAGACATGGATAGTAAAAGGACTTAGAATAGCTAACCCTAGGGAGTGGCCCTTTCTGATACGATGCTAGATGACACCCCTGGACTATGCATTCTTTAGAGTGTTGCCAAATATCTTTAGAATTAAAATTTAGCTGATCCTTACTTACATAATATCACAATAATGATACTGAAGTATTTTAAGGAAACAAAAATGACAGTCACTGTAACAGACTTTCATAGTTCTTCCACTCCCCACTGGAAATAACTACTGCTAGATAGCTACTTCTTTGACAAATGCCTTAATATTTCTGTGAAAAACTAATTTGGTTTCATGAATTATGAAACAAACATTTGTATAAAAAACAAACACCAGTCTATAAAAAATCCAAACAACATCAGTGTAAATCATCACTAAAGCCAAGAAACAGACATTTGCTGGAAACTTCCTGAGTGACCCCACCTAATCAAACTCTTTTCCTTCCTCCCATTGGGTAAGTATCTTGACAAGGATAGCAAAACATTCACGTCCTTGTTTACACCTAACTTTGCAGCCCTAAACAAATAGTTTTAGTTTGCCTTAATTAAAGAAATATTGGAGTATAGTTGACTTACAATGTTAATGTGTTGTGTTAGTTTAATGTGTACAGCAAAGTGAATCAGTTATACATATACATGTACCCAATCTTTTTCAGATTCTTTTCTCATATAGGTTATTACTCTGTATTGAGTAGGTTTCCCTGTACTATGGTTCTTGTTACTTATGTATTTTACATATAGTAGTATGTATGTGTCAACCCCAAACTTTTAATTTATCCCTCCCCCCAGCTTTTTCCTTTTGGTAACCATAAGTTTGGTTTTGAAATCTTTGAGTCTTTTCTGTTTTGTGAATACCTTTCTTTTGTTATTTCCCCAACACAATTTTTTTTTCTAGTGTACAGCATAGTGACCCAGTTACACTTACATGTATGCATTCTTTTTTCTCCCATTATCATGCTCCATCATAAGTAATTAGACATAGTTCTCAGTGCTACACAGCAGGATCTCATTGCTAACCCATTCTAAAAGCAATAGTTTGCATCCATTAACCCCAAGCTCCCAATCCATCCCACTCCCTCTCCTGCCCCCCAGGCAATCACAAGTCTCTTCTCCAAGTCCATGATTTTCTCTTCTGTGGAAAGTTTCATTTGTGCTGTATATTAGATACCAGACATAAGTGATATCATATGGTATTTGTCTTTCTCTTTCTGACTTACTTCGCTCAGTATGAGAGTCTCTAGTTCCATCCATGTTGCTGCAAATGGCATCATTTTGTTCTTTTTATGGCTGAGCAGTATTCCATTGTGTAAATATACCACATCTTCCTAATCTATTCATCTGTTGATGGACATTTAAGTTGTTTCCATGTCTTGGCCATTGTGAATAGAGCTGCAGTGAACAGGCAGGTGCATGTGTCTTTTTCAAGGAAAGTTTTGTCTGGATATATGCCCAAGAGTGGGATTGCTGTGTCATATGGTAGTTCTATATTTAGTTTTCTAAGGTACCTCCATACTGTTCTCCACAATGGTTGTACCAGCTTACATTCCCACCAACAGTGCAGGAGGGTTCCCTTTTTTCCATACCCTCTCTAGCATTTGTTATTTGTGGACTTATTCATGATGGCCATTCTGACTGGTGCAAGGTGGTATCTCATGGTAGTTTTGAATTGCATTTCTCTAATAATCAGTGATGTTGAGCATTTTTTTTTATGTGCTTGTTGGCCATCTGTATATCTTCCTTGTAGAAATGTCTTTTGTCCATTTTTTCGGTCCATTTTTCCATTGGGCTGTTTGTTTTTTTGCTGTTGAGTTGTATAAGTTGTTTGTATATTTTAGAGATTAAGCCCTGTCCGTTGCATTGTTTGAAACTATTTTCTCCCATTCTGCAGGTTGTCTTTTTGGTTTTTTTATGGTTTCCTTTTCTGTGCAAAAGTTTGTCAGTTTGATTAGGTGCCATTGGTTTATTTTTGCCTTCATTTCTGTTGCTTTGGGAGACTGACCTGAGAAAATATTCATAAGGTTGATGTCAGAGAAAGTTTTGCCTATATTCTCTTCCAGGAGTTTGATGGTGTCTTGTCTTATATTTAAGTCTTTCAGCCATTTTGAATTTAATTTCGTGCATGGTGTGATGGTGTGTTCTAGTTTCATTGATTTGCATGTAGCTGTCCAGGTTTCCCAGCAATTCTTCCTGATAAACCGTCTTTTCCCCATTTTATGTTCTTGCCTCCTTTGTTGAAGATTAATTGACCATAGGTGTCTGGGTTTATTTCTGGGTACTCCATTCTGTTCCATTGGTCTGTATGTCTGTTTTGGTACCAGTACCACACTGTCTTGATGACTGTGGCTTTGTAATACTGTTTGAAGTCTGGGAGAGTTATGCTTCCTGCTTGGTTTTTGTTCCTCAGAATTGCTTTGGCGATTCTGGGTCTTTTGTGGTTCCATATAAATTTTTGGATTGTTTGCTCCAGTTCTGTGAAAAATGTCATGGGTAGTTTGATAGGGATTGCATTGAATCTGTAGATTGCTTTGGGTAGGATGGCCATTTTTACAATATTAATTTTTCCAATCCAGGAACATGGAATATCTTTCCATTTCTTTACATCTTCTTTAATTTCCTTGAGTAATGTTTTATAGTTCTTGGTATATAAGTCCTTTTCCATCTTGGTCAGGTGCATTACCAGGTATTTGATTTTTTGGGGTGTAATTTTAAAAGGTATTGTGTTTTTGTATTCCTTTTCTAAAATTTCATTGTTAGTATATAGAAATGCGACTGATTTCTGAATGTTAATCTTATATCCTGCTACTTTGCTGAATTTGTTGGTCAGTTCAAGTAGTTTTTGTGTGGAGTCAGAGTATCATGTCATCTGCATACAGTGACTGTTTTATCTCTTCTCTTCCGGTTTGGATGCCTTTTATTTCTTTTGTTTGTCTGATTGCTGTGACTAGGACTTTCAATACTATGTTGAATAACAGTGGTGAGAGTGGGCATCCCTGTCTTGTTCCAGATTTTAGTGGGAAGGCTTTCAGCTTTTCTCCATTGAGTATTATATTTGCTGTGGGTTTATCATAAATTGCTTTGATTATGTTAAGGAATGTTCCCTCTATACCCACTTGAATATGTTCTTTTGTATCATTTTTATTAGAGTCCACATATAAGTGATCTCAAATGATATTTGTCTTTCTCTGTCTGACTTACGTCACTTAGTGATAATTTCTAGGTTCATCCATGTTGTTGCAAATGGCATTATTTCATTCTTTTTTATGGCTGAGTAATATTCCATTGTGTGTATGTACTGTATCTTTATCCATCCCTCTGTTGATGGACATTTAGGTTGTTTCCATGTCTTGAAGTTTGTCTTAAATTTTAATGGTGTAAAAAAGAGGGATTTTAAGAAAAAAATCTGCGAGAGGATTGTAAATGTTATTTTCTTCTTCCCCATCAAACAAATCTCACAAATTAGCTTATGTTCTGTATGCCCGCATAAATCAGAAATAGTTCCCTTTTGTCTTGTTAGCTAATGGCTCACTTATGTCATAATCTCTCAAGGAAGGAATTCCTTATTTGCTGGCGATTAATCAATGCTTTTATATAGAATTTCCCTCCTCCCCACCATAGGCTTTCTCAGAATGTGTTTGCTTGCCTACCTAGCAAGTGCTTCAGTCTTTGATAATCACAGTAGATCTCTAGACATTGATGTATTATGTTCTAAACCTGAGACCTTTTGTTGTGCCACAACAGGAACTCCCATGGGTCATATTTTTGATCAGCCTGTTTAGCCTGTCATAATCCAGTAGCAAGGAGGAAATGTGTTTTTCCTGTTCTAATGTGTTCTAATATCATCCCACTTCTGTCTCACTCTCTCAGTTTTAAACTTCTAATTTCCAGTACCTAAACTTGCTTTCCTTGCTCCTAAGGATCTTTAAGATTCTTACAACTGGGGGTTGAGAACAAATCCTCATAGACCTGAGGATAGGTTAACATCCTCCCCTCCTCCACCTTCCCAACACTTACCCACACCCCTTCCCCAATAGTGGAGGGAAGAATGTGGAAGCATCAATAATTGGTTTCAAATCTAGCTAGGCAGTTGAGAGGATTCAGAGATAATTTTGGATTGGACTTTTCCATTCATAACTAATAGTGTGAACACTATTGAGTTCTTACCATGTATCAGAAGAATATTAAGTACTTCACATAAGCATCTCATCTAATCCTCGTGGTAACCCTGGGAGGTGGATTTTGAAATGTCACTGGTTTCATCTTACAGATAGGAAACTAACCTACAGATGTTAGGTAGTTTCCCCAAGATTCTGTATTTAGTTAGTGGCAGACCCAGATTTGAATACAGGTTTGACTCAAAGATGTAAGCTCTAAAGAGCTATTACACTCAATGTCCATGTCCCATGGGGTGGTCAAAGTACAGCTCTAGGAATCTAGTTCTTTTCTGTGGCTTGGAACAGGTCAGCATTCCATTGTGAAAATGTAGAATTGGCCACCTCTCTGGTCTGGAGTCCGTTATGAAGAGCAAAGATACGGTTGAGTCCTTCTCTTTCCTTTTGGATGATTCATCACATAATTTGTTTAGGTATCAGAGAATCCTTAATCCAACATGTCAAATTCATGAAGTAAATGTACTGGCTATGTTAGCCTCTGGCTTGATACAAGGAACTTTCATTAGTGCATAAAATCTCGTAAATTCCTGGAATATCATCTGGTTTTCTGCTGTTCTATAACAAAATATACCTGCTCTGTGCTGAATGTAATATTTTTAAGAACCCAACAAACAAAAGAACTCACTCTTAGTGATCTGAAGTTGGGTGTCTTCATTCAGCAATTTCAAGTAATTAAAAGTTTGTTGGAGGTCTAATAGTAGAAGGGAAAGAAGGTGAATGAAACAGCCCTCAGTTTAAATCCTAACTTTGTCTTTTACTTGCTCTATGACCTTTGGTAGGTTACTTAATATATCTCAGCCTCGATTTTGTTTTCTATTAAATGGGAATATA
This sequence comes from Phacochoerus africanus, assembly GCF_016906955.1. Taxonomy (NCBI): domain Eukaryota; kingdom Metazoa; phylum Chordata; class Mammalia; order Artiodactyla; family Suidae; genus Phacochoerus; species Phacochoerus africanus. Next base: position 54,511,657 of record NC_062544.1, read on the forward strand.
TATTAACACTTAGCTTGCAGGGTTCTTATAAGAATCAAAGGAGTCTAGCATAGTGCCTGATATGCTATCTATCTATCTATATGTAGTGCTTGACATGATATATATATATATTCTCCTGGTTAGTTTTCAAGAGTTACATACTCCCTTAAAAAAGTTATTGTTTTTTTTAATTAACTAATTATAGAATCTGAAGGTTGGAAAAAGAACTTTACAGATCACCAAATGCAGATTTCCAAAATTATCTGTGTGTCAACATCATGTGGCAAGCTTTAAAATATGCAAATTCTCAAACTCTAATGCTAAAAGATACCAAGTTACTGAGTTTGGGGTGGAGAGTAGGAGGTCTGATCTTTAAAAAGTTCCATTGATGATGATGATGGATATATGTCACTATACATTTGTACAACACAAACAGTGAACTCTAATATAATTGTGGACTTCTGGTGACATTAATTATGTATTAATGTAGGTTGTGTGTATGAGAAGGCGGAGAGCATAATGCGTATAGATACTCTCTGTATTTTCCACCCAATTTGCTGTAAACCTAAACTGCTCAAAATGTTAAAGTTTATTTTTTAAAGGAGTTCCATTGAGGATTCAGATCAACATTGATGTTTGGAATCGCTGATCTCTCTAGTTTACCATCCAGAGCAGAAGCACCTGCTGCCGCCACATCTTCTCAGAGTCATTTCTCCTTCCTGTACTGCTTCCCTAAGCTCTTGATTCTCCAAAGCTACTTCCATTGTTGGGCGGCAGCAGGATTCAAAAGTTCTTCCTTATATGGAATTGACGTCAGCCTCACTGTAACTTCCAATCATTGTGCATAATTCTTCCCACTGGAGCTGCTTGGAATAAATCTGTTTCCCACATGAAGCTCAATCATGTATTTAAAGGCAGTGCTCATATTCCTTCCGAACCCACCCCAGCTCAAGTCTTCTCCTTTCAAGGCTAAATATCCCTTGAATTTCAGTGATTCTTCCTCTGATATAATTTCCAGGCATTCTTGGCTAGTAGCTTTTCTCGGTTATTTCCAGCTTGAAAATATTAACAATGCACTTGGCATAGGTAGCAAACCATCAGAATGGAGACCCTGACTGGAGGTTCTAAGCAGTAGCTGTTTACTAACTAGTACTAAAATATTTCATTATTTTAATAGTTAATCTGGCCTTACAGATGCACACTTGTTGTGCATCAGCCTAGTCAACCTCCCCCTTCCAATCTCTTATAAATTCAGTATAGAACACGATGCTCTAGAGGTGGGCTGAGCCACAGAGTAAGTGGGACTGTGCCAGTTTGCAGACATCTGCATCTCCCAGTAGACTGTGGGTCTGGAAATACTTTCAGTTGAAGAGTTATGAAACCATTTTTATTGCACCTGCTTATTGCAATTTCACATTTGACTTTTGAACATTCATTTATCAGGAGTTTTATGGTTCATTTTTTGCTGCCCATCTTGGACTCTTGGGTTGGTTAGGCAACATGCGCACCTGCCCTATGACTTTATCCTATCTGCAGCTGATGGCTTTTGACATCATTGTTGATAACAAGATTGCGAGAGGTAGGACTGTAGGGAAAATTTAGCCACACACCACTAGAAACTTCTCTGCAGCAAATGTTTTAGCCATTCATTCTCACCCCCATTGTACTTGGAAATCACTGGAGGAGTTGGAAAAAAAATAATACTAAACTCTATCTCTGACCTCTTGAATCTGCATCTCTAGGGTGTCAATTTTTATAAAGTTCCCCAGAAACTGTGACATATTGTCAGTTTCGGAGACCATGACTTTAATGTATGCTCTTGGGTGCCCAGTTAGCTCAGTCAGTAGAGCAAGGCTCTTTTTTTTTTCAATTGAAGTATAGTTGATTTACAATATTGTGTTAGTTTTCAGAGTACAGCAAAGTGATTTGGTTTTATACCATTATATATATATATATATATATATATATATATATATCCTTTATTTCCAATTATTTTCCATCATAGTTTATTACAAGATATTGAAATAGTTCCTTGTGCTATACAGTAAATCCTTATTGCTTATTTTATATAGAGCATGAGATTGTTAATGTATGCTCTTTAGGTACTAACTGTGAATGCGCTTGCTGGATAGATTTTTACTCCTTTTTACTATATTTTGTCAAACCTATAAAATCATCTTTGTGTTATTTCAAAATTAATGTTACTGTTAATACTCTTTCTAATTTTGAGTCATCACTTTCCCCTGAGTGGAATTTTTCTAATGAGAAAATAGAAGCAGTTCAGTGACTTGTTTTAGTTCATTTTAACATGTTCTAGAAATTTTCTTCTTTTTAAGCTCTTTGTTCGATTATTTTAATGTGAGTTTTTCTGAATCCATAGCCTTCGTCTTTGAAATTTTCACCAGAATAATTCCAAAAGAACTGTCTTCATTATACATTGTTTTTCACTACCTTAACCAATGGAGCTAGGCAGACAGTATATTGGTTTTATTTTATATTTTTAGCAAATACTTACAGCTTACCATGTGATAGGTATTCTTCTAAGAGGTTTACACATATTAACTCGTAATTTTCCTAAGAACTCTGTGAGGTTATATCATTGTCCTAGGATGGGGAAACTCAGGCAAAAAGTGGTTAAGTAACTTGCTAAAAATCGCCTATCTAGAGAGAATGATCTGGTTCCAGAATTCATGCTCTTAGCCACCAGCAAATTAAAAAAAAAATGATACCAATAAATCTAACATGGTTCTTAATTTGGTGTTTTTCATTTTTTGGTGGTGGTGGTGGAGAGTTTGACATAATGTGACAAATGTCACATAAATGAACAAAACCCCAAAGTGACAGTGGTTACCATCTGGGCTGTTCATTTTCCATTTGCATAAATTTGTAAGTTCTAGACATTGACTTTCACATAGAAAATTCTTTATTTTTATAAATGTTCTGTTGCTGTATAATGTTGAAAATGCATTTTGGAATGAACAAGGGAAATATGTGAATTTTGTTCTTAATGTCTGAAATATAATGAAAAAACAACTGTCAAGGGAACAATCAGGACATCCAGAATGTGACCTCTGACCTTATCCTTAACTCTACCTGTTTCTTAGTGGGCTTATGTTCACTTTAAATTACTGTTGGTTGGCTATCAGTCATTCTTTTATTTATTCAACAAATGTTTTTTGAAAACAAATCATACATCAAACTTTGGGGGAAGAGTGACCAGAAAAATCTAGGTCTCTGCCCTCATGGATCTAGTGGAAGAAAAGACGTAATCAAACAATCAAAATGTAATGTATTGCCAGGAGTTTTTCATTTTAAAAAGGAAGACTGTGAATTTATTTTCCCATCCCAGTTTATTAAAATTTTAGATTTTTATTTATCTATTGATTGAAATTACCCATCATTCTTCTTACCTAATGACAAAAGTGTGAACACAGATTGTTCATGAAGAATATAACTGTTTTCATTCTGCTCTTCCTTCTCGAATGGCTGGTACAGAAGCTCTTAGTGTAAGTTATGGAGATTGTGGTCAATAGGGAAATCTCTGGATCCAAAGGCAGGTTGCACAGGGGTATTAAAAGGCAGGTTCAGACCTGCTGAAGGGAACAGCAGAAGGGTCAACTCACCACGTTTCCCTAGAAAATAAATTGAGTGGGATTGTGTATATGCAAATTCCAAAATGCATTTTTTGGTCATGAAAAAGTGAACTAAGCCATTCTCTGTTTCACTCTGCTCTATAGTTTCTATTATCTGGAAATACAGATGAAATCAATTCTTAGAACCCTGCATAAAGTCATTTCTGTAGTTTAAGTTGTTTGAAATTAATTCAAGTTAGAACTGTGTTTCCTAGAACTGGGCTTCATTTCTTCCAATTTTCATCGCTTGTTTTCATCGGTTTATTGACCAATTGATTGATTCATTTTTCTCTTTATTTAAGAATATCTTGAGTGTATGTGTGCCTTTGTCTTATGCCTGATCAGAACACATATGTGAGAATTAACACTGACAAGACTTAGTTTACTTGGCTTAGCAGTACCAAGAAGTGTCATGACATGGCCCTGCATTACGCTCTCATATCACCATAAAGGCCTCTGAGAAACAATTTTCCTTAAAACTTATTATAGAAATATCCAGTGACTTATATTAACATTTTAGAAATTTTCTATTTTTTCATTTTGCAGTGTTTCTGAGGTGATGTTTACAAGTCTTCCAAAAGACTGTTGTGTTCTAAATATAGCTCTTTTAATTGTCAGGTTTTATTTTTTAAAAATGAAATTAAGTTTCAGCTTTTAGGCATTAGGAGATGAAATACATATCCAATTCAGGGTTTTATAAATTAGGAAAGTGGTTCTCAAATGTGGTCTGAGGATTCCTGGGTGGGTGTGAGATGATGGTTGGTAGTTCAGAATTATTGCAAGGGAGATGCAATTTCATATGTGTGCCTAAACTTTGTCTCTGATAGGATAAATATATAATGTCACACATACCCCCCAAAATATACATATTGCTGAGATTATTAAAATGCAAGTCAATTTTTAAAAACGATTCAGTTTGTGAATACATCTTATCACATAATGTATTTTCCCAATCAAAAAATTATTAAATGTCTAAAAATCATCGCATGTGTTCTCAAACATCTTTTGACATTAAAAAAAAGATATTTGATACCCAGAAAGACTGTAAACTACTAAAATGAAACATGTTCCTTGTTTTCATACAGAGGTGAGATAATAATGTGCTGTTTTGTTTCCAACACTTTTTCTTTTCGTTCTTTTTCTTTCTTTCTTTCTTTCTTTTTTTTTGGTCTTTTTAGGGTTGCGCCTGTGGCATATGGAGGTCCCCAGGCTAGTGGCGGATTTGGGGCTGTAGATGCTGGCCTATGCCACAGCCACGGCAATGCGGGATCCTTAACCCACTGAGTGATGCCAGGGATTGACCTGTGTTCTCATGGATGCTAGTCAGATTGTTTCCACTGAGCCACGACAGGAACTCCTCCAACACCTTTTCTGATTATACAAAATATTTTATGGATTTTTCTGGCCACAGCTACTCATTCGTCCTATCTTTTACAAAAGTGAGCTTCTGATTCTTTCTGTGAACTGACTTTGCAGTTTGAAATGAAGGGGTGATTTCCTTTGATGTCACCTGGCCTGACTGCCAGAGTCCACAGCTTTCCATGCCTGTCCTGGATGCCTCCCCCCCACCCCCCAACTAGAAATACCAAACTGTCATCCACAGCTTCCCATTCCTATAAAAAAATCATCTCTCTTTTATATTGCCTCTTTCTCCCATTGGCATTGTTCAGCTCTCCCATCTGAGAAAATAAACCCTTTTCACAATCTGACATCCCACTCCTGCCACCTCGCCTCATTTTACTGTTGTACCAGCACTCCTTGAGTGCTTTCTCATCTCCCATTCCTTCCTTAGCTTGTGACCTTTATCTTTTCACCAAAACTACACAAACTTAGGTCAAAATTGAGGTGGCTTCTGCCTTTATCTTTTCACTGAAACTACACAAACTTAAGTCAAAATTGAGTTTCCCTATTTCAAAATCAACAGATACTTTTAGTTCTTATTTTAATTACCCTTTCCTTTCTGCAGCCTGCTTCAGTTGGGTCATTCTCTCTCCTTCCTCCAAGGCTTTTCCTCGCCTAAGGATGCTTTTTCCCTTTTCTTTAGCTGGCTACTTACTATGTCTCCTTGAAGATTCAGTGTCTCACTAACTTGAGAGGCCAAACCCAGCCTTCTCTGAGGCTGAGATGGGGGCTCGTAGAGCTCTCTGTATTTATCTTTACAATGGCATGTATTGTAACATGCTACTTTCTGCTTTGAGTAAGTATTCTGTGCTCATTATGTATTTATCAGAAAATCCAGTAAACATGAAAAAAAAAAAGAAGCGTTTCCAGTTACCTTATAACCCAGAGAGAGTCACAACTAGTATGCTGGGTTTTATCTTTCCGATGCACATACAGACACACATGTTGACGTAGCTTGTTTTTTAAAAAATGTAATCAATCATAAATGTATCTCAAGTATTTTCCATAGTTTGCATCATCATTTTAAAGCCTTCCCTGTATTCACTTTGGATGTATTCTAAGTTTTTTAAACTGATCCCTTTTCATGGTAACTAGATTGCTCATCTTTATCACTGTTAATTAACATACTGCCATTAATATCCCTGTATAAACATCTTTGTAACTTATTCTATTACAAACTATGGATGAATTTCTAGAAGGGAAGTTGTTGGGGTAAAGAATATTACATTTTTTAGGGCTTTTGATACATTTAAGCAAGCTAAACTCTAGAAAATGTTACCTCACTTTATATCAGTGGCTGACCACATTCTATTATAATCACTGGCTTTTACTCATCCGGCTCCTTGAATTTTTGGTGTGTGAGTGGAATGATGTTGTCTTCAAAGAGATTCCCATGGGACTCTCTGGTAATTATTTGTTGAAGGGATCAATCTATATTAATTTTTGTGAGGGGTTTCTTTCTGTGTTTTTCAAAGAGGTGTATTCCTACTTGGCTTTGGGAAACATGTTTCCCTCAAATAAGTAAATTAGGATATATTTATAAGTGGAATACATTGCAACTATTGTAATCATTGATATAGAAGTGTCAGTTGTTTACACTATGTTGTCACACAAAAAGAACAGGCTATAAAACAATATGTGTAGTATGATATGATTTTTGTAACACACCTCTATATGCATACATTACATTTACAGAATTGCAATTGGGATGTACCATGTTTTATTTCCTGTGTTAAAAAAGTGCCACGTACCATTTTATAACGTAAATAAGCAATTTAAATTATTCATTTTACCAGTAATATTTCCCCCATCATCTTTCCTTTTCCCTTTACTAAGAAAGACAAGGGTTATAATCCTGGTTTAGCCACCATATTATAACATTCAACTTTCCTTGTGTAATTCCTCTAACCATATAATGGGCATAATGATACCCATCTGTACGCTCCTCCAAGGAATGTTGTGAAATAATAGAGATTACTTGGTGTTCTTGGGAGGAAAATTGGTGTAGAAATCCTGGGTGTTTTTATTTACTAATATCCACCCCCTGCCCTCATGTTTTGAAATGACTCAGGACTTAATGTGACTTAATGTGTGTAACGGGAGGCTACCTGGGAGGAGGGAAAGGCATCTGATGAAATATAACACAATATTACTGATAAATCGTTACTTTTATCACCCTAGGAGACCATAACATTTTGTTTCTTAGCATACATCATGACAATAATGATATAACTATGTCTTCTGTACTTTCCTCTCTTCCTTTCTGGTAATTTTGCCTGTTTAAAGTTAAAGAACGTTGTCTTCCTATGACTACTTTAAGAGAGAAACTTTACAAGTTTCAATTTGTGTACCTTTGTTTACCCCCCTTATATCAACATTACAAAAAACTACCTGGCAATTTTCAGGTAAGGCTGTTTCTGTTTCTGTTTTTTTTTTTTTGTTCTATCCACAATAACATCCTCGCCTTTCCTTTGTTGAAATACCAAAATCAGAAAGATGGGTAATTCTATTGTGATTATTAGATAAATCACTTTCCAGGCAGAACTCATAATTATTGCTTCAGATTGCTGGCCTCAAGAAACATTTCTTTTTAAATTAAATATTAAGAAGATAAATTATAATTTTTACTTTGTTTTATGCCCTGGAACCTTTCAGGGACAGTCTCATCTATGGCCATAGAAAGGTCAAGGTAATCTTATTGAGCCACATAACAACAATAATTACTAATAATTATTGGGAGCTTATAGTGCCTTATGTATGCTACCTCATTTATTATTCTTTCTGTTATTTACTATTTGGTACTGTTATCTAACCATTTTGTGGATTTTTTTGAAAGCTTTCTCATATGCTCCATACTTCCAGGTATTTGCACTTATTTATAAATGCTTTCTCAAATACATGGCAATGAAGAGTGAAAACAGTGGCAGAAGCAGAAGGGTGAAAGCAGTAGAAATTAGAGGGAGGGGAATGGCAGCAGGCAAGGCGGCAGACAATGCCAGATCCAGCCTCATGAGTGAAGTGACATATACATTCTTGTCCAATGATGACAGAAGGAAATAACTGTGCAGTACACTGGACAAAGTGAGTAAACTGGGACTTTCTGGGGGCAAACTGAGACACTGATCACCCTACTTAAAAGGAGGCAGAGTGGTCACCCACTGACACATGACTTGCTGAGTATAGGAAGTTTCACTAGCTTCTGTCTGCCCAGGAATGTGGTTATGTGTAAATTCATTCCTAGAGAGACTTCTATCTAGGCCTCCCAATCCAGATGTTAGTACTCTGTATTTTGTTGTTGTTGTTATTGTTCAATAGCTTGATACTTTGTAATTTAACTACCTTAAGCCAAAAGGAAATTTATAAAAATCACTGGCAGGATCTAAGGAACATGGATTTGCTTAGGTAATAGGGCCTCAGTTGCTGCCACAATTCCCTGTCTCCAGCCTCTGCTCCTCTTCGTGCATCTGCTGTATCCTTTTTGCTGCCTTCATAGGTCACTGCTTCTGCTCCTCCAGTTAAAGGTGGGAACACATTATTGATAGTTCATAAGCCTTACATCTCACAGTTACAGCTACCAAAGAAAGACTGCCTCAATTCCTGCTGTTTCATGTCTTGAAATCCACTAATTGGTGAGATGGGTTGAGAAGCAGACCCTACATCAATCAGCTGTGACCACGAGTAAGATTATGGAAGAACATGGTGGCTTACTTTTTAACCACATCATTGTGTTCTGGGGAAAGGGACGTCTGGCTAGTCTGTATTATTCTCAGAAGCAGAAAAAGACTGGGAGGACAAAATAATAGATGTCCAAGACATAACCTTTGGGAGACATATCACCTGTAAGAAGAAGCTATGTGCTATAAAGCCTTGGTGGAGAATTTTCCATGAGTGAACTAGATAATTTGTGATGTGCATTTTCACTATCAGGTTCTAAGATCAATAATTTATTTCCTCTTCAAAGGGAGAATAAGACCCTGAAGAAAAGTATTACAGGAGAGAGTTGGTCTGGCAGGAAAGCACATGATTATTTGAGAGGCAAGATGCTCATGTTAAACTCCCCCAGGTCATTAACCAGTCATGGTCACCATCATGCCCTATCTCTTAGCTCCCTTTCCTGATGTTGAAGTGCCTGTTTTTCCTTTACCACTCAAGTGTCTCTCCTCATGACACCTTAATTGAGAGAAGTTTCTTTTGAAAGAGAATTGAGGTTAGAACCCAAGTCAGGGTGATTCCAAAAAAATAAAAAATAAAAGGTCACTTTACACTCTGCCACCTGTTCTATTTGGCATATGGTGAGAACGAGATAAATTCTGTGAGTTATGTGAAAAAAAAAAGCGTAACTATAAGGAACTCTTAAGTGGGTATTAACAATAGGAGCCCAAAATAATGCAGTTAATTAAGAGGTACCCTAATTTCTAAAATTGGCTTATAATTTGATTCTCTTCCTATTTGCTAAAAAATGAGTAAGCAAAGACTTGAACTCTCTGCTTTTCCAAAATTTTCACTGGATCATTAGGGAAACAGATACAATTTTAAGTTCAATTCACTGAACATTCATGGAGTTCCTACTATGTGCTGAGTGCCAGTGTATTAAAGGGGGTAAGCAGTGTCTATTTTTGCAAACAAGTCACAGCCACATTGAAGGTTGTTATACCGGGGAGGGGACCTTAGAAGTCACATAGGTTATGGATTGTCACTCTGGATTCTGCAGAGCCTTTGGGTTCTTCCAGGGTTTATCTATGGCCATCTTCGGGTACGGGGGAGAAGTGGAGAAAACCAAAGGGAAGACTGAGTAATAGAATTCTGTTTCTATCCTGCCCACTTCAATCAGAGAAACTCCAAACTTTTATTTACTGGTCCTTTTAAAGTTTCTTCATTTTGCAGACGAGGAAACCTAGGGACAGTGTGTGTCTGAGGTTGAAAACATGGTGGGATAAGAGGCACAAAATAGGATCCTTCCATTTGCCATACTAACGAGCTGCTCACTCTCTTTAGGAGTAAGCTTAGCTTTCGCTGTAATTCTGAGTTCCTTGGCCTAGTCAGTCATATTGCCCTCAGATGTCCATGTTATAGGCATTGACTGTAACATGGCAAACCTGGTGACTTTGGGGTTATTAAGAAATTGCAGTCATTGACTATGATGCAAAGTGCTTTGACCTTTATTGACATTGTTGCCAGATCTAAACAGATGCTACCGAGTTTGTTACCTGTGTTTCCAGTTGAAGTCCTGAATAGTCAAAAAATTTAAAGTTTAATATTCTTAGGAAGAGCCTAAGAATTATCAGGCAACCCTAATTCTGTGTCCTCTTTACAAACCCTCTGATAGAGGAGAAGATTCTGGGTTAGATAAATCACTCTCTTAATTCTAGCTATTTGTGCTCTAACACTATAGTTCTGTAGCCTTTTTTAGATATTATATAAAGAAAAGACACAGTTCACTTTTTTTTTTTGCTAGCATTCTAGCTCATATTGCTCTTATCCGCTGATAATCAGAGGACCTGGAAACTCAAGGTTTTTTATATCAGTGAAAGGCTAGAATTGTTTTGCCAGTATTCCAAAAGTCATATTAAATTATTGAGAGTGTCTAAAATTTGTTCTGGTTGAGCGTTATAGCCCAAGACATGGACTTTCCTGTTCTTGGACTAGAGGATGGAGACAAGGAAGCAGACTTGGACTTTAAGATTGAGATGCCCTGGCCACAGCAGAGGAGAGAGGGGAAGTAACTAAATTTAATTAGGAATTTGCAGGAGCAGATCAAACATGCAGCTGGAAGAGATCATCCAGCAGCTGCAGCTTGATCATCACAGTGACTGTAATCCAGACAAGAAAAATAGAACGTGGGAGGCAGTCCACTTGCAATTTCCTTGTGCCAGGATTAAAACAATGTTAGAGCTTACTGGTGTTTTTCATGAAGATGAACAAGTTCACCACAGATAGATCACAATGAATTTTTTTTTTGGGGGGGAGGAGAAACAAAAATACTAAAAATAACTTTCATTAATAAGAACATCCCTATTTCTAGATATTTGGGTAGTTTCCTTTTGTAATTTTTCTATGAAAAATAATGCTGTGACGAGGATATTTTTTGGGGGGGCTTATTCCTTATTGGATGCATCTCAAATTTTTTCTTAGAATAAAAACCTAGAATTGAAATTTCAGAGGTGAAAGCTATGTATATAATTAAGGTTTTTGGTATGTAATCAAGATATCTCTTTATAGACTGTTGCAAAGTGAATTTTTTTTTTTTTTCCTATGGACTGCCTATCATTTTTGGGGGGGTTCATAGAAATTAAGGCTTTCCTGTTGCTTCAGAGACTCCTGAAGTGAGATGGAATTCTCAGGAGCTAAATGGATAGTTTCTACTGTATTAGATTTTCTGAGCCCTCAGCTCTCTGTTTTGCCATGGGTGCCTGAGGGCGAAACTAAAACTACTGAGCCAAATTGGAGCTATCAAATTCTTTCTCTTGAAACCTTGAACCAAGAGGCATGATGTCTAGATACGTAGAGGATATAGTTAAACATATTAGACCTCAGAGCTCTAAGGTCTAATGGAGTTAGGGCGGAGGATGGGCATGTGGCAAACTATAGGCAAGTGAAGTAGCAAAGCTTATCTATAGAAGACACGTAGTTAAAGAAGTAGACCCTGAACATCAGAGAGGACAAGCCTGAGAGGTCACTGGTGTTGTCCCTGTGAGTTTCACTAGTATATTCTGTAGTTTGTTTTATAAGGACCTTTCTGTGCTTTCTTTTCTTCTTCTCCTTTTTTTTTTGGCTGTGCCTGTGACATGTGGGAGTTCCCTGGCTAGGGATCGAACCCATGTCACAGTAGTGACCTGAGGCACTGCAATGCCAGATCTTTAACCCACTGCATCACAAAAGAACTCCCCTCCTGTGCTTTCTGAAGTTTGATCTATGTTGACCCCTGTGCAAGACACATGACTCTAGGTGAAATGCATTTACTTTAGATATTTATGTGTGGAGCAAATCTTGTGTACACAGAGTTTATAGGCCTCCAAACATAAATAGAACCAAATATTCCAAAATATAGATTAGGACACATCTGACAGATTATTTTTTCAAATTGGTACATTTACATGAAAAAATTACCAGAGAAGACCTCCTCTTAACTATTTGAGCATATAGGCTTTCATGCAACCAGCTTTGCTTCGCTTTAACTAGTACAGTGTAAAGTTCTAGTAAGTTCTCAAACTCTAGCACACATCAAGATTACTTGGGGGCTTGTTACAACACAGATTATCTCTGGTTCAGTGTTCTTGTGTAGGGACTGAGAATTTATATTTCTAACAAGTTCTCAGGTAATGCTGATGCTTCTATCCTTGGGATCACACGTGGACAATCATCGAAGTAGTAAGAATGTGGGGAGATCACTCAGAGGAGAAAATGATGGAATTTCTCACACCTTTACTTGTTACTCTTCTTAGCATTAACTCTCTCCCTTAACCTTCTCTTCCCTGTACTTCCCTACACACCCAACCTCCATTCCTTGTAAATCCTTTTTCCGCCATGTTCTAACATGGCACTTGCTACATTGCTTGGCAATTATTCTGCCCAATTAACTGCCAGCATCCTGAAGTCAGGGACTAGGGCTTTTCATCTGTGTATCTTCATGGGCTAGGACCATACCTAGACTTGACAGGCATGAAATACAAATGTGTTGAATGAATGAAAGATTGAATGAAAATTCTTTTCTTTTCTTTTCTTACTGACTTTTTAGGTGCTCCAGAAAGTATACTTCCGGTGGACTTGATCCCTCCATTTTTCTCTGGTAACATTGGGAGGCTATTGCTTATCTCTTTCTTGACTTTGATTGTTGGACTGTTAAGTGGCTTTGTCAGGATGAAATAAAGCAGAGTTAAGGGAGAGCATGTGTGTAGGCACATACATTTGTGTGCTCTGTTTTCTTTCTTCTCGTTTTTTTTTGTTTTTTTTTGCATTTCCTTTTTGGTGTTCATCATGTGATACAACAACGGTGTGTGTCAGTGGATTTGGGCATCTCCTTCTGATCACGTACCTCCTTGAAGAATATCAGTTCATAGAGAGTTTGGTTTTACCCTTTGTGGCTTACAACTCTTGGGTTTTGCTTGAGTAGCAGTGCACAACCCACAAAAATAGATCATCATTCTTGTAATCTTTTGTGACTCAAGGCTTCTCAATATAGCACATAAAGTATTAGACTAGGGATTAACAAAGGAAGGCTGGGTGTTAGTCTTAGCTTAAGCTTTAATTATTTGCATCCCCTTAGCCAAGCTTTTTAAATTGATTGTACAATGAAGGATTTAATACAAATTATCTGAATATTTTTTCCAAATCTTAACACTCTCAGCCTCTGTGAAGTTGAAAGGATTATGTTGTCAAGTGTGTTACATGCTTTAGGCATATGTTTATTTTCACATTCAGGTTTGGTTCCCGTGTCCTTTTGGGTGGTTAAGAGGCCATTTATTGAAATAAAGACAATCCAAAGGACTATAAATAATGCTGTGTCCCAGCAGCCTGTCCTGTATTTTTGCATTCTCTAAGAGTAGATAGAAAAGAGTATTTGAAGAGAAGAAGCCAGTCAGAAGAGATCTTTTGCATTCATTCCCATGTGGAAGGAAGCTAGAGTTTTTGCCAAGGGTTAATTATTTAATTTTTCAATGAGTAGGAATCAGATCCATCAACACAGTCTCTTTTCTGAATATCTATGGTTTGTTCTATATCTTGTCCCTATGTAACTTTCTAAGCTAAGAGATGGTATGTTTGGCTCCTGAAGGAAATAATGTGATCTCAGAAATATGCTTTTTTGGCATCTAAAGAAAGCCCAGATTTAAAGTATCAGCATGGTCACTTGCTAACATCTTCCAAGTGTCCAGCTGTTATCATTACAATATGTTCGTGTCTCGGTCTTGGGAAGTAGAATTTACAGCAGTGTCACAATGGTAGAATAGTTGGTATGAATGTTTTTCTGCATATTTGACTTGTTAAAGAAAAACAATTTTGGGGAAGTGATGGTGAGGGTGGAGAAACATATTTTCATGGTGATGAAGCCACAGCAAATTTCCAGAAGAAGACAAGCTGTCACTATCTTGACCTTTTAAGAGTCTCCATGAAGTTTAATCCTCCATCCATTTTCTAGTTCATAGGAATTACGACTGATTTGAAAAACTGGGGTAGTGTAGCATAGATATACTTTCTTCTGTGGGAACCGTGTTCAAGGTGATCCTTAAACAAACTACTTGGTATATTTGAGATAAAGTTAGCTATTTACTCACTTTCACTTCCTGTTTTCTGATCATCTTTAACTAAAAAAAGACAAAAACAACAAAAAATCTCGCTCAATTGGATTGAATGTTGGCTGGTTTGTGCCTCTTTTGAAGAATATTTCCATTTGATTCTGGAATTCTCAGAAAACCTCAATATCTTTAGAGGGTTATATTTCCTTTTGGGCAACAGAAAGGTGATTTTGACTTCCTGGGTCCTTTGAAAAAACGTCATCAAAATAAAAGAAAATACACAAATATCAGAAAACTACACATAACATCCATATAAAAATCAACAAATTTTAGAGTTCCCATTGTGGCGCAGCAGAAACAAATATGACTAGGAACCATGAGGTTGCAGGTTCGATCCCTGGCCTCGCTCAGTGGGTTAAGGATCCAGTGTTGTGGTGAGCTGTGGTGTAGGCCAGTGGCTACAGCTCTGTTAGACCCCTAGCCTGGGAACCTCCATGTGCCACGTGTGTGGCCCTAAAATAGGACAAAAGACAAAAAAATCATTAAATTTTCAGATATTGAACACACCTATCTAATCAGCTCTTAGATCAAAAAGCAAAACACTCTCAGCATCACACAAGCCCCTTCATACTGTTCTAGTCTCTAACTCCTCTCCCCACAAACAGTAACCATGATGTTGATTTACTAACAACATAGACTGCTTTTGCCTGTTTTTATACTGTCAGTCATATTTTGGTCATATAAAAGGCATTGTTTGCTATGTACTCTTTTGTATCTGACTTCTTTTATTCAACATTATGTTGATGAGGCTCATCGTATTGCATTTAATTGCTGATCATTTTCATTTCTGAATAGTGTTTAAATATACATTATTTATTTATTAATTTTAATGTTGATGGAATTTGGATATTTCTGTTTTTCTGACCATTGTACACAGTTTGATTATGAACATGCTAGGACATGTCTTTGGTGACTAGATGTATGTATTTGAATTGGACGTATAGTTAGGTGTGGAATTGCTAGGTCATAAAATATGCATAAGTTCAGCCTTTTTTTTCCAACTCAGTGTTCAATTTGTTAATGATTTAAAATAATTTTGCTCGCCATATATTTAGGATTTTTAAAAAGTTAAAGTATAGTTGATTTACAATGTTGTTTTAGTTTCAGGTGTACAGCAAAGTGATTCAGTTATATAGATCCACAGATCTATTCTTTTTCAGATTGTTTTCCCTTATAGGTTATTATAAAATATTGAGTATAGTTCCCTGTGATATATGGTAGGTCCTTGTTGGTTATCTATTTTATACATAGTAGTGTGTATGTGTTAATCTCAAACTCCTAAGTTATCCACCCCCCCACTCCTACCTTCCCCTTTGGTAACCATAAGTTTGTTTTCTATGTCTGTGGGTCTATTTCTGTTTTGTATGTAAGTTCACTTATATCGTTTTTAAAAAAAGATTCCACATATAAGCTATATTATATATTTGTCTTTGGTTTACTTCACTTAGCATGATCTAAGTGAACTTACCACCCCATCCTAGGATTCTTTTGATTGGTATTCAGAAAGTGCAAAGGAGAAAGGATGGGTCAACAAAGGGCCCTAATATTAAAACCAAATTGTGGCAAAGGATAACATCCTGATGAATTCACTTTTCACCACAAGGCGCTGATCTTTTCCTAACTCTTATTCAATGGAATCCTTAATTCCTATGCCTCTCTTGTTCAACCAAAGGTGACACTTAGATGCTGTTGCTATGAACATCCTTATAAGATACGAAATGGGTTAAGATAATTTTTAAACTGTCTATACTAATGAAAAAAAATTTTTAAATGAATCTCTAGAGAAGATGACCTCTTTCTAAGTAGTGTCAAGAAAGTGTTAAATGGGTGAAACCCATTTTTTTTTCCCTTGGTGGCTTTACTCAATTTGTTATCTGCTTTCCACTAAACTAAGAAAGACAAAGTGAGATGGTAGAACATTGGAACAGTTCTTATTTGAAGAAAAAAATGCTTTTCAGAGGGGGAAACAACATAACAC
Source organism: Phacochoerus africanus (assembly GCF_016906955.1). Classification (NCBI taxonomy): domain Eukaryota; kingdom Metazoa; phylum Chordata; class Mammalia; order Artiodactyla; family Suidae; genus Phacochoerus; species Phacochoerus africanus. The sequence goes on from NC_062544.1 coordinate 54,527,937, forward strand.
CTATGAAAACATATTGATGTACCTGCCTAAAATTAGCTCCAAAGAAACTACAATGAATCTGTGTATTTCTTCACAGTAATAAAATTATTGTAAGAAAACACACCCATCCAATTTTCTTTGGACAGTTTTCTTAGGTCTGCACAGTCCAAATTATTCAACTAGATATTTATAAGTTCTTAGAATATAAATGTTATCATTATTAATGAGTAATTTAGTGTTTGTTGCAGCCTGCATGTTATTTTTAGGTAAAATATTAGGGACTAGAGTAGTCTTATGCTTTCTATATGCACCTGCCCTTTAGTGATCTATAATATTTGATCAAATTTATTTTCACTTGAAGGATAGTTTAATTATATCCAGGAGTCCTAGAATATATATCTTCAGTTTTATTTTCTCACCTAGTACTATGGGCATGTCTGTAATTAATTTTGTACAAGTTTCTTGGTTCAGAATATAATATGTAGTTAAATATGGCTTCTTTAGGGAAATAAATCATAGAGATTCCAGGACTGTATTATGAGTGAAAATTATGTCTCTCTCTCTGAGTGTGTTGTATGATATGACTCTACACACACACACACACACACACACACACACACAAATACATGTGTATCAAGCTTTATAGTGTGCAGTAGGCAAAGCTGATTCTTGCAAAAGCAATGCATTCTAGTGTAGCTCAGAGGACCCCTGCATGCTCTGCTCAGATGTTTGGATTTTGCATTGGGGAGCCAATGAAAGTTTTTCATATAGGGGTAAGATCAGAGGTGATTTAGGAAGATGATTCTGGAAGGAACTGGAAGCAGGGAAGAGATTTAGAAGCCCAAACCATCTTGTGTACCAGAACTCTCGAAAGTCATAGTCATTTTTGCAGAACGTTATAAACCACTGTTACATTAAGCTTAAAACAACTGAGTGTAATTTTGCACTATACATACCATCTCAGACCAAACTCAAGTGTAATCAAGCTGTGATGTGTCAAATTTTTAAGAAAAATGTATGGGGCAAACACATTCCATTGAGAAAAACCAACCCATTAACTGTCCTATTTCTTGAAAGTATTTTTTTAATTAAAATTTTTTTTTCATTTTTATTTTTAGGGCCACACCTGTGGCATATGGAAGTTCCCAGGCTAGGGACTGAATCAGAGCTGAAGCTGCCATCCTATGCCACAGTTATAGCAACACAGGATCTGGACCACATCTGTGACTTACACCACAGCTCACAGCAACAGCCAGATTGTTAACCCACTGAGTGATGCTAGAGATCAAACCCACATCCTCATGGATTCTAATCAGGTCCTTAACCCACTGAGCTGCAATGGGAACTTCTGAAAATCTTTAAAGAAAACCACAAAGACTTGACTTAAAAGAACTCTCGGGCCATCTCTTAGAACCTCAGTGTTCTCCAAGAGGGAACCTTGAGAACTGTTTATTCTACTATTTCTCTTGGGAATGAGGACTTGAGTAGAAATGAAACAATAAGAGCAGGAAAATAAGGCATATTGTGACGGAGTTGACAAGTGACTGATGGTGGGTGATGAGGGGCAGAGAAAAACTAAAGTATTAATAACACTCTGTTACGTGGAAATCCTTGCCAATGAAACCAAAACTTCCATTCTGATTTGGAACTGGTAATCTTCCTTTTAACATTTCTTTCTCTAAAAGGCACACGTATGAACACAGGCAGGAACAGATAGAGAAAGCAAGCTTAGAAATCACACGTGTCTTATCTCTCAATATTCATGCTGCATTGCTACTGTTCAGAATCATGGAAGCATGTGAATTAGGCTTCTGGAAAAACCAACCTCCTCTCATAAGACAAAATGTTCTGTAAAGTGTACCCTCTATACTCCTGCATGATATTAATAAATAGGTCTTTAGTTATGTCATGTACTTCTGTCCCAGTGAGACAACCAGAGATATACAGCAGAGCTGGAAAATGCCAGGCGGTTTATGGTTAATGACACAGGAGTATCAGCAACACTGAGTAATGAGGTATTTAAAGAATGATACAGCCTAATACTTGTTAGGCCACTGCACAGATAAATGATTTCTTTGGATAAATAGTTCTGCATTGACCTTAATGATAATTGTCTACACAACAAATTAGAAAAAAATCCCAACAGAAAGTTCTTGGCACAATCTCTGCCAGCTTGCTTGAGCTCGAAGCCAAATTAAGAGAAGTGTGAAGTAAACTGTCTTCTAGTATTTGCTAACTAGAAGATACCACTGACATTTTGGCTAAGCACCTGGAGTTGTAATTTTGTGTACCGGGCATGTATTTGAAAAGGAAAGATGCGGAGCATTTTTTAAAAAATAAATTTTATTGGCGTATAGGTGACTTACCTTTTTCAGATTCTTTCTCCATAGAGGCTTTCATGAAGTATTTTTTTAATGATTTTTATTTTTTCCATTACAGTTGGTTTACAGTGTTCTGTCAGTTTTCTACTGGACAGCAAAGTCACCCAGTCTCTCTCTCTTTCTCTCTCTCACACACATATATTCTTTTTCTCACATTATCCTCTATCATGTTCCATCATAAGTGACTAGACATAGTTCCCTGTGCTATTCAGCAGGATCTCATTGCTTAACCATTCCAAAGGCAATAGTTTACATCTATGAACCCCAGACTCCCAGTCTATCTCACTCCCTCGGCAACCACAAGTCTCTTCTCCAAGTCTATGAGTTTCTTTTCTGTGGAAGTATTAATTTGTGCCATATATTAGATTCCAGATATGTGATATCATATAGTATTAGTCTTTCTCTTTATGACTTACTTCACTCAGTATGAGAGTGTCTGGTTCCATTCATGTTGCTGCAAATGGCATCATTTTGTTCTTTTTATGGCTGAGCAGTATTCCATTGTGTAAATATACCACATCTTCCTAAGTCAATCATCCATTGACGGACATTTAAGTTGTTTCCATGTCTTGGCCATTGTGAATAGAGCTGCAGTGAACAGGCAGGTGCATGTGTCTTTTTCAAGGAAAGTTTTGTCTGGATATATGCCCAAGAGTGGGATTGCTGTGTCATATGGTAGTTCTATATTTAGTTTTCTAAGGTACCTCCATACTGTTCTCCACAATGGTTGTACCAGCTTACATTCCCACCAACAGTGCAGGAGGGTTCCCTTTTTTCCATACCCTCTCTAGCATTTGTTATTTGTGGACTTATTCATGATGGCCATTCTGACTGGTGCAAGGTGGTATCTCATGGTAGTTTTGAATTGCATTTCTCTAATAATCAGTGATGTTGAGCATTTTTTTTTTATGTGCTTGTTGGCCATCTGTATATCTTCCTTGTAGAAATGTCTTTTGTCCATTTTTTCGGTCCATTTTTCCATTGGGCTGTTTGTTTTTTTGCTGTTGAGTTGTATAAGTTGTTTGTATATTTTAGAGATTAAGCCCTGTCCGTTGCATTGTTTGAAACTATTTTCTCCCATTCTGCAGGTTGTCTTTTTGGTTTTTTTATGGTTTCCTTTTCTGTGCAAAAGTTTGTCAGTTTGATTAGGTGCCATTGGTTTGTTTTTGCTTTTATTTCTGTTGCCTTGGGAACCAACCTGAGAAAAAAAATTCGTATGGTTGATGTCAGAGAATGTTTTGCCTATGTTCTCTTCTAGGAGTTTGAGGATATCTTGTCTTACGTTTAAGCCTCTAAGCCATTTTGAGTTTATTTTCGTGCATGGTGTGAGGGTGTGTTCCAGCTTCACTGATTCACATGCAGCTGTCCAGCTTGCCCAGCACCACTTGCTGAAAAGACTGTCTTCTTCCCATTTTATGTTCTTGCCTCCTTTGTTGAAGATTAATTGACCATAGGTGTCTGGGTTTATTTCTGGGTACTCTATTCTGTGCCATTGGTCTGTATGTCTCTTTTGGTACCAGTACCACACTGTCTTGATGACTGTGACTTTGTAATATTGCCTGAAGTCTGGGAGAGTTATGCCTCCTGCTTGGTCTTTGTTTCTCAGGATTGCTTTAGCAATTCTGGGTCTTTTATGGTTCTATATAAATTCTTGGATTGTTTGTTCTAGTTCTGTATCACCAAGTATTGAATAAATTTTCCCAAGCTATAAAGTAGGCCCTTGTTACCACTGTGTTTTGTAAATAGTAGTGTGTACAGAGGCAGTGAGTTCAGCAAGGATCACAGAGGCTGTGGTCTCAGGCCCATAGACTGTCACCTGAGGCAAATCCTTGGCTTTGCTTTCCTTCAAATGTAACCTTCTTATGGTTCAACAATTATTATAACACAGCCTTTAATATAGCTATTAAAGTTTATCTCTTGACTTTCAAGGGGTCCCTATCCTAAATTCCTTCACCATTTATCTTGCAAATTTTGGTGGGCATAAATAAGCTGCCAATTATAAAAATGCTCTGAAAATAAGAATGCTCTATTTAAGGAAGATACTATTGTATGAAATGTTAAGTCTTCTTTAAAATATTGGGTCCACAAAGAACTGGTTTTAATCCACCTCAGGAGGCTGTAACTTTAAAAGGAAACTCTCGTATGAAATGTTAGAAGGGGTCAAGTTGTGAATAATTATCCACTGGGGCCAGTTTACTTTGCTGTGTCTCACTGTGACACTCTGAACTGGATTCCAACACAGCCCTAAATCGCATAAAATGGCAGTGAAAGTAAGTGAAATAAATGAACTCCTGCTCACTTTTAGAAAAGTGAATTTAAAATCATGTACCTGAGGTAGGGGTGAGGGAATGGGATGGATGGGGACTTTGGGGTTAGCAGATACAAACTATTACATTTGGAATGCATAAGCAATGAAGTCCTACTGTACAGCATAGTGAACTATACCCAATCATTTGGGATAGAACATGATGGAAGATAATATGAGAAAAAAATGTAGATATATGTATGACTGGGTCTCCATGCTGTATGGCAGAAATTGATACAACACTGTAGCTCAACTACATTTTAATTAAAAAAATAACAAAATCACATACACGAGGTGCTATAATAGAAAGTCAGGGTGCTACCTCATAATACATAACTCTGAGAAAACCATATCTAGAATTGAACATTTTTATTTTGGAACATAAAGACTTTATAAAAGGGATTGAGAAAAAATAACTTTTGATATGTGTACCATAGAAATGAGATTTGAGGCAAGGCTAAAAGGCTCTTTATGTATAGGTATAAACATCATAACTAGAACAATATATGTATGTGTATTTATATGTATAAATATTAATACATACAAAAGATTTATACATATATGCATGTATAGATGTGTTTTATGTGTGTGCATATTCATGTAATGTAATAAAGATAACAAGGTGACAATAATCATATATTTTAAATCAAAATGAGAAAACTGACAAATCCTTTAGGAGTGATTTTTGAGAGATCAGTGAGATTTTTCATATATTCATAAAAAACTTATAGTTTCCTTGAAAACCAGAAGAATCTAAGACAAAACTTTCATGCTATTTTCCCACTATGAAATAAAGACTAGTGTCTTAGGGGAAATGGCTTAGTGCAATCTTAACCTCACATTAAACTTTTATTTTAGAATAATTTTTTGATAAAATACATCAAAGCATGTGAAACTGGTAGCTAATTATATTATCATTAGTATACAGTAACAGCGTTATCATTCTTCATAAAAAACTGAAATAAGTATGCTAAGAATATTTAATTATGTGAGTGAGTGAAATAATAAAGGAAAATTGCTAGTTAATTGCTTTCCTTAGAGATGCTATTAAAGATGGCAGTTGCCAAGCACTTCATGATTCATCCTAAAGAGATACGCTGTTGGGCTGCTCTCTTTGGTATTAATCTGGGCAATCTAGGAGGGAGAACTAGGACTTGCCTGCACAGATTTTGCAGAGGTCTTTATTCTCTGTAATGTGCCACAGCCCCAGAGATGCCTTCCCTGACCTTCAACTGGAATAACTGGTCTACCTCTTCTATTTTGCAGATAACTCGGCTATGCGTCTCAGCACATGGTATTTTAATTATTAGTCCATGTGTTTGTTTCTCCTTCCAAACTGGGAGCTTGGGACATGACTGTTTCTTCCTTCCCAATCCCTAGTTCAGGACCTGACACAGAAGAGATGTTTGATGCAGGTGTGTGGAATGACGTAAAAAGTCTCCTCATAGAACCAAAGACAAAGACTTGGGGAAGTGGGTCTGAGACAAAGGTTCTATCTTTTTTTTTTTTCCTTTCAGCATCTGAGACAATCCCACTATCTTTAAAAAGATTTCCTAAAGATATTCAGTCTATTGACAGTTCCTCCACTTCCTTATTTTCTCCAAATGAGAGAAAAAAAGAAAGAAAAAAATTCCATTTCCTCTTCTTCACATTTCACCTCATTGGAAATACATCACTGGAAAGGTATGACTATTTAGGACAGCAGAACCCTCTGTAATTCAGGATCTAACATGGAAAAGATCAGTTGTCTTTTGTGGATGATTTATCCTAAATACTCTGTAAATGTGTCTATTGAATTTCCTCCTTTACCCTAACATGTTATAGACAGGTGAGGGGGCAGTGAGGGATGGCCCAGGAGTTTGAGATTGGCATATGCACACTGAGATACGTGGAATGATTGACCAAAGGGGACCTGCCGTATAGCAAAGAGAACTCTACCCAATATTCTGTGGTAATCTATATGGGAAAAGAATTTGAAAAAGAATGGGTGTGTGTACATGTATAATTGAATCACTTTTTTGTACAGCAGAAATTATCACAAATTGTTAATCAACTATACTTCAATAAAACTTTAAAAAATTCAAAAAAGCCAAAAAATAAGTTAAAAATACAGATAATTTTAAAAAATAAAATAAATTATGTCTATCACTGGACAATGATACCATAAAAAAATTTAGCTGGGTGTGACAGGAAGAAAGGAAAGGGGAAGTGTTCTACAAAACAGTTAAATTGTAATGCCCCTTCTCAATATAGAGACCTAGGATCTTAAGAAAATATATATAACTTTCTCTCAAATTACTTTTCTTCTATGCATTGTAGATTTTGGCACCCAACTATTCCCAAAGTTACATATCTAAAGGATACATGCCTATAAAAAACAAATTTGGAGTCAACAATGGGGGAAGAGGTGTCCCAAATGTACACAGAGTGTTTAAGAATTAAGATTACATGAACTGGGAGTTCCCATTGTGGCGCAGTGGAAACGAATCCAACTAGGAACCCTGAGGTTGCAGGTTCGATCCCTGGCCTCGCTCAGTGGGTGAAGGATCTGGCATTGCTGTGAGCTGTGGTGTAGGTCGCAGATGAGGCTTGGATCTGATGTTGTTGTGGCTGTGGTGTAGGTAGGCAGCTGTGGGTCTGATTTGGCCCCTAGCCTGGGAACCTCCATGTGCCATGTGTGCAGCCCTAAAAAAAAGATTACATGAACCATCATGCGCTGTTGGTGGGAATGTAATTTGGTATAACCACTATGGAGAACAGTGTGTAAACTCCTTAAAAAACTAAATATAGAACTACCATATGACCCAGCAATCCCACTCCTGGGCATCTGTATAGAGAAAAGCATCATCCGAAAAGATACATACACCGCAATGCTCATTGCAGCACTATTTACAATAGCCAAGACATGAAAGCAAACTAAAAGTCTGACAGGAGAATGGATAAAGAAGGTATGGTACATATATACCATGGAATATTACTCAGCCATAAAAAAAACCAAAATAATACCATTTGCAGCAACATGAATCAACCTAGAGATTATCATACTAAGTCAAAGTCAAATATCATATGATATCACTTATATGTTGAATCTAATAAAATGATATGAAAGAACTTATAAAACAGAGACAAACACACAGATTTTAAAGTCAAACTTATGGTTACCAAAGGAGAAACCATGGGGAGGAGGAATAAATTAGGGGGATGGGATTAACATATACATACTACTATATATAAAATTGATAACCAGCAAGGACCTATTATATAGCATAGGGAAATCTACTCAATAGTCTGTAATAACCTGTATGGCGCTCTCTCTCTCTCTCTCTCTCTCTCTCTCTCTCTCTCTATATATATATATATATATATATATATATATATATATATATAGTGTGTGTATAGATATATAATGGAATATATATTTGTGTGTATACATGTATATGTAAACTGATTTACTTTGCAGCACACCTGAAACTAATACAGCATTATAAGTCAACTATACACCAATACATTTTTTAAAAAGAAATTAGAGGAGTTCCCATCATGGTGCAGTGGTTAATGAATCCGACTAGGAAGCATGAGGTTGCGGGTTCGATCCCTGGCCTTGCTCAGTGGGTTAATGATCCGATGTTGCCGTGAGCTGTGGTGTAGGTTGCAGATGTGGCTTGGATCCTGCGTTGCTGTGGCTGTGTAGGTTGCTGCAGCCCAAGAAATGGCAAAAAATACAAAAAAAAAAGAAAAGAAAAGAGAGAAATTAGATTACAAAATGAATTTTTACTAATGAAATCATATTTTTAATCAGTTAAAAAAAAAAGAAGAGAATTGAAAAGATGTCCCAGGAGTTCTTTTGTGGTGCAGTGGGTTAAAGATCTCGTGTTATCACTGCAGAAATTTTGATTGCTTCTGTGGCATGGGTTTGATCTCTGGCCCAGGAACTTCCACATGCTGTGGGTGCAGCCAAAAACAGATGTCCTGAAAGTGGAAGTATTGGAGGCTGGAGATACTGTGGTGGCTCAGCAGTCATGAACCCGACTATTATCCATGAGGATGTGGGTTTGGTCCCTGGCCCCATTCAGTGGGCTGGGGATCTGGTGTTGTCATGAGCTGTGGTGTAGGTCATAGATGCGGCTCAGATCTGGCATTGCTGTGGCTGTGGTGTAGGTCAGCAGCTGTAGCTCCGATTTGACCCCTAGCCTGGGAACTTCTATAAGCTTCAGGTGCGGGTCTTAAAAAAAAAAAAAAAAAAAAAAAGAGGTTCTCTATGCCAAATGGCAGCTTCTAAAATGATGTAAGATTATAGCTGGATTGGATTAAATTCAAAATGCCCTTTAGCATCATATGCGGTTTTTTCTTACGTGGCCAAAAGAACAGATTTATCTTCCCAGATTATCGTTTTTCCCCCACTGGCCAGCGTGCTTTGGCAGAGTGAGAAGTGGAGGTGGTAAGCATGGTGATACTCATGTCTTCATCAATTATAAAATGACTTTCCTACTCATTTTTGCCTACTGACCCTTCTCTTCTTTCACTTTTCTTTGCACCCTGGTCTATGAACTTCTTGCTTCCATTAAATCACTTATCCTGGGCAGAAATATTTATTAGGGATGACTTGAGACCATTCTGGAAGCAATAACCAGAACATTGGTTTCTTAAGCTGGTGCATATTATCATTTAACTACCCACTTGCCTGACTCTGACATTTTTTTTACCGAGCATTTATCACCTCATAAATGTTCTTTCTCCAAGTTCTGTCTCTTCTCCTTGAAATGTCTTCTGTACAGTTGCCACACTGAGTTTTCTAGGAGCCCAATTTTATTTCAGAAAACAAAATTGTAAAAATAAAAAAAAAATTAAAAAAAGGAGTATAGGTGGCCTATTATTAAACATGAAAGAAAAGTGAAAATTTGACTTTCAAATATCTGTTAAGGATCAGTTCCACATTTGCAGATAATAAAAAATGAAATATTTGTTTAAAGAAATTTGCCAGTTTTGAGGAGAGTGGCAGAAGGAAAATAGTATGTAAATTACCAACCAGAGGAATAAACTGGTATTCAGCAGTGGTGATAACTGAGATTGTAACCTATAGCTGCAAGGAACTAGCATAATTTTATTGGAAATTATTAACCCTCCCCACCTGCCTGTCTCTTGCAGGCTAAAATAAACACCAAGGGTGGCACTTAAGAAGAAAAGAATTATGAAATTGAGAGCAAATGTCCTACACAAAAGGGACTTTAACCTCAGAGAGGTAACTGTCAATGGATTGCTTTAGAACTCACCGCTTAATATGATCTAGCCTCTTAGCCCCATCTCTCTACATCATTGCCAACTCACTTGCCCAGACCTATATCTGTGTGTGTGCGTGTGTGTGTGTGTGTGTGTGTGTGGTTGTGTGTTAAAGAGAATGAAACCGAGCTAAAGACAGAAAGAGAGGAAGAAAGACAAAAAATGGGAAGAGGTATTTATTCAGCGTTTTCCCCACAGAGTACCAATTATACCCCTGGCTGATACAGTCTAAAAAGCACAAATGGCTCAACATATGCATTTTTGGCTGCACCCATGACATATGGAAGTTCCCAAGCCAGGAGTCAAATCTGAGCTACAGTTGTGACCTATACCACAGCTACAGCAACACCAGATCCTTAACTTGCTGCGCCACAGTGGGAACTTCCTGGTTTGATATTTAAACCCCTGTTTCATTTGCTTTGAAGGCATTTGCTTAAATTTCTGAGATTTATATTGAATATCAGTATTAATGTCAAAAAGCTTCTAATCACATTTGGCTTATAGACTTGCATTGGGATTTCATGTCATTTCCTCTTCAGTTTCTCCAAATATTTGAAATGTCCAGAATTTGTAGTTAACAAGTCTTACAGGATTTCATGTCATTTTTACCTTCAATTTCTCCAAATATATGAAATGTTCACAATTTGTAGTTAACAAGTCTTATGGGATTCTATGACAATTTGGATAAAAACTGCTACATCAGAAAAAAGATAAATTGGCACAAAAATGTATTATATGAAGGCTTTTCGCTTGGCTTTTCATTCCCCATACATTTGCTTTATTTAGTGCCCCCTATTTAAGATGGTCCCAAGAAGAACTTAACCTGGTTTATCAATATTGTAATAAATGAGCACCTTTTATTTTATTTGACTTGGTCCCATTCCAACCCTATAGTAAAGACTTTGTTTTCATAGTTTGTAGATAAGGAAAGTGAGACTCATAAAGTTTAAGTGACTTTCCTAATGGCTCACTGCTGGCTGGCTTGGTGAATGACCTGTCCTCCTCTTTCCACCGTGCTGCATTGCTGAATATCCATCTACGGTCATTTGACGCCTTCAGCCCCAGTGTCATGCAATCTGGGACTTTCACTAATTCAACTGATGACGGGAATGGCAATCATGAACAGATAGTATTGTTTCCACTTAAGCTGATTATAGCTTCAATTTTCATATTTTGTTTTCTTTCCCTTTTGTACATTTCTGACTGCAAATCTGGAAGGCTCTTTTTTGAAAGGCCAGATTGCCAGATCTATGCTCTAAAGGAGATTTCAAATTAGTTTGGAGTATGTGTGTAGTTAGTAGGAGCCATCGTTTAACCCAGACATTTAACTCTTTGCTCCTTATTTTAAAAGAGATATTATGTCACAAAGATGATGTGACGGTGCTGAAGGTGTGGAGGATGTTGTTCCTAAGCTCTTTTGATCTTGGAGTTGAAGCAGTGTTCTGACCTTTGCTTCAGAGCTCTGTAGCCTTCCCAGGACAGTCACTGTGGGATGTAAAGGTCAAGGTAGAAACTCTTTAGCCATCAAGTTTGCTGCAAGCGAGAGCTTAATAGGGCTAACTGGCAGTTAATAGAAGAAAACATTACCTCGGGTTCTCTGTGAAACTTTTATACCTAAGATATCATAGGTTTTTGCAGTTCCCAAGGGTAAAGATGAAAAAAAGATAAAGTTGACTTCCTTTCTTGTCTTCTTGCCTCCCCTCTTATCCTTGCCAAATCCCAGCTGGGCAGAGTGGACAGTGGTATTTGTTTCTTATTATTGACATCAGAGGTGGTGCTTCTCCACCCAGAGAGACCTGTTGACCTGGAGATAAATCTGTGGGGCTTACTTCAGATGCCAAGATTGATAATCATCTTTTCAGCTTTGATTCTAGTTTGCAAGACTCACAGTGTCACCAGTTAGTTACATAGTAGACTGTCCATTACATGCTTGGCTTCAGAGGGGCCACACATTCGTCTGACTCTGTTGTTTCCTTACCTTCCATTCCAAGGCACCCAGCCCCTGGGTGAAAGTTGCATTTTGTGTAAAGTAATTATGATAGTCTTGTTGCTCCTTGTCAGTGTGACTTGTCTGGATGGGCATATCCTGTCTTGGAAAATAAGGATAAGTACTGTGTTGAAAAGTCCTACTCTTGTATGAGGACAGGGTATTTGGAGCTTCGATAATTATCTTTGACCTAAAGGGAAAACATTAAGTACATACCAAGGATGGCCAAGCAGAAAATTTGAAGGCGCCTGAATCCTTGATGATATTATTAAACCATTGATTCAATCTTGGGATGGCTTCTCTCTGGTCTTTTTCGTTAAGTAATGTTCTTGAGGCTTGAGCCTGCTAGTCAAGTTTTCTGTTACTTGTGGCTAAAACTATTCCTAATTGATAGAATACCTTAAAAGGGATTGTACAGTACAGTTTGCTTTTTAGAACTTTCAATTTTACATTAAAGAAGCTCTTAACTATAATTAAAAGGACAGTCTATTCATCCAGCAAATGGCGTAATGTAATAAAAAAATCAATAGAGAAGACACTTGAATATTGTGTTAAGAAACTAAACAAAAAATTAATTTAGCAAAAATATAACACTTAAATGTGCCTTATTAGTTCAATGCAAATTATCTTTAATTGATAGAATTATCCAAGCTTCATTATCATTTTTCTGTATCACATTAACACCTGTATTTATAGTAAAGTTCGATATATTGACATGTGTAGGTCAGTTGAAGTATCGATGGTGACATAATGCAAGAACATGTTTCAACGTATTTAAAATAATGTAAGAGTTCCTGTTGTGGCTTGGTGGGTTAAAAACCCAACATAGTGTCCTTAAGGATGTGGATTCGACCCCCGGCCTCGCTCAGTGGGTTAAGGATTCAGCGTTGTTGAAAAGCTGCGGAGTAGGTTGCAGACATGGTTCTGATCTGGTGTTGCCGTGGCCATGGAGTAGGCCTGCAGCTGCAGCTCTTATTTGACCCCTAGCCTGGGAACTTCCAAATGCTGCAGGTGTGACCCTAAAAAGAAAAAAAAAAAAAAGCAGCACTAATGGAGGCAAATGTGAGGGTGAATTCTGGAAAAACAGGCCCCAAACTAAGAGATTATTCATGGTGCTCAAGATATCTGTGGCCAAAGAGTGGGCAACCCAGGGTATTTTTTCTTTCTCTGCCCAACTTTGCTCTCTGGTGAAGAGTAAGAGAATAAGAAAATATTCAGAGGCCCGAAGATGATGAGCTAGAGAAAAAAACGTGGGAGGCTTGAATATGCCATTAGCTAGAAAATTGGTGTCTAAGTATTTGAACCTACACCATAAGTATATTTTCTCAAGGACGCTCATATTCTCCTCAGGAATGCCTGGCATTGGCACAGTAAATAGAACATCAGTGCTCAAGCGCTGAAACAACAGTTGTTCTTGGGCCAGCACATTCTCATCCCGAATGAAAGCAAACCCAAGTCTTTAAGGGATTATTAGAGGAAGGATATTACTTTCTCAGTGACTCAAAGCCAGCTGTGAGGGCCTTTAGTACAGTTTATGCTTCTTCTGCTCCCTTCTCTTCCACCTTTGGCACGCCTACAATTGGATGAAGTGCTTTTCCTGAAATGGCAATCACTATTAAATCCATTAGCTGGAAACCGAAATGTTTCCCTAATTGTTTAAAGTCTCATTGCGAAAAGGAAGTTTCTATTGATTGTAATATGAGGGGAAACAATCCCAAGTTCATCATTCTTTTCCTTTTTATAAACACAGTCAGATGAGACCCACACACTCAAAGTCATCAGATTTACATCTCCGAAGATTCCTGTTCTCCGTTAGATGTTTCTAGTAGGGGTTTCTTGGTGCCCAGTCATTCTGTTTTTATTTTCTGTATTTGCTGATCACGTTTCCCTCAGTTTTCTTCTTGGGCCTGTCTTATGTGTTTGGTATATTTGTCTTATCTTCCAAATTGTTATTAGTTTCCAATTATTTTTCCTACCAGATCTTCAAGCCCTCACAGTCTTTTAAAAAGTTAGTTGGCTGGACCCTATTCCCGGGACATGGGGCTTCTTTTCCTCTCTTCTCCAATTGTGGTTTCAACTACTCTCAAGTACTCCTAGCTGTTATCCAATATTTGGAATCCTGATGACGCATTTCTTTGGCCATGGCCCTTAGCCATGCATCCCCAGTTCCTAGAACAGTGCTTGACGCTTAGTAGATAATGCTTAATATTGTTTGAATAAATGAATGAATAAATTCAAGTGTTTTTAAAAATCTCATAAAAATCACTTTGGCCAGATAAAGTGACCCTAATAAAAGCTAGTCAAAATGAGGACTTTTGCTATAATTAGACAGTGTCTAATGGCCAGACTCAGTCTCTTTGATAAATCTTTGCTTTTCTCTCTCTTTTAAAAAACTTATTCAGAGCTTAGCTTAATTAAAGGTGGAACTCTAAGATCTCTAAGACACTTTTCAGATCTCCGATTCTAAATCTTATTGCTAAACTGAAAAAGATTAAATCTTTGCTTTTCTTTCCACTGGACCAAGAGTGCTGGACAATTTCTGAGCAAAGAGGAAAAATATGTTTTTCACTTAAAGGTGCTTATAATTTGATATAAGTCCCAATAAATGTGACGTTACCAATTAATATGCTTTATTCCTTAGATATTTCTAAATGGGAGCTGTAGACAAATGTTATTAAACCTTTTGTTTCACAGTCTGTCTATATTATTCATGTAAACGGAAATTTTATCTGCTTAGCGAAAACTTAGGAGACTGTACCCTGGAAAATTTTCACAGGTGTAATGAAAATTATGGAATGACTAAAGACTGGGTTTAATCAGATTGTGACAGCATACTTGCCAGACAGTATTTAATTTCTCCTTAGCTCATTAATTATACAGCTTACTACATTGAGAGAAATTGCTATATTTGATAATATAAAATTGAATTTCATTTGACAATCATGATCAAGTGGAGAACATCAAGTTTGCACGCCTGTTCCCTGGTGTTGACATTCAGGTATTGTCAGTTGCCTAAGTGCTTTAAATTATATGGTGGAGCGGCTGCCAAGATACTTGAAAGGAGGATAAAGAGAGAGAGATTTAGTGATTCCAATTTGGCAGTAATTTCATGGGAATGAGGATAGCCTGTTACTAAGTCCCAATAGTGAAAATCCAAAGGATTTCCAGTGTAATCTTTATGTTTTAAACAATGCTTTGTTGTTGAACGAAGATGCCATGTGCTCCGTGTGATTGTCTTTGAGCTTGTGCATTGGATAATCCTTTAGCATAATAAATCTGAGATAAATTAGCTTTTCTTCTCAGCTCTTTCCTAGGAAAAAATCCCTAGAAACAAGTGGAACGATTTACCAAAAGATGAATGAAATGCACTTTGACCCAATTTTGTGACGACAGTGCTAGAGTAGTGTCTAATGTCATTTTTTTGGTCCAGTGTCCTTTGTGTCAGGGATGAGAATTGCTATGCACAACTTCTAGACTCAGGACACAGAGGGAGAAATGGTCAAAATGGGGAGTTTCTCCCTTTGCTTTGCTAGTTCAAAGATACCTGAGGCTCTAGAAGCAATATTTTAATTAATTATTTACCTGTGTTCTCTCTCTGTTTGTACTACCTACACATTACGTGGCATTTTCCTTGAGAACAAAGACTATCTGGCTTAATTTTTATAACACATGGCAGAAAGCCAGGGGGATTACTAGGTTCTTATGGCTGAACTGAACAGGCTGGTATCTTTCAGGGTGGTAAGATCAACAGGAAAAAATGAGATCTAGCAATATGGGTTTAAAAAATTGTCAATATTTTTTTCTCAAGGCTCTTTAGGTCAGAAGCAGGATTTGGTTTTGGGGCTGACCATTTCTTTGCCTTGGGAGAGATTTCTTTGGGAGACCTGTTGGTCATGCAGGTGTGGATCAAGTCAGACCAGGTAGCATGGGCTGGTACTGTTCTAAATGGTAATAACTTATTTAAGCCTCACAACAATTCTATGATATAGGTACTAATAGTATCTTCATGCTATGAGTGAGGAAACTGAAGCATATGTGAGTGATGGATCTGGGTTTCCGAATTAGGAAGTTAGGCTTCAGAGTGTATATTAATAGCCCGCCTTAAGTAACCCCCTCATAAATCTTGGAATGGCTCCCAACAGTACCAGTGGAATCCAAAAACATCTATTTTGGACAAGGATTTTGATTATTATGTTTTGAAAGATAAAAAGCTCTCCCAGAGTTCCCTGGTGGTGCACTGGGTTAAGGATCTGGCATTGCCACTGCAGTAGCTCTAGTCATTGCTGTGGCAGAGGTTCAGTCCCTGGCCCAGTAACTTTTGCATGCTGGAGGTGTGCCTTCACCCCCGACCCCCCCTCCAAAAAAAATCCCTATCCCTTGGAGGAGGCTATATCTCTTCAGAAACTGTATGTATGCATGTATCTATTTACTACAGTAGGTATAATAATGGGTACCCAAAGATGTCTATGTCCTAACCTTTGGAGCCTGTGGATATCATATATTACATGGGAAAGAAGAAGTAAGGTTGTGGAAGGAATTAAGATTCTAATCAGCTGATCCTAAAATTGGGAGATTATCCTGGATTATTCAGGTGGCCCTGGTGCAGTCACAAGATTTCTTAAAAGTGGAATCAGGAGTCAGAAGAAGAGTCAGGGTTAGAATCATGAAATATGAGAAAGACTTGACCAGCCATTGTAGGCTTTGGATGCAAGGGCCCAAATGCCTAGGATTGTGGCATCTTCTAGGAGCTGAAAAATACAAGAAAATTGATTATTCCCCTAGAGCCTCCAGAAAGCCATGCAGCCCTAAAACAGAACATTAATGGAATTCATGGGAACTCTGCATGATTTTCCACACTTTTTTTTTTATAGGAATTCCATAAATTGGAATATATCCAGTGGAAAACAATTAGGAAGGATTTTTTTTTTGTCTTTTTGCCATTTCTTGGGCCTTTCCCTCGGCATATGGAGGTTCCCAGGCTACGGGTCTAATCGGAGCTGTAGCCATGGCCTTCGCCAGAGCCACAGCAACTTGGGATCCAAGCCGAGTCTGCGACCTACACCACAGCTCACGGCAACGCCGGATCCTTAACTCACTGAGCAAGGACAGGGATCGAACCCGCAACCTCATGGTTCCTAGTCAGATTCGTTAACCACTGAGCCACGACGGGAACTCCCCTAGGAAGGATATTTGGTTCACTAAAAAAATGTACTCGAAATGTTTATTTAATGAATCAATGAATACATTTTAGGTGGCTGGGTAGCCAAGAGATACTCCAGATCTTTTTATAGGCTGTGAGCTTCTTGCAAAAATTTCTGGGAAGGAGAACATAAATACCCACATCTGAATTCTGACTGAAACTTGCCTCTTAGGTTTTAGAGTTTAGGTCTTTGCAAACTGCATGGGAATAGCAGAAGGTGAGAGCAAAACCAAGCTGTCAATTCAAAGTGTATCTCCATGAGCTGGAGACTTGAATATACTTTTGGCAGAAAGAGTTCTTTTGTTGAGGAAACCACAGGAATGGGGTAGCTGGTTTTATAATTGCAGAGCTTAGCCCATAATTAGAAAAGTGTATGTTTGAAGAGCTGTAGCTCTTAGTAAACTGCTCTGTATGACAGTGTTGAAAGGTGTTTATATTCTAGCCAGAGCCGCATCTCTGTAGACACTGTGCCCTTTAGAGAATTTTTTTTCCTACATAGGAATTTGTTACTGCAGATATGGAAACAATTATTTATTCTTGTGAAAATACTTTGTGTTCATTTTCCCCAAGTGAGGTTAAGTGACAGGTGATGGTCTTGTAGGTGGTCAGCAGCTGAGTTTAGGAAAAGTTAGAGATGAGGAAGATGACCTCCTGCCCAGTGTCTTGGACTGGCTTAGATGAGTGATGGATTCTGTGGGACTCTGACTATAGCAACATTGCTTTCATGTCCAGGGGACAATATGCATCATAAGATTGGAGGAAGGACTTTTCACTTCCCTGTGGCTCAGAGCTCAGCAGCTCTCTGGCATCAGAGGATTGGATGCATCTTTGACACGGACAGCTGGGGATTTCTTCAGGAAGCTTTGTAAGCTTGATCACATACATACTCACCATCACATACTTACGTATAGTCTCTTTTTTTCTTTTTCTTTTTTTTGGCTGCATCTGCATTAGGTGGAAATTCCTGGGCCAGGGACTGAACCTGTGCCATGGCAGTGACTCAAGCTATGGCACTGACAATGCCAATTCCTTAACCTACTGAGCCACTAGGGAACTCCAAATATTCTTTATCTTTTATGCAAACTAAAGTGTACTAGATATGCTATTTTGTCCCCTTGCAATTGTTTTATATATATATATATTTTTAGGGCCACACTTGTGGCATATGGAGGTTCCCAGGCTAGGGGTCTAATCAGAGCTGGCCTATGCCAGAGCCACAGGAACACGGGATCCGAGCCACATCTGCAACCTATACCACAGCTCATGGAAACACCGGATCCTTAACCCACTGAGCAAGACCAGAGCTTGAACCCACAACCTCATGGTTCCTAGTCAGATTCGTTTCTGCTGTGCCACAACGGGAACTCCTGTCGCATTTTTATTTCAATGAAATAAAAAAGATTTGCGAGTTGATAATGATAATAGAGTCAATAACTGACATTTACTGAGCAGTTACTATGTGCCAGGTACTGTGCTTTTTGCTTTATGTATATTTGCTCATTAATCTCTACAGTTGCCCAGAAGAGGTTTGTAGATAGCTCAGAAGGTAAGGGGCTTCTTCTCCAGAGATGTTTTCAGGAAGAGGCAGGTTGTAGAAAAAGATTCCCACTTGGTAGGTAAGTCAGAACAGATGATTGCCAGATCCTTTACACATGTAAACACTTAAGATTCCACTATTCAATGGTCAAGTATGCGGTTGGGTATTTAGAGTGTTCAGTTATGTTTGTCAGGGACAGATTAAAATTTGAACTTCTCTCTTGCCCCTGGGTTGTGGCTGGTACAGGTCAGAAGCGATGAGAGTTGCTGCTCTTGTGGAACCGAGTCAAGCTCAGAGTGATCTTGTAACACCTTCTAGACAGAGTGTGTGGCCATGGTTAAATAAAGGTACAGGGCAAACTGGAGATCTGTAGAGGAGACACTCCACGTGTCTTTTTGTGTGTGTGTGTGTGTATGTGCGTATGTGAATTCTGAGGCCTCTTCAAGTTACAAATTTGGACCCAACCTTTCAAACTTTTCTCTCACTTCAACTCTGAGCCACAATGATGGCTTCAAATGACAAGCTCACATCATCAAAGATGTCCTGTAATACAGCTGGTATGACAGCACTAAATCATTGCTCGCTGAGAAACGATTTTATCAGAGAGTAACTCTTGATGAATTATTTATTAATTTAATTAATTTATTAATTCATCAGTGATTTATTTGTCAGAAACAATTTAAATGCTTGAAAAATGACCGCTAATCTTTGGAGGGAGAGTCGCATATAGCTATAAATGGTATGACGTAGATAAGAGCTAAATGTGGCAACACGGAGGAAGAATGACTTTTAGGGATGGTGGTTGTATCATGGTGACAGTAGCGGTTTGCCTGGGTTTTGAAGGATGTATAGGATTTCACTAAGCAAGAAGAGAAACAGGGTCTTCTATTCAGGGAGGTGATGTGCTCCATGGCGTGGAGCTGTGAAAAAGAATGGCATGGTGCACGCCTGGGTGATGTTCACAGCATCAGCAGTATGGTGGGGTGTGTCTATGCTACAATAGTGTGTCATTGTGTGAGGAAGTAGAGTGGTGAGAGGGAAGTTGTATAACCAAGAAGCTGGAAGTTGAGAAAGAGAGGCTCCTACATAGAAGCTAGGCTGAGAATATTTTTTCTTTTAATATATCTTGACCCATTATTTGAAATGATGGAGCCTGGTTGCTGAGTTTAGGGTTCTCCAGGGTTAAGTAAAGACAGCTTGCAACAGTTGGATAGAAAATTGATTTTTTTTTTTTTTTTGGTCTGGACAGAAGTAAGGAGCCTAACTTGGAGTGTGAGGAAGCCCCTAACATCTGGAGCAACAAGAAATTTTGGCAGGTATAAAATGAGTGTCAGTCTTTGCATAGATGCAATAAAGAGGGATTGTTTGTTGTTTTGCAGCCACATCTACACACGTGAGATAGTGGTTGCTGTCTGTGGTGTCATATTTGAGTGTAAGTGGAGCTTCCTGCTGAGGCCCCAGAGGCACTCTTTGCTGAGCTTGTCCGCAGTGCTCTGTGAATCTTATCCTCAGAGATCAACCGGAGCTGTGTCTGTGTCTGTGCGTGGCCTAAGCACTTCCTCTACCCAGGGTGCTGAGCATCTTTGGGGCCAGGGTAGTGCCTGAGGATTCTCTGTAGGTTTGCCTCCATGCTGGTTGAATGAATTCCAGTCACGAGCCACCCTGGAGAACTTGTGAATAGTTTGGTCTTGGGTTTTGCTATTGACCACATTCATTCTCCTTGTCCAGGCTGGCATTGACTGACCCAAATGTTGCCTCTTTGAGCTGTTAAAAAAAATTCATCTGGAGACTAATATTTTTGAGCTCCATAGTTTCAAGGTTCAGACTTTATTGTGGACGGTTCGCCCCTTCTGCAGACCTTTGTAGGGCCCTCCTGTGCTCTCTGCTTTAAACTCAAGAGCACACCTCGCCAGGCACTTCTCTAGCAGAAGCTCCAGACTGTGCTCCACATCCAATGTTACCTGTTCCTTTGTCCATCCTCTTAGGGTCTCACTCTCTGATGTTGGCTATTTGCTAGATTCATGCGTGCCAAGGTGCTGGGGTCTGGAAATTAAGTTCGAGTTTTCATAGGGACTTGGTGGAAACAGAATTGATCCCAGAGAGAGAGGGGGAGGGAGAGAGAGAGAAAGAGAGGGAGAGGGAGAGGAAGAGGGAGAGGAATGGAGCAAGAGCATGCTGGGACTGGAACTTTTGACCTTTTTTCATATCAGGTCACCATTTGGACATGGATTCAGAATTCCATTATCTGCTCAGAATAACTCAATCTCTCTCTGAATATCTTCTTTTTATAGGCTCTCCAAGGGAGAAAGAGCCAGATGATGAGCAATTCCCTGAAACCAGATAAAAATTGAGGATGGTAAAATGATTCCTTTTCCTCCCACCACTGGCTGAGAGTTTATATATAAAATATATGTACACACACACACACACACACACACACACACACACACAGCAGGAGACTAATTGTGAATGAAATAAAAGACATCAAAAGGATTTTCCTAATTAGTTTAAATACTGATCGTTACCATCAGAAAATGAGTCAGCCTAAAAACACATGTAATTGCTTTCTTCCTGCGTTGTGGGAAGCCTAGAGACTGAAGAACTATAGCAGAGAGAGAACTAGGTTATGAGAGAAGGAACAGACAGGCCCTGGTGAGACTGTCATAATGAAGATATGGTTTTTCTGTCATTCAACCCGGCATGTGCAATTGGCTTGAGTGGTTGCAAAGCATTTGATACCTGGGAGGCCAGGAAACCTTACCACACAGCCAATGCACGTGTGGCAAGCACTGTATTATCACTCCTGTCTGACAAATTTGAAACCGAGGAATTGGACATTATAATGATCAGAATTAAGTTAACCAGGAGTTCCTGTCGTGGCTCAGCGGTTAACAAACCTGACTAGCATCCATGAGGACGAGGGTTCGATCCATGGCATTGGCGCTCAGTGGGTTAAGGATCCGGCATTGCCTTGAGCTGTGGTGTAGGTCACAGATGCGGCTTTGATCTGGTGTTGCTGCGGCTGTGGCATAGGCCAGTGGCTACAGCTCCGATGGGACTCCTGGCCTGGGACCCTTCATATGCCACAGGTGTGGCCCTAAAAAGCAAAAAAAATAACAATAACAATAATAATAATAATAATTAAGTGAATCATTGAAGTTTAGGACTGATTCCAGGCAAAATTGTGAGAGACTTTGGTGCTGTTTCTCTTGCTTTGCTCTTCTTCTTCTCTCCTTGATGCTGCTTTTGGATGGTGCAGTTCTCTACCAAAACTTTCCTTTTGGGAAAAGCCCTGTTGTCAAATATTTATACCTCTGTGTAAATGTTAATAATCATCCTCCCTCTAGCAAGCACATGACTATTAATTCTTATCCTTGATTATGAAATGAAAAAAAGTTGAAGGGACTCTCCTAAACCCTAAATTGCTAAAGGAGTTACAGGCATCAGCAATTAGCATGAATACTATAGGAGAAGATGGAAGATGGCAAGAAAAAAGTCTGCTTTGGTGGCTCTGAAAGCCCGCTTCAGATCTGCTCTGCGTAAGGTGAAGTATCTAAGAACAGGTGAAGTGGCAGAGAACAACTGAGGTTCTTTTGATGATGCAAGTATGAAAGGCTGATTTACAAAGTTAACCAAAAGAAATCCTTTCAGGGTGTATATATTATGAGAACCTATTGAGAACTATGTGCTGCTTAGTTTGGGTGATAGTGTTTAGTAGAATTTATTTCTTAGTTCAATCGAAATGCGGTAAACAAAGCCAATTTTTGTGTCATCACATATATATTTCTCGGAGTTCCGGTCGTGGCTCAGTGGTTAACCATGAGGTTGCGGGTTCAATCTCTGGCCTTGCTCAGTGGGTTAGGGATCCGGCATTGCCGTGAGCTGTGGTGTAGGTTGCAGACAAGGCTTGGATCCTGCACTGCTGTGGCTCTGGTGTAGGCCGGCAGCTACAGCTCTGGTTCAACCCCTTGCCTGGGAACCTCCATATGCCGCAGGAGTGGCTCAAGAAATGGCAAAAAGACAAAAAAAAAAAAATTTCTCATATGTTCTCATGCAGGGGTCCTTAAATTTGTGCCATGAAGTTAACTTTTGTGAAGTCTGGGTTCCTTTGCAGAATGATATTAAAAATTTTTTTTTCTTTTTACAGTCACACCCATGGCATATGGAAGTTCCCCAGCTAGGGGTTGAATCGCAGCTGCAGCTGCCAGCCTCCATCAACAGACTGGCAACACTGGATCTGAGCAGCATTTGTGACCTATGCTGCAGCTTGTGGTAACGCCAGATGTTTAATCCACTGAGCATGGCCAGGGATTGAACCCACATCCTTACAGAGACATGTTGGGTTCTTAACCTGCTGAGCCACAATGGGAATTCCAGAATAATATTTTTAAGGCATAGAATTAAACACTTAAAATTTCAAAGAGAAAAGCAATGCTATTTAAAGACATATCAAATTTTTGAAAATTTGTGATATATGCTTTATTAATTCATTAAATCAAGATCTAGTGCACAGACTTACTGAATATATAACTTAGTAATGATCAGCACAAATAGTATTTCAAGGTATCTGCAACAACTATAGTCTGATAAGAAAATATTTGAAATTTCTAATGGAGATGAAGTTTTTCCCCCAACAGTCAAAGGGGGAAAGGGAAGTAAGAAGATGACTTGTAAATTCAATCTTGCTCTAAGATGCTAGTTCTAGGTAATTTGCTACCCAAGACAGGGTATAGTCCTTTAGTTTCAAAACCATTTGAGAGGGAAAATACCTTAGAAAATGTATTCGAATGTCATGCATATTCAAACCAAACCGCCGCCCTCTGAAATTTCAAATCTGTAAAATTCAAACAAGTTCTCAGAAATGTGTTGTTAAGAGGTAACTAAAATTCCGGTAAAATAAGATAACGTTTTAGGATTCAGAATGCAGGCTTTTCTGTCTTATGGTAAAATTGAGATTTTAATTGAGTTCTCCTCTCTTCCCCTGAGAAGGGGTGACCTGCAGAGGAGCCCTGCCTGAGCCATGCTGCGGAGGACCAAATGCCCATCTGTTCGTGAGCCTGATCCACTGTCTCACCTCAAGAGTCAGAAGCAAAGCAAGTACTGGACACAGGGGCCAGTTTCAGGGGCTCTGCTGACATATCTAAAGGAAACTTCACGTGATGTTTCCCCAGTGAGAAGTTTCTCAAATTTTCAGCTTCTTAACTTGTCAAGGAGCTCCTGGATTTTGGAATTTTTATTATTAAAGCTTCCAGGTATCTAATCACTGTCAGATATCAGAATACACTAAAACTTACTTGAAGATCACAATTTAAAATCTTAAAAACTTTAACATGTAGCCCGGTGTATAAGGCTTAAATATCCATTTCAATGAAACTTACTTAGATTTCTGTTTTCAGATTTGGGAAGCTACAATCAATCACAGTCACTTAAGAAGTAGGACCCAATATACCATTTCCTAAGGGGTGGCTGCATAGAAATTTATGGGCCTAGGAAAGGCTAGGTAATGAGGATGCTCAATAAAGAGGCACATTTCACCAGGAAGAAATTAACCCAAGTTGCCTCACAAATGAGAAGAAACATATCTCCTCCATCACATGGTGTACTTTCCATGGTCTTTGCTCTACTCATTTTATGAGCATTTTGATAAAAAAATATATGGTACATTTTATTATCTCTCATATTTTCCAATAAATACAAACCTGGCATGCTTTTTCTCTCTTTTCCATGCTTCTCAGATATGTGATGATCATTCAGTAAGAGAAGAGCTCTGAAATACTTATGTCTTAGTCCATTTGGGTTGCAGTGACAAAATACCACAGACTGGGTAGTTGAAAAACAACACACACTTATTGCTCATGACTCTGGAGGCTGGAAATCCAGGATCAGAGTGTCAATGAGGTAGGATGAGGGCTCTCTTCCAGGTCACAGACTTATTTATTTATTTACTTGTCTTTTTAGGGCCGAACTCATGGTATATGGAAGTTCCCAGCCTAGGGGTTGAACTGAAGCTGCAGCTGCCAGTCTACACACAGCTACAGAAACTTGGGATGCAAGCTGCGTCTGTGACCTATACCACAGTCACAGCTCACAGCAACACCGGATCTTTAACCCACTGAGTGAGGCCAGGGATTGAATCCACGTCCTCATGGATACTAGTTGAGTTCATTACCACTGAGCCACGATGGGAACGCCAAGATCACAGAGCTATATCCTCACACAGTGGAAGGGGCTTAAGAGCTTTCTGGAGCCTCTTCCATAAGGCACCAATCGCCTCCCAGAGGTCTCATCTCCTAATACTATCACCTTTAGAGTTTAGGATTCAACTGGTGGATTTGGGGGTGATACACTGAGATACCACGATTTATAAAAAAAAAATTTATTTGGTCGTTCAGATGACCAAAATACACTTTTCATCTATATTTGGTCTTTGTTTAGTTTCTGGCTCATAGCTCCCCAAACCCTAGGAATTTCCTAAGTGTTAAGGGTGATAAAAACTGCCTTTTGTTATGTTAATAGGACAACTTTTGGAAAATACCTAAGGATGGGGGCTGGTTGCCAGGAGAACCAATCAGGTTTGTAACTTTCAGGGTCCTTCCACTCCCCTCTCCAATCCCTAGGAAGAGGGAAGTCCTGGAGTTTGAATTAATCAAAAATGGCTAATGATTTAATCAATTATGCCTATGTGATGAAGCCACCATAAAAACCTAAGAGGATAAACTTTGGAGAGTTTCCAGGTTGGTGAACAGATGAGATTGAGGAGTGGTACCTCTGGAGAGGGCATGGAAGCTCTGACCCCTTTTTTCTTATTTCACCCAATGCATCTCTTCTGTCTGGCTGTTTCTGAACTATATCCTTTTATAATAAACCGGTACTTTAGTAAGTAAAATGTTTCTATGAGTTCTCTGAGCGTCTCTAGCAAATTACTTAAAGCTGAGGAGGGGGACCTGGGAACCTCTCTGGTTTCTAGCCAGTCAGTCAGAAGCACAGGTGACAACTTGGGCTAGTGTTTGAATTGTGAGGGGTGGGGGGAGAGGGGGCAGCTTCCTCCTCTTATTTCTTTAACTCAATTGTTTATTTATATTAATATGGATTCATGGATATCTATTTTATACTTTGTGCTGCAAACTCATACTATTTTATTTACTTCATTGCTCAAATTGTTCTAGCATTTAGCTATTTGGAGCACTTTCACTTGGCTCCTGTTTCCTTTTGACACACCCCCATCAGTCAAAAAGTAGAGCTTTTTTGTTTGGTTTTATAGCACTTCCATACTTCCTGGCACTATAAGATGCTCCAGGCTTTTTTTTTTTTTTTTTTTCTTTTTAGGGCAGCACTCACAGCACGTGGAAGTTCCCATAGCCACAGCAATGCGGGATCCAAGCCTGCTACACCTCAGCTCATGGCAAAGCTGGATCCTTAACCCACTGAACAAGTCCAGGGATTAAACCCACATCCTCATGGATCCTAATCAGGTTTGTTACTGCTGAGCTAGAACGGGAACTCCCTCTAGGCTTATTTTGTATATTTCCTGACCTAGTCCTAGAACCAGCCATTTCTCCAAGGAGCCTTGGTTTCTTTTATGAGTAAATGGTATTAGAAACCAAGGTTTGGATGCTAGGTGTGCTTGTTGTTACTGGGGTATTGTTGCTTCTAGATCTTCTCTGCTGATGCAGTAAGGAAATATATGCATATATATATATATATATATACACACACACATGTACACACACATACATGTTTGTATTATATATTTATAACATCTATAAAATTTATATATATAAACATATATATCTACAAGTTAAACACGAGTTCATACTAATATCTCCAATTTTAATCAATTGCTAAATGGGTCATACCAGCCTCTTCCCCTTGCACTTCTATAGTCTCTCACAGCAACATTGAGAAAGTTGACTCCTACCATCTGCTATCCATTTATTTATTTTTCAATTATTGTATGCATGGAGAGTAAAATCATCCTATGGGAAATAACTTCATTACTGTATTCTGTACTCCTATGGGAAATAACTTTATTAATTTTAACACAGTGCTTATAAGCACTTCCTTTTGCTTTTAGTCTTGTAGACTTCACTCATTTCCAAGTTTACTTGGATCACCACCTTTCTCCTCTCTACTCCCCTTCATTGAAGGTGTTTCATATATTTGTAATACAGTTAGGTTCTCTTATTATAGATTTAGAATCTTCTAGAGATCCATAGACCTTATAAATGATTAAAAAAGATTTTGTATACATTAAAGATTATTCTTTGTTCTATAAAATTCTGTGGGTTTTAGCAAATGTGTAGTGTCATGTTTCTACTAGTACCATATCATATGGAATCATTTTACTGCCTGATAAATTTCGTTTGCATCACCTACTCAATCCTCCCCGTATCTTTCTGGAAACTTTGGTAAACAGTGATCTTTTTTTTCTGTTCACTGTTCAAAATGTCATATATACATATTTTTAAAGATTTTTATTTTTTTATTATAGTTTATTTACAATGTTCTGTCAATTTCTGTTGTATAGCAAAGTGACCCAGTCATATATATATATATATATATATATACACATTATTTTTTTCACATTATCCTCCATCATGTCCCATCAAAAGTGACTAGATATGGTTCCCTGGATCTCATTGCTTATCCACTCCAAATTTGCATCTACTAACCCCAAATTCCCAGTCCATCCCCCTTGGCAACCACAAGTCTGTTCTCCAAGTCCATGAGTTTGTCTCTTTTCTGCAGATGGGTCATTTGTGCCATATGTTAGATTCCAGATATAAGTGATATAATATGATATTTCTTTTTCTGACTTACTTCACTTAGTATGAGAGTCTCTAGTTCTATCCATGTTGCTACAAATGGCATTATTTTTCTCTTTTTTATGGCTGAGTAGTATTCCATTGTGTATACATACCACATCTTGATCCTTCATCTCTTGATGGACATTTAGGTGTTTCCATGTCTTGGCTTTCATGAATAGTGCTGCAACGAACATAGACATGCATGTATCTTTTTCAAAGAAAGTTTTGTCCAGATATATACCCAGGAGTGGGATTGCTGGGTCATATGGTAGTTCTATATTTAGTTTTCTGAGGTACCTCCGTACTGTTTTCCATAGAGAAAAAATTGACTACATGGAGACTAAACAACATGCTACTAAAAAACCAATGGTCTATGAGGAAATCAAAAGGGAAATTAAAAAATACCTTGAGATAAATGACAGTGAAAACACAACCACTCAAAATCTATGGGATGCCACAAAGGCAGTTCTTAAAGGGAAGTTCATAGTGATACAGGACTTCCTCAGAAAAGAAGAAAAATCTCAAATCAATGACTTAACCTACCACCTAAAAACTAGAAAAAGAACAAGCACAACTTAAAGTCAGCAAAAGGAAGGAAATCATAAAGATCAGAGAGGAAATCAATAAAATAGAGATTTGAAAACCAATAGAAAAAATCAATAAAACCAAAAGCTGGTTCTTTAAAAGGGTAAACAAAGTTGACAAACCTCTGGCCAGACTCACCAAGAGGAGGAGAGAAAAAACCCAAATAAACAAAGTAAGAAATGAAAAAGGAGAAATCTCAATGGATACTGCGGAAATACAAAAAAAAACATAAGAGAATAAATACTATGAACAATAATATGCCAACAAGTTTGACAACCTAGAAGAAATTGACAGCTTTCTAGAGACATACAGTGTGCCAAAACTGAATCAAGAAGAAATACATCAACTGAACAGACTGATCACTAGAAATGAAATTGAATATGTAATAAAAACACTTCCTACAAATAAAAGTCCAGGACCAGATGGCTTCACAGGCAAATTCTACCAAACATACAAAGAGGAACTTATACCCATCCTCCTGAAACTTTTCCAAAAGGTTAAAGAAGAAGGAACATTCCCAAAGACATTCTATGACACCATCATCACCCTAATACCAAAACCAGACAAAGATACTACCAAAAAAGAACATTATAGGCCAATATCTTTGATGAACATAGACGCAAAAATTCTCAACAAAATTTTAGCCAGTTGAATCCAACAACATATGAAAAAGCTCATACACCACATTATAAGTTCACAAGGATGGTTCGACATATGCAAATCAATCAACGTCATAAGCACATTAACCAAAGAAAAGTAAAAAAAATACATGATTATCTCAATAGATGCAGAAAAAGCATTTGACAAAATCCAACATCTGTTCATGATAAAACTCTTACCAAAGTGGGTATACAGAATGCCATATAATTGAAATCATATAAGTGTGACTCTCTCTAGTTTAAAAAAGACTAAAAGTGTAAAACCCATACTTTTCTAAATATACCCCCAACCTCAATTTTCTGAAGAGTATTTACAGAATTTGGTGTAAAGAAATTAAGAACTTTAAAGCACATTTTATTGTGTTTATGAGTCAAGAGAGGTTACTAGAAGTATAGTGTTCATTTATTCTTCAAAATAGGTAAGACTAATTTTAAGGTTAAATGAAACAAACTCATAGAAAAAGAGATCGGATTTGTAGTTGCTAGAGGTGGGGGTGGAGGAGGGGAGTTGGATGAAGGTGGTCAAAAGCTACCAACTTCCAGTTATAACTTAGTACTAGCGATGTAATGTACAAGATGATAAATATAATTAGCACTGTCATATGTTATATATGAAAATTGTTATGAGAGTAGATCCTAAGAATTCTCATCACAAGAAAAAAACAATTTTTTTTATATTTCTTTAATTTCTTAGCTATAGGAGATGCTAGATATTCACTAAACTTATTGTGTTCATCATTACATAATGTATATAAGTCAAATCATGCTGCACACCTTACACTGATACAGTGCTGTATGTCAATTATACATTATATCTCAGTTATAATTATATATATAATTATACATAATTATAATTATATCTCAATTAAACTAGAAGAAAAAATGTTAAGGTTAAAATGTATTTTTCTCTTTTCTAGCTCATCTTGTCTAACTCTTATTTACCCCCACTAATGTACTAAGGTTTACCTGTTAGCTAAGGGAACTTAAAGTTGCAAGTTGTAAAATTGATTTAGGTCAGTATCTCCAAGTTATATGGCCATCACACACAATTGGAGTTTTAATTTCTTGGCAGAGCACAAATGAGGTATAACTGTACACCTGGGATAAAGCAGACAACAAAAATATCGCTGGTGACATTTATATTTGCCAAATGCTGTGGACACTCCTCTGCTTTCATACTCTCTGACTTCTCAGCGGTGATTGATCAGATGACCACTCCTCACTTCCGGAAACCTCCCCCTCTGTTAGCTTCAAGTTCCTACATCTCCTGTTTTCCTTCTACCTCCCTGCCACTCCTCCAGGAGTCTCTTGAAGTTCTTAAAGATCAGTCCTAGGCACCTTTCTTTTTTATTTCTATCCTCTCTGAGTGATGTCTTCCACTTTTAATCTTCAAATATGCTCTGTATGCTTTCTGTAGGACTCATCCTGAACTCTCTTTTGCCCTTATTCTCCACATTTCTTAAAACTTTAGATACTGACTTATTCTGGAAAATAAAGGGAAAGGACAAGTTTTAAGCTGTTTATTTTCTTGCAGTGGCCTTTCAAGTGAATTCTTATGCCTTCAATTAACTTAGACATTTCCTACAGGAAATATCTATGCAATTCTGAGTTTTTATCAGGAAGTTATATCCACTTATCATTGTTTTTCAACTTCCTTTTTGGGCTACAAATTAGCTGTAAACATGCTGAAAGGAATCATCTGCTGATGTGCTTCTGGCTGAAAATGTTTGTTTTGGTCACTTACAGAAACTCTGTCAATAAGGTCTTTATAAATATTGGTTACTTTGTTTCTGGACAGGTGGCTTTTTCACTGCTTATTAATTCCCAGCCTTTAGGTGGCCTTCTACTAGCATAGTGCTTTCAGTCTTGGCTACACACATATAATTACATAGGGAGCTTTTGAAAAGTGCTGATGTTTGAATCCCTTAGAGATTCATATTCAATTGATCCTAAGTGGTGCCCAGGCAGAGATGCATTTTCAGAGATCTTGAGGTAATAGGAACATGAGGTCAAGTTCAAGAACCACTGATATCTGTACTAGAACAAACGATCTTTGCGTTAACTTCAATTCTGCCTCATTTCTCTCAGCCGAGTGTTCTTGGGCATATTGCTTAAACTTGCTGAGCTCCGTTTCCCCCCCTGTAATATGGGGTGAATGGTGTTCATACCACAAAAGCTTGTTTTGGAGAGTACATAACTTAACCTAACTTGTTCAGCACCTTATAAGATCTGATGAGGGTTTAACCCCCAAGTACAACCCTTCTTTAGACGGTCTCATTTTTATTCCCTGGTGGCCTTTTTTTTTTTTTTTCTTAAGCTGTTAGTGTCATTTTCTTTTGTTCTCCTGAAATGTAAATCTATCCCCATAGCAGCACTTCATGTCTCGTTATTGTTGATGATAATGGCCATGAAACAGCAGAGATTCAGAAGTCATAAAACGGGATCTTGTGTCAGCTGTGCTCCCTTCACTTCTTTTTTTTATCTTTATCTTTCTACTGGATAAATATATACATAGGATAAATATATTTATCTTTATATTGGATACCTGATAACTAGCCTCAGCCTTGATACACAGCCAGGCCCTTCCTTTTCATTTTGGAACTCTATTTGGCATTCATACCCTTTTTAGAATCAACCCCTTGAAAATTCCCAGTTTCAATCTTGTTATGCCTGATAGGTGGTGATGGTGATGATGTTTATGTTGAGGATAATAGTGGTGATGTTGTTTCCAACACCTTTGTCTGCAACTACAACATGAAAAAAAGCCCGTGCATATGATCTACGTGGGAGGGGAGGAGAAGAGTTAAATAAGCACCTTTTCTCCATAGGCTGAGGTATGTTTTATGGATATATTCCTCCTTTTTGGTTGAATCAAGAGCTAATGCTTAGAGCCAGCCTAAATTCTTTTTTCTTAGCTAATTTGTGGCTACTCATGAGACAGATAATTTTCTAATGAGTTTGTTCGGAGTTCATGAAAAAGTCACTATTGACATCAAATTATTTTGAAAATGCCATTTTAGCTTGTGTTTTCAGCCCATTTTTACCTGAAACAAAGAATAGTTATTATGTTGAAATTGTAGTTGAAAACATTTCTAGGCTGTAATCAATGTGGCTATAATGTCATCTCACTACATAAAAAAAATGAAATACTAGATGTAAAGTTCAAATTAATGGGGAAAGGCAGATATAATCAATATTTTATTCACATACTGGTGATTTATTTTGTTGTTATAGATAATGTACTGTTCAGAAGTATTTTAATCCATAAAGGACCATCTTGAATCCATTTGTGAAATGTTCAATTCAAAAAGACATAATAATTCAACGGTAATGTATACCCCAGACCAAATATCATTAAAAAAAAAATCAATACCACATTTTCAGCAGAGAGAATGCAGCATGCTGCTCTTGACTCAGCAAAATGCAGTTCTCTTCCATGAAAAGCTGCAGACAGTTCAGTGACTTGGTAGACTTTAAAACAACAAGGAAATGAAGGGAAAAATGTTTCTTTAAAAAGGCAGCCAGATCTTTAAAGGTCTAAAGATGACCTGGTTAACCATTTTCCTGTTGTGGTTTATAAGTGACTAATGAGAAAATAGTGCAGACATCCATATTAACCTCAGCTTCGTTTTCCAGAGAATTAAAAAAAAAACAAAACAAAAAAACAAGAAGAAGAAGGAGCAAGGAAGGAGATCTTGGAGCATTTAACCAAATTCCATGGTATCCATAAAAGCAGAGGGCAGCCAGCCATGATGTACCTAATATTACCCTGCACAAGAAGGAAACCTTGCTAAACTGGGAAGGCATTTTATTACTTGAAGGAAGGATGCAGAAGAGCTTGGGAAATAGTAACAAATTGGCTGAGAAAATAATGGAAATGTTCCTAACATAAATCTGTACAGAATGCTCAAGTTTTATCTGGGAAAAAGTTCCAACTTCCTTTTCTTAGTATTATCCCATAGATTTTGGAGGGAAATGAGAAATGTTTTCCATTTTAGGGCATTTGGGTAAGTTAAGTCAATGTTGGTGATGAAATGATTTAAGGCAGGTAGCTAGAGGGAGGGTGATAAACTAAGAAGTGGCTGTCATGAAAGTGTTCCTTTTTTGGTGTTTTCATAAGACCTTGTTTGTTGGCGTCCCCCAACCAAAATGTCAGGTTCTTGATGGAGAAAACTTGCTCACACTCAGTTGTCTCTAAGAAATG
Organism: Phacochoerus africanus; assembly: GCF_016906955.1. NCBI lineage: Eukaryota > Metazoa > Chordata > Mammalia > Artiodactyla > Suidae > Phacochoerus > Phacochoerus africanus. The sequence goes on from NC_062544.1 coordinate 54,560,858, forward strand.
CGTTTCACCAAATGTGTTTCTCTAAATCATCTCATACAAAGTTCTGAATTTATTGCACCCACTCAGAGAGAGCTATAACTTTGAATTCATTCCCAAACTTTATTCTGCTCTGTATCGCAACTATAATTTACTTTAAGTAAATGCAATATGATAAAGTATGGACTAGCTCAAAAGCGTAATAGTTTGGGGATGCTCTGTCTGGGTGCTGAGGGGGAGAAGGAGAATGGCCAGAGGAAGCTCAGGATTGTAAATCTAGGCAAAAGGCATGAAAATGAGTCTGAAGGAAGGTCCAGAACTGGAGGCAAAGCCAGCAGATAGGAAAGACAGACAGCACACATGTACCCTTTGGTCCAAACCAAGTCTCAGATCCGGGGTAGGTGACTCATAGAGATTCAAAGGCCATACAATTAACCTAGGTATAGTTGGAAACCAGCCAGTGGGGATCAGAGACCTAGTCTCCAGAAGATGAAAAGTGACAGACAAAAATTTTAGAGGGAATAGAATATCAAAACAAGACAAGAAAAAGTAGGCAGTCACTACAAGTGAATACTAGGAACATGGAAAGTGAGAACCAAGTAGGTTGGGACCTGCGGTTCCAAGGGCCATCAGTGAGAATGGCTCAACACTGACTTGGAGAGCTGTGGGTAACCAGGACACCTTAGAGTGCCAGGCCTCAGGCCAGGACGATGCCTGCGTCAGAGCAGTTTAATCACTCAATAGCAGATGTTTGAGTATCACAAGGGTAGGAAATCAGACAAGATTACAGGAGCATTCTGTCTACCCTAACATAGAAATTCAAATATGTGAGATTTGGTTTTTTCCCCAAAGCTGTTCAGTTGACATTTTTAGGAACATATTTATTGAGTAAAGTGTCTTATATGTTCTTTTCCCCTTTAATATAGTCACTCCAAAATGTATTAATTACATATTATGACTCATGCAACAAATCACACCCTGGGGATAAAGGGATACAGATGGCATAATACTTGCCTTTAGAAGCAAATAGATGGATACTTAAAATAGCAAGTGGTTAGTACAACAGGGAGATAAGCAGAGGGTAGTATAGTGTACAGTTTGGAAAAGGGAAGCTAAATGAGGTTTTCTGGAGTGGGACAGCTACAATCTGAGTGTAATGGGTGAGTGACATTTATTCAGGTAGGCGGGCAGGGGTGAGGGGCAGTGTGAAATGGGAAGGAGCTTGGAGGGACTGCAAAGCCAATACAGGAGGTGAGAGATGGTAAGTAGTCAGGCAAGAACTGACAAGAAAATGAGATTAGAAAGGTGAGCAAGTGTTGGATCTTGGAGGGCCTTTTGTACTTGGATAAATAACCTCAGTGGCATCCTTTAGGTAATGAGGCACTGAAGAATTTTAAGCAGGGGAGTGACGAGGTCAGATGTGCCATTGAGACAGCTTACTCTGGTGGCAGGGAAGGCCTGATTTAGAAATATTAATATTGGAGTTCCCATTGTGGTGTAGTGGAAATGAATCCAACTGGGAGCCATAAGGTTGCAGGTTCAATCCCTGGCCTCGCTCGGTGGATGCGGCATTACTGTGAGTTGTGGTGTAAGTTGCAGACGCGGCTCAGATCTGGCATGGCTGTGGCTCTGGCGTAGGCCTGCAGCTACAGCTCCGATTGGACCCCTCGCCTGGGAACCTCCACATGCCGTGGGTGTGGCCCTAAAAAAAAGGAGAAAAAGACAAATAAATAAATAAAATAAAAAATGAAAATAAAAATATTAATACTGGAGAAAGCCTGTTGGAAGCTGTTACAGGGAGAGATGCTGAAGCCCTGGGCTAGAACAGTGGTATTTTATTTACAGAAAGAAGAGAATAGATCCATGTGTAATGAAGCACCTATTGGAGATATGCTTAAAATATTTGGAGGGGGAAGGGAATTCATCTTTAAAGTTTGCTGGCAAGAAGGATATACAAATGTAAACATGCATTGAGCTGCAAACTTCAGATCTGTGCACTCCATTCTATATAAGTTCTACCTTAATATTGTATGTTAATATATAAACATATTATATATAATATTTGTATTATATAGTGTATATAAGTAAATATTAAATATAGATAGTTTAAATAAACAAAATTGCTAGAAGCTTTTTTTTCTAGCAGAGGAATTATGTTTTGGAGCAAATTTACTTTTTTCTAGGAAAACTACTAGCAGCAGGACCTTTCCTACTCATATTTCTCCAGAAAGCAGAGTCTGAGTACCTTTGAGCAGTGCATTGCTGGGCAGTGTTCTTGCAGGGTGCAGGAGTGAGGGGAAGGGCAAGTGAAGCAGAGGAAGAGGGAAAGCCAGGACCAGGAAGTGTTAGGAGATTGGAACCACTATAGGAAAGACAGGTTGTTCAGTCTCAAGGAAGCCTCTGAGGAATAGCATGAAGCCTATCTTAGGGGAAATGTTTTTTTAAAATCATTTCCTGTCCCCACTGGTCAAAGGTTTGCCCCATAAGAATAACTTGCCTGCATCCTGAGTGCACATGTAGACATTAGCTGGGTTCCCATGGTGTCCCTTGCTTTGTCATCAACAGAGAAGCACCAGTGTGGGAGATAAGAGGTACAAATTCCACAAATGGAATACTGGGGGTGATGGCAAGAAGAGCCAATATGGTGTCTACTCCTTGCTCCCGAGACCCATGTATTATAGCTATTGAGGATATAGCATCATTTTCAGGTATTGATTTAGCACATACATCACATCATGCAGGACAACATCCCATCCTTGCATAGTGTTTTCATCAAGCTCATGCCTTAGCTGAGTTGTTGACAAGGCTTCCACTGTTTTATTGGGCCAGCTACTACTAAATAACCTGGTTCATGGTCAGACCATGAGATGCGGTAGTCATGTGCCCATTGACACACGTTCTTTGCAATAAAATAGGTCCCCTAAATTAAGGCAACATTGTATGTGATGCCAAGGGATAGATCAAGCATTCCGTCAACCCTCAGAGGGTAGTGCTTTCAAGAAACACTTTGGACATGGAAGACAAACTCTTCTGAGATTAGATGTAGATTCTGGAAGACCAATTGCAGCATTCTTCAAGGTGAGGGAGTCCAAGGAAATCAACCTGCCACTGAGTGGCTGGCTGTTCCCCTGAGGCATTGTTCCATGCTTCATTGTTTCTTATTGAACACTCCACACTGATTTTGGCTGCTGGCAGGGTGGGCACTCAGCAGTGACAGAAATTATATCAGGCTTTGTGAGAACTGGTCCCAGGCCTCATCTTCATTCTTACCAACATGCATACTGTGTTCACGCTCCTAGTAAATCAGTGCTGGATTGACCAAGGAAAGAGACGTGCAAGTTTTCACTGAACAAGTCATCCTGAGCACCTAGGTTTTAATTTTTTTAAGTATAGTTGAGTTACAATGTTGTTTCAATTTCTGCTATATAGCAAAGTGACCCAGTCATACATATATATGCATTCCTTTTCTTGTATTGTCTTCCATCATGATCTATCTCAAGAGACTGAATATAGTTCCCTGTGCTATACAGACCTAGTTTTGGATTCAGGTAATAGGCAGGGGTGAGGGGCAGTGTTAAATGGGGAGGAGGTCATTCTAGCCAGGAGGACTGCAAGGCTAATACAGAAGTTTTAGTCAGGCAAGAACTGCCAAGGAGTGGCCGAAAATGAGGTTTAAACAAGTGAGCAAGGATTGCATTCTGGAGGGCCTTGTGTACTAGGTTAAGGAATCTTAGTGTCATTCTTTAAGTAATGAGAATTTTAAGATGAATTTTAAGCAGGGGAGTGACGAAGTCAGATTCACCACTGAGATAGCTTACTCTGGTGGCAGAGAAGGCAATGGGCAGTGGTGAGAATTAGCATGAGATTAAAAAAAAAAAATTCATGAATGGCTATCCCCCATGGGTCATCTTCATACCTCTTCACCAGTTTTTTTTTTTTTTTTGTTCCCAGTCTTTCAATATAATTCCCTCCAGACCTCTAACAACCATCCAAGCCATTCACCTGCTCAGGGATGCATGTATAGCTTTACCTTGGACCATTTCTCTTTCCACACAAAATAAATAACCAATCAGTTTGCTTGCTGATGTGTCTACTGGGAAGATTTCCTTTCATCGCTGCCCTTTAGGACCACTCCTGAGTGGGACTGTGATACAAGAGAAGTCCGTTTTTGCAAACACCAACATCACACTGACTCATTTGTGCACCAGAACTAAGTTTTTCCTCCTCTGTCAATTGGATGGAAGAGACAAGCTCCCCATTTCCCCATGAGACCTTATAGATAAGCTGAGCTGGTGTTAATATAACAAAGGTATGTGATGCAGGAGTCTGGGCTGCCTTTTCATACAATTTACTGGTGCCTTCTGCTGTCTTCTGGGTCTGATTTTGAATGTATTATTTCTGTCATTCTATCAGTAAATCAACACATTACTGCTCCGCACGTCTGAACTTGTGACGTGGTAATGACATCCACCTCACTGTCAGCCATTAAAAGGCAACACCTGACATCTCTGCTATTCTGGAATCCTATCATACCTGTTGGCACTAGAGAGTAGAGTTGCATAGTACCATCTTCTACTATAAATGCTGTATTTCAGAGGATGTCCTTCACTGAGTTTCTTAAATAAATTTCTTAAAGATCCCCCTCAAACAAGTTCTTTCATCGAATGTGTTTGTAGGAAAGAAACAGACTCAAAGATTTTGAGGTCAGGATAAATTGGGAGGATGGGGTTGGCACATGCACACTACTATGTGTAGGGTAGAAAACTAACAGAGACCTATTGTATAGCAAAGGAAGACCTTCTTAATGTTCTGTAATAATCCATATGGGACAACAGAATATATATATGTATATGTATAACTGACTCACTTTGCTATAAACCTAAAGCTAATACAACATTGTAAATCAACTACATCCTGATAAAAGTAATAATAATAAAAAAATAACAAGATTCCCCTCACGACCTGCCCATGCATTCTGTTGCTCTAGTAAAGGAGTGTCCTCTGGACTCTCCCAGGGAATGTAGACATGGATTGGGTTCTTACATAATAAATCCACTTTAATATTCCAACCTCCTTGCATCTTTTGACCTCTTTCTTAGTACTAACATATTACACAAAACCACTCACTGTATTTAGGAAAAAAATGTAAAACTACTTAAATTTAAATTCATTAAGTTGAAAACTAGAATGTTAAGTATTGTGCCTAGTAATGTAAATTGAGCGTATCATTAGTAAGACCACATCAATATAGAGCTAGGGAAATAGAGAATTAGACTCATTTGGCTCTGTGTGTGTCTGTGTTATTTTTGATGAACTTATTATTTTCAGGAGACCCTAAAATGAGAAACCTACCAGGAAGGATCTGTAGCGCTGATGTTTTCTCCCCTCATGTTAGAGGAATGACTGTGCAAAGGAATCAGTCTGGCCTTGGTGCAGAGCTACCTGCGCTAGATTTCTGGGAAAGCTAATGTCAACCACAAAAGTGCCCCAACCGAGAAATTTAGAAATGAACCAAAGCCACAGAGCAAAAGGATGTCAGCCAAGCTTGTACCAATATGAGTAGTAGAGTACATACACATTAGTCTTCCATGGCCTGGGGTGGGGGGAAGGACTTTAAACTTTTAGCTTGCACATCAATTAAAAGAATACTGAAAAATATGTAATTTCTTCCACATTAACAGCTAAAATATCTGAATTCTAAGTGCAATGTTGTTGAAAATAACGTAATTTCTGGCCAGTTAAAAATACTAGCACTAGGGAGTTCCTGTCGTGGTGCAGGGAAAACAAATCAACTAGGAACCATGAGATTGCAGGCTCGATCCCTGGCCTCACTCAGTGGGTTAAGAATCCAGCGTTGCCATGAGCTGTGGTGTAGGCCGGCAGCTGTAGCTCCAATTCGACCCCTAGCCTGGGAACCGCCATATGCCGTGGGTGCAGCCCTAAAAAAAAAAAAAAAAAAAAAAGCACTAAAACAAACTATCAAATAATTTAAGAAATTTTCTAATGTAATATTAAAACAATAGCAATTCAGTAGCCACAATACCTCATTTAAATGTGTGTGAACAAGATTATTTCCATGGTGGAAGATTTATACATACCATTTCTTTTCTTCTTGAACTCATTTCCTTTCAATGCCTCCCACAAATTTTTAGTCTAATATAATTTTTTTTTTCTTTTTTAGGGCCCTACCAGCGACATAGGCAAGTTCCCAGGCTGTGGGGTTGAATGGGAGCTGTAGCCACTGGCCTAAGCCATAGTCACAGCAACGTGGGATCTGAGCCACATCTAAGACCTACACCACAGCTTAGGGCAACAAAGGATCCTTAACCCACTGAGTGAGGCCAGGGATGGAACCACGTCCTCATGGATACTAGTTGGGTTCCATGGCTGAGCCACAATGAGAACTCCTCTAATGTAATTTTTTTATGCTTGGATGTCTTAAAATAATTACACGTGCTTTGTAAAAATTAAGTATATGAATTAAAATTTGAAATGAACATTTTTCTGTGTCTAAGTAATAAAAATTTTATTTTGACTAGATTGAATTTTATTATTATTATGATACCAAGCAACACGCTTTGCAAATTTTTATATTTTTATGATTATAAACATAAACATATAACATAATCATAGTTTTATGATTATAAACATAAACATATAAGCCTCATATGAAAAAGGCTTATATATATATATATATATATATATATATATCTGTATATATATGTCTAAGGGACTGTGAGCAGAAGTTCCAGTGGTCACCAGAGCCAGGCAAAGTGGATGTGTCTATTGGGTGGCAGTTGCAAAAACCAGGGCACCAGGCGTACACCCAGCTGCAGGTGCGCGTGACAGGGTATCTTGGGTGATGAGGGCGCTCCCGCTGGAAGGAGGGAGCGCGCGAACATGGCGCCTTCCAGTCTCTGCTTCTGGGACGCTCCCCACAGGTCCCCAAATGAGTGTTAGATGAAATGCCTGCCCCTCTAGGCTGAAGCTCCAAGAGGAGCAAGTGAACGTCTCCCAGGCAAAGTCCAGGAGCTTCTCCGTCTGCCGCTTGGAAGCGGGAACTGCAAGGTCGGGTAAGTCCGAGCCCGGAGCCCCGTGGGTTTTCTGAGCTGGGTGTTTCAGAGACTTGTCTCTCCGGTGCAGTTCTTAAAAGTTGAAGGTGCCCAGAGGGGGTTCAAATCCTCGTCTTCTCAGGAGAAGCACCCCCTGAGGGGTGCTTCCTGCCTACGGGGTTCCTTCCTGCCTACGGGGCGCTCTGCTGGATGGGGGTGGGGGTCTACAGCGAGATTGTGTCCCAGCCTCTTCTACAGAGTTTGACATGGACCTTCTCTTGCTTGTCAGACGTGTAGGAGATAGTTTTTGGATTTTTTTCAGAGGCAGTTGTTTCATATATAGCTGTAGGTTCGTGTGTTGGTGGGAGGAGGTTGAGTTCAGGATCCTCTTATGTCATCATCTCTAACTGCAACCCCTGGAGAAAAGCTCATAATAGGGTACATTAGCTTATTTTTTGCATCTGAATATTATTGATTACGGGAATGAGATGGGTTTCAGTGGAATTAAGCAGCCAAAGAAGATGAGAATACTAGATGTACAAAAGGATTATTAATCATAGCTTGTTTTCATTAATCTAAATCTACCAAGTCTATTGTATTCAGAAAGCAAGTAGAGAGGTGGTTGATGGGTGTCAGCTATTGGAAAATTTAATGCCCAAGTGCAAAGTGCATATGGATTTTCGTGCATAGTTGTGAAAGGCAAGGTCCAGTAAGATGTCTCTACTTAGGTTGTCCTCTCAAAATGAAGCGGAGGATCTGGAAACTCATTGCTTTAATTGCCCATGTTTGCTTACCCTTGGAACATTTTTATATGACTCAGGGGTACTTGCACCCCACATTCAAAGCCCTCTAATTTTTTGCCATGTTTTATGAACATTTTGAATTCCATCATGATCCAATAGTAAGCAAAAGCAGTGAGAATAATCGAGTGTGCTTATAAGCAGGGATGTGCATTTACCCTGGAAATAAAAGTAGAGATCAAGATAGAGCTAATTTTTTAAAAAGTGAGAAAATAAGAAAGTTCATGTCTGAATGCAGTGTAGGAATGATTCTGAAAGAAGAAAGGGCAGATTAAACAAATGTGAGAAGCACTGATTGGATTCTACAAGCAGTATTAGAAAAAGGGATGATGATAATCTATTTGGAAAAGAATCAGAGAGAGAATGGATGTGTGTATATGTATGACTGGGTCACTTTGTTGTGCAAGAGAAATTATCACAACCTTGTAAATTGACTATGCTTCAATAAAACTTAAAAAAAAAAAAAAGAGTCCAACTACAGTGGCTCGGGTTGCTGCAGAGGCACAGGTTGTAGTCCCAAAGGATCTGGCATTGCCTCAGCTGTGGTTTGGATTCAGTTCTTGGCCTTTGAACTGTATGCCCTGGGCATGGCCATTAAAAAAAAAAAAATCAAACTAAACCTATTTGTAAATTGGAGCTTTTCTGGAATAAATGCTGTTTTATCTCAGCTAAAAAAAAAAAAAAAGAAAAAGTAAATAAAAATGGGATGATGAAAATGTATTTACTGAATGAAAAGAAAAAAAGGGACACTAATCTTTTATAAACACATGGCTAGAGGATTCCTGTCAGTGTTTGGATGACCTATTTGTCAGTAGATTTCAGGCCTGGTAGCAGCAGCACAAAAAGTGTAGGGCTAGGCAGCCTGTGCAGGCATCTTCAGGCTCACAGGCCTCCCAGAAAAGGTTGCTGCAGTTCTCAATAGACTTTCAAAGTGGCTCTGAGCGGCCTCCCCCCTCTGCCCGGTGAGATCAAATCCATCTGTGTATCTTCAGTGCACATTACCATGTTCTAGGGTGGGGAACATAGTCTGTGGAGGGCATAAATCTTGGTGACTGCATCTTGGTGATGCCACTTAAGATGGGATTTTCTCAGAAGACTCAGAGAAAGCTTTGACAGTGAATACTGAATTCTTCCCCTGAATATGAAAGTGAAGGAAAAAAAAAAAAGATTAGAGTGCAATTCCAAGTGCAAATTCATGTCATGCTTAGAGAAAAATAGTTTATACGTTCCATTTACCGCTCTGGTATAGAAAACCGTAACCTTAGAAGTAGAATGTATAATCTCAGAGAATTCTTTTGGGCAGCCAGCAGCTAAAAATCTATTTTAACCTGGATTTTTAGATATTTTGCTCATCAAAAGGCTTTTAAGTTGATTCTCTTGGGTTTTATAGGTAAAGAATCACAGCACATGAAAATAATAATGATTTTGTTTCTGCTTCTTTTAAATGTATAATTTATTTATTAATTTTGGTTAGACTTCTAAAACAGTGCCTTCAGGCACACTTGTCAATGGAAATTCCTCTTGTCTTTTGGCATTAGGTATGATATTGACCATTGGTTGTTGAATTGAGAGCATTTTTTCTATTTAATTATTATATTTTCAAATTGTCAAGAATGAATGTTTAGTTATTTCCCAATGCTAGCTCAGCATCTATAGAAATGGTTTCTTTAACTCTCTTGGTTTACCAACGTGCTAAATTACATTAAAGATTTTTCTTTTATGTATTAAAGAACCAGCCTGTTGTTCTTGGATTGCTCCCTAACTGGTGGTAATATGTTTTTTCCTTTAATGTTTTACATTACATTAAAGGTTTGCATTTGCTAATAATTTATTTACAAATTTTATACTGAGCTTTATAAGTTAGATGTGTTTGTAGTTTCTTTTATCCACGCTGTCAGATTTCTGTGTGAGGATTATTTTAGATTGTAAAATTAATTACAGTGTGTTTCATTTTTTTCTATACTTTTCAACAACTTAACTAGCAAAGGAATTATCTATTACTTCAAAGAACAGAAACATTTTCTCATCAACTGTGCAGGCCATGCATTATTTTTTCTTTTTTTTGTCTTTTGTCTGTTGTTGTTGTTGTTGTTGTTGCTATTTCTTGGGCCGCTCCCTCGGGATATGGAGATTCCCAGGCTAGGGGTTGAATCGGAGCTGTAGCCACCGGCCTACGCCAGAGCCACAGCAACGCGGGATCCGAGCCACGTCTGCAACCTACACCACAGCTCACGGCAATGCCGGATCGTCAACCCACAGAGCAAGGGCAGGGACCGAACCCGCAACCTCATGGTTCCTAGTCGGATTCGTTAACCACTGCGCCACGACGGGAACTCCAACCATGCATTATTTTTTAAAGGAATTTCTTCGATAACTTTTTCCAGTTTATTCTATGGTTATCAATCTTTTACTTTTTTCTAAAAACAATTTTTTTTCCATTTTTTTGTCACTTTTTTCCTAATTTGATATGTTTTTTCCTCTCATCTCTGTTTTAAAATTATATTCTTAATTAGTTTAATCTATTCTTTTATTTTTATTTATTTATTTATTTATTTATTTATTATTATTATTTTTTTTTTGTCTTTTCTAGGGCTGGCACGTGCGGCTTATAGAGGTTCCCAGGCTAGGGGTCTAATTGGAGCCGTAGCCACCAGCCTACGCCAGAGCCACAGCAGCACGGGATCCTTAACCCACTGAACGAGGCCAGGGATTGAACCCTCAACCTCATGGTTCCTAGTTGGATTCATTAACCTCTGAGCCATGACAGGAACTCCCAATCTATGCTTTTAAAATAGCTAACTTCAACTTTATTTATGAACTAATTAACCTCTATTTTACCATTTCTTAGTTTATTACTTTTATTGACTATTTCTGCTGGCTTTCTTAAATTTTGTTCTGTTTTGCTCTAACCTGAATTAAGTACTTTGCCCATTATTTTATTTTTTTAGATTAATAGTAAAACATTTAAAGTTTTTTTCTTTGACTGTACCAACAGCAGAATTTTCCCAGTTTTTATATGTAGTATTCTTATTTTTGTTGTTTTCCAAATGGTCTGTAGTTGTCATTTTGGTTTCTCGTTCTATACAAGGGTTATTTAAAAGTAATTTTCCAGATAACACTTAAATTAAGAAAACTATAATCTGTCTGTTGGTGAGAAAATGTAGATTGTTATAATTCCTATTTTTGAATTAAATGAGTTAATTGTTTTTGTTTTGCTGCTGAATAGGATAGCTGGTGATGGGGAGGGTAAAAGGGGCAAATTTACTCTTTTTTTTCACAGAGTAGAATGGAGAAGGTAGAAGCATCTACCTTGTTCTTAAGTTGTAACTACTTGGATCCTTGAGTCTGGGAACATATGGGCAGAAATAACAAAGAACTTCCTACCTTCTTGTTTTGGGTAGTTTCTGTTTCATGATGTCAAGTTGGAATGTGTTGTGAGTAGAATCCCATGTAGGTTTATCATAAACTAATTTCTCTTGTTTTGTGATCACCTATCACTCTTATAAGGTTGAGCTGTGGTGTAGGTTGCAGATGTGGCTCGGATCCTGCGTTGCTGTGGCTCTGGTGTAGGCCGTTGGCTACAGCTCCGATTCGACCCCTAGCCTGGGAACCTCCAGATGCAGTGGGAGCGGCCCTAGAAAAGGAAAAAAAAAAAAAAATTCATTGTTTTTTTTAAAAATTGAACTTTGGTGTGATGTTAGTCCAGTATGTTAGGAATGACCATCCAAAGGACGACCTGAACCAACTTCTGTTTCTAATAACTTGGGCCTTCTCAAAATTATTATTTATCTTCTATTTTATTAATCTTGAAACATACAAAAAAAGCCAAAATAAGTAGATTGCTATCACCCTTAATCCAAACAACTTTAGATAACTGAACTATTAACATTTTGGTGAATAGGTTTCTGGTTTTTTTTCTGTCAATTTTTAATACAATTGAGCATATATAAGCTTCCTACTTCTTTAATCTCTTGAAGGATATTCACTTGAAGGAAAAATAGTCTAGGAAGGGTGGATCTAAATACGTACCCACTTTCAGCAGGACAGCAAATCCTGAATCACCATAGAGATCAGTGAACAAAAGGTGGTCAGGAGCAGTGAAAATGTGAAGGCATACAAACTATTGGTATGAAAATTCAGTAGTCAGATTAAAGATAGTTGGTATTTTCATAGATAATATTGCATAGCAGGTGAAGCCAGGGTTTATGCATCCTCTCTTATTGTTGATTACATGGTAAAGATTAATAAATTGTCTAATATTAAAAAGTTCTAATCTTCCTTGATAATTCATGTTAGTAAAGAAAAGCTTTTTTTTTTTTTTTTTTCTTTTCATTTTAGGGCTGCACCCATGGACTATGGAAGTCCCCAGACCAGGGGTCTAATCAGAGCTGCGGCTGCCAGGCCTACATCACAACCACAGTAGCGGCAGATCTGAGCCACGTCTGTGACCTGTGCTGCAGCTTGTGGCCACACTGCATCCTTATCCCACTGAGCAACGCCAGGGGTCAAACCCACATCCTCTTGGATACTAGTTGGGTTCTTAACCCACTGAGCCACAGCGGGAACTCCAAGGAAAGCTTTTTTGAAAGAAATGAATTTTGAACAATTTGAAGAAAGAATGACATAACTTGCTAAAAGAATAATCTACTTATATTTTGCATGGTTGAGAATCTTGGAAGAATATAGAGATAAGAGAAGAAACGGACAGTCAAGAGTAGGTATCGGAGTTCCCGTCATGGCGCAGTGGTTAACAAATCCGACTAGGAACCAGAAGGTTGAGGGTTCGATCCCTGCCCTTGCTCAGTGGGTTAACGATCTGGTGTTGCCGTGAGCTGTGGTGTAGGTTGCAGATGCGGCTCGGATCCCTTGTTGCTGTGGCTCTGGCGTAGGCTGGCGGCTACACCTCCGATTGGACCCCTAGCCTGGGAACCTCCATATGCTGCGAGAGCGGCCCAAGAAATGGTAAAAAGACAAAAAAAAAAAAAGTAGGTATCTTTTTACAAAGGCAAAAGGAATATTAGTATGGGGATGGCAGGCAGAAATAAAATTTGCTTGGACTAATTAGAAGACAAATATTTATGACATGGGACTCTTACGCTTATGGGGGAGAATGTGATGCAGTTTAGAAAAGATCAAAGCATTGTCATTCTTTTTAAAAAAATGTTCTTATGAAGTCTGTAGAATGATGTGGATTAATGCCTGATAGAAAAAGAAGTTAGTTATAGCCCACATTTTCAATATTATTAAACACCAATTTTACATCAGCGCTTTGGCCAAATGCCAGGAAAACACCTGTGAGAAAATCAATTAAATTTCCTATGGAGCCAGTAAGCAGTTGGTTTCTGAAGAAACATTTCAAAGATATTTTATATTCATGGACATTAGAATTTGCCTCTGTGGTTGGCAGAACACTTTAAATAGTAATGTGAAACCACTTGCATCTACTAATTGCTTACTTATTCAGTTGTCTTTTTTTGACCTGCGCAGTAGCAGGGAATAAAGAGAAGCCAGTAACGATGGCGTAATTGCAGACCTAGGAAGCTCAAATTCATATCCTAGCTGTGCCCCTAATTTACTGGTTCGCCTTGGTCAAATTACTTCATCTTTCTGTCAGCATCCATTTCCATAGAAATAAAACAGGAGATTTGAATTCTTGGCTTTTTATGTTCCCTTTTAATGTTGAAGTTCTAGAATTCTGTGACTCAAATTCCTGTCAGTGCTAAGTGTTATGTGATAATGATTTCAGCGTTTTATTTTATTTATTTATTTACTTGGTCTTTTTGTCTTTTTAGGGCCACACCTGAGGCATATGGAGGTTCCCAGGCTAGGGGTATAATCAGAACTGTAGCCACTGACCTGTCCCAGAGCCACAGCAACGTGGAATCCTAGCTGCGTCTGTGACCTACATACACCACAGCTGATGGCAATGCTGGATCCTTAACCCACTGAGCGAGGCCAGGGATTGAACCCGCAACCTCGTGGTTCCTAGTCAGATTCGTTTCCGCTGCACCAGGACAGAAACTCCTCTTGTATTATTTTTTAATTTTTAATTTTATTTATTTATTTTTTCTTTTTATTGCCACACCTGCGGCATATGGAAGTTCCCAGGCTAGGGGTCTAATCGGAGCTGTAGCTGCTGGCCTAAACCACAGCCACAGCAATGCCAAAGCCACGGCTTGCAGCGCTGCCAGATTCTTAACCCACTGAGTGAGGCCAGAGATTGAACCCACATCCTCATGGACACTATGTTGAGTTCTTAACCTGCTGAGCCGCAATGGGACTCCTTAGTCTTTTTTCAAGAGTCCAAACTCTCTCCCACTCTCTCTATATTTAATTATTTATGAAACATCTTTAAAATATTATTATAAAAATATTTATTACTTGGTATATAGTAGGTATTGTACATGTATTCTCTAATGCAAAGAGAAGGTGTAGTACGGTGGTTATGGAATGATGTCTGTAAATTGTCAGCTCTCCCCTCCACCACTTCTTGTAAGGCGGTTTTTAGTCAGGTGCTCCTGAAACTTAAACATGCATAGGAATCCTCTGTCAAACTTATTAAAAGGTAGATTTGGAAGCAGTCACCTGAGTGGGGCTTGAAATTTAGCATTTCTAACAATCTTCCAAACGATGCTGATGCTTCTGGTTCCTGGAGCACGTTTCTGTGCCTCAGTTTCCTCTTATACAAAGTAAGGATAAAAGTAGTATTTATATACCTCTTACAATTACTCTGGGGATTGAGTGAATTTATACTACCAAAGTACTTTAAGAGTGCCTGGTATATAATAGCACATAGTAAGTGTTGGCTATTATTATTATCAACCTTCAAATCAAACCTCAGGAGAGATGCTATTGTTTTCCATTTTCCTAGGGAGAAAATTGAGGGTAGAGAAGTTAAGTGACTTATTCAAGGTCACATCATTTGTCACAGAGTGCAGGGCCTTAATTCATTTATTTTATTCTTTTCGTCTTTTAGGGCTGCACCCATGGCATATAGAGGTTCCAAGGCTAGGGGTCCAATCAGAGCTGTAGCTACCTGCCTATGCCACAGCCACAGCAACGTGGGATCTGAGCCTCATCTGCGACCTACACCATAGCTCATAGCAATGCCAGATCCTTAACCCACTGAGCGAGTCTAGGGATTGAACCCCCTTCCTCATGGATGCTAATCAGGGTCGTTAACCCCTGAGCCACAATGGTGACTCCAGGGGTTTAACTTTGAATGGTAGTTTTTCATGATTTATGTGGGAAGCGGCTGAATAAATTCCTTTGTTTATTAATTTTTTTCGTAAGTGACTCCAAAAACCCAAGTTTTAAGCCACTAAGTCCCATTGTAGCGAAAAAATCACCACAGCTTTAACAGCTTTCTCTGTTGTCTATTTACTCTCAGGAATTTCTTCCTAAAGGCTGAAAAGCATGCTTCAAGCCCTCAGTGGACACAGAGATGATCTATTGTTTCCATCTTCTTGTATTGAAAGTTTCTGCTCCTCTTTAAATCATTTGCTTCTTCATTCTTTTTTAGCATGATGTCTTTATCTTTTTACTTACATTAGCTTTCTCATACTGGGGATGGAAATTCAGAAATGATTAGGTTTGTTACCTAGGTGAGAAGGGGGGTTTCAAAATATACCATAGGCTTCCTGTCAAGAGTGTGTGTGTTATGAAATGATTTCCCAGGGCTAGTGGCTAGGCTGTATGCTTGTGACCACTGGTACCTCTGTGGGAGGCCAGGTCAAGAGGAACTGTCTCGTGATTGATTTGTTAGTACAGCTTGGACCTTAGAATTTTTATTGAAGTGTATGCTTTGTACACTTATCATCTGGTAAATCATCTTTGAATTCAAAAGAGCTTAAAAGGAGTGTAGATGACAGTTAGTGAACTAAGATGCTAATGGCTATGTGAATCAACCTTGGCTCAGTGTTTTTGCTCCTTTATGGAAAAAGCAATGACCCAAGCCATTTTTAGAGGCACTAATGTTTTTTTTTTATGTACTAGAAGAAAAGTGAATTGATATTTCTCATTACTAAAAATATTAATTGTTTACCTTTTTAATTGAATTAGGCTTGAAAAGCAAATAGAAAATATTGCACTAAAATACAAAGTTGAAGAAAATACTTTATTTATTCTACCCTCAGAAGTGGCTTCCAGAGATAATTTGATAGGACTCATTATCTTTCTGCTCTGGTACACCAAAGCTATTGCTTCTTTCATCTGGAAAGTTAGTTTAATTAGTTTTCTTCTCCAGGTTTTCACCTGAGCAGTTACAATGTCAATATATGACAATCAGTATGTTATAGAAGTTTAGGGATTTATTATATTTGGAGAGGAAGAATCTGAAAATGCATCATGTCAGAGTTTATTTAAACTAGTTAACAGAAGAGAAATTTGATCTTCCAAAATAGTAGCACTGGGCAAACCATACCAGTAATATAAGGGGAAGTGAACAAATTAGAGAAGTGAGGACTCTTGCTATAAATCTCAGCATATTTACTACAGGTTTCGTTTCCCCATATGTTCTTTTTTTTTTTCTTTTTGCTCTTTTTATTTTTTATGTTTTTATGATTTTTATTTTTTTCTGTTATAGTTGATTTACAATGTTCTGTCAATTTCTACTGTATAGCAAAGTGACCCAGTCATATATGTATGTATGTGTGTGTGTATATGTGTATGCATGTGTATGTGTGTGTACTTTTCCTCACATTATCCTCCATCATGTTCCATCACAAGCGACTAGATATAGTTCCCTGTGCTATACTGCAGGATCTCAGTGCTTATCCATTCCAAAGGCAATAGTTTGCATCTATTAACCCCAAATTCCCAGTCCATCCCCCTCCTTCCCCCTCCCCCATGGCAACCACAAGTCTCTTCTCCATGTCCATGATTTTCTTTTCTATGGAAAGGTTCATTTGCGTCATATATTAGATTCCATATATAAGTGATATCATATGGTATTTGTCTTTCTCTTTCTTACTTCACTCAGGATGAGAGTCTCTAGTTCCATCTCATGTTGCTGTAAATGGCATGATTTTATTCTTTTTTATGGCTGAGTAGTATTCCAGTGTGTGTGTGTGTGTGTGTGTGTGTGTGTGTGTGTGTGTGTGTGTGTGTGTGTGTGTATGACATCTTCTTAATCCATTCATCTGTCAATGGACATTTGGGTTGTTTCCATATCTTGGCTATTGTGAACAGTGCTGCAGTGAACATATGGGTTCATGTGTCTTTTTTAAGGAAAGTTTTGTTTGGATATATGCCCAAGAGTGGGATTGCTGGGTCATATGATGGTTCTATATTTAGTTTTCTGAAATTGTCACTGTATGCAGATAACATGATACTATATATAGAAAACCCTAAGGACTGCATACAGAAACTACTGAAACTGATCAATGAATTCAGCAACGTAGCAGGATGCAAGATTAACATTCAGAAATTGGTTGCATTTCTGTATACTAACAATGAAATTTTAGAAAAGAATACAAAAATACAATACCTTTTAAAATCATACCTGAAAAAATTAAATACCTAGGCATAAATCTAACCAAGGAGGTGAAAGACTTATATGATGAGAACTATAAACCATTAATCAAAGAAATTAAAGAGGATTAAAAAAATAGAAAGATATTCCATGATCTTGGGTTGGAAGAATTAATATTGTAACAATGGCCCTGCTACCCAAAGCAATCTACAGAGTTTATGCAATCTCTATCAAATTACCCATGACATTTTTCACAGAACTAGAGCAAATAATCCAAAAATTTATATGGAACCACAAAAGACCTAGAATTGCCAAAGCTATCCTGAGGAACAAAAACCAAGCAGAAGGCATAACTCTCTCAGACTTCAGGCAATATTACAAAGCTACAGTCATCAAGATAGTGTGGTACTGGTACCAAAATAGAGATACAGGCCAATGGAACAGAATAGTGTACCCAGAAATAAACCCAGACACCTATGGTCAATTATTCTTTGACAAAGGAGGCAATAATATAAAATGGGAAAAAGACAGTCTTTTCAGCAAGTGGTGCTGGGAAAGCTGGACACCTGCATGTGACTCAGTGAAGCTGGAACACACCCTCACACCATGCACAAAAATAAACTCAAAATGGCTTAGAGACTTACATGTAAGACAAGATACCCTCAAACTCCTAGAAGAGAACATAGGCAAAACATTCTCTAACATCAACCATACAAATGTTTTCTTAGGTCAGTCTCCCAGGGCAACAGAAATAAAAGCAAAAATAAACCAATGGGACCCAATCAAACAGACATACTTTGCATAGCAAAGGAAACCATAAAAAAACCAAAAAGACAACCTACAGAATGGGAGAAAATAGTTTCAAACAATGCAACTGACAAGGGCTTAATCTCTAAAATATACAAGCAACTAATATAACTCAACAGCAAAAAAAAACCAACACCCAGTTGTAAAATGGACAAAAGACTTGAATAGACATTTCTCAAAAAAGATATGCAGATATCCAACAAGCACATGAAAAAATGCCCAACATTACTGATTATTAGAGAAATGCAAATCAAAACTGCTGTGAGATACCACCTCACACCTGTTAGAATGACCATCATTAATAAGTCCACAAATAATAAATGCTGGAGAGGATGTGGAGAAAAGGTACTTTCCTTCACTGCTGGTAGGGATGTGAATTGGTACAGTCCCCATATATTCTTAAAAAGACATGTTAAGAATGCATGCTATTGGTTGTATCTTTGGACTATAAAGAGTAGTTTTTCATAATTTCTACTTCTGATATAATACAGTTGCTCACACTTGCTCATTTATCCATCCATCCATTCCACATGGATGTATTGCGATTGTACCATGACCCAGCCTTGCTAATGGATTGAATGGGGGAGTCTGAGAAAGGGAAAAATCAAAGACTGCCTTTAGGATTTTGATTGGATAAGTAAGGTAGTAATGGTGGAGATGCTCATTTATTCAGAGATTGATGGAGAATATATTTCAGAGGCTGTTGAGTAGGAAATATGTGTTGGGTTTTGAGGATATTAAGAGGTGTCCTGTAGGTGATTGGATGTGCACATTTAGTTTTTGAGTGGTCAGGGATGGTGATTCAGGAGTCATCCTCATATAGACAGAATATGAAGCTCTTGGACTAGATTAGAGCACCTAGGGAGTAGGTGTAATCTTAGATAAGAAGAAGTTCTAGGAGTTCCCGTCGTGGCGCAGTGGTTAACGAATCCGACTAGGAACCATGAGGTTGAGGGTTCGGTCCCTGCCCTTGCTCAGTGGGTTAACGATCTGGTGTTGCCGTGAGCTGAGGTGTAGGTTGCAGATGCGGCTTGGATCCCACGTTGCTGTGGCTCTGGTGTAGGCCGGTGGCTACAGCTCTGATTCGACCCCTAGCCTGGGAACCTCCATGTGCCGCGGGAGCGGCCCAAGAAATAGCAACAATAACGACAACAAAAAAGACAAAAGCCAAAAAAAAAAAAAGAAGAAGTTCTAGGAATTCCTGTCGTGGCTCAGTGGTTAACAAACCCGACTAGCAACCATGAGGACTTGGGTTTGATCCCTGGTCTTGCTCAGTGGGTTAAGGATCCGGCATTGCTGTGAGCTGAGGTGTAGGCCACAGACATGGCTTGGATTCTTTGTTGCTGTGGCTGTGGCGTAGGCTGGCGGCTACAGCTCCAATTTGACCCCTAGCCTGGGAACCTCCATATGCCACAGGTGTGGCCCTAAAAAGACAAAAGACAAAATTTAAAAAAAAAAAAAAAAAAAAGGAAGAAGGTTTAGACCTGAGGTTTTATACTCCACCATATTGTGATTAAGAACAGAAGGATGCTTCTGTGAAGTGATTAGAAAAGGGAAAGACTGTGAAACAGGAAGTAAAGTTATAAAATGTGTTGTGCTGGAAGCAAAGAAAAGAAAGTGTTTCAAGGACATGATTAGCTGTGCTTGATGCTGCTGAGAGTTAAAAATGGGGGCCAAGCATTGATAATTGGGTTTGACGATGTGAGTGAACTTAGTGCAGTTGCTGAATTAACATTCTGATTAGAAGGATTGAGAACCTGAAGACAGCTATCGCGGGCATCACTTTTGAGGAGTTTTTCTATAAATGAGAATAGAAAAATAGGCCAGATGCTAGGGAGAGTTTGTGTGGTCAAGGAGTGTGTTTTTAAGATGGGAGATATTACAGCATAGTTGTATGGTGAAGAGAAAACTGGTGTTGAAATTAGGGGAGAGAATATTGTAGAAGCAAAGTCTTTGAGTAGGGGCAAGGAGATGGAATCGGGAAAATTAAAAGAAGTTAGCTTTAGAATAGGTCATCCATGTGATAGGAGGGAAGGGAGAGGGAATGGGTACTCATGTGGATAGGCTGATAAACCTGGTGTAGGAAAGATATGGAAATTATTTCCTAAATAATTCTATTTAATTAAGAAATAAGAGGCAAGAATTTCAGCTAGTATGGAGATTTGGAGAGAGAAGCAAGACATGAAAAGAGGTGTATGTGGACTACGAAAGTCAGAGGAAGGTAGAAGATTGCTGGGCAGTATTTTTGAGATTCGAGGTCATACTTGAAAGACCAGTCAGCATTGTTCTGTATTTTTCTGTAGCCACAGTCAGCTGCTCAGTTGCAGATGTGCAGTAGGTATGGAGTTAGGTTTTAGCAGATTTAAGCTTTGTCAGGTAAATAAAAGGAAGCAAACTAGATGAGGAAGTGTGCAGGGAGTGATTAAAATGATGGATCTTGTATCTAAATTTGGTAAGAAGTGAAGAAGGGACTTGAGAAGGATAGGTGGTAGGACCAATGAGTTGGGTGCCTCAATAGGGCCAAGGGAGTTTTGCAGTTTAAGTATGGAAGAAAAAGTGAGCTGGAAAGATAGAAGTTAGATGTTAGAGAATGGTATGCTAGAAATTGAGATTATGGACCTCAGTTAGTAATGACAAAATCTAGGGTATAAACACTGAAGTGTGTACCTGAGGTAGGGTTGAAGGCAAGATAAATTGTAGTGAATAGGTCTAGAAACTGACACGTCGTGGTATTCCATAGTATTCAGTGGGTCAGTTATTTGAATATTATAATCACCAATAAATAGCAGGAGATGTGATGGACAGGAAGACGCAATTCAGGGGTTCAACTTTTTAAGGAATGAGAAGTTATGACTGGGAGGGTTGTAGGTAATTGATAGAGGGGGATGGCAGCTGCTAAATATATTTTCACGGGCAATTTTAAGGGAGATTCGGCAATATAGTTATATATTTTACTCTGGCATATACAGCTTCTCAGGCAAAAACCTACAGTGGGAAGGTTGATGGGTTTTATCAGAGTTGGAAATTTTGCCATTTAGTTGTGTTAAAATGAAAAAAGGGAGAGAATGAAATTGTTTCCAGAATTCTGTTGTGGCTCAGTGGTTAATGAACCTGTCTAGTATCCATGAGGACATGGGTTCGATCATGGCCTCACTCAGTGGGTTAAGGTTCCGGTGTTGCCGTGAGCTGTTGTGTAGGTCGACGAGGTGGCTTGGGTCCCATGTTGCTGTGGCTGTGGTGTATTGGAACTCAAACTGCACAGGAAGAGAAGGGAAGTCATGAGAAGAGTGATCTAGGGGGAAAGTAGGATGACAGTGGGTTGGAACACTCAGTAGATGGACGTAAAGAATTCCTGGAGAGGGTGTACCTAGTAAATGAGCTGAATGTTTAGAACATGGTGTTCAGAGAGTGGGAAGCTTGAGACTGAGACTTTGAAGATGGTACAGTTAATGGTGATGACAAGATGGAATGGGTGACTAGTCTTGGAGGAAACAATCTTTGGACTTGAAGTGGTGGAGGAACCTAAGACACCACAGTGTTGATGTCATTATTATTATTATTATTATTATTGACAGGAGTAGGGGTAGAAAGGAACTTGTGTAACAGGTGATAGAAGTAATCAGTAAGTGATAAGCAGTGACTAGGATTTTGTAGATGACAGTAACAAGTAGGGTGTTAGGCTTGAATTTGTAAAGATCTGAGCTTTTGAGCACAGAGAGAGAAGAGGTGCTTAGAGGGAGCATTGGTTGCAAGATAGATAGTGTTTCACTTCCTGACTTTAAGGTGTGGAGGGATACAAGAAGAATAAACCCTTTCTTCAAGAGGGCTGTAGAGGAGACTGTATCACCACCACACAGCCAGAAGGAAATGTTTTGAGCATTGAATGAGCTGACTGGAGCTGAATAACAAAGTACCACAAACTAAGTGACCTAGAATAACAGAAATTTATTGTCTCTTAATTTTTAAGGCCAGAAGTCTGAAATCAAGAAGTTGGCAGGGCCATCTTCCTGCTGAAGCCATCAGGGAGAAATCTGTACCAGCCTTCTCACCTACGGCTGGTAGCTCCTTGCTGGTGGGAGCATAAATTGAACATGATGTTCTCCCCAAATGTGTGCCTGTTTCCAAATTTCTCCTTTTTATGAGGACACTGGTCATATTAGATTAGAAGGCCACCCTACTCTAGTGTGACCTCATTCTCACCTAACTAGGTTTTTTTTTTTTTTTTTTCCGGTCTTTTTAGGGCTACACCCATGGCATATGGAGGTTCCTAGGCTAGGGGTAGAATCGGAACTGTAGCTGCTGGCCTACACCACAGCCACAGCAACACCAGATCTGAGCTGCATCTGTGACCTACACTACAGCTCATGGCAATGCTGGATCCTTAACCCACTAAGCAAAGCCAGGGATCAAACCTGCATCCTTGTGGCTGCTAGTCAGATTTGTTTCCACTAAGTCATGGTGGGAACTCCTCACTTAACTAGTTGTATCTTCAATGATCTTATTTTTTACATTTTGTTTCTTCCAGTTTTATTGAGACATAATTGACATATGGCCCTATATAAGGTTTTTTTTTTTTTGTCTTTTTAGGCCTGCACCTATGACATGTGGAAGTTCCCAGGATAGGGGTCAAATCAGAGCTACAGCTGCTGGCCTACACCACAGCCACAGCAACACGGGATCCCAGCTACATCCGTTACCTACACCACAGCTCATGGCAACGCTGGATCCTTACCCCACTGAGTGATGCCAGGGATCGAACTCACCTCCTTATGGATACTAGTCGGGTTTGTTAACCGCTGAGCCACGATAGGAACTCCAGCACTGTATAAGTTTAAGGTGTATAGTGCAACACTTTGCCTTACATACATCACGAAATGATTACCACAATAAGTTTAATGAACATCCATCATCTCATGTAGATAAAAGATTAAATAAATAGAAAACAATTTTTTTCCTTGTGGTGATAACTCTTAGGATTTGTTCTTTCACATATAACATATGGCAGAATTAATTATATTCTACATTACATTCCTAGTACTTATATATCTTATAACTGGAAGTTTGTACCTTTTGACTACCTTCATCCAATTATCTTCCCCCCAACCCCCACCTCTGGTAACTATAAATCAGACCTCTTTTTCTATGAGTTTGTTTGTTTTTGAAATATAATTGACCTGCAACACTATGTTAGCTCCTGGTGCATGACATAGTGACTCAGTATTTCTGTACATTTCAAAATGATTGCTGTGATAATTCTAGTTAACATCTGTCACCATACAAAGTATTACATACTTATTGGTTATATCCCTTACACTGTACATTTCATAACCATGACTCATTTGTTTTGTAACTTAAAGTTTGTACCTGTTAATCTCTCTCATCTGTTTATTTCAGTTTTCACCCCACCCGCAGCAACCACCTGTTTTTCCATGTCTGTGACTCTGTCTCTGTTTTATTATGTTTGTTCATTTTTTTCTAGATTCCACATATAAGTGAAATTATATGGTATTTGTCTCTGTCTGACTTATTTCACTTAGGATAATACTCTCTAGGTTCATCCATGTTGTTGCAAATGTCAAGATTTCATTCTTTTTTGTTGTTGTTGTTGTTGTTGTTGTTGTTGTTGTTGTTGTTGTTGCTATTTCTTGGGCCGCTCCCGTGGCATATAGAGGTTCCCAGGCTAGGGGTCGAATCGGAGCTGCGGCCACTGGCCTACGCCAGAGCCGCAGCAACGCGGGATCCGAGCTGCGTCTGCAACCTACACCACAACTCAGGGCAACGCCGGATCGTCAACCCACTGAGCAAGGGCAGGGACCGAACCTGCAACCTCATGGTTCCTAGTCGGATTCGTTAACCACCGCGCCATGACGGGAACTCCTCATTCTTTTTTTTAAGATTTCATTTTTTTCATGGTTGAGTAATATTTCATTGTGTATACTATATATTCCATTGAATTCCATTGTATATATGTATCTTCTTTATCCACTCATCTATGGGTGGGCACTTAAGCTGCTTCCGTATCTTGCTATTGTGAATAACGCTGCAGTGAACATAGGGGTCCAAATATCTTTTCAAATTGGAGTTTTTGTTTTCCTTGGAAGAACATCCAGAAGTGGAATTTCTGGATCATTTAATGGTTTTATTTATTTATTTATTTTTGGAGGAACCACCTACTTTTTTCCATAGGGGCTGTACCAATTTCCATTTCCACCAACAGTGTAGGAGGGTTCCCTTTTCTTTACATCCTCACTAATACTTGTTATTTGTTGTCTTTTTCTTTTTTTTTTTATGGCTGCATCCATGGCATATAATAGTTCCTGGGCTAGGGATTGAATCTGAGTTGGAGCTGCAATGTACACCACAGCTGTGGCAGTGCTGGATCCTTTAACCCACTGTGCTGGGCTGAGGATTGAACCAGAACTCTGCAGTGACCTGAGCCACCATAGTCAGATTTTTAACCCACTGCATCACAGTGGGAACTCCTGATTGTTGTCCTTTTGATAATAGCCATTCTTAAAGATCTGAGTGATATCTCATTGTGGTTTTAATTTACATTTCCTTCATGATTAGTTATATACAGAATCTTTCATGAGCCTGTTAGCTATCTGTATATCTTCTTTGGAAAAATGTCTATTCAGGTCCTTTGCCCATTTTTTAAACTGTTATGTTTCTTTTGTTTTAAGTTGTATGAATTCTTTTTGTATTTTGCTTATTAACCCCTTGTTAGATATATTATTTGCAAATATCTTCTACCATTAAGTAGGCAGGCTTTTCATTTGTTGATAGTTTCCTTTGCTGTGTAAAAGATTTTAAGTTTAATTAGATCCCATTTGTTTATTTTTGCTTTTGTTTCCCATGCCTAAGGAGAAATATCCTCCCAAATATTGCCAAGACCAATGTCAAAGAGACTATTGCCTGTGTATTATTCTTCTTGGAGTTTTATGGTTTCAAGTCTTACACTAAGTCTTTAATCCATTTGGAATTCATTTTTGTTGGTGGTTTGAGAAAGTAGTTCAGTTTGATTCTTTTGTCTGTAGCTATCTGGTATTCTCAACATCATTAATTGAAGCGACTGTTCTTTCCCTAGTGTATACTCTTGCCTCCTTTGTCATCAATTAACTGACTGTATAAGTGTGAGTTTATTTCTGGGCTGTCTGTTCTGTTCCATTGACTTATCAGTCTATTTTTGTGCTCATAGCATCCTGTTTTGATGACTACAGCTTTGTAGTATGGTTTGAAATCAGGGCGCATGGTAGTTTCAGCTTTGTTCTTCTTTCTCAAGATGTTTTTGGCTATTTGGGGTCTTTTGAGTTTCCATACACATTTTAGAATTATTTGTTGTAGTTCTATGAAAAATGCCATTGAAATTATGTTAGGGATTGCACTGAATCTGTAGATTGCCTTGGATAATATGGTCATTTTAACAATATGAATTCTTCTAATCTGTGAGCACAATGTATATTTCCATTTGTTTATGCCGTCTTCAGTTTCTTTCATCAATGAGCAACAAACCTTGTTTTTAAATAAGATCATACTTTGGAATACTGAGGATTAGGACTTCAGCATAGGAATTGGGTGAGGGAGGCACAGTTCAATCCATAACAAGAGTGTTCACTAATGACAGATAAGGGGAAGGGTTTTGGAGGTAGAGAATGGTTGGGAAAGTGGATCAGGGTAGTTGACATTCAGAATGCTTAAGATGATGGATTACATGGGGCCTCATGTTTCTGGTTAACAGGTAATAAGTATATAGGTATTATGGCATCAGACCTGACGGCAAAGTATGGAACCATTGGATAGGGGTTCTCTCCTGCAGCTCTCAGTAGGGTGGTGGCCAAGGGAGGAGTGAAATAGCCCTCAGCATGCTGGTGTCAGGGACAAGAGAAACTCTGAGATCTTCTTTCCCTAGTTCTGAGGTGATGTGGTAGACTTGGGGAGGGCCTGTCTCCCTCAGATTATGGGGCTGGAAATACTTCTCCTTAGCAGGGGTTGTGTTGTGGTGGATAAGACAGGAGATGGAGAGAAGTGTCTTTGTCATCTGACGGCATGGTGATGTGAAACTTATTACTCAGATGACTTTTTGAAGCTACAGTATTTTGTCAGCTATGGAATCCAGTATTATAAATAAACGTTCTTAACATGTTTCAGCAATAGTGGAACTCAAATTTCAAAGGGGCAGGTTTATACTTAAAGGGAGAAAGTTTACTGGCTATGAGAATGTAGGATTTTTTTTTTAATGTGTTCTTTATGATATGAGGTTTCAGTGTTTATCAAGACATGGCGAGACCAGAGTTCCCATTGTGGCTCAGTGATAACGAGCCTGACTAGTATCCATGAGGATGCGGGTTCCATCCCTGGCATCGCTCAGTGGGTTAAGGATCCAGTGTTGCTGTGAGCTGAGGTGTAGGTTGCAGACATGGCTTGGATCTAGTGCTGCTGTGGCTGTGGTGTGGGCCAGTAGTTGCAGCTCCAATTAGCCCCCTAGCCTGGGAAGCTTCATAAGCTGCAGGTGGGGTCCTAAAGAAAAAAAGCAAAAAAAGCAAAAAAAAAAAAAGAGATGGTGGAACCTCTATCAGAATGGTCTTCTTCACAGATTTGTTAAATAGAAGAAGTTTGGTTTGGGTGTCCATCTACTGTTCCTTCTATATTCTTAGTCCATCTGCTTGCACTTTTCCTTCCACTCTACAGGGACTCTTTACTTGCCTGATTGACTCTTCTTGATTCTCCGTTCTCTTCATGAGCTGCCTCAGTGACAATTTAGAGAAATATTTTTATGGAAGTAATTGATATTTAAAAACAGAAAAGAGAACAAAAGCTCAAGGTTTTAAACTGTCACCTATGATGTTAGAGGCCTTCACATTGTTACTTCCTCATTTCAGTTACTCTTGAGCAGAAGGAAATGGATGGTATCTGTTTTATAGATGGTGTTTATCTTTTATAACTGAGCCACGAAGAGATTAAGTAACCTTCTTCTTGTTAGAGGAACACATTTTTGACTCATACTGAGTCTGATGGACTTTAAAGTCCCCATGGCATTATTTATTTCTGAGGGTAATGCACATTTGGCCGCCTTCAAGTGTACTTGCAATGAAAGAAGATGCCACCTATGATGAAGGCAGCTCTCTGATGTGAAGGGCTGAGGTCTGGCATCGTAGCTGGTTTTATCATTTAGTAGCCATGTGATTCCCTATCCTCAAGCTGTAAAACAGGGCTAAAATATCTACCCTTAGGGTTATCATGATGATGAATAAATAAAATGAGAAAGAACTGAAGAAATCAATGCCTGGCATATTGTGTATTTTAATAATGATTATTTATTTCCCTTTGCCTTTAGTTATTTGGATTTAGAACCAGAATGCCTATTATACCAGAGGAAAAATATTCATAACAATTGGTGATGATGGACCAGGGGATAGGTGGGGTGGTTGAGAACTTTGTAAGTATATGTCAACTTACAGAAAGGTGAAAAGCCCAGATCTAAAATTTGGCTTTAGTTTATGAGTTAGAGTGCATTATTACTACTATTCCATGGGGGTGTGTGTGGGGGGGAATCTCTATTAAAAAGGTTTACTGATTCTGACCCCTCCCAAATTACTGCAGTCTTTCCTTTAACAGATCCGAATTAATCAAGCATTACTATGTTCAGCTCTTCAAATGCCGCTGAGCTATTATTAAGGGTAATTCAGGAACATCAGCAATTTCCTCTCAACCATAAGAGCCAAAGGAATTCCATTGGAATGTGAGCTTGAGTGTAAGATGGATATGGGAGGATGAGTCTCAGTAGATTTCAGCCCCGTGTAATTGAGTCATTCTGCTTTGAGGCCTGTACTGGAACCTCCTGAATAATTCAGACTTGAGGTCGTTCCTGTGGCAGCAGTCTCAAACTTTCCTGTACTGATCAATCTCTAGGGAACCTGGAGAAAAAAGCTCTTCCCTCAGCGATTCTAAACTGCTGACATTAGCTGAGACCCTGGCCTCTGCATTTCTGGAAGGCTCTCATGGTGGTTCTGAGGTAGAGCACCAAGAGGTAACATTTTGAGAAATAGTAACCAGTTGATACAGGCTTATTATTTGCAGAATGGAGTCACTGTAAGCCAGTTGCTTCCAGTTGTCCTTTGTTCTTAATTTGCTGTCCTTGGGAAATTTCTTGGGAAATTTAACTATAAAATATTAGCACTTCAGGAGTTTCCTGGTGGCTCGGGGCTTAAGGATCAGGCATTGTCACTGTTGTGGCTTCGGGTACAACTGTGGTGCGGATTTGATCCCTGGCTCTGGAGCTTCCTTGTGCTGTAGGTACAGCCAAAACAAACAAACAAACAAACCAACAAACAAACCTATTAGGACTTCAAGGAAAGAGTCAGCGTAAGTTTTTTCTCATATTGTCCTCTAGTAGAAGATGTTGGCAATATTTTTTCTCCTTTTTTCTCTAGCTTCTTGAATCATGGCTATCCATTTTCTTTGTAATAGAATGCCCAGTAAAGGAAGGTAAGTGCATCAGTCCTCTGGCTGCATTTTCTAAAAAATTCAATAATGCTGATCTCTTTAATTTCAGATCTCTTAGGGGCATAGAATCAAGAATCAGATTTATAAGATTTATAAACATTTGTCAAATGACACTTAGTCTGTTCCTTGCCTTTGGCAGGATCACATCTAAGTCAATTGCAGTTGAATTACCAAGGGGACCAGGAGTATGTGCCCCTACATTTTGAGGGCACCCCACCTGTGCCCATGTTCCCTCATCTCTGCATCCTAGGTGACAAAGGTCACTTCTCTGTGCATTGGCTATTTATTGTAGAGGATGGAGGTGAGAAGAGGCATCAGGTCTTCCAGCTAACATCTAGAGACTTTGACGTGGTTGGCAGACATGGTTATCTTGAACAATGACAGGATCACTGGGAGGAAGAAACTTTACTCTTGTGCTTTGTGTAGAAAACTGAGACCCAATGTGTGGATTAGAAGCTGCAACAGGAATGTTCTCTTCTAGGGAAATGCTGTTGTACTGTTGCAGGGATGGTCTGTGACCATGCTCCCTCCCTCAACTCTACAAAACCAAACTAGTAGGAGTAATAAGGGTTCAAATAGCAAGGGCTAAAGGTATTCAAGTAACACCTTTGGGTTTCATATTAGCAAAGAATTCTTGTGAATTACCTTGTTTAACCTAAAATTTTCCATATTACCTTCTTAGAGAGCTGTTAGTAAGAACAGTAGGCAAAGCAGGCCAGGAGTGGGAATAAAAACAAATGCCAGTTGTAACCTGAATCAACAACTTGTACACCATTGGAATGAGAACAGTTTTATGTTAGGATGGACTTGTCTTTCACTCTCCCCCAACCATGCCTGGGCACCCACTGGTATGGTGCCCTGTGCACAGCAGCTGCTCAATAAGTGCTAATGACCTGATCAGTTCAATTCAGTGTACCAGTGAAATAAAAGTCGTTTGACTTGGATTCTTTCAGTTCTGAGATAAGAGTCATGGGATTTTTTTCAATGTCTCTCTAAGGGTTGGAGAGGGTTTAGACTGAAGATGATGTAAGGTCCATCATTTCCTTGGGGAGTAGAATGAGATCCCAGGCTGTGGCTGAGTGGCTTGTAATACCTCACAGAAATAACCTGTATCATAGGGGATGGAGAACTTCCTCCATTAGTTCTGTCCAGGCGCTGGGGCAGTTTCTTTGGAGACATAGGAATGAGTGGGTCTTGGGACTTTTGGTTGATATGGGAATTGCATTTGCTTCTAGATGAATGGGTTTGCCTGGAATTTTTTTAAGTGGAACTAATACCACAGCACAATGTCCCACTGGGTGACTGGACTTAGAGTGTGGCCAAACTGGTATTTAGGATTAGTCAGTCAGTCTCACTCTGTGTCCACCCAGGGCTGACAGCCCCCAAGGACTTGAGAAAATGTTGCACTGACGGAAAGTAAAATCACCCCTAGGGTTTCTTTAGGGTCCTGTTTGTGTCTTACAGTAAATATTTATTATTTTGGTGAAAAGAATTTTCTTGTTTGTAATATTCCATCTTCTGGGAAGAAAATATTGAGATAAGAGGGCATTTGTCATTCTAGAGTTTATTGGCTTGTACTGTTTATTTATTCTTGAAAGTAAAACAATCCCCACATCAGGACATGGTAACACTACAGAGCCCAAACTACAGATGGATGATGGAGAAAACCTGAGGTGACAAAGGCTCAGGCTGTTTTAGTGGCATCATTTTTCAGAAAATGATCTGCCTTTGTGTTGGTGGCACTGATACTCTGCTCTCTCCCTGATCTAGTTCATGGCTACCTCTGCCAGGCTATGAAACTCTTGGAAGTTTGTCTCAGTGTCAAGATATAGTTTCTCCATTGGCAAAACGAGAGATTGGAGATGTGACTCTAGATATGTTTTTTATCTTTAATGGCTATAATTATTATCTTTTAAAAATTTGAGGCTTTTTGGCATATTCAAAAATCCCATTAAACTCAGAATTCTGACTGATACAAACTAGAATTTGCCATTATTCTCAGTACTGTGGGTGAGCAGATGAGAAGAATGTTGAGTGCTGGGATGGGCACTTCTTTCCTGCAGGTATGGAAGGGGCAGTGATCTTAGCCGGCAGGGCTGGCTCTCACCACTCACCACTAGGAACTCCTAGGAGGAAGAGCCCAGGATAGCAGGGTTCCGCTCTTGGATGGGTGTGGACAGAGTCAAGATTGCACCCCATTTGTGCTTTACCACTGGACTCCCCATGCCCTTCTACTGCACCCCATCTTCCGTCTCACCCCTTTGCTTCTCTCTTTCTCTTGCTTCTAAGTTTTTGTGTCTCTGATTGCCTTTTCTTCTGACTCCATTTTATCCCTCTCCCCTGTGTTTTCCTCTTTTTGTTTGCCCTTTATTCATACAGCCCTTATTTTACTTTTTTAGCTTATTATTATTTTTTAATTGAAGCAGAGTTGATTTACAGCATTATTAAAGTGTACAACATATTGATTCAATATTTTTAAAGATTGTACTCCATCCAAAGTCGTTATAAAATAGTGGCTACCTTTCTCTATGTTGTACCATATATCTTTATATCTTATTTGTTTAATACATAGTAATTTGTATGTCTTTATCCTATACTTCTATTTTGCCCCTCTCCCCAATGGGAACCACTCGTTTGTTCTCTATATCTGTGAGTTTGTTTCTGTTTTCTTATATTCATTTATTCATTTTATTTTTTAGATTCCACATGTAAGTGATAATATGGAGTCTTTGTTCTTTCTTTCTTTTTTTTTTTTTTTTTAGGGTGGCACCCGCACCAGGCTAGGGGTGGAATCAGAGCTGCAGCTGCTGGCATATACCACAGCTATAGCAATGTGGGATCCAAGCTGCATCTGTAATCTCTACCACAGCTCATGGCAATGCCACATCCTTAACCCGCTGAGTGAGTCCAGGGATCGAACCTGCATCCTCATGGATACTAGTCGGGTTCATTATCACTGAGCCACGATGGGAACTCCCTGAAGTCTTTGTCTTTTACTGACTTATTTCATTAAACTTAATACTCTCTATGTCCATCCAGATGCTGCAAATGGCAGAATTTCACTCTTTTTGTGGCTAATACTCCATTGTGTGCACATGCGTGCGCATGCACACGTGCACATACACATACGCACACCCCCCACATGTATTTTTACCCATCTGTCTGTTGATGGATGCTTAGCAACTGTATCCATATTTTGGCAATTGTATGCAATACTGCTATGAACACTGGGGTGTATATATCTTTTCAAATTAGTGTTTTTGTTTCCTTCAGATACATACCCAGGAGTGGAATTACTGTATCATATGGTAGTTCTATTTTAAGTTTTTGATGGCCCCTCATCTAGTTTTTCACAGTGGCTGAACCAGTTTACATTCCCACCAACAGTGTAGGAGGGCTCTTTGTTCTCTCCCTCCTCACCAACATTTGTTATATGTGTTCTTTTTGAAAATAGCCATTCTGACAGGTGTAATAGCACATTGTGATTTTGATTTGCATTTCTCTGATGATTAGTGATGTTGAGCATCTTTTCATTTACCTGTTAGCTATCTGTATGTCTTTTTTTTGGAAAAAATATCTATTTAGGTCTTTTCCCCTGAATCAGGTTGGGTTTTTTTTGATATTAAGTTGCATGAGGTGTTTATATACATTCTGGATATTAATCCCTTGTTGGTCATATCATTTGCAAATATTTTCTCTCATTCAGTAAGTTATCTCTTTGTTTTGCTGATGGATTTATTTGTTGTGTAAAAGCTTTTAAGGTGTGTTTTTTTGTTGTTGTTTTTATTTTTTATTTATTTAAATTTTTAAGGCCATACCTGCAGCCTATGGAAGTTCCCAGGCTAATGGTTGAATTGAAGCTGCAGCTGCTGGCCTACCCAACAGCCACTGCAATGCTGGATCCAAGCTATATCTGCAACCTACACCACAGCTTGCAGCAATGCCAGATCCTTAACCCACTGAGCGAGGCCAGGGATTGAACCTGCATCCTCCTGGACACTGTATTGGGTTCTTAACCTGCTGAGCCACAATGGGAACTCCCCAAAGCTTTTAAGTTTAATTGGGTCCCAGTTGTTTATTTGTACTATTTCTTTTGCCTTGGGCGACAGATCCCCCAAAATATTACTGTGATTTATGTCAAAGAATGTTCTGCCTATGTTCTCTTCTAGGAGTTTTATGGTTTCAGGTCTCATATCTAGGTCTTAATCATTTTGGGTTAAGTTTTGTATATGGTATGAGGGAATGTTCTAATTTCATTCTTTGACATGTAGCTGTCCCCTTTTCCCGGCACCACATATTGAAGAGACTGTCTTTTCTCCATTGTATCTACTTGCCTCCTTTGTCATAGGTTAATTAACTATAAGTGTATGGGTTTATTTTGGGGTTTCCATACTCTATTCTCAATGCACAGAATTTTCCTTTAAAAAAACAAACAAACAAAATCAAGGTGGAGTTAAATTGATTTTCATGTATATGGCCCCTTGTTTACATTTTTTCCTGAATGAAGGCGATTTGCAAAGCCAAAATCAAACAAAGCAATTAAACCCCCAAAACTGGAGTTCCTGTTGTGGCTCAGTGGTTAACGAATCCGACTAGGAACCATGGGGTTGTGGGTTCAATCCCTGGCCTCCCTCAGTGGGTTAAGGATCTGGCGTTGCTCTGAGCTGTGGTGTAGGTTGCAGACGGGGCTCAGATCTGGCGTTGCTGTGGCTGTGCCGTAGGGTGGCGGCTACAGCTCTGATTAGATCCCTAGCCTGGGAACGTCCACATGCTGTGGGTGCGGCCCTAGAAAAGACAAAAAGACTAAATAAATAAGTAAACCCCCAAACTAGCAAACAATGAAAAACGTCTTGAATTTACTGTTAAGAAAACGTATGAGTGGACAGTGAGGTGTTGGTATAATACCCAAGACTGGGGTATGTAAATTGTCTTACCATTTGAAAGTTTTTGGAGGCACATAACACTCTGAATTGGAAAGTTTTTCTTCATTTTCCAGAGGACCATGAGGTTGGGGTTGGGTGTTCAGAACAAGGATCTAAGTCTTCACAGAACAACGTTTGAGGAGCCTACAGGTGGGGATTGTGATGAGGGGATGCTCAGATAGGCAGACAGACAGCTTCTGCCATCCTATCCATACCCTTACTTTTAAGAAAAAATTTAAAAGTTTAAAAATTTTATGAGATATAATTAACATGTAACATTAGACTAGTTTCAGGTGTATAAAATAATGATTCGATGTTTGCATATATTGCAGAATGATCACCACACTGTCTAGTTAACCTCCATTGCCACATAGAGTGAAAAAAATTTTTTTTGTATTATGAGAACTTTTAAGATTTACTTTCTTAGCAACTTTCAGGTATACAATACAGTTTTATTAACTGTAGTCACCATGCTGTGCATTACATTTCCATGGCTTATTTAGTTTATAACTAGAAGTTGGTACCTTTTGACCCTCTTCAACCATTTTGCCTACCCCCTCCCCCACTTCTGGCAGCCAGCAATCTGTTTCTGTGTCTGAACTCATTTTTGTTTGGTTGTTTTATTTTTCATAGAGTCCATATATAGTGAGGTCATATGGTATTTGTCTTTTCTCCAACTTACTTCACTTGGCTTAGTGCCCTCAAGTCTGTCCATGTTGTCACAAATGGCAAGATTTCCTACTTTTTTATGACTGAATACTATTTCATATATATGTGTGTGTGTGTATGTATGTGTATACATATATATATAATACATTTATATATATATAAAATCTCCACTAAGTTTGCTTCCATATCTTAGCTATTGTAAATAATGCTGCAACAAGTATATAGGGTGCATATAACTTTTAAATTAGGGTTTTAAAAAATTATTTATTTTTTATTTCATGGAAGTATAGTTGATTTACAATGTTGTGTTAATTTCTGCTGTATAGCAGAGTGATTTGTTATACACATATGTATATGCTTTTTCATATTCTTTTCCATTGTGGTTAATCACAGGATATTGAATATAGTTCCCTGTTCTATACAG
The DNA here is from genome assembly GCF_016906955.1 of Phacochoerus africanus. NCBI lineage: Eukaryota > Metazoa > Chordata > Mammalia > Artiodactyla > Suidae > Phacochoerus > Phacochoerus africanus. The sequence continues at coordinate 54,595,483 of NC_062544.1, forward strand.
TAGGACCTTTTTGTTTATCCATTCTATATATAATAGTTTGCATCCGTTAATCCTCCAAAAGTTAATATTTTTGTTTTCTTTGGATCAATCTCAGAAGTGGAATTGCTGGATCACATGTTAGGTCTATTTTTAAATTTTTGAGGGACCTCCATCCTGTTTTCAATCGTGGTTGCACCAAGATTTACATTCCCATCAACAGTGCACAAGGATTCCCTTTTCTCAGCATTTTCATCAATGCTTGTTATTTGTGACCTTTTTGATGATAGCCATTCTGACATGTATCATTGTGGTTTTGATCTGCATTTCCCTGATGATTAGTGATGTTGAGCATCTTTTCATGTACCTGTTGGCCATCCGTGTGTCTTATCTGGAAGTATGTCTATTCAGACCTTTTGTGCATTTTTTATTTGGATTTTTTTTTGTTATTGAGTTGTATGAGTTCTTTATGTATTTTGAATATTAACCCCTTATCAGATACATGACTTATAGATGCATTTCCCATTCAGTAGGTTGCTGTCTTATTTTGTTGATGCAGAAGCTTTGCTGTGCAGAAGTTTTTTAGTTTAACGTAGTCCCATTTGTTTATTTTTGATTTTGTTTTCATTATCTGAGTCCAAAAACTATTGCTGAAACCAGTGTCAAAGAGCATATTGCTTATGTTCTCTTCTCAGAGTTTTATGGTTTCAAGTCTTACATTAACGTCATTAATCCATTTTGAGTTTATTTTTATGTATGGTATGAGCAAGTAGTCCAGTTAAATTCTTTTATGTGTAGCTGTCCAGTTTCCTCAACACCATTTATTGAAGAGGCTGTTATTTCTCCATTGTATACTCTTTCCTCCTTTGTCTTAGATTAATTGACCACATAAGTGTGGGTTCATTTCTGGGCTCTCTTCTGTTCCATTGATCTATGTGTCTGTATTTGTACCATACCATACTGTTTTGATTACTATAGCTTTGTAATATTGTTTGAAGTCAGAAAGTGCAATGCTTCCATACCAATTTTAGAACTGTTTGCTCTATTTCTGTGAAAAATGTCATTGAAATTTTGAGAGGGATTACATTGCATCTGTGGATTGCTTTTCATACCCTTGCTTTTAACCAGTAAACTCCCTGTCTGACTTTTTAGCATATTGATCTTTGCATGAGGTTTCAGTTGATGAAACAGCTCCTTTGTTGGTTCATGAAATCTCTTCATTTTACAGATGAGGAAATATCCTTTTTGAAAGGATTATGTTGAGGAATTTGTCCCTTTCATGGCAAATAATTATAACACCCTCAAAGTGGCAACAATAAAAATATATTATTCATTTCTGTGTAGGGATGGTGGGCCAATTGATTATACTGAGATCATTGTATTCTGCTCTAGTATTCTGCTCTAGTATTTAAAAATGATGGGGAACCTAGTGATTTAGAGGAATGCTGCCAGGATGGAAAGATACTTGAAATCAAGTCATATGAGTTGAAGGGGGAGGTGATGTTTAATGTGAAACATAGAAATGTGAAACAGGACCTACCTTTTATAGCCACAGGGCAGATGTGTAAAAGGAAGATAATATCTTTGGTATCTTTAAGGGCAGAAACAGGGCTGGAGGATGGAAGTCTCTGGAAACAGACCTGGACTTAGTCATCAGGAGGTGTGGTTAGCAACTGGAGTTGTTTCACCACAGTGCAGTGTCTCCTGTGGTTAGTGGTACTGAACAGCTTGTTTGATGGAACAAGTTACAGCAAGGGGAATACAGAAGAATTTTGGCATCAGCTTAGAGGTTGCATCTGATGACCGCTAAGGTTTTTGAGTTCTAAAATTCCAAGAGATAATGGATTGGGGAATCATGTTTTGCTTAGTTCAAAACTGACTGCACATTTCAGATTATAACTTTAAATCCAACCTGCTCTAAGAGGCAGTGGCTTCAAAGATTCATTTATCGCATATAATTCAAATTGTCTGTTCTGAGATTAAAAAGGTTGCAAGGGTATTCAATACACCCCCAAAACCCAATTCAATTTGTACCACTTGACAAGGCTCTTATGAAGCTACAGTTTGGCGATGTAAGCGAAAATAAATAAAGAGCATGTGAGTTCAGGTGTTTATTTGTTTTCATTTGTTTGTTTGTTTTTCTTTTTAGTGCCACACCTGGAGCATATGGAAGTTTCTGGGTTGGGGTCAAATAGGAGCTGCAGCTGAGGCCTATGCCACAGCCTTGGCAATACTGGGTCCAAGTTGTGTCTGCAACCTATGCCGCAACTTTCGTCAACGATAGATCCTTAACACCCAGAGAGAGGTTGCGGTTTGTTTGTTTGTTTATTTTGTCTTTTGTCCTTTTAGGGCCACACCTACAGCATAAGGAGGTTCCAGGCTAGGGTTCTAATTGGAGCTGTAGCTGCTGGCCTGCGCCAGAGACACAGCATCATGGGATCTGAGCCACATCTGAGACCTACATCAGCTCACGGCAATGCTGGATCCTCAACCCACTGGGCAGGGCCAGGGATTGAACCTGCAACCTCATGGTTCCTAGTCGGATTCGTTAACCACTGAGCCACAACGGGAAGTCTGAGGTCAGGGTTTGAACTCAAATCCTCATGGACACTATGTTGAGTTCTTGAACTCTGTTTTAATACTCAGTTTTTAAATGGTAATTATTAAGAATCAGGATACTCTATATAAAATTTAATATTCTGTTTTTTCAAGATTACAATTTGGAGCAAATCTATGACATTAAGTTTTTAAAAATTGAAATCAAATTTAAGAGAGATTGCAGTGTTCCCTTCGTGGCTCAGTGGTTAATGAACCTGACTAGGATCCATCAGCATGTGGGTTTGATCCCTGGCCTTGCTCAGTGGGTTAAGCATCTGGTGTTGCCATGAGCTGTGGTGCAGGTCACAGACGTGGCTTGGATCTTGCATTGCTGTGGCTGTCGCATAGGCCGGCAGCTATAGCTTCGATTGGACCCCTAGATGAGAATTTTCATATGCCGCAGGTATGGCCCTAAAGAGAAAAAAAAAAAAAAGAGTGAGATTACATATTTCACACTTTTCTTTAATCATCTCTGAAATCCCTTCCAGTTACCAGCAAAATACTGATTTGTTAAGGCCTTTTCCCTTAATATCCTTTAGGGATTCCTAAGTCCTGTATGAAGTGACCTTATTTTTTTCCTTTGGTCCCACAGGAATTTCTCAATTAGAAATGGAGATAAAAATTTTAAGGGACATTCCAATATAGCTGAAACAGCAATGTTTTCTCTTCTGGAGTTTCAGTATGAAGTTATGAGAGCTTCACTGCTTTCAGATTGAATACATACTTACTTGAATAACTTCACATCTCTTTGTGTGGCATTAAAAAAAAAATCCCTTCTTCCTTCTCACCCTTATCTGTACCATAGAGTAGCAAAACCAAAATGCCAGATCTTAGTAGCAGGCAGAGGGAGGGTGATTTTCTCTTTCCCTTTAATTTGTATGTCTTGTTTAGAGCAAGAAGGAAAGAGGGTGATTTAAAAATGTACATGAAGGGTCCTTTGTGTGATTAAATGCCCCAGAAAGCTCATTGAATTTGAAGTTCTTCTTCTTTTTTTTTTTTCTTGTATAACTGGGTCCCCATACTGTACAGTAGGGAAAAATAAATTGTGTTGGGGGAAATAACAATAGAAAAAAAAAAAGAGGAGAAGACTGAAACTTAGATGTGCAACAACAGCAGCAACAGAAATGTACATGAAGGGTCCTTTATGTGATTAAATGCCCAAGAAAGCTCATTGAATTTGAAGTTCTTTTTTTTTTTTTTCTTTCTTGCTAGGAAAGACTTCTGCCCTTACTTCTTCTTTTGAGAGCATTTAAATTAGGAAGTAACCTCATTTGATGTCTGCTCCTTCCAGCTACCACCCTTAGCTAATTTTAGTTTTTGCCAGAGTTTTAAACAAACAGTTTGGGGAATTCCATGTGATGCAAGATCCTAGCCTCTTAGAATTTTAGAGCTGTGTCAGATATGTTTTAGAGGAGTTCCCATTGTGGTTCAGTGGGTTAAGAACCCGACATAGTGTCTCTGAGGTTGCGGGTTCCATCCCTGGCCTCGCTCAGTGGGTTAGGGATCTGGCATTACTATGAGCTGTGGAGTAGGTCACAGATGTGGCTCGAGATCCCACGTTGCTGTGCCTGTGGGATAGCGCAGCAGCTGCAGCTCCTATTCGACCCCTAGCCTGGGAACTTCCATAATCCACATGTGCTGCAGCCTTAAAATGAAAAAAAAAAAAAAAAAAAAAAAAAAGATAAAAGAAAAAAAATGTTTCAGAGACTTCGTTCATGACTCTAATATTGATTAAAATGCAGACGTATGGAGTTCAGCAATTTACCAAAGTGTATGTCAAGTTCAAAGGAATTAGATCAAGAATGCACATTTCGTGCTCCTTGTGCAATAAGGTGTCCTATGCCACAGGTGGATGTGTGGAGAAACTTTTTCTTTCAAGAACATTTTCCATAAATTTACTTTATTTCAAAAATTATTACATGGTAATGACAGCTTAGTAAGGTTGATGGCTTTAATGAAATTCCTTGATGATGGAATTCATTCTAGCCATTCGTGATGGCTATAATGAATACATACCAATGATGCAATTGGTGAAGAAGTGGACAAGTAAATCATGATATTTGCCTTTTGCATTTAAAATATTACCCAAATGCACGTCTTTGAAATGTATGCATCAGGACCATCCAACTTAGTTAGTTTTGGGGTGCTTTTCATAAAAAAGAACAAATATTATCTCATATTGAATTTAATTAAAGTAAATTGAAATCTAATGTTCCCCCCCCCAAAAAAAAACCCCACAAAAAAACAATTCAGAAAGATTTTTTTGGGGGGCCGCACCTGCAGCATATGGAAGTCCCTAGGGTAGGGGATGAGTTGGAGCTACAGCTGCCAGTTTGTGCCACAGCCACAGCCACACAGACACAGGATCCAGTCCGTGTCTGTAACCTACACCACAGCTCATGGCAACACTGGATGGCTGAACCACTGAGTGAGGCCAGGAATCGAACCTGCATCCTCATGGATTCTAGTTGGATTCGTTTCTGTGGTGCCACAACAGGAACTCCCCAGAAAGATCTTAAAGGCCAATGCTTCTTTATTTCATTTTTCAGGAGCAAGAAAGAAAATGAGTAGTATATTATGAAATACGCAAAATAAGAGTGAAAGGAAATTGGGTTAGGTCATTGGAGGCAGTTGGTATCAAGAGATTAGGTCAAGGTTGCTTTAACTTTGGCTTTAGGTTTCATGAGATTCCCCCTAATCGTTGAGAATAGTTTTAGCAACAGGAAAGAGAATACTTCTTGGTATTGGTTGTGGAGGCTACTCATACTTGGCCTTCAAAATGGATAGTCAGGAGGGAGTTGGCTGCTGGTGTAGATTCAGGGGCTCGGTGACGTCAGAGTGGCAGATTTGTTATTCTCTTTCCCTTAGATTTGTCCCCTTGTAATTTTGCAATGGATACTAGAGCTCCAAACATCTTGTGCTTGTTCAAGGAGGAAGGGATAACAACATCTTTATCTGCCCCTTTTGCCTGGAAAGGAAAACTTTCCCAGAAGCTTCCCCTGAGAACTTCCTTTTACATCTTACCAGATAGAACTGGATCACATGACCCCCCTCGAGTGGAAAAGGGGCTGGGAAAGTGGGGACAGGTGTGCCCTGACTAATTCCAATCATTATCCATTGCCTAACACTAGAAAAAGGGAGTGGGGAATCTGGTAGTGAGGAACTGTGTCTACTCCATATATTATATATTTTTTTGTTGCATTAGTTAGTCCCAATGAGTTTCTGTTTCTTACAGTCTAAAGATACTAACAGATTTTGGATTTTTAAAGAATGATTTAGGGATTGCACTGAATGACCTCTGAAGCTGATGGTGAAATATGAAATTGTTAGTTTATTGCTTAATGAATGATTACATCAGAGTGGTGGTATTCTTTTTTTCCCCTTATAGTTAGTAATTTTGTAGTCCCCAAAGTCATGTATGTTATTCTTTAGATGCTGTGATATTGTCAGTCACTTGTACCCTGGGACTCCCTGGCCTATGGATTGGGCTCAGGCAAGGACTTTTCTGCCCCAGCATCCCCGGGGAAAATGGAACTGAAGGTCATTTGCAGCAGTGTATCTCCTCATTTGCCACCAGTGCCTCCAGGAACTTAGCGCAGAACAGGAAGAGCAAATGCTCAGAGTCAAGTAGCTCATACCAAGGCCCTAAAAAAGCCATATGCTAAACCCATGGTTTGTGTAGCATTTTCCAACTATGTTTATGCTTCTTTTTTCTCCATTTGAAATCATTGTCTCACTACCACTGTAGCACTTTTGTGGCCCAGAGGCCCTGTATCTCCCTACAAAGATCCATTCTGCATTTATTCTCTAGTTTTCATCTAGTTTTTATAATTGGATCCATCATCAGAAAGCCCACTAGATGTTAAGAAGGAACATCTTAACTGTGTGCCTAAATTGATTCATATCGAGGATAAAGGATTGACAGATTTAACTTCCTTATCACGATTTACATGTAAAAAGCATTCCTTGAGTTTGTATGTTCCAAACCATAGAAGGATGGAAGAGATAAGAAGGAAGACAGGTCTGAAGGGGCCAGGGCTGGAGCCTCTTGGCTCATAATGAAGGTGAAGACTGCAAGGTTGAAGGAAGAAGGGGGAGGACTGTCTTCTCTGTTCCTCCAACCCTCAGACTCTTTTCTTAGCCCTCTCAGTTCCCCCTGCATCATCCCTCATGCCGAGTGTTCAGAAACACGCAATAGCATAAGAAATCATGCATTCCGGAGTTCCCTTCGTGGCTCAGTGGTTAACGAATCCGAGTAGAAACCATGAGGTTGTAGGTTTGATCTGTGGGTTAAGGGTCTGGCATTGCCGTGAGCTGTGGTGTAGGATGCAGACACGGCTCGGATCCTGCGTTGCTGTGGCTCTGGCGTAGGCAGGCAGCAACAGCTCCAATTGGACCTGGGAACCTCCATATGCCGCGGGTGCAGCCCTAAAAGGACAAAAGACAGGAAAAAAAAAAGAAAAAAAAGAAAAAAAAGAAATCATGCAGTTCAGATGCTTCGCTTTAAAAAAAAATTGAGGTATAATTGACATATGACATTATATTAATTTCAGTTTTACAACATAATGATTTGATATTTGTATATATTGCAAAATAAAGTCCACATCCATTAACACACATAATTACAAATATTTCTTTATTGCTGTAAGAATTTTTGAGATCTACTCTCTTAGCAACTTTAAATATACAATACAGTATCATTAACTAGAGTCAGCATCTGTACATTACAACCTCAGTATTTATTTATTTTATCATTAGAAATTTTACTTTTTGACCACCTTCATCCATTTCAAATAGTTCATTTTACAGATGAGAAGATTGGGGCCCAGAATGAGTTATTAATACTCCCAGGATGTGTAACTCAGTGGCAGGAAAAAAAAAAAAAAAGTCAGCTTCTTTTGAATTTAGTTGCTTTAAATGTGACCTGAATTTTCAGGGAGTTCTGAATCACTGTCCATGTGACTCTATGTTCAGTATACGAATCTTTTTATAGTAACAGGCAGGTAAATATAGCTGTGTGGTTTGATAACTTCTCTATTTCTCTGGAGGTCAGGTCACTATTATTATTTTCCCTTTGACAGCAGTGCTGTGGTTTTATATTAACAATTTCATTTGACCTCACTTTTTTAATGTAGTTAAAACTTGGGGCTACTTAAAAAATATTATAATGAAGACATACATAAAATGAAGTCAGGATGAGTCCAGAGAAAGGTGAGAAGAAGGAGATTCAGGGAATCCCCCAGAACTTTGCAGAGATGTCAGAACAGAAATGAGAGCTGTGAGGGATGCCCTAGACTTCATGCTGCCAGGTCAAAGTGCTGAGTTAGAGGTCAGGAGATCTGGTTTTACCTTAGATGAATAACTTCGCCTTTCTGAACTTTGGTGTGTCTTTCTGTATCTTGAGAGGGTGGGACTAGTGATTTCCGCCGTTACCTGTAAGGTTTTATGACTAGAAGAGGCTTATCTAGGAAACGAGGCCACCAGTAAAGTGATCTCTGTCACCTGGGGCTGTGACAAAGATGATGTAATATGCTTAGATTCCAGGTATATAACTCCTTCACCCCATCAGCCGAGAGGTTGCACTATGATGTTTGAACCTGCCTTGTGGCTCTCAGCAGAAGGCAGCAATCTTGGGCCCTGGGGAAGGAAGAGGACCTTCTGGGTGTGAGTGAGAAGATGCTGGGGGCTTCCATAGACAGGATGGAAAAATTCTTTACTGAATCCAAGCTACAATGGCTATAGCAGTTCAAAAAAAAAAAAAAAAAAAAAAGCTCCTTGAAACAATTTGAAAATAATGATGTTTGGATTCAGTCATAATAAACATGATTTTCTATCAGATGGCCTTCAGAGTGACATCATGGGCTACTCAGTTGGTATTTGGTATTGGTACAAAAAAGACAGTCACTTTAGAAAATATTTTAAAAATGGGGTCTCAAGGTAGCTAAAGCAAAAGGAATGAGATCAGCTGCAAATTGTGAACTCTTTTTCAGAAATCTCTCTCAATTGTGTGTTTGTGTGTGTCAGGGGGAGGAGTAAGAAAAAGAAAGTTACAGTGTCAGAAATGGGTGATAGGTAAAATTTTGTGACCTGAATTTTCAAGAATGATATGTCTGCGTTTTAGATATTTCATTTAATTGTCAGTAGGTTTCCATATTTTTGTTTGTTTAGAAAATACAGTTTTGCTGAAAAAATAGGATTCTTTGTCCTTGAATTGAATATACACTGAATAAGTAGGCTTAAAAGATAACAAAATGCGCCTGTAATAGTTGGTTTCTTTGATTTCTTTTGCTTCACAATGTGGTGAACTATATCCAGGGAAGCCAAACATATTTTTCCTCAGACTTTGATTTTGCCTCAGCCATACCCCATGCTGGGGTGTACTCAGGAAAAGTCTTCCAGTTTTAATTATATTACCCCCCTCCCCAAGCTATTTGCTTGTAAGATAAAAGAAAACACATGAGCTCTGATTTGGAAGAAATATTTCACACTGGTGCCTGGAAACTGAGGTTCTGATTTGAGTTCCCTGGCTCTGTGATTATGGACAAATCCCTTGGGTTTCAAATCTTCATCTAGAAATGAGAGTTGGAATGAGTTAATTTTAAGAATCCTCAAGCTCCAACATTTTGTGTCTATGCATTCCAAAGTCCAGTGTTAGTGACATTTAAATTAATGCTTGGTACAGATTAGTCGCACAATGCTGCCTCCATTAAGGTTACTCATACTTACAGCTAACATTGATTGATTGCTTCCTGATGCCAGCTCCTTTCTGAAATTCATGTGCATATCTTGGTTATTTTCACGGCAGCTGTATGTGATGTGTATTATCTCCATTTCATAGATGATGAAATTGAGGCTAAGGATCAGATAGTAAGAAGTGAAGTTGATATTCAAGTCCAGCCTGTCTGACCCCAAAGCTCTGCCTTAAGCTAAATACTCCATACAATACAAAGTTGACACCTTTATGAATTTTGAGAATATCTCCCAGGGACATGATTTTAACATGCAGAATATAGCTCTGTACAAAACTAATTTCAACTAGGTATTTTAAAATTAGATTGTTTATTTCTGGTTAAAAGAACAAGCAATTTATATGGTTGTTAGTTATTTTTTAATGGGTCTGCATGGGTAGAATCATTTTTTATCACATTTGATAGTTCGTAAGAGTCAGAGTGTCTCAGTTTGGATGTCTTCCAGGAAATTACCACTTGCCCCATCCCCATTTGGGGAGCTCGAGTGCACAGGAGGTTTCCAGTGCTTAGTCAAGTAGATTCACACGGCTTTGACGAGGGTTTGGGAGATAAACATGTAAGCAACATCACCATCAACGTGCGTATACCTAATTGTGGAAGGGTAGATGTGATCTTAGCTGGCATGAAGGTTTATGATGTCAGTTCTCTGGGCTAGGTTGGAGATTACCACTTCACTTTTGAGGAGTTGGGTGCATTATTCTCCCCACCCCCAGCTTTATTGGGTGGGGTATCATTCACAAATAGAAGTTGTATATTTTTGAGGTGTATAACTTGGTATTTTGATATACAGGTACATTATGAAATGATCACCACAATTAAGCTCGCAAACATATCTATCACCTTATACAGTTAACCATTTTTTTTTTTTGGTTGACTGTTTCTATAATGAGGACACTTAAGGTCTACCCTTTTGGCACATTTCAGTTATACAATATGGTATTGTTACTCTTGTTACCATATTCTACATTAGATCTCCAGAACTTATTCCTCTTGAACAACTGAAATTTTGTACTTTTGACTGACATCTCTCAGTTTCTCCCACTTCTCAGCCCCTGGCAACCAACATTTCACTCTGTGGTTCTATGAGTTCAGCTCTTTTAGATTCTATATACAATTGAGATCCTGTATTTGTCTTTCTATGCCTGGCTTATGTCACTTGGTATAATGTCCTCCAGGTTCATCCATGTTGTTGCAAATGGCAAAATGTCGGGATTTTCTTCTTTAGTAAGGCTGAATTTTATGTATATGTATATCACATTTTCCTTATTCATCTGTCAGTGAACACTTGGGTTGTTTCCATATCTTGGCTTTTGTGAATAATGCTGCAATAAACATTCACTTTCAGATATCTTTTCAAGATATTTGCTGATTTTATTTCCTTTGGATATATACCCAGAAGTGGGATTGCTGGGTCATATGGTAGTTCTGTTTTTAGTTTTTTGAGAAACCCCTATACTGTGTTCCATAATGGCTGCACAAAAAGAACAAAGATATAGTCATCACACTTCCTGATTTTAAAATATTTTACAAAGCCAAAATGATCAAAACACTATGGTATTAGCATTAAAAACAGATACACAGACCAATGGAATAGAAAAAAGAGTCTAGAAATAAATGTATGCGTTTATGGCCAACTGATATTCCATAAGAGTACCAAGAATACTAACAGTGTACAGGAGTTCCCTTTTCTTCACAGCCTCACCAAAGCTTGTTATGTTTTGTCTTTTTGATAATAGACATCCTAACAAATGTGAGGTGATATCTCATTGTGGTTTTGTTTTGTGTTTTCCTCATGATTAGTGACGTTGAGCATCTTTTCTTATACTAGTTGGCTATTTGTATGTTTTTATTTGAAAAATGTCTACTCAGGTCTTTAACCCTTTTTAAATTGCATTTTTTCCCGTATTGCATTGTATAAATTCTTTTTATATTTTGGGTATTAACCCCTTATCAGATGTATGGTTTGAAAATATTTTCTCCCATTTTGTAGATTACCCTTTCATTCTGTTGATTGTTTCCTTTGCTATGCAGAAGATTTTTAGTTTGATGTGGTCTCTCGTCTACTTTTGCTTTTGTTCCAGTTCTTTTGATGTTATGTCAAAAAAATTATGGCCCACACTAGTGTCAAGAAGTTTTTCCCTATGTTTTATCCTAGAAATTTTACAATTTCAAGTTATACATTTGAATCTTTAATCCATTTTGAGTTACTTTTTGTGTAGGGACTAAGATAAGGTTCAGTATTATCCTTCTGCAAGTGGATATCCAGTTTACCCAATATTATTCATTAAAGAGACTGTCCTTTTCCTCATGTGTATTCTTGGTACTCTTATGGAATATCAGTTGGCCATAAACGCATACATTTATTTCTAGACTCTTTTTTCTATTCCATCGGTCTGTGTATCTGTTTTTAATGCTAGTACCATAGTGTTTTGATCATTTTGGCTTTGTAAAATATTTTAAAATCAGAAAGTGTGATGACTATGTCTTTGTTCTTTTTGCTTAAGATTGCATACTCTTTAGGGTCTTTTGACATTCCATTTGAATTTGAGGATTTTTTCTGTTTCTGTGAAGATTGTCATTGTGATTTTGATAGGGATCACATTGAATCTGTAGATCATTTGGGGGTATTAGAGACATTTTAACAATATTAATTATTCTAGTCTATGAACATGGGATGTCTTTCCATTTATCTATATCTTCAATTTCCTTCATCAGTGCATTATGATGTTCAGTGTACAAGTCTTTCATCTCTTTGGTTAAGTTTATTTCTACATACTTTCTTCTTTTTGTTCCTGTTGTAAATGGGATATTTTTCTTAATTTTCATTTCAGATAGGTCACTTTTATATATAGAAGCACCACTGATTTTTGTATGTTGATTTTCTATACTGAAATTTTACTGAATTTTTTTTATCATCTCTAACAGTTTTTCTGTTGCATATTTATAGAGTTTTTGATACAAATGATCATGTCATCCACAAACACAGATAATTTTACTCTTTCTGATTTGGATACTTTTAATTTCTTTTTCTTGTCTAATTGCTGTGGATAGGACTTCCACTACTATGTTGAATAAAGTGGTGATAGTGGACGTCTTTTCCTTGTACTGGATGTGAGAGGCAAAAGCTTTATTTCTCCCATCAATTAAGATGTCAGCTGTAGGCTTTTCATATATGCTCTTTATTGTGTTGAGGTAAGTTCCTTCTCTATTTTCTTGAGAGTTTTAAATCATGATTATATGTTGACTTTTGTCAAAATCTTTTTCTGCATCCATTTGAAGTGATCACAAGGATTTTAATCTTTCATTCTATTAATGTCATGTATTACCTTAAGTGATTTGCATATGTTGAACCTTGCATCTTGGGGATAAATCCAACTTGGTCATAGTGTATGACCCTCTTAATGTGCTGCTGAATTTGGTTTGCTAGTGTTTTATTGATGATTTTTGTATCTATGTTCATAAGAGATATAGTTTTCTTGAGGTGCTGTTGTCTGACTTTGATATCAAGGTGATGCTGGCCTCATAAAATGAGTTTGGAAGTGTTTCCTCTTTTTTTTTGGAAGCATTTGAGAAAGAGGGATTTTATTCTTCTTTGAATGCTTGGTAGAATTTACCCATTAAGCTATCTGGTCTGGGGCTTTTTTTTGGGAGGTTTTTAATTGCTAATTCAATTTCCTTGTTTTTGACCTATTCAGGCTTTCTATTTCTTCTTGATTCTGTTTTCATAGGTTGTATGTTTCTAGGAGTTTATCCATTTCATCTATCCACTTTATTGGAGTATAGTTGTTCATAATAGTACTTTTTGATCTTTTTTATTTTGGAGACCCCTCTTTTATCTCTGATTCATTTTGAGTCATCTATCTTTTTTTCTTGATCTAGCTAAGGGTATGTCAAATTTTGCTTATTTTTCGAATATTAACTCTTTGCTTAAAAACTTTTGTACTGCTGTTCTGTTTTTTATTTGATTTGATTCTGCTCTAATCTTTACTATTTCCTTCCTTCTGCTAAATTAGGCTGGGTTATAGTTCTGGGCTCACAGTTGTCTTTGTGTATGATTGGCTATTGCCAGGGGTGTAGGACTGCTTCTGGACCTTGGAAGAACAAGGCTGGAGCCAAGCCCATGGGGGTTTGGAGCTGCTTATGGTCTAGAGTTGGGACCACAGTCAGCAAGCCTGCCACTGGGGCATGTGTCTGTCTTCTCAAAGCAGTCCTTCAGTTATGGGCTCCACCAAAGTTTCACAACCTCCTACCTGGATCCCAGAGCTTCCACAAAGGCACTTTTGTCCATGGATGGCTGCCACATCATTATTTATGTTGGGGGGCATGAGCTGGCAATATTCTGTTTTGTCATCTTGCTGATGCCCTAATCTGTTCTTTTCTAAGTGTTCTTTTTATTAAGTAAACTTTGAGAATTAAAGTCCCCCTCCACCCCAACATACACTCACATCAAAATTCCTTTCCATCAGTTAGCTTCTTTTCCTACTTTGGTGAGCATTGCAGTATGTGATATTTATTTTGTCTGTAGGATTTACTCACTGTATCTGAGAGGCCATTTTATTAAGCAGAGCTCCTATATGCTTATTGACAAATAAAGCTGAACCTCAGATACTCCTCCTTAACAGTACAAAGATGTTAGAAAACTTGAACACCAATTGTCAGTCACAGCCTCCTGGTTTATGTGTTATATTGTCCAGTATTTTAGTACTAAATCTTTATTTTTACCATCTTTCTTCTATTACTATTACTATTTTATATAGCTTATGTTCTGATTTTTCATATATTTACCATTTTCTTTGCTCATTATTCCTTCTTATGTTTCAGATTTGTCTTCTGTATCATTTTCCCTTTTCTCGAGATACATTGTTTAATCAGAAACGTTTAGAGGACAATACTCAGCTTTATATTTTCTTGAACATGTCTTTATTTCACTCTCATTCTGCCATGGTAGGACACATCAAGAAGTTGGCAGTCTTAACCCAAAAGAGGGCCCTCACCTGATCTTGAAGGTGATGGCACTCTGGTTTTGGACTTCCAACATGTGGAAATGTGATAAATAAATTTCTCATTTTTGTTTACAAGCTACCACATCCATGGTGGTTAGTTATAGCAGCCTGAATGGACCAAGTCAACACTTGATCCATAGTCAACAAAATGAAGGATGAAAATTCAGGGTGAATGAAGGGAGATTTTTCACATTTTATTGGTTGTTCCTTCTAAGAACTCTCAGTGTAGCACAGAGAGGAGACCCACATTATCCTGATTTGCAGTGAAATCTCTTCCTTCATGTTGGCAGTACTTTGGTGTTCTGGTGCCTTGCCTGTGCAATCTGCCCTTAGACTGACATACAACTCCCACTTTGCCTACTAACCAGTGGCAGAAGAGAATAAGAAAAGTACGTGGTATCAGCAGGACTGACTTCCATGCTAACGTGCCTATCAACTTTAAGCCTCTGTGACCTTGGGTGGTGCCTGGAGGGTGAAACTGAGTTATTTACAGAATCACACTGATAGCAATCACATCTACTTGGAAACTCATGGATGCCTACGCACTGCAGAATTTCCTTATTTTTTATGATTATCATCATGCCCACAGAAGTTCAAGGGGAAGGGAGAGCCCAGGGAAATTTCGTGGGTGTTCTTTTTTTTTTTTTTTTTAGCCCTCCTTTATGTGGTCAGCCCTGCTCTCAGCATCATGGTATGATAATTGTATTTGCGGATTCCTTCTATTTCATAAGTTCCAGTCAGTAAAATCTAGGTGAGTTGGATAATTACGTCTTTTGAACAC
Source organism: Phacochoerus africanus (assembly GCF_016906955.1). Lineage (NCBI taxonomy): Eukaryota > Metazoa > Chordata > Mammalia > Artiodactyla > Suidae > Phacochoerus > Phacochoerus africanus. Next base: position 54,610,590 of record NC_062544.1, read on the forward strand.
CTTTGTAGTGGTAGGCTTACTGACATATAGGGTCTTGTGAAAGCCTCATTTTAGGGGCTTGTCTGATCACTAGTGTATTATCCAGGTAGGAAGTGGCAGAGCGAGAGATTATTCACAGGTCCTCTAACTCCAAGTCTAGTCATCTTTCCACTTCGACACAGGCTGGTAGGAATTTTCCCCCAATTTTTGGTGATCCTACAGGTACTGCCGGAGACAGTCATGGGTCTTGACTTCACAGATCCTTGTAGGCTGGACACAGCTGTTGGCATGGGTACCTTACCTTCTACTTGGTGTCACTGTGAATGCCACCTTTCAAATAGGGCTGCCCTGGTTTCTTCATCTGATTCCAGTTCTCTGATGGCTTATGTTAGTGTATGTTAATTTTAATGGGTTCAAGTCTCTGAGGTTGACAAGTTCATTTTGACTCCGATAAAGAAACCTGGAAACCAGGAGCTTTAAAGGTAGCTGGCAGGGACCTATTGTGTGATTCTGGAGAAGTTTCTTAATCCCTTGAGGTCATTTTTTTCTCATCTATATGGAAGACATGGCCTAGATCAATGATTTTCAATTATAAGAACCCTTTTCTTGTAGTTCTTACTATGGCGTAGTGGGTTAAGAATCTGACTGCAGTGGCTTAGGTCACTGCGAAGGTGCAGGTTTGATCCACCAGCCCGGTACAGTGTGTTAAAGGATCCACTGTTGCCACAGCTGAGGCATAGGTTGCAGCTGTGGCTCGGATTTAATTCCTGGCCCAGGAACTTCTATATGCTATGGGTATATATTAAAAACAAAAACAAAAACAAAAAAAACGAGGAAAGAAAAAGAACCCTTTTCTCCCCCTAAAATGAAATCTGACATAGACTTTAGCGTATTAAACAGACAAAATCAGTTTACTCAGGTTGAAGCAGGGGTGGGGCCCAGAGCATTGCCTTCTTGGCCTCCCTGTTTCTCTTCTAGTGGCTCCTGAGACACTGATCTAGATGAATTAGGTGATTGCTAAATTAATTATTAGTGGCTACAGGGCTTTTCTTCATGTTTTCAGAGTGCCTAATGCTGGGAATTCTGAACTGCTCAGCATCTGCAGAACAGACAACTGCCACTGGAACTGGATGCCTGAGTTTGAATCCCAACCCTACCTCCCAATTGTCCGGGTCACCTTTACCAATCACTTAATCTCTATGCATCTATTTCTGAATCTTTAAATAAAGGTAATAATAGTACCTGTCTCGTGGGGTTGTTGTGAAGATTAAAATAGTTCACTTATGCAAAGCATTTAGAATAGTGGCTGGCACTGTATAAATGGCAGCTATTATTCTTATCATCTTGAGGATCTACAGGGCTTTGTAGGGAGTGGAAGCTTAATAGTAACCATTAATTAACTGGTTTCTGTGGAATGCAGACCTGGGAAAGCTTTCAGTTGTCATGTGGTTCAGTGTCTCCTAGATTTGCCTTTATGGAAGCTTTTCCTGGGTCATTTATTAAAAGGCAGATTCCTAGACCTCTTTGCTAGACTTACTGTACCAGTATCTTCAGGAAGCAGTATGGAAATCTGTTTTTATAACAAGTGATCTACCAGATATTTATGAACAGACAAGTTGAGAAATACAGCAGTATTCAACTGTTGCCTTTCACAGATGACAAAACTGAGCGCATGGGAAGAGTTTGAAACCAGTGGCCTCAAGGTCAGTTAGTGGTAGAACTGGGAGTAGAACCCAGGTCCCTGTCCCTGGTTCAGGGTTATTCTCACTCACCCCCTTTTTTTTGCGATGGCTCTGCCATTTCTTTTTTCTTTTTTGGCTGTTCCACGGCACGTGGAGTTCCTGGGCCAGGAATCATCTGAGCCGCAGTTGTGACCTAAGCTGCGGCTGCTGCAGTGTTGGTTCCTTAACCCACTGTGCCTGGCCGGGGATTGCACCTGCATCCCAGGGCTCCCACAACGGTGCTGATCCTGTTGCAGTTGCACCACAGTGGGAGCTCCAGCTCTGCCATTTCTGTCCAGGTGCCTGGGGTTGGCTGTATAAAATAAGCAGTTTCAGGACATTACCAAAGCTGCTTTTGGCTGTGGGCACAACTTACCTGCTACCAAGTTATGTGAATTCTCTTCTTTAGGTGTATTTTGAGCCCCTTTGTTTATTCTTGATTTTGTGCTTCTAGGATAATGGTCTCTGGGAACCTGCATGTCCTGAAATGATCTCAAAGTCTGGTAATAGTTCTTGCTGTCCAGTTTTCACAGGAACAAGTGATACATTTCAAAGGGTAGGTCATTGCCAAGATGGGGGAGTGGGGAGACAGATTAAGTGAAAATGCCAAAATGCTGAGTACATTTAGCCAGTTTGCATCATGTGAAACACTTTGGAGCCTGAGGACAGAAACCAAAAATATGCTTCTGTTTGGAGGCGGCCAACAGCATCAATTATTAGTGTTATTACTGTTATTATCATCATCACTACCATCACTCTTCCCATAAATTTGGAGGTAGGTAGCTGGGCTCGTCTCCTAGAGTAGTCTTGCAGGAAGGAAGAGCTATGGTGTATTTTAGACAAATAAGTGTGGGGGCATTTGTGGCCCCATAACTCAGTCCCTCAGCTCAAACCACAGCAGTTAGCTCTCCTGCCCACAAATGTTCAGACTTTATATCAAGTGATGCCAATTTTCCACACCCAGGCCTTGTTCTGGCAAAAAAGAATCTTTTTAAGAAAAGTATAAAGTAAAGAGATCCCTTTGGGGAATTAGGGCCTTCTCCAGGAGAAGGGAGGATGGAAGACTGAAGCACTGAGAACAGGAGGCAGGAGTATGGTGATAGGGGAAGTGCAGTCCTTTATTCCTGGAGAGTGGGTGGAGCCCTTGAACTTGAAGAGATTTAGAGATCAAAAGATAAAATGTAATTGGAGTCTAGGTCCTCAGGGGAAGTGACAATTTTAAACTCTGCTGGTGGGATTGGACCTTACTTGGAAGGAGGAGAAGAAATTCAGTTGAATGTCTTAAAAAAGGAAGAAAGCAATCTATTTAGGTGTCCTCTCTTTTGTTCACTCAGTCTAGTTCTGCTGTTTTGGATAACAAACCCTACTCTTGTTTTTACAGTGGAAGATCCTGGAGGTCAGGTGAAAATTCAGAATTTTCCTTTGAAGGCAAAATTCCTTGTTTCTAATCTGATTTTAAAAGACAGTGCTTTCTTTTTTTTTAAATTAAAGTTTGATTGACTTACAATGTTGTGTCAGTTTCTGCTCTACAGCATAGTGACCCAGTCATATATATATATATATATACACACACATTCTTTTTCTCATACTAGCTTCCTTCATGTTCTATCCTGAGATATGATGTATTTCCTGTGCCGTACAGTAGGACCTCATTGCTCATCCATTCTAAATATAATAGTTTGTATCTACCAATCCCAAACTCCCCTTCCATCCCACTTCCTCCCCTTTCTCTCTTGGCAACCGCAAGTAACTCCTTTTCTAGGATGGAGGTAAGGAGTGTGGGAGATTCCCAGAATGCAAAATACGAGAGATTTCGTTTGTCCTCCTAGTTTAGCCCCTTGCTTTCCAGCTAGAAATTTATTTTAAACTACTTTAACAATTTACTTTATATTTCAATTGAGTAAACATTTGGATTGGAGTAAGTTATAAGAAGAATAAAATACAGGACATACAGTTGCACGTTTTTTCCTAAATGATCCTGGACCAAGCAACATCTTCCATCTATAATGCAATTATTGCTGATGTTCATGTTGATGACACATAGACACTAAAAGACTCCAAGATGCTTTCTTATTCCTGAAGCAGTATCAAGTTATATTCTAATTTTATTGCAGATTAAAAATATTTTGAAATGGTTTGAAAATTGGAGAGTCCATGTTAATTTCCTCATTTTTCAGATAAAGAAATGGAAATGCAAAGTCATTAAGTGACTTACCTGAAGTCACACTAACTGGTGAGTGGCAGCACTGGGTTTACAGTTTAGGTCTTTTGATTCATCGAGGTATTCTAATTTTTTAAAATCCAGTCAGTTCAGAGTTCCTTTTATTTATGTTCTACTGTATATGTTTAATTTATGTTCTACTGTGTGTTCAGCACTAAGCTGTTTAATATGCTTAAGTGTGTGTGTGCATGCATGTGTAGTTGTGTGTGTGAGAGAGCAGAAGAGATATAAGAAATGGTGCTAGATTTCCAAGCTCTTAGAATCTAGTCAGGGATATGAGACCTACACAGGTAAAGCAATAATGAATGGTAGAGTTCAGTGGTATTTCCCAAACTTTTATGTTATGTGCATAAGAATCACTGGAAATCTTGTTAAAATGCAGATTCTGCTTCAGTAGGGATAGGGTGAATCCCAAGATTCTTCACTTCTTACTCTCAGGTGAAGCATATGCTGTCAGAAGAGACATACTTTGAACAATAAGGCAAGGCAGGAAATACTTAAGGGGCAAATTATGTATTGTAATTATAAAACATGAAGGAGTTGAGAGTAATAAAGGGTAATCAGGGAAAGTTTCCTGGAGCACATGGAATTTGGGCTCCTCTTGAATAGCGGATGATCTGACTGCATTGGTAAAGGAGTTAGACAAAGAAATAAAATGAGTTAAGAGGGAAAGAACAGGCACAGGAACAGACGAAATGAGCTTCGAGTGCTGTGGTAAGCAGCCTCCAAGATGGCCCCATGGACTCCCCCTGCTGGTATGTACACCCTCGTGAAATGCCCTCCATTGTGTGTGGCCTGGATGTAGTGACTAGCTTCTTGGGAACAGAATACAGGCAAAAGTGGTGGGATGCCATTGCCAAGGTGAGGTTACCCAGAGCTTGACTTCGGTCCTGCTTACTGTGTTGCACCATCACTTTCTCTGAAGGAAGCTAGCTGACGTGTGATGAGCTGTCCTGTAGACAGGCCCCTATGGCAGAAAACTAATGTGATGTCTCTGGTCAACAGCCAGCGAGGATTTGAGGTGTTGCAATAGGCATATGAGTGAGTTGGAAGTAAAGCCTTTCTGAGTCAAACCTTGACACAGTGACAGCCTTGGCAGATGCCAAGAGGCTGAGCCAGAGGACACAGCAGAGCCACGCCCAGGTTCCTGGCCTACCATGAAACAATTATGTTTGTTGTTTTAAGATGCTAAATTTGGAGAGAGTTTGTTATACAGCCAGGCATAACTAATATAGTGGGAAATAACTTTGAAGGGAGGAGGTAGTGTGAAATCTAATTGTGGAGCAGGGGGAAGCTTGAAAGACTGGTACAACCTTTAGGACATGATATGAAAATGATTATAAGTTCTAAGCTCTCTAACACATACAGAGCTTTACAGAGATATAATTTGTATATCAAATAATACACTCATTTAAAGTGTACAATTAGTTGGTTTTTAGTATGTTCACAGAATTATGAAACTGTCACCACAGTCTCTTTTTGGATACTTTCATCATCCCTCAGAAAAATCACATACCCATCAATAGTCACATCCTATTTCCTCTCAGACCTCTCATTCTAAGGCAGCATACAATCTACTTTCTATCTCTATGGATTTTTCTGTTCTGGGCATTTTAGATGGATAGACTAATATACTCTATGGCCTTTTTGTGTCTGGCTTCTTAGATAATACTTTTAAGGTCTTTTTGTGTTGTATGTAGCGTGTATCAGTATATTTGTGACTTTTTAATGCCAGAGAATGTTACTTGTGTGGTTATATTACATTTTGTTCATTCCTTGACCAGTTCATGGATGTTTGGGTTATTTCTACTTTTTGGCCGTTACAAATAATGTCGCTGTGAACATTCATCTAGATTTTGTGTGAACTATGTTTTCATTTCTCTAGGGTATATGCCTACAAGTAGGATTCCTGGGTCATATAACCCTGTGTTTAAAATTTTGAGGAACTGTCAACTGTTTTCCAAAGTGGCTGCACCATTTTACATTTCATTTAGTTATGTATGAGAGTTCTAGTTTCTCCACATCTTTGCCAACACTTGTAAAAAATGTCTTTTTAATTATATCCATCCTAGGGTATATGAAGTAGTATGTCTTTGTGATTTTGATTTGCATTTCTCTAATGACTAATGAGCCCAGGCATCTTTTCATATGCATATTTACCATTTGTATATGTTCCTCAGAGAAATATCTATTTAAATCCTTTGTCCATTTTGTTGTTGTTGTTGTTGTGGCCACACCAGCAGCATATGGAAATTAAGGACAGGGATTGAACCTGGGCCTCCACAGTGACCTGAGATGGTGAAGTTGAATTTCTAACCCACTGTAGTGGAAACTCCTATTTGTCCCTTTTTTTTCTTTTTAGGGCTGCATTAGGGCATATGGAAGTTCCCACGCTAGGGGTTGAATCAGAGCTGCAGCTGTCAGTCTGTGCCACAGCCTACACCTCAGCTCATGGCAATGCTGGATCTTTAGCCCACCGAGGCCAGGGATCAAACCTGAATTCTCATGGATACTAGTCAGGTTTGTTATTACTGAGCCACAACGGGAACTCTCTTTTAGCTCTTATATTTACATCTAATATACAGTTGGAGTTAATTTTTTTGTATGGTGTAGGGAAGAGTTTCAACTTCATTCTTCTACATGTGGATATATAGTTGTCCCAGCACTGTTTCTTGAAAAGGCTATTTTTCCACATTGAATTATCTTATGCTCTTGTTGAGAATCAGCCCTAAATGTGAGGATTTAATTTTAATAATTTTACTAAAATTATTAACTTTAATGATTCTTTTTTTCTAAATTAAACTTAATTTTATTAACTTTATTCCATTGAACTGTATGTCTAACCCTATGCTGGTATCACATTGACTTGATTAGTTTTGTAGTTAATAGCCACAGCAACCCGGGATCTGACCTGAGTCTGTGACCTACACCACAGTTCATGGCAACTCATGATCCCCGACCCACTAAGCCAGGCCAAGGGTCAAACCTGCATCCTCATGGATACTGGTCAGATTCATTTCTGCTGAGCCACAGCAGGAACTCCAGGTTTTGAAATCTGGACATGTGAATCCTCATATATTGTTGTTCTTTTTCTCAAGTTTGTCTTGTCTGTATTGGGTCTTTTGTATTTTCATATGAATTTGAGGATTCACTCACTGAACTCTTTGAAAGGTCAGCTGGGATTTTGACAGAAATTGTGTTGAATCTCTAGATCAGTATTACCATCTCAGAGATATTTTCTTTCTATGCATGAACATGAATGTCTTTGCATTTATTCACATATTTTAAATTTCTGTGACTTTTTTATAATTTTCAGAGTACAAGTTTTACACTTCTTTGGTTACATTTATTCCCAAGTATTTTAGTCTGTTGCTATTGTAAGTGGAATTGTTTTCATAACTTCATTTTTGATTGCTCATTGCTATTGTATAGAAGCACACTGACTTTTGTACGCTGATATATTCTGTGACATTATAAACTCATTGCATAGATTTTTGAATGTTGTACCAGCCTTGCATTCCTGGGATAAATCCCTCTTGGTAATGATATATTATTCTTTTTAATATGTTGATGGATTTGGTTTGATACTATTTTGTTGAGGATATTTGAAACTCTATAAGTAGAAAACATTGGTCTGTAGTTTTCTTTTCTTGTAATATCTTTGTCTGGTTTGTTATCAGGATTGACACTGGACTCATAGAATTAGTTGGGAACTGTTTCCTCTTCTTTTTTTTGAGGGAGGAGAATTTATGAGAAATTGGTATTGATTAAAAAAATAGTCTTTGGTAGAATTCACTGGTGAAACCTTTTGTGTCTGGGTTTTTTTAAACTTTGTAGAGTTTTAAAATTTTAGTGTAGGAGTTCCCTTCCTGGCTCAGTGGTTAATGAACCCGACCAGGATCCATGAGGATGAGGGTTTGATCCTTGGCCTTGCTCAGTGGGTTAAGGATCCGGTACTGCCATGAGATGTGTTGTAGGTCGCAGATGCATTGCTGTGGCTGTGGCATCATATGTTGGCAGCTACAGCTCCGATTCAACCCCTGGCCTGGGAACATCCATATGCCACAGGTGCGGCCCTAAAAAGTAATAAATAAATAAATAAATAAATACATAAAATTTTAGTGTAATTTCTTTAATTTTATAGGTCTGTTCAGCATTTCTATTTCCTTGAGTCAATTTTAGTGATTTGTCTCTTTCTAAGAATTTGTCCATTTTTTCTAAGTTATCTAATTTGTTGGCACAAGTTCAGAGTATTTTATATTTTTTTTGAATTTTTTGAGGTCAGTAGTGACCTTCTTCTTTTGTTCTTGATTTTAGTAATATGAGTCTTTTCCCATTTTTTTCTGATCAGTTAGTTAAAAGTTTACCAACACTGTTTATCTTTTCAAAAGACCAGATTTTGGTTTCATGATTATTCCATTTTGTTTTTCTATCCCCTATTTCATTAACTTCCAGTCAATGCTTATCATTTCCTACCTTCCACATGCTTTGTCTTAACTTGATCTTCTTTTCTCAGATCTTAAGGTGAAGGCGAAGTTGCTAATTTGAGACCTGTCTTTTTAGTGTAGATGTTTCTAACTATAAATTTTCCTCTAAGCATTGCTTTATTTGCATACTGTGTTTTAGTGTTATGCCTTTATTTTCATTCATCTCAAAGATTTTTAAATTTATCTTTTGTGATTTCTTCTTTGATCCACTGATTATTTAGAAAGGTGTTATTTAATGTGTACATGTTTGCAAGTGTTCTAAATTCCTTCGTTACTGATTTCTAATTTTATTCCATTATGGCTGGCAGACACACTTTATTTGATTTTAGTCTTTTTAAATTTATTGAGGCTTGTTTTATGATCTAACACCTGGGGGGTCATGGAGAAATTTTCATGTGTACTTGGGAAGAATACATATTCTACAGTTACTGCTTAGAGTATTCTATACATGTTTTTCAAGTCTAGTTGTTTCATAGTGTTGTTCAATTCTTTTATTTGCTTTTTGATCTAATTTTTCTATCCTTCTAGAAAGAAATAACAGATGTTATAAATCATCTGTTTTCCCCTTCAATTCTGTCAGTTATTATTTTATGTATTTTGGGGGCTCTGTTGTTGAATGAGTATGTGTATAATTATTATATGTTTCTGATAGATTGATCATTTTATCATTATAAAATGTCTATCTTTAGCTCTAGTAACTTTTTTGTTTGTTTGTTTAAATGTCTGTTTTGGCTGATATTAGTGTAGCTACTCCTGCTTTCTTGGGGTTGTTTTTTACATCATATATTTTTCCCCATCCTTTTACTTTCAGCATTTAGTATCTTTGAACCTACAGTGTGTTTACTGCAGAGCAAATATTTGGACCTTGTTTTTAATCCAGTCTGACCATTTTGTCTTGATTAAGTCATTTAGTTCATTTACATTTAATGCTGTTATTGAAATAGTTGGACTTATGCTTGCTATTTCACTGATTTCTATATATCTCAAGTTTGGTTTTTCTGTTACTCTGTTTCTTTCTTCCTCCTTTACTGCTTTCTTTTGCATTAAATAAGTTTCTAGGGTAACATTTTATTTTCTTTAGTGAGTTTTTTTCACTATTTTAAAGTTATTTTCTTTTTTCTTTTTGTTTTTTTTCAGGGCCACATTTGCGGCATATGGCAACTCCCAGGCTAGGGGTCGAATCAGAGCTGCAACTGCTGGCCTACACCACAGCCACAGCAATGGGAGATCCAAGCTGCATCTGTGTCATACACCACAGCTTAGCATCAATGCCGGATCCTGAACCCACTGAGCAAGGCCAAGGATCGAACTTGCATCCTCATGGATATTAGTCAGGTTCATAACCTGCTGAGCCACCATGGGAACTCCCTTAAAGTTATTTACTGATAAAATAGAGAAAGAAATTCCTTATGTCTGGGGAGATAGCACTATTGGATGCGTCTACCAATATTTATTAATCATCATTGTAGGAAAGCATGAGGAAGTATGTTTGTGTGTATTTGGAAGGGGGAAGAGAGAGAATAGGATAAAGGAGAGAGAGTGAGAGCTGGGTTTGATTCTCATGGAAATATTATTGAGAGGAGAGTTGTGTAACACTGAGGGAAAAGGTGCTGGAAGTCCATGAAGGTCTTTCAAGCAGTGAAGTCCAATTTCGTATTATAGCGAGCAGGGAATATTCAGGTGGGGTGATATCTATCCAATAGTGTAGCTTACAGACTCCAGGAGAGTAAATATCCGGTTGGTAATTAAGAAGAAAGAGCCTTTATGTGTGCCTTGAACTTTCAAATTTTCCTCTTCACCTTGATTAAGATTGATTTTGTCAAGGCCTTCCTATTTGAATGCAGAAATGTTTCCGTGATTGAATCTGATTGCGATGTACTGATAGCTGCTTTATTTACAGAGTTAGGGCTTTTTCCCCATGTAGAGACTACCCATTCATGATTGCTTCTCACATTTTTTTCCTCAGGGGAAAAAAATCCGTATTTATACTAATGGCTTCAAAGTGGTCACAAGGTAATTGACTGCTACTTGCCCTTTTAAATTTGTAGCTATTTGCCCTTCACTTTGTTTTTGAAAAACAGTTCTTGGCACAGTCTCACAGATGAAAGCCCTGTTTTCCAGGTCTAGGCAACTGCTAAGCGTTGGAACTGTGAATTTTACTGTCATGCAAATTCAGGATTAACTCTGGAGGGTGGTTAGAGGCTCTATACTTGAAAGGAAGATTATTGCTTTAAGTAGCTCATAGTCAAAGGTATATCACTTGCATGAGCTTTTCAGCTTGGCTTCTGTGGCAGTGTCCTTTTCTACATACTCTATTCTGCTCTTCCTCACCCTTTCACCATCCCCAATTCTGCTTTGATCTCTGATGATGAATTCTCTGTTAAATCCAAGAGCGTTGTGCCTTTGTAGAAGCAAGTAACTTAAAGAAAATTAAGCTATTTCGATTTTGAAATTCAAAACTTTATTAGTAGCAGTGAAAAGCCTTTGAAAATATTACTCATTGCTGCTTAAAACATCCCTGGGAAGTGAGTCAGTGTTTTATTATTCTCTGTTGGATATTATTAGGTAAGGATAATCAAAAGAAGTCAAGGCAAGGTTAAGTTGTTTGTATAAAATCCAGGTGAAGAAGCCAGAATTAAAATCTAGGTCTCTATATCCTAACATTCTTTCTCTCTGGATCGTTTTTCTCTTTAAAACAGCATTCTGTTCCCTAAGAGTTGGCTTCATATTTGTTTTCATGACTAAACCAAGAGAAAAAAAAGTTTTCTATTATTTGTCATAAAGTAGACTGATAATTGATCACATGAATGGGAGGTGGGTGGGGGGCAGAGGCAGTTCTTGCTTTTGAGATAAAGTCAGAACCCTGCTTTATGTATTTTTATTCTTTTTAATTTTTAAATTTTTTTGACTTTTGTCTTTTTAGGGCTGCACCTGCAGCATATGGAGGTTCCCAGGCGAGGGGTCTAATTGGAGCTGTAGCTGCTGGCCTACACCACAGCCACAGCAACACCAAATCTGAGCCATGTCTGCAACCTACACCACAGTTCACGGCAACGCTGGATCCTTAACCCACTGAGCGAGGCCAGGGATCTAACCTGAAACCTTATGGCTCCTAGTTGGATTCGTTTCCACTGTACCATGACGGGAATTCCTCTTTTTTATTTTTTAATCCAATGAATTTTATTACCTTAATATTGTACAACCATCATCACGACTTAATTTTAGAACATTTCCATCCCAAACCTCCAGCCCATCCCGCCCCTGAACCTGTGTCTTTTGGTAACCGTAAGTTTTTCAAAGTCTGTGAGTCGGTTTCTGTCCTGCAGATGAGTTCATTGTATCCTTTGTTTTAGATTCCACATGTAAGTAATAGCATATGATGTTTGTGTCTCACTGTCTGACTAACTTTGCTTAGCATGATAATTTCTAGGTCTATCCATGTTGCTGCAAATGCCATTATTTCATTTCTTTTTAGGGCTGAGTAATATTCTATTGTGTATATGTACCACATCTTCTTTATCCACTTCTCTGTTGGTGGACATTTAGGTTGCTTCCATGTCTTGGCTAATGTATACAGTGCTGCAGTGACGCTGGGGTACATGTACCTTTTTGAGTCATGGTTTTCTTTAGATAGATGCCCAGGAGTGGGATTGCTGGATGGTATGATAATTATATTTTTTGTTTTTTTGAGGAAGCTCCATACTGTTTTCCATAGCGGTTGCACCAACAAAACCCTACTTTTATGCTGCTAGCTTTTCAATGCTGGGCATTGCTCACATACCTTTATATCTCTTATGCACGATCCTCCACATGTGAGATGAAGCTCATCATAAATACATGGTTGTGAGGAGGCATCATCAGGAATGCTTTATTGTGGTTACATCAACTGGACTTGTAGTTGAAGGGTAGGGTTGGGAACAACGCCACAGTCCACATACACTCATCAAGCTGACTGTGGACTATCCAGTCTTAACTACTTGGGCCCTCACAACCCCTGACACGAATTATCTTTTTCGTGCTTTCATTTTAAAAAAAGTTTCCTTGATTCTAAGATGCTATAAATTTTAAGATGCATCATGAGGTAACTAGCATCATCAGGGAAAAAGTTTCTGTATCCTAATTTTAGAAACATTAATATGGAAAGAATTAATTAATATGGAAAGAAACTGCACCAGTTTCTCTTTTCTTTTTCATCTGTCCTCTAAAGTGCCCTAAGAAAGGAATATTAAGAGAGTCTTGTTTCTTTAGTCCCTAGTAACAAGAGGCCCATGGGTTGTCTCTGCTGCTTTTCTTCGTCAACGTGTGGTATTTTCTCGGTATCAACAGTATATGCCATTTTATAATTATATATTTCCCTGCATTAGTAAATACCCTTCAACTCAAGAAAATGCTCAGCTCTGAAAACATAAGTAAAAGACGAAGACAAAATCCCCAAAAGCTTGACTAAACCTTATAGTAAATGAAATATTCACTTAATGGGTAAATAGTAAGATGAGCTCATTTGTTTTGTATGTTTCTATTTGATGCCCTTTCAATGAGAGATAAATTTTTCCTTCCACTTACTAAATCTTTAAAAAAAATACAGTAATGCCAAGAGATGATGCAAGTAACTTGTCATAGAAAATTAATATAGGTTATAAACCTGTCTCTACTGCTGACTCTCTTTTGGGTAGTTTGTTTGTTTGTTTTTTAAATGACAACTGATTTTTATTATGTTTCCATGGTGTCACATTGCTCAATTTCATTTGCTTGCTTTTGGTTGAGAAGTTTGGTTTTGTCACAGCACGTGAAAACAAAACCCAAGCTGTGTGTTTGGTGAGAACAGTAGGATGTGGGGAGTATTACCCTGTGCATCTAAATGTCAGGCATGTTGGGCTAAGAGAATATATTGGTCCTGCAGTGTGTTGTTGATTAAAGATGCCATTATGCGGTCTTCCAAAGCCCATCTGCAATGGTTCTCATCTGAAAGGGGTGTACACAGAGCTTTTTTCAATTAGACATACTATAATTATATTCCCTTCCAAAGATTCTGGCTCATGGCTTTAAAAGGATGTTTTAGACACCAAATACAGGCACAGATTATATGAAAAATTTCTGTGAGTAATTTTGGTACCTCTTTCTGTGTTGCTTTATTCTTGATTGAAAAACTAATAATATATAAAATGGAATTTCCACAGTGAGATTTTCTTGGTATTAAATGAAGGGTTATTTTATGACACCTTATGTACTGAGAATTAGAGCCCCTCTCAAGCGATACTTATTACTAACGGTTGTTCCCATCATAGTCCTGTATTACCTATTGACCCTATAGCTCAATACTCTATTTTGCTGGAATAAAGCCTATCTCTTCCAGCTAATTTCTTTATCATCTTCTTCCATGAACTAAGCCATGCCTAAATCTACTGATTCTATTTCCTAGTCTGGGTAATATTTTAAGATTTCTTAGTCATTTCTTATGTTTAAAGATCAGTGCTGGGAGTTCCCGTTGTGGCTTAGTGGAAATGAACCTGACTAGTATCCATGAGGATTCAGGTTCCATCCCCGGCTCTGCTCAGTGGGTTAAGAATCCAGCATTGCTGTGAGCTGTGCTGTAGGTCGCAGATGCAGCTTCTATCTGGCATGGCTGTGGCTGTGGTGTAGGCAGGCAGTTGTAGCTCTGATTTGACTCCTAGCCTTGAAACTTTCAGCTGTGGCCCTAAAAACCAAACCAAACCAAAATAAAATAAAATAAAATGCTGTACAGTAGAAAAAAAATTGTTTTGGGGAAATAACAATTAAAAAAAAAAAAAAAAGGTCAATGCTTACCTGACCTCTTCCCTTAAACTTTCCTTAACTTCTTTTTTTCACCAAAATGTCTTTCTGCTCTGAATTCTCTAGCATTTATTGTCTTCATCTCACATTTGACATTTAGTTTTTTTTTTTTTTTTCGTGTTTCCTGTTTGTTCTGCATTTTCAAGGATCCTTCACCCTCCTAGAGAGCATATAACATATTGTGTATTGCTTTTATAAACTTTATAGCATTTAATATACTATTCAAGATGTAATAATATCCTAGTAATGGTTAATTAAGTTGAATTGAGCTTTTTCTTCAGATTTTGACTTTACAGTAATGTTCTCATTGAAAGTTTCCAGCCACTAGCATGGAAGAGTATGAGCCTGAAATATGTTTGAATATCAATGTGCTCACATCGTGTTTTATCTCATAATGTTAAGTACTTGAGTATGCATGAAATTAGACTATGCATAAATTACTCAGAAGACAGAATTTCTGCCTCCTAGAAAATTATATTTACATCAACGTTGCACCTAATGAGCGTAATCTTTTTTTAGAAGGCACTAGATTTATAGTAAATGTTGATATTTTCCTATATAATGGTTGCAGAAAGCCATAAAATAATTTTACTGTTTAAGTATAGTAAACACATTTGTACACTCATTGGTGATATATTGTCTATAAATATATTTCAGAAAATGCGTGTGAAAAACTTTGATACCACTGACATGAAGACAAGCATAAAATGAAGAAATAGATCAGAAAAAAGGCCTTGAAACAAAAATTAGGTCTGGTTTGTAAAATATTCAGAAATTTATCATTACTAGATCACATTTATTGATTGGAAACCGATGTTTTTCTTTCTTTCATTGCAAGAATGGCATATTGTAGTGTTAGATTTATAACATTCCTTCATTTCATATCAGTTGCTCGGCTATGATTGGTACTCATCAGTGCATTTACTGTGTTGTAACTCACTTATTCAGTCTGTATTTAGATGTTTGAGAATACAAGAGGGACTTGATAAGAATCTGGCTGACTCATTCTTTTTAATACCAGTCACAAAGAATTAAAAGTGTAAAGAACAAGTTGATCGTCTTCCAGCTCTGCCCTTGCCTCTGGGTACAGTCATGCAAAGTTGGGCTTTGGAGGAAGAGATATTTACCTGCTTCCAACTGCTTATGAGAATTAAAGGTTTTTAACTTGCCTTCCTAGGATTGTCAGGAAAAGGAAGCTGCTTTATCTCAATATCAAAATGTGTAAATGTTCAAGTAAACGTTCAAAAATTTCAAGTGGTGAGGAGAAATCTCTTACCCTGGTTTCCGAGGGAAAACCTGTCAGGTGTTAACAGTTTCTCACTGTGCTTTGGGTCTTTTTTTTTGTTGTTGTTGTTGTTCTTTTGTCTTTTTGTCTTTTCTAGGGCCATATACTCCACACATGGAGGTTCCCAGGCCAGGAGTCCAATTGGAGCTACAGCTGCCAGCCTACACCACAGCCACAGCAACGCGGGATTGGAGCCCCGTCTGTGACCTACACCACAGCTCACGGCAATGCTGGGTCCTTAACCCACTGAGTGGGGCCAGGGATGGAGCCCGAAACTTCATGGTTCCTAGTTGGATTCGTTAACCACTGAGCCACGATGGGAACTCCGGGTCTTTTTTATGTTTTTCCTAATTAGACTTTGTGTCGGTATAAACCGTCTTAATCACTTCAGGTAGACAAACTTCTCAACGTAACTATTTTTTTCCCTTCACTCCATTCTTTTCCCTTATGAATTAGGAGTGATATTAAACTTCATTTTTGTTCCTGTTCGCCCTCTCGGTACCTTCACTCTCAATCCACTTTCTTACTGTGATAATGTGTTCATTTCTCTGCAGTCTCTGGAGTGCTAATCAAGGATTAATTAATCTTCCCTATTGAGTCAGCTTTATCATTTTATTTCCCTTTGTGTCCTGTGCAAGGAGTATGAAATAACATTGTTCTAGGAAAGATTTATGACTAAATTTCTTTCTTTTGGGGTTCAGTAACCCCTTTGAGAATGTAGCAAATGGTACAGCTCCTCTATCCATCGTAAAGCACAAATGAAAATTTTGACCTACAATTCCGTATGCTTCATAGACTCCCCATACTTCCCAACTCTGTCCCTAGACCTCAGATTATGAAGTCCTTTGTGGCCTTATAAAGAGGTTTCCTTTTCTTCCTGGTAGGCTTGGTTCTAAGATGGCCATGTGGGCATTGGATGAGCAGTTGGTTAAGGTGAGCAACAAGAAACCAAGTCCATATAAATATCTTTGTGTGTGAAAAAATCTTTAATATCTTTATGATGAAATAATGGCAACCTCTAGGAAAGGAGGTGGATTAGCCATTCAGAGTAGATTTTGTTAATGTATTTGTGTTTTCAGAGTGGTTTATTTTTGGTAGTAACAAAGACCACATACCCATTCCACAGAAGCATGTTATAGCGAACATCAATTCTAGACATTTGAAAATTTAAATCTCACTGGAAGTAATTTGATAAAGGAGAAGAAAAGTGATATGAGGTTCAGTTTATAGAAATATATTACATATATTTATATTTAAATACAAATATTTATATAAAATACTTATTTTATATAATGATTACGTCATGGTCAAAAAAATACTAGATCTTGAAATATAAGTATTTATTCATATAGTAAACTTAACAGTCTAATTTGGATTTCGAAATATTCTTATCAGTCAGTGGAAAGTAGGCTCAGAAGTTCCTTGAAAGCAGAGGGTGCTCTCTCTGAGAGAACATGACCTTGAAGGAAGAACACTGGGTTTGCAGTCAGTATACTGCTACCTTAGACTAAATGATTACCACTGTCAACACAGGGTGACCACTTTGTGGTTTGCCCAGGACTTTCCCAGTTTTAGCCCTGGGAACTCCCTTCCTTTCTCCCTGCCTGAACCTGTCCCAGGCAAACTGAGATGATTGGTCAGCAGTTAAATGCATGATCTTGAATCAAATGCTGAAATCTCCTGGGCTTCTGTTTTCTCATGTATAAAATGAAGAGAATAGATTAGATGGCTAAGAATCCTTACAGGTCCAACAAATGATTTTAACCTCCAGTCTTTTTATTTTTCCTTTCACTTTCTTCTTTAGAGAGCCATGAAAAATCTAGGAGATTAATTCCTTCTTTATCTTTGAACTCTACTTTTAATTTATAGCATATCAGTTCAGCACAAGGCTTAGTCGCCTTCAGTGAGCCAAACACAACTACTGATTGTTGGCAATCAAGATGTAGAATTAAGTTAGCATGCTTATAGAAAAGTTGATGAGATCTGTTGTTTACTATAAGGTATCTAATTGCACAAACTCAGATTGCCTACATATTCTGAATTGGGAAACCAGGAGGGGGAGTTGCAGAGAGGTTTTCACAGGCAGCAGAGAACTGGGTAGATTTCTAATGCTTGTTCAGTATTGAGTTGGTTTTTTTTTTAAGCTTATTGAGATATATTTCACTTTACATACAATTCACAAATTTAAGGTAAACAATTCAGTGATGTTTAGACTATTCACAGATATGTGCAAACACCACCACAGTCAATTTTATTTTATTTATTTTTTAAATGATTTTTATTTTTTCCATTATAGCTGGCTTACAGTGTTCTGTCAGTTTTCTACTGTACAGCGAGGTGACCCAGTTAAACATACATATATACATTCCTTTTTCTCACATTATCATACTCCATCATAAGTGACTAGATATAGTTCCCAGTGCTGTACAGCAGGATCTCATTGCTTATCCATTCCAAAGGCAATAGTTTGCATCTATTAACCCCAAATTCCCAGTCCATCCCACTCCCTCCTTCTCCCCCTTGGCAACCACAAGTCTGTTCTCCATGTCCATGATCTTCTTTTCACCACAGCCAATTTTAAAACATCTTACTATCATGAAAAGAAATCCTGTATTTTTAAGCTACCATCTCCCCATCCTCCTAACAGCCCATACTCTCAATCCTCTGCTTTCTGCCTCTAGATTTGCTTATTCTGGATATTTCGTGAAAGTGGAGTCATATAATATATGATCATTTGTGATTAGCTTCTTTTACACAAAAATATTTTTAAGATTCACTTATATCATAGTATGTATTATATACTTCATTCCTTTTTATGGGTGAATGATATTCCATTGTATGGATATATCACATCCTGTTTATACATTCTTCAGTTGATGGGCATTTGGATTGTTTCTAGTTTTTGACTATTAAGAATAACACTTAGTATTGCTGTGGCACAGTGGATTAATGATCTGGCTTGTCTCTGTGGAGGTGCTGATTTGATCCCTGGCCCGGTACAGTGAGTTAAGGATCTGTGTTGTTGTGGCTGTGGGATAGGTTGCAGCTCTGGCTTGGATTTGATCCATGGCCTGGGAACTTCCATATGCCATGGGGGGGGTTCCAAAAGAGAAAAAAAAAAAAGAATAACATTATCATGAACATTTATGTATAAGTTTTTGTATGAATATGTGTTTTCATTTCTCTTATATAGCTAGTTGTTTTTTAGGGTTATTTGTCCTCTATTTCCATGTTATTCCTCTGCCTTTTCTATCCATTATTGAAAGTGGTATCTTCATGTCACCAACTATTCTTCTATTGGTATTGAATTTTGAATTTGCAGTGGCAAGCTAAACCTGTCAAGATTTTCAGTTCTGTCTGTATTGCTCTATCTTTGGCTGATGACTCTTTCATTTAGACAACTCTTCACTTTCAAGGCTCATTTGCAAATATAATTGTCATAATAAAGTTAATAACCCCAAATTTATTATATCTGGTTGCCTGGGCTTCAAGCATATGAAGAGGGATTGTTGTTAATTAGACATATAAGAAGTAACTTTGTCACACAAAAAAATGGTAAAGTGGCTGGTAGAACGGTCCTTATTCAGGTTCAAAGGGCAGAGCTGATAGACATAGTAATTCTTTGCTGTTGGAATAATGATCACCCAAGGGGAAAGTGTCTATAAATGAAATCCTAAAAGTTTGAAAATCCTCCCTCTTACATGTAGACCAAAACATAACAAGATGTTTATATTTTGTGTTTTGAAGTAGAGAACTTTATTTTTTCTTTTTCCTTTTGTAATTATAAACTAATTACAGAAAAGGAAACATTTTTTAAAAAACTGGGCACCAGAGTATTTTAATACTTTTCCCTTAATTTATAAGATCAGTTTGTACCTGAGTCTGTGTACTGGGCACACTCAGACTCCTAAGCCATCTATTGTCTTTGAAATTCCTTCCTATTTCCTCCTCCCTCTCTTAGGAAAGAGGTATATGTAGTTAGGACTGTGAGTTAACATGTGAGAAGAATCTATCTTCTTTTGACTGGGTCTGAGGGAGCTGGCTAGGTTCCATAGTATTCCAGGTCATGGAATTCATAGGATTGATGATCTTATTGTATCTTTGAAATGTGGCTGTTTAAATGACCTGTTGAGATATTCTTAGAGTAGATGAGATGTGACTATATAAAATAAAACAGGAGTGCTCATTGTGGCTCATCAGGGTAAGAACGCAACATAATGTTGGTGAGGATGCAGGTTTGATCCTTGGCCTTGCTCAGTGGGTTAAGGATCTGGTATTGCCATAAGTTATGGTGTAGGTCACAGATTTGGCTCTGATTCCCTAGCCGGGGAACTTCCTTATGCCAGAGGTGTGGCCTTAAAAAGAAAAAAAAATATGTGAAACTATGTTTAGATTTCTAGATTCAAATGAACATTGAATTTTTTTTTTTGCCTCTTTTTTTTTTTTTTTTTTTTTAAGGGCCACACCCCACTCTTCGCATCTGGAAGTTCCCAGGAATCGGAGCTGCAGCTGGCTGGCTTATGCCACAGCCACAGCAATGTGGGATCTGGGCCACGTCTGTGACCCACACCACAGCTCACAGCAATGCCAGGTCTTTTAATCCACTGAGTGAGGCCAGGGATCCATGTCCTCATGGATACTAGTTGGGTTTATTACTGCTGAGCCACAATGGGAACTCCTACATTTGACTTTTCTTAAGAGTAACCTTAACATATAGGGCAATGCTTCTATTTCTAGTTTCTGGAATTCCTGTTTTGATATTGCCTTCTGAAGGAAATTTCTGGGGAAATCCCTGATATGGCTGATGATTGCATCTTTTTCTTGAGCCCAAACCAAATCACTCAGGTTAATTGGTTTATTAGACTTAAATCTGAAGAAATTTGGGTATTTTCCAAATAAAATACATGCCTCATTCCCACGTTCCCATCAGACTGAAAGAATTTTATCAGTTAGATTTTATTATAGTTTATACTGATTTAATATACTGAGCCTGAATGGTTAAAGGTTTATTCCAGTATTATAAGGAGCAGTTGAAAGCAGGGGCACATGCAAAGCTGAATCATGGTTCAGAATTTTAAAAATAATATTCTTTCCAACAACATTTATTATAAACATACACTGTGCCAGCTACCATGGGCACTGTAAGCTGGCCAAGTACCCTAATCATCATTCACAGCACTGTTTTTATTGCAATTTGTATTGAGGCTCAAAACACCAATCTACATACTTTTAGAACACAATTTGTTCAAAAACTAGAGGTGGCCTGGGCTTTGAGTTCCTGCCAGATTAAATGTTTAACTTTTGTGGCCACAAATCTCATGAAACAACAAGACTGTCTTGAAATCTTTCCATCGTTTCTATTACTGGGCATCCAGTGTATTTCAAAAGAGTACAGATGTTAGAGATGAAGTCAACAGCATCACAGAGAAGGGAAATTTGTATCACAATAGCAAACAAATAGAAACACGTTTTAATCTTATGATGTTTTGGGCTTCTAACAGTACAGATAGTATTTGATGTTCTGTCACTTTTTGTTGTTCCTTAAGGCTTAAGGATTTAAGCAGACTTTCTCTTTCCAGGAACCAGAGCTGGGTGAATTTATCTTAGGAACTAATGCAGATAACTAAAAAGCAGGTTTCATCCTGATCGGGTAGTGGTTATTTCATTCAGTATAGACTATAGATTTAAAGATTATGAAGTTGAAATTTTATAAACGACGAAACTCATATTTGTATTTTATGTCCAAAATTTTCATAATCCTAGCAACTCTGTTAATAGATAGTGTTAGGCATGAAGTACCTGCAAGAGAAGAGGCATTGTTATTGTGTTAGCATGGACCTCCCTGTCTAGCCCTGCCTCCCACTCTTGTGTTACTTTTATGTTTCTAGGGTCTCCCTGGTGATAGCAAGTGTGGCTGGATGTGAATTGAGGGGGCGGGGTACTATTTGCACCGAACTTTGCCGAGACCTACCCGGGTGCTAGAAGAGAAAATTTGCACTCTAGGAGGAGGTGGTATGGTTGGAAATATGTGAGCAGGTGTTAACAATATTTAGTTTATTTCCTGCCAATCGCCCCAACTCTGTCTCATACATTTTTCCTTTTCCGAGGCATCTCTGTGCTTCTCTTCACAAATTTTATATTATAGAGCATTAAAGGAACTTAAAAGATGATTAAATTCTGCAAATGAAGATCAGCCACATGATCTAAGTCATATAACCCCTTAGAGACAGATCTTTGACGAGAATCAAGTTTCCTCTGTCCAGTATATCTTTCTAGTAGCTCATGGTGGCCTCTTTTCTCCTACATCCTGTCTTGTGGAGCTAGTAGGTCTCAGCATGATTAAAAAATATTTCAAGACATTCTCCTCCCTTTCCAAACACATAAATACAAGCATTTTGTTAGCTCTTGGGACAGTTTTGTTATCAGACCAGGTTCGTTTGGCTGATGCACAGCAAATCAAATGCTGAGATACTGAGGCTGCAGCAGAGAAGGGGTTTATTCACAAAGCTGCCAAGTGAGAAGATGGTAGAACAAATCTTAGACCCACCTTCCTGAAAGTGAGGGGTGTGCAATATTTATTTATTTATTTTTAGTCTTTTTGCCTTTTCTAGGGCCGCTCCCGCAGCATATGGAGGTTCCCAGGCTAGAGGTCTAACTGGAGCTGTAGCCGCTGCCCTACACCAGAGCCATAGCAACACGGGATCCAAGCCACGTCTGCAACCTACACCACAGCTCACGGCAACGCCAGATCCTCAACCCACTGAGCAAGGCCAGGGACTGAACCCGCAACCTCATGGTTCCTAGTCGGATTCGCTAACCACTGCGCCACGACGGGAACTCCCAGGTGTGCAATATTTATGGGCTAAAGAAGCTGGGTGGTCTTCTGCATGGGGAAAGGTGATGGGAGGTAGGAGAAAAGGTGAGGTAACCTCGGTCTTCTGCCCAAGTGTATCTAAGTTCCATGCTTCTTCCCGGGATACATGTTCAAAAATGGGGGTGCTTAACATGATATGGGGGTGGAGGTTTTGGCCCTGTGACATCAAAAGTTCATTTACTGGACACCAATGCAGGCCCAGTTTTAGGGTTGGTGGTCGCAACCAGTCTTGACCTGTTAGAATTGGGCAGAAGCTGACTCCAAGTTCCTGGAAAACAGCTTAAGACCTTTGTTAATACAGTCGTCCATAGTCAGAGGTGTTACCTATATGGATGGTTAGGGAATCAAAATATAATTAAGGTGAGCTCGGTCAGTGAAGGCAGAGGAGGTTTTAACAAGCTTTTCCCTTACCTGTTCTTGTATAAGAAAAGCTCAGGAATTTCTCTTCGTCATCAGTTTCTGTTAACCCTATCAGGCACAGTTTCAGGATGGGTTTTTTTAACCCAAGGGACATGGTTTCAGTTTCTTCTCTGAGATCCGTATTGTTCTCATTCTTTGAAAGCCTTCCCTGAAATTACCCTTTTCTGACTGCTGTGGACCTGTTGACCTTCAGCTGGATTTCAACATCTTATCTATAATATAGATCCGAGAGTGGTTTTGTAAGTGGGAAGATGAATTCTGGTGGCATGGAATCCAGTCCCATAGATTTCACAGTTTTGCTTAGGGCCTATTTTCGTTACATTCTGCTGTTTGTGTACAAAAAAGATAGTACCAAAAAATTTTTGAAATACAACCCCCATTTCACGTTGAATGGCTTACTGGGGCCATTACAGCCCTAGCAACTGTCCATGGTGAATCTGTAAGTTCTAGGAATGTGGTCTGTCTGGTAGAGCAGAGAGAAAGGAATATATTCCTCAGGTCTTATCAGTTTACCACTATTTGTGCACATCTAGGTTCTCATAATTTCACTCAGTTGAAACATTCATTATTGGAAATCACCAAACTTGGAATCATTTTTCACTCTAAGAATACTAGCAGACATCATTTTAAGGCATGGTATTATTGAGAATGAACCTGATGGTGACATAGTTAGATCAACTTTCTGGAGGAATGAAAACAACAGTTTTTTGTTTTCCCTGTGAGATCACCAGCTGATGATGGGAGAAACAAAAGCTGTTTCTGTGGCTAATTTCTGTTGGGGATGCTTTCAGACAGGCGGAAATTTGAGGAATTGAAAAGAATAGCTAAGTAACAAGAATATCCCTACTAACAACCCCTCCAGACATACTCAGGGATCCCAAATAAGCAGAAAACGAATTTTTCAAAGTGAATTTCAAAGGAGTTTAATCAGCATGAGGAAGTCCCAGAGTGAGATGGGGGAGAGGAGTTATGTAGAAGGATAATTTTTTTTTTTGTTTAGTTAATTAATTATTTTAATGGCTGCACTTGTGACATACGGAAGTTCCTGGGCCAGGGATTGAATCTGAGCTGCAGCTGTGACCCATGCCACAGATGCATCAACGGTGAATCTTTAACCCAGTGTATGGGGCCAGGGATCGAAACCACAACTTCTCAGCAACCTGAGAAGTGCTGAGTGCTGTAGTCCCATTCTTGACCCCCCCCCCCCCCCGCCCCCGTGCCACGGCAGGAACTCCTGAAATTATTTTTTGAAAGGGCCATAAGGGAATAAAATAATAAAATAGGGCACTGATAGGCTTAAGGAAGTTATGCGGTCCCTAGTTAATAATTTTAAAAATTGACTGTATATTGAAATAATATTTAGAATATATTAGGTTAAATAAAGTTAGTATACCTGCTTTTCAAGAATGTTCTTTACTAGAAAATTTAAAATTGTACATGTGGTTCACATCTTTGGTTCACATGATTTTTCTTTTGGATGATGCTGAGCTGGGCACTGCAGAGCTTTGCCTTCTTGGACAGGTCATTTAACTTTCTGGGCTTTAGCACAAACATCCCTGAAGGGCAGGAGATAAAAAGCGGCCAGCTAGACCTGCTCCTTGTATGCATTTCTAATATTTGCTTAATTTCTAAATTTGAATCCTTTCTCTGGTAGATGTTTGAGCATTGAAACTGTTTGTTATGTACAACTATTTTATATTTCCAAATCTATGTCACAGTCTCTACCACTTCAGATCCTACAATTTTAGCTAACTTGCAAATATTCTCTAAATACGGCCCATTGTTTGTGACAGCTAGATAGAGGAGGGTACCCCCAATATCTTGGGAAACCCAAGGGTGGAACGTATAGGACAAGGGTCACAGAATGAGTCAGGGCCTGAGCCAGGATTAGCATCTCTGTGACTCATGGTCGCATTCTAACCACCAGACAACTCTCTTGAGAAATAGGGTGATGGCCCTTTCCCCAACCAGGGTACCAAGGATTGCTGAATCAGTGTTTGTCAAGCTGACTATGTAAGTGATAAAAGCTGGGTGGGAGCAGCACAGCCAGTGGATGTTAGCCTGTGGTGCTAGGATATCTCTGAACTACTGAGAGGAACCATCACTGGTTTGGTAAGAAACAGTGTGAGGAGAGCCCACTGATGTTATCGCTATGGTGAAACAGGGAGGAAATCCCACAGCAGAAGTGAAAATGTTACTTCCTACTTTTAACAGTATTTTCAAAATGGAAGCATCGTATTTAGAGAAATAACTTAATAAGCCTGATGTAGCTTTACAAAGCTGAAGCTTAGCAGGATTGGGTGGGAGTTGGAAGAATTGCGTAGACTCACTCGCATGCCAAAAGGAATTTGTGCAGGTGTGTTGTCACCTGACCAAGGTAGCTACACTTATGCCGAAGGCATATTGAAGTTTTTGAAGATCATATTTGGCAGGCTTTATTCCCATAATACTTTATACACAATTTTTTTTTTGTTTGTGTGTGGCAGTGGTCGCAGTGTTGTAGTTATGTGTCAACATCCATGTCTTTGGCTACTCTTAGCTTCTCAGGGAAGTTACTGTGTATTTTTCCTCCCGTTTCTCCAATACTAAACAGTGTGTGCTACCCAGGCAACGCTAATTAAGGTGATACATCGAATGGGTCTTATTTATTTAGGTTTAAAGGCAGAAAGAAGGAAAAACAACTTGGGATGCACAGGAGCTTTTACTGAAAGAGATGAGTAGGTAGGGAATCTGACTTCCTAATTTGAAATTTCCTTCTACCCTGGAAGAGGGTAGAAGGCAGATGACTTTAGATATTTTGAATATGCAAATCTAAGCTTGCAGTTTAGCTTGAGGTAGACAGTTGAGAACTCAAGTGTTCTGGGTCAGAAATGAGTAGGATTGAGATGCTAGAGACTGGCAGCTAGAAAAGAGAGGGGAAGGGTCTGTGTCTGTGGAAGGCAGAGAGGGTGAGGAGATGGTACAGAGTAGAGAGGGGAACAGCCTATAGGAAAATGATTTATTGCAGGAAATGGCTATTGGTTTTTTTCAATGTTGAGGCTAATATTTTAAGTTTTTGTATTGTACATATAATTTTGTAGTGTATTTTAATCTCTGTCTATAAGCCTCAAAATTTGGTGAAAGTCTGCAGCATAGAATTTGGTTATACACATACATGCATGCCTGTGTGCATGTGCGCATGCACGCACACACACACACACACACACACAAATCTGGGGGAAGGTAATCCAGGGATGCTGTTGGCACCCAGGATGATTCTATTACTCTCTTCAAAACTGTAAGATTCTGACCTCTTGCTTGCCAACTCATGGTCACAATATGGCTGCTGCACCTTCAGATTCATATACATGCTCCAGGCATATGGATTAAATGCAATGGGCCCAAGGGGAATGTCAGCCAAATCTCTCTATCTTAAAAGATTTTTCTTAAAGCTCCACTCAGCAATTTCTATTTATAGCTTCTTGTATTTGTATAGTCATATAGCTATGTCTAGCACATGCATATTGCTGTCCAAAATAAAACTGGGGCTCTCTTAGGAAGAAGGGGCCACAGTATGAGGTAGGCCATTAGCAGTGTTTGTATTCTCTTGCTCTTTCTCCTCAAACATCAAATATTTGTAGAACTGTAGAGTATTTAGTTAAAAAAAATCTTAGCGATAATGCAGACCAACATTGCTTTCTCATTTTATAGATAAGGGAATCAAAGGCCAGAAATATTGAATTTTCTATTTAGAGTCAAGGAAGAGAGAAATGGGAAAGCATAATTCTTACAAAACTTATGGTGGGCATTACATTGGTACTTTAATGTATATGCTACAATGTAAATTATTGAATTAATTATTAAATTAAATTAGCTGAATGTATTGTATATTGTATTTATTACTTGAATTTATTGTGATGATTTGTTTGTGTATCCATTTATTTATTATATTGTTTTATTTTTATTTGTTTTATATTGTATTATTTATTGTATATTATATTTATTGCTTAAATTGATTGCATTTTGTATAAATTGCATGTATTTTGCATTTATTGTATATTGTATTTAGTGCTTCAGTTTAGTTTATGGTGTTTTTTTTATTTGTTAAAGTGTCAGTAACTTGAATGAAGAGTTGTCAAATTTATCTTTGGGTCTCCCTCAGTAAATACTAAAAAATTCAATGGAGAAACGTTTAAATATTATTTGAATTTATTGTGTCATGAATGTCATTAATGAAATATCAGAGGGGAAAAGGAAGGGAACTTATATCTAAAAGGAATCAATTCAAGACATAGAAGAAGCATCATAATATAAAAATGTTAATTAGGGAAAAGTCTTCAATATGCAGGAATGTATCTACTGTGAAACTGAAGTTTCTCTTGTACCACATACTGTTTCATGAAAACCCTGATGAATGGAGGGAGAGATGAAGAGGAATGATGCATGTGACATTAAATCTTTTTTGAGACATCTTTGCTGCTTCAGACTGTGGGTTGGGTGCCATTGTGGTTGATGTGTATTTCAAACCAGCTTCTTCCAGATCTCATATTTTGTTTGTTCTCCAGTTTTCTTAATCTTATTATTCTCAGGGTTTTTTTTCTTTTCTTTATATCTTTCAGCAGTAAGGAGGACAAAAATTTTCCCCAATGGCAGCAGTTGTCCTAAGTTTCCTTTCTGAAAACGAATTTAGTTTGAGAAGGTCCCATTAGGCTGATTGTATTCTTGATCTTCACTTTTCTCGTCTCTTTTCCTAGGGGTACTTTCCAGTGTGCGTCATGGGCACTGAGGTTTGTAAATCAGACCCTGTAAGAAGGGCCTCTTTATTTGATTTCCCAGTTACTCTACAACCATTTCGCACAAGCTCAGGGTCACATATTCTAAGTGTTTCTCAGGACGTCATTGTTCTTGAACACACGTGTTGTATTCTTAGCATTGATTTTATTCTACCTGCATCTAAAGTCTCTAAGGGAGACAAGGACTGTGCTTTTTATTACTTAATGATGCCATGTTGGAGAGCATCTTTCAGTGAAGTAATGAAATTTCCTTGTTCCTTGAGGGGAAAAGTATTTATCTTTCTCTTAATACATGATCAAGTATTTCACATTCCAACGTCATAGGAATTAGAGGTTGGTGAGCCATTTCCCTGAGAATTATCAAGGATTAAGTCACCAAAAGAGAACCTGAGGAAGTTAACAGTTACCATCCTGGATAAGGCAGGGTGGTGACCAACTGGGTTCAGGATATGTCAATTATTTCCAATTTTTGAGTGAGCTGAGAGTTGGGAACACCCTCTGAAGGAGAAAGGGTACATCATGGGCATCCCAGAAGGGACAGTAGGCTTCACAATAAGAGAAACTCGGTGGGTAGATGTATTCGAGGCAGGATGCCATCAAGGCAACATAGCACCAGCGTGGAGCAGTAGGCAGAATAGCCTATCATAAAAGGTGTAATCAGCCAAAACCTGCTCCAGTACATGTGCTTCAGGCACTGAGCATGATAAGGTGCTCATGGGGTCCAGTAGTAGTGATTTTTCAAGGGAGACAAAAAAGTAGTTATAGAGTAGTATTCACAGTTCAGAGAGAGTCTTTGGGAGTAGCATTTAAGAACAGGATTTGTGTAGGCAAAGTATATGGGTCAGAAGTGATGATCTTGGCGGTGTTAAGAAAACGGAATTCAAGAGACATTGAAGCCCCAACTAGAGCTAGAAAATGCCTTTTTTAGTTTTCACACCAATTATATTTCACAGATGGATCTCTTCTTATGTCCTTGTGTTTTATCCTTTCCTCTTTTTCTGCTGTGCACTTAATTTGTTAGCAAGAGATTTTTTCTTTTTAATTGGATCTCAGAAGAAATCAAGATGCATGCTTAGGGCAATGTGTGATTGAGGGTGTAAGGGCTTGTGTTTATGAATTTGTGTTTGCAAATGATGGTGGGAGAGGGTCAGTAGGTAAGGCAGAAAAAAAGAATGTAAGAAACTAAAGCAACTGGAAGTGTAGGAAAAAGAGAGAATCTGGACCTACTAACCTGCAGTGACTGGAATACAATTTGTTTTAAAAAAATTACATTCCATTGTTGGACGGCTCTGATGGCTAGAGAGATTCTCTCAGATTACCTTTACCCATTGAGTTAAGTTTTGCCTCCAGGAACAATAAAACAAATTAACTCCTTCTTCACTAGGACAACTTCACAAATTCAAAGCTAGGATTATATTTGCCATAATTCTGAAGACTGAAGAATGTATTCACACTCCAAAAACACTGATAGTGAAAGTTATTGATGAAAATAATCAGGATATGCTTAGTAATTTTATGAATCAAAATCACATACTGTAGACATTCCCAAACAATGCTTTTTCAGTGATCTTAGTATTAAGTATCAGCTTAATAGTTTCATAAGTAGTTGTTAGTCCTGTTGAATTTCTCCTTTCTGACTTTGAAACCCAAAGGGTGAAGCAGCTGTAAGTGGAAATATTTATAGTTCCAAGCAACGAATCTCTTGTATTTAACCTCAAAGATTTTTTGCCTTATTTCTGGTTTCTTCTCCAAGGAAGGATTCTTCCACTCAAGGGTGGAGTGGAGATTGGAAGTTAAACTCAACCCAGACAGGGAACAAACCAACAAGCCACAGTAAAAATGAAAAGAAAATATTTACCTCCCTGGGCGGTGGACACGCACACAGCATGCACGCACACACACACACCACACTGTTGCCCTGACCTCACTCCCCAACAGTGAGAGGCCTCTCACATAGAGTTTTGGAGGGGTCAACCCTCTGGATCTTTGGCAGGGATCTCTGAGCTTCCACATTGCTTCCTTCATGTCTGCTAACTGGCTGAGGGTAAGGGTTGAATTAGCTTTGAAAGTAATTCTCACTTATTAATTATTAAAACTCTATTCTTCCCCACCCAATTATGATGTGGGCAATTTAATTCCAAATATTACAGCCTAGAACACTGATAGTATACAGTTTCTGATTAGCTAGAGCTTGGACTCTTGGATAGTCAGGTACCCTAATGGAGAGCCCCCGCTGAAGGGTGGACAGCAGGCATCTCAGAAAAGCCGCTTTCCAGAGTTGGCTACCACAGGTGCTTCAGCTAGCCCTACATTACCAACTCCACAAGGTTTGTTAGTTTCCAGGGTGAATGTCAGATGTATTTTTTTTTTTAATTTGGTCAAGTTTTCGTTGTGAGCATAATGGATACTAGAAATGGGCTTGTATTGATAACACTGCAGGTAATGAAGACATGTAGACTGGCTGCAACATTTTAAAAGATGCTTTTCACTTCTGCATAAACAAATTCTAAGAGACAGTGAATTGGATAGCCTGTTCTATAGGATGGGGTTTGAGGCACATTCTCCACACAATCCTATGTCAAGCCATTACGTTGAAGAGAATTTCTCGTTGGTTAGTGTCAGTGTCAGTACCAGAACCCTGCCTTTGGAATATTATGTCCACCTCACAGAAACCTGTCATGGAAAGTGGTAGTTTGACACCAAGAAGGATCGAGAGCTAGGACTTGGAGCTAATAAGATTAGAATCAGCTCTGTTCTTGCTTGCTGATGAAGTCAGTCATTCAACATGATGGCAGAATTGTACACAAGACTTGATTTGAATCTAACCTGGTAGGGAGGTTGTGGAAGAGAAGCTTATACATGTTTACTTCCAACACTTTTAGCAACTAATGTTACCTACCAGAAAGAATTTACAAGTTGGGCATGATCAGAATGGCTTAGGACAATTTGCCATATACTCCTGAATATTTTTTCAACTCCCTAATTCACTAGAACACCTTATTTTAGGTGTCTTCAGCAGACTGAAAGAACGCAGACAGCTTCCCGTAGTCAAAGTCCCTTTGGATTTCTCGGAAAACTGAGAGACAGCCAAAGGAAGAAGGGTTGAGGGGTGAAAGAGAAAGCACATTCGGTCAGCCGAGCGGTCCTCTGCTGGGCCGATGTGATGATCTTTCCTGAAGGGCATGTGGGGACAAGTGACCAAAGTTCTTAGTCACTCCCAGCGGGGGCCTCCTCCATGTGGTGGATGTCTCAAATGAGGGATTTTTATATCCCTTTGGATTAGCTGCATGGGTCAAGGGCAAGAGCGAAGCCTGTATCATTTGCCTGCCCCCTTGCCTTGGTGAGGCAATGTGTGTGGTCCTTTGGGCAGAGCGTGTAGTGAGAGCTGGGACAGTGGAATGAGTTCTCCCAGCTGGATGGAGAGGCAGGCTGGAAAGAGGGTGCTCTGGGCCGAAGCAGTGCCTCTAAGTGGCTGTGTCTTCTGTTACGGCTTTGTGGCAGGCTCCTCTCTTAGAACAACTTTGAGATGGCCATGGGACCGACAAACGGGGGAAACTACAGACACCTTTTCCCCCTTTGCATCTGCTTTATCTTCAGTTAGTGGTGATATCATCTGACAAGTCATTTCCCAAGTTCCTCTTGGGCTTTGTCTCAAGATGGAAGATGTAGCTCAGGGTAACGGGACAAGCAATGTTTGCTTTAGGAGAATCCAAGTAAAAGCACAAGCTGGGTGTGTGGTCTGCTTTTGCCTCTTATCCTCCAGCTCTTGGCATTTTTTTGGCAGCCACAACTGGAGCCATTGGTGAGCAGCATGAAGAGGGCCAAGGCCATTGCCACCAGGAAGCAGATACCTCACCCTGGTGCTGGGCATTTAATCTATCTTCACCCAGGGACACAAAGAGAGAGGCACTAAATTTTCTGGAAAAAGCCTGAGAGGTCTGGGAAACTCGAAACTAAGATATCAAAACCCTAAAAAATTTTATCTTTACAACTACCCACAATTTATAATCCAGGTCCATTTTCGTGGGTGATACACGTTTCTTTGAAGATAAAGGGAGGGTTTGGTGAGTGCACTTATCAGTGGTTGTTATAACATGTTTGGGGTTTGGGTGTGTAAGTTCTTGAAAGCACCATGTTTCCTTTACCTGCCAGTCCAGTCATGAGTAGTTCTATTGATTGCATCTGTGGCTATTTCTGGAGTTGGACTGGATTTGAAGACAGGTATGGGCGGCTTGGTAATAATTACTTCTCTAATGGCAGACATTTTCATTTTATCTGTTGCAGAATCTCAGGCAGTCCTTAGTGTTCAGTTGTAAAATAATGTGTGCGATTGTGGTATATTTTCTTGTGTCTCCTTCTGCTAAACCCTGCATCCCTGGGTAGATGTTTCCAACACGTTTTTACTGTGTGTGTGCGTGTCTGGTAAGCCTTGCCAGTACAATCTAGCTCTTCAGTGTTTCAAGAGAGTAGTTCTCTTAAGCTGTGGAAAAATGGCAACAATTAGAAGTTTTATCATCCGGCTGGCTCTAAAGGGAGACTGTAAGTGCTGACACGAACAGAAAGGAGAAGAAAGCCAAATAAGCAAGAGTGAGAGGGAGAAGTTTGATTTTTACTCTTCAGCCCTTAGGCATTGAATTAAGATGTGGCTGATCTTTGGTTTATGGAGATGGGCAAGGGCATTAGAAAGGCAAGTGAATTTTGTCTCTAGGTGATCAACTAGGAAGTATCCTGTACATTTCTAGAAATACCCTATACATTTCTAGGCCTGGAACGGTCAGTTCATTCATTCATTTTTTCAGTCAATAGGTATTTATTTTCATATCAGCAGATATTTCTTATGGGCTGGGGTTACTGTAGTAAACAAGAGGGAGGCTAGACTTCATGGACTACCCTGGGGGGAGAGAAAGCAAACAAGTAAACATATGAACGTGAAATATAATTTCAGGTTAGGGAGACAGAATGAGGAAAAGCGATTAAGTGGAAACCTGAATCAAGTGCAGGATGCAACCTGATGGAAACCCGGAAGAGGGAGAGAGTATGGAGGGAAGGAAAGCAGGAAGAGAGCCACAGGGGCTCAGTCTGGGAGGATGCTGATCTTAGCTGGCTGGGCAACCTTGTAAGGATTTGCACGAGGTAATGATGTCATCTGATTTATGGTTTCACAGGTTGACACGAGTGCATCATCTCTTGGATGTTTTACTGGCTCTGTATCATTTCTGGCAGAAAATCATTTTATCCTTAACACACTGATGGGGGCGGGGTCACATGATACTTCTCCTAAAGCTGTAGTAACCCCAAGACTCCAGAATTGCAAGTTTGTAATACTTACTTTTGGCTGGGGCTTGGAGAGGAGCAATCAGGACAGGTGTGAATTGGTGTATTAACCCAATAGTTTATAACTGATAAAAAAGGGTATAATTAAAATGCCAAGGAAATAACTACTCTTAATTGATTTGCTTGCAATTTACCTGCTTTCTGTGGTCAGAATTTGTGATAATATCAGGAATCTGGGGGTTATTCAACTGCCTATCAGATCTCCAAGGTGGTAGAGTGCAGGGAGTTGGAGGAGGGACTTAGAGGATGAGTGAGAGGTTTGGAACTCATCTCTGCTCCAGCTATCTTTTTAATGACGTGGACTTCTGAATAACTTCATGTGACACATACCATGAGTATCCCCTTTATGGGGTTGTGTGAGGAGTAAATGAGATAATGCATAGAAATTATTCTTTATGTAACTTACTCAGTGAAGCTTATTACTGTTTTTGCTGAAGAATTTCCAACCATGGAAGATTTTTAAATTTCACATGTGATAAATTAGGGAGCTTATTTTAATACTTTGGAAGCCTGAATGGATAGAATTACGACTCCAGAGTGTGGTGTTTTGAAAGGTAGC
This sequence comes from Phacochoerus africanus, assembly GCF_016906955.1. Taxonomy (NCBI): domain Eukaryota; kingdom Metazoa; phylum Chordata; class Mammalia; order Artiodactyla; family Suidae; genus Phacochoerus; species Phacochoerus africanus. Next base: position 54,644,053 of record NC_062544.1, read on the forward strand.
ACCCACTCCTGGGGTGACATTATATATCATATATAATTATATGTGAAAATAAATATAGCCTTATATGTAATGTATAAATATATATGTGCAATATATTGTATGTAACATATAAATCTAATCTATGTTGTAGAGGGTGCCTTAGACAAGAGGCAGACTCAAGGGGGCCCAACATTGTTGAGAATCCCAAGTCTGGGGCAGGTTTTAGGGTTTCAGGGAGGCAGAAAGAGATTTGTGGTGATGGAGGAGGGTTAGAGGTGTGAGGCAAAGAGAAGAACTCAATTATAGAAAAGCTGCAGATGAAATGAACAGGTTGAGGGTGGGTCGGGGGAAGAGCTATGGCTGTCAGTATATTCTTCTTTTGGAGTTTGATTTTTATATGCTACCACTTCAGTCTTTTTTTAGTGCCATTTTCAACTGAGTTCATTAAAGGACATTCTAAAATGTGAAATTTTAAATATGAGAGTTAAAAATCTAAGTCTCTGGGAAAATAGAATTGTTTCACAATATTTTGTTTTGTGCCAATACATTTATTCTGCAAAATATGAAAATATTTGTCTTATAACCATATATGTGTACTTCAGTGTACCACTTGCTTTTGAAAAATGCCTGTGACTTGGATAGCTTTCTTAAAAATAGATTTTAGCTTATGGTCATCATTGGTCCTAACCAATAGCATAAAACCTTTTTTCCTAAAAGCTGCAATTTTCCCTTTTCATCCAAGGAACATAGCATTTCAAATAATTCAGTTTATAAGTAGAAACAATAATCCTGGAAACATCCCTCTTGAAAGTGATGAAATCTTTTTTTTAATGGGTTTCTGCTGGATTTTCCCAGTGGTGTGCTGCCCCTCTGAAGTCAGGCTTAGGTCAGAAAAACCAAATCTCTTTCCCATTTGTAAATCTCATAATCCCCTTTATCATTGATCAGGGAAAAGCTCCATTTTGTGAATGGATTCAGCCTCCTCCTTTGTTTCTTATGTTTCCCTTTCCTTTCCCTCTTTTTTTCCTTTTTCTTTCTTCTCCCCTCTTTTTGGTGACTGACTGCAGGCAGGGTTGGTTGCTTCAGAGTTGGATGAACACACTTGACGTCTGAATGGGAGGGAGCAGAGTGGCTCAGATGATGCTCTAGGCTTCCTCACACTGTCCTCACATCCACACGTGAGACAGTACCAGTGTGTGGCCAGAGGCCTGTGGGGACTGTGGCTAGCATACCCGCCTCTATGACACTAGCCAGGGACTGAGACAGACTCAGGAATTGAGCCTTGAAGAATGTGTTTGTGGGATGACATTTAGCTCAGATTTTATGAGTCTTCTCCTACCTTTCTCAAACCTTTAACAGCTAGCGTGAGCTCTCAGTACTGTGTGCCTTGTGTGCAGACCTAGGCCCAGTGTAGCTTCTGGGATGATGCAGATACTTCCATTGTAAGCTTAATTTTCACAGTGAGCTCTTTCCATGGCGAGTTCAATCAAATCCTGCTTTTAACCATCAGGTGACTGTCTCTCTTGCCACCCCATCCTATTTCCTGCTTTCCCCACTTATTGTTTTGCATCTCTCTTGCTTTAGGAATGTACAGTTTGTGGTAGAGAAAGGAAAAAAATAATGAGCAGGTCCTCACTGTACAGAGGGAGCCAGGCTTGTGGTGTGAGACGTGAGCTCACATCCCTCAGGGACACTCGTTACAAATAACATGTGCTTGTTAGACTCCCATGTTGTTTTTTATTTTTGAGGAGAAAGACCCTAATTGACACAGATTTTCTTTTTTTTTCCTTTTTTTAGAATTAATTAATTTATTTTTAATTGTTATTTCCCAGTACAATTTTTTTTCTACTGTACAGCATGGTGACCCAGTTACACATACATGTGAACATTCTTTTTTTCTTACATTTTCATGCTCCATCATAAGTGACTAGACAGTTTTCCAGTGCTACACAGCAGGATCCCATTGCTAACCCATTCTAAAAGCAATAGTTTGCACCCATTAACCCCAAGCTCCCAATCCACACCACTCCCTCCCCCTTGGAAACCACAAGTCTATACTCCAAGTCCATGATTTTCTTTTCTGTGGAAAGGTTCATTTGTGCCCTATATTATATTCCAGATATAAGTGATATCAGATGGTATTTGTCTTTCTTTTTCTGACTTACTTCACTCAGGATGAGAGTCTCTAGTTCCATCCACGTTGCTTCATATGGCATTATTTTGTTCTTTTTTATGGCTGAGTAGTATTCCATTGTGTGTATATACCACATCTTCCTAAGCCAATCATCTGTTGATGGACATTTGGGGTGTTTCCATGTCTTGGCTATTATGAACAGTGCTGCAATGAACATGTGGGTGCATGTGTCTTTTTTAAGGAAAGTTTTGTCCGGATATTTGCCCAAGAGTTTAAAGTATTATTCTACTTTTGATTTTTTTTCAACTATTTGAAAATGTAAAAATAATCCTTAGCCCCCGAGCTGTACAACAATAAGCAGTGAGATGGATTTGACATTCATGCCAAAGACTGCCAACCTTTGATTATTAAATTTGATAAGCTTGAATAGTGCTGCGATGAACATGCAGGTGCATGTGTCTTTTTTGCCATTTCTTGGGCTGCTCTTGCGGCATATGGAGGTTCCCAGGCTAGGGGTCGAACTGGAGCCATAGCCGCCAGCCTACGGCAGAGCCACAGCAACGCGGGATCTGAGCCGCGTCTGTGACCCACACCACAGCTCACGGCAACGCCAGATCGTTAACCCACTGAGCAAGGCCAGGGATCAAACCTGCAACCTCATGGTTCCTAGTCGAATTTGTTAACCACTGAGCTACGACGGGAACTCCAATGTGTCTTTTTTAAGTAGAGTTTTGTCCAGATATATGCCCAAGAGTGGGATTGCTGGGTCACATGATAGTTCTATGTATATATTTCTAAGGTACCTCCATGCTGTTCTCCATAGTGGTTGTACCAGCTTACATTGCCACCAACAGTTCAGAAGAGTTCCCTTTTCTCCACAGCCTCTCCAAGATTTGTTATTTGTAGACTTAATGATGGCCATTCTGACTAGTGTGAGGTGGTATCCTAATTGACACAGATATTCTTTTTTTTTTGGTCTTTTTCTAGGGCTGCATCCGCGGCATATGGAGGTTCCCAGGCTAGGGGTCCAATTGGAGCTGAAGCCACCAGCCTATGCCAGAGCCATAGCAATGCCAGATTCAAGCCACGTCTGCAACCCACATCACAGCTCAGGGCAACGCTGGATCCTTAACCCACTGATCAAGGCCAAGGATGGAACCCACAACGTCATGGTTCCTAGTTGGATTTGTTCACCACTGAGCCACTACGGGAACTCCTTTTTTTTTTTTTTTTTATTCTTTATTTTTTCAGATTTTCAATGACAAGTAATATTTTATACAGAGACTGAACTGAATAAAGGAAGATAATGTTATGGGAGGACCGGGAAACAAAATCATTCAAAATGGACTCTGCATCATGTTTATGCTGCAATTGCTTTTTCAACTTAGTGGTTAAGAATTTCTTTCTGCATCAAGTGGAGAAAGGAGATGGGGCCTAGGAAAAAATGTTAGTGGGTAAAGCAGGGAATTTGGGAGAGTTTGCTGATGAATGACTGTAAGATTAAGAGTTAATCATTGTATGTCTTATAATAGGAAAATAATTATTCTATATATTTTTTGAGATTTAAAAAAAGATCCCCTAAGCCTAGTTGCAACAATAAATTAATCCCCTGGTCAGTGTTTATCCATTACTCATTCTGCATTCTGTTCTCAGTACTACAGTGACTGTCAGGAATGGGGCCATCTTGGCCATGATCCCTAACCCAATTATAAGAATGGAGACTAAAAACATTTATGAAGTTATAAAAATCAAAATAATTTAAATTATTCTCATGAGATTATTGCTGTTGGACTGAAAAGTAAATCAGTCACAGGCAAACATATATCAAAACTCAGATCTTGTGACTTAGTGGGTCTTTGAGAAGGACAGATTTTAAGATCTTAAACTCTCACCGAATATTTCTTCTGCAGATGGGAGCAGAAAGTAGATAAGGAGAAAGAGTTTGGAATTTCCTTTAATTTTACCAGCCGAGGTGTTAGGATGACATAGTTGTTGTTAAGGAATATGTAGTGTATTTCAGATTTATGTGATAGGACAGGCAAAATATAATGGGCGTGATGAATATTTTAGAAACATTTAATTGAGTTTAAGGCGCCTCTTTAGGGGGCTGGGCTATCAGATAAAATACTCATAGTCACCACCTCCACATTTCCTTTGGTACAAAAATCTGTGGGTGGAGAAGGAAAGGAGCTGGCTCACCTAGCAACCTTGGGTGAGGCCACAAATGGCAGGTCCTTCAGACTGCATTGTTGGCACGGCCGTCTCAGGCCTGCAACCTAATTTCAACAAAGCCAAATAAATACGAGCAGACCTCCAGGTAAATGAGCATATCACCAGAGGCAGTATAGGGTAGGGAAGACACCATGGGGTTTGGAATTCTGCAGCCCTGAATTAGAAACTGCCCTCATCACTTCTGAGCTGCAGTGAGGCTGGACAAGCTGCTGATATGCCTGTTTCCCTCACTGTAAAGTACTTGGAAGGCAGAGATTTTGTTGTTAAATAAATGTTTTTATGATTACAAATATAATCAACATTCATGGTAGAAAAATGGTAGAACACAGTAGAAAAGAAAACTCATCCTTTATCCAAAAATTATAGCCCTTAACATTTTGTGACACATCTTTCCAGATTTTTGCCTTTGTGTGTATATAGTTAATCAAAATTGTTATCATTTAGTGACCATGTGTTATTGGTTCTTTTTATCCCTAGTGTCTGGTTTAATAAATGCTTGTTAGGTGAATAAACAGCCTCGAACTTCTTGATCTTGAGATCCTTTTTGGAGAAGATGAGAATAGTGACAGTAGTTATGGAGTCTGGAGTTCTGAGGTTTGTTCAGATGCTGGCTGTGTAATGCTCATGCATTGACACTGAAGCTGTTATTTAGATCTTATTAGGTAAACAACCTGAGAATAAAGTCACCACTCCCAGAGCAGAACGTTTTGCCACCAGCTATACTTTTTTCTACTCCTGACTTCAGTGACAGCTTTTGCTAATACAACACCATTCCTATAGAAGGTTTCATAGTCCATTCCCATGCTCTTGGAGTTATAAGAATCTTATATTATACTTACCACTTGTCTCCAAACTGTAAGAAAAGACGATTGTGAGTAATTTCAAACCCTCTGAAACAGAAGATTTACTATTTCTCTTTTCAATAAAAAATAAAGTAACAGCAAGAACAGCTTCAATGTCAATGCATGAGCATTACACAGCAAGCATCTGATTCAACCCTCAGAACTCCAGACTCTCTAACTGTCACCCTTTGTGGCTCAGCGGTTAATGAACCTGACTAGGATCCATGAGGATGTGGTTTGATCCCTGGCCTTGCTCAGTGGGTTAAGGATCCAGTGTTACTGTGAGCTGTGGTGTAGGTTGCAGATAGGGGCTTGGATCCCATGTGGCTGTGACTGTGGTGTAGGCCGGCAGCTGTAACTCTGATTAGACCCCTAGCTTGGGAACTTCCATATGCTGAGGGTGCTGCCCTCAAAAGCAAAAAAAAAAAAAAAAAAAAAAGAAAATGTGTATATATAATTTTCTCTCTGATACTAGCAGGTCCATGACTCAAACTCCATGATGTAAGAGTTTCAAGTGTCCTTTTTTCTGGTAGGTCCCTTTCTATAGCTCTCTGTGGACTGTAGTGTGGGGCTGGAAGCAGTGCATAGGAAAAGACTTTAGTGGAACCATGGTCAAGAATTCCTTGGGTCCTGGAGCCTCCCTCTCTGGTCGGCATTCCTAGGATTGGAGATGTAGCTGGGCTGCTGACTTGTAGAATGCTGTGAAAAATCTCTTAACCCAGTAACTATGTTTTGCACATAAGGTACTAAGACCAAAAGAGATTACGTGAATGTCTTAATTAGCTTCATAGCTAATTGGTGGTGTGATTATTCTTAGAACCAAAGGATCCTATGAAGCAGCAAAATGTGGAAGAAAGATTATACACAATGGAGTACTACTCAACTATAAAAAAGAATGAAATAATGCCATTTGCAGCAACATGGATGCAACTAGAGATTCTCATCCTAAGTGACATAAGTCAAAAAGAGAAAGACAAATACCATGCGATACCACTTGTATGAGGAATCTAAAATATGGCACAAATGAATCTATCTATAAAATAGAAATAGACTTACAGACATAGAGAACAGACTTGTGGTTGCCAAGGGGGAGGGAGGAGAGAGTGGAATGGATGGGGAGTTTGGGGTTAGTAGATGTAAACTATTACATTTAGAATGGATCAGCGGTGAGGTCCTACTGCACAGCACAGGGAACTATGTCCAGTCTCTTGTGATAGAACCTGATGGAAGATAGTATGAGAAAAAGAATGTATATATATATATGTATAATTGTGTTTCTTTGCTGTACAGCAGAAACTGGCACAACATTGTAAATCAACTATACTTTAATCAACCCCCCAAACAAAACAAAACAAACAAAAAATAAACAAAAACACAGTCTGGAGTCAGTCTGCTTTAGTTTGAACCCTGGTTCCGCCAAAGGTCCTTGGAGGATGTTAGATCTCTCTGAACTTCATTTTCAGCTGTACAACCAGAATAAAACCCCCAATTTGTATTCGTTGCCTCGGGCTGCTGTAACAAAGGACCATAACCTGGGTGCCTTAGAACAACAGAAATTATTGTTGTGTAGTTCTAGAGGCCAGAAGGGCAATATCATGTGAGCAGAGCCCTGTTCCCTTTAGAGGCTCTAGGAAAGGACCCTTCCTTGTCTCTTCCAAGTTTCCTGGGGTGATTGTCAGCAGTCCTTGGGGGCTCCTTGGTGTAGAGCTGCATCCCTCCAACTTCTGCCTCTATCGTTACATGTTCTTCCCTCCAGTGTGTGCTGGTGTCTTTGTCTTCACATGATCTCTCTGAAGGATATTAGTCGTTGGATTTAGGGTTCACTCTGATCCAGTATGGCCTCCTCTTCACTAATCACACCTGCAAAGACTATTTCCAAGCAAGGACATATTCTGGATGGACATGAAATTTTGGAGGTAGCAATACTATTTAACCTAGTACCCCAGTGTATAGGACTATTGCGAGGATTCAATAATGTGTTGCCTAGCAGTTATCTGGCATGATTGCTGTCACATAGTAGGTGCTCAACAAATACTAGATTGCTTCCTTCCTTTCCAGCTCCCAACCCTATGGCATCCCTACTTGGCCACTGTAGAACTCCTCCAGACCCTTTCCACTCAGTTAACATCTCCCTCCATCTGCAGTCATTCTAGTATTTTCCCAGTCTTCTTCACTGGTTGGTTATAATTGCTTTGTGCATTGGTCCTTTCATTCGGATTCTGTTCATTTGCAGCTTTCCCAGTTCTAGTTTTCAAAAAGCTTTACCATAAATAATACTTGGATTAAAAAAAAAATCAAAGTACTACAGAATACAGTATCAACAAAGGGAGTGTATTTTCCTTATTTAATTAGCAAAACCAAATAAATATATTCAATTTTGACAAGGATACTGTGAAAAAGTGAACTAATAATATCTTTTTTGGAGATCTGTAAACTGGTATAACCTTTTCCAAAAGTCAATGAAAATACTGTACCTTTGCTTTATAAATCTCCGAACTGGGAATCTATTCTTTTTTTTTTTTTTTCCCTAAAGTTTTGTTGAAGTATAGTTGATTTACAAGGTTGAGATTTTTTCTGCTGTATAGCCAAGTGATTCAGTTATAAATATACACACATCCATTCTCTTTCAGATTCTTTTCTCACATAGATTATTACAGAACATTGGGTACAGTTCCCTGTGCTGTACAGCAGGTCCCCAGTGGCCAGTCATTCCGTATACCTCAGTGTGCATGTGCCAACCCCAAGCCCCCAGTCCATCCCTCCCCTAGCACCTGTCCCTTTTGGTAACCATAATTTGTTTTCAAAGTCTGTGAGTCTTTTTCTGTTCTGCAGGGAATCTGTTCTAAAGTAATAATTTGAAACACAGAAGACACTGCAAATACTCATCAAAATATGATTTATACTAGTAAAACACTGGAACATAAATGCCTCAGAAGAGATTGTTTAGGTAAACTGTGATTTTCCCATCTGAAGAAACATTATGAAATTATTAAAACAAATGAATACCTAGGATGTATTGCTAAGTGAAAAAGGAGATGAATGACTACATTCATAGGCAATTTGTACAAGCATATGGGGTAATGTCAAAATGATTTAAATATTTTTCTATTGTAGCTTTCCTATAATTTGAACTTTTTTTGTGATTGAAATTAAGAAACCAATAACGTAAGGAGATGATCCATAGAGTTGGGTGACAGGTGCTGTAGGTATCCCAGCTCATCTGTTGAGTGCTAGATAGGGGCTGTCATGCTTGTGGCATTAGGTGGAGGCAAGTTAGAGGCAAGTGTCACTTCTCAAACAGACTAGGACAAACCAGGATCATGGGAAGAGTAATCACCTGTTTCCTACCTGCATTGCCAGTGGACTGGATTCATGAGTTGTGAGGCCAGTGACTAACACCTGACTGTAGATAGGTAATCTTTTCCATGAAGACCTTATTTGGATGGATATTCATTCTTGGATGGATGGGTAACACTACCTGCATCAAGAAAAATCTAAAAAGTCTTAACAAAGATAACAATAACACATTGCAAAATCTTGTTGATTTAAGTTTTTTCATGTTTCTGGTAGATTCATAATAGGCTTTTATTTCCTCCCCTTGACAAGTGAGAAAAAAGTGAAGACTATCAGTGGGATACATAGGTTTAAAGATTAGTGTATGTTACTTTGGCCTGTGAGTGCAAGTTTATAGAGATGATTCAGCTTTAATGACTTTCTGATATTTGTAAAGTCAAAGAAGTCATAGCTGTCTCAGTTTTATTTTCTCATGTGTTTGGAAAATATTTATAGATTTTTATTATAGTTTTTTTTTGATTTCTTGTGATATCAGATATCTCATGAGTAAATTTTCTGAATTTCTGTTTCCTGAGTTTACCATTAAGGTAACTTTAAAGTACTTCAAAAATAAGGAAAATAATACATCATTCAGTTTAAATTCCATTAATTTTCCTAAAGAAGTGGTTCTCAAAATGTCATGTGTATAGGAATCACCTGGGAAGCTGAATAAAAATGCAGGTTTCTAGGCCCTAAGCTCCGAGACTAGAGTTATGGTCTGGTTATCTACATATGAAAGAAGGAAAACAAAATTCTTATGCAGCTGGGCTACTGTTCATACTTTGAAAAATGAAAGACAGCCACATATGTTCCCAAAACTACTTTCCTAAAATATTTGGGGTTGAACATTCATCTATCACAATAAAAACAAAACAAACAAAACAAACCAATAAAAGTGGAAAAGAAGTTAAGAAATATTTGGCATTGCCTATCAAAACATGGTTTTTCTTTTCCTTCTTTGGAGATATGTGTAAGAAAAACCCATCACCAAGCCGTGATGATGTCAACCCTTCTGTTCCTAGCACATTTTTGACACGTAACCCTTTATTTCGCAATAAACATGCTGAGGCAGTGTTCTTTTTTTTAGAGCTGATGATTGCCAGTTAATTATATCATATGTTGAAGGAAAATTAATAAGGAATGCATTCAGCTACAACTAACATTTTCAGTATATTATCACATGCAAGTGTGTTTCAAATACTTTAATATTAGACTCTAGATAATGGAATATTTACTGTGAAAACCACATGTAATTGTGTTGCTAAGACTGAATGATAAGGTTCATTCATCCCAGTAGTGTCTAAGCTATGAGATAATAATGCTTTTCTCTGTTAATGCATCACTTTCTTCAGTATGTCACGCCTTTCCTTTTTCTTAAGAAAGCAGATGAATGATTTATTTTTAAAAAAATCTTGGGCGTTCCCGTCGTGGCGCAGTGGTTAACGAATCTGACTAGGAACCATGAGGTTGCGGCTTCGGTCCCTGCCCTTGCTCAGTGGGTTAACGATCTGGCGTTGCCATGAGCTGTGGTATAGATTGCAGACGCGGCTCGGATCCTGCGTTGCTGTGGCTCTGGCGTAGGCTGGTGGCTACGGTTCTGATTAGACCCCTAGCCTGGGAACCTCCATATGCTGTGGGAGCGGCCCAAGAAATAGCAAAAAGAAAAAAAAAATCTTGTTAAGAGAGTGATTTACAAGTCAGCTAAGCCTGGCCTTTCTTCATAGTTGTTTTTACTTGCTGAATTATTGAACATGATAAAATGAGCATAGCTTCTAAATTAAAGATTTACTAAGGCAACACTTCTTAAACTTTTTATGCATCAGAATTACATAGTATATATAAAATGTTCATTAATACTCAGGTTTATGCACCTCGATTTCAATTCACTGAATCTTAAATGAAGCCTGAGAATTTACATTTTAACAAACACCCAGGTACTTTTGCTATTGATGGCCTGCCTTCCATACTTTGCAGAATTACTCTAAGGACTTTTCTAAAACAGCTTAAGGGAGTTAGTTGTGAGTGACCTATACTTTAAAACCATCGGGGACGCTATTCTGAACCTCAATTAAGGGGAGTTTGGCAGTACAAAAGAGGCCTTGCAAAATTTTCCCAAGCACAGATTTTGCATTTGGATGGCCACTGGAAATGAATACAACATCATAGTTCCTTTTGGAAAGCCATGTTTTGGAAAAAGCCTGGCCTTGTGTGAAGCCAGAAATTATTGGGATATCCAAAACCATGATGATGAGAGAACCAAAGGAGTGACAAAGTACAAAAGTAGTCAGTGGTACATTACACCAGGTAGTGCTTTATATTGCTTATGGGAAACAGGATGAGTGTGAAGCTGAGCAGTCTACATGGGGGCAGGGCCTCCACCACTGCACTGGGCTGCCAGTAAAGGTCTGGTTTTCTGGGAAACTCATTTATGTTTTGATCCAACAAAGGGCTTTTTTTTTATGTAGGTGAATTCTCACAAAGACAAAGCCATGCATTGTGTATCAGTTAGGGCTTTTTGATCTATAGATCTTAAGATTTCTGGAGAAGATCAACATGAGAGAAAAAATGAAAGTAATGACAAAGGCATTTACTCAAATAGTTATTTTCTTGAACATTCCCTCCCAGAAGTAATAACTATAATCTTTTTGCTAATGTGAGTGCTCAACTTCTTTTAGAGTCTTAGAGTCTGCTGGAAATTTGGGGATCATTTGGCTCAATAGTAAGTATTTATTCAATGAATAAAAAGGACTGGGTGGATTCTGCACATCTACCAGGATGTTCTGCAGGCCAATCATACAGTGATTTGCACAAATATTCTTAGAATTGTGAAGGAAACTTTAGAAGTAAGTCTAGAGAGATTAGGCTGTGTGGATGTGGTTGAATGTCAACCACCAGGGAAGGGGAAATGGGAAGACTGGAACCACATGCCCAGGTGGGATGAGCTGTGTGCCTGGACCTTGACCTGGGGGTCTAGAATGAGTGGAAGCTGACTACCCAAGTAGCACTGGTGTGATGTGATTTGCACCAGTGGTTTCTGTGTGAGTTTTCTATTGCTGCGATAACCAATTACCACAAACTTAGTGGCTTGAAACAGCACAGATCTATAATCTTTTTTTAAATTATTTATTTATTTATATATTTTTTTTCTACTGTACAGCATGGTGACCCAGTTACACTTACATGTATACATTCTTTTTTCTCACATTATCATGCTCCATCATAAGTGACTAGGCAGAGTTCCCAGTGCTATAAAGCAGGATCCCATTGCGAATCCATCCTAAAGGCAACTTCTGCATCTATTTACCCCAAGCTCCTAGCCTCTCCCACTTCCTCCCCATCCCCCTTGGCAACCACAAGTCTGTACTCCAAGTCCATGATTTTCTTTTCTGTGGAAAGTTTCCTTTGTGCCATATATTAGATTCCAGATATAAGTGATATCAGATGGTATTTGTCTTTCTCTTTCTGACTTACTTTGCTTAATATGAGAGTCTCTAGTTCCATCCATGTTGCTGCAAATGGCATTATTTTGTTCTTTTTTATGGCCAAGTAGTATACCATTGTGTATATATATACCACGTCTTCCTAATCCAATCATCTGTCAGTGGACATTTGGGTTGTTTCCATGTCTTGGCTATTATGAATAGAGCTGCAATGAACATGCAGGTGCATGTGTCTTTTTAAAGTAGAGTTTCGTCTGGATATATGCCCAAGAGTGGGATTGCTGGGTCATATGGTGGTTCTACGTATGGTTTTCTAAGGTACCTCCATACTGTTCTCCACATTTCCACCAGCTTACATTCCCACCAACAGTGCAGGAGGGTTCCCTTTTCTCCACACCCCCTCCAGCATTTGTTATTTGTGGACTTATTAATGATGGTCATTCTGACTGGTATGAGGTGGTATATCATGGTAGTTTTGATTTGCATTTCTCTAATAATTGGGGATGTTGAGCATTTTTCTATGGGCTTGTTGGCCATCTGTATATCTTCCTTGGAGAAATGTCTATTCAGGTCCTTTGCCCATCTTTCAATTGGGTTGTTGGTTTTTTTGTTGTTGAGTTGTATAAGTTGTTTGTATATTTTAGAGATTAGGCCCTTGTCAGTTGCATTATTTGAAACTATTTTCTCCCATTCTGTAAGTTGTCTTTTTGTTTTCTTTTTGGTTTCCTTTGCTGTGCAAAATCTTGTCAGTTTGATTAGGTCCTATTGGGTTTTTTTGCTTTTATTTCTGTTGCTTATAATCTTATTCATAGCTCTATAGGTCAGACATCTGGGCTCAAATTAAAGTGTCAGCAGAGCTGTCTTCCTTTTTGGAGGCTTTAGGAGAGAAACCTGTTCTTTGTGCTTTCCTGCTGTTAGAAGCTGCTCACATTCCTTGGCTCCTGTCCCTCTTCCTCCTTCTTCAAAGCCAGCAATGGCAGGTTCAGTTGTTTTCACATTGTATCACTCTGACTGCCTCTTCTATTTTCCTCTTTTGTTTTTAAGAACCCTTATGCTTATGTTCGGCCCACTCAGATAATGAAGGATGGTCTTTCTTTTTATTTTATTTATTTATTTATTTTTATTTTTTGTCTTTTTGTCTTTTCTAGGGCAGCACCTGTGGCATATGGAGGTTCCTAGGCTAGGGGTCTAATCAGATCTGTAGCTGCTGGCCTACACCTGAGCCACAGCAACTCGGGATCCAAGTCACGTCTGCAACCTACACCACAGCTTACGGCAACGCCAAATCCTTAGCCCACTGAGCAAGGCCAGGGATTGAACCAGCAACGTCATGGTTCCTAATTGGATTTGTTAACCACTGAGCCATGATGGGAACTCTGACTTTTCTTTTTAAAGGCTAGTTTATTAGCAACCTCAGTCCGTTTGCAATCTTCAAGTTCTCTTTGCTGTATAACTCAATGTAGTCACAGGTTCCAGGGAGTAGGAGATGGACATGAATATTTTTGGGAGCGCTTTCTCTGCTTACCACAGCTTCCTAAAGATTAAGAAGCATGGGGGAAAGGGTCATGTTCCAGGACATAAGGCCTGATCATCCAAGGCAATTGTTCAACCTAGAAGAAAGTCTCTTGCTCCTGCTCTTGGCAGCTGGAGCTGCTGGAAGAGTGGTGATGGTAGAAGGACTGTGAGTTGGTTGGCAGAGTGAGGAAGGAAGAGGCAGTGTTATACCTGGAGAGGCTGAGCTGAAGGATCCTTGTTGATTGAGGACTTACTTTCTATGCACTGGCTTCATTCAGTTGTTTCTCATGTTTGTTTGTAGAGAAGGAAGGTATGAAGAGTTTTTCCCTTAGTAATGGGAAAGGCCAAGCTGCTTGCCAGATCAGGTGTAGAGGGATTAGTGGGGAGGACCATTTGTAGAGGTGGCATCCAGATTAAAAAAGAGTTGTAAATAGGAGCCAAACATGTCTTTGATTAAAACTGAGCCTCCCCCCTCACTTCTTCCCTCCCTCCCTCTTTTCCTTCCTCACTTCCTTTTTTTCCTCCTTCCCTCCTTCCTTCTTTCCTGATTTCAAATTTGTGCTGCCTGTGTGTTTGGGGAAACGATTATTACATAAGTAGTGCTCTAATCTAAATAGGTTATGTGTTCATAGGGTCAAAATTAGGCTCATTCTAACAGAAAACACTAATAAAAGAACAAAACTTCCTAATCAAAAAAATGGGCAGAAGACCTAAATAGACATTTTCCTAAAGAAGACATACAGTTGGTCAGTAGGTACATGACAAGATGCTCAACATCACTAATTATTAGAGAAATGCAAATCAAAACTACCATGAGTATATATACCACATCTTCTGAATTCAGTCATCTGTCGATGGACATTTGGGTTGTTTCCATGTCCTGGCTATTGTGAATAGTGCTGCAATGAACATGCGGGTGCACGTGTCTCTTTTAAGTAGAGTTTTGTCCGGATATATGCCCAAGAGTGGGATTGTGGGGTCATATGGAAGTTCTATGGATAGATTTCTAAGGTATCTCCAAACTGTTCTCCATAGTGGCTGTACCAGTTTACATTCCCACCAACAGTGCAGGAGGGTTCCCTTTTCTCCACAGCCCCTCCAGCACTTGTTATTTGTGGATTTATTAATGATGGCCATTCTGACTGGTGTGAGGTGATATCTCATGGTAGTTTTGATTTGCATTTCTCTTATAATCAGTGATGTTGAGCATTTTTTCATGTGTTTGCTGGCCACCTGTAAATCTTCTTTGGAGAAATGTCTATTCAGGTCTTTTGCCCATTTTTCCATTGATTGATTGGCTTTTTTGCTGCTGGGTTGTATAAGTTGTTTATATATTCTAGAGATTAAGCCCTTGTCGGTTGCATCATTTGAAACTGTTTTCTCCCATTCTGAAAGTTGTCTTTTTGTTTTCTTTTTGGTTTCCTTTGCTGTGCAAAAGCTTTTCAGTTTGATGAGGTCCCATGGGTTTATTTTTGCTCTAATTTCGATTGCTTTGGGAGACTGACCTGAGAAAATATTCATGATGTTGATGTCAGAGAGTGTTTTGCCTATGTTTTCTTCTAGGAGTGGTATATATACACAATGGAATACTACTCAGCCATAAAAAAGAATGACATAATGCCATTTGCAGCAACATGGATGGAGCTAGAGAATCTCATACTGAGTGAAATGAGCCAGAAAGACAAAGATAAATACCATATCACTTATAACTGGAATCTAATATCCAGCACAAATGAACATCTTCTCAGAAAAGAAAATCATGGACTTGGAGAAGAGACTTGTGGCTGCCTGATGGGAGGGGGAGGGAGTGGGAGGGATCGGGAGCTTGGGCTTATCAGACACAACTTAGAATAGATTTACAAGGAGATCCGGCTGAATAGCATTGAGAACTTTGTCTAGATACTCATGTTGCAACAGAAGAAAGGGTGGGGGAAAAAATGTAATTGTAATGTATACATGTAAGGATAACCTGACCCCCTTGCTGTACAGTGGGGAAAAACAAACAAACAAACAAAAAAAACAACTACCATGAGGTACCATCTCACATTGGTCAGAATGGCTGTCATTAATACATCTACAAAAAATAAATGTTGGAGAGCATGTAGAGGAAAGGGAACCGTCCTACACTTGCTGGGAATGTAAATTGGTACAACTACTATGGAAAACAGTATGGAGTTTCCTCAGAAAACTAAATATGGAACTACCATATGACCCAGCTGTCTCACTCCTGGGCATCTATCTGTAGAAAACCATAATTTGAAAAGATACATGCATCCCATTTTTCATTGCAGCACTGTTCACGTTAGCCAAGATGTGGAAAAAACCTAAATGTCCATTGACAGATGAATGGATTAAAAAGATGTGGTACATATACACAATGGAGTACTACTCAACTATAAAAAAGAATGAAATAATGCCATTTGCAGCAACATGGATGCAACTAGAGATTCTCATCCTAAGTGACATAAGTCAAAAAGAGAAAGACAAATACCATGCGATACCATTTGTATGTGGAATCTAAAATATGGCACAAATGAACCTGTCTACAAAACAGATAGACTCACAGACATGGAGAACAGACTTGTGGTTGCCAAGTGGGAGGGAGGAGAGAGTGGAATGGATGGGGAGTTTGGGGTTAGTAGATGTAAACTATTACATTTAGAATGGATCAGCAGTGAGGTCCTACTGCACAGCACAGGGAACTATGTCCAGTCTCTTGTGATAGAACCTGATGGAAGATAGTATGAGAAAAAGAATGTAAATATATGTATGACTGTGTCACTTTGCTGTATAGCAGGAATTGCTGCAACATTGTAAATCAGCCATAGTTTAATAAAAAATAAATGACTGAGGAAATGAGAACAGTAACAGGAGAAATAATAGCAACACACTATTTATATTATATAAGAAAGAACAAAACTTTATCCATATTCTCATTTTAAAACTTTCATTATGTTCCACCAGTAAGAAGTAAAGCATTAAATGTGAAAGAGCATGATTTTCAGGGTGAGGGAGGTATTGCAGAATCTTCTTCAAAAATGATACTGTTGACTGTTGAAGGCTTTTGTTTTTATAAGTAAAGCAAAGTGGAAGTGGTTGATTTGGACCCAAGAGAGGAATTATGTGACCTGAGTGAAAAGAAAACTACAAGACATTAGTCATCTAGTTGATATTATATAAATCATGCAAAATGCTGCCGCTAGTACATAGTTAAAAGACCTTATTTTTTTCTCCAAATCATACCAGACCTATGTTAGGTTGGTTTTGGTTTATATGCTTACCTAATTCTTGTTGTTTGGGTGTCTGCAAACACAGAATGGTGGAGACAGTTGAGGACTTGCCTGACATGAAGCCACCAGCAATTGGAGAGAGTCCTTTGAACAAAGGCATCATAGGCCCATGAGGGGAAGAGGAAGCCGCAAAGAGCATCAGAATGTGAAAATGTAGGTCACAGCTGCTACACTGGGGATAGAGAATACGCTTGCATGCCACTGAAAGCTTGGAAGGAGGCAGGAAGGATATGCACCAGGATTCACATCATTCTTAACTACAAAGGGTAGAAATGTGTGTGTCTTTGACTTTCTTTTTCCCCGGTAGAGATAGGTCTTTCAGGACAGAGCAGGTGGGCTGGCTGGGGGTGGGGTGGGCAACAGACTTCCTGTGAAGAGTTACTCCACAGATTTTCAATCTTTACAATAATTTTTAAGGTTCTTCGTATAAAAACAAAACAAAAACAAAACTGTAATAGGCAAAGCATCAAACCTTTAGCAAGTCTCTTGCCAAAACAAGCTTATTTTAGTGTAAAGTGGAATGTCAAAGTTAAAGGAAAGGTGGGTGGCAACCTGATGAAAAAACAAAAACAAAAACAAATAGTCATTCAATAACAAGAATGTCTTAAATTCCCTTCTTTATCTCTGTGCTTCCAATTTGCAGGTTCTTGGTGTCTTAAGTATGTCCCAGGAGGAGCTTTACATAAGGATACCAGGCATTTACAAATCAGGGTGATTTTTCTTAAATGTGGGCACTCTGTCCTTTCCCCCACTGAGTCCCACTTTGCCTATTCGAGCGCTCCTTGCTTGAAGCTGACACAGCCCCAAGCTGCCTTTGCCGACGTGCCCTCCCACGCGGTCTCTGTGGTTCCTGCCCTCCTTGGCCAACATCTCTCTGGTTTTTGGTGTTTCCCAGAGCTTCTAAGGTAAACCCTCTAAGACTGCTCTTGCAGATGGTTTACACCCTGATGCATGAGATAAATCGGAAATAGAAAGGAGATATTTGGGAGTTCCTGTCGTGGCACAGTGGTTAACGAATCCGACTAGGAACCATGAGGTTGTGGGTTCGACCCCTGGCCTCGCTCAGTGGGTTAAGGATCCAGCATTGCTGTGAGCTGTGATGTAGGTTGCAGACTCGGCTCAGATCCCGCGTTGCTGTGGCTGTGGTATAGGCCTGCAGCTGCAGCTCCGATTCGACCTCTAGCCTGGGAACCTCCATGTGCCACGGGAGCGGCCCGAGAAATGGCAACCCCCCCAAAAAAAAACACACAAAAAAAGACAGAAAGGATCTATTTGTATACATGGCAATCCAAAACAGTAAATTCATCTAATAGTACTAACTTTTCACTTTTTTTTTTATTTTTCAGGGCTGCATGTGCTGCATATGGAAGTTCCTGAGTTAGGGGTTGAATTAGAGCTGCAGCTGGCAGCCTACACTGCAGCCACAGCAATGCTGGATCTGAGCTGCATCTGCAAAATACATCACAGTTCACGGCAATACCAGATCCTTAACCCACTGAGTGAGGCCAGAGATGGAACATACATCCTCATGCATTCTAGTCAGGTTAGTTATGGCTGAGCCACAATGAGAACGCCTCATTTACTTATTTATTTTGCAAATTCTGCCTGCTTTAGTCCAAGCTTATCAAATTTAATAACCAAAGGTTGGCAGTCTTTGGCATGAATGTCAAATCCATCTCACTGCTTATTGTTGTACAGCTCAGGGGCTAAGGATTATTTTTACATTTTCAAATAGTTGAAAAAAAATCAAAAGTAGAATAATACTTTAAACTCTTGGGCAAATATCTGGACAAAACTTTCCTTAAAAAAGACACATGCACCCTCATGTTCATTGCAGCACTGTTCACAATGGCCAAGACATGGGAACACCCCAAATGTCCATCAACAGATGATTGGCTTAGGAAGATGTGGTATATACACACAATGGAATACTACTCAGCCATAAAAAAGAACAAAATAATGCCATATGAAGCAACGTGGATGGAACTAGAGACTCTCATCCTGAGTGAAATAAGTCAGAAAAAGAAAGACAAATACCATCTGATATCACTTATATCTGGAATATAATATAGGGCACAAATGAACCTTTCCACAGAAAAGAAATATCATGGACTTGGAGAATAGACTTGTGGTTTCCAAGGGGGAGGGGGAGGGAGTGGTGTGGATTGGGAGCTTGGGGTTAATGGGTGCAAACTATTGCTTTTAGAATGGGTTAGCAGTGGGATCCTGCTGTATAGCACGGGGAACTCTGTCTAGTCACTTTTGATGGAGCATGAAAATGTGAGAAAATAGAATGTATACATGTATGTGTAACTGGGTCACCATGCTGTACAGTAGAAAAAAAATTGTATTGAGGAAATTAAAAAAAAAAGAAAGCTATGTGGAAGTTATATGACATTCATATTTTAATGTCTCCCCCAAAAGGCTTCTTAGAACCCCGTGGTTCTCATTCGTTCACATATTTTCTAAAGCTCCTTTTGCACTATTTTGGCACAGTTGGCCTGCAAAGCCTGAACCAGTTTACTATCTGGGCCTATAGTTTGCTAACTCCTGATTTAAGCCAATTCTTAAATTTACATATTAACTAGTCACTTGTCCACTACAGAGCAAGATTCTCTGGGGCAGAGAGTTTTTAAAAAAATTTTTTAAATTTCTTAATTTCCCCAGTACGTTATTTTCTTTTCTACTGTGTAGCATGCAGATATATTTTGATCATTATTATGACCTTGGTGGTTAACACAGTGACTGACATGTAGTAGTTACCCTATGGATATTTATCCTGGAGATTTATAATAATCAGTTTACTTACAATTTTCAGAAACATGCTTATCACATGCCATCTCTTTGGGAAGCCTTGCCAGTAGACAGGAAGAGCCTATAGTTTTTTTCTAGCTTTCCTCTTCTTTGCATATTATGGAGCATACATATTTAGATTGTAGTCTACTTTTTAACAGGCGGCTAAAATTTACTGTATATTGAGTTTTCCACAATTGGAGGTCTTGTGTTTAAAATTATGTATTCTTCCCAGAGGCTGTGTATTTGTTATCTACTGCTGCATGCAAATTACCCCAAAACCTGGCAATTTAAAATAGGAGCTGTTTTGTTATTTTGCACAATTTTGATGTCTAGGAATTCAGGCAGGGCTAAGCTGGGTGATTCTTCTGCCTCACATGGCATCCATTGGAGTTGGTGGTATTCATCTGGTGTCCAGGCTGCTCTGATGGGTCACATGCCTGCTGCTTTGGTGGGGATGCCTGGAAGGTACGATTCAGCTTGGCCCCTGTTCCTCTCCAATGGTCTCAGGACCACTTCAGCAGGTAGCCAGACTTCTAACACGGCAGCTCAGGCCTGGTGGAGACTGAGGTGGAAACTGTTCATTCTCTTAGCGTGAAAGTCCAGAGCTGGAAGTGTCATTCCTGCCACATTCATCTAGTAGGAATTACCACCCAACAAGGTTCAAGGGGAAGAAAAAGAGACCCAATCTCAAAGAGAAGAATGTCAAAGAATTTCTCACCATCTTTCATCTGCCGTGGGCTTCTTCCAGTTTGATTTTTAAGTTTATTAAGTTCAACCGACTACAGTAGCTTCCTCCTAGTCATCCTAACACATCATCTCTTTTTTTTTTTTTTTTTAAGCTGTTTTTCATGATCTCATCGCTGAACTTTGAAACTGTTAGGTAACTCGGTAAGAAGAGCACCCACTCAGACCAGGCAGAGCTGTGAGGGACTGGCTGAAGTACACTGAGTATCTTCTTCAGAAAGTGACTAAGCCCCCAAACAGCTGTCTGCCTCCTAAAATACCTCAAATAGGAGCTTGGAAATCTGCAGGCTCACCCTGAACCCCCACTGTCTGGGAGGGAATTCCTAAACTACATTCCCACACACTTAATGACATCTTATGTCATATAGCTTGGAAGATACACCAGTTAAGTCTTTGCGTTCATTGGAAAGAAAAATCAGCACTGCCCCTCACAGGATAGAAACAGGTAGCTAAAGAATACATAAGCCAAGATAATGTCAGCGCAGGGCCTAGCTTTCCTCCTCTCTGCCATCTTTTATTCTTGGGTAAATTGCTAGCATGCTGTTCATATTTGCTGTAAAGAAATAAGGTCTAGTTTTCTGAAGCTGCCTTTGTTTAGGCTAATTTTCTGAGCTGAAGATTAGAAATCAGAGATGTAACCATCCCAAAGGCTACCTTCTAGATATGACTGTGTAGGAGAGGACAATCTCCGTATTTTTTCCAAATGAAGTGAGTTTTAGATGATTTTCTTGCCTTGTACTACAGAGTTTTTGAGAGAAAATACAGTTGTTTATAATTCATAAAACATATGATAAGCATACAGGGTACAAATGTTATTTCAATGCAACAAAACTTGGAAGTTTCCGTTGTGGCACAGTGGAAATGAACCTGACTAGTATCCATAAGGATGTGGGTTCAATCCCTGGCCTTGCTCAGTGGGTTAGGGATCCGGCATTGCTATGAGCTGTGGTGTAGATCCAAGACATGGCTCAGATCTGGTGTTGCTGTGGCTGTGTCATAGGCCGGCAGCTGCAGCTCCAATTGGACTCCTAGCCTGGGAACTCCCATAAGCTGTGGGTGTGCCCTAAAATAGCAGACACACACACACACACACACACACACACACACACACACACAACCCAACAAAACTTGATTGGAGATGGAAGGTCTTACAAAGAGTTTTCTTTCCCAATCTAATGGGGTAACCTGTCTGCTATATTTTGATGAGTTTTGAAGTCAGTAAGGTGATAGCCCTACTAGCAGAGGGACACCATCTGAAGGACATTTTGGGGCCCTTCTGCTGCCCTGGGTCTTGTTTGGTTACTGTATTTCCTTTTTTTTTGCAGCCCCCAAGCCACACCCCACCAGCACAGTTGCCCTCTCCATGTGCCCTGTGGGGTATTTGTTTTCTCCTTCAGGGGCTGGTGCCTGGGAGCCTTTTTGCACATTTCCTCTGGTGGTCAGGACTGTTCACACCCAGAAAGTGCTGTGGCCCATGTGGAACAGCCTGGGCATGTGTGGTTGCGGTGGTGGGGCTGGGGTGGGGATGGGGTGGGGCAGGCGTCAGTACTTCCTTGTTCTTAAAAAAGCCACATAGGGTTGTGAGCTTGGTAGTAAGTTTTCTGTGGGCGATGAGAAACTTGAAGTTTTCACACAAAAAGAGGATCTGTCTTAGTGATAGAACTAGGACCTCATACACATCTTTTCCTTTACTCTGTGGTTCAGATACACGAGAGGTGGACTCTTCCTGATGAGAAGGCAATTCAAAATTGGGAAAACTGATCGTCACTTTCTTTCTATGTTGTTGTTAGGGTGTGTGTGTGTGTGTGTGTGTGTGTGTGTGTTTGGAGAACTGTGAACACTCGTTTGAGCTTGTACTTTCAAAATTGGGAAAACTGATCGTCACTTTCTTTCTATGTTGTTGTTAGGGTGTGTGTGTGTGTGTGTGTGTGTGTGTGTGTGTGTGTTTGGAGAACTTCGAACACTCGTTTGAGCTTGTACTTTTTTGTGGCTGGTCTGGGGTCAGACAAATTCCTACCTCTGTGAAGAGTCCTTACGTTGGCTGAAAACAAAGTCCTATCCCCTTATTATTAGATATTATACATGGATATGAAAACCTTGGAAAAATGTTTTATGGTATAGTGGAGAGCTAAACCACCAGAAACTCTTCCTCAGAGACCCGGGAAACATCTCTGGTAGGACCTTGACGAGAGAATGGTTTTCTATGAAGCATTTTTTCACCTTGTTTTTTTATGGTAGAACTGATAATTATAAGGAAATTTCTTGATATTTGTTGTTTACAGTCCATAAGTTCCTTTTCCTTCAAAAATAATATGGTTTCTACCACTGGTAGCTTCTCCTCACTAATTCGCTGTAGAATTACTTGTAATCAGTATCATTCTCCTTCTGTGTGGGGACTTTGGAAATCCCCTCTGACATCCTTTCTTGCCAAATTCTTCTCTGGTTGCCCTCCCACAGTATTTTTTTCCTAATCTGGCCAGCCATCTCCGATTTATTTTGGCACATATAGCATTTCAGAGTTTGACACAGTAGCATGCTGTACGGATTTGGAAGGAAGCTTTCCAGTGGAACAGTGGCCACAATTCACTTCAGAGATGAACGGTTGAAGTTCTCTGGATGTGGGAAGAAGGCTCTGGAGAGCTAGAATTTCTTCTCTGGAGTGTAAGTGGTGTGGGGACTAATCAGAAGCATGTTAGCATCACCAGAGGGTTTTATCCAAACTTTTGGTTCTTTAAGGTTCATTGACATGGTGGTTTTAAGAGCTCAGTCCTCAAAGCTATCTGGAAAACATTTCAGATATAGCCCTACCCTATCCACTGCTAAAAAATATTTTGCGGATTTTCGTATGTATACAATCATTCTTTTTTTTTTTAATGTCTTTTTAGGGCTGCACATATGGCATATGGAAGTTTCCAGGCTAGGGGTTGCAGTGGAGCTACAGCTGCCTGCCTACACCACAGCCACAGCAATGCCAGATCCTTAACCTACTGAGCAAGGCCAGGAATTGAATCTGCATCCTCATGGATACCAGTCAGATTTGTTACTGCTGAGCCACGACAGGAACTCCAATTATTCTAATTCTTAGTTGACAAATACATCTGATCCTGGGTTCTTATTTTGTGGTTAATGAGAGGAGAAAGGAAACCAATTAATATTTTTTGAGCGCATGCAACGTAACACACAAAAATTAGGTACTTTAGTCTGGCTATAGTGGTGCCAGGGAGAGAAGAAAACCAGGATGTCGCTGAGATTGTTGAAACCCAGAGGAGAAGGAGGCTGGCTGAGCAGTTGACAGAAAGCTTGGATCAGTGCATGGAAGACACATGGCCAGTTGCAGGCTGTTAACTGACAGTATCCTCTGCCCTGTCATCAGAATCAGTAATTTCCTCTTATTTCTCTTGGTCACTTTGCATCTTGATGTCTCCTCAGCTCTCTCCTGAGCCAGTTTTCTTTTGTTCCTGAATATCTTGCTCTTGCTTTTCCTAGGATTCGACTGGGAAATACCTGTCTTTCTCCAGGTAGTCTGATTGTTATTTCTGATGGTTCATTTTCTTTGGAATTTATGCTTGCAAGCTCTTAACTTTGGATTACGTTGAGTGTTAAGAGGCAAACAGTGTCCTGGATTCTCTTCTGGCTTCTTGTGGTCTCTGCTTCCCACCCTCCCAAAGCACCACATCTACACTGAACTTGGACTGCAAATCCCACAAGAGTTTTGCTGTTTGCTGGTGACCAAGAATATAAGCTTTATCTTAAAGTTAAAGAAAACATGCAAATCAAACCTTTTTTTGAAACCAAATTATATCAAACCCATAACATTTGGAAACATTAAACATTAGTTCTTAATTCAAAATAATGGCATTCATAGACTACATCCTTGTGTTGGCTAATGTGAAGTTTACTTAAATCTAGTTTTTTATATACACTTGACCATTAATTCCTTCTAAAATTCAATGATTGTAATGATTCAACTTTATAAGATTAAGCAAGTCTTTTCAATAATACCCACACAACATTTTCAAATACAAAATGTGTATGCCAGCAAGGAAATTATAATATATATGAATATACTGAAGGCTTGCTTAAAAGGCTGTCTGTATACAGATACAAGGCCTAAGGGGATAGATCTGACAAGGGCATTTGTGTTCTCATCAGTGACTTCTGACCACCCAAAGCACAAGGTTCCAAAGGTGACCCTTTGTCAGTGTACAGTCATATTTTAGGGTTGCATTTCCCTGTATCATAAAAAAGTGAAAAAAGAATTTTTTTGCTTATGGAAATGTCCCTGTCCTGACCAGTAGCCACATGGGGTAGTCATGATAAAATACATGAGATAACATATTATAAAATGCAGTGGTTAACTCAGAATAAACCTGATCTGAGAATGTAAACATAGTTCAGCTTTCTAAGTCTAGCCTGCTGGGTTCTTTTTGGGGTGTAAAGTCAATGACAGCTTTTTGGCCTTTAGAACTCAATGTCTATTTCTAGGGAAGGACAAATGGTCAAAATGGTGACTGTTCTTTTTCAAGTCCAGGTAAAAAGACAGAATTAAATACATTTCCTTGCCATTGTGCCATGCTTAACCTTTAAGTTCCATATTATTTAAAAAAATAAGCTTTATACTCTACTCACTTCCAAAAAGAATTTGAAGCAGAATACGGAAGTATTATCCATGCCAAGTCTCATGTTGAACCTGGTGTCCTGAGATCTTCCTTGTAGAGAAAGGCCTTCAGGTCCCAGATGATTTTCCCTTTGAGAATTTTGCACGTAGCTAGACACAGGAACTTCTGTTCTCATTGTGCCGGTCTTCCACAGGGCAGCATACACCTCTTGCTTTGCATAAATCTCAGTTTGGAGCATTTAAGCTTCCTTGTGAGCTTAGCAGTACCTTCTCTTCATACCTGCTTTTTCCTTTGCCTACATAATTCCAAATTTCCCTGTGGTAATTCACACCTGCTGAAAAAAACCCCCTTTTTTCCTTTTCTTTACCTTTTCTTCTTAAGTCCTATTTCTTTTTTTCTTTTTGTCTTTTTTTTTTTTGCTATTTCTTGGGCTGCTCCCACGGCATATGGAGGTTCCCAGGCTAAGGGTCCAATCAGAGCTGTAGCCGCCAGCCTATGCCAGAGCCACAGCAACATGGGATTCGAGCCACGTCTGCAACCTACACCACAGCTCACAGCAACGCCGGATCGTCAACCCACTGAGCAAGTGCAGGGATTGAACCCGCAACCTCATGGTTCCTAGTCAGATTCGTTAACCACTGCGCCATGATGGGAACTCCCAAAATATGTGTTCTTGGATGTTGCCAGTGGACAATACAGTGTTTTTTGTTGTTTTTTTTTTTTTTTTCTTTTTAGGGCTGTACCTGTGGCACATGGAAGTTCCGGGGCTAGGGGCCTAATCTGAGCCACTGCTCTGGCCTATACCACAGCAACGCAGGATCCAAGCCACGGCTGCGACCTACACCACAGCTCAAGGTAATGCCAGATCCTTAACCCACTGAGCAAGGCCAGGGATTGAACCTGCAACCTCATGGTTCCTAGTCGGATTCGTTAACCACTGTGCCACGACAGGAACTCCCAAGTCCTATTTCTTACCTTTCTTCACTGCTCACTCTAAAGGTCTCCACATGCACCTTAAAGAAGAAATATAGGCAGAATTTCAAACTCCTACCACCTTGCCAAAGCATCGGAAAGATTAAAAATGTGAGTTGCCCTTCCCTGTCCCTGTTGTTCACTGACCCATAGAAGTGTCCTTCTCTGTCTAGTACTCCTTTGACCCTTAATTCTAGAACAGAAGTTGCCTTTGGGTTTCATTAGTTTCCCAAATGTTGTAGCACATGACTTCAGGTTCAAGGTCTTTGCCATCTCTGGGGAAGTAAATTGAATAAAAGCATTGCATATCAGGAGTCTATTAAAATTGTCAGATCTGTAAATGCAAGTTAATCTCTTCAATTCTGTACACTGATTGCTCTATCAAATACAAAACCAAAAACGCAACAAAACCAAGGAACAGCCCCTTTGCCTTATTGTAATAGAACACTTGTGTGGAATCTGCTCTCATTTATGCACAGGTAGCTGTGTATTTGGAAGCCAATATCTCTTATCAGTTTTTTAATACAAAATATAATTAATCTTAATCTCAAGAGTATAAAATTAAAGCTAAATGTGTATGGGTACCAAGCGTCTGGAAGAGACTGTAAGTGCTACTGGCAGTCATATCATGCCTGTGGAGGTCAGTGCCCTGCAGAGTGCTTGCAAAGAAGTTAGTCTTGATTTCTCTGAAATGGAATGAGTAAGGCTGGGGCATGGTGGTGACAGAGGAAAGTTCCTAAGGCACCAAGGTCTGAGCCAGGCATGTGGATGGGTAGATCACTACCTGGGATGTTCCCTTCTTTCCAGAGAACCACGAAGGAGATGGGTGATGTGGATGAAAGACAAGTAGCTTAGGAAGAGGACTTCTGGCTTTGGCCATGAGTTGTGGGACTTAACATCTTGGAATATCAGTTGCTATATTTACTAAATCAGAGAGCTGGTTTACTCTTTGAAACAAATACACATTTTGCAATGAAAGGTTAGCAGGAAAAGTCTAAGTGATTAGTTTATGGGACAGGAATTATATAGATTGCTTCAGGATCAGTAATAAAACCATCAAAAGACCATCATTCTAAGATATTGTCTACAATCATGATTGGAGTATAAGCTTGGTAAAAGGCCATAACACATGTGCTGAGGAATGTAGTGAGATGGCATGCATAAACTAGGTGAGATAACAAGGACAGGTCTTAGGTAGTTGGGGTAATGTTTGAGAGCTTGATCTATGAAGCGACAGAATCTCCAGTTTAAATTTATGATTTAGTTATCTTCTGAAAGAGCAAAGCTCATGTTCTTCTTATAATACAGTGTGTTCCTCCAACTGTAGCTTTTAGGCTAAGCAATGTCATGGGTTTTAAATTACACAAGAGATTTGAGTATGTTGGGTTTCAGTAATGACTGCTCTGAGAGCTCCATTAAACACCCCTGATTTCCGTAGTAGTCAGCTAGAATTTAATTCAAAATAGGCTGTAGTGAGTGAGGCTTGGAGAAAATAGAAATGGATCTCAATGTTCACAGCAGAAGTGAAAGGAGGCAGTGTACACCACACCAGGTTTCAGGCTCACAGGGAATTAGGAGTGATCTGAAAATATACCTGAGAGGAAATGGGTATGTGAGGAGAGCCTTGGATGAGAAACAAGTATGAGTCATGACTGTAAATCGACTCAGTGGGAACCTGAAAAATGTGATGTGTAAAATTCAAGGATCTCAATTCTTTAAAGGTCGAGGGAAGTGGATCATGACACTGGGAAAATGATGACTAAATTGTCGGTTGTCACCTTCAGTTCACATGGTTGAGTTTTCCCTCCTCCCCACCTCTATCCCCACTCCAAAACACACATATTCTAGGTAAATTCAATGAAATTTTTTAATTTTTATTTTTTGCTATTATGGGAGCAGTTGTCTGAGGCCCAGAAAACAAACTATGCTAAAACTGTCTTTAAATGCTCAAATAGGGATGCAAATTTGAAGTTAAGTCTAAATTTCTCACTAGTTAGGGAATTCCAGTTAAAACCTCATTGAGCTCATCCTTTTGCCCATCAGATTGGGGGAAAATTATCATGTACCACATAGTGCTGATGCTCTGCTCACATTTCCCATGGCTAACCTTGGAGTTTGCTTGGAAGCACTTTAGAAACATGACATCTTCCTGTGCCTTTCTGTGTAGTCTGTGGACACAAGAGCATGCCCTGCCTCTGCACAGGTCAAATGGGGGTAACTGAAAGTTAATGTCTTCTGGTGATACTCAGACATTGAGGGTTGGTGGGATAAATACTCCACTTCCTTGCCTTTCATTGAGATAATTCTAAGCTGTGATCCATGCAGCCTCTCTGGAGACCTCCAGAATGATAGAGTAGGGTGATCAACTCATCCTGTATTTCTTGGAACTGTGTCAGTTTTAGCATGCAGAATCATGTGTCCTGGGACTCCCTCAATCCTGCATAGCTGGCGTAGTTGACCACTCTACTGTAGAGGTAACTGGCTAGTCAGTGCCTTATTGGTTTTTATCCCTTCCCTGTATCACTTCCTCATTCCCTCACAGTGGTCCCTGGGATCATCTCTTAAATAAACTACTGCATACTTGGAATTATGTTTTTTATTTTTCTTACCTTTCCTCTGCACTAGATTCTAAGCTGTTATGGGAGGAGCCCTGTTTTACATAATACTCTGTCCACAGCATTTAACACAGCATGTGAAGCATAGTTTATATTTAGTAAACACCAGCCACATGAATGGACCCTGTATCATTAACCAAGAAGTTTTAATGGACATTATTTGCTTCTGCTTGGAAATGTCAGCCTAGTAGTTCCTTTTGATTTTCCGTGGATATCTGCAGGTCACATTGATCAGGTGGTAGGTCATTAGGAGTAGTTTTACAAAAATGACGTATCATTGAAGTCTTTTACATCTTTTGATCATCTTACTATTATTCATCCCAATGCAAGAGTTTTTAAAAATAGAAATGGAATAATGACAAAAAATCAATACCTGAGCGGCGTTATCTAGCATAAGTGCTTTGGTGTACATTTTTTCATTTAATCCTCAGAACAGCCTTGTCACTTTATATATATATATATATATATATATTCCTAGTTTACAGAAAGTCAAGGCTTAGGATTCTTTACTCATAATCACACAGCCACGTGGGGGCCATGTTTCTCATCACCAATCCCATGCCTTTCTCATTGCATTGTAAGATTCACTGTAACTAATGAGTAGGTTCTTTCTGAAACACAACCGTACTCGTAGGATTCTATGGAAAGCAAATTCTGGTGACCAAACAACAGTGATCACTACTGGTTGGCTTTTTTGGATAGTTTTTTGCAGGATTTTTTTTCAAATCTAGTAAATCCTCCTGACAGTATTATCGTTTGCCATAGTCTTCTAAGTTGATGCTGTACTTCCTCTTAAACACTTGCGAGATTGCAGATCTTTGTTATTCAGTGTCATTTAATTTCCTGAATAAATTAAAAAAATGTAGGTTTAGGTGTACATTTATAGTTGGTTTTAATTTCCTATTTGTCCTTGTAATTGTGGTTTTCCTTATTTTGCTTATAAAAACTATAATGAGTGTTTGAAATATAATTTGTTCATGTAGATTTTCTTATCTCCTTAAAAAAGTAAGCAATTATATATAAGACAATAGTATCAACAGACTCCCCCCCGCCCCCCAAAAAAAACAACACAGAAAGAACTCTTAATACTTTATTTTTATAATCCTTCTGGAGGAAATATCTATAATTCTCATTCATTATTATAATTATCCAAGTAACATAATGTTCAGGTAGCCCCTCTTATCTAAATGACTCCTGTTGCAATTCAAAAGTTGTTCATTCTAGTGGAAATGGAGAATTGTTCCTTTATTATCTATAATCTGTATATATGGCATTTGAAAAAAATGAAATCCTATCTCTATTTTTATAAATAACTCACATTTTTGGCCCTTTCCTGCAGGCCCTTTTCCCATCTCTTTAATTATGTATCTATCATATTCCTAGAATGCTTGTTATAAAAACAAATTACTGGGTCTTACTTCTCAGGTGTCCTCAAGGGGGTGCAACCCTGGGAATATGTAGTTTGTATAGATTCCCATGTAATATGCACTGAAGGTTTTGAGAGTTATGAAGAATAGTGAGATTGGCCTTCTTTCACAGATTATTTCAATGAACATTTCCAGCTGCCCTGGAGAGGAGCTTCGCTTTACATATTAGCTGGTCATCTTATTGGAGTAGGTGTACCCTCCCCTTGGTCTTTGGTTATCCACAGACAAAATTCATATAGTAATCTTACCAACATATAACAAGAGCCTTCAGAGATACTGGATGCATGGTGTTGTTATTGAAATAGCACATAAATATTTGAAATATGTACCTGTTTCCAAGGAGACATAGCTGATGGTAAACAAATCTATCTCCATTTGGAACCCATCTACTTTAACTAGTCTTGCCTCATTACTGGCCATTTATCTTATAAGCAAACAGAAACTAATATTGGAGTATGTTTTATGATATTTAGTTAGCCACACCTGATCTTTATTTTAATTCTTACTCTGACAACTCTTAGAAGAGAGCCAGATTTTAAAAAGATGCACATTTGTAAAGTGTTGCTTCAAGTCAGTTCTCTTTTGGGCATGGTATTTTTCCAGAAATTTCCAGTAACACTGGAGCTAAAAGTGAAAAGTTGAAAAAAATTGAGTACATTCATAAACCATCACATGTTCCTTCAGTCCTCTGCATGGGGCTGACAATGCCTCGGAGTAGAGGGTTAATGGGACCAGTTGTACCAAAACTGCTGTTTTCATGATGCTACATAGTCTTGGTTTAGAGGGACCCAGGATTTGATGGCTTTGATTTCTATACTCTAAGCACCAATAATTCAAGCTCCAACAAATGGTCCTGGGGATGGATATTGAAACCTGGTGGTCCAAGGTTTCTAGACCACAGGGTATTGGGACTCCAGCCCACAGAGATTACAGATCATGGAAGAAGGTACCTAAGAGGTCAGGAAAGATGACTCTGCTTCCTGTTATTGTTTTTTTTTTCTTGGTTTGTTTCTACTTTGATAGTTATCTTTGGCTTGATGATTTGAAGATCTAATTAATTATTGTACATTGAACATAACTTGTGCCTTCTGAGCATGCTGAAGGACTCATTAAAGTATAAAAATTCCCCTATATGGATTCAGGGGTAGTTTGTTGTCCAGGCACTGGTGAAGATAGAAGGAAACCAAGGCTTCCATGGCCAGTAGGGCCCTTAGATCTAGAAGCCTTCACTGTTCTTGGAACCATTCTCAGAATCATTTCCTCCACTGCTTGCTTCACTTTACTCCCTCAGCCAGGCTGCACAGGGCAGTGCCCTGAGGACATACACCATCCATGCTCCTGTTGAGTGATGTTGGAGGTGAGGGCTCAGTTGTGGAATCTGCCTTCCTTGGATATCAGAAGAAGTGCTTGAAAGGGAACTGACTTACCGACCCTAACTCATGAAACAGATGGAGCTATAATCCTTCTAGATGTGAGCATCAGCACAGGTGAAAGAGAATGTTCAGAGACCCCAGAAACCCTCCGGGGGGCCATAAAAGACAGATGAACTAAATAGTGCATATGTAGTGATATTTGAATTCATTTAAAAGGGACCCTAGGAAGAAGGACAATTAAATATTAAAAAGCCATGCTGACTGCACTCTCTTTTCAGGCCAGTGATAGTCATTGGTACCACATTCCTCTTTGCTAAGAGTATTATTTGCTAATGATGGCCAGGAATGTTGGACTTCTCTTTTCATGCATATCGTTTGGTCATTTGTCTGTACAACTGGAAGAGCCAACTTTATAATTACCTACATATAAATATGTAAGCCATATATTTATATGGCTTTTTTTTTAAAGCCACACAACAATGCCTAGTGGTACTGTCCTACTACCCTCTCTCATTTACAGATGAGGAAATTGAGGCTTAGTAATATTAACTCTTCTAAGATCATACAACCAGCAGGGCTGGGCCTGGTTTTTATCCAGGCTGTCCAACTTTAGAGTTTATGCCTCTACTCATGATGTACATTATCTCCTCAGGGAGGAGAACTGGGGAAAACATGCAAGCAGATAAATGTGAATGAGTAGGTCTGAGTTGTTTACATGAGATTGTTCGAGAAACTAGTTGACTGCCATGATTTAGGAGCCGGCAGATAGAAGTTTCAGGGTCCTAAAATCTGAAGACACTTCCCACATCTTTTATTTGCAGCTGGGGAAAGTAAGTTGCATTGCCAAATACTCCCCATTTCCTTAACTTTCCAGAGCTAAACAGTTAAGCAACATTTATTCATTTTATTTCCAGAAAGTTAGAATGATCCAAAATGTTCTGTTATTCCATATTACTTGACATTTTGCCAGGTACCACCTAATCCATGGTGTATTCTGTCTGGGTGGTGTCTTTTGGGGTAAGAAATGGGGTGGGCATGAATGTCATCTATATCATGATTGGTTTCCTCAGTGGATGCTTCAGTATCCTTTAGACTATCTCGTTTTATTCATCCTCTCCCATTCTACCTACTTAGCATTGGTTTGCCTTTCCTTGGTCATATATTTCCTGTTTTGCCAAGATGAGATTACTACTTAAATTTCCCATGCAACCCCTGAAACTTAGACCTGGTCTGTTAGGACAATGTTTACATTTTCTGTTTGTTTGTTTTTCTCCTTAACCCCATGTATTTAGCCTTTGCCCAGTGAAGATGGTTGTGTGACATCTACTCCAGCTAAACTTGGACGTTTTTATTTTCATTTCCTTATCTACCCATTGCTTTCACAACAGACTTGGTCTGGACTTTCTTTCCTAAATTCTAAGCTGGATAATATGTCAAAATATCATTCATCTTTGAACTCCAGATGCTCCAAACCCTACTTGGCAGGTGCTTAATAAATATTTGTTAAATGAATGAGCTCAAGGTGGATTAAAGATTAGATTCTTGAGGTAAAGCACTTCATCATCAACTACCAAAGGGGACTTTCCTATTATTCAGTGTCTTGCACTGTCTTGGAGGTCTATCATGGTGCTGCGTCCCATATATTGTTTTATGATGTTGATTTGCACAGGCCTGTATTGTGCAGTAGAGTCTGAGTGGTTATGTTTGGCAAATAGGAGGGATCTTTAATTTGCTTTCAGTGATTCAAACATGTTTCCATAACAACTCTTTTGTTTGCTTCCTTGGTTTATTTTTAATTTTTTTTTCCTTGAGACTTGATGAGAGACTAGACTGTCACATCTTGCATGTTGGAATTTTTATACAACTTCTCTTTTCATGCATATCATTTGGTCATTTGTCTGTACAACTGGAAGAGCCAACTTTATAATTACCTATGTATAAATATGTAAGCCAATTTTGAGTATTTAGGAGGTACCTCTAATAATGGTAGAACTAAATCCCGTGGATTTTACTATTTCTAACATTTTTGAATGCTATTCAGAGAAAAAGCCAAGACAGTTGATTAAATTGGTTAATGAATTTCGGTCTCAATGTGCAGTTTTATCTAAGTAGTTACAATCTGAGAGATCTAAAATTAACATACTAAGGTTGAAAAGATGGCAGCAGTAACTTGACTCACTTATCTTTGGTCGATTAGAATCTTCTGGATAGTTATTTGAAGGAATTTAGCGTTCTTTCTGTGTATAAGTAGGATTTATTTGTTCAGTGTCTATTCTTGTGCAAATCATTAGTTACAGAGATAATGGGAATGTTTTATTGGTGGATACTGAGTGCTAGAGAGGCACCCTAGGTCCATGCAGACATGATACCAACTATTTTCTTCTTCTCTATGCTAATCTTGCACAGGATAAAAAGTTTGGAATTTTTAAAGTATTCCAATAAGCAGTTTCCATGACAGCTGGAATAGAAAGAATGTTGTCATGGGAATCCAGAAATCTGGATTTTAGGTTCTGTTTTGTACTAACAAGCTATGTGACCTTTAGAACATCTTTTCATTCAGGCCTCCATTTACTTACCTGTTAAGATAAAATAAAGGTTGAACTAAACAACCTCTCATAATGCTTCTAGCATGCAGATGCTATGAGTTAAATCTATTTTATTTATATCCCCGAGTCTGGAAAGATACCATCTTCTTGAGCGGTAGAAAATTGAGCTAGTCTGTGTAGCAAAAATGAACCTGGGGCAGGCTGTCCACTGTCTCTAATCCAATCAGTAAATCCTGAACACTGGCTACTAGGAACATAAATGATAAAGTAGCTAATAATGGTGCAGTAACCATAGCAGTGTGATTAATGATCAATTACTAAGTTCCTGGCAATTTGCTGTTTGCAGATATTACTTATTCTCACTGCAATCCTGTAATGTAGATTTTACATGTGATAAAATTGAAGGCGAGAGCGTTTAATAATTTGCTGAAAAGAATGAGCCTGGAAATTTGTTAGAACCAGGATTCAAATCCAGGTTTTGCTTAAGTCTCGATCTCCTAAGCTCCACCAACTCTACGTGCAAAACTCACACTCCTTACACTTAACAAATATGTGTATGGTAGGGCACCATGTGCCAGGCACTGCTCTAGGAGAGATGATTTTGATAGATTACAAGACAGATGAAAAAGCTTCCTTCGTGCATCTTACAGTCTAGTGGCAGAAGATTGTATCAAAAGATGTGATAAACAAACGCGTTGTATGGTATTTAACAGGTGCTAAGTCGGTGCGAAAGAAAAAATCGGGTGAAAGGAGTTGGCAGTGGTGTGAGTGGGGTGGGGTGGGTTGAGATTTTGGATTGGGTGGTCAAGGGTGGGGTCATAAGGATAATAATTTTTGATAAAGGACCGAGGGGGGTGAGGACACTAGCTATATGAATAGCTGTTGGAAGATCAATAGGGAGAGAGAGAACAGCGGGGCCCTCTGTGGGGAATGTGCCTGGTTTTAGCAGTTTCGTTATTTATGACAGAGGAAATAGCCACAATAAAGAGAACATTGAGAACCTAATTTAGAGACTTCCATTCCTGCTCATGGTTATGTTTATTTATATTATAAGTAGGTTGACTCTTTTCTTTCTTATCAGTATGTTCCATCCTGCTTACGCAGCAGTCTACTTGAAAACTTTCTTTCCTGCAAGAGGCTTTTCAGTCACTTTACTTTGCCCTGCTGTAGCAGTTCTCAAAACTTTCTGCTCTCCAGACACTTTCAAAAATTGTTGAGGACTCAGAGCTGTTGTTTACATGGACTATATTTATTAATATAAATGGTATCAGAAATATTAATTTGTTTAAAATAATAAAGCTGTTGAATGTTAATGTAAATAATATAAATTTTATGAAAAATTACCATTTCCTAAACTCAAAAAAATTAGAATAGTGGCATTATTTTACATTTTTGCAAGTCTCCTTAATGGTTGGTATGAGCTGGATTTTCATTCCTGCTTCTGTATTTAATCTCTTGCAGTATGTTGTTTGGGTTGAAGCATATGAAGGAAATCCAGCCTCACACAGATATATACATAGTTGGAAGGGTGAGAAGTATTTTATTAGCCTTTCTGATAACTGAGGATGGTCTTCCTTGATGTCACAAAGTGAACAAGTGGTGCCTTCTGAAGTTAGTTGCAATGTGAAATATGAAGCCCCATCAATGAGATTTTTATGTTTTGCACACTCATCACATGATGTCATGGTATTACTGTGAAAATAGTTTTGACTTTGCAGCCTCCTATAGGGGTTTTGGGAACCACCAGGAATCCTCTGACCACACCCTGAAGCTTTAATAAGACGAAAAGTTCAGTGAAAATAGTTTGTAAATAATGATGTTGCACGAGGAAAACTTGAACGTGGAGAACTTTCTGATGCTTCTGTTTTAGTGGCAGTCAGAAAGGATCACCAGGCAGGGAGGTTTTGTGTCTTTGGGGGCTCTTTTGTCAAGGATATAGGTCACTGCCACAGATAGCTGGTGAGGGAAAGAGTTTTCTCATCCATCCCTCCCCACTGCAATGCCCACAGAGCTAGAAGGGAAGAGATCAATCTGTTCTGTACCCCAGGGCTGGACTTAACTTTAACGTGCATCCATCAGAGTCCACTGGGGATCATGTTAAAAAGCAGATTTCAGTTTCTTCGGTCCAGAGTGGGACGTAGGATTCTGTATTTCTTCCCGACTCCCAGCTGACACTGCTGCTGTTGATCCGCAGACCACACATTGAGTCTCCAGGATCCAGGAGTTAAGAAGGGTGCTCTGAGGATAGGTTGACTCTGCACTTCTGGCATCATCAGATGATCGGCGGCAGGCAGACCACTGAATAAGAACACGGACAGTGCCGCTCTCAGAGCATCTAGGGGGCCTCACCAACCACATGTTATGATGCTCAGTGTTTTTGCCTCACCCCCTGACTAAAACCTCTGGTGTCCTAATGGCCTGAAAACATAATTCAAACTCTTTCTCCTGGTTCATGAGACCCTTATTAGCCTGCCTCTGTGGACCTCTTTGACTTTGACTATGATCCTGTCACCTCATACACTGTGGTACAGTCACAATGATAGCATTTCAGTTCCTTAAATTCTTAATTTAATTGGCGATGGCTGGTCAAATAGACTTCTTCATCATTTGCTGAGGATGCAGCAAAGATACAGACTCCAAAATAGAATTTTGGATATAACTTAACAAAAGCAGTAAAGTGGTCAGAAAAATGAGTTATTTTTGGATTTTAAAAAACACCTATCCCATCAGCAAATATCTATTTTATACCATTATGTGCCAGGCATTACCTTAGGCATTTGAGTCTCTTCAACAAGCAAAACAGAGATTTCTGTCCTACGGAGCTCAGATTCCTACATGACAAACAGATGGTAAACAAGAAACCAAATAAGTAAATCAGGTGGTACTGGTCATATGTAATAAAGCTATGGAGAAAACAGTAGAACAGAGAAAAGAGGATTGAGAAAGAAAGGTCCAAGTGGGAGAGAAGATGGCATTTGAGCAACGAACAGGAGGAGTTGGTAATTTATCCCCATTCAGATGATTTGGGGAGAAGGGGCCAAGTACTTGGTATGTGGAGGAACACACAGGAGGCCAGGCCAGGGTGCCTGGAGCAGAGCAAGTGGGCCAAATACGTGTGTGTGTGTGTGTGTGTTGTGTGTGTGTGTGTGTAGGGTCATCTGTTTTACACACACACACACACACATATAATCTCAAAAGTTAATTAGTAGGAAACCATTAAATGTTTAAAGCTTGTTTTCCCTGGTTTCTCTTTCTTAGGAACATTAGGGAAAAGGTATTTTAATCTTAAAAATGTCATAATCTGTAAAAACTTAAAGTGATTTAAATTGTCTGTTGGCAGGAATTGAAAGGTGAAGTGAAAGGGGTTTTGCTAAGATGATCTAGTTACTGAAATTTTTGTTTCCCGCCTGCCATGCGGGGCAGAAAGGATGTAAGTCAGTAGTTAACATCTTAACCCACTTCCCCCTCCATACAAGAGCTATATCTGTCTCAGCAAAATGGAGAAGTCTCTTTGATAGAGCCTCAGACTCCAGTCAGGTTGTCCCCTCGTATGTGACAAATGACTGCCCTTTTCTGATGGAGTCCTCTGCTTTCTCTGTTTGATGGGCCATCTGGAGAGTAGAAATGCCTAGTGCTATGTTGAATGGTACACAAATGCTTCATAGGACACTGGACCAGCAGCTTAAGCAGCTTAAGCATCACGCGGAAACTTGATAGCAATGTAAATTCTTGGGCCTGGGGTTGATGGGTGGTGGGTGCTGTCAGCACACAGAACTTACAGATAAGTGAGGCCTCTATCCTTCTCTCTAGAACAGAAGTTCTCAACCCTGGCTCTACATTAGAATCTCTGGGGAATTAAAAAAAGCAAAACAGAATGAACAACCATTCTATGGCCTCTGTACCAGAGATTCCGATTTAATTAGTCTAGGAATAGACCAAGGACAAGGGTATCTTTATTTTTAACTCTCCCAGGGTGATTCTAACGTGCAGAATCGCCGTGGTAGAACATATTTCTAAACCTTGGCGCTATTGACATTTTGAACTGGATAATTCTTTATGGTGGGGAACTTGTCTGTGAATTATAGGATGTTTAGCAGTGTCTCTGACCTTTATCTATGAGATGTCCATCAAACTTTTGCCCCAGTTTGTGACATCCAGAAATGTCCCAGTGAAGCAAAATTGTCCAGATACCGCTGAATGTCCCCAGTGAAGCAAAATTGTCCTCTACAAGAATAATTCTCGAAGTTTAGTGCAAAACTGCCCAGTAGAATTATAATGCTAGCTATGTGTGCAATTAAAAAAAATTTTAGTAGCCACATGAAAATAAGCAAAATAAAACCTCACACCTGTCAAAATGGCTATCATTGAAGAGATCACTGATAACAAATATTGGTGAGGATGTGGAGAAAGGAAAGCCTTGTACACTGTTGGTGAGAATGTAAATTGGTGCAGCCACTATGGAAAACAGTATAGAGGTTTCTCAAGAAACTAAAAATAGAAGTGCCATATGATCCAGCAATTCCACTCTTGAGTATATATTTGAAGGAAATGAAAATACTAGTTTGAGAAGACATATGCCCTCCAGTGTTCATAGTAGCATATTTACAATTACCAAGATAAGAAAGCAACCTAAGTGTCCTTCAACAGATAGTCAATAAAGAAGATGTAGTATGTATACAATGGAATATTACTCAGGCATTAAAAAAGAATGAAATTTTGCCATTTGCAACAACATGAATGTACCTAGAGGGTGTTATACTAAGTGAAGTAAGTCAGACAGAGAAAGACAAATACTGTATGTTATCACTTATAGTGGAATCTGAAAATAAAACAAACAAATGAACATAATAAAACAGAAACAGACACAGATGTAGAGGACAACCTAGTGGTTACCAGTGGGGAGAGAGATGGGGAAGGGGAAAGAAGGAGGGAGGAGATTAAGAGGTACAAACTACCATGTATAAAATAAGCTACAAGGATATATTGTATGGCACAGGGAATATAGCCAGTATTTTATAATAACTTTAAAGGGAGTATAATCTATAAAAATTTTGAATCACTAAGTTGTACATCTGAAACTTAATACTGTGAATCAACTATAACTCAATTAAAAATTTAGTAGCCATATGAAAATATGCCAAATAAAACAAGTGAAATTAATGTCAATAACACAGTTAATTTAACCCAGTATATTCAAAATAGTGTTTCAATATGCATTAAATATAAAAATTATTAATAAATACTTGACATTCTTTTTCATGTCCTTGAAATCTGGTGTGTAATTGACACTTGCAGCATATTTCATTTTAGACTAGCCACATTTTTAATGTTCAGTAGTCTCTAAATGTGACCAGTGGCTACTGTGTTGAGGTTTAGTATGCACCAGAATCATTTTGAGGGTTGGTTAAAGTATCAACTACTGGCCCCGTCCCCAGAGCTTCTGACTCAGTAGGTTTGAGGTGAAGCCTGAGAATTTGCATTTCTGAGTTTCTGGTGATACTGAACCTGCTGGTCTGATGACCACACTTTGAGAACCACCAATATAGAGAAACCGTAATGCCTTTGTTGTTCAAAATGTAGACCAGCAGCAGACTCTGGAGTGTGTAAGAGATGTATAATTCCTGGTCCCACCCTTGACCAATTAAACTGGAACCTACATTTTAACAGGAATATACATTAAAGTTAGAACATGAGACTTCTCTGAATAAAGCCTCCCCTGTGAGTCTCCGGCAGTGGCCCGTTTGTTTCCCTAGAACTTTTCTCTGTCCTTTATTTTTCCCACTTCACTCAAGAATGCAATGCTTTGTTGTTGTTGTTAACCATTCTCCACTTGGTACCAAATACAATGTCTTGCATGTAGTAGGCATTTAAATAGCTCTGGAATGAAGATAAGAAGAGAGAAGGCTGGGGACAGTGATGAGCTATATTCTTTGGCTTCAGGAATTTAAATAAAAATGTGTTTGGAGATGAGTTGAATACTGGGATTCAGAAGCTGATTGTATGGTTCCTGTTGCCTAGAAAGTGGAACAGTGCTTCCTGGGAACTTCACCTGTTACCCGCGGGGTGTGGGTGACTCACCTTGAGAGAATTGCCTTATTGGGAAGCTGGTTAGATTCTCCTCCATGGCAAGGTGGGGCCACATTCTCTTCCTTTTAGAGGAGTGGAAACGCTCTACCTGTTTGTGACATCACACAGCACCAAGAAGTGTTCCTGTGATGTCCCTTCCTTTAGACAGCAAGTACCTTTTAAGTGTCAGTGACCACACAGGCTTCTTCACATGCTGCAGCCGGTTGGCATTCCAAAGGCATCACGTTTGAACTGACTCAGTTCTAAGTCACCAGAGGCCTGATTACAGAGTGGAAATTTGGTTTCTAAAGGGATTTACTGATGTTACAATGTCTGGCTAAAATATATATTTTTCACATATAAAAATAGTTTCTTCACTATTGGTTCAGTTTCATTTTTTAGTATGCTTTTAATAATGGAAAATAGTTTCTCCATACTTCTTTTTGGGAAAAGACAGTAAACCTTTTTTTTTTTTCCCCTCCTCTGTTGAGATTTAGTGTTGTGTGAATTAACTGTTGGCTTTAAACAGTATATCTTCATATGCACAGATAGCTTGTCTGTAGACAGAAAGATGAAGTAATTCTGTGGTTACTTTCAGAGAAGAGCAAAAGTTAAAAAAAGCAGAAATGAACAATTTCATAATATTCTTTGCAATGTACTTCATTGCCCTTTTTCTCACTCAGCTCCACTCTCCTCATGCTAAGCTTTTGAAAAAAATTAAGACTATGGTAGAGTGAAATGTGTATTCTGTATTTTATGACGAGATTTAAATGAGAAGTTCCCGACATGGTGCAGAGGAAACGAATCTGACTAGGAACCATGAGGCTGTGGGTTTGATCCCTGGCCCTCTCAGTGGGTTAAAGATCTAGTGTTGCCGTGAGCTGTGGTGTAGATCGCAGACATGGCTTGGATCCTGCATTGCTGTGGCTGTGGTGTAGGCTGGCAGCTGTAGCTCCGATTAGACCCCTAGCCTGGGAACCTCCATATGCCTCCAGGGCGGCCCTAAAAAAAGACAGAAGACAAAAAAAAAAAAATGAGAACAGTGCTTTTGACCAAATGAATGGATTTTATTATAGTAGGGCAGTGCTTGCCTGGGGTGGAAGCAGTGTGGAGTGACAACTGGCTGAGATGACATCCCTTCTTTGTTAATCTCAGAGTCCTAGGGATGTACTGCAATGCTTTATAGTTGAAGGGTGTATACTTTTAAGAGTATGTAATTTGTTGCTTGTTTTCAGTATCAAGCTATTTTTCTTTTAAATCTGAAAGAGGCCAGGGGAGGGAGATTTGTACCATATAATCACAGAGTAACTGCTTCTGATAAAAATTGTCTCCTGCATCTCTAATGATTAGAAGATAAATAATTCTGCTCCAGAGCTTTTTGCTCTGGAAAGCATAATTTAGCCACTCATCTGGGGAAACACCATTGCTCTAGTTTTGGCTAAGTGTAAAAACCTCCCAACCAGGTCACGCTCTAGTGCTTAATTAGTGGCCATAAAAATCATGTTAGCTAGTGATGTTGGAGCTTCAAGGATGGAGTACTGTTCTGGAGCAAGGACTGATGGTTATGGAAAGGAAAGAGAAAATGAAAATAAAGAGAACTTCATAGAATTATAAAGCAGGAAGATCAGCACACTGGTTACAAAGGGCATCAAGAGAGAAAAAAAAGAGACTATATTGAAAACAAGGGCTAAAAACTCAGATGTAGATAGTGTTTAGCAGGAAGATGATAGTAAAGGCAACTTTATTTGAGATTGTGCTGCCTTTATACATGACCTCATTCATCTCCATGATAATCCTCCAAGACACACAGCACAGATGTTCTTCCCAGTAAGTAGGTGAGGATGAGATATTCAGTGACAAAACCGACTCACTGAGCACCTAGGGCTGGGGATAAAGTGAGTACCAGAACTTCGATTCTGAATTTTCTTTGAAAGCATCTCAGGACCTCTTCTAGTGTGTGATGGTTACGAGTAGTTGTCAGCATTTATGGGCATCTCGCAACCATCCCCAAGAAAATGCTCTGTCTAGGAGGAGAGTTGTGATGTGCAACATTTGCCTGTCTGTCCCTATCCTTTCAAAATGGGACAAAGGTGGACTTCTGGTTTAGGTCTTAGCTGCCTTTTTTTTCTAAAATTATCAGTACAGTTTCACTGTGAAGTGAAATAAGCATGATTGCTTCCTTCAGGTGCCCTGCAACTTAACTGCTTTGTGAATTTGTCTTCTGTGTTTATTTATACCTTTTTAACCCTTTGATGTCAGGCAACCATAATCACTTACTTAAAAACATTTCTTTTATTTATAAAATAGTTACCATTACTTATTCTTCAATTTTCAAAATATTTTATAAGTGGTAATTTGGGAAAAGATCAAATCTGTTAGAGCTTAAGTTAATCTGTAATCAGGCTGAGAGCAAAGTGGGCAATATTACATTCACGTGTTTGAAGGATGTGTCTTTGTATCTAAAAGAAATCAATATTTTTGACGCTCTGTAAAATGGTTTGCTCTAAATTGTGTATTTTTTTACACACCTAATTTTTGCTCTGGTTGCTAATAGTTGGGGAGATACTTATAGGGCTACACCTATAGAGTGTTGGCCACATCGGAAAAATGAGAACAAGAACAAATAGCAACAAACCTTCAGCACATGCTGACTGGTTCAGACACATAGTCTGCCCAGTCAGCCTGTAACATTCGCTCTGGGTTATCCTGCAGGCATCTGGCCATCCTTCTTTAGTCAGCCTTTAGGGTAAAGGTGGCTTCCCAAATGTCCTTAATCTCTCCATTCACAATCTATCAACAGATTTATCTTAAATCAACTGATATTTTCAGCCTGATGTTTTCAGCACTTCAAGGGATAATAAGATCGGGATGTTTACCCCGTTCTACCTAAAGCGGTATTTTACAATTGAATTGACAGTTTCATTTGATTGGATTCTCTAAGCAATTCAGTCTGAATCTAACCTGGTTACAGAGCTTATGGGTCTGGCTCTGTGAGGGAGATAGATGCAGGAGGACCCATCCAACTGGTTGTGACTCCCAGCTAAGAAATGTGCTGAAGTAATTGTGGGTGTGTGTGTGTGTGTGTGTGTGTACATGTGCATACTTATGCTCTCCACCTGTCAGCATTTATATGGCACTTATAAATAGGTATGTAGATGGCCTGCTGGGGTTGCACGGACACATTACATAAACATAGCAAATACAGTGTAGAATACCTAGTTGTCACTAAGTAATGTTCTTCCC
This sequence comes from Phacochoerus africanus, assembly GCF_016906955.1. Lineage (NCBI taxonomy): Eukaryota > Metazoa > Chordata > Mammalia > Artiodactyla > Suidae > Phacochoerus > Phacochoerus africanus. Next base: position 54,687,219 of record NC_062544.1, read on the forward strand.
ATGGCCACACCTTCCAGGAGCCTAATATAGCACAGCTTCAGAAAGAAATAATTACCAGATGACATCTTTAAGTAATTCATTCCTTTTTGCTCACCTTTGAGGATAAAAGTTTAAGGAAGTTTCAGGTTGGGGCAGTTTGCTGCTTGCAAGGTGATTGGAAAATAACTCCTTGTGTTGGAAGTCTCAAATATTTTTGTAGCTTGTACTGCACATCAACTCGGTCTCATGTTTTATACGAACTGCCAGAAGGAAGAGAGCTACATGACTCGGAAATATTCACCATGAGTCATTTGTAGTAACGGTAATGATATAGACGTGCTTTTCTGTATGATGAAATTGGAGATGGGTTGGAGTTTGAGTATTCTCTCCTCTGTGCCCCAAATTCTATTGCATGGTGTGGGGTTTCCTAAACTGACATGGTTTTAGGGGTCATTTGGGGTTTTATTACATAAGTGGGCCTCCCCACAGACAATAGAATTGGAATTTCTAATGGTAGGACCTGGGGATATGTATTTTTAAATAAGAACCTTGAATTATTCTTCTGATTTTGCAAATTTGGGAACGTCTGCCTTGATGGACACTGTAAGAAGCTTCTAGGCTTGCTTTAATTACAGCCAACATTTTCATCATAGTTTAATTTTTTTACTTTATGATGTTCTCATTTGTCATGGGTCTTGTTAGTTTCATTGAGAAATAATTGACATATATCACTGTAACTTTTTCAAGTATATGTATCTTAGTTTATTCTGTAAAGCTGGCAAGACAAATATTGCTACTTTCATGTTATAGATGTGATGTCAACTTAATTCAGCCAACAACTCTTATTTTAAAAAAATTTATTATTATTATTATTTATTATTATTATTTTGACTGTGCCCACTGCATGTGGAAGTTCCTGGGCTAGGGAGTGAACTTGAGCCGCAGCAGTGACAAGGCCAAATCCTTAATTGCTTGCCCACCAGCTTACTCCAAGCCAACAATTCTTAAAGTTTTGGTTGATAACAATAGCAACTAAGAATTTGAGGGTCATGCAGGCTAATAACTGCTTCTCCGTAACCCAAAGGCCAGGATGTAATGAAATCTATTTCAGATGATAGTCTATGTATATATGGGTACTTGCTATATGTTTGTTAGAGAATTAGGCACAAAATAGTTCTGAACATCTGATGAAGCTCCAGTGCACTACCTGGCACTATCTTTTAAGGCTCTTTAACTACCTCATAAGACAGGCACACTTGAAGCACACAGAACAGCATGGAAAGGTGGGATTTTGTGCCCTCCTAAACTACTGGCTTTACACTGACTAGTAACTGTGGCTCAGGTGCTGTCCCTAAGGAAATTGGGGTGTAAGGCCTCAATGGATTCTTATATGCTATTAAGGCAAAGGTGGAGAGTATCTCTAAAATATTTTAGCCAGTCCACATGTTTTGACTGCTATTAATTTCACCAGTGAGGGAGCCCAATGCTAACATTCTTTAAGCTAATTTTCAAGTCGCTAGAAAAGCCTTTTATAATTGTCAAAATATGCTGTTTCTTTGCCTGGACCACTTTTATCCTATGTTACTGGTAAGTCCTAATTATTCCTTAGTACATCAACTCAAGCACCATCTCTCCCTCTCTCTCTCTCTTTTTTTTTTGTCTTTTCTAGGGCTGCACCCACAGCATATGGAGGTTCCCAGGCTAGGAGTCGAATCGGAGTTGTAGCTGCTGGCCTACACCATAGCCACAGCAACGCAGGATCTGAGCTGCGCCTGCAACCTACACCACAGCTCATGGCAACGCCGGATCCTTAACCCTTTGAGTGAGGCCAGGGATGGAACCCGCAACCTCATGGTTCCTAGTTGGATTCGTTAACTACTGAGCCACGACAGGAACTCCATTTTTTTTTTTTTTTTTGGCCAGGCACCGTCTCTTTTTTTGAAGTATTTCCTGGTCCTGAAGGACTTTGCTGCTCAAAGTCTGATTCATGGACTAACATCGTCAGCATCACTTGGCAGCTTGTTGGAAGTGCAAAGTCTAAGTCCCACTCAAGACCTACTCACCCAGAATCTTCCTTTTAACAAGATTCCTGGTGCACTGGAAGCACAATAAAATAGAAAAAACAAAACAAAACAAAACAACAAACTACCTTAGAAGTTATGTGCTCCTCATTTATGCCTACTTATATGGCATGAAACTGTGATCATGGCTCTATTATACCATTAACCACATTGAATTGCATAATTAATTTGTACCTGTTCTTCCAGGTTAGCCATCAGATATTACTCATTTCGGCACTCCTATCACCTGGCACATATTGAATGTTCAATTCATGGTTGAACAAGTGAATAAGCAAACGTGCCCATGGCAAAATTAGTTATTCAGATATACATGCAGCTTTCTTAGATTTCATATTACTTATGTATTCTCACATATTCAAAGTCAGAATGAATAGAAGACAGAGTATTAAACACCTTTCCAGGGCAATAGTTGAGAAAGAGGTGGATGTTGGCTATAGGAACCAGACAGTAGTGGCATGATGGGAAATTCACGAGGGAAGGATTTGGTTTCTAGATATATGAGTGTTCAAAGAGAGAGGGCAGATTCACCTATAGGGACACATGTGCTAGAGATTCTGAATTCTTTTTCTGTCCCAACCCCCCAGAGATTAGAAACAGTGCCAGCTGAAAGAATGGCTAACCATAAGAGATTTCCATCAGGACCTCTCTCTCAACTTATATAATTCTGCTACAACCATACCCCATGTTTCTTTTTAGACTTACTGAGACAAATGATAGGACAAATGTCTTGTGTTTTGACTGGGGCATTGAGAGACAGTAGGTACCAAGCATATATCTTGAGTTTAAAATCAAGTGTTTTAAATGGGTGGATAGATTCAGATTTCTAACCTGGGAGGTTAGATCTTGATGTCCAGAAAGTCAGCATAGGGTAGGAAAGAGTGGGTAATAAAAGGTCTTATCCAGGCGTGGACTGGTCCAAATCCAGGGCTCCAGGCACGTAACACCTGGGCAGTGCTTGTTCTACATCATCCTCTCTCAACTCTCTCTTTTAGGGTTAGCTACTGACCTAATAGTGGCTGACAGTGGAGATGGAGTTTGGGGTTAGGGTTGTTATCATTGTAGTGCAAAACAGTTTGGGCGCCTACCCAGAATCCAGTGGATAGAGGTAGAATAATGTCCAACCTGTAATTAAGAAGGAAATATTTTTCTTCATTTACTTGGGTTGGTCCTTAGGGGCAGTTATCACAAACCTGGGGTGGGGGTGGAAGGATAGTATTTAGAGAGGGAAGGAGTTTCAAAGCTAGTCAAGGCGTTTGGCTTAAGGCAGGAGATTGAAAATGGATTGCCTAGGGAAGCCAGCAGCTGATGTACAAACTGAAAGTGGGATGGAGCCGACAGTGATGTCATGAAGAGCAAATGCCTTGTTTGAAGGATTGGCTCCAATTGGTCCTGTCAAGTGGGAATTTGGACATCTGTCTCCTGGGTGCTTTAGGTCCCTTTGTGTTCTTTTAAAAACTGCAAAGACTTGGATAGAACCCCCCCCCAAAAAAAAGGGAAAAAATAAGGTAGTTATGTAGAGCCGCTTGTTGTTGCAATGAAATCAGTCATCTCACATAGACCCCCTCCTAACCCACCAAAATCAAAAGCATACAAGCATAAGTGACCAGAAAGGCCAAGACAACTCTCCCAAACCTCAGCTTCTCCCCCCATGAATGGCAGGAATCACCCACTAAGTTATTCAACTAAGAAATCTGGCAGTCTTTTTTGATTCTTTTCTCCCTCAGTCTTAACATTTTATGACTATTTGGGGCCAAGAGATTTCATCCTCTAAACATTCATGGTCATCTCCTTCTTTCTCCATCTCTGTGGCCATTGTCCTACATCAGATTTTATTGTCTTTTGCCTGGATTATTCCAAAGATTTCCTTTTTGGTATTCTTAACTGATTTCATGAGGAAACAACACAAATAGACTCTCTACTTTTTCTTCCAGGGTTAGGTCTGTGGTCAGGGTCTGGGTCTGAATCCACAGGTAGGGCTGAGCATACCTTTTACACTTGGAGTGGGTAAGGAAAGAGTCCAGAATGTTTTCGGCAGAATGTTTTCTGGAATTTTCAATTCCAGAATTAGAACAAAGAAGGCCACAGGTTAATGCTGTCTGGGAAGTCTCTTCTTCCCCCTCAATTTCCTCCTGTTAGCCCTGACTGTATACATATAGCTGATGAAAGTAGAGTCTTGATTTAAGTAAGCTTCTGAAAAATGTACAATAATGAGATGAAATGAATCAGGTGGAGATACCATAGGTCTCACCAACCCCAGTGGTATGTTAGAAAGATAATTGTCCATTTGTTAGGTGGCTTTGGGGTCCATAGATCAAATAACTAATTTTAGACAAAACATGAGACAGGGGAGAAAGTGCTATTCTCAAGTTTAGGCATCCTCTGGCCTGAAATTCAGGTTAAAAAACTTGCTGGAGGCTTACATCTTCCAGGTGTGATTTACAGACATCCCAGCAGGACCACAGTCACTGACACTAATTTTCCTAATGCTAACTTGAAAGGGAGTGAATGATTACAAAAATACTAACTAGAATCTTTCCTTCCTTCCTTCCTTCCTTCCTTCCTTCCTTCCTTCCTTCCTTCCTTCCTTCCTTCCTTCCTTCCTTCCTTCCTTCCTTCCTTCCTTCTTGCTTTTTAAGGCCACACCCATGGCATATGGAAGTTACCAGGCTAGGGGTCAAAACATCTGTAGCTGCTGGCCTATACCACAGCCACAGCAACACAGGAGCAAAGCCTCGTCTGTGACCTACACCACAGCTCACGGCCACACCAGATCCTTAACCCAGTGAGTGAGGCCAGGATCAAACCTGCATCCTCATGGATACTAGTCGGTTCGTTACTGCTGAGCCACAGCGGAACTCCCCTAACGAGAATCTTTCAAAGAATTGAAAAAAAAAAAAAAAAAAGGAAAACTGAGAAATGTCTACTATTTTCTTTTTAGCTAGAAGGCCTTAGAGTTAGAGTGCTAACTTAGTAGCTATGAGATCTCAGAGAAGATATTTATTTATAATAATTCTTAATCCCTCATTTGTATAATAGGGAAAATAATATCACCTACCTCAAATTTTGTGATAAAATTAATAAGAAGGTACATAAATATCTTAGCAAAATAGCTAGCATATAATAGGCAATTGATGAATTCTAATGTCATTGTACTTCCTCAGTGAAAGTTTATCCCTACCTCTACCTGTATCTATATAAAATTATTTTATTTTTATTTATTTTTATTTTTTGTTTGCTGATTTTTTTTTAGTCTTAATTGTAATCGTTATTTCCCCAGTAAATTTTTTTCTCGACTGTGCAGTGTGGTGACCAAGTTACACATACATGCATACATACAGTCACTCCTTGGTAATTTCATGGGAGATTATTTTCAAATACTAAATACCAAAATCTTAAGATGCTTAAGTTCCTTATATAAAATGGCTTTAAAGGAGCTCCCTTCGTGGCTCAGTGGTTAATGAATCTGACTAGCCTCCATGAAGACACAGGTTTGATCCCTGGCCTCGCCCAGTGGGTTAACAGTGGGTTAAGGATCTGGCATTGCTGTATGCTGTGGTATAGGTCGCAGACGTGGCTTGGATCCTGCATTGCTGTGGCTGTGGCTGGCAGCTACAGCTCTGATTGGACCCCTAGCCCACGAACCTCCATATGCCACTGGTGCAGCCCTAAAAAAGCAAAAAAAAAAAAAAGGGTTTAAGACTTTGTGTCACTAACCTTTTTCAGCCAGAAAGTTTTCTTCCCACGAATAACCAGTGTTGTCAGTTTCTTGTGTATCCCACCAGAGAAATGATGCATCTGCAAACAAAAGCAAAAAGCCATTTCCTCCCAATTTCTTTAAAAAGTGTTTTTAAATCTGAATTTCCCATCTATACTGATACAAGGAAATATTGTTTTCCTTAAGGACCAGAGGTCCTATCATGTTGATACATGTATGTTTATTGTAATTTTTCTAAGATCATATATAAAATTTATCTTACATCTAGGCTACAGCACTGTGGGACATATTTTATGGCTCTAGTATTTGTGCCAAACATTACCTTGTTATATATTGAATTTATATGGCAGTTCAATATGGTTAGGCCCAGATGACAAAGAACTTTCTGTGCTTAATTAAATTGACTGGTACATGTGCACCCTGATGCAAATATATTTTCCTTACAAAGAATATTCTGCCCTTTGCAAGACAGAGGAAGTCTGAAATTAGCTCTGGTTTTTTAATGAGTTTCAAAAAGTGGTCCCTGAAATAAGGCAGCAAAATACCATGCTGGAATTGCAGTTTTGAAGAAAAAGTTTTTAGGAACATCCTTCTTTTCTATTCTGTTCTTTTCCAGACTAAATATAATATTTCCAAACTATAAAGAAGTACTGAATATTGAGAAGTTAATGGCAAACTCTATCCAGGGCAGCTTCCAAAAAACAAGTCTTAGGAGAGTGGGAAAACCTAATAGCTCTTTTTTTATACACCACACACGGGGCCACGTTTCCCCTGCAAGCAGACTTTTGCTAGAGGAATATGAAGTTTTGAAAACCATAGTGAATTGTATAGGTACCCCATCTAGATGCCATCACCAGCTGGTACACTTCCCACTCCCACCCTGGTTATGTTAAGTGCTGCAGCTAAGGCTTGCTGCTACCTTCTTCTCTGGAGAAGTGTCTGCAGTCCAACAGAAACTGCATTGTGAGATGTTATAGCCCCAGCCCCAAGGAGCATTCCTCAGCCAGTGATGGACTGACATAGGGATCCTTAAAGCCAGTCCCAAAGATGGAATAACATTGTGAACCCCTCAGGCTCCAGTGCTTGCTGTGGGATCAGGCTGAAGCTAGACTTCAGCTGAGATCTCATCACTGTTCACATGTGGAGAAGAACTACTGGAGAGCATGTGTGTGTGTGTGTGTGTGTGTGTGTGTGTGTGTGTGTGTGTTGGGGGTGGCGTGGGGGCAGATGTTAGAGACCTCACTTAGAATGGGACGGTTCTGCAACTAATGTGGCAAAGATCTACTGAGAAAAAGCAAGAGGAACTTCCTTGCCCATTCACCTTCTATCTCAATCTTCCTAATTCTGTTGTAGTCAGCCAGTTTTCACGTTGATCCTACTAGAACCCACTGCATCAGTGTTATTGGGTACTATCCATAGAATTGCTGAAGTTGCTCATTGCACCATTAGACTCTTGATGATTTTTTTTCTGTGTACATTTGACCCAGGGCCAGTGATAGAACTAAAATACTGTTTTTTCTCTTTCTTTCACTTTTATCTAAAATTTAATAAGAGGAACTGGAAGAAGGGGTTACCAGCAGCAATAGGAAGACAGGAGGACCTGTTTTCTCTCTATTATTTCTTTTAAGGTCCTTATTTCCTAGTCACAAGCAGATTAGATCCCCAATTTTCAGTACAGTGCTATTTATATGCTTTTTGTAAAGCAGTAACTTACAGAACCGTGGGAAGGAATACAGGTAAACAAGCTTTAAGGGACTTGGTCAAATTCACATAATTTGGCACAGCTTTAGGAACAGTCTGTTTCCTAACTCCCCAAATATGCAGTCAACTTCAGACCCTAAAAGAGAGTAGGTAAATATTTTTAGCATTTAATAAAACTTTAAACAGAAAAAAAGAACATTCAGTATGACAGAGTGATATATCTGTTGAAAATGAATCAAAATCATATGATCATTTCTACTTGAAACACTAGAAATGCTGGCTATAATACAATAATCGCTTTTTAAAATGCATGGCTGAATTCATAAGATAGAATCTCAATAAATTATGAAAAAACATAACCCAGTAAGTGAAGAGTTTAGCAATATTGTGCCTCCTTTAGTCTCCTCTGAAAGGGAAATTGAGAAACATGGAGGAAAGAATTAAAAGATCCAACATACATCCAACATACATATATCAGGAAAATACAAGAGGGATGTAATATTTGAAAAGAAAAGGAAGGAAAAAAACTTACAAAAAGTTGAAAGAATTAAAATACAGAATAAGATGGTAGAATTATTTAAATCATATCAGTAATAAATACACATGTTCTAAATCCAGCAGTTACAAACAAAGATAGTCAGGCTTGAGTGTAAAAAGTATATGTCATTAAAAGAAACACACCTGACATAAGCACAAAGAAACATTGAAAATTAATGCATGAATATGTATAATACTGACACTTGCTTTGTTTAATACTATAATATTTACACTATTATAAATCTATAATATTTTCAGCCAAAATAAACTTTAAGGCAGAAGAATTATTAGGGGTTAAACTGATTACTTCATAATGATAGACTATATTTTTCAATAGAAAGATGTAACCATTCTAAACTTATAGGCATCCAATAACATAGAACTAAAATGTATAAAACAAAAATAAAAAAAATTGCAATGAAAAATTGACAAAATTTTCAGCAGTTTCTCTCAGATCCGACAGGCCATGCAACAAAAATTAGAGAGCATATGAAGATTAGAACATCTGATTTTTGTAAATAATATGATATGACTTAGATACAAGAAAACAAAGTATGAAAGAGGAAATTTATAAATCAGCCTCATTCATGAACATAGATTTTAAAATCCTGAAAAAAATTAGTAAATCAAATACAGGAACATGTATATTAAACATTATATACATGAATATATTTTAACACTCACGCACATATATAAATATGAAATAATACATATATGCTTAAACAAATGCATTTTGACCAAGTTAGATTTATCCCCAAGTACTAAAATAATTTGTTAATGTGATTAGTACAATAGTCGATCAGAGGGGAAAAAAGGCTTATGACTGTTTCAATAGATGCAGGAGAAAAAAAAGTGTTCACCATTTATGGGAAAAGAAAACATAGAAGACTAAGAGGAGAAGGAAACTTCCTTATCCATCAAAGGAAACCTACTGAAAATCTGTGATAAACATTATTATTCCTGGTGGCTCATTAAAAGCCTTCTCCTGAAAATTAGAAATGAGGTAACAGTGTTTTCCAATTGTGTATGTTTTCATCTATATACCATAGGTCTTAGTCTGTGTCCAAGAAAGCAAAATAAATAAGATGCATAATGATTGAAAAGAAACAAAACAATACTTTATATAACATGATTGTCCACATAAAAGAGAGAGGAAAACAAAGATATTTGAGACATATACACACACAAACATACTCATAACAAAATAAGGAAGACATACTTATGAGAGTTATAGTCCTAATTTCATAACTGTTCATGTGGTCATAACTGGTATTTAGGACTACTTTCTTTCACTACCCACTCCATATTCTCATTGCCCTCAGTAAACATCTCAGCTGGTCTTAGTTCTTAACCTGGTGGGGTGACCTCAACTTCATTCCTGAAGGATCTGCCTGAACTGGGTTATTATATTTTTCCATTGACTTTGATCACAGTGCCTGGTAATACTGAGATGTCCTAAGGTATCCCCTGTATTTCAGACACACTCCTCCTTATTGCTCCTGTATAGTATCAATCCATGTTTTTCTTGGTAATCAGGATTAATCATTCTAGCCAGCAAATAATTCTCTTCTTTGCCCATTGATTTAGGAATGAGGTGTCCAAAGTGGCTGTTTGGCAGTCTTAACTTCTAGTTTAAGACTAGTGGGAACATTTCTCCCTTTGGAACTAAGACCTCTAGGCCACTAGAACATAAAGTTGTAGGGGAGAGAGAGGAAAATTTTCTTATTGGGTCAGTAGAGGTATTAGTGAGTGACACTTCTCCCATTTCCACCTCTTGATTCCTGGACCCATTAATCCTTGTTATGGGAGAAACAGAACTGTATATTGGATGATGATTCAGAGCATATATGATTTCCTAGAGAATCTGGCCCCAGCTCTGAAAGGAATGCCCACCTAGCTGGCACTGCAACTGAATGGAAGGCCATTCCAGTCCTAGTCATAGGAATCAGAAAAGAAAAAAAAAGTAAGAAATCCAAATTGGAAAGGAAGAAGTAAAATGATTGTTGTTTGCAGATGACATAATACTATTATACATAGAAAATCCTAAAGACACACACCAGATTACTAGAGCTCATCAATAATTCAGTAAAGTTGTCAGATACAAAATTAATATTCAGAAAACTGTTGCATTTATGTACACTAACAATGAACTAATAAAGAGAAATTAAGGAAACAATCCCATTCACTATCACATCAAAAATAATATAACACCTAGGAATAAACCTACCTAAGGAGGTAAAAGACTTTTACTTGGAAAGCTAGAAGACACTGATGAAAGAAATTGAAGATGATACAAACAGATGGAAAGACATACTGTGTTCTTGGGTTAGAAGAATTAATATTGTTAAAATAATCATTCTACACAAGAAAGACAAATATGGTATGATATATCACTTATATGTGGAGTCTAAAAATTACAACAAAATAATGACTTACAGATATAGAGAACAAATTAGTGGTTACCAGTGAGGAGATGGAAGTGGGGAGGAGAAACATAGGGGTAAGGGGAAAAAAGGTAATTGCTCTATGGTTCTTTGAACAAGGTTATGACTGACATAGGGCTGGAGAGTTGATATACCCATGAGGTAGGACAGTGAAGGTAAATTGCTGGCCTTGCAAGCTGAAAGCAAACTGATTCAGGTGATCTTTGTTAACGAAAATTGAGAAAAAGCCATTTACCATTTTGCTAGCTGCCTAACAGGCACCCAGGGAGGGATGTGTTAATTTGCTCGAGCAATGAGTCCACACCTGGTACAATGGCTGAAATTGGAGTTATCATCTTGTTAGACTTAGAGTTATCCACTGTCATTCTCCAGGACTCATCTGTCATCTGCACAGGCCAAAAAAGTAAGTGAAAAGGAGATGTGAAAATCACCACTCCTGTGTCTTTCAAGTTTTTGCTGGTGGCACTAATTGCTGTACTCCTGCAGGAACATAGTTTTGCTTTTGGTTTACTATCTCTCTAGGTAGAAGCAGTTCTAGTGGCCTTTCCCACCAGAATAGGCCTCACTCTACAGATCAGGGAACCAATGTGGGAATTTTGCCAGTTTCTGGGTATGTTTATTCTAATTATGCATTCCAGAACTGCGGAAATAACCCGAGGACGGGTTAGGAGACCCATTGGGTCCACTGTGAGATGGGTTAGGAGACCCATTGGGTCCACTTTTAAGCTAAAAGTCCATTGACTGTCCGTCCTTTGTAAGGCCTTACTCTGACAGGTGGACCACAGTGATGTTTTGGGTCTCTTGGAATTAGTATCCCCTCAAAGGTCTTATTTCCTTTTCCCAGTACACAGTCACCCTGGTAAAAAGCCAAAGGTCCTGTTAGGAAAAGTTGAGAGAAGGTTAACAGTATAAATTTTTGGCATTTGTCCCTTCCTTAAAAGGACCCAGCCTCTGCTTCACTGAAGGGTCTGGGTATGTCAACCGGCTCAAGTCCTGGTTGGATCTTAGGAAGCATAGAACATCTGGCAGGGCTACACTGTGGCCCAGGTACTGAACTTCTAATAGGGTTATTAGCAGAAGGAGTAGCATGTTTTGACTCTTCTGCTTCTAAATTCACCATGGTTTACCTTGACAGCTCAACAGTAGAGAAAAGCAGAGTACTTTTGTAAGATGAAATGGCTGTCCTCAGCTGACCCAAACACCTGGACATGGAAGGAGAGAAGGAATGTAATTAAGACAAGTCAACTAGAATTAAGAAATGAAGTCAGGCTTACCCACGCATTCTTTTTCAGGATAGAAAAGAAAGTTTGATGGCGTTAGGTGTCTGCCTCTTGCACCTTCTGTTGCCACACAGACAGGTGCATATACCTATCTTTTGTATAGCTGGTCATCATTCTCTGTTCTTTGGATTCTCATCTCTCATCCAATTTTATTTATTTTTTTATTTATTTGGGGCCACATCTGTGGCATATGGAAGTTCCCAGGCTAGGGGTCAAATCAGAGGTGCAGCTGCCGACCTACACCACAGCCACAGCAACGCCAGATCCTTAACTGAACAAGGCCAGAGATTGAACCCGAGTCCTCATGGATACTAGTTGGGTTTGTACCCGCTGAGCCGCAATGGGAACTCCTCTCCTCCCTTTTTGTATTTCCTGTCCCTACCCCTTGTGTGTCATTGGTATTAGTTTCCTGTGGAAGCTATAAAAAGTCACCAGAGCCTTGGTCTGGCGTAGGCTGGCGGCTACAGCTCCGATTCGACCCCTAGCCTGGGAACCTCCTTATGCCGCAGTAGTGGCCCAAGAAATGGCAAAAAGACAAAAAAATAAAAAAAATAAAAAGTCACCAGAGCCTTGGTAACACATTCTTTTACAGTTCTGGAGGCCAGAGTCCAGAGTTCTACTGAATCTAAAGTCAGCATGTTGACAAGACCATGTTCTCTATAGAGGCCCCAGGGGAGAATCTGTTCCTGGCTTTTCCAGCTTCTGGTGGCTGTCAGCCTTTCTTGGCTTGTGGCCACATCAGTCCACTATTCAAGGCCAGTATCTTCAGTGACCTTCTCCTCTATATGTGTCTACATTGCCTTGTCCTCTGTGTCTCATATCCATCTGCCTCTCTCTTATAAGGATGCATATGATTGTAGCTACAGTTCACCTGGGTAATCCAGGCTAAAACATCTCAAGTTTGTTAATCACATCTGAAAAGATTTTTTTTTTCTTTTTTTCTTCCCATGTAGGTAATGTTTACAGGCTCCTGGGGTTAGGAAGTGAATAGTTTTTTGTGAGGAGGGAAACTTTTTTGTCCTATGACATAGTGTTTTTCTCTTTCTTCATTCTCTTTCTCTCCCTTTCTCTTTCTCTTTTTGTTGGTTACACTGTCTAATAGTTTTTGGAGAAATGAATGTATAGATAAAATTATTTGCTATCCTACGATTTTTATTCTGCCCTTACATTTGATTGTGCCTTTATTTGTAGAATGTTAGGGTGGAAAACATAACTCTTCTGAAAATGTATTACATGCCAGTACATCTTTTCTTCATCAATTTAATTTCAGAAGAGTTTGAACATTTGAGGTATTAATTTATAAATCATCCTGTTTCCTATAACAGTATGAGCTTTTTTGGAAAATAAGTTCTTTAGCTTGTACTTGCATTAATTTAAAGCCCGTTGGAAAATTTTAATCAAAGTATTCAATGAATGGAGCACAAGAACTTGGTCTGAAGTTGTTTAATCAATTGCAGTTATTAAAATAAGGCTTGAAAATGGAAGGCAGTAACCTTTATTCTACAAAGCCAAGTGACATATTGAACAAAGTAAATGATGAGCACTCAAATGCTGTTTTAATTTTTTAAATCTGTAATTTTGATATCGATCATTTATAGGAAGACTCTTTTGATGGAGTTCCTAGTTTTAATTTGATAAATATATTTTCTGTATCAGAATGGGAGGTATTGAGAAGAATTTCAGTTTTCTAGCATTTAAATTTCAAATAGTCATGGAAAGAATTTAGTTGATGGATTTTATTTTGTTGCACTATTTGTCAAGTAAGTTTCTCTGAATGAAAATGCATGGGCTGAAATAATCATGTGATGCAATGGGGAAAAATTAATATTACTCTGAAGTTAGCAGGTACTTCATCAGCAGTAGGGAAAGTAGTTTTTCAATTAAGCATATGGCCTACAGAGAAAATCTGACAGAATATGTCAACATTTTGAAATTTATTAACCCTGAAATGTAGAAGTTTTTCTGACTGCCAGGGTCTTGCTTTCCAGCTTTCCAAATTATCTCCCTTGCTGCTCTCTTCATCTTTGTTGATTAACCCCCCCCCCACCCCATATATGGCGGGAGTGAGTAAAATTACATGCATGTGTTCAATCTGCCATCATCTCCTTTATAGATATGCTTTTTTACATCCTTCTTCAAGTCTGTTTTTTTAAATAATAATTTCCATTCCTTATTATTTTCTTGCATCATTTCAAACATGCTGCTTTTCTGATTTTTTTTCACATTGTAGAAAATCTTTCAGCTGTTGAAGTGAGACTTTATCAAGGTGAAACTGTTTTCCTGTGTGGTTTGTAATTTTTCAGACTGTGAGCCTTTCTCATCATCCAGCACACTTCCTCCCCACCCCCATTCTTGTGGTAGTTGCCTGTCTTGTTCATGGCAGAAATGTTGCTGTAGAAGAGTTTTGCATTTCCATCTGTGTCTCACCTGCTCCAGACCAGTCTGTGTTAATTTCTTAGTCTGAGGCTTCTTGTATCTCATAAATCATGTAAATCCTGATTCCACATGTGCATGTTTGGGAGGCATGGGTCTTACTTTCTCATGGTAGAATTTTTTTTGGATTATTTCCATTCAGAGAGCTTTCTTATGGTTTGACTAGGCTGGTGGTGCTTCTTGGACCCAGAAGGCTGATCTTCCAGGCTCCTGGCTTTAGGCAGGGTAGCCAGTTCTAGTCCCTACCTTGTCAGGATTCAACACCTATGTCTTCTGTTGACTTTCGCAGACGCAGACTCTGAGGCAAAGGTGTTAAAATAATTTATTAGTAAGTGTTTCCAGAAAACATGGGGGTTTGGAGAAATGGGACTGGGAAGGGAATTTCGTCAAGCAAGGGGCATGGTATTCAGCAAAGTCCCACCCAGGAAACTTGGTCTAAGGTCCGAAGGGCAGATTTGAGGTTTACAGTTTAGAGCCCTTCTCTTCAGATGGGATGGAGCGGGAATATTTATATGCCAGTTGTTAGTTAAAGGCTTCTCCCTGAGGGAGATGTAAATTCTTGAGAGTTTCTGCTTTACTTGAATTCTCAAAGGGGTTCTAGCAGCCTGAGGCCAACCCCTTCACAAAAAAGCCATTAAGTGTTGAAGGTTAGAATGAAAGCACACAGGGTAGCTGGGGCACAAGGTGGAAAAGAATCCCAGGACCAGTGGGTGGGGAGCACTGCCAGGGAGGGCCCTTTGCATCCTACACTTGTCCGTGCCTGGGTCTAAACTGCAGTCTTAAACCAGATCTGCTTTGCCTCCCCCCCCCCACCCCCGCCCCAAGGCTGTCGCATGGCTTGGGAGGAGCTTTACTGCTCTCTTTGCTGGGAATTGGGCATTTCCTTTTTTTATATATATTAAAAATTAGAACAGGATGGTGGTTTCCCAATTTTTATGTGCTTGAAGCAGAAAAGTATATCCACTGTAGTGTATTCTATCACGGTATAAACCTGAGTCTAGTATGTATCACCTAAACAAACCAGAAAAATTGAGTGCATTCTGCTGTGTGTAAAGAGGTGACATGGATAGAGAAAAGAAATAATTTGGATCCTTTCATAAATCACATGCTAGAAAGTCCTGGAAAAAACTGTGGAATAGTGATCAGGCTTTTAGGTAATGTGTTTGTTGTCTATATTTAGCATAGTTCAAGACTGATTCCTTTGAAATTAGGTGCTAGTCCTAAGAAATTGAAAACTGGGATTTTTTTTTTCCCAAAAATTGTCTCCTTGAATTTTACTTTTTTTTTTTTGCCACATCCACAGCATGTGGAAGTTCCAGGGTGAGGGACACTGTACCTGCACACAGCAGTGACCCAAACAGCTGCAGTGACAACGCTGGATCCTTAACCCTGAGATATCAGGGGACTATGTGTGTCTACACCCGTAGGGTCACCAGGGAAGTCCTACCTTTCATTAATAACATTTTGAGGACAATAAAAAGATATTTTACCAACTATAATTTAAAGGGTATAGTAACACTTTTTAAGAGTAAAAAGACTCTATCTTAGATGATAGATGATTCACATTTCCTATGATTTATTCCTTTACTTCCTAAAATGTCACAGTATTCTTCTAGACATGGGCGACCTGGATAAGTAAAATAATTCACAAGTGAAATCAGAGTCTTCTTATTGTTGCATGACTTGTCTGTAGCATGACTTGTTTCTTACAGCATTTGATCTGATTTGTGAGGATGTACAGGAAGAAATGCTGTGTGTGTGTGTGTGTGTGTGTGTGTGTGTGTGTGTGTATGCGTGTTTTAAACAGATTTGAATAGATCTTGAAGTCCCTGATTATTTCATCTCTGGATACTTAGGTCTTAAAACAAAGGATGATTTTCTTTTGAGAATGAGTTTTAAATGTGTACCTCTCTCTAAAATAGAATAACAAAATAAAGAATGAAAAAGTAAAACAACTCAGACAAGTATATAATGGACATGAACTCTGGAGTTAGACCTGGCAGGGCTCCTTGCTTTGTAGTTTTAATTTTGCCACCTTCCTCAAGTTCCACAACTCTTGTAAGGTACCAGTGCCTCATCTATATAATGTGTGTGATAATCACACCCGCTTCTTAGATTGTGGCGACGACCAGATGACATAATGATGAATTGTGCCTACCACTATGTCCAGCCCCTGGATAGAGCTTAGATGATTATTATTCTATCATTGGTGTCAGACTAAAAACAAGTTCCTATGCAGTGTGCATCTTTCTGTTAGCTATTTTAAAAATCAATAACTTAAAATCTACACAGTATTAGAATAACAAATTTGAATAATGATAGCCTCCCTTCTTTCCTTCCTTCTTAAGAATCATGTTAGATTCAGATTGAGTAATATTAAAATATTGCCATTCCCATCTCAATCATATGTGTTATTAGATCAGAAAATACAGTATTTCTTTAATCCCAAAGAAACTTCCTAGAAATTCACAGAATCCTCTTCAGATTAAACATTAGTTTCAGTTTGTCCTTTTTGAGAAAACATGGCGCATGGATCTTAGAACAAAACTACTTCCTCTTTTTCAAGAAAAGCAAAGGCAAATTATTTCCTAATTCCAGACACCATGGCGCTCTGTGAATTTTATTTATTAATTCACTATAAACCTAAGATAAGAGCATATTTTGGTTGTCATTATAAAATGAATCATAGATTTAAACAAACAAGCCAACAAACAAATATAACCAGAGGATTTGCATTACGAAATAGAATTGATGATTTTCTGAGATAAACTGGGCTAACGACATGTTCATGTTGCAAATCATGGGCAAGGGTTGGGTTAATAATCCTAGTTGATTTTATTATGTAAAGGTTAACAATAGACAGGGCAGTGCTGTTCTGTCAACTTAGTGTATATTTTAAAATTATGTTCCTAAAGAATGTTTTAAAGTCAGGAAGCCACTGGGTGTTTTACCTTGCAAATAGACATTTGTTGATGATTTTACTATGAAAGATTGATATTGGAGACTTCTTGCCAAACTAAAATTTGTCTTGTGACACCATTTTCCTAAACAAATCATAGTGTTAATATTTCTCTGTCTTTCTTAAATCCTTCAGCATGTGAGACTTTGAGGGAAACACTATGAGACACTATTAACTGTTCTTTGAATCAGATGGCACTGATCAGTAATTGGACTTATATGACCTGGAAGAAGCCTTACCAGTTATACCTTCAGGGTTTGAACACTTCTGCACTCTTACTGGAAAGGTTCCCAAACCCTCAGTGTACTAGAAATTGGTACATTTGGACTAGTGTTGATCAGTGATGATTCCTGACTCTCTCTCTTTGTAATATAGAGATATTAATCTCATGGGCTTTTGTGAAGATTAAATAAAATGATATATTTGGAGTTCCTACACACTTCTCACAATTGAACAGGTACTCAATAATGAGGTTCCCCTTTTTCCTTGACTGTGAATTCAAGACAGTGTTGGAAACTTCAACAAAATGACATACAGTCCTGAATAAGACAAGATAGAAATTGCTTAAGTGCCTAATGTCTGGTACAGACAGTAAAAGCAAAGGGAACCTTGATGAAGCAGAGGTCACTGGGAGGCCAGTCAGTTTGTAATGAGACGTGACCTGGCATTTTGGTGGAGCCGATGATGGGAGGAAGGGTATTTATTATAGCTTTAATAGTCCATGTATTTATAGCACTTTACATCTTTGAAAATGGTAATTTGTAAATAATAAATGTACCAAATCTTGTGGTACCAGCATACTTGGCATCTCAGTGTACTCTGAGTGCTTTGTGTTGTTAAAATGGCCAAATGACATAGTTTATTTCAATTTAGGCACATTCTAAATTTTTTTCTTTTTTTTTTCTTTTTTGTCTTTTCTGTCTTTTTAGGGCTGCACTCGCAGCATATGGAGGTTCTCAGGCTAGGGGTCTAATAGGATCTGTTGCCGCTGGCACAATAGCCACAGCAACGCCAGATCCGAGCTGCATCTGCGATCTACACCACCACTCATGGCAATGCCGGGTCCTTAACCCGCTGAGCGAGGCTTGGGATCGAACCTGCAGCCTCATGGTTCCCAGTCGGATTCATTTCCACTGTGCCACCAAAGGGAACTCCCTAAATTGATTTCTTAGAAGTTTCCGACTAAGACTGATTTAGCTTTGGTTCATGTAGAATTTAGCAGACTGACTGTGACGTGGTAAATGTGAATTAGAAATTTTATTAAAGATACTCCTCTAATTTAGACTAATTAATTCTCAAAACAAGTTGGCTCTGAATCTTTGACAAATTGCATACTTGAAAATTAGGATTTTAAGGAATACCAATTATCAAGTTATCAAATTATCAAGTTAAATTATTACTATAAGCACTATTGGAAAGCTCTGACAGAAAAAACACAGTTCTCAGAGTTTTTGTTTTTTGTTTTTTTTTAAATTTTTAATGTGAACTACCTAGTTCATCTCCTGGGGCAGCATTTAAAGTATATCATGAGTTGAAGTTGGTGATATAAAACAAAATCCAGGTGGAATCATGAGGGAAGTATACTCAAACTTTGAGTTAGACTAAAGAGTTATTTAATTCGTACATTCAGTTGAAAATTTACTGAATTTAGGGGGCATCATGGCAGAGTAGAAAAGACATTAGTTTAGGAACTGAAGAGAGATGGATCCAAATTTTGGTCCCCCTGTGAGGATGGCTGTCCTTGTGCAAGTCACTTAAATTCTTAAACCTTAGATTTATCATCAGTAGGAAACAAAGACACAATAATAACAGCAAAAACCAACTGGACTCATTTTGTAGGGTTATTAAAAAGGTATATATTTAACAGGTGGTTATTGAGTGCCTCCTAAGTGTCAGGTATCATGCTGGACACTTCATATGGCAGGGAACAAAATCAGGCTGTATCTCTATTCTCCTAGAGCTTGTGAGACAGATAGGCACACACTCAGAAACACCTAGGAATACATGTAGAGTCACTTCTTGGGGAGGTTCCACAAAGGAGAAGAATATGGTTCTGGGGCTAGATTGACTTGTCAAGTTTGGTAATGCTTTTTTTTGGGGAAATGGCTTTGGAGCTTCAGATTAAAGGATGTGAGGAATGAAGATAGGACCCAGTAGAAGGAACTTCTCTGTTACTGGGTTGTCTAAATGGTCAGATGGTGCTGCCTTTTGAGAGGGAAACCACTGCAGGCAAGAGAGAGCAATTCAGTTTTTAATTTATACATTCGAGACGTTTTTGAGACATCTAAATGGCAAGTGTCAAGAAAAATTTGGATTTTAGAGACATCTTGCCTTTTTTAAATTAAATTCCTTCTTCTACTTGTGTCTTTGACTCTCTTTTGGACCTTTCCTTATCAGCTTAAAACATTCCATTTTTTAAACATTTCCATTTTCTTAACTCTTACTCACACCTTCACTTCTTAGTCTTCTTTTGAACTAGTTTGCCTAGTGGCAAGGCTTCCATCTTGACTTGTCAGCACATTCTGTGCTTGCTACTTCTTTGAAATTCAAACCAGTATGTTATTCTGCTTACTTAACTTGATGCCTTTAAGGCATCTCAAACTCAATTCATTTAAACCCCAATTCTTGATCATGTCCCTATAGACTTGAAAGTTCTTATATTGAATGGCTCAGTTTTACAAGTCAGAAGCCTGTGGTTTATTCTTGTCATTTTTATTCCTTTCTATCATACTCATCCTGTGTTCGAACATTGTAGACTTTTCATTTCCACTTTCTAAATATGTGTTTATTTCTCTTCATTTCTGTTGCCATCACTCTAATCCAAGGTTCTCAACTTTGGCACTGTTGATGTTGGGGGACTGGGTAATCCTTTGCTGTGAGGCATGCCCTGTGCACTGTAGGGTGTTGAACAGTATCCCTGGCCTTGACCTACTGTATGCCACTAGTACTTGTTACAACCCAAAATGTCTCCAGACATTGCCATTGACACATGTACTCTTGGGCTGTCGTTGGTGGGGCTGTGATGTAAAATTGCCCTCATTTGAGAACCACTGCTTTGTGTCAGCCACAATCGTTTCTTCCTTGCACTGCTATAGGCTTACTGATCTCCTGGTCTTGTGTGATTCCCTTGCATCATTTTTCATCTATTGCTGCAGTGATTAAAGGTTCATAAATAAATGATAAATAAATCTGTTCTCTTATTCCTCAGCTTCTAAAATCTCAGCATCTTTGCCTTTCTCTTAGAATAAAAGCCCGATCCTAAGATGACCTATAAGGAAGGCATGGCTCAGTCTGCCTCTACCCATGCATAAGCCTTGTCACACATTCTGTCTTCATCCTCTGTCAACTCTGGCAACTCTGACCATCTTTCAGTTTACTGTCTCTGTCTTGAATCCTTTGCACCTGCTGTTCCCTTGTCTGAAGTGCTCTTTGTTCCCCTTTCTCTCTCTCCTCATTCCCAATTTGGCTTTGCTAATGTTTATTTACTTTACTTCAAAACTCCCTCTGTTCTGTGCTATTGCACTCCATGGTTTTAGTCTTCTTCATAGAAGCAGACCTCAGAGTCTTCACAACATGTATTGATATACATAAATATGTAGTTGCATGTTCAATGTGCATATTCATCTCTGACAGAACAGGGACCATCTTCTTGTGGTTCAGCAATATATCTCTATTGCCAGTAGGTTGCTTTCCTCATAGCACCAAATAAACAGTGGTTGAAAGGATGAATTAGTAAATAATTAAATATGAACGTGAGGCATATAGATGAGACATCAAATTGTTCTGATCAGAATGGTTTATTCTTGTGATTGAATTTGAAGACTTGTGGTTCCCTGGGGGAATGGGGAGGGAGTGGGATGGATTGGGGAGCTTGGGGTTAATGGATGCAAACTATTGCTTTTGGAATGGATTAGCAATGAGATCCTGCTGTGTAGCACTGAGAACTGTGTCTAGTTACTTATGATGGAGCATGATAATGGGAGAAAAAAGAATGTATACATATATGTATAACTAGGTCACCATGCTGTACAGTGGAAAAAAAATTGTGTTGGGGGAATAACAATTAAAAAAAAAAGAAAAAAAAGTTGGAAGCATGATGCTAGTTCTGATCTGCTTATAGGCAATTGCTGTCTGCTTGACACTATGAAAAATAGAATCTGTTTTAACATGCTTTGAATTTTTTAGGTTTTGGTGTGCTATACAATATTTCTTCCTTCTTCTCCTGTCAGCCTCCTTAGGAGAGCTCTAGCCTGGACATGGAGGCATATGTAAATTTGGCTCATGAGATAAAAAATTGGTACAGTGAACTGTGAGATAGATGTGCGGCTTGCCCACAAATCTCTGCAAATTCTGTGTTTTGCTGTTCATATACTGCAATAAAATTACCTTCCCTCTGGGAGGTGGCTAAGAAGAATTTAGTGTTTAATGAAAGGTTGGCTCGATAAGTCATATTTTCCAAATCAGAAAATAAAACTTTAAGAGGAAGAAACTTGGACAACTGTTCCTTGAGTTTGTGGACATTATACTTGGCTTTCAGTTGCCTTTAATCACATAAGCCTCTTGGGAGTGTGGTTAGTAAAAAGGGATACAGTATGGAACTTGAAAAATTTTATGTATTGAAATGTTTGTAGTTATTAATATACTGATCAACACTTACCCATCTCCTAAACTATTTAAGCAAAGTCTGACATATTATTTTCCCTTTTCCATGAAAGTAAAAAGCCATAGATAAAGAGAAAGCAGATGTTTAATTTTTGTAATAAACAGCCATGAATCTGGGGTTGGTTAGCTTCATGACTACCCATCCTAAGGAAACATATTTTTCAGTGAAGTTGTCAGTGCTCTTGAAGCTATTTTAAGAACTCTAAGGGATATTTTGTTATAACCCTACAATGTCTCCTTGCTACCGGCTCCTGCCTTCACTGCAATCTGGGTGTCATTGTGTCAGTGATACAATCCATATAGATGAACAGTTGAGTGTAGAAGTTATGTTCCTCCAGTGATTAAATGATATTTTAGTTTTCTCTGTAGTGTGGGAGACAGAATGCTTTAATGTGATACCTCAATAAATAAATGCCAATATACTGGCATAGTCCTTTCTTTTTATTGTAAAAATTATGTCACAATATTGAGAAAAGACTGCTTCCCAAATAATACCTATGGTCTCACTATTCTAATAAAATGGATTTCCTGTTTACATTTAAAATATACTCCATATTTACATATATAATTGCATGCTATTTTATAATGGTTACATTCCACTTCATCATATCCATGTTCAATAATTTATCATTCCTCATTTATTTAACTTATAGGTTACCTTGAATTTGTGCATGTATGTCTTTCGCCCAGTTGGGGAAGATTTAATCCATTATCTCTTCAGATATTTTTCTGCACAAAACTCTTGTTTTTCTTCTGGTGAATCTGATTACATTAAATTGTTTTGATACTGGACCATAGGTCCTGAAGAGCCTGTTCACTAAAAAATTTTTTTTCAAATTCTCTGTGGTAAGATAAAAGATAATTTGTGTCAATCTATCTTCAATTTTATTGAGTTTTTTTTCATCTTCAAGTTTATTGATTTTTTTTTCTTTTTGCTTTTTTAGGGCCACACCTGCAGCACATGGAAGTTTCCCAAGCTAGGGGTTGAATCAGGCTGCCAGCCTATGCCATAGCCAGAGCAACGACAGATCCGAGCCAGTCTGTGACCTACACCATAGCTCACTGCAACGTCGGATCCTTAACCCACTGAGTGAGGCCAGGGATTGAACTTGTGTCCTTGTTGATACTAGTTGGGTTCTTAACCTGCTGAGCCACAACAGGAACTCCAAGTTTATTGATTTTTTTTCTTTATCATTGCCATTCTCTATATAAAGCCTATTCAGTGTTTAGTTTAGTTGTATATTTTAGTTCTAAAATTTCTACTTTTAAAAAATAACCTAGGATTAATATTTTTCCAAGCATGTGGTGTAATAAGCAAATTTAGACCCAAAATTACTTAAATTCAGCTCTGTTTGTATCTCAGAGATTTATCATCTTAAATATAAGCTTTAATATATCATTGTTAGATGTAGAATTTAATTATGTCCAATACAGATGACTTTTTTTTGCAATGTGATATATTGGAAATGGAAGAATCCTGAAAGTCTATCCAGGTCTTTTGCCCATTTTTTAATTGGGTTGTTGGCTTTTTTGCTGTTGAGTTGTGTAAGTTGCTTGTATAATTTAGAGATTAAGCCCTTGTCAGTTGCATCATTTGAAACTATTTGAATAGACATTTTTCCAAGGAAGATATGCAGATGGCCAACAAGCACATGAAACAATGCTCAACATCCCTGATTATTAGAGAAATGCAAATCAAAACTACCATGAGATACCACCTCACACCAGTCAGAATGATCATCATTAATAAGTCCACAAGTAACAGATGCTGGAGGGGGTGTGGAGAAAAGGGAACCCTCCTTCACTGTTAGTGGGAATGTAAGCTTGTACAACCACTGTGGAAAACAGTATGGAGGTATCCTAGAAAACTATACATAGAAGTACCATATGACCCAGCAATCCCACTCTTGGGCATATATCCGGATGAAACTCTACTTAAAAAAGACACATCCACCTGCATGTTCATTGCAGCACTATTCACAATAGCCAAGACATGGAAACAACACAAATGTCCGTCAATGGATGATTGGATTAGGAAGATGTCATATATACGTAATGGAATACTACTCAGCCATAAAAAGAACAAAATAATGCCATTTGCAGCAACATGGATGGAACTAGAGACTCTCATATTAAGCAAAGTAAGTCAGAAAGAGAAAGACAAATACCATATGATATCACTTGTATCTGGAATCTAATATACAGCACAAATGAACCTTTTCACAGAAAAGAAAATTGTGGACTTGGAGTATAGACTTGTGGTTGCTGAAGGGGAGGGGGAGGGAGTGGGATGGATTGGGAGTTTGGGGTTAATAGATGCAAACTATTGCTTTTGGAATGGATTAGCAATGAGATCCTGCTGTGTAGCACTGGGAACTAGGTCTAGTCACTTATGGTGGAGCATGATAATCGGAGAAAAAAGAATGTATACATGTATATGTAACTAGGTCACCATGCCGTACAGTGGAAAAAAATTATATTGGGAAAATAACAATAAAAAAATTAAAAAAAGGAATCCTGAAAGTTAGCATTGAGAAATGATCAGAGGAGATATTGAAAGTCTGTTTTCCAGTAAACTTAAAGAAATCTCTTTGAGCTCCCTTGACTGTGAAAACAAATTGGACATAAAATAAAAGGTGAAAATTTGCCAAAATTTTTTGGACAATGGATAGATTATATCTAAAATGTGATGGTTCTGATTTGTTAGTCTCTGGTTGTCCCTGAGTGAATTTTTAAATTTCCTTTTCCTTTGTTACTGAATTATAGTTGACCTACAGTATTATATAGGTTTCAGGTGTACAATAGGGAGTCAGTATTTTTGTACCTTAGGAAATGATCACCATACTAAGCCTAGTTGCAATCTGTCATCATATACAGTTATTACAATGTTATCAACTACGTTCTCTATACTGTGCATTCCATCCTTGTTATTATTTATTTTGTATTTGGAAGTTTGTACCTCTTAATGTCCCTCACCTATTTCACTCATCTCCCTCCCTACCCTCACCTCTGATGAGCACCACTTTGTTCTCTGTACCTATGAGTCTATTTCTCTTTTGTTTTGCTTGTTTGTTTTGTTTTTAGATTTCAAATATAAGTAAAATCATATGGCATTTGTCTTTAATTGTCTGACTTATTTCACTAAGCATAACACCATGTTGTTACAAAGGGCAAGATTTCATTCTTTTCATTTATTGGTGATCACTTAGATGACATTCATCCTCAGATTTTTTAAAATAACATACTTCTGTTTTTCAGATCTCATTCTGTCTTATAAATTTTAATTTGAGCAGCACATACTTAAGAATGCAGGACTGGCTCTAATACTTAAATGTATCAAAGCACTTTAGAGTTTTTTTAAAAAAATCTTAATTGTTTATTTTAGAAGCCAACATTTTTTTCCTAGACATTTGATCCTATTGTAGTACATTCCTTATACCTCAGTATGCACATAGGGATAATAATTTAAATACAGCATATTTAGCTGTAATAAAACATGCCATTCAGTAATAGAATAGTAGAGCATGTGTGAATGTAAAAGACTCTGTGCTTCTACTTTTAGAAAATGTACTTTAAATTTAGATACTGCAGGGTTTTTCCCCCATTTGATGACTCATATTTTTGGAAAAGTGATTTTTGTTTATTTAAGGCATATTGTAATGTTCAGAATGAAAAAGGATAGTGCTATTCTATATGTCTGTTCAAACTAAGTTACTTTTTATCAATAGTGGAAGTCAACATTTATTGTGCAGTACTTTGTGCCAGAGACTTTTCTAGTGACTCTTATCTTTATATGAATTAACTGAATGGAAGATTAAATAAGATCATTAAATGCATTAATTGAATGAAGGAGACATTCTTATTATCCCCATTTTAAAAATTAGGACATTGAGGTACAGAGAATTTATTCATTTGTCCCAGGTTTATCTAAATGGTGAGTGGAGAAGCCAGGATTCGATAAGTTCTTTTGATTCTAGATCCTTCTTTTCTTCTCAATTTTGTAGTAATCCTGTTGAGGACTTACTGTATGTAAGCCAGCCATAGGGAATACATAGATTAAAATAAGCAACACCTTTCTCAAAGTCTATCTGGGAAGGAGACGTGCAGATAAGAGAAATGGAATATAGTGTAATAATTACTGTGATGAAGGTATGTACCTGTGTGCTGTGGAAGGAAAGACAGGAAAGTGTGAAATTGACCTGAGAAAGTTAGATCAGGCTTGGCAGAGAATGCATTTCCACCAAACCACAGATCCAAGTTTGGTATGTTCAGGGAATGTGCCTGTAATTCTTCATGAAATCAGACCAGTTTTGTCTGCATATACATGAGCCATAATTATTGTATTGGTCAAATTTCAGTTGCAGACCAGAAACCGTCTGAGTTAGTTTAAATAGAAAAAGATTTGACACAGGGAACTGGGTGCTTTCAATTTTATTAGAAGAGTTGGAATACAGGCTCAGGGCCAAGCTTCCAAGAATGAGTCCCTGAGAAACACCACAGAACAGGCTTGCCAGTGGGGTTGCATCCTCTGCCATGCCCAGCATGTGGGGGGGACTCTTTCAAGCTTGGTAATCAGCCTGACTCTTATCGCCAGCACACATGGCCTCAGCAGCAGTCCAAGGATCAGAAAGCCACCACAATAATTGTTGGTCTTAAAATCACACCCACAGGCATTCATGCCAACAAAGTGGATTCACTTTCTTAACAGTCAGGAAGCGAGGAACCAATTAATCACTTTAATTTCTGTTACTGCTTTAGTGGAAATTCAAACACCTCCAGCACCAGGCTAACCAGCAAAATACTTGAAGCACTAGAGGAGTGGCCTCCATCTCATTCTGCTATGCAAGTCTAAGTCACATCTGGGTCTGAATTGCATAGGGAAATTTAGCTGCAGGGGAGTCTGAGAAACATAATTTTAGTTTCCTGGTTTTGCATTATAGGAAGGTCCACTTAAAAGGTTTAAAAGTTTTTTGAGGGAGTCACTCTATAATATCTGCCCCTTGCAGTCTCTGTTATAGGTGGTAGAAAGATGAAGGAAATAGATCCCCAGAATTCTTCATTCTAAGAGTACTGATATCTGCAGTGTAATCGCTTTCACATATTACCTATGATTTTTTTGATGATGTCTTTTTCTTAATACTGCTTTAGACTCTTGTCTGGGATTTGTATCCAGAGCTTGTGTTTCTTTTTTCATTGAATAGTATTGATTATTCTACTGAAAATGAATTTGAGTACTGGAAAGACTACTAATTAATGGTGAATAAGAAAGTTTACCATGCTTGGTGATACTGTTTGTTTAGATGGGGAAGATTCACACCAAAAATATACTTTCAGCCAGAGCATTGTCATAGTGAAAAAAAGCAGTCCTGTGGCAGTTCAGGCCAAATACCTCACCCTTAATGACCTGCAGTGCCTGAATCATTAACTCAGGTATTTATTGAGCATTTGATATGTGTGGCGTTTTACATTTAGAACTTAACATTTGTGCTTTGCTTTATAGCTCTTTTACAATGTGTCTTCCTGTTTGTTATCTTATGTGAATAACTGGTTTATTTTTCAAAAAGAAACTGAGACCTAGAGAGATTTATTGTTAAGAATGCCAACCAAAATGAATAGCTCCACTGAATATTTTATTTTGTGAAATTAATTTTATATGACCAGTGCCATTCATATTCCAAAACTGAACTCATTTTGTCTTTACTTCTATTTATTTATTTATGTATTTATTTATTTATTTGCATTTTTTGACATATATGGTCTCTGGGTTATGTTAGAAAGTTCTAACTGAAGATCTTGTTACTTTCCTATGAATTATATTAAAAATGTCATAGTCTATCACTAGTGGCTATTATCTTTAAATGTGGAACAGCTTCCTTGGAAAGGTTTTTATAAAATGGGTACCTTTTATTTTCCTCAAAAGGCATTGAACAATGTATTTCTTTCATTCCACAGCAAGACCCTACTTTAAAAACCACATGAAAAACATTTCATTATTTTAGAATTGCACTCATACATTTAATTATGTCAAAGCTGCCACTGCATATGTAATTTAATTGTTATAGGTGATAAAGATTTTATGTTCTGTTGAATCCATCCATATTTTTGTTTTTCTGCACTATTCTTACTATGTATTATTATTTACCTATTCTATTAAAATGGACAAAATATGGATGTATTTACTTTATAGTTTGATAAATTCTAACTTTTTCTAAGCAAATATTTAAAAAATGAATTTATCTGCATTCCAACTACCATATTTCTGATCCTTTCTAACTGATTTTTCCACTATTACCAATTTTTAAAAAATAAGAGTTTATATAATTCTAGTTAAGCAATTTCTGAATCTTTTCTTGCTATAGAGCAGATATACAAAAAAGAAAAAGAAAAATCTCTCTCTTTTTATCTTTCAATTCATCCATCCATCTTATTTACCCACTGATTCAATTTTCCTTATTTACTTTTGTGGTGATTTGCATCATCATAGAGGTCATGGAAGGACAAGTGACTATGAAATAGACTATAGACATTCGTTACCTAAATGGAAACTAGTAAAAACAAAGTAAGAAAACTAAGGCCTATTGTTAGGAATACTGCACCGTGTATTTGAGAGTTGCTATGAGAATAGATCTTAAAGCAAAACAGAAAGCCAAGAGTGTTATGCAACTGGTATACTCTGTATAAGGGAAAATGTATATCTTGCTTTTTTTAGCTTTTATTTTTTTATTAAAAAAATTTATTTATATAGTTTTGGCCTTGTCTGTGGTGTGCAGAAGTTCTGGGGCCAGGGATTGAACCTGTCCCACAGCAGTGACCTGAGCCACAGCAGTGACAATGCCAGATCCTTAACCCACTGAGCCACCAGGGAACTCCTATACTTTTCCTCTTAACAAATGTAAAGTTAAGTAAAATATTAGTGAAGGTAATAGGAGTTCCCATTGTGGCTCAGGTGGGTTGCAATCAACTAGTATCCATGAGGATGCGGCCTTGCTCCATGGGTTGGGGACCCAGTGTTGCCATGTGCTGTGGTATAGGTCACAGACAGTGCTCGGATCCTGTGCTGCTGTGGCTGTGCTGTAGGCCAGCAGCTGCAGCTCTAATTCGACCCTTAGACTGGGGACTTCCGTATGCTGCACGTGCAGGCTTGAAAAGGAAAAAAAGAATTAAAAAAAGATTAATAGAGGTGATGAAACTGAAGCTTCATATTTTTTCCCCACTCAGTACAGATAAGGACCAGGGCTCATTTAGTGTCCTGACCAAGTTAATATGCTTTCTTAACATGCAAATGGATAGCCAGAAAGTAGTGATATGATGGAAAAGTGAATTTTTCTGTCTTATTCTCACTTGTGAATTAAAATCTGAGCTGAGGTCCTTGAGGGGTGGCTTTTTGATGGTTTATGTAGTTTACCTGCTTAAGTTGTCTGCTCAAGGTCTCTGTAATTCTGCATACCCGGATCACACAGCCTAATCCTAGAGTTTTTGATCAGCTCAGTTCCCGAAAAGGAATGATTTAAGGGGCATAGTGCTTTAGTTTAGCATTATAAAACTAGAAAAACTTGTGTAATGTTTACTATGTGCTGACACTGTGCTAAATACTAATACATAGGTACTCACATAAGCCTCACAAACTCAAACCCATGATGTTGGTGCCATTATTTACATTTTATAGATGTGGAAACTGAAGCACTGATAGTGTTAGTGCTTTTTCCACAGTTACATAGCTACTGGATTATAGAGCCAGGATTTGAATCCATGCAGGTTGGGTTCAGAGTCTAAACTCTTCAACAGTTGTACCATATACCTTTTCTACATTATGTCAACCTCTTTGGTTTTACTCTTAACTTTTGTCCTTATTGTGGTTGCTGTGTTCTCTCCTGATTATTACTACTAGTATTGGTAATAATTTCTGTTTTATTATTAAAAATAAGAAATTTTCATATGAAAGAAAGTAATATAAATACATAGATCAGTTGATCCTCATAACAATCATGTGAAGATCCATTCTACACGTATAAGAAATTATGACCTAGATTGTGCTGTATTCAAGGTCATACAAACAAGATTGAATCCAGGTATTCTGATAGCAAGTACAGGGTTTGCTAACCAGACTGTGTCTCCTCCCTATAGTGTGGCTTTCTTAGTGCAGGTTTTCTTTCTGAGGACCTGCCCTCACCTGTAGCAGTCCTATCCAGAATCACTAAATCAGAGCTCAGTGGTCATGCAAGAGATGTGCCCAGACCAAAGCAAGGGTCATTGTGTTCCGCCTCCTACTATTCATCCTGCAGTCTTGGCCACTCTGTGCTTTTCCTGCTTATTCTGGGCTTGTTCTGGCCTTCTCGTGGTATTGTTAAGGGACTTGATTGATTAGTTGTAAGTATTATTGTTATTTCGAAAAGGCTCGCAACCTTCTTTTGTTGCAAAACTATTAGATCCCAGGAAAAAGAGGTCTATAATAGCATGTAAAGCCTGCCAGGTTGTTACTGGGTTTCATGATCTATTAGCCTTTTCCTGATAAGGACTTTCTTCATCATAAGTTTGTTCCTAATAAATCAAAATCACTTGGTTGTCCTTAAAAATCCAACTTTTCACAATCAACATTTATTTCAGAGCAAAATATAACAATATTGAACACTATCAAATTTTAAAAATTAATGGAACCTCTACAACTTGACAGTTAACTTCTAGCTGATGAAGTTTCTTATGTTTCAGTAAAATCACTCAGCTGCTTATGCAGACTGAATAATTTCGTGGCAGTGTGAGATAGGGTAGATGGCTATCACAAGGTGCATATAACAGAGAAACCAAGCAAAGAATGAACACAAGGGTATGGTTAGTCATTGCAAAAAAAGCCCAATTGAAACTCCAACAAACTCTGAAGACTTGAATGTGCTATCTTAAGTACATAAAATACCGTGACCTTTGGTGGCCAACTTTGTGAGTAAGCTCTTTTCATACAAATTTAATTTAGTCTAGCACTCCTCTACAGTGTTTTGGTCAGACCACATATGACAAGTTGTGAAAATTTATCAACAGCTCAGAAATAACCACAAACACTCAGGGAGCCCTGAGAAAAGAGAAGGCTAAACAATGAATAAAAATAATTGCTAGTTTGCAGAGGTATGGGTTGATACCTAAAAATATAGATCTGCTGGCATTCTCTTGGTACTTCTCTTCTTGCTTCAGAGCACCTGTCCTGATATCTAAAATTAAGAGATTATATTACCATATGAAATCACTTATATGTGGAATCTAAAGTATGGCACAAAGGAACCTATCTACAACAGAAACAGACTCACAGACAGAGAAAACAGACTTGTGGTTGCCAAGCAGGAGGGTGGAGGGAGTGGGATGGACTGGCGTTTGGGGTTAGTTGATGCAGAGTATTACATTTAGAATGGAAAAGCAGTGTGCTCCTACTGTGTCCTATATCCAGTCTCTTGGATATAGTCCTGTGGTCCCATATCCAATCTCTTGGGAATAGACCATGATGGAAGGTAATATATGAAAAGAAATGTGTATGTGTGTGTGTGTGTGTATATATATATATACACACACACACATATATATACATACATATACACACACACATATATACACACACACACATATATACATACACACACACACACATATATACATATATATACACACACATATATACATATATATATACACACACATATATACATATATATATATATATATGACTAGGTTGCTTTGCTGTACAGCAGAAATTGTCACAACGTTGTAAATCAACTATACTTTAATAAATTAAAAAAAACGTATAAGCAATGTGTAATCGCAAACAGACATAAATTTGTTGAGTAAATAAATTTAGGATAAGGAAACAAAAAATAAAATTAAGAGATTATAATCAGTGGTTCCATAGTATACTTTGGAATTGAAGGTAAAATACCATGCTTTTCAATCAGAAGATACTGTGAAGCTCTGTGATACCTCTGGTATCATGTTCATGACCACTGGGTATAGGAGTCAGGGCAAAATAGACATGTAGCCAGACCTCAGTTTCATCTCAGCTATTTTAATCATCACATAGGCATTCATATCTTACGTAAGTGAAGTCAGTTTTTTTCCTTTTTTTATATCTTGTACTGTGTTCCATTGTATAACATGTTATTTCCTTCTATCAGCTATAAATCGGTCTTTTGATCTTCTACTTTCTTCTGTTTTCCTGTTTTTCTTTAGCTCTTCTCTGTGTTAATCAGTCTCTGACTTAAAGGTCAGCAAATATCCCAAAAAGAGTTTGTGATATTCTAAATGCATTTAATTTTTGAGAAATTAATTTAGTAGTCAACTCTTTATTTACATCTGATTATCTCAGACAAACTCCTTGTTTTTAATTTCCCTAGTTGACAACAATTTTTTTCTTCAGTAAATACCCTGTAAGGAGATTGTCCTCTTTTCCGGTTGCTGATTTTCTTTGTGGCTGAGATTATCTGTGAGACAACCTACTAACCCTGAGTAGGAAACCAGTAATTTTTATTACTTAATGTAGTTCATAAAATTCTTCAAAGACTTAAGTTTACCTCATTTGAAATTTGGAAGTTACTCCAGTTTACCTCATGAAAGATGACCATTCCATAACTATTGTGAAATAGCCCCCAGACTGTGAGTTTAGCAATTCCAGTTTTATTATAGACCAAGTCTCTGTATGATTTCATGCCTTCAAACAATTAGTTGCTAAGATACTCTTTGTCAAACAATTCAGTTTAACAGGGGAAAAAATAGTGTTGTTTTTGCCAAGTCATTCCAGTCAAAACAGGTGAACTGTAATAAAAATATGAAAAATTATGGGTCAGTGAACTCTTAACCTTTAAAATAATGTGGAAAATTGTGATCTGTGCATATATGCATTTTCTGGGGAGAGGATTTATTGCTATTATTAGAGTCCTATCACCTTGCACAGTGCCTGGCACATTGTTAATTCTGAATGCATATGAGGTGAGTGAATTACAAATGAAATAAGAATTCTAAAAATGATCTCCTTGTTAGTAAAAAAAAAAAAAGTTTAAGAATAACAAGTTTTGTTTGTTTGTTTGTTTGTTTTTGTTTTGAATATTGTCACTTACAGATCTCTTTAGTTTCTCTCTCTTGGTATTCCTAGAAGGTAGATATTGAAAGTTCTGAATTATCTTTCACATTTCTTGCATTTCTTTGCTTTTGTACTTTCCAATTTTTAATCCCTTTATAATATGTTCTGGAAAAACATCAGCCCAGTCTTCCATCTTACAAGTTCAACTTTAGCTGTGTCTTCTACTATTCATCTTATTTAAAGGTTTTAATTTTAATTTCAACACCATTTTCCCATGATACATATTTAATTTATTATTTTTCCTATTAGCCTAACTTTATTTCTTAGACTTGATGGCTCCTTTTCCCTTTCCCAGAGATTCCTCATGGTTTCTGATTCACTGAGGTTCCTTTTCTTGATTTTGAATGTAGTTATAGATTAAAAAATAAAAGATGATTCTCTGTATTTTTTAGAAACCAGAATGATCAGAGCTGAGGGAGATGAGATATTGTGTATGTCCATCATCTATAAGTAGACGTTCTTACATTTTGGCCACACCCATAGCATGTGGAAGCTCCTGGGCCAGGGATTGAACCCACACCACAGTAGCAACCCATGCCACTGCAGTGACAACGTCCAATCCTTAACCTGCAGCATCCCAAAGGGACTCCTCTTACATTTTTCTGAAGGTGTCATTTGAGGTCGAAGACCACTTATTTAAAAACACAGTGTTTCTCCTTATGTTTCCAAAATTATGTAAAAATATTAGGAAAAAATAAAGAAAAACTCCAATGAATAAAAACTAAGACATCCATAATTCTGCTATTAAAAAGTTTCTGCTACTACTGTTTGTACACAGATTTTTTTTTTTTTCATTTACTAAGACTTTTCTATCTTTTGCATATTCAACCATTGGGATGGAAGGAGAGGGGCGTGGCAGATATCAGGACTGGGCAAAACACCCTAAGGTTAAATTAATAGGGGAGGACATTGTAATGTGACTTAAAAGAAGACAGCATTCTCTAGCAAAATAAGACCTAAAACTTGTGCTCTTAGAGTTGGGGGTGGGGTGAGAAGAATGCATGGAGCTGGAGAGCACCCTCAGAAGGAAACTAACTTCCTCAGTGTAAATCTCTTTGACTGCTATTATTGCTGCTGTTATTTTTTTTTAGGCAACCAAAGAAAAGAATATCACAAGATGACTCCCAATGCCCTATGTTCTCTTATCTACTCTTTGGATGGGAAGCTCTTACACCTTCCTCTGTCCCACACCAGAATGAGAGAAAGAATGGTTGTAGAAGAATAGTTATCTGAAAAGTTTCACATAATTAGCACCAGATCCTAGGAACATTTCTATGAAATAGAAAAACTTGAAGCTTGCTAACCACTAGGTTGATGACAACAGCTCTGTTTGAAGGAGGGAGGGTGTTAGAGCAGGAAATTCAAAGAAGAGGCATGAGGCCAGAGCACTGAGATGTCAAGTGGGCTTTATTAACCAACAGGTTGGCCAGGAGCACTGAGAGAGCACTCAGGCTCCCTGCTGCTTAGTGAGCCATTAGCTATATAGGAAAAGGGATAGTTTCTATTTTTAGCACAGGTTTGTTCTTGGGCTAAGTCAGTATTCAAGGGTTAGGGGGAGGCAGTCTCCTTAAGAATGTGGGTTATTGGAGTTCCCGTCGTGGTGCAGTGGTTAATGAATCTGACTAGGAACCATGAGGTTGTGGGTTCGGTCCCTGCCCTTGCTCAGTGGGTTAACGATCTGGTGTTGCCGTGAGCTGTGGTGTAGGTTGCAGACGCGGCTCGGATCCTGCGTTTGCTGTGACTGTGGTGTAGGCCGGTGGCTACAGCTCTGATTCGACCCCTAGCCTGGGAACCTCCATATGCCACGGGAGCGGCCCAAGAAATGGCAAAAAGATAAAAAAAAAAAAAAGAATGTGGGTTATGGTTTGGGGTAGGGTTTGGGGTAGGGGTTAGAGGGAAGTTGTAAAGGAACATCCCATGACAAATGACTGTTTAACTGGTCTCCAAGGCAGCTTATTGTTGGGGGAGGGATCAGCCTTCTAGATGTAAGTCTGATTAGAGTTTTGGTGGCGCCTGGCAAGTCATGTCCAGTTCCCCATCAGAGAAGGTAGGGGGACTTTGGGCTAGGGGAAGATGCTAAGAAGAATGAGGCATTGGAGGAAGGGGATAAAAGATGGGTGGAGTAAAAGATGGGTGTGTATAGGCTTTTCCACTAACCTGGAGAACATCCATGTGACGACCCTTTGTGCGGCTGAGCAGTGGGTCTCCATGCTTGTGTACAGGACTTTGGGAGGAATTAGCTAGGCCAGTGGTGAAAAGTCCTTGATATCACCCCTTTCCCAAAATCAGTACAGCTGAATTTTGTCACTGTGAACCTCAAATGAAGAGTTGATTGAAACTTATCAGAGTATGTGTTCAGATGGCAGAGGAAGGGGATGGACCACATCTCCACCTGGTCATTGACAGGCGTCTAAGACACTTTGAGTGTGTTCAGTGATGAGGATGAGGCATCAGGGGAGCAGCTTTTAGTTATTATGGAGCTAGAGAAATAGCAATCCTTATTTCCATGCTTGTGGCACTTTTATCCCTAATTATTTGCTTAACTAACTTTCCATAGTCCTGTGGAATCATATTTTCAAATGAAGGCGTCTTTCCTCACTGTGAAGAATAATCATGAGCAGGCAAAATTTCAAGTATTTTTAGGTATAATTGAAATGCATTAAATCTTAGCCCTTGTTTCACCTTAGATCAGCTACGTAATGTACCTGGAAGTATGAATATAGCTAGGTTAACCTGGATATGGATAATGTCTTCTAAAAGAAGTCGAGGAACTTGGCTTATAGTCTCAGCTGGCCTATTAACTAACCTGGTGAGCTTGACCAAATTACCTAACTTCTTTGCACTTCAATATGTAGCCCTCCGTGACCAAGCTAGAGCCTGAACTTTGACCTCAGTGCTCCTGCTTCTCCTTTCAACAGCTCTGTAAGAAAACCAAAGAGTTCTGAGTTATTTTTATTGGCAGCCTGGTAACCAACTCAGTCTTACAAATCATGAGATCCAAATGATTGTTCATGTTCAAGTAGCAGAACTGAATACAAATCCATCATAGTTATTTTTGGACATTGAGCTACTTAAGTGAACGAGGGTGCCATGGCATAAGGATGCTTTCACTGAAAGTAATGAAACACTAACTCAACTTTGCTTATACCTACAAACCCTTTTTAAAATTGTTATGTAACTTCCATGGGTAAGGTAGGTGCTAGGGTTGATAAAAAAGGCCTCTCACTTTACTTCTCTGAGATTCTATTGACTCCATTCCCTTTCCTATGTTAGCTTCATCATCTGGTTGATTGAACAATGTTGGCAGTGGTTCAGGCATCTCACTTAAATATGAACATATATGGAGGAAGAAGCGTCCATTCCTCCTGCCTTTGCTCCACTTAGGAGTAAGGAATTTATTCCTAGAAGTGTCTAGATCACTCTCCTCATAGCTTATTGACTGAAATTTTACTAAATATTTATTCCTAAGCAAACCATTGACAGGGAAAGTGGGTTGCTATGACTGGCTTAGATTCTGACAGTTTTTGCCAGTTTATTAGTTGCTCTTATGAAGAGGCAAGGCCCTGAATTTCCCTAGTCTGCCATTTTTGGTGCTGATTGGCTTAGATTAATTAATATTTACCATTACAATTGGAGATACCTAAAGTTATTTTTAGGAAAGAAAAGAATCCAGATAAATCAGGCTTAGCAAGGAGGAATGGACAGCAGTGTTCACTAAAGTCCATGGGAGATGATTCTAATAAAGAGAGGCCTTATGAATGGAAGAGGGAGGTGAATATGGAGAGTCCTGGGCCAGAGCAGCAGTCCCTCACTGTGAAGGATAGAAGAGTCTTAGGAGGAAGCAGACTCAAGTTCCAGATCAGCTCTGTCACCCTCCAGTTGTATTAATCGGTTAGCTTTATTGTATCTCAGTCTCATAATCACAATAAGATTGGGAATAATAGGAGTTCCCTGGTGGCCTAGTGGTTAAGGACTTGGTGTTGTCCCTGCTGTGGCTCAGGTTTGATCCCTGGAAACTTCTGCATGCCACAGGTGTGGCCAAAAAAAAATATTGGGAATAATAATTTTCCCCCTTTCAAATTAATGTTCAAGTGATGGAAGAAATATAAACTGTCGAAAGGGAACTTGGCACATCTTGGATGGTTATCATTATTATGTTGATGTAACTGACCCTCTTGGAACAGAGTGATTAGCGGAACAGAGTGATTAGCAGATCAGACTAAATGGAGAGTTATTGGTAATTGAATGGCTGTGCTTAAGTCACAGTACTTGGCCTTTATTGAGTGCTTCCCATAATGATTCTATCAACAATTATTACTTACCATGTGTCAGGCATTCTTTCTGGCACTGGAGATCCAGCATGGAATACAAGACATAAATTCTTCTGTCCTCAAGAAGTCTATAGCCTTGGAGTTCTTGTCGTGGCGCAGCGGAAACGAATCTGACTAGCATCCATGAGGATGCAGGTTTGATCCCTGGCCTGGCTCAGTGGGTTGAGGATCCAGTGTTGCCATGAGCTGTGGTGCAGGTTGCAGACATGGCTTGGATCTGGCATTGCTGTGGCTGTGGTATAGGCCAGTGGCCACAGCTCCAATTAGACCCCTAGCCTGGGAACCTCCATATGCTGCCTGTGGGTGCAGCCCTAAAAAGGCACACACGCGCACACACACACACACACACACACAAAAGAAGTTTACAGCCTAGCAGGGGAAAAGAGACACACATAAATGTATAAAGCATATAGGATATGAGATAACACTGAGTGCTGAGGGGAACCATAAGGCAGGGAAGGTGGATAGGGGTGGCGGGGTTTGGGTGGGGAGGCAGCTTAAACAGCGTGGTCCTCCTGAAGAAGGGGACAGGTGAGTGGAGAATCGAAGGTGAGTGGAGAATCGAAGGGGACAAGGGCATAGGCCAGGTGGCATTCCGGAGGAGGAGATCTCTCAGCAGGGGGAACAGCAGTGCCCAAGTCCTGATGCTGGAGCGTGCCTGGGAAGTCCAAAGAAGAGCAGTAAAAACAGTGTGGCTGGAAAACAGAGCACAGTGAAGATCAGGAGAAGGTGAGGGCAGGAAGGTGGCAGATGAGATTGGGCGGGAGTTTGCAGATCTTTGATTTTAAGGACGTTGATATTTCAGTGTGAGTGATATGGAAAGTTGTGAAGGGGTTTGAGGTTAGGAGTGGCATTCACTGCTTTTCCTTCACTATTCTTTTAATTTTTCTTCTGTTTGCATTCCTTTTATTTTTTAAATATTTAAACAAATGTTATCAGTCTCTGTTCAGTTCCTCGCTTTCCAGCAAATTGCTGTGTATTAATAATTCCTGCACCTGTACCAGTTGTTGGCTCCAGATTCCTAGACATGCTTTGTCTGCCTTGAAACTACTGAGAAGTGGTTTGGCCGTCTGTCAGTGGTCTCGTTTCTTTACCGACAGGATAAGGTAAACCTTTGCCGGCCTCTGCCTGAGGGGACCCTTGACATCTCCCTAAGGAGGTTAGGCTGTTTCTAGTTTTTAGACATCTTGAGGAGACTCGTGCTTGTTAAAAATTACTGCCAAATGCTTGCGCTGCCAGGGGCTGCTGCCTGTCTGATGGTACTGAAATCTCTGCCATGAACTAGCAGTGAAGTCAAGCCTGGGGCCTCCCCCTTAAATCAACTTGTCCTTATCCCATTGGACCCTGATGACTGCCTTCATGCCATTTAGACGGTAGATGCCATTTCTCTTGGTTATTATTCTCACTGCTCTTTTAGACATATGTTGGGATCTCTTATTCTATCCTCTTTGTGTCCTAGCTGCTCTTTCAAAACTGTTATCCTTGTCCCTCTGTGCTGCATATGAGAAATTCCTCAGAAGTGCATTTCTATTAATTCCTTCTTTATCAGATCCGACTTCATCTAGCTTTTGTTGTTGTTGCTGTTGTTTCATTATCTAAGAAAAAAAATCCTATTTTTTTTTCTTTTTATGGTCATACCTGTGGCACATGGAAGTTCAAAGCTAGGGGTCAAATAGAAACTGCAGCTGAGGGCTGCCCTACAGCCATGGCAATGCTATCTGCCACCAACACCACAACCCACGGCGACACTGGGTCCTTAACCCACTGAGCAAGGCCAAGGATCGAATCTGCATCCTCACAGAGACTACGTTGAATCACAATGGGAACTCCAAAATATCTTATTTTTAACTGTATACCTATTATTATTTTATTTTCCTGTTTTTCTATGATAATTTATTATTCTCTTTAAACAAATGTTCTCCCTTTATCAACATTTAAAATACTTTCATAATTCTTAGGTGGAATACTCTTTGATAATTAATTACCTGAGGGGTTTCTTTTTCCCATTGTGTTTTTGTTTTTTTTTTTTGGGTCTTTTCTAGGGCCGCACCCATGGCATATAGAGGTTCCCAGGCTACGGGTCTAATCAGAGCTGTAGCTGCTGGCCTACACCATAACCACAGCAACGCCAGATCCAAGCCTCGTCTGCGACCTGCACCACAGCTCACGGCAAGGTCAGGGATCAAACCCAATCTCATCGTTCCTAGTTGGATTTGTTAACTACTGAGCCATGATGGGAACTCCCCATTGTGAATTTTGATGACTCCCTTTCTGAGCAGTAGGTTTCTTCCTCTGCAGGGTACAGGACATGCAGGATCATTTTCTGAGTGGGATGCTTTTATCATCTCTCTTTTCTCTTTTGTGCTCACCTCCTCCTAGTTCAGTGGTGTTCTCTGCCTTCTCCATCTAGCTCTCTGTGCCTCCCGCTTAGAATCAGGTGTTTTGACGGGTTGGGGCTCCTATTGTTGTGATGTTTGAATTAGTGCAGATCCAGTCCAGGAGCCAGTTCCTGAGCATCAAGTTATGCTTATTGTCAAGCAGCTTCCTGGAGCCTATATTTATAACATCGTGGAGCCTACACTTATAAAGTCTTGCACCCTGGATGAAAGCAGTTTTCTCAGCTTCCTCCTAGGGACAGTGAGGGGGGGAGGGAGGCAGAGGGAATACTTCCATGCCAGCACCTGGCTTCAAGCAGTGTGCCTGAATCCTTGCCCATGTCTGCTCTAAGATTTTAAGTCCTTACTCCTAGTCGCTGGAATCTTAGCTGCCCTGCCTGTTTCTAGACTCCAGACCCTGTAGCTTCTAGGCTTTAGCTGTATTCTCTGTTTTGCATTTTGGTACCTATTCCAGTCCATACCAGTATTTAGTTTGGAAGCCTGGTTATATATTTTGGATTTTCTCCTTTTAGATTTTTCAATTATTCTTTTGAAGGAAAACAGTGTGTCACACTATGAAGTTAATTCACCATCTTGGCCAGAGTTTTCAAGTAGACTTTGAGGTAGAAATTTAGGATGCTATTTGTGTTTGTCAGCTGTGTAATTAGTTAAACCATAATTGTCTTACCTGTAGGTCTTAGTCTGCTTGAGCTGCTCTAACAAAATAACCTAGACTGTGTGATTTAAACAATGAATGTCTATTTCTCACAATTCCTAAGTCTGGCAAGTCCAAGATCAAGGTGCTGGAAGATCCAATTCTTGGTGAGGGTCCTTTTCCTGGCCACCCTTTCTCTGTGTGCTCTCATGGCTACCTCTTTGTCCTAGCCCGGAGGGAGAGAGGGCTCTGGTGTCTCTTCCTCTTTTTATAAGGCAGAGTCCCATCGTGAGGGCGTGGCTTTCATGACCTCACTAAATCAAATCACCTCCCAAAGGGGTTAGGACTTTAACATATGACTTTTTTGTTGAGGGGCGGGCAAACATTAAGTCCATAACAGTAAGCTTTTACTACATTATTATTTCTCAGCTTTAGAACCATGGTTCAAGTGATTTCAATAGATATATTGCTTTTTATTTTTATTTTTAAAATTTATTTATTTTCATTCAGTAGATTTCTTTCTTTTCTTTTTCTTTTTGCTTTTTAGGGTCACATCTGCGGCACATGGAGGTTCCCAGGGTTAGGGGTGGAATCCGAACTGTAGCTGCTGGCCTACACCACAGCCAGATCCTTAACCCACTGAATGAGGCCAGGGATCGAACCTACGTCCTTATGGATCCTAGTCAGATTCATTTCCACTGCACCACAAAGGGAACTCCATATATTGCTTTTTAGACAGACTAAAGAGTTCCTGCAGACCTTATCAACTGAGGTGGCTTCAGAGCTATCATATCAGAAGCAGAAAGAATCCAGCCCCAGGGCACAAGCTTCTACAACTTTGGCCGTTAGGTGAGTGATTCAGTTCAGTGCAGCTCCTTTCTATGATTTCAGTTAATGATAACAAGCAATGGGTGGAAGATGGCAGTGTTGTTCAGAGCAGTTAAGTCTCTTATTTGGGCACTTAACTGTATGAAGAGAAAAAACGAGTATAAATATTTCTCATTAACAGCAAAATCATGCCTTTGCCCTTATCAAGTGTGGCCAAATTATTCACACAAAGTTGAAAATGAGTCACACTAACATTCTTTGGGGTTTATGCCTTTTGTTCTTTCTGTTTAGAGAATGAAGAAGAGTTTAGAAATCTAATAACTCTGTTGCCAAGTGAAATGACAGAGATAAACCAGAGCAAGGGTTATTTCCTACAAACTCAGCCCCAATTTGGCAGTGGGAATCTAACTCCTGTTAGAGGATAGGACTTGTGCTGGGTTAAGAGGCGTTTCAAGGCTGTTTTTAGGAATCTTTTTTTAAAAATTTTTATTGGGTATAGTTGATTTATAATGTTGTATTAGCTTCAGGTGTACAGCAAAGTGAATCGATTATACATATGCATATAAGTTATTATAATACATTGAGTAGACTTCTCTGTGCTTTATATATCCTTGTTAGATATCTATTTTATAGGTATTAATGTGTATGTGTTAATCCCACCCTCCTAATTTATCCTCCTCACCACAGTTTCCCCTTTGTTAACTGTAAATTTCTTATAAATAAGTTCTTTAATAATCTTACCTTCTCAGAAAGAGGCAAAGAATCCTGTCTCTTTATCTGAGACTTTGAGAACACCAAAGAGTAAACATCAAGCTTTGTCTCTTAGAAGCTATATTCAGGAATAAAGGTATGCACCTGTCTATCAATCTATCAACCTATCTATCATCTCAGCCAAGAGTAATTAAATACCTGTTTCCCTATTAGAGTCTCTTCAGTATATTGTTTTACTTTTTTTTCTAGTAACTCATTAAATTAGGAGACTTGCATCTTAGCCTGTTTCACTTCTAGTTTAATTGTCTACTCAGTGATTCTGTGGAATCTAGAGACATTTTTTGATAATATTTAAAAAAAAATGGCTCTTGCTGGACTCTAATTGCCATTCTTCCACTGTTTGGAAGTTGTGAGCAAGTAGACATGGTGTTAATTTACTTTTTTTTTTGTCTTTTTAGAGCCATACTGGTGGCATATGGAGGTTCTCAGGCTAGGGGTTGAATCAGAGCTGTAGCGCCGACCTACACCACAGCCACAGCAATGTAGTATCTAAACTGCATCTGCAACCTACTCCACAGCTCACAGCAATACCAGATCCTTAACCCACTGAGCAAGGCCAGGGTTTGAACCCGCCCTCATGGATATTAGTTG
The DNA here is from genome assembly GCF_016906955.1 of Phacochoerus africanus. Taxonomy (NCBI): domain Eukaryota; kingdom Metazoa; phylum Chordata; class Mammalia; order Artiodactyla; family Suidae; genus Phacochoerus; species Phacochoerus africanus. The sequence goes on from NC_062544.1 coordinate 54,729,671, forward strand.
GGTTCATTACCATTGAGCCACAATGGGAACTCCTTGGTTGATTATTTATTTTGAAAAATATATTGTGCTCATACTACATATCAGAAATATGTACCAAGGTCAGGGCAGAGAAATGAACAAGAAAGATAGTCCCTTCTTTCAATGAGCTTTAAGTCCAGTTATAATTATATATCTATTAATCCACATTTATTAAGTATATATAACTTTAATCTCTTTCGTATTTTGAAATGAGACTATTTTATTCCAAAAGAACTGGAAACCTTCAAAATACACCACATGCAGATGGAATTAGTTGTAATGGATGCATTAGGATTTGAGCAGTAATGTCCATGGAGATGATCAGTTGCAGCAAGAAACTGTGGCATTCAAAGAGAGAGAGATGAAGATACAGAAAAATACTCAATAATATGAAATTCACTTGCATTTATTTTTGGAATGCATATGGCATTTTTAAAAGTCATGACTTGTTATCATTAGAGACATATGCTTTGATTCATTGATTCTTATTATTTTTTCACCCATTATTTTGATTAGACCACATGTGTACCTTCTGAAAGTCCATGGTGAGTACCAGGGAAATTGGCCTTAAACTCAAAAGATGAAAAAAATTAATTTTTTTTGGGGGGGGGGCAAGGTGGTAGAATTCTGTCACTATCTCACCACATGAGTGAATTATGGGGTTGCATATTTAACCCACCAGTCTTGGTGCCATGCCCTTGGTCCTTCCTAACTAAAACTTCTTTGCTGATAGTTCAAAAGGCAGGTCTAGGCATACCAGGGACTACGTGGTCTTCCCCACCCAACTTCAGAGACTGACTGCCTAATGACCAATTTTGTGGTGTGAAAAGATGTATAGGCTAATCTGACCTTGTCTTGTTTGGGCCAAATGAGGAAATGCAGAGAGAAGCGGAAACGTATCAAAGGACATATATGGAGAATTACATGTATTTGAGGTCATGTGTCAGGATCAGGCTGGAGTTAGAAGAAAAAATATAAAGTACCAAAGGTACAGTAACATAAGAAAATATATGAAGGTGAAAAAAAGAATCAAGAAAGTGGTGATGAGATAGAAAAGGGCAAGCAGAGATATTAGTGACATATTATTACAGGCTATCCAGAAAGTCTGAAAACAGAACATATTATTTCAACATGCATTAAGTGGTGCATGGCAAAATTAATAAGCCACTAATTATGTAGTTGGCTATTTTTATAGACTTTAGTATCTAGGTGGAGATTCCATCGCATGGCTCTACCATGGACTCCTTTCTAGTTGTTTAACTTTTCCTAGATTCCTGTACATTTGTATTCATACAGCACGTACTTGCTATTGCCGACATTGCTTTACTATCCGGGGTAACTAAAGTGAGTCTCCTTTTCTTTGCAACCAGAAAATGCTAATTGGGCCAAACTCTTTGAGGGTAGAACCCATTTCCTAACATGGATTTCTACACTCTCGTTGGGTTTTCTTTGGCCTTCCTTTTCTTGTGATCTGTGAAATAATTTAGCTTCTGGAATTTTGTAAAAGTTACATTTTCTTAATGCTGGATATTGATTAGTGCTCTTTTTTCTGTGTAAATATTTACACCACATTATAAACTGCAGCGTTTGATTTAAGCCATCAATTTGTATGTGCAACACAGAAAACAAACTATTCAGTTTACTTCTAATAATAACTCTAATATCACGCTTGCCAAAACCTCCATTAAAGACATATCTCTTGACTCATTGATTCCAATGATAGGGAAAAGCACCATTTCCCAGCAGCTGGAGACTTGATGTTGCTTTTGAAGGGGGGAAAAAAAAGGATCCTACCAAAATATTTACGTAGATTGAAAACTCTAGGAAGCCCTCAGTAGCAAGCAGGATTCTAGGATCCTTAGTACAACAGGATTGGGAGTTCTTCAAAGTGTGGAAGCTGGCTCATCATAAGAACATAGTACAGATGGATGAAACCAGTAACGTGGAATAAAAGTTAACTTTTGAAAAGTAAATTTGGGCAAGAGGGGCGTGAAGAACAGAAGCAAAAATAAAACAAGTCTGTTATTGAGAAGGATGTTATTTATACTCAAACTTTATACTCTGATTCTCAGTAGCCCTGGTAAGAGGGAAACGAAGTGATGATGTAGTTCTCATTGTCTGACAATGCTAGCATGTTCAAATTTTCAAGTCTGTCTCCTCATTCCATCTCTTTGCCTCTGTATTCATTTATGACTGTTATTTCTCAACTGGATTATTTAACAGTCTTCTAAATCACCTCTAATTATGGTTTCATATGGCTCTAGAGTGATCTTTCTAAAATGCCAGTTTTTCCCTCTGCTTACAATCTTTCAGTATTTCCCTTAAGTCTTCAACAAGAAGTATGGCAGACAATACTCTAAATGACCCAGGCTTTGCTTACCTGCCCAGACATAATTTGACATTCTCATATAAAATTCTCTTACCCATTTCTACTGAATCATCTGCCGCTCTCTTGAAAATGTCTTATGTATATTCTTGGCTCTTTTACTTATCTTCATCTTTACCTGGAACAGTTTTCTCCATTGCCATTCAGTTTTGCCTGAATCATCCTTATCTTTTAAAGCTAAGCTCAGGTGATTTTTCTCTTATGGTCTCTATGTTGAGTAGTTTCCTCAACTTGGGGCTTTGGGAGCAGACCACCCTATGCATGATGTAGACCATGCTAGCAGAGGAGAGAATGGAGTGCCATTGGGTCTTCAGAACTCTCCTAAGCTTTCTTTAGATGCTGCATGTCATGGACACTGAATTGAGAACCAGGTGCCATCGTAGAGTAGAAATGGGCTTTTTGTGTTGAAGAAAAGCTCTTTCTGAACATCAGTGGAAGATCGGGGTTATTAATGATCTCTTCAAAGAGTGAACTTTTGAGGGTAAACTAAACCAGTTAAAGATTGTCCAGTCCCTTCAGCTGGATCAATTCAAGCTTGACAGAGTCATGCAATGCATCAAGCAGGGGTCCTACCTCAGGAATTTGGTCTTCGGCTTGAAACAGAAGCAGGCTGTAGGGTGATCAGCCTCCAGTGAGTGGGTCCATAGGAGGCACGAAGCATAAGCATGCTGCCTTGTATTTTTTCTGCCCTGTGACCTCTCACAGCCACATTTCCAATCAGCATTTCCAATGCTAAGGACACTGGGCAAACTAGAGGAAGAACAGAGACACTGCCTAGCCCAAACCTTTCTTTTCCAAGTCCATTTGTTTTGGGTATCACAAAAGCAGTCATTTAAAAACCTCATCCCTTCCCTATCTTACACCTTGGTTTTAATTCTCTGCTGGGTTATTTTAGTTCATTTGGTGGGGAACAGAGTCCTGTCCACCCCAAAACTAAATTTTTAGGTTTTGCTTTGTTTTTTCCAATCGTGATTAACTCAAGACATTTTGTCTCTCTCTCTTTCTCTCTCTCTCTCTCTCTCTCTTTTTTTTTTTTCTGCCAGCCAATGTATAGGGCTCAAGAGAAAGTCACTATGTAAAGAAAAATTAAGAAATTAAAAATTTCTCTGTATATCTAAATGGTAGTATGACTTAAATTTTGTGATCTTGCTATATGTCCATAAGAAAAAAAAGTTTTAGAAAACTTACTTTAGTTTTTGGAGATATATTTATAACAGTATGTGCAAAAAAGTTCCATAAACTGGGTCCCCATGCTACAAGTAAACTTTCAACAAAGAACTTTTTCTTTTCAGGGCCTTTTATTCCCTGTTCTTCCCTTCATTGCTGTCTGCTGGTATCTTGGTGATGTTTATTAATTGGTTTTGCTTCTTCAATGAAGATATCAGAGAGCATAAGTCATTTCTGGAAACCAGCATTTTATCCTTATCCTCTTGGTTTCCATCCTACTGGTCCTTGCCAGAAGTTTCTGGTTGCCTGGTGTAACAAAACATCATAATTATCTCATTAATATTTGGTCCTGGCCTCCCTGCTAATCAGATTATTATTGCTGAGAATTCAAAGGAAGAAAGCAGAAATCTACTAAAAAGGGGTAAATAGGGCCTCAAATTATAGTTCCAGGAAGCTGCACAGAGACAAAAGTTTGCCTGCTAGAGATCAAGTAAAATGTCAATTTATGCAGAAAATGTAGCTCCATGCATTTAACTACTCTAGACTCCAGGGTTCTGGCTGGCTAAGACCATTCCCTTAGCATTGCCTTTAGCACCTTGTCGGTGGCAGGCTCTCACATTTGTGGAGTGTATAAAGATAAGCAAATTATGCAATGAATTGCCCACCCCCCTCCATCTTCTGTCCTCTCTGAGTTCACTTACTGCTTCCCAGAATGTATTTTCTAAGTAGAAAGTGATATGCCCAGATGAGTTGTCATAACTCTGGAGATAAATTCTTAATCTGCTGTCATTCAGAGGATGATGATGAGGATGATGACAAGGATGGTTTTAAAGCCATTGATCATAGTATAATAGATACCTTTTCTGAATGCTTAAGTATGGTGTTTGATGCTCATAATTATTCTGAGTTATATGTGCCACTCTAAAGAATAAAACTGATTCCACTAATAAAACTGCCTCTCATTGAGGTAAATGAGAACCCAGAGAAAAATATTCTAGGGCAACTGTGACTCTTACGATAACTCCATAAAATATGAGCATAAAATACAAGCCAGCTCAAAAAGGAGACTGGATATAATATCATTAGACTGATGACATTGTGTAGCTGTTCATATCAGTGATAAATTGTCTAAATTAGTACAGGGAATATTGACAGACATGATTTTTATGTTCTATTCCATGCAGACTGTCTTTGTTGATGTGATTTCATTAATGAAGCTGGAAGTTTTCATGAATGGATGCAAATCTTTTACTTCATTGTTTACATTCTTTCTGGAATTTACATACACAAAGATACAAATTCCAGAAATAGCTAGTCAAGAGAACAATTCATAGAAGTCCTGCCTAGCAACTAAATGTTGAACCATGGTTGGATCAAAATAATGTATAGCCATAGTTCTTTGAATTATTCGTGGGAAATTGATGGCTGGGCACACTTCAGAACTCGGATTCAGCACTTTCAATCTGGCAAGATAACTGGAACCACTCTGGTTTTGCTCTTGTCATGTCCACTATTTGTAAAACTATACGAGCTCTTATTTACTTGTAGAAAATGCCGTAACATAACCCAATGCCCATTTTAAAATCTAATCAAAAGTGTATTCTTATTCTGAGACTTGATTGTTTTGTGTGGATGGTTGTGTGTGTGTGTGTGTGTGTGTGTGTGTGTGTGTGTGTGCTTGGTTGCCAAATCATCTCCAGTGTTCTGTGGTTACAGCAGGGCATGGACACTTGGTAGAGTAACAGCTCTTGAAGATAGTTTCTCATGAAATCTTTTTGAACTGTTATTAATTTTCCTGAAGCAAAAACAGATAATACCATAAACAAAATGTACAGTTTCTGATTTTCCATTGACTCTGGAAATGTCAGGCCTAATGGAGAGTAGTTAGGAATGAAAATACAATGCATTGAATTGGATATGAAACATGTCACCTGGCTGATGCTTTTTGCTGTTACTTTCAATCATAAGAAAATGGCCTATACCTCAGAGTCATTTGGTTTCCTGTGGCAAATTCTTTGATACACAAAGGACCCTGGGTTGATGAGGGGCTGTGCAATGCATGTTGGAAGAAATTTTAAGCCATTTCACTCTTCCATCAATGTGTTGTTTCATCATGGTCTTTTTTAGATGAAGTAAGGACCAAGGAAGCTATTCTCTGATATAATAATGAGGAAAGAACATTGACTTCCTGGTATCTAAATGGTAAGAATGCTGTTAAGCCAAAGTACATAATTTCTAGAGACCTCAGTAAGTTACTTTGACTTTTCATGGTGACGTTGCTTCCCAGTCATTTTAATCTAGCTGCCAAAGCATAGATTTGTTTTAAAGCAATTAACAAATAGGGAAGAATCAGATTTCTCTTGTCGTCCTTCCTGCCAAATTTTCCTTTCTAATTTTAAGTTTTAATTCTCTGATTAACCCATTGTAGGTTTTTTTCTTTCCCTCTGAATTTTTTTGGTGTTCATTCATGCTCTCTCTTTTGCTCTTTTTTTTCCCCCACTGTATTCTCTCTGGAAGCAATCTCAACTGCTCTCTTCCCTTCAGCCATCCTAAATGATTTGAAAACTGTAACTAGTCCCAACAGTTCCTTGTAGTCCAGACCTCCAGAATGATAACAACAACAGCAATGACAATATTCATTGTGTCCCTACTGTGTACAAGGTACTGCGTTAACAAGTGTGATTTAATATACTGGTACTGGGTTAACAATTCATGATTTCATTTAACTCTTTCAACCACCACCAGTGAGGTAGATGTTATTATCATCTCCATTTTACAGAGTGGGAAACTAAATGTTTAGTGGTATAACACAATTTCCCTATGGTTCCACAGATGTTAAAATGACTAAACTGGGTTTTAAACCCTGACAGTTTGATTCTACAGCGAGTGCTTCTCAACTACAGAGACCTACCTATGAACCACATGCTAAGCATCTTCCCTTGAATCTTCTACAGGCCTTTCAAAGCCAATATACAAATCCACTTCTCTTTTTGGCAGTTAATTCATGCATTCAACCAATGAGGAATTTATCAAGCATCACTGAGAGCCAGGCCGCTGCCTCATCACAAGGGATAAAATGTTGACCTGAACAATAGTGGCCTCTGTATTTACAGAGGGGAGACTCTCTTTAATCACATTCTTATGCAGATAGAGAATTAATTCCAAGCTGGGACAAGTGCTGAGAGGGTCTAGTGTAATATATTGTGAGAGCATCTAATAGAAGAGTGGCTTTCTTGGAGGGACAGAGGGAGGGCAAGAAAGCTTTCCTTGACAGATTGCTAACTCAGCTGAGATCAGAAGAATGACCAGTAGTTAAGTAGGCAGAGAATGACTTCCAGAGAGAAATTACATCAGCAAAGGCCCTGAGGTGGGGTGGTGGGGGAGCCCAACATATTAAAAGGATTGTGGAGAAGATTGGTATATCTAGGGGAATGGTAAAAGTTGCAGCTTTAGACCAGGCAAGCAAGGACAGGATCACATAGGGCCTTCTAAGATGTATTTTCCTCTCTTCCTGTGACCAGTGAAATCCCATCATACAGGCTTAATCACTGTAGTGAAAGAATAAAATTTATGCTTGAAAACATTAGTCTGGCTGCTTTTTGAAGACTAAATTGGAGGGGGAAAGGGTAGATTCAGGGAAACCAAGAGGAAGAAATTTCAGTGGTCTAAGTAAGTGATGATGGTATTTTTTCTCACTACTCTTATTTAGAGAAGGGTGGTAGTCTTAAGAGATAGAGGAAAAAAACCAAAAAACAAAAAACTCAGTCTGCCTTATCATTCGCATCATAAATCTTGGTGTCATCTCAACTTCATTCTTTTCCTGCTTCTCTTATCTGACTATTCTCCTGTTGATTTTGCCTCAACATCTTTTGTATCTTCTCTCATATCTCCATTTGTTTTTGACATTTTTCAAAGACATTTGTCTTTGAGGCTGTCTATCCTTCTTCCTGTACTTCTTTCTTCCTTCTTAATCCCATATAGCCATTTCTCACCCCAAACCCTGCCCAGGCTGGTCCCTGCTACCGGCATATCCATATGATCCCCTGGCTCTTTTGCCAGAGATCTCAGGCCTCAGGCCAGCAGTCTCTTGAGGAATACTTTTGATTTGACCTGTTTTATTTCTTTATTACTCAAATATAGTAATAAAGCATTGCCTCTTCAAGCCTGGCCTATGATGGAAATGAGGGTGTTACTGACTAAAAGTGGGATGATCAGATTTTTGAGAAAATTGATAAACTCAGGTTTCAAATATGTTGAATCTGAAGTGTTTATAGAATAAATAGCAGACAGCTGAAAGTATGGATTTGGAGCTTGAAGAAAAGTCTAGGCTAGTGATAAGATTTGGCAACAAAGGTGGCTGTTGAAGCCATGCATTTATCTGAGTTCACCCAAGAGAGGTGTACAGATTGAAGAAAGGGCCGAGGATAGAGCTCAGTGGAATGTACACTTTTGAAAGGGGCGAGGAAGAAAAAAACCCTGGAAGGATATTGAGGAAAAGTTTCCATAAAGGGAAGAGAAAACCAGGGGAGGGCAGCCTTATAGAAGTCATAGAAGGGGAGAGTTTCAAGAAAAATAGACTGCTCACCATGTAGATGGTATCAGTTGTATTGTCTTCTCAACAAAGTTCTCTCTGCATGGGAACCAGCCCTCCACTAGTGCATGGAGTTCTCACGGTGCTGTCAGTTCCCATGTTCTGCCTGTATGTTGGCACAAGGGTAGATACAAAGTGCAGATTTGATGAATCATAGCATGGCATTTCCCTCTTCACAAGGATTGGTCCAAATTAGTTGAAGTGTGATGGAAACAGAGGCTGAATTCATTGCATGTAAGAAGGTTTTCCCAAATTATGTTGGTCCTGTTATTTTACAAAAGTCACGACAGGCACCTATGGGAACATAAGCTATGTGTTTAAGTCTATAAGTCTAGGATCCAGATCCTAGGATCTATTGTTTGGAAACTCACCTCATTTTTTTCTGGTTAGATCAAAGGGTGAAAACTGATGAGTTAGTAAACAAAAGAAAGCATTTTAGAGATATTCCTAAATATGAAGTACATGAGTTGTATTGACTTGGGTGATTCTTTTGTCTGGGACACCATTCGTAAGAGAGATATAGTACAACAATATTAACACCTTGAAATGAAACTGTTATAACAGGAAAAAGAAAAGGTGGCTCATTAACCATCTTTTTCAGTTCTAATGCAGAGTTATTACATTCGACTCATAGGACAGTCTCTCAGTTTCAGACAATCTCATTAACTATCTCATAAGAAGGAAAATGTCTTTTTTCCTGATGGATGATCAGAGGGATGATATCAGCCCATATCCTGCATATTTTACCGATGGGATTTTATAATTCATCTCTCTAAGGGAAAATCTTAGTTACTCTTATTTCATCTAAATTGATGTATAATTGACATATATGGTATTAGTTTCAGGTATACAACAGAGATTCAATATATTGTGTATATATTATGAAATGATCACAATACTGGTTACTCTAAGTTACTGTACATAGTTACAATTTTGTTGTTGTGTTATTGAATCTAAATCTGCTCCCACTCAGCTACTGACTGACCTGAAAGATGAAGAGGATCATGGACTTTTAGATCAGAGGGACCCTTAGAGATGACCTAAAATTTTAATCCTTTCCCTGTACAGATGAAGAACATGAAGCTGAATTGCCCAAGGTCACTGAGTCAGAGGCATATCAGGAACTTGTAGCAATTCTCAGCCAGAAACATTCTCACCTTGCTACACTGGCCTGGGATTATCCCTTCCTAAACATCAAAGAGAGCACAGCCAGACTCTGACCTAAGTTGACTAGAACCACTTTATTATTAAACGTTTCATGCTGTAAGGTTAAGTAGGAGTTCACATAAATAATGTGATTAATACTTTTTTTGTGGCTGTGTGCTTTGTCTCTTCATAATTGTGATGTGAACATCGTTCACAGAAACGAAGGAGACCCTATTCTTTATAAATGCTGTGGAACAGCTGCACATTATCATCCTGGCTCTTGAAAGTTTATGAAGTAAAGCAAACTGCCGAAATAGCATTAACTTTATTTAGTTTATGAGACTTATTTTTGACTAATTGTATATTTTGACCAAGATTAGTAACATTTCATAGTTTAGATTTCTGAGCTGAGTCTGCTATTTTTAAAACCACTGTTATAAATGGTGGTGCCCAGTCCCCTGTGTGGCCCATTAATAATGGGATTATGGAGAACTATCTGATAGGTCCAGCTTAATTCAATGTATCCCTGCATCTTCTTCAAAGGAGCATCAGGAACCATGAAGGATGCATTAAAATGTGCTTTCAGATGCATGCTAGTTGTTTCCAGCTCAGTAGACTTCATGAAATAGTCCACAAGATAGGTACATCAGAAACTTAGTACATTCAATCCTATCATGTGGATGCCATGGCCAGAACTGGCAGTGTACCCATAATATCATGACTTGATGAACTTGAAAAGGGCTATCTCATACCACATTTAAGCACCGTCAAATTGTAGTGGATGTGGTCATGCACAGCCCGATCCCCCTTTAATGAAGGACTTGTTGGAAGTACCGTCAGAAGACATCCTTCACTATCAGCTCCTCCAGAGATTAACTCACTTAGAGACAACTGTCTTGCCCATGGATATCCTTCCCAGATGATCCATGTCTGTTGGAGCATAAAAGTTGATGATCTTGGTTGAACTCAGAACAACTCTGAAGGTCCATTCTATCTCCAGAAGTCCCCATGGCATTGGCTAATGCTCTTTTTGGGCTGTCACTGTGGTCTGACTTTCTGTTTTTTCCTTTTTTGCTTCCACTCCCTGCCTTCTCCAAATATTGACCCCAAGGGCATACTCCTTGATAAACACTTTGCATGGAAAAGTTTGTCTCAGTTTGCTTTCCAGAAGACTCAACCTGAAACATAAATATTTGCCTTTTCTGATTACTTGAAACATATTGTCCTATATCATCTTCTATTTCCAAGTTGGGCAGTGCTGTACATAACAAAATATGTTTAAAAAGTCAGCTTGTTTTTTTTTAGGAGGATGAAAAATAGTGCAGAAGCAGGAAGGATGGTACCTCTGTATTTTATTAAAGCAAGTATCCACATTATACTAGTGTAGGGAGAGGGTGCCTTGGCTAGGCTGCAGCAGGTTACAAGTTCACTTGAAGGGCAAGGGACTCTAAATATGTATGAATGGAAGTAATTTCTGCAATTTTGTTCCAGTTCGTTAAGAGAAGTAGGTGGCTTCAGGTGGTAGAGGTGGGAAATCCATCTGTGGTCAGGTTCTACCTGGCATTGCTACTTGAATGCTTTGATTAGTGGTTCTAGATGAAGGGTTAAAATTGCACCTCCCAAGTTTCCATTTCTCTTGCCTATTTCTTGTGTGTGTGTGTTTTTTTTTTTTGAAATTTTATATATATGTTTTTTTTACAGAGTAAAATACATATATTTAAACACAATTACATTCACACAGATTATTATATCATGGATCTTAAGAAAGAGATTAAGTGACTCCCTCTGGAGAAGTGGAATGGAAAATATGCTGAGACAAATAGGAAATTTATTCTATACTTTATCCCATTTTGTATGGCTTTCATCTTTACTATTTAGTATTATCTATTACATTTCAATTTTTCTTTAAAAGTTAGCACTATATTAAAATTGTGTATGTTATGCAACTAAAATTTATAAAGAAGAAATCCTTATATACCATTAAATATTTTATATAGCATAATAAAAGGAATAACTTAACTGGTAAGAATAACAAAAATAATACACCTTCTGAAAATAAGTAAAATATAAAATGCATGAATTGGTTAAAAAACAGTGTAACTATATAAATATGTCCTCACAATTTGTTACATCTCATTGATTCTTCAATATAGGCATTACACCATTCTAGGTGATGTGATAAACAAGACATTATAGAACTTACATTGTAACATGGAGAGAAATGGTTATTAGTAATACAATTGTAGGAGTTCCCTTCATGGTGCAGTGGTTAACGAATCCGACTAGGAACCATGAGGTTGTGGGTTTGATCCCTGCCCTTGCTCAGTGGGTTAAGGATCCAGCGTTGCCGTGAGCTGTAGTGTAGGTCACAGATGCGGCTGGGATCCCGCGTTGCTGTGGCTCTGGCATAGGCCGGTAGCTACAGCTCCAATTAGACCCCTAGCCTGGGAACCTCCATATGCCTCGAGAGCAGCCCAAGAAATGGCAAAAAGACAATAATAATAATAATAATAATAATAATAATAATACAGTTGTAGAACTTCATCATTTAATTGTACAGTTGCATTATTTAATTATAATTATCATAAATTCTTTGATGGAGAGGAAATCAGAATCAGATCTAAGAAGACTTCATTCCAGGAATGATGTCATATGACCCCTTCATGGTGGATTATGCACTTATTTACCATGAGATATATTTCTTCTCCAAGATTCCTTGTTTGTGTATCAATTGTATATTTTTGGTTTGCAGTTATTCTGAAGTTTTGATATAAGAGTCTATATGTATATGAGATTGTATTAAGTTGTTGTTCTCTTAATTGCAAGTTCATGTCCAGTGTCCTGCATTTGTACCCATCTCTTCTCATGATTTCTGATTGTGGTGGTATAATTGTGCATGGATGATTTCGTATCTTTACTGTATATATACCTTTACTGGTGAGCCTTGTCATTTGTGGAATTTTTGTTTCCTGTTGCTGTCTTTTCTTTTCTGCCTAGAGAAGTTCCTTTAGTATTTGTTGTAAGGCTGGTTTAGTGTTGCTGAATTCTCTTAGCTTTTGCTTATCTGTGAAGGTTTTGATTTCTCCTTCAAATCTGAATGAGAGCCTTGCTGGGTAGAGTAATCTTGGTTGGAAGTTTTTTTCCTTTCATCACGTGAAGTATATCATGCCAGTCCCTTCTGGCCTGCAGAATTTCTGCTGAAAAATCTGCTGATAACCTTATTGGGGTTCCCTTGTATATTACTTGTTTCTTTTCGCTAGCTGCTTTCAAGATTTTCTCTTTGTCTTTAATTTTGGTCAGTTTGATTAATATGTATCTCTGTGTATTCCTCCTTGGGTTTATTTTATATGGTACTCGTTGTGCTTCCTGGATTTGAGTGAGTGATTCCTTTCCTATGTTAGAGAAGTTTTCGGCTATTATCTCTTGGAATATTTTTTCTGTCCCCTTCTCTCTCTCTTCTTCTGGCACCCCTATAATACGGATGTTGGTGCGCTTAACGTTGTCCCAGAGTTCTCTGAGACTCTCTTCATTTGTTTTCAATCTTTTTTCTTTTTTCTGTTCTGCATTCGTAATTTCCACTTATCTGTCCTCCATCTCGCTTATTCGTTCTTCCGCCTCCTGTATTCTGCTATTAGCTGCTTCTAGTGAATTTTTTTATTTCAGTGATTGTATTTTGCATCTCTTCTTGTTTAAGTTTGATATCTTGTATCTCTTTGATCAGTGTTTGCTGTAAGTTATCCATCTTTGCCTTCAGTTTATTTCCAATGTCTTGCATCATCTTCAGCATCAACAATCTAAAGTCTTTTTCCTGGAGGCTGAGAATCTCATCACTTAGCTTATTTTCTGGGGTTTTTCCTTTCTCCCTCATCTGAGTTATAGTTCTCTGTCTTTTCATTTTGATAGGTTTTTGGTGTGGTGACCTCCTTACAGATAATAGGGTTGTAGCCTCTCTTACTTCTGGTGTCTGCCCCCCTTGTGGCTGAAGTCAGTATGGGGGCTTGCTGTAGGCTTCCTGATGGGAGGGGCTGATGCCTGCCCACTGGTAGGTGGAGCTGTTTCTAATCCCTCTGGTGGGTGGGGCTTAGTCTCTGGATGGGATTAGAGGTAGCTGTGTGCCTGAGGGGTCTTTAGGTAGCCTGTTTACTGAGGGCTGTGATCCCACCTGGATTGCTGTTTGCCCTGGGGCTTCTCAGCACTGACTGATGTGTGGGGCCAGATTTTCTCAAAATGGCCACCTCCAGAAAAAGGCATGCTGCTGAATATTCCTGAGAGCTTTGCTTTTAATGTCCATCCCTCACAACAAGCCACATTCACCCCTGTTTTCCCAGGATGTCCTCCAAGAATTGCAGTCAGGTTTGACCCAGATTCCTATGGAGACTTTGCTTTGCCCTGGGACCTAGTGCACATGAAAGTCTGTGTGCACCTTTTAAGAATGGGGTCTGTGTTTCCCCCAGTCCTGTGGAGCTCCTGTGCACAAGCCCCACTGGCCTTCAATGCCAGATGCTCTGGGGGCTCTTTCTCCCAGTGCCAGATCCCTGCACATGAGAGTTCGATGTGGGGCTCAGAACTCTCACTCCTGTAGGTGAGTCTCTGTGAACCAGTTAGTTTCCAGTCTGTGGAGCTTCCCAGCAGGGAGGTATGGGGTTGTTTATATTGTGAAATTGCCCCTCCTACCTCTTGATGTGGCCACCTCTTTTTCTTCTGGAGTAGGGTATCTTTTTTAAGGTTTCTGGTCCATTTGGGTGAAGATTGTTCAGCCATTAGTTGTGAATTTTGTTGTTTTTAGGAGAGAAGTTGAGCTCCAGTCCTTCTATTCCGCCATCTTAATCCTCTTTCTGCCTATTTCTTGTTTTAAGTGAAAATATTTATTATGGGTACTTTTGTTGTTATATAGTACTAGGTGTTTAGGAAAGGCTTGAGGTGAGGAGGAGGCAGAAGTTTCCAAAGGACACGGATACTTACTTCAGAAAGTCTTTTTCCTTGGAATTAATCTTCCATAAGTGCATTGTTCACTATGGGTAGGGAATGAAAATTTGATGAATTAAAATCCTTTTGTGAACTATTTTCAATCTGAGAAGGGACTTGAATCTAACACAAAACCTTAATTAATCAACATAGGTTCTTTTTTTGGCTATGTCACTTTTAGAAAGAAGTTGGAGAAAGTAACGAAATAGACTATTAAGAAATTTGTTCAATTAAAAAAATACAAATTTCTCACTGTGTCTTGGAGCTTATCTATATTCACTGCAATGTCTTTGAAGAATTTACATCTCCACAGTTAATGCTATAAAATGTATTGAGTTTATAGTTACTCTCTGACTCCTGGGAGATAAAAATCTCTAGATTTAAAATGATAATCCTGACTCAGGTAAAGGCTTCAAGTAGTAAAGATTGTTTCAGTTATGTTTATGGAAGAGAGATAGTAAATAAAGGGTTTATCGTTCTAAACAAGATAGATGACACAGCATGGTTTCTGACTTATTCTCTTACTACCTAGACAATTCAGTTAACAAGAAAAGTGTATACGGAGGGGTCTCGTTAAAGATTCATTAACCAGATCTGTACAGATCTCTAGGCAGGGCCAAGGGATCTTTGAAAGAGCTCTTTCCTTAGGATCACCTTTGTTTCTAACAGAATGTGATGCAGAAATACCCTTTTTTTAATGGGAAAAAGTCATCTTTCTTCTTTGGATGAATGACCTAAATATGGGTTGAAAATAAAAATGGTAAAATATCACCTAGAAGCAGAGATCGTGGGACAAGGAAACATAAAGTACTTTATTTATAGAATGAACTTTTGAAAGCCATTGAATTAAGCATGAGGAAAGACATTCAGTCTTGGAACTAAATGGTTTCACATGTATGATGGGAACTGGAATAGAGAAACCTCAATTGTGTTTTTGTCACAATTACTTGTATAGAATAGATGATGTAAATAGGAATAGTCACCACAGTAATTTATTCAGAACCTATTTTGATTTTTATGTTTAGCTTTTTATAATTTGATGATTTAAAAATATATAAATATTATGTAATTCTACAGTTTCCCATAATTTTAGAAATTCTCCTTTTACATATGAGAAAAGTAGAGGACCAAAAAGCTAACTTTTACCCAATGTCACATTTTTTAATTTGGTAAAGGAGTTGTGGGATTTAAACCTTCTCCTAACCCCAAAGCCTTTTCCAGCCATCATACTTATTGGTGTTCTGGAAATTTTTGACAAACCTGCAGAGCAGACAGCCAAGGCACATTGCTGTTGCTGTTCTTTCCCTTCTGCAGATGTGGCATTGGGGAGCATGAATTCCTGGAACTGCTTCAGCTCACAAAGCAGGTCAGCAAAACACCTGGAATTGGAACAAACTGTCCTTGCCTTCTCACTTTCTCCTTTGGGAAGGGAAGTAGATTTCTTAACACATTTTCAGAGCTCAGTCTGACTGGGCATGCCACAGGGTGGTAACTCTCCCTGCCTCTCCCACTTGTGAAATATATTGACAGCTATTAAATGTTAATATCCCTTCTGAGAATTTGTTTCATGCTCTGTGATTTTTAGCCCCCAGCAGTTCACATCTTATTTTACTTTCTTGAGTTTATCTTAGCACAATCTTACGGATTAAGCTCTTAAATAACAGGAAACTCAAAGAAATGGCAATGCAGATTAAAGATATTTCTCGGAATCACACATGCCAGTGGGCAAAATACTCCAAGTTCTTAGTTGTGATATCTAGGGAAAGAATATTCATGGAAATGCTTTCAGCTCCTACATCAATGAGAACCATGTACTTGACTTTAGCCATTGTATTGGAACACTGAGACACGACGCATTTTGATTAGTAGGAAAGTTCTGTGAATAGCTTATCAGAATTTCTAATGCTGCTTTTGACATATCTTTTGCATATATATATAAATTTATTACACGAATATCTTCAAATGTTGGAATGCTGACTCCTGGCACCTAAATAATCCAAACTCGCACTGATAATTCCCAACCAAACAGGGTCTCATAAACCTGGTAAACATACAGCGCCGTTTTCCCAGTTGAGAGACTGAAAACTGAACATCTTTTAATTCTCATTTCTCTTCCTCCTTGGGTGACAAATACTGTTTTGTTGTTCCTGCCTTTCAGGGTTTCTCTAAATTGAGTGCAAATTGACTAGGATACTGTTAGATGGGTACAGGCTTTCCATGGGATCAAATGAGTTTGGAAAATGGTGTCAAGAAAAGTTAACACATTTCTTTGTGGCAGAGCTTCTCTAGCCTTTATTATATTTGTGTGCATTCCAAATGTTCAAAAGTGGAATGCAACATGTCACATTTATCAAGGTTATTTGATAAAAAACAATCCTTCTGGTTCACCAATTATACAAGTATTAATAACAACATTGATACTAATGAATATTCAAAGATGTTCACTAGTAAATGCTAGTGTTCTAGTCTGGGAAATACTGCCTTGAATCCACTCTCTTGATTTCCTTGACATTTTTCTTTCAGATCTAATGGTCATGCTCAAGATTCCTGTTATGTGTATTTAACAGCTATCGTCTCTAATCTCTTATCTCTTAACATTGGCTTTTTCGTTCTTAACTCTGGTCTCTTTCCAATGTATAGGTAAGGTTATGTTACATTCCTCCTGAGAACCATTTAGTTTTCTCTAATGTCTCCAGAATAAAATGCCTATATAATACTCTTTCATGTAGTGTCAAAGTCATTGATGATCAAGCTACAACACAAGTTTAAGAGATTAAGCTTTCTATGTAATCTCTCCACAAATTTATATTCTTTGCTGATGATAATTCATTTACCTAGAGCAACTTTCTTTTCTTTTCTTCTTTTTTTTTTTGTCTTTTAAGGGCCACACCTGTGGCATATGGAGGTTCCCAGGCTAAGGGTCAAATTGGAGCTGTAGCCGCTGACCTACACCACAGCCACAGCACCGCCGGAACCGAGCTGGGTCTGCGACCTACACCAGGGCTCACAGCAATGCTAGATCCTTAACCCACTGAGCAAGCCCAGGGATGGAACCTCTGTCCTCATGGATACTAGTCAGATTCCCATCGTTAACATTGAGCCACAACAGGAACTCCCTTATTCATTTTTAAGATTCCTCTCAAGTATCTGTAACACAAGTATTGGCTGGGGCTAACCTGTCTCAGTGTGACTTGCCTTTTCCATCTCTAAACATTCAAAGTGCCATTAATTTTGAGAATTTGATCTTGTTATATATATATTACAAAAGAATATCAAAATCAAGTACGAGAATATACAAATCCTACCTACACATAATGCTACTATCTCAAAATGACTGTAGTTAAAATTTGTCATTTATCTTTGTAGTAATATATATGTCAGTGTCTTTGTCTATCTCTATCTCTGTCTCTTTATATCCATCCATCCATACACACACACACACACACACACACCATACTCCCCTCCCCCAACCCACCTCTAAATACACAGAGATCATGCCATGCTGTTTTATCAGTTGATGAGTATTTTCTGTGGCAAAAAGATACTCCTGAAGAAATAGCAGAGTATTGTGCTGTTTAACAAAATACATTTAAAATTTGATAAATACAAATGTATGCACTACTGAAAGATGATGGGGACCCTGCATCTTGCACTTTGGGAGTAAGCAAAAGAGATTGAAGTACAGTTTGCAGACTTCTCATTGCTATCAAAATCTTTTGCTGCCATACTATTTCAGTTTTATGGGTGAAAGAGTAATCAGTTCTTTAGGGGTGGGGAAGTGTCCACAGGGTGTCTTGGGTTTATTTTGGTTCTTTAAGAAAGGAAGTCTTGAGGTTTCAGAAGTGTGAATTATCTTTCATCAGTGTGCAAAATAATCAATGTGAATGATCATATTCTCCTTACCCCCCCCAGTCCTTTGCTGCTATCCACTGTGGTTTTTATGCATTAAAAAGCACATTTCATGTGTATTCAACCCTAAGTAAAGGTGAATGAAACTTATACAATGAACTTTGTTGTATCTCTTTCAGTGGCCCATTTTCAAAAATAGTGTTGAGTAAACATTGCCATATGATAAATCACAGAATTTACATATACACTGAAAGTGATTTTTAATTTCATGCTATTGAAAGATTTATTTAGAATTATGAACTGACATTACCTGGGTAATGGAATGCAGAACTGCAACATATCTTTTATAACACTCATTTCTAAATTATTTTTAAGGTTGTGCTATTATTTTTGGTTGTGAGAAGTTGAATTTTTCTGTTGCCTTCATTTTTATCTTGTGGTTTGTCTGTTTTAATAAATGGCCTTACATTAAAAAATTGTAAAGAAATATATACCACCAACTTAGAAATCGTTGCCTTTTCCGTCATTAGACTCTGGAACAAATTGGCATAACATATAAAGATCTATGGAACTAGAACTATTATTATTATTAAAGAGATACTAGATGATCATAAAAAATATGTATGCAAATGGGTTAAAATGCATGAAAGAGTGGTTTTTGTAATAATAAGCATAGAAAAGACTTAAAAGATTTACTAGTTCATAGGAAGCAGTGTATATTCAAAAGTATAAAAGGCTTAAGTGACTATCAGAAAGTTAACAGGAGTTTAGCATTGCTGGACTATATAATAAAAGAGAAATGTTTGTTCCACTCAAATGTACTTCGTCAAACGTATATACAAGGATGTGTTTAATTCTGGACCCTGAGACTTCAAGAGAGATGAGATTGGAATATGTTTGTTCATAAGGCAGTGATCAGATTGGTGAAGGAACCACTCAGTGAAAAGAACACTCGGGGGGACAATTTTTTTTTTCCTTTTTTGGCCTTTTTAGGGTTGCATCCATGGCATATGGAGGTAGGCAGGCTAGGGGTCAAATCAGAGCTGTAGCCCCTGGCCCACGCCACAGCCACAGCAATGCATGATCTGAGCCGTGTCTGTGACCTACACCACAGCTCATAGCAACTCCACAGCTCCTGGCAACGCTGGATCCTTAACCTACTGAGGGAGGCCAGGAATTGAACCCTCTTCCTCATGGATACTAGTGGGGTTCATTACCGCTGAGCCACAAGGGGAACTCAGTCAGCGGGACATTTCTAATCTAAGCGATTGTTATATAAAAGAGACATTAGGCTTACTCTGAGCATGCTTAAGACATGGAAATTGAGCCACATATGAAAAAGGCGGGATCTCAGCTTTCTGGTTTAATATACAGAATGTACAGTTAAAATGTAACCATGTGTAACCACATGATTTATATTAATAAAAGTCATTTCTAGCTTACTACTGAATACCAAAATCAAATGACACATCTCTTTCCCTAACATCTTGAAGAAATAATACAGTAGTCACCCCATCCTCGATTTTGTTTTCTGTGGTTTCAGTTACCCAGTTAACTGTGGTCCAAAAATACTAAATGGAAAATTCCAGAAGTGAACAATTCATAAGTTTTAAATTGCATGCCATTCTGAATAGCATGATGAAATGCTGCATAGTCTTGCTCTCTTCTGCCTGGGCGTGAATCATCCCTTTGTCCAGCGTTCCCACAATATATATACCACTTGCCTGAGTAGAGGAAAAAACATAGTATATATAATGTTTGGTACTATCTCTGGTGTCAGGCCCCTTGGGGGGTCTTGGAATGTATACCCTGTGGATATGGGGGAACTACTGTATTTCAAAATATTTTTCCTGTATTTAATGATTTTTTTAAACTAATATCTGAAAGTTATATATAGTTTTTCAAAATAATTGTGCCAATTTATACTTCCACCTGCTAGAAAAGCACATTTTTGTTTTTCCATGTCATTGCCAAACTTTGACATTGATAGTTTCTTTTGGATTTTACCCAGTTAGGAAGGTATGTACCTGTATCTGAAAGTGGTTATATTTGCATTTCTTTGAGTATCTTTTCATGTATTCATTATGCATTTGGATTTCTTTTCTTTTTTTTTTTTCAGGCTCACTGAAATCTCTTCCCCATTTTTCCTAATGACTGTGTTTTTCTTATTGAGGTAGTTATTTATATCTTCTGAATACAAGACTTTTGTTGGTTATTGAACTGAAATATCAATTTCTATTCTGTAGTTTGTCTTTTAGTTCCTTTATGCTGTTTTACCAGGAACAGAAATTCTAAAATTAAGTGTAATTATACTTCTCCTTTAAGAAGAGTGCTGTCTGTGTATTATTTCAGAGCATTTGTCTATCTCAAAGTCACAAATATATTTTCTTATAATAATTTAAGAAGCTTTATTCATATTTATAACTTTTAACGTTTATTCTACCTGAATTGTGTCTGATGTAAGAAAGGGGTCAAAATTTAATTTTTTACCTATGGACATCCAGTTTACCCAGCAGTTATTGAAAAGATGATCTTCCCCCCAATACTCTGCAGAACACATTTATTATAAATTAAGTATCAACAAATGTGTGACTGCTATTTCTGGATATTGTATTCTGTTCCCTAACACTTTTACCTCTCTTTTGGTCAAGGGCGCATGGTCTTAATTGCTGTGGCTTTATAATTAGGTTGGTATCTGAGAAAGCAAGCCACCCATCTTACTCTTCTTCAAGAATGACTTGGCTATTTTTGGTTATTGCATTTCCATATACATTTTAGGATCTGCTTGTCAAGTTTTACAGAAAAAAACCTTTTGGAAATCTGATTAACATTGCAATGAACCTATGGATCCAATTTAAAAAATTGATAATTTTGAATTTTGAGTAATTCTATCCACAAGAATGGTGTATCTCTGTTTATTTGATGTCTCCCATTATTTTATTGTTTTCTCATTAGAGATCTAGGAGGGAAGGATTTAAAGCAGATTTCCTTCTGCTTAGTGATCTGGTCTATTCTTGTAAATGTCATAACCAGACTTCTAGACAAATAGAAAAATGACAATTGCTAGGAGAAGAGTTCTTATCTATGGAATGATTTGAGCAGGACATCTTTGGTTTAGCAGCCTCATGTGAGCAAACCTACAGTTTATGGATTAATGAGGCATGGCTCCTTGGTGAATGTCACCTAAGCTTATAAAATTCCCAGCTTATAAAATGAGATGTTTCATGACTTAAAATGTCCCCACTGTCTGAAGTGACCTAAAAATTTCATTGGAGATCTTTTTTGTTATTTAGGACCACAGATAAGACTTCTTCTTGTCTTTTGCAGGAAGGAAGGACTTAGGGAGACACATAGAATATTTCAGATCTTTTCCAGCTTGCTGGTCCCTCTTGATTGCTTGTGTGCTTGACATTATTAGTAAAGCTTAGTGAGTGGTAAAAGTTCTGATTTGTATGAGTTTGATTTGATGAGTATATACTTTGTATTTTACATATATTTTGTTAGATTTATTACCTAGAACATGGTATTTTCATGCCACTTTAATGCAAATTTTAAATGATTATTTTCTAATTATTTGTTGCTGGTATATAGAGTTATAGTTAATTTACTTTGTATCTATCAGCCTTCAAAGATTTGATTATTAATTCTAATGATTTTCTATATATTTTTGTCACTATACAGTCATGCCATCTTTGGATTTTGATAGTTTTATTTCTTATTTTCCATTATTTATGCCTTTTATTAATTTATCATTTTTTATTTTTTTCATTAATTTTAAACTCCGGTACATATTTATTAAATATGTCACCACTAATTATGATGTTAGCTATAGTTTCTTTTGTTTTACTCTGTACCAGATTAATGAAGTTCTCTATTTCTTATTTGCTAATAGTTTAATTTTTTAAAAATCATGAGTGGATGTGAAATTTTATCAAATGTTTTCTTTTTGGTACTGGCGGAATGGTTTTCCCTCTTTATTCCATTATTGACATTTGGATATCAATATAAAAATTAAATTGATTATTATAAAAATCTTTTTAATGGCAGTATAATTTCATCTGTAGCATTCTAGGAAGTACAAGATCAACTCACAGATACAGAGGATAGACTTGTAGTTGCCAAGGGGGAGGGGAAAAGGGGTGGGTTAGATTGGGAGTTTGGGGTTAGCAGATGTAAACTATTACATATAGAATGGATAAACAACAAGATCCTACAGGATAGCACAGGGGCTCTATTCAATATCCTGTGATAAACCATAATGAAAAAGAATATGAAAAAATATACATATATATGTACATCTGAGTCATTTTGCTGTACAGCAGAAATTAACACATTAATTAACACAACTATACTTCAATAAATTTTTAAAAAAAGTTAAGTAGAAGACCAGTGAAGCTCCAGAAATGTGTTTTCGTTATTATTATTATTTTCTTTTTATGGCCACACCTGGTGCATATGGAAGTTCCCAGGCTATGGGTCAAATTGGAGCTGCAGCTGCCACCTACACCACAGTCACAGCAACATCGGATCTGAGCCACATCTGTGCCTGCCCCTTGTGGCAATGCCAGATTCTTAACCCACTGAGTGAGGCCAAGGATCGAACCTGTGTCTTTATGGAGACTATGTCGGGGTTTTAACCTGCTGAACCGCAATGGGAACTCCCTTATTTTTTTTATTATTGTTCCTATAACTATCTTAATAAAACAGACCTTATAAATTTGGAAGGGAAGCTGGGAAAGAAATAGGATTAGCAGAATAGAACCTTCTTATGTTCTGCTGTTTCTCACTCTCAGCAGTCTCAGATGACTATAAATATCAACATTTCTTGTTTTCAGTCTGAAACGTCTAAGGTACAAGTAACCCTTTAGTCATGGTAATAACCTCAATTAATCTTTCATAAAATGCGGTGGTCAAGTTTTAAAATAAGTATGATACCAAGAAGTTCCCAAGGGTCAAAGATTCCCATGGAGAAATTAAATACATTATAGGAGAGTGAGTAGGAGTGAGAACTACTAAGTTCTGTACTGTATGACTTCATTTTGGGAGATTTCCACTGTTTGCATTAAAGGCCTGGCATCTCCAAGACTGAAGTTATTAACTGCCCACAATTATGGATGTGGAAATGAAAGCTCAGAAAGGTTAAGGGACTCGTAGCAGTCACCCATGTGATAAGTGTGGTGGGGTCATCGTGAGAGCTCATGACTCTGACCCACTGCATGGTGTGCCAGAGTGCAACCCAAAATAGGAAGCCCTGAAATCCACAAGGCAGGGGATTTCCTGTTAGATGTCTTCATTTCCTAGTAGATGTCTTCATTTAGATAAGCATAATGAAAACAAATATTCTGTAAGAACTTTTGGAGAAGGGCAGAACTTTTAAGGGTCTAATATTCCCACTGCCTTTAGAATATGGCATCAGTCAAACTCTAACTAGCAGTATGAGATGCTTTTTGTTTTCCATTATGTCTAGACAATTACATGATCATGGTCCTGACAAGTTTCCTCAGTTTCCCCTTGATGAGAGATTAAATTTCTCTAATAGTGGTTCTTTCTCTGGTTGAGGAGTAAGGACATTTCCAGAGATACTGAGATCCTCAGCCACTGGTGAACACTTGAACTTTCCACAAAGGCCCTCTTGTGTTAGAAAAAAAGTCTTGTTTAATTTCCGAGGTTGTTTCTCTGTTTTTCGTCTCTGTGTTTGCCAATGGTCATTCCTGGTAGTTGTGACTGTCTGCTGAGTCAGTAGGGTGTCCTAGCCTTCCTGCCTTCAGTGTCTAGATTACCTGGGGGCCTAGGTTCCCAATGCATCATCTCTGGGAATCTCAATGTGTAGAGTGTAAGAGGGAGAAGAGGTAGGGCTACATGCAGAAAAATTGTTTCCTTTCAATATATATGTTGAAGCCCTAATCCCCAGTATCTCAGAATGTAACTCTATTTGGAGATGGGGGCTTTAAAGAGGTGACTAAATTAAAATGAGACCATTAGTGTGGATCCTAATCCAGTCTGACTGGTACCCCCTAAAAGGAAAATTTGGACACAGGGAGGCATCAGGTTTTTACACACAAAGAGGAAAGGCCATTTGAGGACATAGCAAGAAGGCAAGCTGAGGAGAGGGGCATCAGAAGAAATCAGACCTGCTGACGCCTTAATCTAGGACTTTCAGCCTACAGAATTGTGAGGAAATAAGTTTTTGTTGTTTAAGTCACCCATACTATGGTATTTTGCTATGGCAGCCCTAATACAGCCTCTGATTTTGTTCCCTGTGTATTTTACTTTTAATTGCATCATTAATTTCTCCCTCCCTCTAGCCCTCCCTTTCTTCCTGACTTCCCTCCCTACCTTCCAGCAATGTTTGGAAAGCAGCTACCCTGTCCACATCTTACCCTAGAAATTAGAGCAGTGCCTGTTCATTCTTGACACCTGCCCCATTGCTAGATGTTAACACTGCCACCATGTCCCACTATGTGCCTTGGCCAGACCTACTCTGGGAAAGATTGATGTTGGCTGTTGCCTCTTCCTTATGTGAAATCTCTGGTCTTGTCTCTCCCTTGCTGGAGAGGGGAAATTTAGTTCTTTTATCTCTTCTTGCCTCTTGCAGAGGGCAAAATCCACCTCAAGCATATTAATGGAAGAGGTCCTTAAGATGAAGGACTTTCCCACTGTTGGGATTTTACTCCTGACGTCTTTCTCTAACATGTACCTGGAAAAAGCCAGTCTATGTCTACCCAGGTCCAAAGAAAAGAACTGTAAGCGTCCTATTTTGTAGAGACCTGGGTGAGGTCAGGAGGTAGAGGGAAGATGACTGTCACTCTACAGTCACTGTTCAGTTGACCGTTTTCAGTACCTGCCCATAACCTCTAGGTCAGCCAATTTCCTGGGCACCTGAAAAATATCTCATTCCTTTGACCATCACCAGCAACTCCGGCCATTCTCCCAGTCATGCAGGGGCTTTTTGGTTAGGAACTCCTGCTGCTCTCTTGGGATCCTAGTGCAGAAGGGGAGCTACCACGCCCTCAGCCTGTTCTGGGTTGATGGATTCACACTTTGCTGAGGTTGTTACAATATACTATATAAAGCCTTAGTTAACCTTGGTTTCTTTCCATGAGAAGTTTAAACTTAGCCTCAGGAGGTTCTTAGCATTCATTCTGTAAATTAACTTCAGGAGTCCATAGGCCTCAGAATTGTGTGCAATAGTTCATACGAAGGCACATTTTTTTTTTTTTCTTCCAGGAGAAGATTCAGATTCCTAAAGAGGTTCAGAGATACCACAACACCATGAATTGTTGATTTTAAATACTTAACAAAGATTTGACTTTAGCAGATAACGCTGTACCCATTTTTGTCCTTCTGCTGAAGTCGTGTGTGATCTCGAATGTACCTTTACAAGGCCAACCTAACCTTGATAGAAACTCCTAAGTAGCTGCCACATTTAAGTTTGGTAATTTGATATTACCACATATGTTTCAAATCATTAGTAGAACTAAGACTATAAATATTTCTTTTGATGTGCTATTTTTAAGTTCCCCTGGATCACCAAATGATACTTTCATGAATTTTAGTTTTATCAAAAAAAAAAAAAAAGTCAATGTTTTCTTACCAGTGTTCTTTGATATGACTCCAGGCCTGTTACACCAAGATGAAGAGTTTGTCTGAAAGAGTCATTCTGGGTGAGGTTGACTCATTTTTTATAAGGATTTTTAGGGTATTTTCCAATTTTCAAGTTTTTATTTGGTTTTTCTGTCATTCTCTGCTTATATAGCAACTGACTGATTAGATTTTATAGGGATTTTTTAAAAAGCTTGTGTATTTGTTTATTTCTTGTTTTTTTTTTTATGTGTGTTATCAAGTACAGATTTCAAATTATTTTTAAACCGAGCCAAACACTGACTATAGAGCCCTATAAATTATTTTATTTTCCCATAATGGTTTTGAGCACTTGCAGCTTGTTTAAATAAAACCAGCCATGGTAATTTAGGTGTAGCAAGTGGCATTGAGAAAGTTCCAAATGGTAGTTAGGACTTTTTCATCAAAAAAAGAGTGTTCACACTTTGTTGAGGATAGCTTCAAATGGAACACCAGATTATTCAACCAAACTTGGGGTCAGAAATATTGACATCATTTATGGATCTATGGTAACTTTTTTTTTTTTTGGTTCGATTCTGCGTTAATGATTACTTTAACGTGGCTGTCATCAATTATGTGATGAATGTAAAAGAAATCAGAATATAATTTCAACTTTAGCCATCCCTCAAATTCAGTGTTTTTCAGGGAATATAACTCTTGCTCCCCTTTACTTACATAAAGGAGGAGGACATTGGGATGGTTAAGGCCAATAGAGTAGGGGATCTAGTGTGGTTGGTGGGTTTTCTTAGTAAGTCCTTACTTTTTCCTATTCTACTGGTATTCATTAGTTGAGGCATTGAGCCATCTCTTAAGGGAAGGAACACAGAGGGCATTGTTCAGGGAGGACCTCTCTTGCCCCAATCTAGAACTAACCTCCTCTCCAGAGATCCTGTTAACATAGGCAATCCCAGAGAGTATGCATGAATAGTCAACTGCTCCCTGTTTAGTCCTGTAAGAAGGGAAACAGTGTTATCTGAGTGGAGCTTCTTCTTTATCTAACTGTGATGTGGATGGGAAGTGGATAAGGAAGAGAGGTGAGGAGGAAGCATGCTGCTAGGTGTCTCTAGTTGGCCAAGAACAACAGAGTTGCAGGTGACAAGCAGTCCCAGCTACCCCTTCTGTAAGAATGTCGTTAGGCCTTCCTGTTTCTTCACTTCCATAGCAGTTTCCAGGTATGCTCACACTATCTCTGGTTTTCTCTACTTCCTGTCTAGCCCTCATCTTTTATCTCTAGAGTGTTCTTTTCCAGCCCTTAATACTGACTCCCTGTTCTTGCCAATTTCCTCTCCTCACCTTCCTGGATTTTCTCTTGTGGCAGCCTTCGTCACTTACTGGGAAAGTCTCGTAAAAGGCTTTGGGGGGACATTTGGGAATTGGGCAGCAAGAATCCCAACAGATTGAGATTATGTCATTGTTCTCCCCGCTAAGTGATGACAGATGAAAACCACCCCACTAAGTGTGCAGCATTAATACAGACCAAAAACAGACCAAATAGAACAATAGCTGCCATACCGCTGAGCTGGCTCCATGAACAGAGTCAGAGCTGGGCCAATTTAGTTGGCTCTTAAAATGACTTGATCTGTATTTACAAAGCCTTCTGTCTTAACAAAGGAAAACACACATTACAAATTTCCATTTTGTGCTCACATAGATTTTGTTTTTTAATGTTGAAATAAGACTCCTTAAAAGTTCCTGTGCAAAGACTGTCTTGTTTGAAAGATTGTTTGATGCTTAGTACCATGAAAAAAACAAGAAGGTGTCAATTGGGAGCTCCTGTCATGGCTCAGCGGAAACGAGTCTGACTAGGAACTGTGAGGTTGTGGGTTCGATCCCTGGCCTCATTCAGGGGGTTAAGGATCTGGCATTGCCATGAGCTGTGGTATAGGTCACAGACACGGCTAGGATCTGGCGTGGCTTTGGCTGTGGTATAGGCTGGCTGCTGTAGCTCCAATTTGACCCCTAGCCTGGGAACCTCCATATGCTATGGGTGTGGCCCTGAAAAAGAAAAAAAAAAGGTGTCAATTTTAGGTAAGGTATTTGAATACTTACCAAAGGTGGCAGACTTAAGGTAGGAATAAACAGCTGCTGACCTGGTACAGTTTAGGAGAAAGTAGCAAAATTGTACAAGTTCATCAAAAGTCGCTGAACATAATAACTTGGGCCTCAGCATTTTGGATGCTAAGGAAGGTGCAGAGGCTGAAAGATGGGGCAGCTGGGGACCAAACTTACTTTATAGTTTTTTAAAAAGGTGACTGATGCTGGAAGAAAATGGCTCTTTCTCTGAAAGGTCTGAGATGATGTTAGGGCTTAGATGACTCACTTCAGAGGTACAACGATCAGTTTCCACACGGTTTATCGTACTTCCTGGAAAGGTTATATTTTTGTACGAGAAAGGAGATGAGGGTGTGGAGATGTGTGCTACAAACCCAGTTAAGGAAGGAAGCAAAGATGCTTACTGTTTGTTTCACAGATTTGAAATTCGAATCCACATCAAAGGTAGTGTAAAGAAAAAATTAATCAAGACAGATAAGCATATCATGTGGCAGCAGTGCCAGCAGCACCAGAAAATGAGGAACAGTTCTAAGTGGTATCTTGGCAGGGGAAGAAATCACTTTAGTGGGAGTCAGATGGAACAGCCTGGGTCTGATGTTAGATACACCGGCCATGAAATCTGGCTCCCTCCCTCCCAACTGCGTGCACTTGAGCAGTTGCTTAACCTCTGTGAATCTGTTTCATTCTCTGTAAAACGGGGGTCACCGTCTACACCTTCAAGTTGGGGAGTGAAATGAAGCAACGTGTTAAAAGGAGACATCATTCATTCTCAGTAAAGACTTGTTATTGGTGTAATTAGCGGTAAGACTCTGTCCTTAGGTGGACCCATCAAATTTCAGAAATAATGAAAAACTCTTCCCCAGTGTGCTAGATGAGCAAGAGGCTGACTCCCAAGACTGGCTTTGCTAATTCCAGTTTTTCCTCCTTGCCTCTTGCCACTGGAAGAGATGAGCCAGCAGCAGAATTTGCCAGTTTCTAGTGTCCAGTGTCCAAGCACCGAGAGTTCCTGGTTAAGGACCTAGAGCCTTGAAGTTTCCAGAAAGATCTGGAAGACATTTCACCACCTCTCCAGGATCTCATGGGCATAGGTTTCTCTCTCCCTGCATGCATTCATGAAGTCTAAAATATGATCTAATTGCCAATACATAGGAAATTCTGCCTTGTGATTTGTTGACTATGAAGCAGCAGAATTCTGAAGAATTATATTTTAGGCCATACACTGTTCAGTAAGAGTGAATCATATGTGACAATGCAGTAATCGTTACTTTCCATTTGTAACATTGGAAGGTTTTTTGAACCAGAATATTTAAGCGCATTGGGAGGTTTTTTGAACCAGAATATTTAGGTGGTGTTTTCTAAATTTCCTTGTATCTTACACATAAATTAGATTGTGGCTTCCTATATTTCTAAAGCAATTTATGCTACTCAAAAATAATTTATTCCAAGTTTTACTGATGCCTTGCAAGTGGGACTTATGATTTGTACAGTGAGATTCTACTGCCTGGCTCACATGATTTTAACATGTGGGCTAAATTTTCTAAGACTAGAGGTTTTGGCAAGTATAAGAGTGAAGTTTTCATTTTAGGTACCCCCTCTCTGAGGATGAGAGAAATCGTTGGTACACTGCCAGATGTCTCGTTACCATGTGGACATCACATTTCCAGAACTCCTCTTACTCAGGCTAATAGCATTGCATCTGATTAGTTGTACTTAACCTTTTGCTTGTAATTTCCCTTTGACCAAATCATTACTGACCTCAAGAGGAGTTGAATTTCCTTAGTTTCATGTGGAACACAGAAGCATGCCAGGAGAAGCAGGACTTGGAGATATCTTTATATTAATTTAAATTTGAATTGCTGTTGGCACCAGGGTCTCATCTACAATCCAAGACACCCCCGCCTTCCTGGATAAATGTGCGTAGGGCAGGGAAGCTTCTTTTTTCTCCCCTCACTCCCTTCTCATTTCCTTCTCCTCTATATTTCTATGGTGGGTGGAAATGGTAGCCCCCACAAAAGGTATGTTCACGTCCTAGTCCCGAGGACTTGTGTATATAATCTTCTTTGGGAAAAGGGCCTTTGCAGATGTAATTAAATTCAGCCTCTTGAGAAGAGGAGGAACTTATCTTGGATTATTGTGGGGAACCCCAAATGCAATCACAAGTATCTTTAGAAGAGAGAGGCAGTGAGAAGAAGATACACAGAGAAGAGAAGGAGGCAGTGGGGCCACAAGGCAGAAACTGGAAGGTTGCAGCCGTAAACCAGGGATTGCCAGGAGCCACCAGAAGCTCGAAAAGGCAGGGAAGAGTTCTTCCTGAGAGCCTTTGGAGCAAACGCGGCTCTGCTGACACCTTCATTTCAGTCTTCTGGCCTCTAGATTATGAGAGAATAAATAGCTGTTTGCTTAAGCTGCCTGGTTTTTGGTAATTAAATAACTACATAGGCCACAGAAAACTGCTGCATGTAGCTTCCTTTTTCCTTTATTTTTTGCCCCGTTTTAATTCCTTTATCCTTTGTGTACTTGCCTATTTACACCTTCCATCACACATCACAATAATCTCCATCTCTCTCTGGGTCTCCCTGTCTCTCTTTCCTTCTTGTTGTACTACTGCCAAGACAAATCAAATACTTGTAATTACTGCATAAAGTTATGATTAGACTTTTGCGAAGTTGATTTCACTGTTAAGCCAATCAACCATGCCATAAAGTTTGATGAACATACAAATCGATTGGGAATTTTGTTAAAAATGCAGATTCCTGAGCTCTACCCTAAGACAGTTCTGATTTTATTGGTCTGAAATGGGATCAAGGAGCCTGAGTTTTAAACAGGAACCTGAGAGATTTTGATGTAGATGGCTATTGATCCACACTTTAGAAAATATTAAAGTAAGGCAGACTCCTTTAATCTGCTCTCACAAACTGATGTAGCTTAGTAGCATGGGGTGGTAGGTCCAAAAAGCCATCACAATCCAGTTCGTAGTATATACAGAATACTGAATACCAGGCCTCTATTTGTGAAAGTACAGGTAACATCAAAAGGATTTAGTTAGATTTACATTTAACAATGCACAATGGGCTATTCAGGGATACTTGAGTATTTCTTTAACACTGAATTGAGAGTTGAGAGGAGGCAGCGTGCCATTTTCCAGCACGTCTCTATTGCTATTGCCAGTACCTGGGTAAGAAGGCTGCATGGGGCTGTTGGGCCAATTTTTAGTTCGCTTGCATGGCTGTGCCACTCAGGGGATAAGTGGCTTTTGTCAGTTTTGTCCCACAATGGGGCATTTCTCCCCATCTCTTTGATTTAGGATCTCCAAACACAATGCAAAGGAAAGATTGCCTGTGGAATCCTGAATGGGCCCTGGCCAGAAGCAAACCCAGGACATGCTTTTCAGGCTTCCTCCTCAGAGCTGGGAGGTTTTTGAGGCCACTTGGTTTTGCAAGCTGTTGTCTGAGGTCACCCAGCCAGGAGGGTGTCCAGCTTTCACTCCTCGACTCCATCGGAGACAAAAGTGGAGGCTGAAGAGGGTCGTCAGTTTGTGCCTAGAACAGGGCATCCTGTCCCTTAGGGCTGTGATGGGGAGTGTAGAATCCTTTTTGGGTGATATTTTTCTTGGATAAGTGGAATAAATATTCTGTCATGAATTGGAAATGCTGATTAGTTAAGGACCCCATTGCATCCTGCTCCAGCTCATCTTCCCTTTGTCTCTGTTGCCTCCCCACAGCATGCCTCAGACCTTGGTTTTTTGGGGACACCGTGTCTTGGCCTGCCCTTTCATCATTCTGTAGACACTGCTGATGCTGCTCCTTGAGGAGGCCAGGGTTTATGCCTTTCACAGCAACAGGGTAAGTACACAGTCACTTCTTTACAAATTGATTTAAAATCTTGGTCTCTTTAAAGTTGAATTTCTAAATGTGATGTTTTCCACCTACCACTGAGGGGTGGTTCTCGGACCTTAGCTGAAAGGTTTGTTGTAAAAGACATTGCTGGGCCCTGTTCCCCAGAGTTTCTGCCTCTGATTCTGTTAGAATTTTCACTTGTACCAAGTTCCTAGATGCTACTGATGACCCAGGGACCACCGTTGGAGGACTGCTCCAGAGCATGGAATCATCTTTCTTGGATTCTTAGTATATGATAAAAAAAAGTCTATACTTTATATTTTTTGAGAGATTAAGTGGTGTATTTTTTTTGCAACCCAAGTACCAGACTTTACCGTTGGTTAGTAAGTCAAGCAAATGTAATAACCACTTCTGTAAGTGTTATGATGCTTTAAAGATAGTCAACCACAATGGAGTGCCCAGGTATAAACTATGGTTTATTAAAACTCGGTAGGTGGCTTTATGTGTCAGACTCAGCTTTCCAACTCATGCTTTTTTTTGTTTTTTTTCCCCCACAAGGCACACCTGTGGTATATGGGAAGTTCCCAGACTAAGGGTCACATCAGAGCTGCAGCTGCCAGATTATGCCATAGCTACAGCAATGCCAGATCAAATCCACATCTGCGACCTGTGCCACAGCTTGCAGCAGCGTTGGATCCTTAACCCACTGAATGAGGCCAGGGATCGAACCCGCATCCTCATAGATACTAGTTGGGTTCTTAACCTGCTAAGCCACAATGGGAACTCCCCAACTCATACTTTTAGACCTACAACTGTTCCCCTACAGGCAGCCATTTAATCCTTTGTTATTTGTTCTTGTCATTTATCTCCTTGTTTCACTCCCATCCTCAGAGGGTTGTCTTCAGTATCCATGCCCAGGAGACTTCATGACTTTGGGAAAAATTAAAGATGGCTTCCCTCCCACTTGCTACCTGTTTTAAAGCACAGTGTTGTAATGGCTCTGTGCACTTTTGTTCTAGTTCCATGGTGTTTGAGGCTCTTCAGGTTAACATTACCTGCTTTTTCCTGGTCTCTTAAATGTAATGAGCTAGACTGCAGAACTTTTGACATTTGAAAGCCCTCACTCTTTGAAAGGGAAAACATATTCTAAGCTGGGAAAATACACCTTCATTTGGATAAGTGGAGCAGAGTTGGATGAAATTATAAGTTTTGGTTAATCTGTGGTGGAGTCTCACAAAGCTCTCAAAACTTCAGGACTAATATGTTGAAGTCCTTGTCCTTATTCAGCTTGGCAAGGCAAGCTTGATCCCCTGGATGAGCCTGTCTCCTTCACTTTCACAATGTCTTCATGATAGATCAGATATTGTGAGATTTCTTCTTTTCCCCAAACTCCTCTTGAGCTTAAGGCCTTTGCCACTTATTTATCGTTCAATGTCTGACTCTACTTTTTTTTTTCGCATGTGGGAGGCTTGCTAGCCCAACTGTTTGCACACAGTAGGCTTCAGTTGTTCTTTTTTTCACCATCACGAAACTAAAACAAATCAAAGAAAATAAGCAAAACAGCAGAGAAAAACTGACACAGTAATTAACAAGCAGAAAGGAGGCAAGACTAAAAAAGATAGCTTGTTTGGAATAAGT
This sequence comes from Phacochoerus africanus, assembly GCF_016906955.1. Lineage (NCBI taxonomy): Eukaryota > Metazoa > Chordata > Mammalia > Artiodactyla > Suidae > Phacochoerus > Phacochoerus africanus. The sequence goes on from NC_062544.1 coordinate 54,762,939, forward strand.
TGTGAAAATAGCTACTTGAGAAACTACTACTCATATACTCACAAACTAATAAAAATATTTCTGGGCTGTTTTTCATTGAAAAGATGAAAGGAAGATGTTGCAAAAGAAAAAAGAACTGTGTACAAGTAACTACTACGGGGCAAAGCTCCTGGTGTTCTAAGTTCTTCAGAAGAAATACACCATAGAAATGTTTTAAACAATCAGAGTCAGTTCTCCTTGCCCTTTCTTAAATTCTTTATGCCCCAGGATATGCTAATACAAATTTCAGAGCTGTAGTGCAGGTTTTGTTTTGTTTTGTTTTAACAGAATTTGTAATTAGGGAGATTTCTGTGTGTAGTACAGTCTGTCCCGCCAATAACTTAAATGTGCCAAAGGTAGCATGGCGCCTGTGGACCTTGTAAGAGGGAGTAGTAATTAGAACTGGATGAATCTCATTTAACATAGTGGTCCAATGTCAGGGCCACACCCTTGTTCTTCAAATTCAGAGAAAAGTTAAATTGGTACAAAAATAACTTCTCTTGAAACATTTGCTCCTGGACTTGACATTTTGAGTTTTGGTTCTTTTGATGTTCAGCATCTTTAGAAGAGTAAGTAAAATGGGAGGCGTTCTGAGAACACCACATGAACATGATAGTTTATGGAGTAGAAGCTGCTAAATGTTCAAGAGTCTCCTTGTTAGGCTCTTGGACTGCAATTCCAGTACCCATGATTTTGGTCTGTTACCTGGGAGTCTGAATTGGTGAAGATTCGTTCCATCAAATGTGAAGCCTCTCTTCACATTTAGCATCGGTGGACAGTTGGCTAACAGAAGGATTTAAACTTTGTGTACATTTGTGTGTGTAACCATGAATATAATTAATTAATTAATCTTTTCGGAGTCACACCCATAGCATATGGAAGTTCCCAGGCTGGGGGTTGAATCAGAGCTGTAGCTGCTGGCCTACAACACAGCCCAGCAACACCAGATCCGAGCCTCATCTGCAACCTACACCACAGCTCACAGCAATGCTGGATCCTTAACCCACTGAATGAGGCCAGGGATCAAACCTGGATCCTCATGGTTACTAGTCAGGTTTGTTACCTCTGCGCCACAACAGGAACTCCATGTATGTATATATAATTTAAAAGTAGCAATTACAAATGACAATGTGCTTGAGTAAAAGACTTGTAGAAATTTTTTTAAAAAAGAAAAAAATGCCAGAGCTGTAAGTGGCCTTAGAATTCTCTCCCCACTCACCCTCTGGCCACTCATTATAGGTTTTTAAAAAAATGGTATCAAGAAAAGGGAAATGATTTGTTTAAGATCCTGCAGCTTTCCTCCACTTCCCATTTAGATCCCCAGTGGGATTTCAATGACTTTCATTTGCTACTATACCATTGCCAACACTTTTTAAAAATGAGGGACTAAAGAGGGCTGAGAATCAGGCTGAAAAGCACACATGAAGACAAATAGCTGCTGCAGAAAGAGCTCTCTTGATCAGGAGGAACGCACATAGTATTTTCCAGAATGTTCTTTAGCTGGTTGCTCTCCCTCCGCCCCCACCCCACTGCACCCGTCTGGAGTAGAGAGTGATTGCCGGGAGAGATAGTCCATGCTCCGCCCAGAAAGATGGTGATCTTTGACGTCATCTTCATGCTGGTTCTCATTTACCAAGATATCTGATGCTTTTTTTCCCTCCCAAAGGTCAGAAATGTTCACTTCCATTTTAAATGGATATTTTTTTAGGGGGGATGGCAATTGCACATCCGAGACTGGACAACAGAATGCTTTCAAAGGATCGAAAGTGTGAAGTTGAACCGATCTCATGATACAGGGCTGGACCTGTCTACTTTCCAATGACAGTGAACCAGGAGTAGGTGGAGGGAAGAGTCATGAAAACCAAGTGCATATATTAAAAAAAAAAAAAAAAAGTAAAACGCTTTCAGAAAAGCAGTTTGAACCTATGTCTTCATTCAGTATTTTTCTCTGCCTTTGGGGCATCTGACATTTTTTTTTTTCTCACCAAATGTGAGAAAATAAGGATAGCCTTTCCAGGGTAAATAGGAAAATACCTTTTCTATGAAGTTAGATGAAACAGGCGAATGGGATCAAGGCGATTCTTAATGGAGCATGGATTGATGATAAAGTTGCCAAGTGATATTTGGGATTCCTGAGTGAAGAAGTTCTTTTTGGCTCCAAAAGAATCTGACAATTTCCACTTGAATTTGAACTAAGGTCAAGATAACCCAGCATCATCCCGGAATAAATGAGTTTACTTCTTCAAGCAGCTTTTGTCTGAAAAGCTTTGAATAAGTTAATAATAATAGAGAGCATATTATTAGTAAATAGGTATTTTAGGAATCCTAGAAGACTTAGAGGACATGAAATTTCCTGCAAGAAGAAATTTAGAAAATTAATGGGATCAAGTATCTTCGCTTCTAAAGTGAAGACTATTCACTCATTTATAAATTATTCAGTGGTAGGAAGATAACTATGCAGAAGTGACATTCAAATTTGGAAAATTTTAATATGATAGCAAAAGATGAAGTAAACTAATCTTGATAAAGGGAATAGGAGAAACTTCAGTAAATGATAATAAATTATTTTTCTTACAATTGCAGTGCATAGACTACAATAAGCATTGGGAATGTCTTTCAGTAAGAGTTCACTGAAAGTCTGTATGCAAAGCAGTTGAAGTTATAATAAAAAACTCTTATTTACTTTGCACTTGTTATGGTTCTAGGTCAAGAGTTTAGCAAATGATAGCTCATGTAATCTTTATAACAATCAGGTGTTTTTACTTCTATTTTATAGGTAAAGGAAATGGGGGCTTAGAACGATTAAGTAACATGTAAGTATAGGAACTAGAATTTTAATCCATATCTAACTCCACGTATTTTACTTTAATCTTTGGGTTTCTTTTTTCCTTTCTTTTTTTTTTTGGCTTTTTGCCACTTCTAGGGCCATATACTCCACACATGGAAGTTCCCAGGCCAGGAGTCCAATTGGAGCTACAGCTGCCGGCCTACACCACAGCCACAGCAACGTGGGATCCTTAACCCACTGAGCAAGGGCAGGGATCGAACCCGCAACCTCCTGGTTCCTAGTCGGATTCGTTAACCACTGCACCACAACGGGAACTCCTGGGTTTCTTTTTCTACATCTGTTGTTTCCTTTAACTGTTTCTTAAGAAAGTTCAAACATCTGTCAGGAATCTCTGTACATCTTAGAAATTAAGCCAGTTCTTTCTAATTTGTCTGGGTTCAGTCTAATGGTTACTAAGCAAAACACTGTAATTCTCAAATCAGACTGACATTTAGAATCAGTTTAAATGAAATGAAATTTAAATATGATATGTGAAAATATGCACAGCTTACCACTTAAAAATGCTATCCATCTAAAATTTAGCGTTTTATAGTATAAGCATATTTATATATTATTCTTTCAAAAATGTGTTGTGCTTTTCATCTAGATTTAGTGTTTGCTAGCATAAGCATATTTATATTAGGTCAGCATTCCACTGAGTTCAAATATTTGCTTTTTGCTTCCGTGAACGCCTGTTAGTCATATTAGAAATCTGTTTTCGACATTTGCTATTTAACAAGTCCATTACTTGGCACCTAATATCTTTAAAGTGACCAGTTCAAGAACTGACTGTGACTCGAGTAGTTCTTCTGAACAAATGAAGTTATTATATTCCCTGTATTGGCTCAAAGAAAACTTCTATTTTATTTACAAGGTGTCAATTGACATGAGTTGTTTGATAAATGTCAGTCTGCTGAGAAAGCTGCTGCCACCTGCAAAATGTAAGCCTAAAAAAATCAAGGAGAATCACTGCTTTTTATGTATTCCATGAGGATAGAGCATGAACAAAAGGGCTCTCCTTTGGTTCTGGTGATGTGGTTCACGGTTCATTTCTAAAACCAAGATGGTCCTAACCAATTGCCCATTCTTTACAAAATCTTTTGCAAGCTTGCAAATGTGTTGCCTACTCAAGCACATTGGTGAGTGGAGAATCTCACAAGTGTATCAGTGGAGTGAATGTTAGAAAGATGGGCCATGATTTTGGGGGGAGGGGGAGTCCAGAGAAAAGGGAGGCTGAGTTTCCTGGTGGTCCTGGTGAAAGGATTACAAACCAAGGTGGTATTTGCTTTGGGTTTTAAGCTTTCATAAAACATACCAGTAGAGCAAGGTCACCGTGCTTCAGAAGAATTTGCTATTGAGAAATTCGAATTGATAGCTACTTTCTGTTTAGTTTTCTAGTGGAAGTTAACCTTTATTTGTTCTTTCAACACAGAGAAGATTTTCATCTGCTTTTTCCCCATGTACCCCCATTAAATGTAGGTTGGGCATATCCAGGTCTTGACTCTTAGGCGTCTGTCATTATACAGACATCCAAACCCCTGGGAATCCAATGAAGACCAGGTAGTGTAAACAGTCTGCCAGGGGCAACATTTTTTCTTTGCATGTCCCTATTTTGGGAGAAAAAGGGAATATGCTGGGGTACTGGCCTCAGTCAGCATCCTTCAAATGAAAATGATATTAGATCCACTATCAACGATTTAATCTTCTGCTAGGTTGCTGACCATTCCTGAAGTCAATACTTGTACCAGGCCACCTGCCTTGAAAAGTTGTGCCAAACTTTAATTCCCCTCCTTAGTCTTCTGTGTCTCAAAGGGTTTTCAGGAGCCATAGCAAAGAAGCTAAAATGTGGGCACTAGATGACCACATCTGCTTAGCCTGGCATCAAAGCCAAGTGATGATTATATATGCCTCTACCCCACCACATCTCATAACACTATATCATCCCAGATCTCTCTTGAAAGGGAGGTTACTCTTATCTCACTAGCTATGCATTTTTATTTTTTTATGAATTGAAAGAGGAATTATCTAACTCAAGGGAGTCAGACAGTTGTTGGTAGCCTGGCTGATAAACTTGTAACTCAGCATTTTCTAAGAGGGAGAAACATTTTACCATGAGGGCAACTTTTCCCAGGGGAGTCATTCAAAGAGATTTTGGAAGTAGTTGAGATTTATCTGCTAATTGTGGTTCCTCACCTGTTTTTCTACTGTGATACATATGCTTTCGTGTGAAATACTCTCATGAGTAAATGCAGATTTGGAAGTTGAATTGCTACTTCGATAGAAGAGATTTAGGATCATGCACAAATCACGTGCTCTAGTCTCTGCTCCCTTTTCAAAACTCATTTTCTACACACCTGTGTAGCTCAATCTCCTTAGTGAGGAGAACTGAATGTAAAACAGTAAAAGATTTTGTTCTTTGTCCCCTGTAGTGTTTCTGGCAATTCTGAAAAATTTAGGACACTGTCCAGTGGTATGAGTAGAGGGGACATGATGGGCAGTGGAAGGTGTCAGTGTGTGTTTTCTGTTGCCATGAAAGTTCTTGAGAACCTAAAATGTGAGGTGGAGGGTATATTGTGGTGCAGCCCTTGATGGGTGTAGCAGGGTATGAGGTGTGGCAGAATAAAAAAATGTGGAAAACCACTACCACTTTAAAAGCTCGGTTAAGAATTTAGTGGTGGATTAAAGAGTCTCGTCTCACTGGATTTTTGACATCTGGGCTTGTCTTCAAAAACTATTAATGGGTCAGATGTGATCTCTGGTGCCAGCATGTAGAGAACAACTTCATTTTAGGACTTGATGAAGAAAAGAAGAGATATTATAATTATACATAAAAGCAGCTTCAAATGCCAGCATTTTTTCTTTGCTTTGAGCAAATGGAAGTGCAGTTTTCTGAGGATCAGAATCTCAAAATATATGGCTCTTTTGAGAAGGAGTTCTGCTATGTCACCTATAATTTTTGAGATACAATTAAAGATATAATTAGCATAAACTATAATTTTCATAGTTTAAAAATTGAAATATAGTTTATTTACAATGTTGTGTTAGTTTCATGTGTACAGTAAAGTGATTCAGATTCTTATATTTCAGATTCTTTTCCCTTATAGGTTGTTTAAAAATATTGAATATATAGTTTTATTTGTTTTGTTTTCAGGCACGCTGAGGACAAGCTATTTTTCCTTTTTCAGTATATATAGCCATGTTTATTAAGGGCCTTAACTAGTGTCATATATGTGTGTGTATATATATGTGTGTGTGTGTATATATATATATGGATTGGAGTTAAGAGTTATGAAACTTGGATTTTACTCGTGAATACATTTATCCAATAATTATTGAGCACCTACTACATTTTACATTGGGGAAACAAGGATGGATCCAATCAGTCCCTGTCTTCAAAGGAAGTATAACCTTGTAGCAGGTGAGTTGATGTGTTAGGAGAAGAAATCCTCACCAATAGATAAAACCCATAAGGGGAGCGTGTTTACGGAGGTGTGCACAGCACTTATAAGGCTGAGGATGACAAGGGTTAAATTGGCTTGGGTTACTGCTTTTTATATTGCTTTTTCATCTACAGATTTTCTTGAACATTTGAAAGTACTTTGATACATAATCACATTTCTTATACTTTTATCAAGAATGAGCTGCATAGCATTGGTAATCGCCTTAATTTTTTTGTAAATAAAAGTGAAGGAAATTTGCAACCTTGCTAAGTCTCCTCTAATTCTAACACTTTAAGTAGATAAAATGAAATTAGTTACTCTGAGCCACATTTTGCAACTGTGCTCATACCCAACCCAGAAACATAAAATCAGTAAGCTCTGAACTAAAAAGTAATGTCAAGAAGGGCCAGAAAGTATGTGGTTGCTTCAAGGGCCACTGTGTTTTTCATTATCCATCTCTGGACTTTCAAGTGAGGGCAGCAAGATCAGTTCTTAGTTATAAGTTACAGATTTTTGAATGAGAGCAGTGAGGGGGTTCCTTTAGTAATTAAGGGTTAACTTTTTAGTGTCTTTGTCAGGAATGAAGCCAGATTTTCTGGTCATTTAGACATTGTTGTTCACTTGTTTCCCATCATTCATCCACCAGAGGAATAGTCCTTTTTTCCAGGCTTCTCAATTCCAAATTATCTATTTTTTAATATTAGAAAACAGTTCTATTATATATTTTGTTGGAAAAGTTTTCTGGTACCAGTCACTCTGCCGTGATAGAAATGGTTGTCAGGCTTTATTTCCCTTCTAATTGAACTTAATGTAAATATGATAGTTCAATAGCTGTTTTACTCAGGTGGAATTAATTCTCTTTGTATCCATCTTTTTCTTGCCACTGTATGGAAGAATCCTAACCTGGATGAGCCAAACCATATCCTTCTGTCTATGCCTGAGAAAACCTTTACTGTCTTCAATATTGGGCCCCATCACTGCCCACCCACTTTCCACTTTCAGCTGATGTCTTTTCCTCTTCACAGTGAAATAGAAACTATTCCATGAGAAGTCGCTGGTTTCTTGTCACCAAACCAGCAAATACACTTCCATCCTTACCCATCCTATATTCTTCTCTTTGGTTATATTCGAGTGCTTTATCTTTCTTCCATCTCCTATCTAAGGTTTCTACTGTCAATTTTGATCCCCTCTGTCTTCCAAAGAAACTTACCCTCTTGGTTTTACTGTACTTTCTTGAGTATTAACACTTTGTCCCTCAATGATATACTTACTGGCAGCAATGAATTATTCTCAGGTCCATTCACATCTTAAAAAAAACCAAAAAACAAAAAAAAACACCTCACTTCGTCCATCTCATCCCGCATACTCTTCCAACTATCATCCTTACTTCCTCTGCATTTCCCAGCCTAGCTCTCAGTAATGTTGGATCTACCTGCAGTTTTCTACTTGCACAACTCTCAACTCACTCACTTCTTAACCTATTCCAATCTGACTTTCTAAGTTCACCAGTCACCTTCATGTTGCTGAATGCAATGGATATTTTCAGTTATTTTCAGATGCCTCAGCATCATCTGCCATCATCAGCCACTTCTTGTTATTACAATTAACTCTTTCTCGGTTACTGAGGTAATATATTCTGGTTTTCTGACCTACCTCTATGGTATTTCATCTCATATCTTCATTAGGGGCATTTTCACCTCATATTAGCCATTAATTAATAGAGTTCCTCAAATCTCACTTGTAGACCTTTGTCTTTCTTATTCTATACTCTTATCTTAGAAATCTTATCCTCCTCCATGGCTTCAATGACCTTATATGTGTAGGCTAATGACTCCCATATTTGTTTTTCTAGCCAGACCATTTTTCTAACCATCATCCATACAGTTAGGCATGCCTCAAATCTAAGGATCAACTTGTCACTTTCTCCTATCCCCCAACATAATCCAATGTATTACCTAGTTCATTTACAAATAAACATTAATTTTATAATATCGATGCCCAAGTGCATTTGTATCATGAGAATCTTGGTAAAAGTTACCATTTTTCCTTGCCTGGACAACCATAATTATTGCCTCACTATTGTCACTAAAGATACTGAACAGGATGTGCAGTGGGACTTTTCTAATGGTTTTGGAATTTTTGCCAAAACCCCAAAGCTGAGAAAATTAGATAAAAGGTATTCCTTAATTCTAATGTGCTACTGGTTATCTCTGTAATTTGTTAGACAATCAACCCCATGAGACCATCCAGCTTACATAAGAGAACTCTAGAGTTTATTAAGGAAATTTAGAGATGAGGAGAGTATTTGTAAAACCCATATACCCTCAGCCTGAGGGTATTTTTCTTAGTTTTTGGAGTCAGTAAATTCTCAGTTTATCCAATCTGGAAGTAGTATAACAGATTATCAAATAGCATCGTGGCTATTTTAGAGCTAATTTGTTTGCTGACCTCTCTCCTCAGACTCTTGCCATTGGCTTTCACTATAGGCTTTATCTGTCACTTGGAGTAGAGGTTTTACTGCTTTTCCAGCTTCTGAATTTATACGTATATATAAAAAAATACATACATATATATATATATATGTATGTATTTTTTTTTACAGAGATTGGCGTGCCTTTATAGGCAACCTCTCTTTACCTTGCAGTTATATCTTCCAAAAATGACATCTATCCATAATATGTATTTGAGATCATGAAAACAGCCAGTGAGGAGAACTTCCTCTTGAGATTTCAATTTCTCTATACATGCTCTGTCTTTGGCAATTTGACCATAGGAGGTATCAACTGAGTTTGTTTTCCAGTAAACTATAATTTCCCAGAATTATCCAACAATTATACAGTTTTAAAAGCCATGTGGAAATGCATCTCTTGTGTGCTTAATTGCATTCTTGTTGTGGTTACTGATTGTTTGACAACATCAGCACATTCTTCCCAGTGTGGCATCCACAGAGAAGCTATGTTCCCAGTTCCATGAACCTTGCCTACATAAAAGGGGAAAAACTTAAGATACACTGAACAAGGGCCAGAAGATTGGAGTTTAATGCTGATTTTTTCAGATAGATGGATCTTTTTGATCTTCTCTACTAAACCAAATGGCATTTAGTATATTTTGAAAAAGTGCAAATATCAAAGACGTCTGCAGATGTGGGAGGTTGTAAAATGACTGTACATGTAATTTTTTCCAACTATAGATGGTTCATAAATTGTAATAAAATTCATCATACAGTGTATTTTCCTGAAGTACATCACATTTATGAGAGTCTGATGCATTGGACCATGTAGAGTGCATTGGAAGAGACAATGGAGAGTACATGGCAAATGTTGTAGTTGCTTAAAAGTTTCGTTTGAAGCACACAAAAATGAAAACTCTTAAGGAATTAATGTTTTTTTATATAATGATTTTTTTTTTCCATTATAGCTGGTTTACAGTGTTCTGTCAATTTTCTGTTGTTTTTCATGATATTCGCAGGATGGCTTTAGGTCTCAGAAAATGACAGGGAGATAACAAGAGAAGGCACTGGCATATTTCTTTTTTTCTTTCTTTTTTTTTTTTTGCAATTTTCTTGGGCCGCTCCTGCGGCATATGGAGGTTTCCAGGCTAGGGGTCCAATCAGAGCTGTAGCCGCCAGCCTACGCCAGAGCCACAGCAACGCAGGATCCGAACCGTGTCTGCAACCTACACCACAGCTCACAGCAACGCCGGATCGTTAACCCGCTGAGCAAGGGCAGGGACCGAACCTGCAACCTCATGGTTCCTAGTCGGATTTATTAACTACTGTGCCATGACAGGAACTCCTGGCACTGGCATATTTCACAAGAAGTGTTGTATGAATAAGAGACATCATATTACACTAATTTAAAGTAATTCAGAGATAATTCAGTATAAAAGATAGCAAGTTTGTAATTTCAACAAATTATTTATTTTGAGGTGTTTCATTATTTAAAAATGCCAATTGAAATCAGAATACCAGATTTTTGAGACAAAGAAAATCATTCTGTCAGTTAGTGTTTGTTTCTATTGAAGAAAGAACTGTATAGATAATTTCTATTAATCCTTGAAATAGAATTTGTGTCCCTGTTTTCTGTAACTCCAAAGAGATTATACTTCTAACACAATTTGTACAAACTATGTAGCTTATGCCAGGTGCACAGTCAGCTATTAACTCGAGATATCAGGCAGCATGATCAGTCAGAATAGCAATTTATATCGAGTGGGAGGGAAAATGCTTTTATCAATCGCCAAATAAATTTAGATGATTGATAAAAGTATTGGAACAATATATTTATTAACCTGAATTATTTGGATAATTGGGGACTTTAAAATGAATTTGTAGGCCATTAGTTAAAATGGCAGGTTAGAGGGTTTTGAAAATTCTTTCCTCCATAAAAACAATGAGAATGCTGGCAAAAATTGACAGAATAAAAAATTTCAGAACTCTGGAAATTAATAAAAGGCTTGTAGCAATCTGAAATTCATTTATTCAAGAAAAATGGCACAAGCTCAGTAAGAACAGAGTGCTCTGTGATGTTTTAACCTATTATAATCCCATTCTCTAATCTCTAGCTCTGTGGTAGCCTTGAAAATGATCACTACACAATTACAGTGAAACTAGCAGCCTGGCAGCAACTGGAAGGGGTATAACAGGGTAGAAGCTCCTTCTGTGATCAGTTTCCAGAGCATGGCCATTGTCTGTCCTGTTTGGTGGCTCACTGGGAGATCCCACCTGCAAGATTGTCATATTTGAGCTCAGTCAGAGATCATCAGTATAAAAAGGTTCTTTTCTGAGGGTGTTTGTCAAAAAAAAAAAAATTTCAGGAAATTGCTTAATTTCACAGCCGCCTGATGCAGGGGTAACTACTGGGGTAAACAATATACTAGCTATAAAACTGTAAAGAAAAATTTGGGGGTAAGATTTCCATAGAGGCTTTGAAAAGTGCTAACATATTCCTGAGAGTCTATAACGCCGTGTACATACATAGGGATGTAAGCATGTGCAGAAAAGACCTAAGAAGGTCCTAAGCTTTCACTTTTGGTTCTTTTTAAGGCTCTGTGCAAGCAGGAAGTGAAGGCTAAGGCAGAGTTGTCAACTGTCTGGCTAAGTGTTGAAAAATATTACTGGGCTTAGTGAGAATTGGAGCTTAAGCTTCCCATTAGTCAAACCTACTTGGAAACCCAGTTAGCAAGGCAATCTAGGATGGGTCCAAGAGAACTCATAGAGAGGTAGGGCTAACTCTTGCCTGAGGGCATTTACCAATTAGGAGGAGATGGTAACATATCTTCATATGGAAGATTGTTGGACTCCAGGGGAAAATAATCAAAGCCCTCAGAGAAATGAAATGATTGTCAGAGACTGGATGGTAGAGAGGAGATTGGCTACAAGTGGACATAGGAACTTTTTTGGGTAAGGGAGATATTTTATATCTTGATGGTGATGTTTAAAAAATTTTATATTTGTCAAAATTCATTAAACTGTATCCTTAAAATGGTAAATTTTTTTTTGTATGGAAATGTGCCTCAGTAACCTAGACTTAAAAAACAAGTGCCTTCTAAATAATAAGACAAGGATAAATAGCACAACTAAAAATGGCCAAGAAAATAAAAAAGGCAGTTCATAGAAGAGAGAACTTTAATGGCCTTTCTTTACCCACAAAAATAAGAAAGTACTCAAATCCCAGAATAATCGATAATATTTAACTTTACACAACAATGAACAATACTTCACATCCAGTTGACAAAATTTTTAAATACGTGCTGTGTAAAATGTGGAAAAATTAATATCTTAAGATAGGAATGTAATTTAGAAAAGAAAACTTAAAAAAGCATATAAGAGGATATTGAAAATAATGTATGTGCTTTCCATATGACCCAGCAATTCTGAAAGAGAAAAACGGATACCATATGATATCACTTATGTCTGGAATCTCATATATGGTACAAATAAAGCTTTCCGCAGAAAAGAAACTCATGGACTTGGAGAACAGACTTGTGGTTGCCAAGGGGGAGTGGGAGGGAAGGGATGGACTGGGAGTTTGGGGTTAATAGATGCAAACCATTGCCTTTGGAATGGATAAGCAATGAGATCCTGCTGTATAGCACTGGGAACTGTATCTAGTCACCTGTGATGGAGCATGATGGAGGATAATGTGAGAAAAAGTATGTATATATGTATGTGTGACTGGGTCACTTTGCTGTACAGTGGAAAATTGACAGAACACTGTAAATCAGCTATAATGGAAAAATAAAAATCATGAAAAAAAGGAAAAAATCTGTATTTCTATAGTAGGAAATATGAATAAGGAACTTACACCAGCCTTGCAATTTTTCTCCTTGCACTTTTCTGAATCTGTAAAAGATCTTCATATGGCTGGTTCTCCTTTTGATCAGTGTTAGTACAAACATTGCTTCTACTGTGAGGCTTTCTAGAACTATGCAATCTAAATTAGAACTTCTTCCTACCTAGTAGGAGAGCAGTGACATTTTCTACCTCCTTGTGTAAGTGGGATCTCTAACAGAGCCTGGCATATTAGGCACTCAGATATTTAATTAGCAATAATATTGCTTATTAAAATAAAATACTGGAGATGAATTACATGTACATTAGTATTGGATACTATTATAGCAGATGTAAAAATAACTATAAATTAAAGCTTATGCACTAGGTAAAAAACTTAGGGCTAAGTGAAATAAATCAAACCGTCAGACTGAATAGTTAGTATCAAATCATTAATGTAAATTTAAAGACGGCACCCTCTAGATATTACTACCCAGAGTGTGTTCTCAGAATCAGTGCAGGTTTGTGAACTGTTCCTTATGGTCTTATGAGAAATCAGGAATGTGTTCAGAAATTTTATAGCTATTTGATGCTGCCATAACAACATCCAAGTATACTTTCATTGTGTCATTAAACAATGAAAATATAGACTAGTTTATTTTTTTTTCATTTTATACAAGGATTTTTTTTTTTTTTTAGTATAGACTAGTTTAGTGTGGTTGAACTCATTAGTGAGTTGCTTGTGGCTGAAGCTACTTATCACACACATGGTTTGCAACAGATTATGTAAGATACAAAAGTGAAAACAAAAGTAAAAACAAAAACACTTGACCCTTCACTGTACATAGATATATGTGGCTTTAAGGCAATATTGTATATATTGTTAATGTGCTTATGCCTAGGTATGAGAAGGATGAGCGCTGGAAAAATACATGCTAAATCCATGACAGTGGTTGTAGGTATGTGCAGGATGGGTAGAAGAATGAGATTTGGAAGTGGGAATAAGTGAGGTCTTATGCTTATCAAATAAGATTTAATTTATTTATGGAAAGAAAGATAAGGCAAATATGACGAGCAGTTGTTAATTCTAGGTATGGGGGTTGGGGTTTTTAATATTGTGATTTATACTTTTATGCATTTTTCTCAAAATAAAACTATTAAAAAAAAGAAAGGAATTCTTCCAAATTAGAACAGGAAGTCGATTGGCTCTAAGAAGAATGTCCTCAACAACAGGAATGGAATGGATCCTAGCAATGGAAAAATCAACTAAAGAGCTGGAAGGCATTAATGAAATGGTAAAACAGCATCTGCTTCTTATCTCGCAAAAGAGAGAAAAATAGTTAGTTTCCAGGGGAAAATAAAAAGCTCCATGAGAAATAGGTCAGATTTCAAGAAAAGGATGATATGATTTTGCAGATTTAATGCTGTGTAAGGCAAGAGCCCTGGTTTTCCCAGTATGTTAGGAACATCTTTACATGGATTTTGACATTTCACACAAAGAGAAGAAATGGTTATCGAAACATATTACTGGTTTGTGTGGTAAATATTTATGAAGTCATGATAATGGAAATACCATTTATTGTTTTTCAATGTTTACAGTCCTATAAAACAAATATGAGTGATTTAAATATGGTGACAAAATAGAATATAAACATTATCAAAATACAACATTAGAGTAGAGATAAGGCCAAAAGATAATACATATTTCTGATTCTGGTAATGGCGTGTTAGGTAATTTGGAGCAACCTTGCCACTTAGTATAATGGGAAAATCTGGTCAAAATATATTTAAAAGTTTAATTGAACTAACTGAAATGCTAACAAGATAGGAGAATCATGAGGCCAATATTAAGAGGAGAATAAAAGCTTTGCACATTGGGGTATTTTTCTCCTGGGGATGGTTGCTAATTTTGTTATGGGCAAACATGAGTCCCAGCAGCAGTTTTGAGTGAGTTTAGTAAGAGATATACTGGGGTCCGGGTTTTCTAAATGGGGGTATACCCTGATGAGTTCATGTACACTGGGTTGAGATCTCAGGTATTACTTCATCAAAGGAGCAAGGGAGAACAAGAGATTCTTGCAAAGACAGACAAGTAAACCATTGGAATAGAATACTGAGCTTATAAACTGACTAGTATAATCAGGATGCTTGAGTTATGGCAACGGCAGAAAGGATCAGTCTTTTTAACAAGTGATAATGAGAAAATTGGATATTCATAAGAAAAAAAAGCAGATCAATCTGATTCTTAGTTCATGCTATATACAAAAATAAATTCCAGACTAATTTTAAATCTAAACATGAAAATCAAATCAATAAAATTCTAGAATACAGTGTAAGACATTGTTTTCATGAACTTGTAGTTGGAAAATACTGCTTAAGTAAAATACAACAGCACCATCCTTGATGGACAAGATTGATAAACTTGTTTACATTAGAAACAAGAACTTCTGTCAACCAAGAGACATCAGAAATTGAAAAGTCAAGAGAGAGAATTGGATAAGATATTTACAACACATATAAATGACAAAACATCATGTACAATACATACACATGTTTTTATTTGGGTTTACCTTGAAGTAGACCCTGAGAAAAGGATCTGAGTATACACAGATCCTTGTGGGGTAATCCTAAGAAGCACTTGTAGGGATCTGAGGAAATGAGACAGGGAAGGGAAGAAAGGCAACACAGGCACATTGATGAGCAGACTGTTTCAATTTTGCTCTATTACTAACCCATTCTTTCATCTGATTCCTTAGAGCTTACAAAGTCCTTGGAGCTTACAAAGACTGAGTGGGGTTGCAGATCAGCAACTCAGACTTCTGAATTTTGCCAGTCTATGTATAAAGCAAGCATAAATAAAACATATGAGATAAGTATCAAGAGGAAAGAAAAGAAATGAAAAACAGAGGAAAACAAATATTTCAGTTTCAAAACTCAGTAATAGTTTGTAAAAATATCTTGGTTGCTTGGTAGAGGCAAGAACTCTGAAAGATGATGTGTAATCCATTTCCTTAAATTTACTTGTAATTATTAACTGCAGATATACCTTAGAACTACTAAGGATAACATTACTTTTGGGCATCAAGCAACTTTAGAGTCTGCCTCCAGATTTTGGGGAAAAGTTTCTTCTAGATATCATTACTGTAAACTAGTTTGCTGTTGAATGTTAATGTCTTGCTACAATATTGAAGAGACATTTACAAATCCAAGACTATCAATTGGGAATTCTTGTTTATTGTCACTCTAGATAGATTTTCTGCCATTTCAAAATTTCCTAACAAGGGTTTTCATTACATGAAGTCAAATATCATGAAAAATGGTAGGTATTAAATGTTAGGTTGTTAAAACATGATGCATTAGAGAGCCATACATCAGCAGATATAGTAGAAGACATAAATTTGGAGGTTTTCTTTCTAATGCACTGTTACAAACATAGAATCAAATGGCATGGGAGGCTACTCAGTGTATTCATTTCCTTTTGTAACAAGTACAATCTTCCATCCTTGTGTGAAGCCACAAGGACCTGAGGCTGATGCGGAGAATGCTGCTGTGGGTGTCTGATGATCCATGGTATGACTCAAGCCCAGAGTCCATTGTAAGTTTAGAGCATAGGCACAGCCAGACTCCCATTAACGTTCACAAAAGGGACTATTCATGAATTTTGCAGTGATTTTGAACCTGTTAAAGAACTTTATAAAAGAAATACTTGGAAAAAGATCAGTTTTATGTGCCATTGTTTAAATGTCCTAAGAAACTGAATGCTCTACGGACAACACTGCTGAAAAAAGTGTTGTGAATGACTTTGAAGTGAGTCATATGTGTGTGTATCATTAGCCAGTTAGCAGAAACTACTTCTTATGTGCCTGGGCACCGTGAATCTTAGTTAAAGAACAATGAGTCTACTGCAAAGATTAGCTGTTCCAAAATAAATTTCCCAAGGGGCCTGTGAGTCCCAGCTGGAGCAGCATGACAATCTCACTTTATTGTGAAATGATATCCTATTAATAAGAACTGAAGCAAAAATTGGTGTACTATCATCCAACCATCTCCAAGCTAAACATATTGAATAATTTAGTAGCCTAGCTTGTCCAAAATGCAACACTTGTTTTTAAAATATTTTACTTTAAAACAGTTGTCAAGAAGTCAAGGCACAATTCGTGAGCAGTGGGGCAAATGTCAGAAAGTCTGGTTCTCACAGCTATGTCTAGCCACAAGCTGACTGGGTGACTTCGACAAACTGTTTTTCTCTGATAAGCTTTAGCTTCCAATAGGAGTTTTGTTGCACCATATAATTTTTAAGATCTCATGTGGCTCTCAAATTCTATTAATGTGTATAATGTGAAATGGCAATACTTGACTGATTTTGCCTTCAGAAAGCCTATGTTATGTGGTACAACCTAACTTATTATAACCTGAGAGGATTTATGGATGCCCGTAAAAATCTCCTTTGAGATTTTTGACATGGAAGATTGAATATCCTAACTTATGACTACAAGTAAGGTAACCAAACAAAAGGTCTCATATGCTCCTGGGACAGAAAAGCAATCTCTGACAGCACAGGTTCTTGCAGGGCACCAAGCAAGGGAGCGGAAGCTGCCTCATATCCACTCCCGCTTGGTCTTTGAGTTAGGGTTTTTTTTTTTTTTAAAGGAGATGAACAAAGAGGCTGGGATTCACATCTTCTTGTGACACTTCTGACATTTCTTAATCATAGTTTCAGGAGTCGGGATATCTATAGTCTATGGTGGTCCATTGCTTGGGTGTCTGTGAGCCTATCTTGCCTTGGAGAAACACCTGAGTTTGTACATTAATGATGCTGTTGACAATAGCAATTTTAGTCACCTGATTAGTGTTCAGTTCGCACAGGATTGAGGTCAGAGGGGACCAGAAAGGGAATAAAGTTTTAGATAGAGAGGTTATTTGTAAACTCAGCAGGGGAACTTGGTTTTAATTTTTCATGTTTTAATTTTTCTCAAATCTGTGAGAGAAAGCGATGACAACCATCATGGTTACTTCCTGCTGAAACGGGGCATAGTTCTACCTTAATTTGTTGAATGGAAATACTGTACACCAAGTTGCAAATATTCCCAAGTTCCATGTTTTGAATCTGAGTCTTACATGAATAAGATCTTAGGCCTTCAGTACACCCTTTTGGTGCAACAGCTTAAAATACATTTTATAGTCAGATACTCAATAGAAATAGGAGAAAGAGTGACAACCTGAATTTTAATAAACCTTGAAAAATAGATCTTATCCTTGGAGAATCCTGAGACAGCCTGGACCTGGAACCTCTGTGAAGACTTGTAGCCAGAGAGCTAGCTGCATAATTCTAAGTAGGTTTTTAACATCTGATGTGATATAATATATACATAACAGGAGCTATTGGCCACAACATGTGTCTCCTTTTTCTGCTGAAATCAAGTAAAAAAAATTATTGTCTAGTGCTATTCTGGCCAAAGAATCTAGTGCCTTCTCCTGGGAGAGTATGGCTCAAGCTATTTTATTTTTTACTACTCTCAAAGTAAGAAAAAATACTGATATTTACAAGAAAAGACGTTGAGACCATAAGGTTGCAGTTGGTAGCTGCTAGCAGCTATTGTTTTCAAAATGGCCAGGGGGTATGTTCTTGAGTCTAATACAGTTTAGAAAATTTAAGTTTTCAGTAATACAGAAGTGTGTCTGAAGCTACATCCACAATGGCCACCCATCTCTATTTTGGATGCCTGAGTCACAATTACTCTATTTTGATTTTTTAAATGCTTTCTTTTTCTTAATGGTTAAATTGGATGTACAATGCATGTTTGATAGGCCAAAAAACAGGTTGTTCTAGTTAGCATAAAGTTTAAGTTAGATCAGGTACAAGCCAGAATGACTTTTCCATACCTTAAAGTGTGAAAATTTCTTCTGTCATTTCTCCCTTTGTTTGCAAATCTTTCAGTAGAAAGCAATGATGATAAAATACCTGTCCCTTAATGTCAGAGTGGTTGCAGCCTGCTCTGGGTCCATCATGTCCCTCAGTGTTAGGCCTTCTGTGTGTGTGTGTGTGTGTGTGTGTGTGTGTGTGTGTGTGTGTGTATCCTAGTTATATGCATCGGGAGAAAGCTAATTAGACATAGTGAGCAAGATCAGGGGTATTCTAATGGGGTACCATTTTATAGGCTACATAATTTATCAGTTATACCGAATTGTAACACAAACAATACACATGTGTTCTTACCAGTAGACTTAAAGCAGACAGTGATACATGAGTAATTATACTCTGTGAAAAATTTACTAGAGCATTTTCTTTTCATCCTAAACATTGGGGCAAGGGTATGGTTAGAAGCAAAATGATAACTTTTAATTTTGATAGGGAGATAAGCATTTGATAAATAGTGCTATTGAATTAGTAGGAAGATTCTTACAGGCCTGGTCCAGATTCTTGGATCAGTTATATACTACTGCTGACATCTTCTCATCCTGGTGTGGGTATTATTTGGGGTCAGCAGTCCTTTTTATAGAGCAGTCCAATGCAGAGGCCCTTCTTAAATGGGAAATACGAATTCAAGAGTCAGTTTCCTTCAGTTTTACTGAGCATGAGCTAGTTAAGGGTACCTGATCAAGGTCCTTTAATCTAGGTTAAAGAGAGAGTACTTCAGTGATGTCTTTTCCAGTATGCATGATCATCTGGTTGCAGGTCACAGGGCATCTGATCTTCATTCAAAGATAGGTAAGTTTCAGAAACAAACTTAGAATGTCCTTTTATTAATTCAGTTAAACTTGGTAATAATGTAACATAGCAATAAAGAGTCTTCTGGGATGTAGCTAATAAGTATAAGACCTTGGTAGATATAAAACTTCAAAAACAATTAGCACTAAAATCCAGCATTTACTGAAACATAATTTTTTTTCTCTCTAAAATTACTCTCATCCCTACCAAATATAGCCAAATTAAGACTAATTTGTCTGCAAAATAAGTCTGGTTTTATTAAAATTGGTCTGAGTATATACATGTGATTGATCATATAGACTCAAATCAACTGCGCTAAAAATTTTTTAAAGTTTTTTTTGAAATATAGTTGATTTACAATGTTGTGAAAATTCCTGCTGTACCACAAAGTGATTCAGTTTTACATATATACACATCTATTCTCTTTCAGATTTCTTTTCCCACATAGATTACCACAGAATATTGTGTAGAGTTCTGTGCTATACAGCAAGTTTCTGTTGACTAATCATTCCATATACGTCAGTGTATGTATACCAATCTCAAAGCCCCAGTACATCCTTCCCCTCCTTTACCTGTCCCTTTTGGTAACCAGAAGATTTTCAAAGTTTGTGAGTCGGTTTCTCTTATGCAAATAAGTTCATTTGTATCCTTTTTTAAGAGTCCACATATAAGTGATATTGAATGATGTTTATCTTTCACTAACTTCACTTGGTATGATAATCTCTAGGTACATCCATGTTGCTAAACTTAAGGACTTTCAGATTGAACTTTTAAAAGGCCTGTCAAGACCAGGAAAGCCATGTCAAGGGCTGGCCATCAGATTTTCCTTGTTATATTTATAGATATGTGTGAATTCCTTTCTTCTTGAGGTCCCTCAAATATCTTGAGATTCCTGCACCTATCAGGAGGTGGCCTTCCTTATTTACCTGTTAAAGTCGGGAACCTAAGAGTTTCCAGTTTTTGGAGGGATCAGTTAGAAAAGAAAAATGTTTCAATTCTGCTTAAAAAGGTATGGTTTACCAAATTGAAGTAGTCATAAATGGATAAGGAGAAAGGTGTCATTGTATCTGGAAAATACAAATTAAAAGCCAGCAATGTTTCAGATAAAAATATAAATATTACAACTATATTTACCAGTTTTCTTAGTCTTTTATAACTAGTCTTGATTTAATATTTTGTTAACACTTTATGAAGCCATCAGATTTTCCATCAGAATTCTTTAATTCCTTACCCAGTCCAGCGGTATACATCAGAAAGACCTTTCTATGAATGGTGTTGAAAATGAAGCATTTTTGCAAAACCGCCAAAGTGAAACAGTAATTGTCTATGAATGACAAAAGACTTAAAAAGGCACAGTTAAAAATCTGATTACAATTCACTTGCTTAAGAAATTTGGTTACTGCTGGGACATACAACATTTTGAGATAATAACTAGAATTATATTTGATAACATTTTACTGAGATACACCAGATTTTTTAAAAGTTCATATAATTTCCAGAATATTTATATTAGTGACTGTTACCCACAGAGTATAACTTAAGAAGCTTTATTACCAGTCCTCTGACAATGCTTCTCATGAAAGTTATCATACCAAATAACCTTAATTAGTTTAATATTTCTCTCTGAGAAGCTTCAGAGATACTTTGAATCATCCCGAAGTTAGCTTGAGGTCAAAAGAACTTCTGTTAGATTTGATCCTTGGGAAGTTTGTCAAAAACATTAAAAAAGGCTTTAAAACATTTGATCAAATAGGATCAGAGGTCATTGCAAAGCAATCCTGTTCACTTAACCAAAGTGACAAGTAAAAGATTTCAGGGGCAAATACAATAAGAAAATTACAACAGATCATTTAAAAGGCAAAGTAACTCAAAATCTATTATCAGAGGCAACTTGTCATTCCAAGAAAACTTTTCTGTCTTAACAAAGAGAAAAACAAATTCAAGTTTTGCAGCATTTTACTTTTAACATTAAAATTCATTTACTCAGTTAAATTTATTCTAGTCTTAGTTAAATTCCTTTCTAAAGATAATTTTTCCTCACAAACCTTCTACAACTTTCTATATCTATATTGTTATTCCTTATTTTCTTTCCCATTTAGAAATAACTAGCTTTAGAAAAAAAAATTTCTGTCTTTTCCTTTAACAAAATGCATTTCCACTCATTATACCTTCTTTTCTTGCATACAAAGATGTTTTCCTTATTAAATTTTAGTTTTAATTACATATATTAGTTAGAATTCTCAACTTTTAAAAACCTTAATTTCTAGTTAAAATTAAGAGTAAGCAATTACGAACTGTTTTACATTATATTTTGTAGGTTGGCAACTTGGTAAACACTATTTGTAGTTTCTAAAAATCATGTGATTTTTATAGAAAATTTCTTAGTGTGACACCAAATTTATTTATTTATTTATTTATTTATTTATTTATTTATTTATTTATCTTTTTTGCTATTTCTTGGGCCGCTCCTGCGGCATATGGAGGTTCCCAGGCTAGGGGGCTAATCGGAGCTGTGGCCGCCAGCCTACGCCAGAGGCACAGCAACGCAGGATCCGAGCCGCGTCTGCAACCTACACCACAGCTCACGGCAACGCCGGATCGTTAACCCACTGAGCAAGGGCAGGGACCGAACCTGCAACCTCATGGTTCCTAGTCGGATTCGTTAACCACTGCGCCACAACGGGAACTCCCAAATGTATTTATTAATGGTTCTAAATATGAATTCAAATGCTCTACCACTGAGTTATACCCTGTATTTCCCTATAGTTCTAAGTATCTTTGGTTTCTCAGTAAAAGGAAACTTATGTTCAGTAATTAATGTTCCAGTGTCTTATTTCATTGGGAATGACCTAGATATTTAATAAACTTCCATCATTTAATTTCATGTAGCAAAACTCTAAAGTTTCAAGTTACCCAAATCTGGAGAGACTGTTTTAAGTAGATATTTCTAAAACATAATCATTCCTAAAAGGTTTACTTAAAAGCTCTTTTCTTATTTATATTTAATTTATGTACAAACATTTCATTATAGTGTTATTTTTATACTTGTACCTAGGTTTACTAGAAGTCAAACAGTATCTTACATCTCTTGTGAATTTGTCAATAAGAAAAATAGCTTTGGAGACTTGACATTCATCAATCTGCTTTCTGAATTTACCAAGATTATGTGTTGAACTTTCTTGATCTCAATTTAAAAAGCTATTAAAAAACAACCAGAAGGAGTTCTCTGGTGGTCTAGTGGTTAGGATTCAGTGCTTCCACTGCAGAGGCCCCGGGTTCAGTCCCTAGTCTGGGAACTGAGATCCTGCACCAAGCTGCTGCATGCTATGGCCAGGAAAAACAACAACAAACAACCAGAGGTTTGAAATCTTGTAATTATAAACTATGATTTCACTCATTTATTTTGTAGGATTATTAAGAAAAATAAGTGACTTGGGTGGATTCATATATTAAACAGCAAATATTTGATTTGAAGCAAACATTTTTTAGATTTTGGGAATTTCAGTGGTGAATGAGGGTATATGTTTCTAATCATCATGGTGTGTATATACAAGGGGATGGAGCTAGATGATGGTCATGTGAACAAATAAATATGCAAGACCAATATAGTGTGTATAAATATAGGAAGGAAATGAAGAGTGAGGACCTAGCAAAGGTCTAGGATTGGATGGACAAGAAAAGATGGGCCTCTTTGAGGAGAAATTTAAGTTGGGGCCTGAGGGAGTATAATCAACTGTCCATTTAGGAGCTACAAGGTATTTTTTTCTCTTTTTTTAATTTTTATTTTATATTGGAGTATAGTTGATTTACAATGTTATATTAGTTTCAGGTGTACAGCAAAGTGATTCAGTTATATATACATATTCATTCTTTTTCAGATTCTTTTCCCTATACCTTATTACAGAATATTGAGTATAGGTGCCTATGCTATACAGTAGGCCTTATATATAGTAGTGTGTATATGTTAATCCCAAACTTCTAATTTATCCCTCCTCTCATATGTGCACTTCGGTAACAAGTTTGTTTTTGAAGTCTGTGAATCTGTTTCTGTTTTCTAAATAAGTTCCTTTGTATCATTTCTTTTTAGATTCCACGTATATCATATGATATTTGTCTTGTCTGACTTACTTCACTTAGTATGATAATCTCTATGTCCATCCATGTTGCTGCAAATGGCATTATTTCTTTTTTATGACTGAATGATATTCCATTGTATTTATGTACCACATTTTCTTCATTCATTCCTATGTCAACAGACCTTTAGTTTGCTTCCATGTCTTGGCTCTTGTGAATAGTGCTTCAGTGAACTTTGGAATGGATATATCTTTCAAATTATGATTTTCTTGGGATCTGTACCTGTAACTGGTGTTGCTGGATCATATGGTAGTTCTATATTTTGTTTTTTAAGAGACCTCCATATTGTTTTCTATAGTGGTGGCATCAATTTACATTCACACCAACAAGTGTAGGAGGGCTGTCTTTTCTCCACATCATCTCCAGCATTTATTGTTTTTAGACTTTTTGATGATGGTCATTTTGACTGGTGTGAGGGGATACCTCATTGTAGTTTTGATTTGCATTTCTATAATAATTAGTGATGTGGAGCATCTTTTTATGTGCTTTTTGGCTATTTGTGTTCTTTGGATAAATATCTATTAAATTCTGCTCATTTTTTGACTGAATTGTTTTTTGATATAGAGCTATATGAGCTGTCTGTATATTTTGGGGATTAATCTCTTATTGGCCTCTTCATTTGCAAATGTTTTCTAACATTCTGTGCATTGTCTTTTTGTTTTATTTATGGTTTCCTTTCCTATGCAAAAATTTTTAAGTTTAATTAGGTCCTATTTATTTTTGTTTTTATTTTCATTACTCTTGGAGATGGATTCAAAATGATATTCCTGCAATTTGTGTCAAAGAGTGTTCTGCCTATGTTTTCCTCTAGTAGTTTTATAGTATCTAACCTTACATTTAGGTCTTTAATTCATTTTGAGTTTATTTTTGTGTATGGCGTTAGAGAATGTTCTAATTTTATTCTCTTACATGGAGCTATCTTTTTTTCCCAGCACCACTTATTAAAGAAACTCTCTTTTCTCCATTGTATATTCTTATCTCCTTTGGCATAGATTAATTGGACATAGATTTGTGGGTTTATTTCTGGGCTTTCTGGCCTGCCCCTTTGATCTACATTTCTGTTTTTGTGACAGTACCATACTATTTTAATGACCATAGCTTTGTAGTATAGTCTAAAGTCAGGGATCCTGATTCCTCCAGGTATGTTTTTCTTTCTCCAGATTGCTTCAGCTATTTGGGGTCTTTTGTGTTTCCACACAAAAACATATAAATTTTTTATATTTTCCATATAGATAAAAATTTTTTTGACCTAGTTTTATTAAAAATGCCACTGGTAATTTTTTTTTTGTCTTTTTGCCATTTCTAGGACTGCTCCCGTGGCACATGGAGGTTCCCAGGGTAAGGGTCGAATCGGAGCTGTAGCCACCAGCCTATGCCAGAGCCACAGCAATGTGGGATCCAAGTCGCATCTGTGACCTACACCACAGCTCACAGCAATGCCAGATCCTTAACCCACTGAGCAAGGGCAGGGATTGAACCTGCAACCTCATGGTTCCTAGTCGGATTTGTGAACCACTGAGCTACGACGGGAACTCTGCCACTGGTAATTTGATAAGGATTGTATTGAATCTGTAGATTGCCTTGAGTTGTATAGTCATTTTGACAATATTGGTTCTTCCAATCCAAGAATGTTGTATATCTTTCCATTTGTTTGTGTCATCTTTGATTTCTTTTATCAGTATCTTATAGTTTTCAGAGTATAGTTCTTTTGCCTCCTTAAGTGGGTTTACTCCTAGGTATTTTATTCTTTTTGATGCAATGGTAAATGGGGTTGCTTCTTTAAGTTCTCTTTCTGATCTTTTGTTGTTAGTGTATAGGAATGCAAGAAATTTCTGTGAATTAATTTTATAGCCTACAACAACAAATTCATTGATGATTTCTAGTGGTTTTCTGGTGGCATTTTTAGGATTTTGCACATATAGTATCATGTCATCTGCAAACAGTGACAGTTTAGCTTCTTATTTTCCAATATGGATATTTTTAATTTATTTTTTCTTCTCTAATTGTCATGGCTAGGACTTCCAAAACCATGTTGAATACAAGTGGTGAGAGTGGACATCCTTGCCTTGTTCATGATCTTAGAGGGAATTCTTTAAGTTTTTCACCATTGAGAATGATGTTAGCTGTGTGTTTGTCATATATGGCCTTTATTATGCTGAGATAGGTTTTCCCTCTATACCCACTTTCTGGAGAGTTTTTTTTTATCATAAATAAACATAAATAGATGTTAAATTTTGTCAAAGGCTTTTTCTGCATCTATTGAGATGATCATGTGATTTTTACTCTTCAGTGTGTTAATGTGATGTTGACTGATTTTCAGATATTGAAGAATCTGTGTGTCTCTGGGATAGATATCACTTGATCATGGGATGCAGTCCTTTTAATGTATTGTTAGATTCAGTTTGCTAGTACAAGACATTCTTTTCTGGTAGAGAGAATGATGAGAAGAGGATAGCTTGGATCTTTCAAGGAATAAAGGGATTCAGTGTGGCTGGAGTAGTACCAAGAGTGAGGAGTAAAGAGAAATGTATGTACATTGAGGTGTGTTTTGAAGGTAAGACTGGTAGCACTAGGTGAAAGGGATGAAAGAATAGTTGAGATGCATTCCAGATGGTACCTGTCTATCACTAAGTAGAAGTCTGGAGCTAGTGGACAATTATCAGTACTTTGCCCCCAGTTCTCTCTACTCCTCTCTGCATGAACTCAGTCTCACTTTCTCCATGTTGGTTGCAATATTTTTTTCCCTTGCGTAAAGCAGGAAAATGGTTTTATTTATCTCTATGGACATTCTCTAAGAAAATAAGTTCAGCTTATAAAACTGGAGATGTGGGTGCTGCTTGAAAACAAGCCTGCTTTCTGAAGATTCTACTGCAAAAATACTTGTTTACATGATGCTAATAAAAAAAAAAAAATCCAAGCAACCGTAACCAAACAGGTACTTGGGTAAATTTATCCAAAGCATATGCCTGTACATTAATTTACCCAATAATTATTTTTTCATGTTGTTAGGACCTGGCTCCTTTGGCTTGAGTAGTGAACAGTCAAATCATATAACTGGCATTTTCTAGTTCCAGCCTTACAAAACCACCTTCAGAGTATTATTTGCTCTCCCATTTGGAGTGCCTACTAGAAAAATAATGTGTCATTAAAATATTATAATGTTTTGTCCCTTGAGTAGTTTTGTTCATAAAGAAATGTATCTGCTTTCTCAACTTAGTCATCTGTCTTTAGCTGGTTAATAAGAGTCTGTCCCTGGGAGATGGACCTGTTTTCATCTGCTTACCAAACATTTCTAAGTCTCGGAGGCTGATGGCTAAAATGACAATGTCACAGTGGTAATGGAGATATTCAGAAGACAACTAAATAACATAATTGTTTGCAATGCACAAATATTTCTATTCAGTAATTCTAAGGTGTAAGGAGGGTATATTTATACATACATATAGATATACATACACAAGTCAATTCTTAGTATTCATGGACTCCATATTTGCAAATTCACCTTGAAAAATGCATCTTTATTTTATAGATAAAATTTATCTGTAACCCCAAATCAATATTTGTGTTGTTTTTTTTCAGTCATTCACCAACATGAGCAAAGTAACACTAAGGTTGAATTGTTTGATGCACATATTTCCAGTTGGGGTTAATCAGGGTAATGCTCTGTCTTCTTATTTCAGCTCTGATACTGCACACAAAGTGTCCACGTTTGCATTCATGGTTTGCATTTATGTGCAGGGGAGAATACACACCTACACCCTTCCACACCCACATGCACCCCCCAATATATATATATATATATATATATTTATATATATTTATGTATATATATATGTGTGTGTGTGTGTGTGTGTGTGTGTGTGTATACACACACCTAAGCCCTAGGGTACTTAGCCGGGGCCCCATTTTCACGTGAAGACATAGTTTTATTTTTTTATATTTGTATATTGTTTGGCTTTCTGCTGTATTCCTTTCATCCTTTGCTCCTCACACTGATCTTTTAGCCAAATGGGTCTGACTTCATGCTGCTGCCTTACATACCACAGGTGTTTTAGCATCTGTGTTTGGCTTATGTTATGTCCTGTACTTGAAATGGTTTGCCCCCCTAACATGCACAAACCTGAACTATTTTCTCTAATCCCCACTGACCCACTTCTGGACAGCTGTAGTCTCTCACTTCCTTAAATACTTACTCCAGTCTGTTTTTTTTGTTTGTTTGTTTTTTGTTCCCCCCCCCCCCCCGTGGCACTATGTATTGTACATTTGATTTTGATAATGTGGATACTTGTCCCACTCACTTTGTATTTCTCACTTCACCTTGACCCAGTGCCTTGAGCATGTTCAATTTATGTTTATGAAATAGAAGTATTTAGTTCGGTGGTTTTCAATTGTAAGTCACAAACCTCTTTAAAAATCTGATTAAAGTTTATCAGCAAAAAGCATGGCTTGAAAGTTGTACAACATTTCTAGGTGTTTGTATTTCTCTCTCCATCACTACTACCCCCCTAAGTCTATAACTCTGTTGAAAACATCTGATTTACTCCAGAGTCCTCAGAATGACTATGAAATGTTGAAGCCCACAGAAGTCAAGTAATTGTCCTAGGCTCATGGAAAAGGGAGGACTGGAGCTGAAGTTTAGTGATTTCCAGGCTAGAGAAATGTGGACCATTCTTAGCTTCTTTTGTGGACCATAAGAATGTACTTCTGATGTCTCTAAATAGGGAGGGAGGCACCTCAAAAAAAATTCATTCATTCTTAGAGTACAGACTAGTGTGCTGGTGGGTATTGCTGATGCTAACAAGGGAGTAAGTACTCATAGAGCCAGGTGGAAAACAGTAGGCAGAGGCAGAAAATTGGTTAGAAACCCAAACCTACCATCTGCCATTTATGGATTTCTAGCTCAGCGAAATTTTCTGGGAAATCAGAGGCTAATGACAATGGGAAATCTATGTATGTATTCTCATGCAGAACATGTAGAAACACTCATCTAGAAACAAACACTCATCTAACTGGTTTTATCCTATTGCAGGATATAGGGCAAAGTCTCACTATCTTGGAGTGCAGAGTCTTGAGTGCTTTTAGTATCTCAAGTGCTGACTCATTTTTACTTCCTTTGGAGTAGGATCAGCTTTTTTGACCTTTTGCTTTCATTAATGGAAAACAATATATAAATATACTGCTATTGTAAAGATTCAAAATACATAAAATACATAGATGAAAACAGTAACATTTTCCTCTTTCCATCAAATGCCACTCAGCTCTCCAATTTTATTTTTAAAATTTTTTTAGATTAAGCCAAATATTACAATTTTTATTAAGCTAAGAATGATCGAAAACTGGCAATTTCATATAATGAATATATCTGAACATATATAGGTCTTTAAAATTAGAAATTAATTTTCAAAAATTGTAAATAGAATTAAAAACATTATGTGAGATTTGGGAAAAAAGGAAAAACCCGCAATTTTACCACATAGATACAAATTCTATAATCATTTCTGTATATTCCCTCTCATTATTTTCTCTTGTTCATGTTTTTACATGCTTGTAGTCTCAGCATGCATAAATGTTTGCATGTATAAAATTTAAAACCTTACGCCATTTATATTTTAAGATTTGTGATATAATCTTCATATTTATAATTTTTAACAATTGCATATTATACTAACTGAATTTAATTTACTTACTCATTCCCATATTGTTAAACATTTAGGTTTCTGTTAGTTTTTTAATATTGCAAGTGGTGCTTTTTAATTTTTTATTTATTTTTAATTACTCAATGAATTTTATTATACTTGTAGTTGTACAATGATCCTCACAACCCAATTTTATAGCATTTACATCCCAAACCCCTAGCCCATTCCCCCTGCCAAACTGTCTCATTTGGAAACCATAAGTTTTTCAAAGTCTGTGAGTCAGTATCTGTTCTGCAAAGAAGTTCATTCTGTCCTTTTTTGAGATTCCATATGTGAGTGATAGCATTTGATATTGGTGTCTCACTGTCTGACTGACTTCACTTAGCATGATAATTTCTAGGTCCATCCATGTTGCTGCAAATGCCGATATTTCTTTCCTTTTAATGGCTGAGTAATATTCCATTGTGTGTATGTACCACATCTTCCTTATCTACTCTTCTGTTGGTGGACATTTGGGTTGTTTCCATGTCTTGGCTATTGTACATAGTGCTGCAGTGAACACTGCAGTACACGTGTCTTTTCGAGTTATGGTTTTCTCTGGATAGATGCCCAGGAGTGGGATTGTTGGATCAAATGGTAATTCTATTTTTAGTTTTCTGAGGGATCTCCATACTGTTTTCCACAGTAGTTGCACCAGTTTACATTCCCACTAACAGCGTAATAGGGTTCCCTTTTCTCCACACCCTCTCCATTACTTATTGTTTGTAGACTTTTGGATGATGGCCATTCTGGCTGGTGTAAGGTGGTACCTCATAGTGGTTTTGATTTGCATTTTTCTAATAATTAGCAATGTTGAACATCTTTTTATGTGTTTTTTGTCCATCTGTATGTCTTTGGAGAATTGTCTGTTTACAGCTCTCCAGTTTTAAACACTAAAAGAGATTAACATTTTAAGGTCTAAAAATAAAATCTAAAGTAGAAAGGAGAATGTATTTTCTAATAGGAAAAATAAGTTATTTAAAATAAAATTATGCTGTAACCACTGAAAAAATATTAAGACCATGAAAATAAAGGATTAATCAGGGTCTTTTGCATTTCCATACTAATTTTAAAATATTTAGTTCTAGTTCTATGAAGATTAAAGTTTTAAAGTCAATAATGACAAAAATGGAAAATATTAGAACTTAAAGAGTCATTAGAACTTATATAAAAACATGTTAGGGGCAATATGTACTAGAAGATACATAAAATGCAAAAGTTATATTTGGCATAAAACATAATATATAATTATAATTAATTGTATACATATAATTATATGTAATAGCATATATTTCTGGGTACCATAAAACTTAGTGACGTAAGCTACAACCATTGTATTACGTCTCACAATTATGAGGGTTGTGAATTTAGGCAGAGTTAAGCTGGCAGTTCCCCTTCTCCTCATGGTATTGACTGGAGTCACTTGGTTTTCACCTGAGACCAGGCTGGCTGAGAGGGTCATTACCAAATAGTAGCATTTTGGTGGGGATAGCTGGAAGGCTGAGCTTGACTGTGTTCCCCCTCTCTCTGTATAGTTTCAAGACATCTCCAAATGGTCTCTCCAGATGTGCAGCTGGACCTTGATGGCTGCTCCAGGCATGAGAGACCAAGAAAGAAGCTGTGGGTTTTTAAGAAATCTGGGTCCAGAATTGGCATGGTGCCAGTTTCACCATATTCTATGGGTCAAAGCCATTCTAATCAGGCCCAGATTGAAGGGGATGAGAAATAGACACCATGTCTAGGAGGGAGAAATTTCAAAGAATTTGTGGTGCTCTTTAATCTGTCACATGTGGTTAAAATATATAAAATGGGGTAGGAATACAGAAAAAAAATTAAAAGCAGATGAGCAAACTATTAAAATCTTCCATCAATGAAGAACACTGAGTAATTAAAAAAGTAAACTATCCACATCTTCAATAACGATAAAGAGCTAAAATTGATCAAAGAAACAAAACCATAGCTAAAAGTAACCAAGTGGTATGAATTCTTGGAAGAGTTCATTGAGGTGAAGGAGCTTGGCAAGACCAACAACCCAGAAACCTCTTGTTTAAGTATGTGTGTGTGGGTATGTTATTGTATTAGTCATGTATTGTTGCATAATAAATTGTCCCCAACAGAAATTTATTATCTTGCAGCTTTTATGAGTCAGTAATCTGGGAGCAGCTTAACTGGGTGACACTGGCCCAACCTTTCTTAAGAAGTTGAAGTTTTACTGTCAGTAGGATTGTAGTTTCATATGAAGGCATGACTGGGGGAGGATCCACCATGTTTACTCATGCACTTGTTGGCAGGAGGCTTCAGCTCCTTGGTACGTGTTAGGGCTGCTTAAGACATAGCTTGCCCCAGAGGAAGCAATCCAAGAGCAGAGAGTGCACACCCAAATAAGAAGCTGCGGTTTTTTTATAATCTGATCTTGGAATTGATAAATGTCAGTTCTCTCAAATGCTGTTGGTCACAGAGAATGACCCTGGTACAGTGTAGAAAGGGACCAAACAAACGTTCAGATACAAGGAGGCAGGAATCATTGGGGCTATCTTGGAGGCTGGCTACCGCAGGTTTAGAGATCAGGATCCAAAGGGTAGAGGAAAGCCTTTGCTTTTGCTTTTATGTCACACCTAAAGACCGTGCTGTCTGCAAGAAGTAGCTTTACTAGTTTTACTTTCAACTTAAAAGAAACAATCCTTCCTGAGAAAACACGTGGACTTTTACGATAAACAGACTTCCCCGGCCACACAAGTTCTGTATTACATGCCTGATTCATGGCCATGGGTTAACTGAAATCCACATGTACACATTGCAGACACTGTCTGAACAAACCATGGACCGGCAGATTATCCTATAGCCTACTCCTTAGGAAGAGATAGAATAATAAGACCTGAGCAGTGTTCCAAAGTATTGCAGAAGATGTTTCATTGTGACCATGCAAAGAAAACAAAGTAGGTTGATATGATGATTTTCACTCATAGCAAAAGTATCAGCTTACAAAAGATACTTTAGACAAGCTAAAGAAAAAGATGTATGTATGCTATCATTATTTAGGTTTGAAAGGGATATCGAAGGTCATCTAGCCTAATATAATTTTAAGATTTTAAAAAATTATTTATTTTTTATTACTCAATGATTTTTATTACATTTATAGTTGTACAATGATCATCACAACCAAATTTTATAGCATTTCCATCCCAAACCATTAAATTCTTTTTTTTTTTTGATAGGCAAGAAACATTTATTAAGATAGGACACTTGTGAGAGATGCAAGCGAGCAGGCAAGGAGGTTCTGCTCCAAACCATGACGTACTTTAAGGTCATAACTGCTCAAAACCGCCCATCACTGGAGCTAATGCTTGTCTGTATTACCTTGGGCTCTTGGTGGTGTTCTCTTTAACCTGGTAAACATAAGCAGAAGACATCGCATAGACACAGTAATCTTCATTCACTTAGCACAAGAGAAAGTATTTATTGAACACAGCATTTAGCAAATACCTTGTAGGACCTATACATACTTGTAAAATTATAAAACAGAAGATGTAACCTTACAATCCACCACCTTAGAATATATAGTAATATTACTGACTGCTACTCCTGTACCCTGGCCTCAGATTCAGTCAAGTCTATTTCCCTTCACCACTGGACCCCTTTCTCCTAATGAAATTTTTTACACATGTGGAATGAAGACTTCTCTAAGAATCACCTAAAGATGAAAACCCATAAAAAGCCATAAATCTTTTCTGTGTCAACCAGACACAGACAACAATATAAACACATGCCCTCATGTAAACTCAAAGACATGTAAAAAAATTGACAAACTAAAGGTAACATGCTTCAAGGTTCTGCAGCCACCAGGAGCAACTATGTGGGCAAAGAGGTTGGATTTATGACTGGATGCAGTGAGGGAGAACACCCTGCATCAGGGATCATAGGGTGTCTTAGTGTGAAGGCGTTAGAACACATATAGGATTTGGGAGTTCCCATCGTGGCACAGCAGAAACAAATATGACTAGGAACCACGAGGATGTGGGCTTGATCCCTGGCCTCGCTCAATGGGTCAAGGATCCGGCGTTGTCGTGAGCTGTGGTGCAGGCCGCAGATGCGGCTTGGATCTGGCGTTGCTTTGGCTGTGGTGTAGGCCAGTGGCTATAGCTCTGATTAGACCCCTAGCCGGGGAACTTCCACATGCTGTGGGTGCAGCCCTAAAAAGACAAAAGGCCAAAAAAAAAAAAAAAAAAAGAACGTATATAGGATTTGGGCTTCAGTGGGTGATTTCGAGGAGGGTGGATGGAAGAGGGGCTCAGTCTAGATCAGGTGTTGCTGTCAGTCGGTGGGACAGGTCTCTGACCGGGCATCTCAGTGAACCTCACCTGTAGGGAGGGCAGATTAGGGCCAGGGTCCAGCTATGATTGGAAAGAAGCATTGGTTGCTCATATCAGCACAGGGAGAGGTTTGGCACATTGTGAGGGCACAGGGCCACCTTCCAAACCATTTAATTCTTAATTTATGTACAGTCGGGTTCTCTCTTTGTGGTATACAGTTCTATGAATTTTGCCACCGTAATTGTAACACAGAACAGTTTCATCACTCCCCAGATTACCTTGTGCTGCCTCTTTATGGTCCACCGTTTCTCCCATCCTCTAACCCCAGGCAACCATTGATCTATCCTCTGCCTCTGTGGTTTTGCCTTCCCCAGAATGTCATATAAATAAAATCACAGGATATGTGGTACACTGTCATTGGTTTCTTCTACTTTGCCAAATATATTTGGGATTCTTACATTTTTTTGAGTAAATCAATAGTTTTTTCCTTTTAGTTACCAAATAGTGTTTTATGGCTGTACCATAGGGCTGTCTGGTTGTGGTGTTTCTAGTTTTTGATGATTTTACTAAAATTGCTGTAAACAATGGTGAATAGATGTTTGTGGGAATATACATTTTTATGAAATGGGCTGGCATTGTCAATGCTAGGTGTATGTTTAGCTTTATAATAAATTGCCAAACTGTATCAGTTTTATTCCTTATGGCAAGGCATGAGAGTTCCATGAATTGCTGTAAAAAATGTTGCTTCTTAGCCTCGTCCACACTTGTTATTGTCAAGTTTTTAAGAATTTTTTAGCCGTTTTAATATGTGCAATATCTCATTGTGGTTTTAATTTGCATTTTCTAATGACTAATGATGCTGATCATCTTTTCATGTGTTTATTGGAAGTTCCTATATCTGTTTAGATCTTTTGCCTACTTTTTTAATTTGGGTTGTTTATTTTCTTATTATTGATTTTGAGTGTTCTTTATGTGTTCCGGATTTAAGAATTTTGTCAGAAATGTGATTTGCAAATTATTTTTTCCCAGTATAGGACCTGTCTTTTCGTCTCTTAATATCATCTCTTATAGAGCAAAAGTGTTTAATTTCTTAATTTTAAAGAGATTGTGCTCTTATTATCATATTTAAAAAAATCAAAACTACAATGAGGTACCATCTCACACTGGTCAGAATAGCTATTATTAATAAGTCTACAAATAACAAATTCTGGAGAGGGTGTAGAGAAAAGGGGACCCTCCTACACTGTTGGTGGGAATGTAAATTGGTACAACCACTGTGGAAAACAGTATGGAGATACCTTGGAAAACTAAATATAGAACTACCATATGACCCAGCAATCCCACTCCTGGGCATATATCTGACAAAATTTTCATTCAAAAAGATACATGCAGCCCTATGTTCATTGCAGCACCATTCACAATAGCCAAGACGTGGAAACAACCTAAATGTCCACTGACAGATGAATGGTTTAAGAAGATGTGGTACATAAACACAGTGGAATACTACTCAGCCATAAAAAGAACAAAATAATGCCATTTGCAGCAGCATGGAAGGAACTAGAGACTCTCATACTGAGTGAAGTAAGTCAGAAAGAGAAAGATAACATATGAAAGTACTTATATATGTAATATGTTTTTCTAGAGAGAAATTGTGTAGGAATTCAAGAATGTGCATGTAAATTAATCCTTTCCTCTTAAATTTTTTTAAAAACATTGTCCCTGATGATCTTTGTAGATTAGAAATCACAAACTTAGTTTTCTCCTTCATTCATCAGGGGTAAGAATTTTTACACTTATGTATTAGAGAAGTTGTGCATTAGATTAAAATGCTCTTAAGAAGCATTTACCTTCCCTCCCCCTATATGTCTTACTGATTTTGTTTTTTATATCCTGTATTGGTGACTTGTTTATAATTAGAATTGTTAAATATTTTATATATGATTTTTCATATACTATGTAATAATTTTCTGATTATGAGCTGAGAGCTCTTTGTGATGTATTTTTATGGTATACAGAAACTGATGTATATATTGAACTCAGGGAATGGCCTCTCACTTGTTCACAGAAATTGCTTCAGCAAAACAGAGTTTAATCAAAATTTAACTTGGCAAATTTACAAAGACTTCCAAAAAGATGTAGATTTTAAATAATTTACAAGACTACCAGAGGGATGTGGAATTGTGAGGATAGAAAGAATCAGGATAAGAGTCCCAACCAAAACATACACACACAACACACATATACACTAGAAACAAAGCAAAACACAAGGAAATAAAGTGATTAGAACTTTCAACAAAAGGATTATTTGACTAACAATAGTGATAGAGTTCTCATTCTCCAATTTTGTGCTGTCTTCAACTATCTTAATAATAGCATCTAAATGTGGTGTTGGTTAAACTGAAAAAACAAAAAACAAAAAGTTGTCTGGGAACACGTGAGTACAAACCACAGGATGATTCATTTATATTGACAAATGGGACGTCACTCACTCCAGTGGGGCTCCAGGATTTACCAGAAATGCTTGGATATTTTATAGTTTTTGGCTACTCTAATGTAAAAAAAAAGTTTTGCTTTCACCAAGAGGTGGGCACTGTCTACATGCCACTTTGAAAAAGTTCTAACACAATCGTCACTGCAGATTTTCTCAACTAAATGAAACATGTCTTGGCCTCTAGTAAGATAAGCACTATGTGGTTTTGCAGAATTAGAACACAGAGGCAAGTGAGCCTGGCATTTCCTATCCTGAAGTGGTTGATGTAGGACTTTAAATTAGAGGCCACTTGAATTTAAATATCTTAACACAAAAGTCAACCTGGAAGACAATATAGACCCAAAGAAATCTAGGAGAATTATTGCACTGTCCCCTTTAAGATGTAAGGTGGGTAAATGAAATTCCAAAGGTCACATAGTTCAGACCACAGCATGGTGCTTTTGCACTGGAATGAGCACCATCAGAGAGCCTGTGAGCTACAAAGAAAAATGCATCAGGGAGTCTGTTCAGAGCTAATAACATTACCGTAAGTTCTTTAGAGCTAATACCAATTGATCAGCTTCTCTTTATCTGTCACTGAATATAAATAGGAAGGACTGTCCTAGGAGCTTAGTTCTTGGTTTTCTGCAAACACGGAAGGGAACTTCCTGGAAGTGATACTGCTCTTCAGACAGGGGTGAAGAGGAGAAATTGGCTTCCATGAGATCCCAGTGCTGCAGACTTCACCTCTGTCCTATTCTCTGCTTCCTGAGTCAGATTTCTGGGAGGGGTTGCAGGCGCTGGACTGCTCAGGCTCAGAAGCCACCATGTAGGCAAAAGAGATTTGTTTGGTAGGAGGAATAGAGAGCACCAGGGCCCAAACCTTCTCAGAACTGAATGATGCACTCTGTAGTTGCTGCGATTTTTTTTTTTTGGTGCCAAATTCTATGATAAGAGTATCTGATACAACTTTTTGCCATAATGGAAACATTTTTCTATAATCTATGCCGTTCAGTAGGGTAGCCACTAGTCACATGTAGTCATTGAACACTTGAAATGTGTGATTGAGAAACTGAATTTTTAATTTTACCTAATTTTAATTAATTAAATTTTAAAAGGTCCACATTTGGCTAGTGGTTACCATATTGAAATATGCAGAATCTGTAGAAGAATAACATCTTGACATCCACATGAACCTGACCAATATTGAATATCATGTAGGCTGAAACATTGTGCTTCATTGAGAACACTAGTGAGATGTAGTACTTGTAAAATAATTTGGGCATTGATATGAAAAGACTCTTTCTTTGGGGAGCAAAGCCTTACCAAACAAAGATATTTCCAAGAACACATCTCAAAATTCATGAATTAAATATTCATTAATATTTATTGAGAGTTCATTAAGGAAGATGCAGGGGACTATGTGTTGGGAACACAAAGATGAGGTACTTTCTCCTCTTAATAAGGTCACAGTCTAGGGAGAGAAAGAGACAAATGAGATTTAAAACAACGGAGGAAGGAACTGTAGCTAAGGCGTCATCACTGACTCTCATGAAGTAGGCTATTCAAATCATCCTTTGTTTAATTGTTAACATTTCTGACATGTGGTATTATAATGGGGGGTGTTACTGTGAGATGTTACTTTGTATGTATGAGGAATACAGAGATGAATGAGAAAATCTCTGCCTTTAGGAATTTTTACTCTAAACTTTTGCACTAACTACCCATTTGTCTTCCCCAAAATATAGATCTGTTTTGAAAATAGCAGTGTAAGGTTCTTTCATTTCCTAGTTCTAAGTAAAACTAGTGTCAGTCATTTGTGACTGACATAACATTTTTAAAGAACAGTTTGTTGCTGTTCCAGTTCAAAGTTTGTTTGGCTCGTTACCTATTGAGAGGGCCCTGTTTTAGGTCTTCTGTCCTATTCCCTCACCTATACGTGAAGTGTGCAGCAGGGATGGGAGTGAGGATGTGTTAAGACAGGATGAGCACTGCAGAGCTGATGCTCTGTGGCCCAATACCTAAACCCTTGAGCACCTCTGTGTGATGGGCCACCTATTCAGGATGACAGTCTAACCTCAGGGACTTGTCCACTCTTACCCAGAGCCTTCTCTGAAGCTGTGCAGCACAGTCAGTGTATGAAAGCGTGTTAGCGTCCTTAGGAGCTACCCTTAAAAAATGACAGATACAAATCAGTGTCTAAGAGTGGAACTTCCTCAGAAAATTAAAAATAGAACTATCATATGATCCAGCAATCCCACTCCTAGGCATATATCTGGACAAAACTATAATTTAAAAAGATATGTTCACTCCTGTGTTCTTGCAACACTATTCACAATAGCCAAGGCGTGGAAACAACCTAAATGTCCATTGATGGATGAATGGGTTAAGAAGATGTGGTACATATATGCAATGGAATTCTACTCAGCCATAAGAAAGGACAGAATAATGCCATTTGCAGCAACATGGATGCAACTAGAGACTCTCATACTAAGGGAAATAAGTCAGAAAGAAAGGACAAATACCATATCACTTACATGTGGAATCTAAAATATGGCACAAATGAACTTATCTACAAAGCAGAAACAGACTCACAGACATAAAAAACTAACTTGTGGTTGCCAAGGAGGAGAGAAAAGGGAGTGGGATGGACTGGAAGTTTGGGGTTGGTAGATGCAAACTATTCCATTTACAATGGATAAGCAATGAGGTCCTACTGTATAGCACAGGGAAATGTATCCAATCTCCTGGGATAGATCAATGATGGAAGATAACATACAAATAATGTATATTAAAAAATACAAATAGGGCTATACAATTAAAAAAAAAAGAAAAAGAAAAAAGAAATCAGTGTATAAATGCCCTAGTGCCAATCCTCAGATGGACATTCCTGAGAAATATTTTGTTCACTTCTCCAAGGTCTGGGAATGTTTTCTAAAACAAAATCAAAACCAAAAATAAGATTGAAAGCAAAAAACCCTCCAAACTACCTAAAACACAGACAATAAACCAATACAATCACATTGTATTCAAGATCTTCTTTGTGAGTTGAGCATGTTGGTAGTTTAAGCCCTGAGTAGTTGTGTGTGTGTATGTGTGAGGTGTGTGAGATCTATGCTCAGAATTACTTGTTAAAAATATATCCCTTGTGAATCTTCAGAATATATCCTAAATTTTTCATTTCTCACTGTTCTAGGATGTTCATTGTTTTTTCACAGGTCCATCACATTTTTTAAAAAGCAAAATCCCCCTCATCGTGTATGCTTTCTATTTGCATTGATGGCATTGGAAGCCTTATCAAGTGCTTTAATCATGGCCAATATTTTTCCCTATGAAAAGTAAAGAATCCATTTTATGACTTATTTTCCCCATTCTTTTGTGCAGTTTAATTTGCAGAAACCCTGTAGCTTTAAAAAAATGAGCATATTGAAAAATTGCCTTTAAGGAAGTGGCTTGCCAGTTTTTAAACTATGTAGATATTGATCTAAATGTTGAGTACTGATCTTAATATTAATTTCAGAGAAAGAAAATGATGTGTAAGACTCAAAGTAAATGACAGCTTTCTGAAATCCAAAGTTTTTTTTTTTTAGTAAAACTTTCTGAAATGGAATCAAAGAAAAGAGAGAAGAAACATTCATTTATTGGAAACCTTGTTTTTCAGCTTATACAGGTAAGATGGTATAAATTTTTAAAAAAATTCCTGGGGAGTTCCCATCATGGCTCAGTGGTTAATGAATCCGACTAGGAACCATGAGGTTGCGGGTTCGATCCCTGGCCTTGCTGAGTGGGTTAAGGATCCGGCGTTGCCATGAGCTGAGGTGTAGATCGCAGATGTGGCTTGGATCCTGCGTCACTGTGGCTCTGGCATAGGCCGTTGGCTACAGCTCTGATTAGACCCCTAGGCTGGGAACCTCCATATGCCACGGTCCGGCCCTAAAAGATAAAAGACAAAAATAAAATAAAAAATTCCTGAAATCCCATCAGCAGAGATAATAGCTTTCATGTCTTTTATGTTATATTAAATTAGGGTAGTTAAAATTTTTATTCGCTACTATTTTTGATTAACATTAAATGGTGCATAAATATTTTCATGCTGTTATTTCTATCATATAGTACTTTAAAATATTATATTCTTTAAAATAATAATACTTAAAATATGCTTTCATTATTTCTATTACATGGTCTTCAAAACGTCATTTTTAATGTCTACATAATGCTCCATGGTATAGTTTTGTCACATTTCATTATGTCATTCCCTAAATAAATATTCATAGGCTTCTTCCTTCCTCCCATTTTTTCTTTATTATTAATTTCATTCTATTCCATACATAATATTAATTGTGGCATCTTTTTACATAAATGTTTGACTACATCTCAAATTACATCAAGAAATATTTCTAATAGTGGGCTTCAGGAAACCAGGTGTTGAACATCTTATCACAGTTGATACACGTTGCCAAATAACTCTCTAGAAATTCCTCACTACCAGAAACCTATTAGATGCTCATGTCACAAAAGCTACGCAAGTATATATATTTTTTATCATTGCCAACTTGATAGACTACTCTCTTAATGATAGGCTACTCTCTTAATCATTGCATAATTTTTGTTTTTTGATTAGTAATGAAGTTTTAATATTTTTCATATTTCTTTTGTATTCAAATTTCTATGTTTGTGATTTTTTGTTTATACTTTGTTCATTCCTCTGCCAGATCCTTAATCCACCTCTTACTTATTCAAGACTGTTGCAGTTCTGAGGAAACTGGTAAAACAGATTAATCATGTGTCCCATTTTCTCATCTGACTTTAGTTTTTTATTTCTCATGGCTATGAGTGATATTTTATGATGTAGCCCTTTTAACACCTAGGATATTTTGATACTCCCTATTTGAGAAGAAATTAGCAATTACTAGTACCAGTAAAAGAACTGCAACTGACTAGGCTTACTAGGAGTAATACAGGTTATGATACACACTAAAAGTGGTGGTCAGGCTAATTTTAAGTCTTCCAAATCACCTTTGTTCATTTATTGATTCCAAGAAACTTTTTAGGCAGATCCTGCAGTTCATGAAAGGAAACACTGACATAAGGGATGAGTAGGTCAGGCAAGAACCACTTTAGAATGGAGACTGACTCTTCAATTCCAAATGTGCATCTTATCTTTCTGTACCGAGATAATCATTCATTTTTGTTTGTTTGATTCAAACTGTTTCAAGTAGATTGCTTTGGATACAAAGACTTTTAGGACCTCTCCATAAAGTGCTGCTTTTGAGGATTGATTTGAGCTGTATGTATCTGTTATATTATTTATCAGTTGCTGTGTAAAACGTTAACCTAAAACTCAGCAGCTTGAAATAAAAACATTATCTCATAGTTTCCGTGTGGCAGTGAGGCAGGAATCCTAACACGGCACACACAGCTGGTTCCTCCAAGGTCTCTCACGTGGCTGCAGTCAGCACTGGGCCAAACAGAGTTGTTTCAAAGTTCAGTTGAGGGAGAATCTTCTTCCAGAGTCACTCATGTAGACTTCTTCACAGACATGCTCTGTGAAATAGCAGCTGCTTCCTCCAGCATGAGCATCCAAGAGAGACTGAGAACACCTATGATGGAAGCTGTGGTTGCTCACAACCTAGTTATGGTATCGGGCGTGCTGTATTCTACTCATGAGTAGCTAGTTAGTCCTGCCAAACTCAAAAGTAGGAAAAGGAGGAGGTGGGGGTTATTGTGGGAGGTCATCTTATCTTATTGCACTCCATCTAGGGGTGCTGTCTCTCTCTCTCTCTCACACACACACATGCATTTGAAATGCACACAAATAATTATCTAAAAATCACATTATTTATACTTGACGAATATCTCATAAAATTGGATTAACTGTGTTGATGTTAAATTGTTTGCATAGATTTGGGCCAGTTAGTTCTCATCACTTCATCAGACCGCATTTGGCTTTGCTCAATAGAGAACATGTCTTGAGATACTTGTTAACTTTTCTGAACAAACTCAGCCTAGAAACAATTCCAGATTGCTTAGACTTCAGATTTATTATCTCTTTTCCTGTTATATTAGAGAGTGCTTGAATAACATGGTTTGGTGTTTGTAATAAAATGTCCTGTAGA
Organism: Phacochoerus africanus; assembly: GCF_016906955.1. Taxonomy (NCBI): domain Eukaryota; kingdom Metazoa; phylum Chordata; class Mammalia; order Artiodactyla; family Suidae; genus Phacochoerus; species Phacochoerus africanus. Next base: position 54,804,909 of record NC_062544.1, read on the forward strand.
AAGTCATGGGCCATAATGTGTTTATTTTTGTGAAAATAATAGCTACTTAGGCAAATTCAAGATGTATGTTCTTTTTCTAGCCTCTTTATTAAAAACAAGTGTCAAAAACGCTGGCTGGGTGGTTGGGGAAGGAGGAGGGTGGAGGAAGCATTAACATACCTCCTTAGCCTTGATGCTGTGTTTCTGGGAGATGGTGGGATTGCTCATGGGAACACAGGGAAGCAAGGTAAACTGTGATCACTTCGAGAAATGCTTAATGGTTTTGTTACCTAGGTTGGCGCATGCCAGGCAGAGTGGCAGGAATTTCGTAGAGGTCTTTTGGGAATTTAGGCAGTTCGAGAAACTCTAAATGGGAATTTTATGGAGCCTTCAAACTGAGGATTAGAGAGAGTGTGTGATAGGCTGAATATATGTCTGTGGAAGATGTTCGTGCCCTAATCACATGGAACCTGTGAATATGTTACTTTACATGGCAAAAGGAACTTTGCAGATGTAATGAAAGTTGCAGACCTTTCTTTTGCAGAGTCAGGAAAGGGATGTGACAGAAAGGGAAATCAGAGAGCTTCCAGCAATGAGAAGGATTTGGTGTGCTCTTGCTGGTTTTGAGATGTAAGGCCCCATATGGAAGGACTGGAGACAGGCCTCCAGGAACTGAGGGCAGCCCCCAGCAGACAGTCAGCAAGTAAATAGGGCCTCAGTCCTACAACTGAAAAGAATTGGACTCTACCAACAACCCCTGCAAGTTTAGAAGCAGATTCTTCCTCTGAATCCCTACTAAGGGACAAAGCTCTGTCGCTACCTTGCTTTTAGCCTGGTGAGGCTTGTGCTAGACTTCTACAGATCTGTGAGATAATCAGTGGATACTGTTTTAAGCTGCTAAGTTTATGATGATTTGTTATGGCAACAATAGAAAACTAGTACAGAATGTGAGATGCAAATCAAGATCTTGAGGTTTTTTTAAAAGAATAGTCAGGAGCAAAGCAAAGGTGACCACTTAAGGGTGGTGAGTAGAATATCCTTTTGGGTAGAAATATTTGAGGGAAATGGGGAATCTAGGTGTCTAGAAGGTTCTATCAACATAAGGATTTCAGTGCACATAGAAAAGAACATGAGATATCCATAGAAGGAACGATCTCATCCAACAGGCAGTGTAGGGCCAATTTTCTGAAATGAGCAGGTTGTTCAACTCAGCCTAGTTTATACTGGCCTCTTGCCTTCTCATTGATTTGGGAGAGTTTCAGCCCAGCCCAGCCCACAGGTTCCTTCAAGGATATTGAGAGCAGCTGGGAAGGAATGGGATGGAGAGAGGGGTGACATTTAGATCATAAAAGTGGGTAGGACTAGAAGACAATATTCTTCATCAATTAACACCCACAAAAGCAGGGTTACAGCGTGAACACACTCATCACAGAGGCATAAATCATGAGACAGGCAGAAAACATTCAATGAAATAAAGTAAAAACAAAAAAAGCCCCACCCTCTATTAAAGCAGCAGGTGCTTCAAATTTGTGATGTAACATATTCCTTAGCAAGATAAGAATTACCTGGTAATGTGCTGTGTAAGATTCAGATGAGGCTAGAATTTGTCTCTAATATGTGGCAAAGGAATCTGAAAGTTTCTGCTGCAGGGGTCCTCAGCATGTAGACTGATGAAAATAAATGGCTAAATACTGAAACGTTTCTCCTGAAAACTTGGTTGGTTTTTATCTTATGGACATTGTGGATCTTGTAATAATCATATTGTGTCAGCGGGCTACTAAGAGGCTCAGAGCCAAAACATCACTATCAACTTGAATTGTGTTGATTTCTTCATGTATTTATTTTGCACTTTGGCCACCAATTTCAGATTTCTTATTAGAATGAGACTAGGAAAGAACAAGAAAGGAGAAATAGAAAAGAATGAAAAAAAAAATGCGAGCATTTGTTTCCCTGAACAGATGCCTGGGTACAGCCTTAATCTGTATACATGTTTGCTTCTTTAGATGTAACAGGAAAGAGCCTGAGTGAATGAATTCCCGATTGCACAGCCATTTGTAAATGTTCAGCATCATTGACTGGTTTGGACATTTCAGCTATGGTATTTTTGCTCCTTTGGGTGACTGGATTCTTGTTTGTTCATCTGATGAAAGTCTTGCTTGACAAAGCAACTACCCATATGGGCTTCTTTCCCACATTCTCTTGTGTTTTGAAAATCCTCTGAGCTCTGTAGCAAATCAGACACATGAGACACTGCACAAACACTCGTGTGTTGAGATGAGGTCCTTTCTTTTTTGGAGTCAACAGAATTAACATACAGTAACACTAGTGAAAATAGCAATAACATTCCTCTTATGGCATTTTATTTGACATACTAATTTGGATACGTAATTTCGTTGGAGTCAAACATGCTTAGAGTGAAATATCTTTAATAATTTATAAATCTTGATCAAAGCCAATGAAATTTCTAGCCAAATATGTTTGTCTTCCAAACCCCCAATTCCAAGTTTTTTATAATTTTCCTTTCCTTTGACATGTTTCTACTTTTTTTTTTTTTGGTCTTTTTGCTATTTCTTTGGGCCGCTCCCGCGGCATATGGAGGTTCCCAGGCTAGGAGTCGAATTGGAGCTGTAGCCACTGGCCTACGCCAGAGCCACAGCAATGCGGGATCCTAGCCGCGTCTGCAACCTACACCACAGCTCACGGCAACGCCGGATCGTTAACCCACTGAGCAAGGGCAGGGACCAAACCCGCAACCTCATGGTTCCTAATCGGATTCGTTAACCACTGCGCCACCACGGGAACTCCCTCTACCTTTTATACTGTTCAAAATTCAACTTATTTATCTACTCACTTATGCATTGATTTCTTTATTTGATTTTTTTGGTAAAAAAAGTTTATTGTGCCTTACAATTCCAGAGGCAATGTTCCTTAACATTTTTCACTTCCCACTTCATGAATTAGTAAGAGGATTGGTACAGAAATCTATTCCCTGTTCTTTCCTCTTTGTTATGGAATCATGGCCAGGGTTTCTGTCCTGTCACAGGCCAGGGACCAAATCTAAGAAGAGCCTAGGTAGACACAAAGCTTCATGAGCAAATTCAGTCTTTCTTGCTATTTACCTTAGTCATCTCCCTCTCATTGTGCTGATTTGCATCATAATATCATCCCCCACGATATTAAGATGAAATTGAACTTTTAATTAATTTAAGATGGAAAAGCAGGGAGAAAGTGGGACATTTCAATGAGGTTCCCTATTGAACTGTACTAACACCTACTAGGAAATTCTGCTTTTAGAAGTCCAGGCACTTATCTGATGATTTATGAGTTAGAATAATATCTTTAGGTAGTAAGTGAAATCCCTTCCCATAGCTCCTTGTGTCTTATGATTCTTCTTCATACCCAGGAAACTATGACGTTTTATGCTTATGCCTCAGGGAACAGATTACACAGAAGCATGCAGAGAACATAAATGGGTTTAAATGTGGCTTAAAAAATACCATAGTTCATGACATAAGGCAAATGACAGAGAAGAATATATGATTGGTGCCCAGAGTAGAGAAATTGTCCCTGACTAGGAGAAAGGAAAAAATTAAAATTAGAGGGTAAACTAGACAATTTGGGTCATTGAAAGGAGATTTTATGACTTTTTTCTGCCTTATTTTGAATCCAAGGTTGGACAAAATGTATAGAAAACACATAAAACAAAAATATCACTAGACTAAGGATGGTATGCAAGAAAGCTATGTGCTTTCTGCTTAGTAAGTGAAGTCAGCGGGCTGGTGATACTTATAGAGGCTCTCATACCCAGAATGGCATGGAAACACTTGAATAAACACAGTCTTACAGAATGTCTAGGTGCATAAACTCGAGGAAACTTCTTAGAACTTCCCCATGCTCTGCTGGTTCAGGGAACAACAGTATTTTCAGTTTGCCCGAAGGAGTTTCAGCATATCTGAGATAGAGTAAGATTTGGAGAGGCCTTGGGATGAAGGAGGAGGATGCTACTGACTGTATAGACCAGTGACCAAAGTAGCCAGTGCCAGGTGGGGTATCTGGTGATGACTAAGGATCCGATTTCTGTCTCCGTTCCCATCTAAGTGCAAAATCGGCTCTTCTCCTTTCAACGTGGATGCAACTTCAGGGAAAAGATGAAACTCCCAGACTCGAACAAGATGACCCAGCACTGACAAGCTCAAGTTTCTACCACAGCGTGGAATGTGAACATAAAAAAGAGATGTTACATTTCTTATATCCTGAGTTTATGGGGTCAACGCGTCAAAACCACCTAGTGTGCCGAGAAAAAGCCATTTAAAGCTCTGGCACCAGAACTTCTCACTAAAGGTGATTGAATGAGTACAGAAGTTTATCTCTTGACTCCCCTAAAGTGAAAAAGAAAATATACCCATTGTAGCTTTAGATCTGAACATATGATCTCAACACTCATGTGACTTTTATAGCCCTTTCCCTATGGAGGTCAGAGTTTAGCGAGTTGTTCAGAACTAATAAAGTGAAAAGCTGCACTGTGACTCAGTATCTTTGCATGCAGTACATTGGGGAGCCACTTAATTTAACAGTTATGAGGTGTAAGGGAAGGTGACAGCTAAGAAGTATCATCTAGTCTGAAAAATGAGTCAGATTTGTTGAAGTAAGAGTGGAGATGTTGGGGATGAGGCGGTATCCTTGGTAGAAAGCAGAGCATATGCAGAGGTCTTGGAAGTAGGAGAGAGTGTATGTAGTTCAGTCTGACTGGAGATTAGATTGCAAGGCAGGAGAAGCTGGTCAAGAGGTAAGCCTAGGAAAGTAAGCGGGAGCAAAATAAGAAAGCTCTTGTATTTTAAGGGTATGGGCTTTTTCTTGAGGGCAATGAGGAACCACGTAAGCATTTTAAGCAGTGGAATGTCTCAGCCTATAACATGGAGAGCGAATGCGAGGGATTGAGTCTGAGCGTTAGGGAGACCATGTGGGAGACGTTACAGTGATCTGGGAAAGCCATGCTGATAGCCTGAATTGGGAAACTAATGATAGGAATAAAGAGAAATTGAGTTGTTTAGATCCCTTGATGTAACAAATCATCCTGGTGAAATGAATAATTGAGACCTCTTCTACACCATTTCTTGGTTCTATAGACCTTGTGATGTTGGTCTTAAGAGTTTTACTCTCTTCTTGGGGCCCTTTGGGGTTTGTATTCACAACCTGTTCCCACTGCCTCTGGTCCCAAAGACCAGGTGATCCATAGCAGAAGGTCTGTGTGGTTTCTAAACCCAAGGCCGCACAGATTCACAACTTTAAACCCAAGATCTCCTGAATATTGGTTCTATCATACTGAAATAGATAAACATATGAAGTATAAAAATATATTTATATATGAACATAAATATATATATATGAACCTCTAAAGATTCTTCCAGATTTTTACTAGAATGTATGTATTAGAGTGGATCCTATAATCGAAGTATTGTCATAAATATTCCTAGAAACAGATAACACTAAACCCCCACATACTTGGAAATACAGTGAATGAAGTTTACTCATTTGATTCTGAGATGAGAAAACTGGAGAGGAGTGAGCCTCTTGGGATGGGAGGGAGATTTTAGTTGCTCAGCAACATGACTCAGAAGTAAAGTTGAGCTTTCCAAGTGCACCTGTGACTTACTTAACTGTGATCATGACACAGGGACTCAGGGGAAGGAAAAGGAAATGGAAAATTAAATCTCTGGTCAAATATTTAATGAAATGTAATTTTCAAAAGGAAGATATAAAATGCATGCGAGATCTCAAAGCATAAAAGGAGAGAAGTCAAAATTACCCAAATGACATGGTTTGGGTATAAATGAAAATGTAGAGGTGCTATCCCCCCTATTTAGTGAATAGGATCTGTCTTGAGTGAATAATGTGTTTATGCCTGATTGAGGGGCGCTCCTAAAACAGATTTCAGGGAAATGACTATGCTGCAAATTACTGGGCATGTGCTGGCACTGTGTTCTCTCAGGAGCTCGTAACCACGCGTTGAGCTGGTAAGATATGAGTCATTCTAGTAGATAGTTGATAATCAGAAGACCTCATGCAGCAGAAGCAATGGCAGACTGAGGTTGTTTCTAAGTCAGTGGTCCATAACTGAGCCAGGATGCTGCAGCTACAATACAGAAAATGCCTCATTAGCTGCATACATTAAAACCTCAACCAGAATGGCTAGGAAGTGGGGCAAATTGTTAATTTGTATTTCATGGTCAGCTGTGGTTACATAATGTGTAAAACCCATTTTTGCTTCAAAACCGTTATTCAAACTGTTTCTGAAAGTGCATTAAATCACTTCCCAACTGAAGCCTGTGGATTTAACATAGACCACTGCAGTGCAGAAGCTTGGGAGACTGGACTGAGTGTGTTTTGTCACTGGATTTATGCTGGAAACTGGTTTATTTAGGAATCTCTAAATATAGTTTGTTTTTCTCACTTTCTCATGCCCCCTTGTAAAAAAGTAGAATACTGAAAATACTGCTAATAGTTGAACGATCCAGCAGTTTAGGCTCGGTTAATTGAGATTATACTATCTCCATGAGTATTTTGAGATATTTACAGTTGTTTCATAGTCCTGGCTGATAGGGTTGCTTTTTAAATGTTTATTCTTTGATTTTATTATTTTTAACTCTCTGACTTACAGTTATTGTGAAACCTTTACCAGTTTTAGGCTAATACCATGGCTATACGCTCCTAGATCACCAACCAGATTTCCCAAAAGTGATTAAATGAGAATTAAAAGCAGGATGTTTGTCCATGCAGTTACACTTTAGAAAAATAACATTACAATGCTTTATTAGAACACCAAAGCATAAACATGAAGGAGGCTAGACTTAAACAGAGTAAATTGAGTCCAAGATTTAGAGAAGTGCTACAACTGATAACTTACTTGTTCAAGGTCACCTTTTAATCATGTAACTTGATCTAACTCCCCTTTTCTTCTCAGCCTTATACAGAAGCTGCATATACTAATGCATTTCCTGGCAGTGAAAATAGAGGGAGAGAAGATATTTAATTCAAATATGAAAAACATTTATGTGTCTTGTTGGCTTCTAAACCCCTACTAATTCAATATGTATTATGATTTTACCTTGGTTTTCCCATTGCATATTTAATATTTGACAGAGAGTCTACCTGCAGTACCCACCCAGAAATGTCCTGCTCTGATGGTGCTCTTTTGTTTAATGCTTTTAAACACTTCTGACCTGACAGTTTCTGCCCAGGGTTTTAATTTCATGAGACCAATTCTCTGCTGGTTGTAGCTAATCGAAAAATAAACAAAAACAAAACTGGGAGACAGCTAAGCTGGGATATTAATAGAGGTTTATGCTACCAAAGGTGTACTAGATCTGGTATGATTCATTTTAGCAACAGAATTTTGGGACAGCACAAAAGTAGCAATGTTGAATTGAGGAATCAAAAGTGAGGCTGGGACAGAGAAGGAGGTGTTTGAAGGTGATGGTCCTTGTAGAGTTAAATATTCCATATGTTTATATGTTGTTGACTCTTCTAAACTCTTCTGATGGCCATTTCCATGGGGGAAATGGCAAGAGAAACATCTATATTCCCGAGACCCATCTCTTCCCATAAGGTCACTAAATCCATCCTTACTCTTAGTGGGGCTAAGGAACTTGGCTTGCTGATTCAAAGTCTCAAAAGCTCTCTGTTTTGGAGTCACAAAGAAAAACAGACTTTAGGGGGTAGAGGTGGCTCATATGAAACCAAAGTAAAAGAATTCAGGGGAGTTCCCATCGTGGTGCAGTGGTTAACGAATCTGACTAGGCACCACGAGGTTGCGGGTTAGATCCCTGCCCTTGCTCAGTGGGTTAACGATCCGGCATTGCCGTGAGCTGTGGTATAGGTTGCAGATGTGGCTCGGATCCCGTGTTGCTGTGGCTCTGGTGTAGGCTGGTGGCTACAGCTCTGATTAGACCCCTAGCCTGGGAACCTCCACATGCTATGGGAAGTGGCCCTAGAAAAGGCAAAAAAGACAAAAAAAAAAAAGAATGCAGGAAAGTTTACTGGGGCTGAGGAACTTGACTCTGGGACTGCCTCCCCCAAAGGAGACAATGGAGGGCAGACTTCTATAAAAAGAAAGAAGAGTGAAGAGGCTCTTTGGAGGTTTTCCCGAGTAAGAACCACAGCCAGTTTATGTCATCCCTTTGCAATTTCAGCATCCCCATCAAAGAAGTGTGATTTCACTATGAGATAATAATATTTCTGGCATCCATGCTTCCATGGAATACCTGAGGCACAGGAGTTCTTGGGAGAAAGAATTTCCCAAGGAAGTGCTTAAACAGAGCAATGGGGTGAAAGCTGAGAAGAGGCTTGCAGAATATGTGGATGGCTCTGCCCTTCCTCTTTGCTTGATTCACTCCCATTTATCCTTCAGGTCTCTGTGTCCTCTAAGCTGCCATTCCTAACCCTCAGCACTATGATAGGTGTTTGGTCCAGGTGCTCCTAGGGCATCCTGTACTTATATCTACTCTAGTACATTTTACTCTGTGTGTAATTTTGTTTGTCTCTGTGTGATTCTTGGCAACATAGGATATGCTCTTCTTTACTATTTATCTCCAGCAAGGATTACACTGCCTGTCCTATAACAGATGCTTAATAAATGCTTTTAACTGATCAGGCCATGCAAACAAAATGGGGCCATTCTACCCATGATGGTATGAAAACATTATATAACCTGCCCACACTGATTGGTAGTAGTTTTCCAAAGGGATGGATTGAGAAGGACTTTGGGCTCAGTGGTAAATAGAACCTGCATCAAATAGTGATATCTAAAATGTTGTCCCTGCTCTAAAACTCATCTTTGATTTTGTTTATACTGAATAGATATCTTGAAGAAATGCTAACTTTAGATTTCATGATGTAATTGTTTACAGCGAACAGAAAGCCTAAAGTGGAAGTGACATTTAGAAAACCAGAAAACAAAACAACAAAAAGCAGTAACAACGACAACAACAACAAATAAAACTAAAATTCGAAGAGGTTAGGGAGACTTTTAGTTGGCTTAGTGGCAGCCCAGTTCCACTGATAATTCTGTCAATTTCCAACTAAAGACAAATGAAGTCACATACACACACACACACACACACACACACACACACACACACACACACAATCACATCAAAGCTGATGGCAATATTACAGACAAGACCATAGGCCCAATTCATAGGCATTTGGAGGACTACAGCTTTGATCGTTTTGATGGAGTAAACAAATAAAAAATATACATAGACCTGAGGAATACCAAGAAATGGCTTTGGCTCAAGTCCAGTCTTTGACCCTTGATGGAAACTCAGGCAGCTGACTTCTGAGCTGGCCAGAGTACTGCTCTATTTTCCACTCACATCCTGACCATATGAACTCTTCTTTTTTAATGCCTATTTGGAGACTTTGTATCTGAGCAGGTAGCATGATAGAGAGGAAAAGGTAAGATCTGTAGTCAGGGAGACAGGCAGCCCTGGAAAGCAGGCACAAGGGGGAGGTACACAAGAAGTACCCTATTCTGCATCTGGCTTGCTTGCATAGTGGCAAACTTGACAGTCAAATTAGAAGAAGATGCTATTCCATGCTAATATGGACATATGTAGAGAGACTGTTATATGTTCATTTATCCTTAGCAGAGAGCTAGACTGATTTGTTTTTAACCTCCTCCACATATGACTCCATTCTAGCCAATGGAAAGTGGACAAAAGTAATGAAAGCCACCTGAAGACCTAACCACAAAACCTTTTGCACTATCTCCTATGGATTCTCTCTTCCCATGTTTGCTGGCCAAATACAGAAGATCCAGTGAAGGATTCAAAGACCCTAGGAAATTGTAGAACCACTAGATGGAAGGAGCTTGGAGTGCCTGTAGACTGTGAGGCAGAGACCTTTTCCAGAACTTCACTGAACTGTGATCTGAAGGAAAAACAAACTGCTTTGGGGATTTGTTATAGCAGATTACCTGCTGTGATTAGTACACCATACTAGATAATTTCTTGTGGCCATTAGAGATTAACAGAGATTAAGGAGTATTAAGAATCTTCTTATGGATCATCTGTGTTGAGACGTGTTAAATCTGGTCTTTGGTTGTCTATTGTTTGAACTATTTCATCTATTACGCATTATTCCAAATGGTGGTGGTTTACAACCACAACCATATTTATTATCTCATGAAGTTGTGCGTCAGGAATTCAGGCAGTTATTTATTAAGTCACTCTTCCTCATGTTGCATTAATAGGAGCTACTCAATGCTATCTAGCTGGTATTGGTTTGGTCTGGAGTCAAACACAGCTTAAGTCTTGTGCGCAGCATATAGGAAAAGATGGCTTAGGGCTGGGCTTAGGTAACATAGCTTGAATGACTGGGGTATGGAGCATCTGGGAACTGACGGGGTATTTCATTCAGCATGGCCTCTCTACATGGCTATCTTAGGCTTCCTCACAAATGTCAACCTCAGTAGCATCTGATTTCTTATATGGTAGCTCAGGACTCCAAAAGACAAAAAAGGATGCCGCTGGTCCTCTTAAAGCCTTGGCCCAGAACTGGCTTAGCATGACTTGGTCAGTGCACACATAGTCTATCCCAGCTTCAAAGGGAAGGAAAACACAACTAACCTCTTGGTGGGAAAAAATTTCAAAGAATGTGTGGCCATTTTTAATCTGTTCCATCTGGATAAATGTTTTGTATTTAAGGATGAGTAAACAGGGATCAATATATATATGTATTGGTATAGGTATAGGAAAATATATGGTATAGGAAAAGGGGGAAGCCCCATGAAGACTCAGAGGAAGAAAATAATAGAGAAAATTATGAAACTTGAAGAAAAATTTGTTTCTTAACAAAAATTAAAGGAGTTCCCACTGTCCTATAGTGGGTTGAGGATCTGGCATTGTCTATGTGGTAGCTAGGCTTGCTGCTGAGGCACAGGTGTGACCCCCAGCCCAGCCCAGTGGGTTAAGCTTTTGGTGTTGCTGCATCTGTGGCTCAGATTCAGTCTCTGGCTCAGGACTTCCATATGCCGTGGGTGCAGAAAAAAAAAAATCAAGAGGGCAGTCTCTATAAAATTTAAGTAGAAAGTAGTAAAAGGTAGCTGACCCAAATATTTAAAGAAGACCATTCCAAAAGAAGAAATAGAAAAGGTCCTCAAATGAAATGCATGTTAAATACCCACATTATTCACCCTGAATATTAAATGTCTTAATAAGGAATATATAATTACTTCAGGATATATAGATGAATGGGTTCTATCATCTGTTTTTTAAGACAAACTTAATTCATTTTTGAGACTTTCAGGGCAAATTATCCCTAGTTTCCAAGAATTTCAGCTCTTGTACGGTCAGTTGAGTTACCATAATCTGGTTTAATACACCATCTATTCCTTTATTGTTATAGACTTTAACATTCATATGTTGCTAATACCTTGAATATCTGGTCTTTTATTTGGTAACACAATATTCTTTGTCCCCAGGAACCTTTCCTGATGAGTGATGATAAAATTATTCTGTCTTTTTGTTATGTAAAGAAGTATATCTGAAAATAATAAGGTCTGGAAGCAGCTGGAACAATCAAGGTGTACTTGAAACACTCTTAGTATTTATCTATAGGGGAAAAATGTCTGGCCAGGTTATCCAAACTAAGGCACTTCTATCATGAAACCATTATAAACAAGTTTAGTTAGACTATAAAATGACTTCCATTGTATTGCAAATTAAGAACGAATCAACAGGGAGTTCCTCTTGTGGCTCACTGGAATGAACCTGCCTGGTATCCATGAGGCTGTGGGTTCGATCCCTGGCCCTGCTCAGTGGGTTAAAGGATCCAGCATTGCTGTGAGTTGTGATGGTTGCAGACACAGCTCAGATCTGGCATTGCTGTGGCTGTGGTGTGGGCTGGCCGCTACAGCTCCAATTCACCCCCTAGGAACTTCTGTATGCTGTGGGTGTGGCCCTAAAAAGGAAAAAATAAATGAATGAATCAACATAACAGCTACAAAAATGTGGATGTACTCTGTGTTGCTCAAGTCCCTGGCTGATTCTCTGACTTGTGTTCTCCTTTGGAGTGCTTCAATTTTTTTTTTTTTTTTTTTTTGGCTGTGTCCAGGTATGCAGAAGTTCCTGGGCCAGTGATCAAACCTGCACCACAGCAGCAACCTGAGCCACAGTAGTGACAACACTGGATCCTTAACTCATGGAACCACCAGGGAACTCTTGGAGTGCTTTAATTTAACACCAATGGTGCTATTTGTGTCTTGAACTCTATCCAAAAATACTTGAAGGACTCTATCATTCCATCTAGCATTTGGATACATATACTTTTGTAGTGTTTTTTAAAGAGTTCTTAAAGGTTTTCATTTTACTTTACTAAATAAATTTTTGAAAGGGAAGGAGTTTGTGAATTCTCAACATTTATCACAATTTTGGGCATTCAGTAACGTTTCTGAATAACACAGTTAAAACAGCAAGTTTCTAGTTGTAGGTCTTATAAAAGATGCACTTGGAGCATTTGACATTTTTTTTTTTATTAAAGTGGGGTTTGGGAATATCCATGCATTTAAATTTTCCATGCTGTTTTTATTCTTGAAAAGGGTAGCATGATTTAAAGGTTAAAGATTGGGTCCTTGAGCCTAGGTAGTTTTTTATATCAGCTCTACCATTTCCTAGAAGTGCAATCTCTCTACCTCTATTTTCTTATTTTTAAGGTGGAAATAATGGTAGTAACTACCTTAGTACCCAATTTGTTGTGCCTATTGGCTGAACTAATACATGTGAAGAATTTAAAAGACTGCAAATACTTGTAATGGGCAAGCTAATCCCCCCATTACCACCCCAAAGATGTCCATGTACTGATCCTGGGAACCTGTAAATATATTACCTCACATGGCAAAAGGGATTTTGCAGATGTGATTAAATCAAGCATCTTCAGATAGGAAGGAGGATTATCCTGAATTATCCAGGTGAGCCCAAGGTAACCACCAAGGTCCTTATAAGTGAAAGAGGGAGGCAGGAGAGTCAGAACCAGAGAAGGGGGTGTGACCAGGGGGCAGAGGTTACAGTGACTCAGGCCCTAAGCCAATGAATGGAAGCAGCCTTTAGAAGCTGTAAAAGCCAGGATTTTCTTATAGCCTCTGGAGTGCAGCCCTGCAGACACCTGGATTTTAGTCCAATGAAACCCATTGTGGAATTCTGACCTCTAAGAGCTCTATGTTAATAAGTTTGTGTTATTTAAAGCCACTGAATTTATGGTAATCGGTTACTGCAGCAAGAAGAAACACAGACAATACATGATAAATGCTACTATTATTATTCACATCCACAAATAATTGAGAGATTTACCTAAGACAAATGTATAAAACTAAATCAGAACAGATTACAAAATGCAGAGTTTTAACTACACTGTGCTCTGACCATGGTAGCCTCTTATATCAAAGCAAAAGATGAGAACTGTAATAAATATTCCAATCTTCCTGCTTTACTTTTGAAAAATAATCGAAACATAGAAAATACCCTCAATTTCCACTTTTAAGCAGAAAATGGCCATTAGTGAGCTTGTGGTTATGCTGTTTGAATATTTTCCCCCCTCTTGCTAAGAACCTTCTCGTTCCCACGAGAACCCAGAGGCACCCAAGTCACATGGTGTTTTTCCTGTAATATTTTGTCCTGTACAAACAATAGGATGCCAATTATCCAGCCTTAACATGACAAACAATAAGAAACTATGACAGTTTTATTTTTGGTGAGCTGATCCTATGAAATTAGAAGTTTGGAAAGAACCACATGCCTAAAAATCATCCTGTTTATCTTCTTTTTTTCAGAGTTTTGGTCTCCACACCATCATAGGCACCCAAGAAATATTTTTTCTTCTTTAAAAGGCAATGCTGTAGTCTTCTTGAGAAATTCTATTTTTCCTCTACTCTCTCTACCCTCCCATACTCACATAAATTATTTTCTGCATAGACTAAACCCAGCCCACATGAACTTAAAAATGGTTATTTCCCTGCATCTTAAGACAGTTTCCTTTTTCTCATTCTTTGAAGAAGAAATAACATTGGCATCTTTTCTCATTCTGTTGTAGATATACATATTGTGGTACAAAATATGGTAATTAGGGGAAATGGCCGGTAGTTAATGAAAGTATTTGCTTCACTGCCTGGTACCTAATTAGAGGGATTTAATCTTTCCTTTAACTTTAGGCTTTTCTTCATTTGTTTTCAGTCAGTAACTGTGACTCATCTTAATGACATTCCACTACATGTACACATGTGTATTATATACACACAGACATATGTGTTTATGCACATGCATATGTCCTAATAATGCTTCTGTCTATTTTCTTTAAAATGATTTAGGCTAAAAATTTGTGGCCTGGTAAGTTATCCGTGAAAACTGAGATTTAGCAAAAGGGCTCAGGAGCCAACTTGAATAGGCTTCCATTAGTTGGAACATCAAAGTAGGTTATGGATAAAATGGAATAGTCATATCAAGTGTTTTAAAATCCATTAATTCATAATGATACTTCAAATACAAATGGTCACTGTTGAAGGACTCTACCGAAACAACTTAGTGTTTTGGGAACTTGTAAATAAAGGAAAAAAGTTATTTGTTTATCCTCTCTTTTCTAGATGAACTATATACCTCAGGGGAGCCCAATAGTGCTGAGACGCATCCTCTCTTTATAAAAGTATTTCAGTTAATAATAGGAAGAAATGACAAAAATGGAATATCACCCTTTTGCAACCCTTAATGAAATAATGGGTCTATGCAATACCAACAAATGGTTGCTTATATCATAAAGCAAGAGATAATTCATTACTACACCTCCTGATAGAAGCACATATCACCTCCTACGCAATAGCATTGACAAAGAGATTGGACCCAAATCTCATGAAACAACTAGACCTACCTACCAATACATAGCAATAAAGAGGATGGGGCAACATGCTTCATACATACACCTTGGGAAGATAAATAGCAAAATCTCAAATGAAGAAACTATAGGACAAAGAACTTGGCTTTATAAAGAAAATCTGTAAAGAAAAGAAAAAGATAAAAAGGAAACCTACAGATGTAAACTTGTAGTTTTAAGGATATTTAAGAGGTATATCAAGAAAGCAAAGTCTATGGACTTTAAATCCCATTTAAAACAAATTATGATTATTATTATTTTTGTCTTTTCTAGGGCCACATCCACAGCACATGGAGGTTCCCAGCCTAGGGGTCTAATTGGAGCTATAGCTGCCGGCCTACACCACAGCCATAGCAACACCAGATCTGAGCCACGTCTGCGACCTGCACCACAGCTCATGGCAACGCTGGACCCTTAACCCACTGAGTGAGGCCAGGAATCGAACCGGAAACCTCATGGTTCCTAGTTGAATTCGTTAACTACTGAGCCACGATGGGAACTCCTAAAACAAATTATTTTTCAAAGACCCAAAGCAATTATGAAACAATAAAATCTGAATGCAACTGCATATTAATTTTAATTATTGCATTTTTGAGTCCTAGAACATATAATTCTTTTTCTAAGGAAATGTGTTTCCCAGTTCTCTATTAGATTTTCCACTTTGCTGTATATTTTTTGTGAATATATTAATCACAGCCATTTTAAAAAAACTGTTTCTGGTAGTTCCAATATCTGAAACACCTGTGAGCATTTTTGCTTTTCTTTTTGCCTCTTGGTATATCGCCCAACATTGCGTATGAAAAGTTTCAGCCACTCTTCCTTTCAAAAGGAGATACCCTATTATCTAGTTAAGTATGAACAGATTACCCCATATCATTGTTTCTCTCTACTTTACCCCCTTAGGGTATAGCTCTCTGGAGTTCAGGTTGAGAATCTCAGAAATCTGATAAGACCCTGAATTCCTTTTTTTTTTTTTTTTTGGTTTCCCTAGCATTGCAAGAATGCTGAAAGCACTACTCAGCGTTCCAGCTGCTTTTTACTTGGGTTCTTGGCTTCTTGCCCTGCTCATCTAAAAATGTGACACCTGCCTCAACGGGAAAACCCAGCAAGGAGTGTTGGGCTGGTTTAGTTTCTCGTTTTCCCTTTGCTCAAGGATTGTAGCTTCTCAGGTCCTGGTTGTTTTAGCAGGTCCAATCTCCAGCTTTTCTCTTTCGAGTCCCAGGAGATGCCAGTCTCTGCTGGCTTGTCTTCCTCTTAGTAGGGGACTCTACCTACTCTATCTCATTTCTCAGTCTCTTATTTTTGAAGCTGAAGAACTGGCCTGTCCTGCAAAATAAATAGCAGCATGAAGAATGTGTACTTCCCTCCATGAATTTCCTTCCACTACGGTCTTGACCTTTCAAGTCCTGCCTGCCCCCAAACCTCCTGCATGACTTCAGGCATCAGAGATGTATTTCATTTCATCCCCTTCTTCTAGCCCTGGGTGAGCTGCACTGTTTTGTTACAAGCTACTTGGTTGTAGCCACAAGTGGAGGTTCTCACTGATTGAATATTGGATGGCACTAGGAAATTATTCTTGATTAAATCTATAATGGTATTATGTGTATGTATGTTTTGAAAAGTATCCCTGTCTTTTAAAGATAAAATATTGAAATAATACCTTGTAATGTTTTCTTCAAAATCATGATGGGGAGAACAAGCAGGTAGTGGATGTAGATGGAACAAGATTTGCTTTGTGTTCACAATTGTTGAGGCTGGTTGATGGGCATGTGGGAATGAGTCATAGTAGTCTTTCCACTTTTGTATATGCATAGAATTTCCTATAACACAACGTGTAATAAATAACATGTGGCCTTTGTACTCTTGGTTACTTTTCAACAGGCATGACTTTATCCTTTGATAAAAAGACTAAGTAAAGCAACTTCTGTAAAAAAACAGCCACACATCAGAAATAAAGACTGACTCCATTACTGGCTAGCTGAACTCAAGGGGAATTTATAACAAAAAAGAATGATATGTTAAACACACGGAGGACAGTGTGCTGAGGCTTAGGAGAGAGCTCAGGTTGCTCAATTCAGGAGGTGGCCCAGGTGGAGCAGAAACAGTGCAGGGATGAGCTTTTAGCTCTAGTTTACCAATTGCTCCCTGAGGCCAAATGGCGAGTCAGGAAAGAAGAGGGCAAGGAGTGTAGGTCCTGCCCTAGATTATCTTAAAGCTTAGTCACAGTCCAAGATTATAATTAATTAAAAAAAATCACAGAAAACTCATGACATTGCTTTCCTTTCTTATCAATGAACTGTCTACTTTTCTGCACTTTCCTATGGGATTTCAAAGATTCAAAAATACAAAGGGAGCGACAGAATTCATTGCCAATCTTGTTGGATTCTCCTCCAAGTCTCCACCACATGGTACCAAAGAAAACTGGATGGAAACAAACACCACGGAACTCCCCTGGGGGTGAAATGAGCTGGTTGAGGTATGACTTTCCTCACTAGTTGATTCCTTCAGTTTCTTCTTGTCTACCTAGCAGCAGTAGCTGCCATCAGGTCCTTAGAGGGCTGGGCTGGACCAGTTGTCCTGTATTCTAGGACGTATGTACCTTCCATGCCGTACTTCTGTCTCCTGGGGAGACTCCGGATTTGGGCAGAAATGTTTTGAGGTTTTATGGATTCCTTTGGCCAGATAGAAATGACTAAAGTCAGGAAAATTGTTGAGGCTCTTTATAGGTTACTGTTTTTTTTTTTTTTTTTTAAATTGCCTCTCTTGTTTTTCATTCTGTTTATTATCTCTCTATAAGGGTGGTGCTAAAAAGACCACCTTATTGTATGTAATAGATTGTAGGGTGAATGCAAACCAGTTATTTTTGTAGTCATATTTCAAACAGGGATTATCATAATTCAAAACTGAGGTGAATGTAAGTGGATTTAGCTAGTATTCTAAAGCTTCAGAGTGAGAAGCTGCATGAGCTAATTGAAAATACATTATGAATTGTTATTTGAATTACTCAAGGCATCTCTACTTCCAGTTAGACCACCAAACAGATAATGAGCAAATGTGTATATAATGTGTATATATATATATATGCAAACATATAATATATAGTAGTTTGAATATTCTTTTACATTTTCATGAGCAGGTGCTCAAAAGAACAGTGTGCACAAAAAGCCCACCAACTGCTGAAACAAGGTATATAATTAGTAATGCTTACGACTTAAATCCTTTTGGTACATCTTTGGAAATAACTGAAGGTTTCCAGACGGCAGCAGTCTTTGGTAATCAGATGTGAGAGGCCCTGGATTCTCCTGGAAACTCTGCCTTATAACTGATATAATCTTAATCAATCTGAAACACTCACTGTGCCTCCATTTTCTTATCTGTAAAATAAATTAGATTAAATCTCCTTCAAAGTTTTATTTTGGCTTTAAAATCTATGATTTTATAATGTGTCATCAGTGATTTTAAGGGAATAACTATTGTTTCTGTATAACTATAAAATAATCCTATAGAATGGTGTTGATATTGATAGGAGAATTAAGGCAAATTGAACTCTAATACTCAGTAACAATACTCTAGTTATTGTTAGCCTTCACCAGTAATAATAACAAATGAAAAAAAAATCTAATTTATGCTGTATGGTTACCGTAGGCTAAACACTGGATTACATGCTTTACACACTCAGTTTACTTACATTCTTATAGGGGTACATGCTATTATTATTCTATTACTATTCCTATTTCACAGATAAAAATGCTGAGAGAATACATAAATTATCTATAGACACTCAGCCAGTATGTGGTAAAACTGGGATCTGAAGTAGAGTTGATTTCCTCTAGATCCCAGGCTCATTAGTCATGACCTTTCACTGCCACCCTACGATTTTTTCTACCTGTGGCCGTTTACTATTTTTTTATGTATACTGTGACTCTTTAACCCATGGTTCTACCTAAAATGGTTCTATCTAATAAAAGTATATTTTCATTGTGCCTCAAGATTTTCAAAATGTTATTATACTCTTTGTCTTTCGTGTAGTCACATATCCACTTTTGTCATATCCACTCTGAGAGTGAAAGTGGATATTTTTGTTATTATCTTTTATGTGATAAAATAGAGATAGAGAAATTAGGTGTTTGCCAAGCTTTCATGGATAGATTTTAGTACTGGGTTTCCACCTTTAAAATTCAGTCTACTCATTGCATTTTCTGTTGTACTACTTAGAATATGAACACAATATTTTATACAGCTAGGAAGATAAGGCATAAACATGAAATTCAGAAAATAATTATTTAACTGCATTTATCAGACATTAGCAGATTTGAGTTGTGGATGGTTTCAATCAAATTGAAAGAAATGAGATTCTCTCTCTTGGTTTCACAGATGAAATCATCTGCATCACTCATCTTCAGGGATATTGAAATGTATTCCGCAAACCATGAAGATATGATGATACTTATGTGTTTTGTTTTTCATTATCTATTTCTGTCAAATGGAAGATTCAGAGACCAAGAAGTACACTGAATAATCTTCTAGTTGTCAATTCAAATAAATATGCCATAGGCAGTGGCTGTAAGATACCCAAATAACAGGTCAGTTAAACAAATTGTCTTATCAGTTAGACTGAACTGATCAGTGAGGATCTGAACATTCCAGATCTGGGAGCCTTTTTTGAAGCAGCCCTATCACTCCAGACTGGAGATAAAAGCTCTGTCTGGTCAGCTGGCTGAATATTCCAGAGTAAGTACCTCAGTCACACAGACTCTTCCCCATTCACTCTCTTCTTGTAGTAGAGTCATCACCTATTTAGTAATTTACTGAAGGCTCACAGTATGCAAGTCACTACGTTGCAAGCAGAGGTTTCAAAGACACAATCAAATGCAATCCTGGATATGGAAGATTGTTTGGTCACCATAGAAGGCAATCAAGATAGGAGAAGTCATAAAAGTTTAGAAGAGAATTCTTCAAAAATGACAGAATTGGCGGAAAAACCAATGTGCTTACATTTTCAAGTCTCTTAAAAATTAAGACACATATATTCTATGGAGAAAAATAAAATGTGCCAGAAGAGGAAGTTGATTACCTTGTACTGCACGACACATCTGTGAACAGCATTTTATGTGCATAGTAATGTAGAAAGGGAATACTTACCTATCCAAAATTGCAAAATAAATATATTGGGAAGATGAGGAGACAAGTATGTGTCTGTGTAATAGGGAAAACTATAATTCATTCCATTCAACATGGATTGAACCTCATGTAGTAAGATTTTTTTAAAGTATCTTTAGCATGCGCCTTCCTTTTAGATGTTCTTTACTGTTTATTTGCATTTTCTGTTGATGCCCTGCTATTAACTAGAATTGTAATATGTTTTAAATATGGACATTTACTGGGGAGTATAATAAAACATAGGGCTCCTGCCAATGAAATCTTTTAAGGTTTTTGACTAGATGAATATTGTGAAAAAATATGAGAAGAAATAACAATATTTTGATAAGACCGACTGTCCAAATAACAGTGTATTAATACAGTCATTCCGCAATATCTGCAGATTGATTCCAGATCTCCTTCAGTTACCAAAATCCTTGAATATTCAGCAGGTTTTATCTGCATGTAACCTATGCACAGCCTCCTATATACTTTAAATATTTCTAGATTATTTATAATACCTAAGACAATGTAAATGCTATGCGAGTAGTTGTAAATACAATATAAATTATATGCAAATAGTTATCAATACAACATAAGTGCATGTGAATAGTAGTCAATACACACAGAAAATTCAAGTTCTGGTTTTTGAAAATTTCTGGATCTTTTTTTCAAACATTTTTGATCTGCAGTTGTTTGAAGACTGAGGGCCAGCTGGATTACTGTTATTTTCCAAGATGCTTTTGAATTAAAGAAGATGATTTCCCTTATTAAATAAAAAGCTTGAGTCTGTCCACAAATGATGATACTATGAATTAGAGATACATACTATATAAGGGGTTCTCATAGAGTCCTGAACACTCAGAAAAGAGATAAAACTCTCTCAGTGTTAGGTGGTGAGGGAAGAGTAAATGGAGTAGATAATTTGCAAGGAGTTTGCACCCATTATGTGACTATCGAAAACTTTATAATATCTGCCATATCTTTGTGATACTGCCTACTTTTAGTAATTTTCTCTTTCTAGCTTCAACATATTTTGTTTTTGATGTTTTGCTTTTTCACGTTGATCTAGCAAAGACTCCTTTTATTCTGCTTTTTGGGATTTATTGTCTCTTCTGGAGCTACAATCCAAGCCCTTCACCAATTTTAAAATATTTAGTCATTATCATTTCAAGTATAGTCTCTCTGCTGCTGCCATGTGGAACTCCAATAGATGCATTTTAAACTCTTCCTTCTTATCTTCCATACTTTTAGTTTTATAATTTCACTTTGTCCTCTAGGTTTCATTCTAGAAATTTTCTTTCAGTTCACTAATTGTATCTGTTTGTTACCGCTGCATAACAAACCACCCCAAAACTCGGTGACTTAAAACAACAAACATGCATTATTGCTCATGAACCAGGTCACCAGACTGATCTGTCTGGTCGTGATTGGACTTACAGGTTATAAGCAGCTGTGGGTTGTCTATGTGGCTTTGCTGATTTTGCTGGTTTCAGCCAAAATGTCTGGGGTGACTCAGCTCTGCTCGTTATCTCTCATCATCCAGCAGGCCAGGCCATGACGGTTGCTGTGGTTGTGACAGGGTTACAATAAAACAAGCAGAAGCACACAAGGCCTATTGATACCTAGGCTGAAATTAGCACATTATCAGGTTTCATTATTGCTTTTGAAAGCCCTAGGCACTTTTGCCTTTGTGAATTTCATTCCATAAAGAGTACTAAAAAATATATTTTACAGCTACCTTTGCATAAAGATAAATATCATCCAGACTGGACTCATTACTATATATTTGCCATTCTGCTTATCTTTATTTTGCTTGTAAAAGAATTTAAGATTAAAACTTTTTTGTGCGCTTTTAAAAGAATTGTGGCCCCTCAGTATTGTGACCACCTTACCAAATGGGTAACTCAGCCCCACACACTGTCACTTCTGCACAAGCCCAGACTGCAAGACTAGGGAAATAGATGCCACTGTTTAATGGGAGGATCTGCAAGTTGCAGGTCTAATCCTAGGGAGGGGTGAAGCACTGAATCCATTTTGTGATCAATTTACCACATCAATCCTCTCTTCCTGTAAAATTAATCTTTTTAGTTCATCTGCTTTCTTGGTTTCATATTGAGTTTTTTGCTTGTTTTTGTTTTTTTCTTTTGTTTCTCCAAACATTTGAAACATTTATTTTGTATTTTGATTCCGAGAATTATAATATCTAAAATGGTTTCAAATCTAATTTTCAAACGTAGTTTGTTTCTGCTAACTCTTCCTCTTCGGGACTTTTTTTGGGTATAGTTTGGTAACTTTGGTTTGAGGGTATATTCTACTTTACTTTGGCAAGATATCTAGGATGTTAAACGCAGAATCACGTGAAGCTTATTTCTTCCTTTGGAGTTGTTTTGGTTATACATTGACCAAGTGGATAGTATGCATTTCACTGCCAGTCCACGAGAACGCAGCTAATCCCCAGAGAAGATGCTATTCCTCACCTGGTGCTGAGACAGAGAGAGTTAAGTTTCTTTGCCATCTCTCTTTTTTTCAGAAGCACGTAGTTTTTCCTTTGGCTCACCTTCAGGGCCCAAGGCCTTTTTTCCCTATTTTTCCTGAATGACCCTATAGAACAAAACACCAAGTTTTTTTGTTTATTTTTCCAATTGACAAATGCCCCCTAGGTAAATTCATCTTTCCTGAGCTTGCCCACTACCATAGTTTCAGCATTAAAAAAATAAAATAAAATTTTCCACAGGGTAATCTTTTATGTATCTTGTGAGCTTGGATTTTCAAAAACACAGAAAACACACACACATGCACAAAACCCTTTGTTGTATTATTGCTATAGCATTTTTAGGTATTCCGTAGTTGGATGCTTTACAAATATATAGGATCCTGCAATGCTTTAAGTAAAAGTCAGCCTCACATGCTTTAAGACACACAAACAAATAAAAATCAGTGAACAAATAAATTCTACAGCTCCAAGGTAGAACTGAGGAATAGGAAGTGGAGGCCAAAAGAAACTATTGCTAGAAACTCAGGCTAAGACTTTCCTTGATTTTTTTGTAGACTTTGATATCTCTCTTCTCCTATTTGTTAATTTTTTCACACATATTGGCAGTGTCAGTGTCCCCATTCCTTCCAGGTCCCGCCTCTGTTCTAGCTCAGTCTGCTGCCCCGTGCATGGTAGTCTTGGGATACATGATGCCCGATCAAATTTTCCTTGGCCCTCATCTTCTCTCAGAATTTTAGTTTACTCTATCTTAATTTATTTTTATTTTTTTGTCTTTTGAGGGCCACAGCCGTGGCATATGGAGGTTCCCGGGCTTGGGGTTGAATCAGAGCTACAGCTGCTGGTCTACACCACAGCCACGGCAATGCCAGATCCAAATGCAGTCTGTGCCCTATACCACAGCTCATGGCAACACTGGATCCTAACCCACTGAGTGAGCCCAGGGGTAGAACTTGCGTCCTCAAGGATGCTAGTTGGCAAAACCAGTTCTGATTATTTGTTTGTGATTGAAAATGGATTAATGTGTATCTAAAGGAAAAAGATGTAACTTTTTTTTTTTCCTGACATTTAAATACATGTGACTTCAAGGTTATCATTTACATTCTCTGTGCCCTTGCTTTCTTATTTATACCATAAAACCTTTCCTGTCTGGTACATAGCTCATGTATATAAAAGCACTTTGTGAATTCTGATGTACCAACTAACAGAAATACATATATGAAAACAATAACAAAAACAATATAACAAAATACAGCCTTACTTTCCAGATATTTACTCTGCAGTGCAGAAGATAAGATATCAATCATAAATAGCCAATCAGGTGCTAGGTGTGCACTAGGGACAGAGGATGAGGTCTGGTGCTGGCACAGACTGGAGCACAGTCACACTGCCCCAGCTGGGAGGTGGTGGAAGCTTTTACCAAGGGAAAACACCGGAGCAAAGCCCTTTGGGGAGCAGAGGGGTTCTCTAAAGGGACAACAATTTGAGGAAGGCATGAGAGATTTAACAGTGATTTTATGGAAAAAACAATGTCTTAGAAGTAGCATCAAATAATAGAGGCCCAGAGCACAACCAACAACAATAAACCAAGTCTAACCATTTAACTTGCCAGGCAGGAGAACACTGAACAGTGAAGAAATTTAATTCACAGAGTCATTTGTTGAGGGAAAAAAATCAGGGGTCTTTACAAGCTAGAGAGGAGCTCATAATTCACTGAGCATAGAAAATCAGTACTTTGCGAGGGCAGGATCAGTCCATGAGTCTGTGTACACTTGGTTAACATAGCCTCGTTTTTCATTTTTCCAGAAAGTATCTTCAATTAGGTTCAGTAAAGCTCTGGCATCCGGGTCACTCCAAGTTCAAAACTTCAGTCGTTTAGAGCCAGCTGTGAGAAACACAACAGTTCGTTTGGATATCTCCTAGGCAAGTGCTGCTGGAAGTGGAAACTTTTTATTCACATCAGCTTGAGGCAGATGTCGTATGTAAAAGGATGGAAACCATGCCCTTAAACCCTGCTGTAGAGCTCAAAATGTGGTCTGTGGCCAGAACATACGCATTATCGGGGTGCTTGCTGGAGGTACAGATTCCTAGACCCCTCCTAATTCTATTGAATAGAAGCTGCTTTTTAGTAGCATTCTCAGACTTTTCATATACACATTAAAGAAAAAAACAACAGCTTTAAAACGGGGTTCTAGAATAGTGGTTCTCCAAACTTGGAGCGTAGCAGAATCAATTGGATAGCCAAAGTCACAGACTCATTGGGATAGGATAAGTTTTGGACCTTTGTATTTTTACCAAGTTCCTCAGGAGCTGTTGATACTGATTAAAGGCAGAGAACCACTATTTTAGAACATACTTCTCCTATTCAGGATCCATGAGCTCAAAATCTCCACCCATTAAAGAGGCATATTCTCGTTAAAGCTCTGATTGTATTACAGAATCAAACCGTAGGTGCTGTTTTAACTGGAATTCATCCCTTATAATTATAAAGTCAGGAGGATTTTATAACACCTAGAATTTCAGTCACCTGAAACCATATCTAGCAAATGGTAAGATCATCTTTTTTCTCAAGAAAACTGTAAGAAAAAAAAAATAGTGCATCTGTGAGAACATTCCAATGAGGATAATCTACCAAGAAACAAATTCCCAAATCTTTGTAAATGGTGGAAATAGCTCTGATAACTGTTTACTGGAGCAGAGAAAGGACTAACATTCAGCTTTATTTCGGAAATTTATCCATGTGTTACATATCAAGTCATTGTATTTCTTTGTTTAAAAAATTAGAAACTTCCTCTTTCAATTAATAAAAGCTGGCTTTGTTTCTCAAGGTTTGTTTTACAAAAAGGTAATTTTGAGTGTGTCATACTTAAAAATCCTAAGCAAAAAATGACCAACTTTCTTCCCACCACTTCTCTCTGGGGCACCCTGATGTCGGCATCAGGAAGAATGAGGTCATGAGCTTTTAATAAACCCAAATGCCATCAAATATAGGAAATTATTTGGTATTTCCTTTACTGGATATATAAAACCTTACCTTTCTTAGTCATTTAATTTTGAATTCAGAAATGAATTTGTGATGTGGAAGAACAATATTCATTAATAATCAGGGAAATGAGCAATGCACAAAATTTTCTAATAGGTCCAACCCTTCTTTTTCCTGCATGGTAAACATTTGTGAAGGAAATATGCTTTAATAAGATAAGAAATTTCAGTCGAGGCATATTTGTTACTTTTCCATGAATGTATTCAACATGAGAGTGGCAACTGTTTTAAGAGATACATTTAATCCCAACTCATTATTATCACATACTGTTTAGAACATAAAATCCTCAGCTTGCTTTTGAAAGCATTACAAGTAAGACCCTCGTTTTGCGCTTGAGAAAAAGATGAAGTCAGAAAAACCAGAGAAACCTCACTTGCAGATCTGAGAGTCAAAAATAGTTCTTTTGACTCTTAATGCAAAGATTGCTCCAATGAAACTTTAGCACTTGATTTTATCTGAACAAGACATTTGTAAAAAGAAGCTGGGCTATTCCAAAGAAGAATAAAAATATTAAATATGAGTGTAATTTGGGTTTCATAATTCTATATCAAGGCATTTATCCTACATAAATGTGCAACATGTATAAATATGTATGTATAAGAACATTTATTGCAATGCTGTGAAACATGAAAAAAAAATCTGTAACTCTGACTTCAGTTTAAGAAAGGCAGATTGTGTTAACTACTGAAAAATTTAGAAGGAAATTGAGTGTATTGTCTATATAAGTTCACGGATAAAATTTTCAATAAAATCTAAGTTAGTCATTAATGATTTAAGGTTAAAAAATTCATTCTGGAGAACCTGAAAAGGTAAATCTTCTGAGAAAAAACTGCCTAGCCTAGAGATAGCACGGGAAAAGAGATGCTACCTTAAAACCACAAGTTCCTGGTTATTTCTTAAAATCTTGACTTTTTCAGACTTTGGAAATAGTATTTTTAAGAAAACCATTCTAAATCCCAGGGTATAAGAGTTGCATTAAATTTCTACTTAATGTGAATATTCGTAAAATATCTAGAACAACATTAATATTCAAATATAGAGCCAGTTGTGTTAAAACACAACATTTCATTTGGATATCTTCTAGGCGAGTGTGGCTGGAAGTGGAAACTATTGTATAACTATTCAGTGACATAGTATGAGATGTTAAAATTCTTTTAGAAGAATATATTTTAAAAATGAGAAGACAAAATTCTAGGTTTAATAGAAAGGATGTTAAAACTACTCTGTTCAGCATAATCTAAAATGCATGCCAGAATATCTAGATGCTTAACAAAAATTTGGATAAAAAGATATGCACGCAGATGCTTACGGTGATTATCTCTGGGTGGTAGGATTAGAGATTTTTGTTTGTTTATTGGGAAGTATAATAGCATATTCATTGTTTATTGCTGGTATAAAAATGGACCACACATTTAACAGCTTTAAACTATACAAATTTATCATCTCACGGTTCCACAGGTCTGAAGTCTAGTAGACCCAGCTGATTTCTCTGTTCTGAGTCCCATAAGGCCAAAATCAAGGTGTTTGCCAGCCAAGGCTCTTACCAGAAGGATTTAGAAGAAAATGCATTTCTAGGCTCTTTCAGGTTGTTGAAAGAGTTCAGCTGTATGTTGTTAAAAAATGAAGGCCTTATTTACTTGATTTTTTTATTTTTAAAAATTTTTATTAGAGTATAGTTGATTTACAGTATTGCATCATTTTCTGCTGTACAGCATGGTGACCCAGTCATACATATATTTATGTTCTCTTTCTCATATTATTCTCCATCATGGTCTATCCCAAGAGACTGGGTATGGTTCCCTGTGTTGTACAGTAGGACCTCACTGCTTATCCATTCTAAATGGAATAGTTTGCATCTACTAACCACAAGCTTTCAACTGTTTCCTTGTTGGCTGTCACCTCAGATGGTTGTTCTCAGCTTTGAGGGGCAATCAGCATTTTCTAGCTCACAGGCCTCTTCATCTTCAAAGTTAGAAACGTGAGTGGAATCTCTATCATGCTTTACATCTCTTCTGCCTTTTTATTCCTTGGCATCTCTCAAGCTGAATCCAGAAGGAGAAATTTCTTTGCTGTTAAGGCCTTGAGGGATTAGTTTGTGACCATTGGATAATTCAAGATTTTCTAGAATTCGCTGATTAACAACCTTAATTTTATTTATTTATTTTTATTTCTTTTTTTTTAAATTACTCAATGGATTTATTACATTTGTAGTTGTACAATGATCACCACAATCCAATTTTATAGGATTTCCATCCCACAACCCCAGTGCATCCCCCCATTCCCTAAACTGGCTCCTTTGGAGATCATAAGTTTTTCAAAGCCTATGAGTCAGTATCTGTTCTGCAAAAAAGTTCATTCAGTCCTTTTTTCAGATTCCACATGTCAGTGAAAACATTTGATGTTGCTGTCTCATTGTATGGCCGACTTCACTCAGGCATGCTAATTCTAGGTCCATCCACGTTGCTAAAAATGCCGGTATTTCGTTCCTTTTAATGGCTGAGTAATATTCCATTGTGTATATGTACCACATCTTCTTGATCCACTCCTCTGTCGATGGACATTTAGGTTGTTTCCATGTCTTGGCTATTGCAAATAGTGCTGCAGTGGACATCGGAGTACATGTGTCTTTGCGAGTCATGGTTTTCTCTGGATAGATGCCCAGGAGTGGGACTGCTGGATCACATGGTAATTCTATTTTTAGTTTTCTGAGGAATCTCTATACTGTTTTCCACAGTGGTTAACAATCTTAATTTTATCTTCAAAGTCCCTTCTCCCGTTTAGCATAACATATTCAGAGGATCTATGGATTAGGGTAGAGGATCTTCATGGGAGAGGGCAATTCTGTGGAAGAAAGCAAATAGTGCAATGGTTAATGGCATGAGCTTTGAAGATAGAGATGACAGAGAGCCCTTATTTGTATTTCCAGTGCTGCCACTCAATATAAGCTGACTTTGGATCACTTAGCAATTATCCTTTTACATACACTCCCTAGAAAGAAAAAGGCAAAACAATGAAAGCCACTTCCTTTTAAAGTTCAAGTTTTCAAAAATTTAAATCTTCAGTTGTCTAATTTTTTTTTCATATTTAAAATGTAATTATTCCCATAGAACCTCTGGCTGAAGGCAGACTAGATACATGTACACGATAAGAATGCAATCATGTCGCTATCTTTTAACCCACAAAAGCTGGCTCTGATTTCACTTGTGAAAAACCACTGTGTATCCAAGCCAGTGAGATTTATTTATTTTCATGGAGAAGAAACCTTGGCTCTCATTGTGTGTGATGGGCTCAGAGTGTCATGTGTTCAGTGTGTGATACAGATTTGTCCAAAAACTCTTTATGAGCTCACCTCATAGCTCACCTTTTGCCTAAAATTTCCCTAGCCACATATTTATTCTTGAGATTCCACAGTTGTATTTCTTTTAGTAAAAGAATTTGCATTTTAAAACTTTACATTTAGTGTGAGAGCATTTCATAAAGACAAGCTAGAGGGACAGAAAGGAGAAATGGTGAAGAAGATGCTCCATGAACGAGGAGGGGGCCACCATTAAGCAGAAGAGGAAGAGATGAAAATAAGATCAAAAGACTCAATTCACCTTCATTTCTCTGAAGCAGCTCTTTTCTTAAAATACCTATGAGTTAAAACTTAGAAATCTTGGAACCTACACAATCCCACTGTGATAAATGAACCCAGAGCCCAAGGGGAGATAGATAGATAATAGTTTTTGGTGGGATGTTGAGATGCAGGGATCACAGGGAATGCAGATACCCTCTGGTCAGACGACATGTATGTGTTCTCTCAGGCTAGTTAACAGTAGGGAGTGAACCTGGAATAGCTGGAAATTCTATTCCATGTGGTAGGTAATTATGGAAAATGTGTGACTAATGCACATTTAGTGAGTCAAATCACATTTAGGCAGCTAACTACTTGGCTGATGTGCCTGATCTGCATGTGTCTGATAACATGAAATGAGGATGCTGTATTACAGGCTGTGACTCCATCTTTACCAGATCATTAGGTCAAAAGAGTCGTGAAAATAAAATAGTTAATACATATATCACTATGGTTCAGTGCGACAGACATGAAAACGCATAATTACAATACAAAGAAGACGATTCTAAAAGACTTTTGTTTAAGAAACCTTGCTATATGGAAGGAAAAACTCCTGTTTTTAAAGGGTAGCATGAAGTGGAACCCTGTCATCTCCACTAGACTACTGTTTTCAGACTTCCTATGTTTTGTTAGTAAATTATGAAACAAATTAGTAGGTTCCATCCAAATATTAAAAAAGGAACTGAGCTAGAATGGAAAACAGACTAAATGACATATAGAAAGACTAAGAACTGACATTTTAAACTTTTCCCCCCTTTTCTTTTTTGCGATATCAAAGGTATATCTTATCACAGGCCATGATCAAATGTCTCAAACTGCCTCAGAAGACCAGAGGTCCTTAACCTGGGGCCATAGAAAAGGGAGTCACATTCACAATAGCCAGGACATGGAAACAACCCAAGTGTCCATCGACAGATGATTGGATTTGGAAGATGTGGTATATATACACAATGGAATACTACTCAGCCATCAAAAAGAATGACATAATGCCATTTGCAGCAACATGGATGGAACTAGAGAATCTCATACTGAGTGAAATGAGCCAGAAAGACAAAGGCAAATACCATATGATATCACTTATAACTGGAATCTAATATCCAGCACAAATGAACATCTCCTCAGAAAAGAAAACCATGGACTTGGAGAAGAGACTTGTGGCTGCCTGATGGGAGGGGGAGGGAGTGGGAGGGATCGGGAGCTTGGGCTTATCAGACACAACTTAGAGTAGATATACAAGGAGATCCTGCTGAATAGCATTGAGAACTTTGTCTAGATACTCATGTTGCAACAGAACAAAGGGTGGGGAAAAAAATGTAATTGTAATGTATACATGTAAGGATAACTTGACCCCCTTGCTGTACAGTGGGAAAAAAAAAAAAAAAAAAAAGAAAAGGGAGTCACAAGCTTGAATGGAAGAAAAATGAATGGAAAAAAATTTTTATTTTCACTAAGATTGAACTAAAATTTAGTGTTGCTTTCAATTATGATTGCAGGCAACAGACCACAACAGTATTAGCAGTACTTGTGATTTTGTGACCAATAAATAGGATATTTTTCTATCATTAGTGACCAATAAATAGGAATTTTTCTATCATTTTTTGATGGTTACAAATATCTTAAAATATTGTTTAGGATCAACAGTAAAAAATTACAGCAGTTACTCTAATTTTCCTGAGACCCTGTTATTTAAGGTAGGCATTAAGGAGCACATATATTATTATATCACAATTTTTAACATTTTGATAACTTCCAATACATTAGGCTCATTTGTTACATTGATTGCTTTTATTAATATAAAAAATGAGATTTTAAGGAAATAATCATAGGTTTACCAGACTTCCCAAGGGCCTAAGACCTGAAAATGATAGAGAGATAGAGAGAGAGAGAGACAGACAGACAGACAAAGAGAGAAAGAGGAAGAAAGGAAAGGAAGGAAGGAAGGGAGAAAGGAAAGAAGGAACCCAGTCTCAGTGGGCCATGACATAAACTACCCAGAGGAGTTTAGCTCCTTTCTAAATGTAGTGGCTGTAGCTTACACTTTGGGTTTCCAGAATTTAGTGACTGGAAAGTAATTTGTTCTAAAACCATCATTGTTGGTTGACTTCTGCCTATGAAAGCAAGAAGCCTGAAGCAATAAGCTATGCCTTACTGGAAAGATTCACCAATGAGATAATGTTTGAATAGACTCTTGCAAAATAAGTCAGAAGAGGATATAGCAAATAATATGTACATGCTGATCAGCAGAGAATGTGATTATTGTAAAAGAAAAAATTCTGTGTGGATGAAGAATACATCATAATGTGTTTATAGGATAACATAGGATAATATTTTCATGAATTTATGTTAGGGAAGGATTTCTTAAGACACAGAAAGTGCTAATTGTGAAGAAAAATTTTGGGAAATTTGATTGTATTAAATCTGATCACTTATTTCCATCAAAACTCTCAGAAAAAGGGGAGAAAAAACAAGCCGTAATGAAGGAGACATTATTTGCAACACATACAACTAAAGGGAAAATTACCAGAATATATAAAAAATTTCTATAAATCAATTAAGAAAAAGAAAGTCAACCAGTACAAAATAATAGGTAATCCATTTGTCTACAGGTAAAATGAGAGTGAGCTTTGAATTGAAACTTCACATAAAAACAAACCCATATTACCAATATGCACATGAAAAGATGCTGAACCTTGTCAATAATCAGCAAAATGGAAATTAAGATCAAAATGATGTAGGGATTTATACAACAAGGCTGGCAAAAATCAGAAGTCTGGCAATACTAAGTATTGGTAAGGATGACGATCACTGAGAAGTCTCACCCACTGCTGGTGAAAGTGTAAACTAGCACAACCACTTTGGAAAATAATTTGGTATTTTCTATTAAAGTTTCTAGATGATAGGAGACTTGCAGATTTGCATTATTTGGACAGGGAAGGCAAAAATAGGAAATACTAGTAAAAGTTAGTGAGGTAGAATTAACTTGAAATGTAGAAGGCTGCAGAGAGTTTAATTCCCCATTTTATGATATGAAAAAAGCCAGATAATGTACAAAATAATTTAAGGGAAGACAGGGATGCAAGCAATCGCTTTCCTAAAGCATAACATAGGAGGAAAAGACACCAGACACCATACAAACACATTAAAATAAGTCAGCTAAAATTTTTAAGAATTATTAAAAGTTGAATGTGAGCTCCTGTGAGAGAATAGAAATCCTGGGGCTGCAAATTCAAGGGAATTCTCCAGGAATGCTCACTGAATGGATCACAAGAAAGATTTGAGATGGGTGCCAGAGGGGAGCGCAGCAAAAAATGTTCCTTGTGGTACAGGCCTAGGGGTGTGGAACAGCAGTTACAAAAACTCCACACATTACCTTTCTTCCGTTATCTCCTTTATGAAGCAGAAGCCTTAAACCACTAAGGGGAGGTTAGCAAACACAGTGGGTCTCAGAGCACAGAGACTACAGCTTCTGGAGAAAGGGAATAGGAAAACCAAACTGTACCAGAAACTCTTTTTCTGGGGGCAGGGTAGAATTACATCATAGGCCTAAACCGCTAGAAATCACCTACTACTGGAAGAGCAGAATCACTAAGAAGGCCCACCACCAAGACTTAGACTCAGTGTCTGTCCAGGACTAGGCTGAAATAAGACAACAGGGAATACTCCCCTTCCCCTCACTCCTAACTGTAAGCATAGCAAACACTGAGTAGCAAATGACGCAGTCTTCTACTGCTAGGAGAGGGTCGAAGGCAGGAGAAAAAAAAAACAAAAAACAAAAAACTTCTCTGAGATACATGCTCTTAGGAAAAGACTGAAACTGATAGAGTAATAGTGAGGAAAATGCTTTGGAAACCAGCCCTCACCTACTGGTCTTACTAAAGGAATCTCAACCTGGTAGTGCACTGAGAGTAACTACAGAAACAGCAAGACCAAGATCCAGCTCATCTTCTATCTAGATTGAATTAACTCCTGAAGCTAAGGGCTAAGCCAAAGGAAGAATACCCCTTTCTAGGCATAAATACTGTCTTCCTTAGGCTCTTCTGTACTACACAAAATATCTAGCTTTGAACAAAAACCTACAAATCACAAAGAAGCAAGAAAAATACAGCATAATGTGTATTTGCCAAAGCTACCAACCTAACCAAATTTAGTTATGACTCAGATGTTGGAACTATAGATGGGGAATTAAAAATTCTCATAATTAATATGGAAAAGCCTCTACCCTAAAGGTTGTACAATATAAAAGTAGATGGGGAATTTTTAGAAAAGCTATGGAAAGTTAAGAAGAATCAAAAAGGCTAGGAATAAAAAACACGGTAACAAAAGTGAGGAATATATTCAATTGGGCTCATCAGTAGAATGAACACTGCTGAGGAAAGGGATCAATAAACTTGAATAAAGATCATTAGACCATACTCAAATAGAAAAAAAGAGAAAAAAAAAGTGAAGAAAACATAGCATAGCATGTAGGAGCTGTGGGACAATATCAAATGGTCTAACATACATTTAATTGACATCCTAGAAGGAAAAGAAGGTAAACCTCAGAATAAATATTTGCAAGCACAATGGTAAAGAATTTTCTAAAAGTAATCAAAGCATCAAACACTAAATCCAAGATGTAAGACATCATTAAACAGGCTAAATGCCTAATTAATTAATTAAAAACATAACTAGTCATATTATTTTCAAACTACTCAAACCAAAGATAAAAAGAAAATCTTGAAGTCAGTGGAAATAGGTCACATTACATAACAGAGGAACGAAGGTAAGAACTATAGTAGGTTTCTTGTTGGAAATTTTACAAGCTAGAAAACAAGGTACTGACATCTTTAAATTGATGATTTTATTCATAGCAAAGTTATCTTTGAAAAATTAGGTAGAGAGCAATATAACATAGAACATTCATTATCAGCAGATCTGAACTGTAAGATGTATAAAATAAAGTTATTCAAGTAGAAGACATGATATTAGAAACTTGAATTTATACAAAGAAATTAAGAATATTATAAATGGTGTAAAAAGAAAACAAAAATTTATTATTTTTAATTTTCCTATAAGATAACCAACTTTCTAAAGTGAAAATAGTTGGACTATATGTATATGGTATGTTTATGACGGATGTGAGTGGAGGAATACACAACTTCGGTAGCAAGACAAATGGAAAGAGGAATCGGGAGTCTACTGCTAGAATGTTTTTATGTTATATGTGAAACAGTATGAAATTATTTGAAGGTAGACTGCAATTAATGAAAAATGTATATTGTAAACCTGGGCCAACTTCTAAAACTTTTTAGAGATACAAATTACTAGAGTAGTAATCCAGAAGTGGGTTTTGGCCTGCCACCAGAAGTGACTCCAGACTGTTGCATGTATCAGTAGCAGTCATCTTGTAACTACATTTATCAGGTCCATCCTTGTTGGGGACCCAATTTAACTTTTTTTTTTCCCCGCCAGGGCTTAATTCTAGTCTCTGTAGCCCTGTACCTTTCTTTCTTTTTATTATTATTATTATTATTTTTTGTCTTTTTTTTTAGCTATTTCTTGGGCCGCTCCCGCGGCATATGGAGGTTCTCAGGCTAGGGGGCTAATCGGAGCTGTAGCCACCGGCCTACACCAGAGCCACAGCAACGCTGGATCCAAGCCGCGTCTGCAACCTACACCACAGCTCACGGCAACGCCGGATCGGTAACCCACTGAGCAAGGGCAGGGACCGAACCCGCAACCTCATGGTTCCTAGTCGGATTCGTTAACCACTGCGCCACGATGGGAACTCCCACCTTTCTGATATTTAATAAATGTTTGTTTTAAAATATGTTAAAAATCCCATATGTATATATATACTTAGATTTATATCTATCTTTTAACATTCTTCTATATGTATGATATAGCTCATAAAAAATAAAACCTCTAAATAAAATACATAAAATGTTATGACTTGACAAATCCCAATGCTTGGTACATAAATTTTCCTTATGTCATTGTTCTTTAATTTTCTGTGCTGTCTGAAATATTTCACTAGGTGTTTTCTTTTCTTTTCTTTTTTTTTTTTTTTTGGTCTGCTTTTTTTCTTAAAGAAAACAGAACTTGAGGTGTTAATGAGAGCTGGATTCAGTTTTTAATTCCCAGAGGTTTGGATACAAGAGAAGATAAGAGGGATATACTTTAAGGTAGTGATAGTCTTTCCTATAAAGGCAATGAGACCAGGTCTGTCTTTCAGAAACTAAACTCTTTGTGGCTAGAGAGACTAACACCAAGTCAAACCTTTACTGAATTTGTGGCAGGCCTTCAATCCCCAGTTTAAAAAGTCATTTTGTTTCTCCTGATGAGGTTACATTTATGACATGATTTAATAGGCTTTGGAGTTGGGCAGAACTGCATTAGAATTTCAGTTACGCCACTTTCTTAGAATGTCGCTTTGGGGCAGTTACTCTAAGCAGTGATTTTCTCATCTTCTAAATAGTAATACTGAATCTTAACTCATAGGTTGCTTCAAAGATTAAATGAGATAATGGACATAAAACTATAGTCATGTCTAATACATAGAATATATGCATCAAATCTTAGTGTCTTTCATTATTCTTTTGTAAAGAACCAGAGTCATACAGGGTCTAGTGTGCTAGAATAACCTCTCTGTTTGCTAGACTTTGAAGGATCTCTTGGAGTAGTCAAACAACAGCAGAGCTTTTTTTTTTTTTTCTTTGCCTTTTTCTTACTGATAAATCTGACTTTAGCGCCTTGTGTCAGTTTTTGCTCCTTAACAAACTGCTCCAAACCTCAATGGCTTGAAGCAACAACCATTTATTTAACTCACAATTCTGTGTAGCAGCAATTTGGGCTGAGTTTAGTGGGGGTGTTCTTTATCTGTGATTGCTTCCTGCTTCTGCACTCAGGTGGCAATTTATGGCCTTTAGTCTAGTAGCTGTCTCTGTTGCTGGGAGGACAGCTGGTATGAGGGGAACTAGACTAGTCTCTCATCCCCTGCTGGACCATCCAGGTTTGTCCACATGGTGGCAGTTTCAGGGTTTCCAAGATCAGCAAGAGAAAGTGTAGCTCATTGTACAGCATTTATGATGCCTCTGTTTGCAACAGGCTTGCCAGTATCTCTTTGGACAAAGGAGGTTTCTTGGTCAACGCGGACTTAAGAAACAGATTTCACCTTTTGATGGGAGATGCTGCAGTGTCACATAACAAGGGTGGTTGGAGGAAGGGGAAGATTTGTGGTCATTTTTACAATCTTACACACTACTGAAAACAAGCTGAAGAATGCAGTTCTTTTCTGTCTACTACTGCACAGGTAGATCCATTTTAATCCTCTGATAGAATCTAGCAGTAGTCTTATAATAGGATTTTCCCTGGATAATTTAAAAATATACTTCATATACTTTTATATGTCTTGGAGATAGTATTATTCATTGTTATTTGAGTATTGGGTAATCCTTCTGCCTTCATGATTTGGTGCTTGCAAACTGAGGTTCTAGAATAAAATTATTTTAACTGAAAAAATTTTTTCTTGGAGCTCTGCTTGTTCAAACCCCTAAACTATTATTAACTTATTCTAAAACCAAGCATATTCTATATTTTGTGCCTATCATGAACAAAATTAATACTTTCAAAACCTAACATATTCTTTAAGGAAAGAGAATGGGAGTTTATAGTAGGTTAAGATTCTGGTGTTTTCGCTGCAGTGGCTTAGATCACTGCTGAGGCATGGGTTTGATCCCTGGCTGGGTGCAGTGGGTTAAGAATCCAGCATTGTTGCATCTGTGGTGTAGGCCTCAGCTGCAGCTCAGATCCGATCCCCGGCCCTGGGGCTTCCATAGGTCATGAAAGTGGCCAAAAAGGAAGTGGAAAAGAAAAGAGAAATGGGTTAAGCCTTGGAGAAATGATAGATGCTGAACTCTTTCCAAGAAGAAAAGCAATGAAATTGCTCTAATTATCTAGAAATATGTATATGTGTTTCTTAGCCTATTAGGTAACAGGGGGAAGAATAGGATATTTAACAAATTAGTGTTTTTTATTTTTTTAATTAAAAAATTTTTTATCTTTTGAGGGCTACACCCATGGCACATGGAAGTTCCTAGGCTAGGGGCTGAATCAGAGCTGTAGCCACCAGCCTACACTACAGCCACAGCAATGCAGGATCCAAGCTACGTCTGTGACCTACACCATAGCTCATGTGGCAATGCTGTATCCTTAACCCACTGAGTGAGGCCAGGGATCGAACCCATGTCCTCATGGATACTAGTCAGGCTTGTTACCACTGAGCCACAATGGGAACTTCACAAATTAGTACTTTAAATGAGTAAAACCAGTGTATATTTCATATTCTGAACCATGAGTACTTTGGACTCTATCCTGTCTTCAGTAATTTATGAAACCTCTTTAAATTGTTCCAGTATTGGGAAAGAGGAATTAAGTCACCTAAAACTAGAAATTATTTGCCCTAATACCTTTTTTATGGCCAAGAACACCAGAAAGAAAAAATTTTGAGAAAATTTGTTTCCAAAGCATCATTTCTTAAGTGAAATTATTTAACTTTATGACAATCTCTGTGGCTAATAGTGGACTTGGTTTTATATGGATTAAAGAATTTGACTTTTTCTCGTATTTTTGAGTGACTTTAGCCACAGACCATATCCTTTCTCACATTGTCTGAAAGTTTTGTTCTTTTTGATATCCAGAGTTGTACATGATTTTCCACAGATCTTGATATTTTCCTTTTTATCTGCTTTTTTATTTCACTGGAAAAGAAGAGCAGGTAGGTTTGAGTAGCTGCGGAAATTCAGTTGTTTAGGTAACAGCAGTGGAAAATGCACTTGCTTTAGTGGTGTCACTCATTTCCCCTCTCTTTTCTTACCTTACTCTAGAGTTTTGTTCTCATATAGCATTTGGATAAAATTCAGTAGAATTCAATCTTTGTGCATTGAATGCTTCATTAAGTAAGTACCATGTACCTACCACACATTGTGCTATATGATGGACCTATGTGGCCAAAACAATTAATCCTTCACAGCTACTTAATATGAAGAAATTGGAATGCTTAGAATGAGGGGATCAAAGCCATAGCTATTTGTCCATCATCAAATCTGGTACTCAAAGATGCTACCCTAAATTGGCCTGTTATTAGAATAACCTGAAAAACTTTACACTGCTTAGATTCCTGAGTTCCATATCCAGAGGTTATGATTCAGTATGTCATCATCAGGGCTGAGGAATTTAGTCATTTTTTCCAAAGCTCCCAAGATGATTCTGATGCAATTGACCTAGTACTGGTTCCAGGAAAGGCAACAGGGGACCACTCATCTTGTTGAAATCTCTTAGATTAAATGAGATAAAAGTAGCCTTGATGTGTGTATTGTATTGTTGTGATTGTCCTCCTTTACTCAAAAAATGCATTGCTTATATTTTTGTTTCTAGAGCCCAAATTGGTTCTAATTAATCTCTATGAATGCTGCTGTGTAGGCCAGTAACATTCAATGGTTGAATAATTCTTGAGAAAAAAATTCTAGATTGCTAATTGTTGGACTTTATTTCTCTACAACTTAAAGGGATCCACCCTCCCTTCATTCTGTAATTATTTATGGCAGAGCCTGTGGAAAAAAATTCCAAGAAAATGAATATCAGGGAGGTTCAAAGATAAGAATCATATTCCAGTCATACAATGAATGGATTAGGAAAACTGAAAGAGCTAGGTCTTGAAATCTGGAAGAACATCTGGGTGAGAATACCTAGGAACAAATAAAATTTGTGGTATTATTTTCTCTGGTGGCTACTTACAGGCCAGCAGTAGCATGTCCCTTGTACACGGCGAGCAAAGGAAAGACCAAGCAAGCACTGCAGTAAAGCAACCCAGTCATAGGTTTTCATGCAGTTGGAGTTCTACTTTGAGAACTTGCAATGCAGTGATGATAATAAGAGTAATCATTCTGGCATTTGCGTGATAGTAATAGCTGACAAATCCTTGACAATATTTTAACTCTGCTAATACCCACAAAAAGATCTATGAGGCAGAAACCAATCTCTTCCTTGATATGGAGACTCCTAGAAGTTAAGTGATTTTCTGAGCTCACACAAATAATGAGTTGGGAGGAGGGAGGAAGCGGGATGAACTGGGAGTTTGAGGTTAGTAGATGGAAACTATTACATTTAGAATGGATAAGCAATGAGGTCCTACTTGTGATAGAAGAGAGATAGAAGACAATCTGAAAAAAATTTAAAAGAACTTAAAAAAATAAAAATGACTTTAAATAAGATATCCTTTTCAACTTTAATTTTTTTTCTTAGAATGCATCTGCCATATAATACTTAGAAGTTCACTTTTAAGGACTAGTTTCAGTCCATGTTGACCAATACACAATCTTGAACTTTGGGCAAAGCTATAAATGTCTCTTACCAAATATCTTGGCTATGGTTTTCTATCACTTGCCAGCACCCAAACCTACTTGTTCAGCCTTTGGTCTCTGCCCTTGATCCAAACCCTGTTTCTTTTGGAATGACATCATGTGTGGACTGTTTATTTAGTTCTCAGCTCTTTCCTTCCTCCTCTACAACTTTCACAGCTCCCTTACTTTCATACTTCGTAATCTGAAGACCTGGCTGGCTTCCACCTCAGTGTTGAGTCTTGGCGCAAGGGCTCAATCTCTCTTGCATAGATACAGAAGACACTTTCAAATTCTATACCAAATGCATCTTCCCCTAAAGCTCATTGCAAATAACCCTAAAATGCATATTATGGATTCTTTTTTTCTTATTTCATGGGAATGTTCTTGGGTGACATTCTTATAAGTAGAGGACAGAGAAGACTGGTGCATTTACACTGCTCCATCAGCTCAGCCAGATCAGTAAAAGTTAGAAAAGATGGCTTGTTTAATATCTTGTTTTGATATTTAGGATGGCCAAGATAGTTAGGAGACTCAGAGTCATAGGCTCAGCAGAAATCTACAAACTGAAAACTGCTATCTGAATGGGGAAACTTAGAGACTTATCACTGAATTTTCATACTGAAAGAGATCTCAGGGGGAATTTAGGTAAATCCCTTCATTATATTTGTGAGGAAATTGAGCCCCAAGGTCACAAACCCACATACGAAGCTCAGGTCAATGTTTCTGTGGCAAAGGTATTATATAGTGTCCTAAATATTCATGGTTTTTCCCATAACTGACATGAGCTGATAACAGATCTTTACAGTGATGACTGTGATACTGTTTTTCTTTTGTTTCCAAATAAAGGCTATAAATGGGCTTGAATCACTTAAGCAGGGTTGGAATTCTGGAGTGGGAGGACAAGGATCAGGCTGAGAATAAAGAGTAGGGATATAGTCAAGAGGGTGGGTTCATCCATCTAAGCTTGGTAACAAGGAAGAGAATTTATCCTGACAATAGACTGGTAATTAAGGTTCATCCATCTAAGCTTGTAGCAGGAGGAGAATTTATCCTGACAATAGACTGGTAATTTATCCTGACAATAGGCTGGTAATCAAAGGCACTTATCAGCAGTGCAGCATAGTGGTTAAGGCTTTTGGATTGGAAACAGATAGCCTAGATTTGGATTCTGGCTCTCTCACTCAATGGCAATGTGTGAAAATTGCTTTTTCTGTGATTCCTTTTTTTTTTTTTTTTTCCTAATTCCAAACACAAGATAATAATAATCCTGAATCCAAATGCTTGTTTTGAGGATTGAGTAAGCTTGTGCTGGGAAGATAGTAAACACTATATGATTTGATTGCTAATAAATACTCTGCGGACATATATGTGCAAAGATGTTCATTGAAGCATATTTATAGAATTAAAGAATTGTAAAGAATTAAAAAGTTCCTTCATGAGGGGCTAGTTAAATAGTCTACATGATAGCCATAGAAAGGAACATATTGCGGTTAAAGAATATGAATAGATCCATAGCTTCCATCCATGATATATGGTTAAGGAAATATTATTTAAAGGTGCAGCAGGATGAAATATTTAAAAATACATATTTCACATGTGTATGCCCCAATGGTCTTTTGTTTTAACACCAGTCTGTTGAGGGGTTTCTCCAGGGGACTAGCATTGTGGCAGGGACAGACAGTGGCAGGGGGGAGCCATGGGAAAAGCTTACTTTCCTTTATTCATTTCTGTAATGTTTGAATTATTTTTCAGCTAGCAGAAAATATGTTAATTTTTTTGTTATTTAAAGTAAAAATATTTTAAAAATAGCATAAATCTAGTAAGATCTGGGGTAAAAAAGGATGCAGTAGTAAATACGGTAAAGTTATGGGGAGTTAGAAGTGAAATGGTAGTGACTGCAGGAGCTCCTTGGTAATAAAGAAGAACTTTAATGTTAGCTGTTACCAACAATATCTTCCAGCTGATTTTGGAAGCTCACTCACTCTCATCCTTAAGGAAAAATGGACTTATGTTTCTTTCAGCTCGCAAGAGTTTTTAAGTGACACGAAATAACCTATAAGAGTAATGCTCCTTTTTACGTATTAGGGAATACATCATGTAAAGGAAAAGAAATCTGCCTCTCATCTATGTCCTGTGTGTAAATGGCGTCTGAAATAATGACAAGCTAGACCCATTTACTAAGCCCTGGATATCTTTCTCTAGGGCATTACTACACAACTGGAATCTCATATTACCACGATTTACTGATAGGTTCATTACTGCTGTGCGTGCTCGCAAATGAGTGGAGCATAACATATGTAGAACAGAAAGCTTTAGTTGTGAAATGTGAGCATGATGCAGACAGAACTTGTGATCTTCAATGGGAAAAGAATCTGGTGGCAGACGGGTTGGGGGGTTGCAGGGCTTTGAAAATTGGAGCATAAATGGGTCCCCAAACATTTCAGACTAAGTAAACGATTCATTTGTTTATAATTATTTATGAACAGTGTAACCTCAGCTGTCCTCTTTGGTAATGCTTTCTGCGTCAGTTTGAAGCACATCTTATGACAGATTAAAAAAGTATGTCTGATAATATAAACCAAAAGCACGGTTTTATAGGATCACTCCCACCCTGAATTTACCTTGCCTCCTAAAGGTTAATGATGTTTAAAAAAAAGATTAAGGAAAAAATGTGAAGAGGCAGAGAAAGGAAAAAGGAGAGCTCTAGTTCTCCTCTTTCATATTGATTCATTTATTGATTACATTTATTTAACTTTACTTAACAAATACATCTAACATGTACTTATCTTTGCATTTATCAATATTGGGAAGCTATGGTTTCAAAATAGAGAATACCAACTATGAGAAATGACCCACTTATTCTCAAGGTTAAGTTAATCAACCTGCTGATTATAAATGGTTCCATAATCTTACTCTAATGACATGATGACAGTTTAAAATCTCTCACACCTTGTCAGATCAGTGACCTTGATTATCTGTTCTGCCCAAGCCCACGTGTGACAGTGTTGACTCCCTTCTTTGCCCTTATCATATTACTCTTCCACTGTTAATTTCATGAAAAAACAATATATAAGGCTTATGAGAAATTATAAAGCCAAGGGATCTCATCAAAGTATGAATGTGAGAGAGAAGCACATATGCAGTACTTTCTTTAAACTATAGTGCGGTTTGATATAGATGGATAGATAAACTTTGTTTTATAATAAAATTACTTTTATCAGTCTGTAGTTATTTTACGTGAGTTAGAAAGTCTCCACAGTTAAGTCAGTTTATCCAGATATGGCAGATTTAATCTCAATATTT
The DNA here is from genome assembly GCF_016906955.1 of Phacochoerus africanus. NCBI lineage: Eukaryota > Metazoa > Chordata > Mammalia > Artiodactyla > Suidae > Phacochoerus > Phacochoerus africanus. Next base: position 54,847,775 of record NC_062544.1, read on the forward strand.
ATAACCTGTAGTTTATTTTAAAAATAAGCATAATCCCCAATATTTATTGCTATTATCATAGTATAAATATCTTCTTGGTGTACATCCCATCATTGTGTTTTATCTTTAACATTCTTGTTTTCATTTTGTAGAGCTGAGATGAGAGTTCAATTTCGAATGAACTTGGGAGCTGAGTGAGAGTGCCAGTCTTCCCCTTAACCATCTCACGTATTTAGTTATTGATGAATATTTTCAGGAAGAATTATCTAGCACACAGAGTACTAGTCTCCTTGTCCTCCTCATTACTTTTTTTTTGTCTTTTTTGCTATTTCTTGGGCCACTGCCGCAGCATATGGAGATTCCCAGGCTAGGGGTCAAATCGGAGCTGTAACCACCAGCCTAGGCCACAGTCACAGCAACGCAGGATCCGAGCCACGTCTGCAACCTACACCACAGCTCACAGCAATGCCGGATCGTTAACCCACTGAGCAAGGGCAGGGACCAAACCCACAACCTCATGGTTCCTAGTCGGATTCGTTAACCACTGCGCCATGACGGAAACTCCCGTCCTCCTCATTCTTAAATGTCTTCTGTTATTTCAAATTGGCCAACAATGTGAGGGGACTTTATAGCAGAGTTTAGGACCTACTGTCATGCTATACAGCTTCCTTTAAATAGGTAACAATCTAGAGGAGAGAATACCTTTTGGCCCCAGGCAGAATGTGGGAATTTTGAAGGCTTGCATGTGTAGAAATGGCTTCTCCACTTTATGTTCAGTATTGCCTGTGCTATCATTCTGTATCCTCTGAAAATGCAATGGATTTTAAGTCCTAATACACAGAATCAATATTTTACTTTTTAATTACAATTTTAAGTTTACAATACTAAAATAATTCTATTATTTAAGAAGTAGCCTTTTCAGACTTCTGCAAAACCTCATGGTCTAAAATCAAATTGAAAAAGTTTATTTCTAAGAATCATTAAGCTAAGATTATGATTTGAAAATTAGTATTTGAAAACTGAAACTATAATACAACTTGTAATTGATTACAGTAGGATTTTAAATACTATACTACAAATAGAAACATTATGAAAAATGTACACTACATATCAGGTTTGGTAAACTTATTTTGGTTAGAAGTCAAATGGTAAACATTTTAGGCTTTGCAGGCCATATGGTCTCTGTTCAACTACTCAGCTCTACTAGTGTAGCCAAAAAATAACCATGACAATACATAAACGAGCATGACTTTGTTCTGATTAAACTTTATTTACAAACACAGGCAGCAGGCCAGATTTACCTACAGAAAATTCTCTGTATTGAAATACATTATTATATGAAAAAAAAAAACCTCTTCATGTATTGGTATGTGTAATATTTTATTTTTATTTATTTATTTATTTATTTATTTATTTTTGTCTTTTTGCTATTTCTTGGGCCACTGCCGCAGCATATGGAGATTCCCAGGCTAGGGGTCCAATCGGAGCTGTAGCCATCGGCCTACACCAAAGCCACAGCAATGCGGGATCCGAGCCGCATCTGCAATCTACACCACAGCTCACGGCAACGCCAGATCGTTAACCCACTGAGCAAGGGCAGGGACCAAACCCGCAACCTCATGGTTCCTAGTCGGATTCCTTAACCACTGCGCCACAACGGGAACTCCAAGGTATGTGTAATATTTTATTACATGAAAACTATATGGCTTAAGAGATACATAGAGAATTGAACAGCTGATTCAATATGATCACTGGTTATTGAGGGTGAAATGATCTTTTGTTTTATTGTATACATATATGCAAATAAAGATACGAAGATAAAATGATTTAGTATTAGGAAACAATTTAAAAGCTAAAAATTGTAAAAAGTGTATTTCGATGGACAAAAAATGTTGAAATAATCCATTTTTCCAACTAAAAGTTATGTAAGATGTGTATAATTTCTTTTATGTAGTTACTATAACTATTATCACCTCAGTTTTGGTGTTTGGTTGCTATTGTTTTCATGATGGCTGTGTTGGTCATGTTACCAGTTGAAACTAATTCCCCCTGAAACCGAGTTTCCCTGCTGAGTTTGTGATTAACCACTCTATCCAAGACTTTATTCTCTTCCTAGTCCCACTCCTGTTGCCTTCAGGATTGAGGAGTATCAAATAAAAGAGGTGGGGGATTGAAACTGAGAAAGACCCTGTAAAGCCCTCCTGATGATAAGGTTTCTGAAACATCACCATGTTATTTCATCAGGAGTTTCCATTGTGACTCAGCAAATTCTGAACCCGACTAGTATTTATAAAGATGCAGGTTTTGATCCCTGGTCCCATAGGTTTGATCAGTGGGTAAAGGATCTGGCATTGACATGAGCTGTGGTGTACGTCACAGACGTGGCTAGGATCTGGCATTGTGGCTGTGTCTGTGGCACAAGCCGACAGCTGCAGCTCCATTTCTGCCCCTAGCCTGCAAACTACTATATGCTGCAGGTGTGGCCCAGAAAAGAAAAGAAAAAGGAAAAAGAAAAGAAAACAATCTTGAGGAGAGGACAAGATGGCAGGAGGAGTAGGGGGACACGCTCACCCTCTCCCACAAACACAACAAAAAAAGCACATCTACAGAATAAATGACTCGCACAGAACAGCAACCAATCGCTGGCAGAGGAACCTAAACTCCAATAATGGCAAGAAGTTCGTGACATTACTGGGCAGACAGGAGAAAAGAGGAGAGTGAGAGAAGATGAATCCGAGCGGGACGGGTGCTCCCGAAAGGGAACTGTGGAGGAGAAAGGGATCCTGCACCCTGGAAAGTCACCTACATGGGGGAAAGATCAAACGAACCGGAGGAATCTCCAGATGCAGAGAAGAGTGTAGCAGTAAGTTGGAGTACGGAAAAGCCGATCAAGAACCCAACGGACCACCTGAACTACGGGCACAGTCACCAAAAATTGAGACGCCTGGGTGGGGGCTGGGCACCGAGATCTCGGCTCCAGAGGTTAGACCCTGAGAACGGGCTGGTGGGGCGGGGCGGAGCAGAAACTGCTTGGGAGGTCTAGAAACCATTTGACGGGGCAGAGACTGCCTGGGAGACTAGAAAACAAAGCTGTCACAGAGGAAGGGAACAATACTCTAGGGGCAAAGCTGAATCAGAGGGAACCTGGGAGAAGAGCCTGGTCTGCGCCCTTGCTGGGGAGGGGAGAGAAGAAGGGGTGGGTCCCCATAGAATACCCCCCACGCCACAGCAAGCTTACAGGCCCGCTAGCTAGCTGAAAGCTGTGCTTCCCAGTGCATCCCCTCCCCCCACCCCCGCCACCCCCTACACTCTCACCGGACCTGGGGCTGCCTGCCATCCAGGAGGGCTGGCCTCAACAATTGCCTGAAGCCTACCACCGCAGGGGCTGTCCCTGCACAGGCCTGCTTGCCCTTTGGAGGGGCTACACTTCCGCAGAGCAGCACTAAACACCACCAGCCCCCGAGAAAAGGTCTGCCACCCAGAAAAGCTGCAACAAGCCTGGCCGAGTCGGGAAAAGATCTCAGACGGTTTTTCTGAGTCAGGCTGCCCCGGGGAGGAGCCTCTTGGATCTCCAATGGCCCTGCTACCCGCCCAAGCCCCCAGGAGGTGCCCTAGTGGATCAGCTGCATAGGACTGCCAGCTCCAGGCAGAACCCCCTGCAGCCCAGAAAAGCTGCAACAAGCCTGGCCAAGTCAGAAAAGATCTCAGACGGTTTTTCTGAGTCGGGCTGCCCCGGGGAGGAGCCTCTTGGGTTTCCAGTGGCCCTGCTACCCGCCCAAGCCCCCAGGGGGTGCCCCACCCCCACGGAATAGTTGCTCAGCACCACCAGCCCCCTGGAAGAGCCCCTGCAGCCCAGAAAAGCTGCAACAAGCTTGGCCAGACTGTGAAAAGATCCGCCTACATTCTCAGGCTGTCCTTATGAGTTGGGCTGCCCTAGGGAAGAGCCTCTTAGGTTCTCAGTGACCCATATAACTGCTCCAGCCCCCAGGGGGTGCTTCACTCCTGAGGAACAGCTGCCCAACACCGCCAACCTCCTGCAAGAACCCCACAGCCTAAAAACACCAGAGCAAGCTCTGCATGCCAAGTGAAATCTGCTACCATGGTTGTGTGGACCTCCCAGTCCTGTCTGCCCTCAGGAAGTCCTCCTTTGCTTCAAAGAAACACTGTTAGCCCCATCAACACTCCAGAAAAGCCACACTGCCTCAAAAAAGTTTGACCACACAACGCCAGCCCTCAGGAAATATTCCACGGCAGTGGACAAGCAAACACTGCCTGATAACGGAGAGTACAACTCCCTCAGGAGAAAGAAAACAACAAGCAAGTGAAGAAGCTGAGAAACCACCCCCAGTCAAACCAACAGGAGAACTCCACTAAAACAGTCACACTGAAACAGATCTCTCAGTCTGACAGACCTGGAGTTCAAAAGAGAAATAGTGAAATACTGAAGGAATTAAGAGAAGATATGAACAAATGCAGATACCCTCAAAAGGAACTAGAAAAATAAGGAGGAGCCAAGAAAAACTAGAACATTCATTTCGAGATGCAACTGAACTAAGGGCAGTACAAACCAGAATGAATAATGCAGAAGACACATCAGTGATATGGAAGATAGAATAATGGAAATCACTCAATCCGGTCAAACGAAGAAAACCGAATCAAAAAACTGGAAAGCAATATAAGAGACCTATGGGATAATATAAAGTGGGCCAATCTATGCTAATAGGAATTCCAGAAGGAGTAGAAAAAGATAAGGGGATGGAAAATATATTTGAAGAAATTATCGCTGGAAACTTCCCAAATCTAAAGGATACTGGGTTCAAGATACAAGAAGCACAGAGGGCCCCAAACAAACTGAACCCAAATAGGCCCACACCAAGACACATATATAATAAATGGCAAATTGAGTGTAAGAGAGGATCCTAAAGGCAGCAAGAGAAAAACAGAATGTTACCTACAAGGAACCCCCGTAAGAATATCAGCTGATTTCCTACAGAAACCTACAGGCCAGGAGGGAATGGCAGAGATATTTAAAGTGCTAAAAGGAAAAAATATGCAACCTAGAATACTCTATCCCAGCAAGAATATCATTTAAAATAAGAGGGGAAATAAAAATTTTTTCCAAACAAACACTTAAAGAAACTGCACACAAAACCCAGGTTTAGAAATATTGAAAGGGCTTCTCTAAACCAAAAAGAAAAGGAAGGAAAGGGAAGAAAAAAAAAAGAAAAAAAAAGAAGAAGAGAAGAACTAGGACTGAGGAAACTGCAATCAGAGAGCAGTCATCAAATAAGCCAGCATACAGATTTAATCATGAACAGGCCTCAAACAAAATAAAATTAAAAAGAAAAAATAAAAAAGAGTCATCAAAACCATAAAATGTGGGCAAGGATGTTAGGAAGTAAATAACCCTTTTGTTTGTTTGTATGTTTCTCTTCTTAATTTTAATATAGTAATGAAGTGTTTGAACTTACAGGACCATCAGGCTAAAACACACAATTATGGGAAGGGTTAGCATACTTAAAAAACAGGGCAACCACAAGCCAAAAGCAATATTACATTGCAAAAAATGGAAAAAAAATACACTCAAGCAGATAATACAGGAGACAATCCACCAAAAAAAGAAAGGAAGAATGGAGAACCATAGAATCACTGGAACACGAGGTTCAAATGGCAATAAATATCATCTATCAATTATCACCTTAAATGTCAATGGACTGAACGCCCCAACAAAAGACACAGAGTGGCTGAGTGGATAAAAGGCAAAACCTCAATATGCTGCCTACAAGAAACTCACCTTAGGACAAAAGATACATATAGATTGAAAGTGAAAGGGTGGGGAAAAATATTTCACGCCAATAGACACGACAGAAGCAGGAGTCGCAACGCTCATATCAGACAAAATAGACTTTAAAACAAAAACATAAGAAAGACAAGAAGGACACTACTTAATGATTAAGGGATCCATCCAAGGAGAGGATGTTACTATTGTCAACATATATGCCCCAGATACAGGAGCACCCATACATACAAAAATATTAACAGACATAAAGGGAGATATTGATGAGAATACAATCATAGTAGGAGACCTTAATACCCCCCTCACATCAATGGACAGATCCTCTAGACAGAAAACCAATAGAGCAACAGATATCCTAAAGGAAACAATAGAAAAGTTAGACTTCATTGATATCTTCAGGACACTACATCCAAAAAAAGCAGAATACACATTCTTCTCAAATGCTCATGGAACATTCTCAAGAATCGACCACATATTGGGACACAAAGCTAATCTCAATAAATTTAGGAGCATAGAAATTATCTCAAGTATCTTCTCTGACCACAATGCCATGAAATTAGAAATCAACCATGGGAAAAGGAAAGAGAAAAAAACCTACTACATGGAGACTCAACAACATGCTACTAAAAAACCAATGGGTCAATGAGGAAATCAAGAAGGAAATTAAAAACTACCTTGAAACAAATGATAATGAAGACACAACCATTCAAAATCTATGGGCTGCTGTGAAAGCAGTGCTCAGAGGGAAATTTATAGCAATACAGGCCTTTCTCAAAAGAGAAGAAAGATCCCAAATTGACAACTTAACCCTCCACCTAAATGAATTAGAAAAAGAAGAACAAAAAAGTCCTAAAGTCAGCAGAAGGAAGGAAATTATAAAGATCAAAGAAGAAATCAATAAAATAGAGACTCAAAAAACAATAGAGAAAATTAAAAAAACCAAGAGCTGGTTCTTTGAAAAGGTGAACAAAATGGACAAACCCCTGGCCAGACTCACTAAAAAAGGAGAGAAAGAACCCAAATAACCAAAATTTAAATGAAAAAGAGAAATCACATGGATACAGCAGAAATACAAAAACCCATAAGAGAATACTATGAACACTATACTGCAACAAGTTTGACAATCTGGAAGAAATGGACAATTTTCTAGAATCTTACAGCCTGCCAAAACTGAATCAAGTAGAAACAGACCAACTGAACAGACCCATCACTAAAAATGAAATTGAAGAGGTCATAAAATCACTCCCTACAAATAAAAGTCCAGGACCAGATGGCTTCACAGGTGAATTCTATCAAACATATAAAGAGGAATTGGTGCCCATCCTCCTTAAACTCTTTCAAAAGGTTGAAGAAGGAATACTCCCAAAGACATTCTATGATGCCACCATCACCCTCATTCCAAAACCAGACAGAGATACCACCAAAAAAGAAAACTATCGCCCAATATCATTGATGAATATAGATGCAAAAATTCTCAACAAACTCTTAGCCAACCGAATCCAACAACATACCAAAAAAATTATACACCATGACCAGGTTGGGTTCATCCCAGGTTCACAAGGATGGTTCAACATATGCAAATCAATCAGCATCATACACCACATTAACGAAAAAAAAGTAAAAAAATCATATGATCATCTCAATAGACGCAGAAAAAGCATTTGACAAAGTCCAACATCCATTCATGATCAAGACCCTCGCCAAAGTGGGTATAGAGGGAACATTCCTGAATTAATCAAAGCCATTTATGAGAAACCCACAGCAAATATAATCCTCAATGGGGAAAAACTGAAAGCCTTCTCACTCAAATCTGGAACAAGACAGGGATGCCCACTCTCACCACTGCTCTTCAACATAGTTTTGGAAGTCCTAGCCACAGCAATTAGACAAACAAGAAATAAAAAGGCATCCATATAGGAAGAGAAGAGATCAAACGTCACTGTATGCTGATGGACATGATACTATACATAGAAAACCCTAAGGACTCAACCCCAAAACTACTTGAACTGATTCATAAATCAGCAAAGTAGCAGGATATAAGATTAATATTCAGAAGTCAGTTGCATTTCTGTATACCAGCAATGAAATATTAGAAAAGGAATACAAAAATATAATACCTTTTAAATGGCCCACAAAATCAAATACCTCGGAATACACCTGACCAAGGAGGTAAAGGACCTATATCCAGAACTATAAAACGTTCATATCAAAGAAATCAAAGAAGATGGAAAGAATGGAAAGATATTCCATGTTCCTGGATTGGGAAAATCAATATTGTAAAAATGGCCATACTACCCAAAGCAATCTACAGATTCAATGCAATCCCTATCCAATTACCCATGACATTTTTCACAGAACTAGAACAAACCATCCAAACATTTATATGGAACCACAAAAGACCCAGAATCGCCAAAGCAATCCTGAGAAACAAAAACCAAGCAGGAGGCATCACTCTCCCAGACTTCAAGAAATACTACAAAGCCACAGTCATCAAACAGTGTGGTACTGGTATCAAAACAGACAGACAGACCAATGGAAACAGAATAGAGAACCTGGAAATAAATCCTGACACCTATGGTCAATTAATCTTTGACAAGGGAGGCAAGAACATCAAATGGGAAAAAGAAAGTCTATTCAGCAAGCATTGCTGGGAAACCTGGACAGCTGCATGCAAAGCAATGAAACTAGAACACACCCTCACACCATGCACAAAAATACACTCCAAATGGCTGAAAGACTTAAATATACGACAGGACACCATCAAACTCCTAGAAGAAAACATAGGCAAAACACTCTCTGACATCAACATCATGAATATTTTCTCAGGTCAGTCTCCCAAAGCAATAGAAATTAGAGCACAAATAAACCCATGGGACCTCATCAAACTGAAAAGCTTTTGCACAGCAAAGGAAACCCAAAAGAAAACAAAAAGACAACTTATAGAATGGGAGAAAATAGTTTCAAATGATGCAACTGACAAGGGCTTAATCTGTAGAATATATAAACAACTTATATAACCCAACAGCAAAAAAGCCAATCAATCAATGGAAAAATGGGCAAAAGACCTGAATAGACATTTCTCCAAGGAAGATATACAGATGGCCAACAAACAGGAAAAAATGCTCAACATCGCTGATTATAAGAGAAATGCAAATCAAAACTACCATGAGATACCACCTCACACCAGTCAGAATGGCCATCATTAATAAATCCACAAATAAGAAGTGCTGGAGGGGGTGTGGAGAAAAGGGAACCCTCCTGCACTGTTGGTGGGAATGTCAACTGGTACAGCCACTATGGAGACCAGTTTGGAGATACCTTAGAAATCTATACATAGAACTCCCACATGACCCCGCAATCCCACTCTTGGGCATCTATCCGGACAAAACTCTACTTAAAAGAGACACGTGCACCCGCATGTTCGTTGCAGCACTATTCACAATAGCCAGGACATGGAAACAACCCAAATGTCCACTGACAGAGGATTGGATTCGGAAGAGGTGGTATATATACACAATGGAATACTACTCAGCCATCAAAAAGAATGACATAATGCCATTTGCAGCAACATGGATGGAACTAGAGAATCTCATCCTGAGTGAAATGAGTCAGAAAGACAAAGACAAATACCATAGGATATCACTTATAACTAGAATCTTATATCCAGCACAAATGAACATCTCCTCAGAAAAGAAAATCATGGACTTGGAGAAGAGACTTGTGGCTGCCTGATGGGAGGGGGAGGGAGTGGGAGGGATCGGGAGCTTGGGCTTATCAGACAACTTAGAATAGATTTACAAGGAGATCCTGCTGAATAGCATTGAGAACTTTGTCTAGATACTCATGTTGCAACAGAACAAAGGGTGGGGGAAAAAATGTAATTGTAATGTATACATGTAAGGGTAACCTGACCCCCTTGCTGTACAATGGGAAAATAAAAAAAATATAAAAAAAAATAAAATAAAATAAATAAAAAAAAGAAAACAATCTTACCATCAACCTTTCGGTTCCAGGCAGTCTGTGTCTGTGTGCTTGTGGTCAGCAGGTAGCACCATCCTCCATCAGGTAGGGGGAATTTAGTTTCATCAGAACAACACGAAATACGTCTCAGATTTTTATCTATATCCCTTTGGGAGGTACTTGGGGTCCTGTAGTGCCGGGGCCAGCTCAGCAGGATGGAGTTGGAGAACGGGTGCTGTGGAACTTAAGGAAAAATAGTTAACATAAAACAAGACACAGAGACATTTATCTTAAGTAAAGGTGGGAGCCAGGGAACTCAAGGTCTCAGGGACCAAGAGCGCCCTCAAGAATCCACACTGCTTTTATTGTGCTCTTTAGATGAGATCAAGTGAGGAGTGGCTATGGGTGGATGATACAGGGTTTGTTTGCTATTATATAAGTTCTTTTACTATTTAGAAAGCCACTTAGGTGGTAAAGGGTTAAGCTCTTACTCTGACCTCTAGGCACATAACAGTTCTTAAGCTTAAGTCACTTATGCCTTTGTTCTTAAGCTTAAGTCATTTACCAGCACTGTGACTGTTTTTCAAAGCAGGAAGATGGGATAAAGTAAGTCAAGAAGATGGGATAAAGTAAAGAAGGACAAGATGGAGTTTTCAAGGAAACATGTCTTGCAACACTGTAGCTGTCTGTTCTAATCATTAACCACTTGAGCCTGCTCTTCGGAACTCAGGGAAGGTCAAACAAGAAGTGGGGCTCAGAGACGGTGCTGGACCTAGGAGGGCCTCACAGGGTCTTTCTCTGTTTCAATCCCCAATGAAATTACCTAGCCCATAAAAACTCACCTTCCATATGCCACATGTACCACCCTCTGAAACAGGAGGGAAGGGGGCAGGACATAACCCTTAAAGAATGACATAGGGAGTTCCTGCCATAACTCAGAAGTTAATGAACCTGACTAACATCCATGAGGACGTGGGTTCGGTCCCTGGCCTTGGTCAGTGAGTTAAGGATCCAGAGTTGATGTGGCTGTGGTGTAGGCTGGCAGCTACAGCTCCAATTAGACCCGTAGCCTGGGAACTTCCATATGCTGTGTGCGAGGCCCTAAAAAGACAAAAAAAAAAAAAAAAAGGAATGACACAGCCCTTAAAGATATGACAAAAACTCATTACAACCAAGTCCAAAACTACAGACGATTAAACTTCCAATAGGCCCTGAACCTCATTCTACGCTTATTGTCATACATTAGCCAAATGACACGCCCACAGGCACCATGACAGTACCTGGGCCAACCACAAAAGGCCAGAAAGTGGGTGGTGGCTCAATTCCTGGAGATCCCCACCCCTTCGCTGAAATAGTTGCAATATGCCTCCCACTCATTAGCCTATGAAATTACCTAGCCAATAAAAACTTTCCACTCCATATTTCTGGGCGTCTCGTCTTCTGAGACAGTGCACACTTTGTCTATCTCGATAAATCTACTTTTTACCTGTCACTTTGCCTCTTGCTGAATTCCTTATGCACTGAGACATAAAAAACCTAAACTTCAGTAAGTCCTGAGACCAGGTGTATGATTTTTATTAACAAACAATGTATTCAAGTCCATTGTGGGTCTTGGCTGGGTTAAAGTCCCAGCATATGGGTTCAAGACCCAGCCTGAGTTGTGTCATTTCACCTTTACCACAGGTCACCATCACAACGCTCCCTTAGTTTGTGGTAGCCGATTCTTTCTTACCCTGTATTTCTAACTCAAATTATTCTCAACCAGAGGGACTTACTGGATCAGTAGGTCTGCTCTATAATGCTTAGCTCTCATCTTCCCTAATTCTTTTTTTTTTTGTTTTGTTTTCCCCATAAAGTATGGTATTATAGGGAATTCTTGGGAAAACACAGGAAAAACCTTGAATAGAAGCATTAAATTGTGGCCATCTTCTGTGTAAAGTAAGGTAGCCACAAGAGGGATGATGAATAATGTATGCAAATACTCTCCTTGAATGCATGCTTCTTTAATTTAGTTAGAGAGAAGTTGTTCCCTTTGTTCAAAGTCTGGTGGGATTTCTCTGGGCAAGGACTGGGAATTTCCCTGGGCAATTTCTTCTGAGATTAATGTTCAGAGACTGTGCTCAGATTTCATTTTTAGTTACTCTTGGCCCAAGAAAGCTTCTCTAACTAGGAAAGTACCTCTTCTCCCTTGCTAGGATGGGTGATGAATCAAGCCCTTTGTCTCTTCTGCAAGTGCCCAGGCATCATCACCATCATCATCAAGTTCCCAGCCTCCATTGCTGTCTTTGATCCACAGTCACAGAAATGAGCAATGCCACACTGGGACCCTGGACCCTTCTGAAGGATGGACTCTTCAAGCTGAGGGCTGAAAGCAGTGAGTAATAGGGTAGTGAGGAGTAAAGGGGATGTGAAACCCTTTGACTAGTGTTAACTAAAATAGTAAAACAGTCAGTTACTTTACCAGCGAAAAGGGTTTATTTGGGAGCAGGAAAGAATTGCAATTCAGGACATGCAACTATGGATGAAACACATGCATGTCATGTAAAGGAAAGGAGAAATAAATTTCTATAAAAGTAAAAATTATTTTATGGAGGAGAAAGGGAAGTTGGGAAGGGCTAGTATAAACAGAAAGTCCATTGGAGGAAATGAGTTCAAAGTGGCTTTTCATTGGCTGAGTTTTTTCCAGGCAAGGAGAAACTTTCTCCTGCTGGTGGTAGTAAAGTAGTGTCACTTCTGCCAGAGTTACAAAGCCTGTCTCTTCCTGTTGGGTTCTGTGTTGCATAGGGTGGTGCATTTGTGAGAGCTCCCCCTTCTGGCCTCCTAACTTCATTTTTAGTGAGGTTTCCCTTTATTAAAATCCGTTAATTGGAATTCTGTTCTGGCTCAGCAGTAACGAACACAACTAGTATCCCTGAAGATGCAGGTTCGAAACCCTGGCCTCTCTCAGTGGGTTAAAGGATCTGGCATTGCTGTGAACTGTGGTATAGGTTGCAGATGCGGCTCAGATCCTGAGTTAACTGTTGCTGTGGTGTAGGCCTGCAGCTACTGCTCTGATTTTGACTCCTAACCATGGAACTTCCATAGGCTGCAGGTGTGGCGACAAAAAAAAAAAAAAAAGAAAATAAGTTCTCTTAATTAATTTCCTTCTACTAACTTTAGGTCTTGTATGTTCTTCTTTCTCAAGCTGCTTTAGATGTAAAGTTAGCTTGTTTATTTGGGCTTTTTCTTGTTTCCCGAGATGGGCTTGTATTGCTATAAACTTTCCTCTTAGAACGGCTTTTGCTGCATCCCATAGGTTTTGGAGTGTCGTATCTTTGTTGTCATTTGCTGCTAGGTATTTTTTAATTTCCTCTTTGATTTCTTCAGTGATCCATTGGTTGTTTAGTAGCATGTTGTTCAGTCTCCACGTGTTTGTGTTTTTTGCATTTTTTTTCTTGTTGTTGATTTCCAGTCGTATAGCATTGTGGTCGGAAAAGATGCTTGATATGATTTCAATTTTCTTAAAGTTACTGAGGTTGGATTTGTAGCCCAGGATATGGTCAATCTTAGAGAATGTTCATGTGCACTTGAGAAGAATGTGTATTCTGTTGCCTTTGGATGAAATGTCCTATAAATATCTATTAAGTCCATCTGGTTTAATGCTTCATTCAGGGCCAGTGTTCTCTTATTGATTTTCTGTCTGGTTGATCTGTCCATTGCTGTGAGTGGGGTGTTAAAGTCCCCCACTATGATTGTGTTATTGTCAATTTCTCCTTTTAAGGTTGTTAGCAGTTGCCTTATATATTGTGGTGAACCTGTGTTGGGTGCGTAGATATTCAAAATTGTTATAACATCTTCTTGGATTGATCCTTTGATCATTATGTAATGTCCTTCTTTGTCCCTTAAAATATTCTTCATTTTAAAGTCTATTTTGTCTGATATGAGTATTGCTACTCCAGCTTTCTTTTGATCCCCGTTTGCATGAAATATTTTCTTCCATCCTCTCACTTTCAATGTGTATGTGTCCCTAGAAGTGAAGTGGGTCTCTTGAAGACAGCATATATATGGGTCTTGTTTTTGTATCCATTCAGCCAGTCTATGAAACCCATGCTCTTACAGTCAACTAATCTATGACAAAGGAAGCAAGACTATACAATGGAGAAAGGACAGCTTGTTCAATAAGTGGTGCTGGGAAAACTTGACAGCCACATGGAAAAGAATGAAATGAGAACACTCCCTAACACCATACACAAAAATAAACTCCAAATGGATTCAAGACCTAGATATAAGACCAGACACTATCAAACTCCTAGAGGAAAACATAGGCCAAACACTCTCTGACATAAACGACAGCAACATCTTCTCAGATCCACCTATCAGAGTATTGACAATAAAAAGAAAAATAAACAAATGGGACCTACTCAAACTTCAAAGTTTCTGCACAGCAAAGGAAACCCTAAACAACACGAAAAGACAACCCACAGAATGGGAGAAAATATTTGCAAATGAATTGACTGACAAGGGATTAATCTCCAAAATTTATAAACAACTTCTGCAGCTCCATACCAAAAAAAACAAACAATCCCATCAAAAAATGGGCAGAAGATCTAAACAGACAGTTCTCCAAAGAAGACATACAGATGGCCAAGAAACACATGAAACGATGTTTAGCGTCACTCATTATTAGAGAAATGCAAATCAAAACCACGATGAGGTACCACCTTACACCAGCCAGAATGGCCATCATCCCAAAGTCTACAAACAAGAAGTGCTAGAGAGGGTGTGGAGAAAAAGGAACCTTATTCCACTGTTGGTGGGATTGTAAATTGGTGCAACTACTGTGGAAAGCAGTATGGAGATTCCTCACAAAACTCCATAAACATAGAACTACCATTTGACCCAGCAATCCCACTCCTAGGCATCTATCCAGAGAAAACCATGACTCGCAAAGACACATGTACTCCAATGTTCATTGCAGCTCTATTTACAATAGCCAAGACATGGAAACCACCTAAATGTCCATCAACAGAGGAGTGGATCTAGAAGATGTGGTACATATACACAATGGAATATTACTCAGCCATCAAAAAGAATGAAATACCAGCATTTTTAGCAACATGGATGGACCTAGAAACTATCATGCTAAGTGAAGTCAGCCATACAATGAGACACCAACATCAAATGCTTTCACTGACATGTGGAATCTGAAAAAAGGACAGACGGAACTTCTTTGCAGAACAGATGCTGACTCACAGACATTGAAAAACTTATGGTCTCCGGAGGAGACAGTTTGGGGGGTGGGGGGATGTGCTTGGGCTGTGGGATGGAAATTCTGTGAAATCAGATTGTCATGATCATTATACAACTACAGAGGTAATAAATTCATTTGAGTAATAAAAAAATAAAAAAATTAATTTGCTGAGATTTCTATTTTATTGTGCTTATAATATAATAATGTAACCAAGAAGAGAACACTTAAATTTGGAAAGCCTCTAATTTTAGGTAGATAGATATGAATTATATACATATATAGCTTATGTACAAATTATGTATAAATATATATTTGTTTTTATACATTTATATATAAATATGATACACACATATATTATGTTTAGAAGATCAAGCTCCAAAGACTTAGTTCTTGGATTCAAGTTCTGTCTGAGGGGTTGTTAATCCTTGGCAAGTTCTTTAACCTCTTTGTGATTCATTTTTTTCATCTGTTATTAAGATGGGGAATAATGAGGATTCAATGAGCCCATACACATAAAATATTCAAACAGTAAAGCTGAATTATAGGCAGTCAATAAATCTTTACTATTAGTGTGAGAAGGAGGAGGAGGAAGAGGAAAGAGAGAAACAAGGAGAAATTATCTTCTTTTATCGGAGGTCTTTGGAGATATTGAAAAGCAGAGATCATGTCTTACACATTTATATCCTTGCAAGTTTTAGCTGATAATGAATACTCAGTGTTTTTAAGCACATGGGTGTATAAGTAAGTGAATATAGAGAACTACTAAATTATAGGCAGCCATAGCTGACTGACACTTTGCTTATTGGCTAAGCACTGCAGTGGATTAATTAGGTATTTTTGGTGTTGTGAAAACTTAACTCCAGATGTAAAAATGTGACCTCCCAGACTTTGGGGCACATAAAGCGTTTGGCAGTTGTGATGGAAGATCTGGAGTGAGAAGCACCATTCCTGTCATAATGATATACTTCCTGTAGTTTTCTGACTTAAAAATAAGTTCAGGAGTTTCCCATCATGGCTCAGTGGTAAGGAACCTGGCTAGTATCCATGAGGACTCGGCTTTAATCCCTGGTCTTGCTCAGTGGGTTAAGGATCTGTTGTTGCCGTGAGCTGTGGTGGAGGTCACAGATGCAGCTTGGATCCCGCATTGGTGTGGGTGTGGTATAGGCCGGCAGCTACAGCTCCAATTTGACCCCTGGCCTGGGAACTTCCATATGCCACGAGTAGGACCCTAAAAGACAATAAGTAAGTAAGTAAGTAAATAAATAAATAAATAAAGTTTAGTATTAAATACATTGTCTCATAGACCTAGCTCTCTCACTTGCTCCATAGCTCTTGAGGAATGTGTGTCAAGATTTCTGGAGTAGATGCCAGGTTTGCATCTGGTATGACCAGAGGGTATATTTTCAGGGTCTCTCAACACATAGGAGGTTAATGCAATGAACTGTTTAGTCTTAGATATTAGGCAATAATGTGTTATCCCTTGGAAAACATTTGCAATTATACGTTCGATGAATATTAGGGATTTCCTAGTATTTCCTTCACCCTTTCATTCACCCAGCTATGTCCAGTGTTGAACATGCCAAGGTGAATAGAAATGGTCCTTGGCCTCAAGGAACCTACAATTACAAATAACTGATTGTTACATTTTAGACATGAATAGGGTAAATATTTTGGTTGGGTTTTTTTTCTTGACGACCCTCAGATCTCACCTTTTGTGTAACTACTAACCCACACATACTGGATCACTATTCTAGAATATAACACAACTCGAGAAGATAGAATGTAAAGAAATAATGATCATCGCAGGGATTCATCCCACAATGTCATAAACAAAGCCCACTAAATCTATTAATTTTTAAGCTTTTAGCTGGAGCTAGTCATACTGATTTCGTCTAGCTCTTATCTGGATCTACAAGCCACCAATTTCATATGCTTATGATATTCAGACAGAATGAAGCAGACCAGCTTATATGTGGCCTAAAATAATACCTGTAAATTATATTTTTAAAGTGAAATACCAATCATATAAAATATTATTATTTTGCTCATTACAAAATTAATATATTCTCATTTGTAGGAAGGGTAGATAATAGTAAAAGATAAAGAAAATATTTGCCTGTCATAATCCATAAAAACAGATTGCTAGTATTTTGACTCATTCTAATAATTTTTGTAATCAGTTCATACATGAATATTCACATGTGAATACACAGATATTTTATTATCATATATTCTGCTTTTGACTTAATATTTATGGTACTATGAAACTATTACTGTTTTTTTTTTTTTTGTCTATTGTCTTTTTGCCTTTTCTAGGGCCGCACCCGTGGCATATGGAGGTTCCTAGGCTAGGGGTCGAATCGGAGCTGTAGCCGCTGGCCTACACCACAGCCACAGCAACACAGGATCCAAGCTGCATCCGTGACATACACCACAGGTCATGGCAATGCCGGATCCCCAACCCACTGAGCAAGACCAGGGATCGAACCCGCAACCTCAGGGTTCCTAGTAGGATTCGTTAACCCACTGAGCCATGGTGGGAACTCCTCACTGTTTTTTTTTTTTTTTTTTACAAGACTTCTAAATAATTGCTTAATATTTCAAAACATTATCACAATTTACTTCACTATACCCTTATTTATATAGTATGTTTCGGATTATTCCATTTCTTTTGTGATTATATATAATACTGTGAATAAAATCCTGGGGGTGAAATTACTGAATCTTTATGATTCTTTTAGTGTAACAAATCTTTTCTGACTCAAAGGTTAGGACAACGTTCTCTGTTTCCCTCTGCAAAGTTTGCTTTAGTGTTAACATTTTTAGATCTGCAGACCACATATAACTGATTTTTTTTACATATTTTGTGAGTTTTTGGCCAGTTTATTTTTTACTATGTGTCTACTGACAGGGCAACATTTATTTACAAGATCTTTGTAAATGACCTTGCTGCAATTCACTGTTAACCTTTTTCAAACATTTTTTTAAATTAATTTCTCATAAGTGTATGTTTGCTGGGGTTATTTTTGGCTGTGCCTGCAGTACGTGAAAATTCCCAGGCCAGAGACTAAACCCTGGCCACAGCAGCAGCCTAAGCTGCTGCAGGGACAACACTGGATCCTTAACCTGCTGTCTTACAGGGAAATTCCTGCATTTGTTTTTAGACTCTACTGTTCCATTGGTCACTTTGTCCAACATTGGGCCAAAACAATAGTGTGTTATTTACTATGTCACTTATTACTTACTTACTATATAGCTTTATCATAGGTCTGGATATTTGCTAAATAAAACTTTTAGCTTTGTTCTCCCAAAATGCCTTAGCTATCGTTTGCCCTTTGCTTTTAAATATGTATTTTTTTAATCAGCTCGTCAATTTAAAAAGAGACAACTGTGATGTTTATTAGAATTACATTGAAAGTATTGAATTTTTTGAGAATTGTCTTCCTAGTACTGAGACTTCTAATCCATGAAATGATACATCCCTTGTTTATTTTGCTCTTTTTTCATTTCTCTCTTTAATGTTTTGTAGTTTTCTACATAGAGATCCTGTAAATTTCTATTTAAATATGTTCCTATGTATTTTATATTTTAATATTATTGCTGATGGCATCATGTTTAAAATTTAGTTTTGTATATAGTTATGGCTAATTCATGGAAGGCAGTGGATTTGGGCATCTTGATTGATCATGTAACTAGTAACCCTTCCAAATTTACTATTTTTTAATTGTATTTTGAAAAAAGTTCTTCAAGAATGGTAAAAAGTACTCCTAAATATCCACTAGGTATTAATATTTGCCACATTTGTTTTATCATTTATACATATATGAAATTATAACATCTATTATTATTATTACTGAATTACTTAGAAATAAACTGCAGACATTAGGACTATTTACCTCTTAGTCTTGTGTTTATCTCTTAAAAATAAGGTCACTTTCTTACGTAAAAAGGGTAAAATTATAAATTTCACTAAATTTAATTTTAATATAATACTATTATCTAATCTACAGTGTATTATCAAATTTCATAAACTATCTCTGTAATGTTCTTTTCAACAATTTTATTTTTCCTGATCCTGGATCTATTCAAGGATCAGACTTTGTATCCAGTTGTAATGTCTCCTTTGTCTCCTCTGACCTGTAACTGTCCATTAGCCCTTCTTTGCCTTTCATAACAATGGAATTTTAGAGGAGTACAAGCCAGTTGTTTTGTGAATAGTTCTCAATGTTTGTTTAAATACTTCCTATGATTATTATTAACTTGTAGTAGAAAACCACATAGATTATGTAATCTTTTCAGTGCATCACAGTAGGTGAAATAGGATGCTAGTTTGTCTCTTTATTGATTATATTAATTACATTTTTTTTTTAACCTTTCTCTAGGGCCGCTACTGCGGCATATAGCGTTCCCAGGCTAGGGGTCTAATCGGAGCTGTAGCCACCGGTCTATGCCAGAGCCACAGCAACACAGGATCTGAGCTGCGCCTGCAACTTACACCACAGCTCATGGCAACACCAGATCCTTAACCCACTGAGCAAGGCCAGGGATCGAAACCTGCAACCTCATTTGTTAACCACTGCACCACGACGGGAACTCCAATTACATGTTGATATATAATATCTGGATGTACTGGATTAAAAATATTTTGCACGGAGTTCCCGTCATGGCACAGTGGTTAACGAATCCGACTAGGAACCATGAGATTGCGGGTTCGATCCCTGCCCTTGCTCAGTGGGTTAACGATCCGGCGTTGCCCTAAGCTGTGGTGTAGGTTGCAGACGCGGCTCGGATCCCGCGTTGCTGTGGCTCTGGCGTAGGCCGGTGGCTGCACCTCCGATTGGACCCCTAGCCTGGGAATCTCCATATGCCGCGGGAGCGGCCCAAGAAATAGAAAAAAGACCAAAAAAAAAAAACCAAAAAAAATTTGCAATTCCCATTGTGACACAGCTGAAACCAATCCGACTCGTATCCATGGAGATGTAGGTTCGATCCTTGGCCTCAATCAGTGGATTAAGGATCTGGCGTTGCCATGATCTGTGGTATAGGTTGCAGATGCAGCTTGGATCTTGTGCTGCTATGGCTGTGGTGTAGGCTGGCAGCCATAGCTCCTATTTGAACCCTAGCCTGTGAACTTTCATGTGCCATGGATGCAGCCCTAAAATAAGCCAAAAAAAAAATGCTAACATTAATTTTACCTGTTTCATTGTATTTTAGCATGGTTTTTAGATCATTTAAATTATGTACCCGACTTACATCATATGTCTCTTGGACAGGGCTACTTTAGCGCATCCATTAACTATGTAAAATAAAGAGATGTACCTAACAAACAACTAGTGAAACAAACCTGAACTAAACTAAAGCTACAAAAAGGAAGTGGAAAAAAGAATAGCAAAAATGTGGGAAAATAGAAAACAAATAGCAAGCTGATAGATTCAAACTTAATTGTACTGATAATCACATCAAATGTAAATGTTCCAAATACTCCAAAAATTTGAGAATGTTAGATTGGTTTAAAAAAATTATGATCCACCTATCTGTAGTCTAAAAGAAATCCACATTAAATATGAAGACACTTTAAATATGAAGGTATATATAAAGAAACATGATGAAAAATATTTTCAAGTATTAATCATGGAAAACCTGGAATGGCAATGTTAATATCAAAGCATTGAAAGAATACTATCAGGCATAAAGACAGATGATCAATAATGATAGTCGATTCATTCAAAAGATAAAATTATTCTACAAGTACATGCATATCAAATAATAGAACTTCAAAACATATGAAACAAAACTGCTGACTGAAAGGACAAAAAGACATCTTTAATTATAGATATCTAGATTTCAGTACTCTTAGCTATTAATAGATCAAGTTCTCAGAAAACATGTGGAGGACATGAACAAAATTATTCACCTCCTTGTCCTAATTGATAATTTTGGAACATTTTAACCAATAGCAGCAGAATCGTCATTCTTTTCAAGTACATGTGGAACAGTTATCAAGATAGAGCACATTCTAGGGTAGAAGCTAGTCTCGAGTAATTTTAAATAAATAAAATCACTACATTTAAAAACATTCCATAATTCTACAGAGTATGTTTTTTGATCAAAATTGAGGAGTTCCCATCATGGTGCAATGGTTAACGAATCCGACTAGGAACCATGAGGTTGTAGGTTTGGTCCCTGCCCTTGCTCAGTGGGTTAACGATCCGGCGTTGCTGTGAGCTGTGGTGTAGGTTGCAGACGTGGCTCGGATCCCGCATTGCTGTGGCTCTGGCATAGGCCAGTGGCTACAGCTCTGATTCAACCCCTAGCCCGGGAACCTCCATATGCCATGGGAGTGGCCCAAGAAATAGCAAAAAGGCAAAAAGACAAAAAAAAATTGAATACATTAAAAATTAATAATGGAATGCTATCTTAGAAATCCTTAAATATTTGGAAATTAATAATAAAATACTAAATCACCTATGAGTTAAAGAAGAAATGACAAGAAAAGTTAGTTAATATTTTGAACTCAATCAAAATGGAAACTGCAAATCAAAATTTATGGAGTATGACTAAAGCAGTGATTAAACAAGTAGCTTTAAATGCTTATATTAGAAAAGAGGAAAGGTCTAAAATACATTACAAAAATCAGTCTTAAGGCACTAGAAAGAAAAGGGCAAATCCAAAATACATTGAAAGAAAGAATGAGTGAAAATCAGTAGACAAAAATCAGTAAAAATGGATTAAACCAAGAGAATAAACAATTAATAAAATTTTAGTTATATCAACCAAGGTAGAAAAGTTATGCACAGATTACCAATAAAAGAGAAGTAATTAAAGATTCTATAGAAATTAAGTTAATAAGCAAATTTATGAACAACTTCGTGGTAGGCAGAATTCTAAGATGGCCTCCAAAATTTCCAACCGAAGTGTATCTGCACCATATAATCCTCTTACCTCAAGTGTGGACAGAATTTATGAATACTGTACATTATATAAAACTGTCTTATCAAACTGGAGTGAGAGATTATTCTGCTACCCTTGAAGACGTAAACTGCCATGTTTTGAGAGGGCTGTGAGAGAGCCACATGTCAAAGAACAATTGGTGGCTTCCAGGAGTTGGGAGAGACCCTCCAGCTGATAGGAAGCAGGAATGAGGAAGTTAGGAACTGAATTCTGCCAATAATCACATGACCTCAAACTCCAGAAAGGTATGCAGTTTCCCAGATACCTAGACTCTAGTCTTGTAAGACCTTGACCCAGTTAGGTCCTGCGTAGTCTCCTGCTCACGGAATCTGTGAGGCAATACATGCTTGTTGTTTTAAGTCACTAAGTGTTGGTAATTGGTTTTGCAGCAATAGAAAATGAATACAAAAAAACTCTATGCCAATAAATTTCATTGCTTGGATGAAATGGAGACATTTATTGACTCAAATTACCAAGCCTGGTGTGAAAACAGTCGAGATAGGCCTATATCCTTTTTAAAACTTGAATCTGTATATTGAAAATTTCTGCAAGAGAAACAAGTCTAGGTCCAAATAGTTTTATTGGTAAAATCTACCCAACACTTAAGGAAGAAACAATGTTAATCCTATATGAACTCTTTCAAAATATATAGGAGGAGGTTAATAACTTATTTTATATGACCAGATTATCCCAATATGAAAACCAGATAAAGACATTGCAAGAAAAGAAAATTACAGAACATATCCCTTATGAACACAAAATTTAAAATTATTTAAAAAAATAACACATCAAGTTCAACAATATATAAAAATCATAATATATCTTGGCTAATTGAGGTTTATTTTAAGAATGCAAGATTGATTTAACATTTGACCATGTGAAGTTTATTTCAAGAATATAAGTTTTGTTTTACTGTTAAAAAACCAATTAATATCATTTACCATATCAATAGATTTTTAAAAACCCCCACAAAACCCATGTGGAGCCTATCAATAGATAAAGAAAAAAATCTCATAATTTTCAACATTCATTCATAAGAAAAACTCTGCAAATTAGGAATAGAAGGACATTTTCTTAACCTTAAGAAGAGGTATCTGTGACAAGTCTATAGCTAACATCAGATTTAACTTTGAAATATTGAATGCTTTCTCCTTAAGATGGGGAGCAAGGTAAAGGTGTCCTCTCATCACTTCCATTTGACATTGTGCTGGAGGACCTAGCTAGAGCAATTATACAAGACAAAAAAGGCATATAAATTGGAAAGGAAGTAATAAAACTGTCTTCATAGATGACATAATCAAATATGTAGAATATCTCAAGTAATCTATGAAAAAACTACTGGATTTAATAAGTGAATTTAGCAAAAATTTCAAAATTCAAGTTTAATGTACAAAAATCAATTATCTGATTTATAGCAACAAACCATGGAAAATGAAATTGCTTTCTTTATCCATATGTGAAGAGACACCTTTATAGATATGTGGATTGTCAACAGAGAGTATAGGGATGGCTTTATCTCTATCTATTGTATGTTTTGCTGGCTTGATCACTTTCTTGTAGTCACAATTGATTATAACTGCAGTTTTCCCCCCCTATTTTTTCATAAGTATTTAATGGGAAATTAGGAGAGGCTAACTTTTCATGGGATGCTAGCTAAATGTCATATTTAATTTAAATTCTGACCTTTTAAAAGTAAAGTAGTTATTTATTTATTTATTGTCTTTTTGCCTTTTCTAGGGCTGCTCCTGTGGCACATGGAGGTTCCCAGGCTAGGGGTCTAATCAGAGCTGTAGCTGCCAGCCTATGCCAGAGCCATAGCAATGCCAGATCCGAGCTGCGTCTGCAACCTACACCACAGCTCATGGCAATGCTGGATCCTTAACCCACTGAGAAAGGCCAGGGATTGAACCCGCAACCTCATGGTTCCTAGTCAGATTCATTAACCACTGAGCCATGACAGGAACTCCAGTAAAATAGTTATTCTTAAAATAATCTTAGTGAATACATTTTTTTCAACATACGTGATTTTAAGATAGACTTTGCCTAGTGTCATTTACTTGACTAATTGATGTGATCAAGTCTTTGTTATTCAGAAATGGGTAGAGTTGGAAGGGATTGTGCTCTAAGAATTGGGATTGGGACAATAAAGGAAGAACATTAAAATAACTTCTTCAAGACACATTGCTTACAATTTGTAGTCACATGGAATTAGTAATTTCTCGTCTGTACTGATAATGTTGGGATTAGTGACTATATTAATAAGCAAATGGAGGGATTACCAAATTGCATTAGAAGAAAAAGAAAAGGACAATTTAGAGTTCCCACTGACTGCAGTGTTTTAAGAATCTGACTACAGCATCTCTGGTTGCTGTGGAGGTGTGGATTTGATCCCTAGCAGGGGTTAAACTATCTGGTGTTGCCACAATTGTGGCTCAAATGCAGCCTCTGGCCTGAGAACTTCCATATCTGGGTGTGGCCATAAGAAAAGGAAAAGGGTAATTTATTTCTCCTTTGGAATATAAATTGCCCAAGTAATTATTACCGGATTAAGTCTCCTATACCTTTTATCACAGTTGCCACCAGATGATAGTCTTGGTTGAGTTTGCCTTCTTGAGGGGAAAAAAAGAGACTTGTAAAATATAAACACACATGTACTAATCAAACAGGGTTTAGGTGTAGCAATTGATTCCATATATGAATGTGTAACCATGACTGAAACTGTGACTGCCTAGAAGACACAGTCTACTACAGAAACAACCAGCTCATCTACCTAAACTCAGGCATTAATGTCTTTTGTCTTTGACTTGAAAGGTATGAAAATATTTTCCAGGAATATCAAAATGATAAAATATTTTGTTTGAGTAGAAAATTTCCTTTTTTTGTAGAATATAGTTTCTGAGATAAACATTCTTCATTATGCAGCAATGGGGACCTGCTGTAGAGCACAGGGAACCCTACCCAATATTCCCTGATAATCTATATGGGAAAATAATCTGAAAAAGAAAAGATGTGTGTGTATATGTATAACTGAATCACTTTGTTGTGCAGTAGAAATTATCACAACATTGTAAATCAACTGTACTTCAATCAAACTTTAAGAAAATGAAGAAAAATTTAAAAATCTTCATTATTTAGCTTCTAATTTACTAGAAAAATAATGAATTATATTTATGGAGATGATTTTTCCAACATTAGTTTAAGAGCTTGACACAAACTAGAACTAATTATACGGTTGACAAATAGCAGAAGTCAAAGACCTTGAAGACTGATTAAAAAAAATAAATAAAAAGCAATCCAAATAAAACAAAAAAAAATCTATAAATCATCACCATGACCAATGCTTGAGGTTTTCCCCAATTATGGGGTGAAAATTGCAGCAGTTCATACTGATTTTTGCTTTATGAGTTACATATACAAATGGTTGCATTGCCAAGGTGTGTCAGTTCCTGAGGAATAATACAAGGATATGAGGGGAAAGTCAGTTTTATTCTCAGAATGAGGGAATGAAGAGATCTGAAGGGTTAACCAGAAGGAATGTCTAGAAGAATTCAGTGCTAACTAAGCTGAGAGAAACATTGCATGAAATTGGAAGGAAAATCAGGAAAACAATCTTGGTAGCAAGACACCATAAGGAAGTGGATGTAGTGATGATGAGGTGAAAGTGAAAAGTAGCCAGGTACAAAGCCAAGGGACAGGGAACATATAGGGCATCATACAAGGAAGATCAGATGCCAGTAAAGGATTGAGTCTTTACTGATAGCATTGTTGTACATGGATATAGGGCATCCTATGAAGATGTCTTTTGTACTACGTGTGGTGACTAATTTTTAAAAAATAAATTTTATTGAAATATAGTTGACTTACAGGTTATGTTAGTTCCAGGTGTATAGCAAAATGGATCAGTTATACATCACATATATCCATTCCTTTTCAGATTCTTTTCCCATATGGGTTATTATACTTTATCAAGTAGGGTACCCTTTGCTATACAGTAGGTCCTTGTTAACGATCTATTTTATATGTAGTAGTGTTCATATGTCTGCCTAATTTATCCTTACCCCTATGTGGTAACTATTTTGAGTCTAATTTATTTCTTTCATGCCATGGTTAGCAAAATATCAAACATAGTCGAATACCAATTTCTCTCTTTGAATAGAATCTTTAGTATCTTGGGTGGCGATTTTAATATCAGGACCACTTAAGAGTCCCATATTGTGCTAGCAAATGAAAAGACTAGTTTTACGCACACACATGCATACGCTGATGCACATGTACATATCATGATTTAGGGTAAGTACAGATGATGGTGATTGAGGAGATGAGTTGGAGAGAACTGGACAGATATGGAGTTTGGTTATCAATAACAGGCAAGAAATGGGTAAACAAAAGCTGAAAGGGAATCAGGATGAGATAATTCAGAATAAACTTTTACTGTGAAGAAAAAATTAAAATAGGGCATAATATAAATCAGAGCATTCAATGATATGCTTGTTTGTCTGACAAACTTCACTTAGTATGGTAATTTCTAGGTCCATCCATGTTGCTGCAAATGGCATTATTTCATTCCTTTTATGGCTGAGTAATATTCCATTGTATATATGTACCACATCTTCATCACTTTTATGTGAAATATAATAAAAAATGATACAAAAAAACCCTTATTTACAAAACAGAAATAGACTCAGATTTTGAAATCAAACTTGTGTTTACCAAAGAGGAAACATGGGGAAAGAGATAAATTAGGAGGTTGGGGTTAACATATATACACTACTGTGTACAAAACTGAAACTGACACAACATTGTAAGTCAACTACACTCCAAATTTTTTTTTAAAGTTTGTTTATCTGGAATACAGAAGTAAGTAGGTAAAAAATGAGAGGAAAAAAATTCTATCTTTTTTTTGTCTTTTTAGGGCCACACCGCAGCATATGGAGGTTCCCAGGCTAGGGGTTGAGTTGGAGCTGTAGCTGCTGGCCTACGCCACAGCAACATGGGATCTGAGCCACATCTGTGACCTACAACACAGCTCACGGCAATGCCAGACCCTTAACCCACTGAGCGAGGCCAGGGATTGAACCCGAAACCTCATGGTTATTAGTTGGGTTCATTCACCACTGAGCCACGATGAGAACTCCTTGTTCTGTTTCTTTGTTTTTTGTTTTGCCCTTTTTGCAAAAAAAATTCTATGTGGTCAAAGCTCATTGATATTTTGAATGTTGAAGTGTTGTGAGGAAATCATTTATATTTCTGAGTCTACAACCTGATGTGAACAATGTATCTAATAAAATATTTAATTGGGTCACATATTGCTGAAGATAAATCTGTTATTTAGCATAATTTATATGTTTAGATTAATTGTGGCTCATTAAGGCTTAAGAGAGAAGTATCACTTGCGTTCAGGGCTTACTCATGCTCTGGGAACACTACCAAGCAAGCAGGAAAAAGTCATTTTAGGAAGTCTTAAAGAGGTCATAAATAGTAAGATCTGCTTCCCTTTTGGAAACTAGGAGAGAAACACAGGATACCCATGTGCAGCAGGAATTTTTTTAATTTTTTTATTTTTTGCAGCAGGATTTTAATTAGACATCATTAATATTTTTTCCACCCAAGACTT
Organism: Phacochoerus africanus; assembly: GCF_016906955.1. Lineage (NCBI taxonomy): Eukaryota > Metazoa > Chordata > Mammalia > Artiodactyla > Suidae > Phacochoerus > Phacochoerus africanus. Next base: position 54,875,306 of record NC_062544.1, read on the forward strand.
TTTTCCCCTATCATGACTAGACTTTTGCTTATTTCCTAAGATATTTTTCTTTTACGGTTATCTCTACTCTAATATAGAATAAACTTTCAAAAACATTTCCTGCTTGACCTCCTTCAGTTGCTCCTCAAAGACTTCCTCTAAACTAGTGTGGTTTATGAGAACTCTCACACTATAGCCCTTGACTAACTTCACAATCCAGTCACCATGAACTGAATAAAGGCCCCCCAGTTCTAGGCTTTCTTTACAAACTTTATCTCCTTCATTCATCTGGAGCACTTCCCTCACATGCACTTTTTTCCCCCATCTCCCCAAATTTGGCTCCTATGATACCCTTCAGTGAAGTCTTTCTTGACCCACTTTGCCCTCGGTTTGAATGAATCATAGCACTCATTTCGTTGTGTTGTCCTCTCTTTCTTATCTGGTTCCCTGACTTGAATAGAAAGTTCCTTAAGGATAAAACTGTGTTTTATTCATCTTTGTATTTCCATTACTTGGCACAGTAACTGGTACTATAGGCCACCCCATGAAAGTTTATTGAATAAACAAATAGATTGTGACCAGGCAAGAACTGTATTTTGACCAACAGGCAGAGCCTTCTGAAGCCTACATGTTTTGACTTAGGATAATCCTTAACAACCACCCTCTTTCCCTTCTATTCTAATTCCATCTGGAAAAAAACAAAAAAGAAAATTAAGCTTCAACTGAGGTGGGGATGGGAGAGGGTTGGTAGTTGAAAATCACACTTCCTGCTTCTGCCTTGAAAAGGCCCTCATTCAAAGGCTGCAATGCATTCCCTCTTCTATAAGCTATTTTTAAAAGGCAGTTGTGAGTGTTCTTCTCCTTAGGAAGGTGACAGGTTGTAATGAATCATTCCAGTTCTTGTCTCCCAGTCACATTTGCCACCCGTAGGAATTTACCTCCATGATATAGAACTCCATTCTGACAGGTACCTGGGTGAAGACTACATCTACAAGATGCCTGATCAGATTAGGTGTTGATCTTAGGACATTAGAATTGGAATTTTCTAAGGAGCTATCGAAATTGAATAAAGTTATTATCTGTAATAAAGTTATTACCTGTAATGTGGGACTTCAAAGCCTCTCCACTGAGATCGACTCCAAGAGCATCTGACGGGGATAAAATTACCAGACCCTATTGCCCCTTCAGTTTCACTGCAGTTGTTACAGAGTTCTCCAGCCCCTTCTGAACAACCTGGCCTACTCCTTCCTGCCCCCTGCTAGGAAAGATATTTGGCCCACTTCTCACCCTGACCCTATCTACAGAGGCAGTATACTCCCCGAGTCAACCAGTAAGTGTGTCCTAGGATCTCTCCTCTCTCCTTTGTCCCTGGGCTATAAGAACAGACACACCCACTCACTCAGGGTCAGCCCTCTCTGATTATCAGGAAGTCTTCCCTCTGTGCCAGTAGTGTTTCTTATCTCAATAAACTTATCTTTCTTTTCACCTTGCTCTGAGTCTGGAAATCCTTTTTCCAACCCGCTTATGGATCACAACATATAATAATAGTTTTACTCAGTTAATTTTATTAATTTATGTTCTTTAGCCTAGACTAATAGACACTAAATAAAAACTATAAAAGTGTGATGAAAATTCAGAGTGACAGAAAATTCTTTTATAGGGAATCATAATAATTCTATCTCATCTGACATGTTGAAGATGCTGAAACTAGGGACCAACTGTCTTTACCATTGTTGTTATCCTTTTGTTATCTCATTTTTGGACCTCTTTGCTCTCATTTTTTGGGAATATATTTTACATAATGTCTGTGGACTGTTACCCTACATTTTTTGGAATATGCTTATAGCATATGGAAAAAATTTGCATAAAACCAAATAGTGTACTCATTTTTTACTTGAATATTTATAAAAATGATTCACTGAAGTGGGGAGCATTTCTCGGAAGAAAAAAAATAGATTGTAAGTATAATCTTTTTTTTGCTTATCTTTTTTTTTTCAGTCCATTTTAAGGGGAAACCACTATTTTCTTATAGCCCAACAACCTTGATTAGTAAGTCAAGGTGTTTAGTTGTGAAGTGATGAGACTTGGCTCTGTTACTTGCTATTAATATAATTAGTCACCATTTCCTCAGTCAGATGTAGATTCTTTTCATCCTTCCGTAGATCACTTACAAGCGATAGTGGAGAGAAGTTGGTACCTTTTTTTTTTTTTTTTTAAGATTCTTGCATTTAATGATTTAAAATTTTTTTTATAAAGTATAGTTGATTTACAGTGTTCTGTCAATTTCTGCTGTACATCATAGTGACCCAGTCATATATATATACACACACACATATATATACATATATACACATACATATGTATACATATACACACACACATATATATACACATATATATATACACACACACACATATATGTATATTCTTTTTGTCATATTATCTTCTGTCATGACCTATCACAAGTGATTAGATATAGCAACAGGACCTCATTGCTTATACATTCTAAATATAGTAGTTCACATCTACTAACCCCAAAACTCCCAGTCCATATCAGTCCCTCCCTTCTCCCCCCTTGGTAACCACAAATCTGTTCTCCATGTCTGTGAGTCCGTTTCTATTCTGTTTTTTCTTTTTTTGGTTGGATGATTTCCTTTTATTTTATGCTTGTGTCCTCTTCTTTTTGGTTTTTGGGAATGTATTGCTTTGGTTGATTTGTGATTACCCTGCTTTTCAAGTATGTTAACCCCTTCCTATATCTGCTTGGTTTAGCCTGATAGTCACATAGGCTCAGAAACATTCTTAAAAAAAAAAAAAAAAAAAAGAGAAAGAGTCCAGTCCAGAGTTTCTTACTTTCCTTCCCCACATTTTATGATTTTAAAGTTCTTTTTTATATCTTTATGTTTATCCTTTTGCTGTTGCTTGTGTTTATTGTTACTTTTACAAATAGTTTTTCTTTTTTTTCCATTTTAGATCTGTAGACTGGCTTATTTCAGTGGTTGCTTTCCAAATTGTGGTTTCCTCCATCCTATATATACTACTTTATTATTTAGAGGAGCCCTTTCAGTGTTTCTTTTAGAATGGGTTTAGTATTGTATATTCTTTTAGTTTTTGTTTGTTGGAGAAAAATCTTTGTTTTTCCTTCTATTTTGAATGATATTCTTCCTTGGTAGAGTATTCTAGGCTGCAGAATTTTCCCTTTTAGTATTTTGAATATATTTTGTCACTCTCTTCTGGCCTTCAGTGTTTCTGTAAAGAAATCAGCTAATAGCCTTATGGGTGTTCCCTTATAATTAACTCTTTGTTTTTCTCTTGGCTGCCTTTAGAATCCTCTCTTCATCTTTAACTTTTGCCGTTTGTGTTATAATATGTCTTGGTGTGGGTCTGTTTGGGTTCAACTTGTTTGGGGCCCTCTGTGCTTCTTGTATCTTGATATCTGTTTCCTTTAGATTTGGAAAGTTTTCAGCCACAATTTCATCAAATATATTTTCAATCTCCCCCCCTTTTTTTCCTTCTCCTTCTGAAATCCCTATTATGCATAGATTGGCCCACTTTATATCATTCCACAGATTTCTTATATTGCTTTCGTGTTTTTTCTTTTGGTTTTCTGTCTGCTGTCCAGATTGAGTGATTTCCATTATCTTCCAAGTCACTTATTTGTTCCTCTGCATTATTCATTCTGCTCTTGAATGCCTTTAACTTAGCTTTCATCTCTGCCAATGAATTTTTAAATTTTTCTTGGCTCTTCCTTATAGTTTCTAGCTCCTTTTGAAAGTAATCTGCATTACTGTTCATATCCACCTTAATTCCTTCAGTATGTTCATTACCTCTTTTCTGAACTCAGTGTCTGTTAGACTGCAGAGGTCTGTTTCATTGTTTGCTCCTTCAGGGGAATTCTCCTTTTAACTGGGAATGGTTCCTGAGTTTCTTCATTTTACTTATATTTTTCTCATTCTGTGAGTTGGGGGAAAATAATTGTCTACTGTATTCTTGGAGGGCTATTTATATATGGGAATGCTCCTGAGTAGATTATGAGGGCTTCCTTTTTTTTTTTGGTGTGAGGGCTGCTTTGGTTTGGATGCTTGCGTATGATTCCTCAGTGTGTGTAGATTGTTGTCCCCTTGATAGGGGGTGTGCTGGTTCATGGCCTGTGCATTCTTCCAGGGAAATAGAGGCAGTGGGCAGGGCCTATAGCCAATGTCTGGTTGCTAGGCCCTTGACAGTGGCAAGGACCCATGGGGCAGGGGCGGGGGGAGGGCAGGCTGCTTCTGGTTGCAGAGCCCTGGGCAATGTCAGTGACTCTCAGGGAGGTAAGTAGTGCCTAGAGCCTTTGGCGGCAGCATTGGCAGGGCGTGTGTGTTCCCAGGGGAGTTTGGGCAACAGGTGGCACTCGTTTGCATTGCCCTCTGTTGCACCCTGTGAGATGACTGGGGCCACAAGTTGTTCCTGTTCATGGGACTCCTAGCATTTACAGGCTGCACCCACCTCTGGATAGATGGCTGCAGCGGTTTGCACCTACCATACACTAAGAAAGAGGTACCTCAGCACTTGAGAGCCTATGTGTGCACAGAAAGAGATGTTCCTATGACAGAGCCTCTCCCTCTCCTTCTGCCCTCCCCAACAAGGGTGTCTTGCTTCTCTTTCAGGCCCAGGACTTCTTCCACACTCTCTTGGCTGTGGCACTCTTCCCCAACTTGTGGCACATGGCTCCCTAGCCCCCTCAGGCTGTCTCCATACAGCCAACCCTAATCTTTCCCTGGAACTGAGCTCTGAGGCCTGAGTCTTAGTGCCCAGCCTCTGCCAGAGTGTCTCAGGCTGTGGTCCTGGGCCATGGTACAGGTAGTATATGCAGCTCTCTCTTTGCTTTGCCCTCTTCGGTCTGGCTGCTGTGCTTTTCTCCAAGGCTTTGAGGTTCCCCCTCCATCCTGGCTGATCTCCCTGTCAGGTAGGTGGCCTTCTGGGGTGCATATTCCTTTCCTCTTTCACATCTCCCTCTAAGAAGTGCTGGTCTCATCTTGATTCCTTTTTTTTTCTTTTCTCTCTCTCTTTTTTCTTTTCTCACTCTCTTTTTTCCCTTTTGTTCTACCCACTTACGTAAGGGTTTCTTGCCCTTTGTGGAGGTCTAAGGCCTTCTGCCATTGTTCAATAGATGTTCTGTGTAAATCATTCTAGTGTAGATTTTTTTTTTGATATGTTTGTGGGAGAAGGTGAGTGCCATGTCTTACTCCTCTGCAATCTTGATCCCACTGGAGAAGTTGGTACTTTTAACTGGTTTTCGATTGTTCTTTATACAGGATATCTTTTGACTGAGTTTTTATTTCATGGAATATCATAAAAAGGAAAAGCATAAAATAAAGTTGCTATTTTACAAAGATAATTTCCTGAGAGAACTGTGACTTCTAAGATCCCTTAAGTCTTATTCAGAGGACAGGTTTTGACATTAAGACTTGGAAAAGGGGAGTTCCCATTATGGCGCAGCAGAAATGAATCCAACTAGAAACTATGAGGTTGTGGGTTCGATCCCTGGCCTTGCTCTTGGGTCAAGGATCTGGCATTTGCTGTGAACTATGGTATAGTTCGCAGACTTGGTTCAGATCTGGCGTTGCTGTGGCTGTGGCGAAGGCTGGCGACTACAGCTCCAATTAGACCCCTAGCCTGGGAACCTCCATTGTGCCCTAAAAAGACAAAAAGACAGAAAAAAAAGAAGGCTTGGAAAAGACGTGTCCTTTTTTTAATGTAAGAAAGTTTATTTTAATTATATGTATGTAGGCTTTTTGTGCACATATCGAGATATGATATGATGATATTATGGGTCCCAACTTTTTCTTTTTGAAATGGATAGACAGTGGGGTCCTACTCTATAGACAGGGAACTGTGTGTGATTGGGTCAAAAGAAATTGAAGAAACAAGTGTCCATTTTGACTGTTCTATAGTAACTTGTAGAGGTAAAGCCTGGAAATATGATTTGATGATGAAAGCTAGATTGTATTATTAAAAATAAGTGTTAAATGGAACTAGTGATTATATTGCATAATACTAGGATGACCACAGCACTACAGTTTTAAATTTAAAACTGAATTCAGTTGTCCATTAATTATATTCAAGGTAGCAAAAATAATTAGCACATTGGCCATTTTTGCATCCAATGAATATCGATTCCATTTTTTTTTTTTTGGTCTGAAGATGTTATGTTTCATCTTTACCCATAAACTCTCCACCTCAGTTATAGTTTTATTCTATTCTAACAGAATTTAATAAAAGAAGAACGAATATAAAATTTCCATTTTCGTAAAGATATATTTACGGCTTATGTCAAGAGATTCTTTTTTCTGGCCCAAGGTGTATGCCTTTGAAAATCAAATATGCATGTGTAGATTTTAGCCTGAATTGTGCAAATACTTTTTTGTTAACTTCATGAGACTCCAGGAAATTTAGCCTAAAATGGGAAAATATGTTTTTCTAAATTTCTCTTGTTTTATTATTTGGACTATTAAGTGAATCCATTCTTATTATTCATACATATTATTTGTTATAAGTAACAAATAATAAACATATATGAGTTTGGAGATGGGATATTTTAATAAAGATTTTTAGATATACATAGAATTTATATATTACATATGTAAAGAATTAAAAATTTTATGCAAGAACATACTTAGCACACTACAAGTCTACTGAACATGAATTAATTTCAATTATTTAGACAATACTCTGGTCTCTTACCAATCTTCCTGATATTGCCAAGGATGTTATTTGTCATTATACTATATGTAGGGAAACATCAATTTCAGTAGACTTCCAAGAATTCCAAATAAACTTTGATTGTACTTGTGCACACACATGTGCATGCACACACACACACACACACAGTGTACACATACACTTATTTAAGCACACTAGAAAAAGCAAATGAAGTTTATATTTGGTCTCATCACTTCTAAAGACATTGTACTTAAAGGTATTAAGTAACTTATAATAGATCTGTCAACCAATATGTCTAGTCATCTTAAACAAATATAGGAATATCTTGCAGATATGATGGGTTTGGTTCCAGACCACTGCAATAAAGGAAATACCACAATAAAGCAAGTCACATGAATTTTTGTTTTCCAGTGCATATAAAAGCTAGTTTATACTATATTCTTTTAAGTGTACAATAGCATTATGTCTTAAAAAAACAATGTAATTCCTTAGTTTGAAAATACTTTATTGCTAGAAAAATGCTAACCATCATCTGAGCCTTCAGTGAGTTATAATCTTTTTGACACTGAAGGGTCTGGCCTTGATGTTGATGGCAGCTCACTGATCTTTCTCTCTGTACCATGCAGTGCTGTCTGATAGCATTTTACCCACAGTAGAATTTCTTTCAGAATTGAAGTCATTCTTCTCAAACCCTGCCATTGATTTATCAATTAAGTTTATATAATATTATAAATTCTTTGTTGTCTTTTCAACAGTCTTCACAGCATCTTTACCAGATGTAGATTCCATCTCAAGAAACTGCTTTTTTTGCCCATCCATAATAAGTAACTGCTCATCCATTAAAGTTTCATCATGAGATTACTGCAATTCAGTCACATCTTTAGACTCTGCTTCTAATTCTAGTTCTTTTGTGATTTCCACCACATCTGCAGTCACTACATCCACTGAAGTCTTGAATCTCTCAAAGTCATCCATGAGGGTTGGAATCAACTTTTTCCAAACTCCTGTTAATGTTGATATTTTGATCTCTTCCCATGAATCACAAATGTTCTTAATGGCATCTAGAATGGCAAATCAGTTGGTTTTCAATTGATTTTGCCCAGTTCCATTGGAGGAATCATTATCCATGGCAGGTATAGCCTCACAAAATGTATTTCTTAAATAGTAAGACTTGAAATTTGAAATTACTCCTTGATCCATGGACTGCAGAATGCATGTTGTTTTAACAGGTCTGAAAACATTATAATATTTTACATCTCTATCAGAGTTCTTGGGTGACCAGGAGCATTGTCAAAAGCAGTAATATTTTGAAAGCAATCTTTTTTTCTGAGCAGTAGTTCTCAACGGTGAGCTTAAAATATTCAGTAAACCATGATGTAAACACATGTACTGTCATTCAGTCTTTGCGGTTTCCATTTCTATAGCATAGACAAAATAGACTCAGCATAATTCTTATGGGCCCTAGGATTTCAAGAATGGTAAATGAGTATTGGCTTCAACTTAAAGTCTCTAGCTGTGTTAGCCCCTAACAAGGGCTTTAGCTTGTTCTTTGAAGCTTTGAAGTGAGTCATTGATTTCTTTCTAGCTATGAAAGCCCTGGATGGCATCTTCTTACAATATAAGTCTGTTTTATCTACACTGAAAATCTGTAGTATAGCTACTTTCATTCATTATCATAGCTAGATCTTCTATGCTAGTTAACTAGTTAGCTAGATAACTTGCTGTAGCGACTATATCAGCTGCTTCATCTTGCACTTTGATGTTTTGGATGTCTTCTTTTCTTTAACCTCATGAACCAACATTGGCTAGCCTCAGATTTTTCTTCTGCAGCTTCCTCACCTCCCTCAGCATCGCAGAATTTAAGAGAGTTAAGGCCTTACTCTGAATTAGGCTTTGACTCAAGGGTGTGGCTGCTTTGATCTTCTATCCAGACCACTATGACTTTCTCCATATCAGCAATGAGGCTGTTTGGCTTTCCTACTATTTGTGTGTTCACTGGAGTAGGACTTTTAATTTCCTTTCAGAACTTTTCTTTTTTATCCACATCTTTGCTACTTGTTTTATATAAGAGGCCTAGTTTTTGACCTATTTCAGCTTTTGACATTCCTTTCTTCCTAAGCTTAATCATTTCTAGCTTTTGATTTAAAGTGAGAAGTGCAACTCTTCCTTTTACTTGAATACTTAGATGACATTCTAAGGTTATTAATTTGTCTAATTATAATATTTTGTGTCTCAGAGCATAGGGGGGCCCAAGGAGAGGAAAAGAATTGATGGAACAGCTGGTTGTCGGAGAAGTCAGAACAGGTACATTTGTCAGTTAAGTTTGCTGTCTTAGATGGGCATGGTTCATGGTCCTCTTCCAAATTACAGTGGTAACATCAAAGATGTCACTGATCATACGTTATCATAACAAATATAAAAAAATGAAAAAGTTTGAAATACTGCAAGAATTACTGAAATGCTACTCAGATACATGAAGTAAGCAAATGCTATTGGAAAAATGGTGCTGATAGACTTTCTTAATGCAGGGTTGCCGCAAATCATCAATTTATAAGAAATTCAATATCTGCCAAAGAGAATAAAATGAGTTATTCATGTAGTCATTGTCATAGAGCGTTCATCATCCATCCATAAAATCAAGATTTCTTAAGCCATTTAATCTCTAAAATATTAATGTCCTTATTTTCTAACCATCTGGTGATGTTTGCTCCTGGTTTTTACTTTAATAGCTTTTTAGAATAAAACTCTTGTGTGTGAGATTTCATTTAACAAGAAGAAAATGTATTTGCTTCATATTTTTAAAGAGCCTACTCTAGCATCTTTTCCCTAAAAAAGAGATGAATGCGTAAGTAATCTGGTGGACAACGTGGAAAATCAACTGGATTTTTTCTTTTTTTTTTCAGTGAAAAAGCAGCGACCATTTGCTTATTCCATGAGAGCTATGATCTCAGTACTCTAGGCAGAGGAAAATCCTATCTTTCCCCTCACATGGACAACTACCAGTAACAGCAATCTTGTTAATCTTTTTTTTTTTTTTTCAGGCATGAACAGATATATCTTTTTAAAAAGTTGCTTTAGCTTTCAATGTTTGGTATCAGTTCAGTTTTCTCTAAAATTGAAAATAAAGTGCTATCATCTATTTTTTTTTCCCCAGCAAAGTAAGAGTGGAAATAAGCATTTTAATCAAATTGTCAGGATGTTGTTTTGACTCCATATGACTGGCCAAGCCAATTGACTAAGCATGCCTGGGTGTATTTCCTAAAGCAGATCCAATTTTGCTATTTTGGAAATTATGTCAAGGTTCGTAGAATTACTTTAAGTTAAAGCAGCAGGACACACATCTATTTTCCAAAGTATTAATTTGATGCTTTGAAAGATGACAATCTTCCTATGCCATTAAAACACTCATGAAATGTGAAAATTTTGTGAATTACATGTATTTATTGAGAGATAGCATACCTGTTTATTGAGAGGTTATTGGAAAAAAACACAAGTATTTGCTAAATAGTTGATGAAACTTGTTTTCAAAGTAACTTTATATCCTTTTAGTATTGAAGTCATAGAACAGTCTACTCAACTGGACACTTCCTGATGCCTTAAGAAGAATTTCTTGCCCTACTTTAGCATTGTTTTTTTGTTTGTTAGTGTTGTTGTTTATGTTAACAATGTGGTCGCCTAGACCCCTGTCCTTCATTAACTCCTTTTCTGTGCAGTCTTTTTCACCACCGGGTCTTCTTCTCTACTCGCTGCTGCTCTCTCCTGCCTGTGCTGTTGGTTTTCTCCACTTGACTGAGCCTTGCACATGTCCCTGCCTTAAGTTCTAGTTTCCCTTATTCTCTAGTCTTTGTCTAGAATGAGAGCCATACCCTGGAGCCGAGCCATACCTTGGAGCCCAGCCCCACAACCAGACACTCTACTACTCTGCCTTATTTTTGTTAGTTTTCCTTCTCAAAAATGTCATCCTGGTAGCTGGGATCCTGAGCTCTAAGAACAGTCTTTCTATAATATTAACCTGACCGTCAAGATCTGAATCTTCTATCATGGTACCTTGCTATCCAATTAGCACTGTTGGTGCCAAAAATTGGTTGAATTGTGGCTAGAACTCTGATAAGCAAGGATATGCTCCTCCCAGAACTCCCTTTAAGAAAGGACCCACTACTCATTTTCAGGGAGTGTGGGTTGTAGCCTCCTCCAGCTGCCATCTCCTTCAAGGTCAGCCTCAACTGTGCAGACCTGCTTCATCCAAGGCCTTGGCCTTCCTGGGTCATTCTGTGTGCCATGAAGTAGAGATGTGACCATCTGATCATTTTGGCCTGATAATGGGATAACGCTGATGAGCAACATTTGCTCCAGAGCTCCCCATGCCGTTGTCTGAAAATTGTAGGGTCTGCATGACAGTTCACTTTTTCCCTCTGCCCAGTCTTCCTTCCTCTTCCTTCTTCTTACCGGCCTTGATCCCCAGTAAATATCTTGTACCTCAAACATCTTAGCATCTGCTACCATAGTACTTGACCTCCTGTGCCCTTCAAAATATCCATTCTCTTCAGTGTCCCTCTCTCTCCCTCCAGTGAAGTGCCTCACCGGAGGCAACTGTTCAGCCTCATTTCAGTCTTAGTGCCTGACAACTATGGACCCTGAGGAGTGTACCGTTGAGTGAGAAGACATGTAAATGTGCACTAGAGGCCCAGAAATGTTAAGCCCAGGGCATCATTCTCACTGGAAAAAGTAAGCCTCTGGTGAGTAAGAACACTCTGCCACAGGCTCCTAGGTGATCACAACAGAGGCTCTGGAGCAGAGGACCCAGAAATGGACTCCTGTGGTGTATGGGGAGACCTCAGGAAGCCAGTATGGGTGGAGGCATGAGAGACTTGGTGAAGGACTCACCTTGAGGAAAGTCGAAGCATAGCCTGGAAAGAGAAACCAGCATGACATACACATGACAGGACTGTATGTGAAGTAGTAATGGGTATGCATTCTGTTTCCAAAATTCCACCCTCTCATACATATAATAGACTTTTTGTTTGGAGGTGAAATGCTGGGTTGCCACCTGGGGGAGAATCATAGAAGACTATAGGAGAAAAACTTCAAACGCCTTAGGTTTGAACCATGAAAGCAGTTTTTCAAGAGGGAAAGATGAGAAAAATATTTGATCAAGTAGAGTTGTCCACATATTCTGCCTCTCTGTCTCTCTCCAGCTCCATACATGAAAATCTGAGCTTGGAAGTGGGAGAAAAAGGAACCTGAGCGAAGGCAGGTGCTCTTTTCTTCTTGCACCTGAGTTTTCTATGGGGGCTGGAGGCCAAACATCAATTGTTAAATGTAGGTGCCTAAGAGTAGAGGACATGGGTGTAGTACCTCTGAGTATAGTTCTGGAAGAGACAGCATTTGCTCTTTGCCACAACCATAGAGGCTATAGGCAGAACCAAGATAGAAAAGGCCCAGTGATAGCCTCAGGGTTCCAAGAGAAGCTGGCAGAGTGAGGTGCCTAGCCTCTCATGTTGATTTTCTTTACCTTAGAAGTATAGCCCTGGTAATTGGAGTCCTTAAAACCACAAAAAGATGTCCTACAATAACTATCTTAAAATCTGAATCCTGGAGTTCCCTTCGTGGCTCTGTAGTAGACTAGGATCCATGAGGATGAAGGTTTGACCCCTGGCCTCGCTCTGTGGGTTAAGGATCTGGAGTTGCGGTGAGCTGTGGTGTAGGTCACGGACATGGCTCGGATCCCCTGTTGCTGTGGCCATGGCTGTGGCTGTGGCCAGCAGCTGTAGCTCCGTTTTGACCCCTAGCCTGGGAACTTCCATATGCCATGGGATGCAGCCCTAAAAAGCAAAAAAAAAAAAAAAAAAATCTGAATCCTGATACTGGTATGTTGCCTGCCTAGAAATGTAGGTACCCTATGTAGTGTGAAGTATGACAGAATCTCCCAAGCCCTTCAATCACCAGAACTGGTCCATGCTCCCTAGTCTTGGATGATGGTGTCAGCAAACCCTGTAAACGAATGTTCCAACAGATGCCACTTGGAGGAGTGGCTTCACTCTAGAACTGTGTTGATGCCACCTGGAGGAGTGGCTTCACTCTAGAACTGTGTTATGTAGAACTGTGTTTGAAATGTGGCTAGTTTAAATTGAGATATGCCGTATGTATAAAATATACACCAGATTTAAAGACTTAGTATCTTTTCTAATGTGTCTCCTGGGAAATTTAAAATTACAAGTGAGGCTTATATTGCATTCCTGTTGAACAGCACTGGCCCAGATGTGCCATCGAGCAAAGTCTATGACAGAATTATTTAGCATCTCAGGAGCACCAGCATATAATATGCAGAGACTACAGAGTGGACTGTTCTCCTGTCAGTGCTTCAGACTGGTAAAAATCCCAGAGCTTTGGGCTCTAATATAGAGATAAAGGAGGGTCAGAGAGGAAATTATTAATTTTTGACTGAGTTTAAACCTGAAATGACTGAAAAATCTCTTCAGTTACTGAGTTTACCTGGAAAGTTCCTAGAACATTTTTTTCCCCTCTTAGATATAAATGAATTTATAAGATAGAAAAGTAAGGAAAGTCACATTTTTGCTGATCTGAGTTTATGGATTATGACAAACATACCTCATAACTAGTAGTTGCATGAATAGTGTAAAAGCTAGACCATGAGCTAGAGCAGAGCAGAGACAAATGGGTTCTAATGGGTTAAATGTGAGAACAGACAGTGACACAGACATAAGGATTTGTGAAACAAGTAATGTAATATGAGCGAAATTAAGTTGGATCTGTTGAATCTACTAGGGTCAAGTACAAGTACACATCCAGGATTCAGGGCTCTGCAAGCAGAGTGGTCCCAGTCCATTTCATTTGAGGCATCAGCTGACAATGTCATAGTTTTGAGAATAGCTGGCCACAGCCAGCTGTCTCATTCCCTCTTTGGGGCCTGTCAAAAAGCCAATTAAAATCCATTATATTATAAACTCTCAACTCTACGAGGCTCTAAGACTCAGAGGAATGACTAGTGGAGATCAAGGTTGGTGGTGATGAGAAGGCATCTGATTTGGCAATATTTCAGACCAAAATAACAACAAAATTATCCCACAGACATTAGGCTACAGAATCACAAAATTGTCTTAGTCTCTGCAGCCTTGATTAAATACCGAATCAAATTAAATCGGTGAGAACCAAGCCAGACAGGAAGTCTTGTTCAGTCTCATTTAGGTCAATCAGTCATGGCTATTGAGACCAGGAGGGCATAATTTGAATGTCAAATATGTAGGCATGGTACTACTAAGGTGAATGTGCTGGTGCCCCATGGGATTAAAGACCTGAACACCTAGTGAGTGGCTGGTTTCAGAAAACCTAGATGGGCTTATCAATAGAATCCACATGTCTTGGCAGAGTAAGGTGAGCAGTGTCTTGAGCCCAGTCTTCATATCTTAAATAAGAAATAAGGGAGCTTTGGAATGTTTTAAAGGATGGGGAGCAGGGAACTGAATTAAATTGAGCCATCAGGTAAAATCCATTGTTATTTTAGTTTCAGAATGTTTCTAATAGTGGGGTTTACTAACTGGTAGAATTTAAAATGGCTAAAGTGTCGGGATTCCCCAGAATGGTAGGTAACTTCACATGGCTTTAGGTCTTTCTGCATTTTTATTCCCCATTCAGAGGTAGATCTGCATATGGATTAGTAATACTGGCACTCGTCCAGGCCAGAGCTATATACTGAACCCTGTAATAAGCTATGACTCATTAACATACCTTAAAAACATTCTGCTCTGAAGATTTGAAGTGGATGTTTTCCTGGAAATAAATGCATGTGCTTATAGTAAGTCCATTAGAGAGATGGGTAATTTGACCACAGGTATTGCATGCTCTTAATATTAATACTCTGTTTTGGTTATTAGATGAAAAAAGAGGGTAAAATATTGAGATGAAAGAATCACACATGAATCATTGGGGAATTTGGTCAAAAATTGATTCTTTAGGACTTCAAGCTTGAAAATCAGGGAAGAGGCAAAAATGATATCTGTGTAGAGATTTAAGAAGAGAATTAGAACTAGAATTAGAAGTGAATTAAGCATGGTTACAGTTAATGGCCAAGAGGCAAATATGTTTCTCTATTTGAAATTAGTCATAGTCAATGCATTTTACACCTGAAAGAGTATAGGATTTTACTCAACTTTTGTCTTGCAGGCGTAAACAGCAAGGACTTAGCTCAGTGTCCTAGAGGTCAGGTTAGACCTAGGTTCCCCTTATGCAGCCTGATGCTCTTTCTACTGGACTGCAGACTTCACCTGATTTTCTTATTCTTCGTTTCTGAAAAGATTAAGTTTTCAAATAATAAACCTAGTACTAGTTACACAAAGCTTACAGCATTCCGGGCACTGAAAGTGTTAAGGATTTTCTTACCTCCATTGTGCTGACACAGAAATGGGCTCTGAGGTGCTCTATTGCCTACTCAAAGTCACACAGTAGGAGAGTGTGCACAGCAAGGGTTTCAGTGCATTCATGTCAACCTGGATCTAGAGAACAGATGCCCAACATGTAAATGTGCAAAGTCTAATTGAATGCAGCAAGAAGAAGGGCATGGAAATGATAAATAGCTTTAAGTGCATGTTTTTTTAGTGAATAATGCTACATTCTAGTATTTCACAGGGGAAATAGCATCATGCAATAAAAAACCAAAATGCAAATAACAGATTCCATTTGACTTACAGCCCTGGAGTTGTTAGCTTTTTATTAGGAGTATGTTACCACATTGTGTAGAGTCCCTCACTTTGAATCAAGTTGTGATGGTAAAAGCATCCCCCATCCTTTTCAGCAGAGAATTACTGATGAGTTTAAGTATAAACTGTACTGAATCTAAGAAGAGCTGTGGCTTTTATATTTCAAAACTAGGGAGGTTTAAAGACTAGCCAAGCAAATCTTTAGTATATGGTTGGAGGTCGAATGACACACTGGTTATACAGAAGAAAAAATACTGCAAAGGAATGCATACCGTATTTTTAGTCTAATTATTTAATTATATAATGTGAACATTATATAGCCTAATTATATAAATATATAATGTGGAATATAGTGAAGTATACTTCATTTTTTATCTTAATATCATAGTAATTTTGAGCTTTAATAATGATTTTCTTTATCCCCAAATGCTTTTTGGGAACAAAGATCAATGGAAAAAAATTTCTAGGTAAATGGGGAATGTGAGAAATGATTTTCAAAATATCAAACTTGTATTTGTCATTAAAGACAGGAAATGTGCTCAGAATAGCCAAGTAGTGCAGAAAGCATAGGGGAGTGAAAGCATCTAGGTCCCTTAATTCTTCGTGTTGACCTAAAAGCCGAAAGACAGGAGTGTCATGTTGAGTACAGGGGCCATTAACCATATAGAAGACAGAAGGCATTTCCAGCCATTATTGAATAATGACGAGCTGCCTAGGTATAGTCACAGTGCTGTTTGTTTACTCGCTTTATTATTGTTGTTATGTTCAATTATTTATTTTGCAATTCTTATTTATACATTTCCAGAGTATTTTCTTACTCTGCTAAGAGTATGTGTATGTGTGTGGGGGGCAGAAAAATTGTTGTCATTCAAAAGAGAGGAAGAAAACAAGGCACTTTGTATACCATATCAGTGAGGGCACAGTAAAGGAAATAGAAAGGGTGTTAAGTATTTCAAAAAGAGGCAACTTTGTATAGGAACTTTCTAACAAAGTTCTGTAAAGGCTAGAGGAAAAAAAGAGAAAAGGTGGAGTGAAAAGAAGAAGGGATGATACCCTGAGCTGAAGAAACAAGTTCCCTTAGACTGGAGCTCCTGGGGCTCTTCCTACCACTGCGCTGCTGGGAATGCTACAACAACAGGAAATGTCGCTGGTACCTGGGCACCAAGAGTCTACATCTTCCAGCACCACTGCTGCTAAGCAGCCTCTAACTACTGTCTTTGTTATTAGAATCAGAAACTGGAATATTCTCTCTTCCTCTCACCTTCTGTTCTCCTACCAGTGCTTCCTATTAGCAGGACCCTCCCATGAGCAGGAAGCCAAATTTTAAAAAAAGGATTCTTGGAAATTTGGTTTCAGTCTTTCAGCTCCAATATAAGTTGGAGTATGGAAGGATAGGTGTGCAGCTGTACTTGTACTAGTAAACTACAAAGTCACCATCAACTTGAAGGCAAAATCTTTAGCACGCGAAGGATTCTGAGAAACAATAGCAATGGTTTCAGGTCTTACATTTAGGTCTTTGATCCATTTTGATTTTATTTTTATGTGTTTTGTGAGAAAACGGTCCAGTTTGATTCTTTTGCAGGAGGCTGTTCAGTTTTCTCAGTACCATTTGTTGAAGACTGTCTTTTCCTCGTACATTCTTACCTCCTTTGTCAGTAATTAGCCATATAAACATGGATTTATTTCTGAGCTCTTTCTTATGTTCCATTGATCTATGTGTCTGTTTTTGTGCTAGTATCATACTGTTTTAATTACTTCAGTTTTGAAGTAAAATTTGGTATCAAGGAGAGTGACACATTCACCTTTGTTCTTTCTTAAGATTGCTTTGGCTATTTGTGGTCTTTTTTTGGTTTCATACAAATTTTACAGTATTTCCATTCCTGTGAAAATATCATTGATATTTTTATAGGGATTGCAGTGAATTAGGAGATTCCTTTATGTAATACAGACATTTTGATAATATTAATTCTTCCAGTCCATAAACATGGCATATCTTTCCATATATTTGTATATTTTTCAATTTCTTTCATCAATGTTTTAGAGCATTTAAAGTCAGGTCTTTCACCTCCTTATTATATTTTCTCCTAGGCATTTTATTCTCTATGATGCAATTGTAAAAGGAGTTGTTTTCTTAATTTCTTTTTCTGGTCATTCCTTATTCGCATATAGAAACACAACAGATTTCTGTATATTGATTTTATATCCTTCAGCCTCACTGAATTCATTTACTAGTTCTAATAGTTTTTGGTAAATTTTTTTAAGGTTTTTATTTTTTTAATTAAAAAATTTTTAGGGCTGCACCTGCAGCATGTGGAGGTTCCCAGGCTAGAGGTTGAATTGGAGCTGCAGCTGCTGGCCTACGTCACAGCCACAGCCACAGCAACTTGGGATCTGAGCCATATCTTTGAACTACACCACAGCCCATGGCAATGCCCAATCTTTGACCCACTGAGTGAGGCCAGGGGTCGAACCTGCATCCTCATGGATACTAGTCAGGTTTGTTACCGCTGAGCTATGACAGGAACTCCTTAAGCTTTTTATTTTTTATTTATTTTTATTTTAATTTTTTTTGTCTTTTTGTCTTTTTTTGTTGTTGTTGTTGCTATTTCTTGGGCCGCTCCCGCGGCATATGGAGGTTCCCAGGCTAGGGGTCCAATTGGAGCTGTAGCCACCGGCCTACGCCAGAGCCACAGCAACGCAGGATCCGAGCTGCGTCTGCAACCTACACCACAGCTCACAGCAACGCCAGATCGTTAACCCACTGAGCAAGGCCAGGGACCGAACCCGCAACCTCATGGTTCCTAGTCGGATTCGTTAACCACTGCGCCACGACGGGAACTCCTCCTTAAGCTTTTTATATATAATGTCATGTCATCTGAAAATGGTGAGTTTTACTTCTTTTCAAGTTGGCAGACTTTATTTATTTTTCTTGTCTAATTCCCGTGGCTAGAACTCCTAATACTTTGTTCAATAAAAGTGGTAATATTGGGCATCTTTGTCTTATTCCCGATCTTAGAGGAAAAGCTTTTTGCTTTTCACTATTGAGTGCTAGGTTAGCTGTGGGTTCATCATATATAGCCTTTGTTATGTCAAGGTATATACCCTCTATACGCACTTTGTTGAGGATTTTTGTTATAAATGGATGTTGAATTTTGTCAAAAGCTTTTTCTGCATTTATTGAGATGTTAATGTGATGTATCATATTGATGACATCCTTACATCCCTGGAATAAATACCAGTTGATCATGGTGTATGCTCCTTTTAATGTAATATTGAATTCAATTTGCTAACATTTTGTTGAAGAGTTTTCCTGTGTTTATCAGGAATATTGTCCTGTAATTTCTTTTTTTCTTTTAAGGTGTCTTTATCGTGTGTGTGTGTGTGTGTGTGTGTGTGTGTGCGCATGTGTGTGAAAGTAATGCTGGCTTTGTAAAGTGAATTTAAAAGGATTTCTTCATCCATTTTTTTGCCTAGTTTGAAAAGGATAAACATTTTAAAAAATGTTTTGTGGGAGTTCCCGTCGTGGCACAGTGGTTAACGAATCCGACTAGGAACCATGAGGTTGCGGGTTTGGTCCCTGCCCTTGCTCAGTGGGTTAACAATCCGGCGTTGCTGTGAGCTGTGGTGTAGGTTGCAGACGCGGCTCGGATCCTGCGTTGCTGTGGCTCTGGCGTAGGCCGGTGGCTACAGCTCCGATTCAACCCCTAGCCTGGGAACCTCCATATGCCACGGGAGCGGCCCAAGAAATAGCAACAACAACAACAACAAAAAAAGACAAAAGACAAAAAAAAACCGTGAAAAATAAATAAAAAAAAATGTTTTGTGGTATTCAACTGTGGAGCCATCTGGTTCTGGACTTTTGTTTGTTGGGAGGTTTTTTAACTTACTGATTCAAATTCATTGATAATGATTTATCTGCTCAGATTTTCTATTTCTTCCTGATTCAGTCTTAGAAACATTACACTTTTGGGAATTTATCCATTTCTTCTAGATTGTCCAACTTTTTGGTAAGTAATTGTGGTAATCTATTATGATCCTTTCAGTTCTGTGCTGTCTGTCGTAACTTCTCTTTCACTTATGATTTTATTTATTTGAGCCATTTCTTTTTTTCTTGCTAAGTGTGGCTAAAGCTATATCAATTTTGTCTACCTTTTTAAAGAGCCAATTCTTAGTTTTATTGATCTTTTAAATTGTTTTCATCTCTATTTTATTTCCTTTGTTCTGTTCTTTATAGTTTACTTCCTTCTATTAACTTTGGGCTTTGTTTATTCTTATTTTTCTAGTTCCTGTAGGTGGAAGTTTGTTAGATTGTTTGAGAATTTTTTTGTTCCTGATCTAGGCATAATTTGTTGCCAATTTCCCCTTAGACCTGCTTTTGCTTTGCCGTATAGATTTTGGAACATTGTGTTTCCATTTTTTATTTCTATCAAGGTATTTTTTCTCTTCTCTATTTCTTCATTCACCCTTGTTTTTATAGTAGCATTTTATTTGACCTTCATGTGTTTGGTTGTTTTTCTTTTTCAGTTTTCTTCTTATAGTTTATTTTTTGTTTTATATCATTGTGGTTGGAAAAGATGTTTTACATGATTTCCATCTTTTTAAATTTATTGAGCCATATTTTGTGACCTAACATGTGATCTTTCATGGAGAATAGTCCATGTCCACTTGAAAAGAATTGTATTCTGCTGTTTTGAGATGGAATGTTCTGTATGAATATCTCTTCACCTGGCCTAATATGTTATTTAATGCCAGTTCTTCCTTGCTGATTTTCTTTTGGGATCATCTGTTTATTAATGCAAGTGGGGTGTTAAAGTCCCCTGCTATTATTAAGTTTCTATGAATTTCTCCCTTTATCTATTAATAATTGCTTTACATATTTAGGCGCTCTTGTGTTGGTGCATAGACATTTACATGTGTTGTATCTTGTTGGATTGATCTGTCCTTTTTTTTTTGTCGTCTTTTTGTCTTTTCTAGGGCTGCACCCGTAGCATATGGAGGTTCCCAGGCTAGGGGTCTAATCAGAGCTGTAGCTGCCGGCCTATGCCAGAGCCACAGCAAAGTGGGATCCGAGCCACATCTGTGACCTACACCACAGCTCATGGCAATTCTGGATCCTTAACCCACTGAGTGGGGCCAGGGATCGAACCCACAACCTCATGGTTCCTAGTCGAATTTGTTTCCACTGCGCCATGACAGGAACTCCCAAACTTTTAAATTCTTATTGGTTGCATCCTGATAATCTCTTTTGCCTCAAGCCTTTTCATGCCCTAAGGTTCTTATCATCCACCCCAAAGGTTTATGTTTTTATTTTTATTTGTCTTTTTAGGACCACACCCATGGCATATGGAAGTTCCCAGGCTAGGGGTTGAATCGGAGCTATAACGGCCAGCCTACACCCAGCCACAGCAACGAGGGATCTGAGCTGTGTCTGCGACCTATACCACTGCTCATGGCAATGCTGGATCCTTAATCCACTGAGCAAGGCCAGGGATCGAGCCTGAGTCCTCGTGGTTGCTAGTCAGGTTTGTTAACCACTGAGCCATGATGGGAACTCCTGGATTGATCTCTTTATCATTATGCAATAACCTTCTTTTTTTTTCTTTTGTTTTGAAGTTTATTTTATTTTATATAAGTATTGCTACTTCAGCTTTCTTTTCAATTTGCATGGACTATGTTTTACTATTCTTTTACATGGTTTGTGTCTTTAAATCTGAAGACACATATGAGTCTTGATTTTTTTCATCCATTCAGTGTCTTTTGATTAGAGCATTTAGTTCATTCAAATTTAAAGTAATTATTGATAATGATGTACTTACTGCCATTTTATTAATTGCTTTCCAGTTGTATGTGTAATTCTTCTCTGTTTCTTCTCTTGTTTTCTTCTCTTGTGATTTGATAGCTGTTTTTAATTTTATGTTTGTATTACTTTATTTTTTTCCTTTATTTTGAGGGATTTTGGTTTGTGGTTTATTCTGAGGTTAAATATAACTTATGTATATGCTAGTCTGTTTTAAGTTGATGGTCATTTAAGTTCAAGTGCATTCTAAAAGCTCTACCGTTTTATTGCCCTCCCACCAAATTTTATGTTTTGGCATATTTTACATCTTTTTATTTTTTGTATCACCTAACTAATTATTTTATATATTAAGATAGTATGAAGGATAAAGACAAAACTAATAAAATCATCTAGTAGATCCACTACCTTTCCTGTATGTTTGCTTTCGGTAATGAGGTTTTTTTTTAATTTTTTATTTTCTTTTTTCTAGTTTTGGCCTTTTTTTCCCCCTCTTTTAGAGAAATCCCTTTAACATCTCTGGTAAGGCTGGTTTAGTGGTGATGATCGCCTTTAGCTTTTGCTTGTCTGTGAAACTCTTCACCATTCCTTCAATTCTGAATGATAACCTTTCCAAATAGAGAATCCTTGGTTGTAAGTTTTTACCTTTTAGTGTTTTGAATGTATTGTGCCTGTGTCCTCTGGTTTGTGAAGGTTCTGCTAAAAAATATGCTTAATAGGGATTTCCTTGTATGTGACTAGTTTTTCTCTAGTTGCTTTATGATTTTTTTTCTTGTCTCTAGCTTTTGTCATTTTACTTGTAATGTGTTTTGGTGTGGGTCTCTCTAGATTCATTTGTTTTGGACTCTCTGTGCTTCCTGGACTTGGATGTATGTTTCCTTTGCAGGTTACGGATTTTTTTCAGCCATTATTTATTCACATATGTTTTCTGTCCTTTACTTTCTCTGTTCTCCTTCTGTGACCCCTGTAAGCTGAATGTTAGTTTGCTTGATGTTGTCCCAGGGGTCTGTTAAATTTTCTTCATTTTTAAAATTCTTTTTTTTTTTCCTGCTCTGATTGGGTGATTTCCAGCACCATGTCTCATGTCTTCTGGATTGCCTTATTGTCTACATCCTCTCATCTGCTGTTGATTCCCTTTAGCATATTTTTCTATTTCTGTTATTTATTCTTCTGTTCTGATTAGTTTTTTTATACTTTTTTTCTCTCTCTTTTGTAGTTGTCACTGAATTCATTCATTCTTCTCCTGAGTTTAGTGAACATCTTGATAATTATTTCTTTGAACGCTTTGTCTCATAAATTGCTACTGCCAGTTCTTTTTCAGGGGTTTGTCTTGTTCTTTTGTTTGGAAGGTATTCCTTTGTCTCCTCATCTTGTGTAAATTTCTGTGCTTGTTTCTATGTATTAAGTATATCAGCTATGTCTCCCAGTCTTGAAAGAGTGACTTTATGTTGAAGAGTCCTGTGGGGCCCAGTGGTGCACTCCACCAGTCGCCAGAGCCAGGTGCTCCAGGGGTATCCCCTCTGTGGATTGTGTGTTCCTGCTTGCTGTGGTTGGGCTGCAATTTCTGTGGGAATCCTGGTGGGTTGGGTTGGTCCCAGGCCAGCTGGCTATGTGGCTTGGCTGCTACTTCTGTGGACATGCTGATATTTGGAGATGGCCTATAGCACAACTGTCTAAGAGAGCTGGCCAGGACTTTTTGTGGTATGCTAGTATGCAAGGCAGGTCCCCCAGAGCAGAAGCCACTTTGGGAGGCCCTTTAAATGGGACAGGCAAGAGCCAATTTGGGGGGGATACTAGTGACTGCTGTGGCAGTCTGCCAGGTTAGAGCAGGGCAAGAGGGTCTTTCTGGGATGAGCAAACTGGGCAGGGCTGGTCCTTAGGGAAATGCTTGGGTAGGGCACACAGTATTTTTGCTTTTACCAAAAACCCTTGTTATTCTACTAATGTAGGTCTTTTGTAGAAGAAAATTGGCCTAACAAGAATTTTTCAGAAAGTGGTAATATTCTTTACATGATTTTAGCTTAGAACAGGACTTATAGGAATGTTCCACTTATAATGAGAGAAAACTGTATTTAAAAAGAACATTCCTTTTGCAATATTCGCTTGAAGTGCTTAGAAAAGACTTAGCATGCAATGTCATCTTAGGAAACAATGCCAAGGGATTATAATACCAAAATATAAATATAATACTAAATACTATAATACTAAAAAAAACCTTCTCTCTTCCTTGCATACAGACAATTGATTAGCCAAGGCTAGACAATATTTGTAGCCCTAGTTCTTATGAGTTTCCATCTTTTATCAGTATAGGCACACACACAAATATACACACATATATATTTAATATGTAATTTTTCCTGTGTAAAGAAAAGAGTTTACAGCACTGCCCTTTTTAGATTGCTAACAAAATTCAAATGATTTCAAACCAGGGGAAGGAAATAGGTAGAATTTATTGTTGTAGTATTGGTGCCTGTTTCTTTTTTACTCCTTAGAAGTGATTAATTGGATGGGATATTTTAAAAAGGGAAAACTGCTTTAGACTATAGCCCAGTAACAGGGGAAAGAATGAGCAAATATCTTGTAATAATTTAGATTTCACTGTCAGTTTCAGTGAGCCCTAGGGTATCAGTTCATGTTTAATTCATATGACAAAAGGTAAATCACAGGTAGATAAAAAACCATCTACTCTTTATGTATTGAAATATACCAAGATAAAAATAATAGATTTAAAAAAATACCTTTTTTTAAGGGCTTCACGTGCAATATATGAAAATTCCCAGGCTAGAGGTCGAATCAGAGCTGCATCTGCTGGCCTGTGCCACAGCCACAGCAACAAAGGATCCAAGCCATGTCTGTGACCTACAACAGCTCACAGCAATGCCGGATACTTAACCTACTGAGAAAGGCCAGGGATAGAACCTGCAACCTCATGGATACTAGTTGGGTTTGTTATTGGCACAATGGGAACTTCCTAAAAGAATACATTTTTAATAATAATGCAATGGAGTGGTTCTGCCTTGTTCTACTGTATTGAATGGAGAGTATTCATAGTGCCAAGGTCACAGTCGCTTGCTAGGATATAATTCCTTTAAAATCAAGTATGGTCATAGGATAGAAAATCAGTCTTCCCAAAGTGAGGGGAAAAATATGCTTCCTGGATGGTTGGCAGAGCTGTGATCCAGAGAAGATATATGATCTGGTCAGTCTGGTGTTGCTCCATTTGTAAACCACGTGCTGACATGGGAAAAGCGAGGGTAAATCTATGGTTAATGTCACACTCAGGTGGCTGAAGCAATGGCCTTGCATTTGCCTTGTGATTATTAATAGCTCTTCCTCATAATTTGATCAAAATCCAAATGGACAGTAACAACAACAAAACAGACAAACATCCAAAAACCAAAGCCATGAAGTTAAACCTAGGATTGCTGAAAATATTTTACTTGAGGAGTTATTGAGAAGTCTGATTTGTGCCCATATTAAGGGATTGAGTTAGCCTAAAGCTTGCAAAATTCTCTGACAAATTTGTATTACTAAGTGCTGGTCTCCAAACCAAAGGGTAACAAAAATTCTGGTAATATATTCATTTCTATAACTTTTTGGTCCTGAGCAATGTGAATATGAAACCATTTTCATCAATTATGATTCATTGTTATTCTCTGTAATGTCTTAGGGAGGATCAAGGTTTTCGTAATTATTTCCATGGAAAATTATTGTATATGGGTCTTGTGTAGACTTTCCTAAATTGACTCTATTCTATAAGATTATTACAAAATTTACTTTTTAAGCATTTCCTTAAAACTGCCAAATTCTGCCAATAATATCAATCTTAGAAATGACTCATCACAATAATTTGCTTGGTAGTGACTATCACAGAAGCCTTAATTTAGCTTTCATGCAAATCCAACTGACTTTTTGTGCTATCCAAGCATTTAATAGACCAGTTATTCATAGACCTAAGTAGATTTGCAGCTGCTTAAAAAAAAAAAAAGCAGTTTTACTTTAAAGAGATGAAGGTGTAGGCATCCTCCCCTTAAAAGATGAGTGAGGGTGGGAGTGGGACAAATCTTTAAAAGATGAGACTTAATGTCTTGGTGAAAAATTTGTCCTTGTTTTTTGTCCATGGTTAATTTTATTATTTGTATGTTAGGTCCCATCTCCTGCCTTTCAAGGAAGTTGGTTGAATTACTCTTTCCTTTTCTTACACCTTCTCTTTTTTCCCCCAATACTGTTTCTTTTTCATTAGCTTACATCTTTTGTATCTTAAAAACAGACCACAAATCATCCTTGATGTATACTCTTATCTCTTCTACCTTAAAGTAAAACTCTAAATAATATACCTTGACATCTGCTGTCCTCTCAACATATGCAAATGTACATGCACGTGTGTGCATGCGCGCACACACACACACACACACACACACACCCACACACACAAATAGATTAAGGGGATTTTCCAGATGCAGAGCACAAGGCTGAGGCTCTCAAAATTCTCTGGAGGGTTTTAATGTTGCATCCCAACCAAGAATTTTCGATCCATGAATTTTCAGGTGATGGTGATTTTGGTGATCAAGAGTCACCAGGGAATAAGGCACACTGAGACATCACTGTAAATTAGAAAAATAATATTCATCAGACCTCTTTTCAGGAAGAGCACCCTATGTTTGTTGGATAGAACTTCTTTGAAATTCTTTTTTCCTAAGGTAAATTATAATTGGTAGTATGCTGCTAATTTAGCTGTTCAAAAGTAAAATGGCCTGGAGTTCCCATCGTGGCTCAGTGGTTAACGACTCTGACTAGGGACCACGAGGTTGCGGGTTTGATCCCTGGCCTTGCTCAGTGGGTTAAGGATCCGGCATTGCCGTGAGCTGTGGTGTAGGTCGCAGACGCGGCTCAGATCCTGTGTTGCTGTGGCTCTGGCGTAGACCATCGGCTACAGCTCCGATTGGACCCCTAGTCTGGGAACTTCCATATACCGCGGGAGCAGCCCAAGAAATGGCAAAAAGACAAAGAAAATTAAAAAAAAAAAGACCTGATTTGAAGCATTTGTTGATGTCCATGGTGTGAATACTCTCGCCATACTTTATTTCAAACTACAAATGTGATACCAAAGAACTAGGAATTGGGAATAGATGCCTACATTCATGTCTCTTGGAAGCAGGTTGGAGGCAGATCCAGCATACCACCCATCTGGTACATGTAATTGTGGACATCTTTTATTGGCAAAGAAGCTATGATGAATGGAGGTGAAACTCAGATAGTCTTCCTTTGCCTGTGGAATTTCCCTCTCTTATCTACCCTCTATCTTTATTCTTCTCCTCCCTTCATTGATCTTTGTTCCAGAAGACCCCTACATACGTTCTGTTCAATGCCAGAAAGTAGAGGGTATATATAGATTGTTTTTTGGGGCATGTCTAATATGCCTAATTTATAAAATTTTCTCAGTCTAGGGCCTAAAATAGAAAGATTTGGTTGAACCAGTTGGAGATGGGAATGGGGGAGTGGACACCAGTATAATGTGAAGCTTCCAGACAGAACCTTTTCTTTCAATCCCACCTTTGTTTGACTAAGTCCAGTCATGATATTAATGACATTCTCATGACAAAAACTTCCAATTTATAAACTTTTTAGATGTACGCATGTATTTTTTTCACTTAAAAATTCTCTCCAAGTCCCCAAGAAATAGGAAAATAAGAAAGCTAAAGGCAGTAAGGATTGGCTGTGGTGGCCATTCTTTTTCTATGTGTGTCTGAGGTTCAGGCTGGTTTCTTCACAGGAGCTGATCAGGGAACAAAAGGCAGACCTGTGCCAAAGGATGGGGAACTTGGTAAATGCTTCAGACCTGCTTACCTGAAACAGCAGGGGTGCTGTCTAATTATTTTATAAGATGATAGAACTAAGCACGAAGAGCACAGGAATCATATCCCAAATCAACTCCTAAATTCCAGGTCCCCAGTACTAGTCAGGGTGCGCTAATTTTTACTTGAAATGAAAAACAGACCAAAACAACTTTAAATTATTTTTTAAATGCAGTTTATGAGGGTGCAAAAAAGGATGAGAACAACTTTGTGTAGAAAGTTTGCAATCATTTTAATTCCAAGACCGATTTTGTTTCTCATTTATTTATGCAAAGTAGAAGGTGGTAGGAAGTGGCTAAATGTGAAATTCTGTTTGGAAAAATGGAGACTTGGTATTGGTCTGGAATTTCCCCTTGATTCTACAGTTGACAATGAGTTATCTTTGTGGAAAGTGTTGAAGGAGGGGTCTTACTGGTACAAAGTTGAGTAATAGTTGCTTGGGGTTTACCTAGATCAGTTGAAGTTCTGGGCAGGCCTGACTCTTAGTCTTAAAAAAACAGTGTGGCCTAGCCCCAGTCGTATTCCAGTGAAGATAAAGCTACCTGTAACTAATATAGCTCTTACATTCTGTAACTTCCTCATGGTATATTGTCTGAACCTACCTTTTCCCCAGTAGCTATCTAAGGTAAAAATCTTAGCAAATGCAAACAGGACTTATAAATTATCATAGGACATGAGGAACTAGAGGATATTAATGCTTCAGAGGCTCATTTCTCAAGTACATGGACTTCTAGGGAAGAAAGTTTTGTTGTGGAAAAGACGAATATTGGAGTTTCTGTTGTGGTTCAGAGGGTTCAGAGGGTTACTTGCAACTAGTATCCATGAGGCTGCAGGTTCCATCCCTGGCCCTGCTCAGTGGGTTAAGGATCTGCTGTTTCTGTGAGCTGTGGTATATGTCACAGATGTGGCTGCAATCTGGCATTGCTGTGGCTGTGGTGTAGGCCGGCAGCTGCAGCTCTCATTAGACCCCTCGCCTGGGAACATCCATATGCTGCAGGTGTGGCCCAGAAAAGGGGGGGTGGGGAGAGAAAAGGAGAGTATTAGGCAAGCTAATCCTAGAAAACTCCAGAAAAAAAAAAATGGGGATTAACTTTAAAGAAATGATCAGGAAATCACGTCCTGATCAGAGTTTGCAAGATTTTTCCTCATCTTGTTGAAGCCGCAGCGCTTCCCCCTTTCCATTTATACTGTCCCCCAATTCTTCCACATTTACTATGCTTCATTCCCTTTGTGTAGCTGTTTCATAGGATCTTCTCTCTGTAGTTTGACTGACTAATGGAAAGATAATATATGAGTCATCTTCAGGAAAATTCACATTTCAAAAGGAAATCTTGAAAAGAAGAATATATATATATATATATATATATATATATATATATATGTATGACTGGGTCACTTGCTGTACAGCAAAAACTGACACAACATTGTAAATCAACTATACTTGAATAATAATTTTTTTTTTTTGGTCTTCTTGCCTTTTCTAGGGCTGCTCCCGCAGCATATGGAGGTTCCCAGGCTAGGGGTCCAATCAGAACTGTAGCCGCCAGCCTATGCCAGAGCCACAGCAATGCAGGATCCAAGCCGCGTCTGCACCCTACACCACAGCTCATGGCAACGCCAGATCCTTAACCCACTGAGCAAGGCCAGGGATCGAACCCTCAACCTCACGGTTCCTCGTCGGATTCGCTAACCACTGAGCCACGACAGGAACTCCTAGAATGTTTTTAAAAAAGAAATTTTTTAGAGATTTTGTGAAGATAAATGATGGCATCTTTAATTATGGAATTATTTATCCATGACAAGCAGATAGAGGACTTTCTTTTGATATGAATTTTCACAAAGCTCCTTGATTTGTTCCACATGTTTCTAAGGCTGACCTTGAATTGTGCTTATAGATGGTAGTGTAAATGCTCCAGTTAAATTTAATTTAATGAAAAGAAAGGAAAGCCAAGAAAAAAAATCCAGCTGAAAATTCACTTTTTTATTTGTAGATTTTAATTTAGTGTTTAACCTTTTGAGTAATTTTTTACTACATGGACTTCAAATTTATTTCTTCCAAATGATATGAATATATTTTAAAATGCATCTTACATCTTAAATTACCTTTTCTTTCTTCTCCATACACAGTGCAGATAATGATATGACTGTGTCAATTTAATTCCTCCCCCAGGCATGGCCTGATGGGTCTTTTCTTCTCATTAGTCTCTCTTCACCTGCCCTTGTCCCTTATCATGGAATTTCATTGCTAACAGCATTCCCTTGTTTTTAGAAACAATTATAACTAAGCCTATCCATTTATAGTGCTGGCAATAAGGTTTAGGGAATAGCTGAGTCACAGAGCCATTGAGAGAAATTTTCTTTGGACATTTCATTTTACCAGTTTCCCTCTGTTGGTTTTCCTTACCAGCTACCCGGATGGTGCCCTTGCTGCCCAAACAACATTTTAGGTAAATTTAATTCTTCTACTGATTTTCAGATGTCTTGGCTTTTTCCTTTTTTACTTTTTTTTTAATCCATCTTTGAAAGGTAAGTTCTTGAACATTATTTCCTAAGAGGTATCTACTTACCAAGTCAAGTTCTGCAGGAGAAACTTTTATGTAACAACCTCTAACATCATCGGGACCAGAAAGGCTGATAGCAATTTCCAAGTGATCTTCTGGTTATTTATTTATTTTTTACCTGAAGATTTGCTCAAAATTACTTATGTACTATGCCTCTCTCTCTCTCTCTCTCTCTCTTTGCTAGGGCTATACCCGCAGCATGTGGAAGTTCCCAGGCTAGGGGTCTAATCAGAGGTGTAGCCACTGGCCTATGCCACAGCCACAGCCACAGCCAAGCAGGATCCGAGCCATGTCTGCGACCTACACCACAGCTCACGGCAATGCCAGATCCTTAACCCACTGAGTGAGGCCAGGGATTGAACCTGCAACCTCACGGTTGCTAGTCAGATTTGTTAATCGCTGAGCCACGGCGGGAACTCCTCTCTAGATATTTTTGACTGTAAAAATAATTTCAGCTTCTAAGAGACCTAGATTATGGTTAGCCATCTGAGATCCTAATAAAATACTTATAGGCTGTTCCAGCCTATTATTGTTTCGGTAAAGGATGATATTACGAAACCTAACAGTTCAAGTTTAGCCCTGCCACTCCTTACCCTAGTCAGATCCTCTTCCTTTACTTCCTTATGTCACATCATTGAATCACCCTCATCTCAATCAAGCCATAATGAAAAATCTTGAGAAATTTTGCTTCCTTTATTTCTTTTTCTCATTCTATTCAATCCATTGCTGAGTCTACAAATCTCCTGTTTTCTTGTATCTGTGCTCTCATTTACAATCCCACTGTCATCATCATAATGTAGACTCTCATTTTCTATGGCCAGAAAAATTACGAACTCATCTCTCTGCCTTCAGTTTCTGTTGTACAACAAAGTGACACAATCACATATAGTTCCCTGTGCTGAATAGTAGGAACCCATTTCCCATCCATTCCAAATGTTACAGTTTGCATCCACCAATCCCAAACTCCCCATCCACCCCACTCCCTCCCTCCTACCCCCTCACTCACCCCTGGCAACCGCAAGTCTGTTCTCCATGTCCATAAGCTATTTTTTTTTTTTAGATAGGATCATTTATGCTGTATTCTAGATTCCATATATGAGTGACATCATATGGTATTTGTCTTTCTCTTTCTGACTTACTTCACTTAGTATGAGAATCTCTAGTTGCATCCATGTTGCTAAAAATGGCATTATTTCATTCTTTTTATGGCTGAGTAGTATTCCATTGTATATATGTACTACTTTAATCCATTTGTCTATTGAGGACATTTAGGATGCTTCCATGTCTTGGCTACTGTGAATAGTGCTGGAATGAACATGGGGTGCATGTATCTTTTTGAACTTGAGTTCACCATATAATATCACTTATATGTGGAATCTAAAATATGGCACAAATGAACCTATCTACAAAAAAGAAATAGATTCACAGACATAGAGAACAGATTTGTGGATGCCAGAGAGGAGGGAAGGGGATGTACTGGGAGTTTGGCATTAGTAGATGCAAACTATTACATTTAGGATGGATGAGCAATGAAGCCCTATGTATAGCACAGGGAACTGTATCCAGTCTCTTGGGATAGAACATGATGAAAAATAATATGAGAAAAAAATGTGTATATATTTATGACTGAGTCACTGTGCCATACAGGAGAAATTGACACAGCATTGTAAATCAACTCTAATTTTAAAAAAAGAAAAAAAATATTCATGCTTACTCATAACAAATTTATTTGTCTCTGGTGAGAGTAATGGCACAGCATAGCTTATCTTTTATTTTGAGACATGTTCACAGATGAATGACTGATATTATGATAAAAATCTAGGAGATGCTATGGTTTCTTAACTTCCTGTGCCTATATACCACATTGTGTTGTTTAAAGTCTAAAGATATTGTAAAGATATAACATTAATACAAGACTTACTAGGTGGTTTGTCAAACAATCTTTATTATGTTACCTATATTAATAAAAGCTATAATTAAAATCTTTCATATTTCATACTACAGAATGTCTTCTCTTGTTACGATTTTCATGTGTCTCTAAAACATTGGGCTTTTTCTCAAAATTTTGAGTCCTGTTCCCTTTCCTTCTTGGACTTCTTCATGGATCTTTGCAATTGCTAAGAAATTATAAAAGAATAGAGACCCACCCATAGAACTAAATTCTCCATGATACAGATAGTACCTAAGCCAACACCAGCATATCTCCTCCTTTTTATAGTTTAGTGAAGAGCATGCATCTGGAGTTTGA
Source organism: Phacochoerus africanus (assembly GCF_016906955.1). NCBI lineage: Eukaryota > Metazoa > Chordata > Mammalia > Artiodactyla > Suidae > Phacochoerus > Phacochoerus africanus. Next base: position 54,907,159 of record NC_062544.1, read on the forward strand.
ACTGTGTACTTTCTTTGTTGGATTATCTAACACAAGTTTAGATTTTGGTTAAAGGGAGATTATGCTGTGAAAAGATATATAGGGAAAGGGAAAGATATGTTTATGTTACTACCTGATGGGTAATGATGTTTTCCTCTCCAATAAGGAAATGGATATTTTTCAAATCAGGAATGATGGTTTTCAGGATTGCTGTTATTCACAGAGAGCACTTGTGTGTGTGTACGAGAGAACTTGAATTTTAATCTTGTCACAGTTTTACTGTTGTTACAAATAACTTTGCTATTCATGCTTACAGATTAAACTAGTCCCAGAGGGTGATTCATTGTATAAACAAAATTGGTTTGTATGTTTCAAGTAGCTAGCCAGGCTCAAAAGCCACTGTCTCATTTTGAGACCATCTTATTGGGTCTCCAAGAAGGCAGCAGAACTGAACATTAATTCTCTGTCCTACAAGGTCTGATTCTTAAGCTAACTTGCATTCTTGGTAATTCTGTGACCTCAATTTTTCCAACAGGCTTATATTGGATGCTAATAATAATAGTATCTTCATCCTGGATAGGTTTTCCCTGAGTGTATCTCATTATCTTCCAGTGACTGTCGGATCTTACCACTAACCTTTTGGGTGAGTGACTGGACTTCTGTTTATTTAGCTCATATAAGAACAAAAGCTTAAATTGACTGAGTTCTTACTATGTACTAGGGGTTTCATACCCATAATTTATTTAATAAAGGAAATTTAATAATCTCATTTTATGGAGGAGAAACTGAGGTATTGATATCTTAGTTACTTGCTCAAAGTCACGTAGCTGTAATGGATGAGCCAGAATTTATACCCATTTCTGTTCTATTTCAAAGCCCAAGCCCATAGTTAACGGTGTAAGATTACTGCGCACAAGGCAGATGTTTAGTAAATGAAATTTTTCTCAAGATACTTGTTAAATTGTTCAATTCATTGCTAGAGTGGATCAGTGAGGATCCAACTTGTTAGTTTGTTTAATACCAACAAAGACAAAAAAGAGTCTCAATGGCATATCTGTTGATTTGAAATAGAACCAGGCAATGAACAAAAGGTTTTTTTCCCCCCAACATTTGTACTAATGAATAAAAGGAAGGTGAAGTATTTATTCAGTCTGGTCAATGATAAGAGACTTAGGTTACGAATTAAGAGCACTTCTATTTTTTTCTCAATTAACCATAACTTTTAATATTCTCTGGTTAGAGAGAAGGTTATATGGGAAATGGAAAATTAATAAGGCTCATAGCTTTGAGATGATTAATGCAATATTCTGTCCTTTAGCCTATACTTGGTTTTCAAGTAAAGGAAGATGGTATGTCATTGAAAGAGCATGTACAGTTTGTCCTTTTCCATCCTTTTTCTCTAGGGCTCTCACTTTCTATATTCACTATATTTCTCAACAACACTTTTGAGTTGACTTTCTATAGCTAAGGACATATAATTATTTTCAATAGTCAAATAAATAGCTCCTGTTCTTTTACCCACCTCCTGCCTCTAGAACCACAAAGGTCTAGACCCATTTCCCAGTGATTCTGATTCATTAAGTGCATGATTTAGAAAATCTCTACTATTGATTTGGTTAAGTGACAAGAACCTCTGGCTAAGAAAATCAGCTCCAGATTTGTGATCCATGCCTCTCTAAAATTCTAAGGAAAAATTTAAAATCCATAAAAATTTGTGTTTTTCTTCTTCGCATTATTCCCAAAACTGTGTGTTCACCACGGACTGCCTTCCCAAGAGTTGAACAGGATGGGAATATCATAATTTATGATAAATTATGATATCCCCAGAATTTATATCCAGAATTTCTCAGTTCCTAGTGAGCGTTTCACGAACAATTGAGTCCTGGAGAATCCCTTTTATCTGCATAACAGATGTAGAGATAGTGTGTTTTCAAAGCCATTTCTGTACTCATGAACCCAGGGACATGTGTGTGTGTGTGTGTGTGTGTGTGTGTGTGTGTGTGTATTAGTTTACTAGGGCTGGAGTAGCAAATGATGACTTAAAACAACGTAAACCTATTCTATGTTCTAAAAGCCAGAAGTCTGAAATCAGGGTGTTTTCAAGGCTCTACCCTCTATAGACTTTCCAGTGGTGGTGGTGATGGTGGGAGACCCCTTCTCCTAGCTTGGTGGATGCTCAGGATTTCTTGGCTTGTGGTCATATCACTCCAATCCCTCCTCCATCTCCTTTGTATGTATGGCCTCTCCTATGTGTGTTTTTAACTCTGTGCCTATCTTTTAAGGACAGTTGACCCACCTAGGTAATCCTGGATAAATTCCTTACCTCAAGAGCTTTCATTTAATCACATCTTTTGCTATATAAGGTAATATTCACTCTTTTGTCACATAATATTCATAGGTTTCAGGGATTGGAAAGTGCATATATTTTTAAGAAGTCATTTTTTTTTCAGCCAACCACAGTCACTCTTATGACCAGTTATCCTACCCAGAGAGTCTGAATGACTATATTTCTCTTCAAATTTCTGTGTAAGTCAAATAAACTGCATTTCATAAAAAGTAAAAACTTGGATTGATCCTAGGATGTTAATTACTATGGAAAAAAATAAAGTTGGATTTCTTTTCATTTTCACTGAATGCGTTGTATTTTGTCTCTTGTATTGCATATAATTGTGTAAATACATCATTCATTATTTTAAAAAAATATCTATAGAGCACCAACTGTGCTCTGTGAACATGATGTTTGGCCCTGGGACACAAAAACACAAAGAGTGTGTTCCTTTTATTGAGCAGTCAGTAATCTAGACAAGAAGATATATGTATCATCATTTCATTCAATTTTTAACTGCTATTATATTTCCATAGCCAGGCTATGGATTCACTCTTTTAATTTCTACTGCCACTCTTCTAGTTTGATATTGCTTATTCCAACCTTAGAGAGAAGAGAACCAAAAGAAAATATTAACTTAAGACTATGCACGTAGTGGGAGGTAGGGCTTAGACCTAAATTCTTGCTGTCTGATTCCAGAGCTTGAGCTATCAAACACTGCGTATGATGCAGTAATTATTCGATAGAATACTCTGTAATAATTTTTAAGTATGAGCATTCTCCTTTTCTAAGTGCTGTTCAATTATTTTCTCCTAGGCATACTCAAGATTTTCTACATGGTTTTGTCTTTTCTGATGCCTTCCTCTTGGGTGTTAGCATTTGTGGAAGTTCTCTTATGACTTCCTTATGTGGGTTGTCCTCCTTCAGGATCTAAGACAAACAACAGTTTGGAGGCATTGCATCCTACTAGAAACAGCTCTCTGCATCTCCCCTTAACTTAGATGTGAAAATTAATAATTAGAGATGGTAGTAAATTGTTCTTTTATAGTGCAGCTTACAGATTCACCAATGATAGGAGAACTCCTGCATATTTGGTAATAACAGGTATTTCCTCTAGTTTCTTCTGTAACTTTTGTGAGAACATATAAGAATGGTCTTGTGGCATCTAAGAAGCTGACTGTTTAATTCTCATTTTCACAATCTTGATCCATCTGCCTAAATTATAGTTTTTCTTGAAATAACTGATGCCATGACAGGTCTTTTATTCTGTTGGCATATTCTTTATTTCTCTTTCTATTCACCAGAAGACCTGGCAGTAATAAATATTCAGCAACATTAATAAATTCATGTCAAATTATATTGACTGTTTGTCATATAGTTTTAGTAAGTGTGAGATAACAGAAGAAAAGTTGGTGGATTTGTACAAAGTAATTTCCCAGTATACCGCCAAATGGACCAGTAATGTCACTATGGGGGAAATTGTAAGTAACAGCCAGAAAAATGGTTCAATGCAAGTTCCCACAGTGGCTCAGTGTGTTACGAGCCTGACTAGGATCCATGAGGATGTGGGTTCTGTCCTTGGCCTCACTCAGTGAGTTAAGAATCCGTCATTGCCATGAGCTGTGGTGTAGGCAGAAGACGTGCCTGGGATCCTGCGTTGTGTTGCTGAGGTGTAGGACTGTGGTAGAGGCCTGCAGCTGCATCTCTGATTTGAACTGTGGTCTGGGAACTTCCGTGTGCTGCAGGTGCAGCCCTAAAAAGCCACACACATGCACAAATAGTTCAATGGCATTAGCAGAGCGTTTTAACAGTTCACTGTGGTTTTACTGAAGTCTGGGCTAAGTATGCACTTAGAAGGGACACACTTAGTGGTGGCTCCCCATTCCTACCTCATTCCAGTCTCTAGCCACAGCTTGCAAACTGGAAGCATCAGCTTAGATGATGCTGTGGTGGTGACTTTTTGTTTTCTTAGCTGGTTCTGCCCAAAATTGTTATATCCAGGGTAACAGTAGTTTGTGGATCTCCTAATAAAAATGTCAAAGAACTAACAGGTGTGCAAAGTAGTTAATCATCAAGGAAGGTAGGGTGTTGCTTTTACCTCACAAAATATTTTAATTGTAATTGGAAGTAGTAAATCACTCTGTAACTACTCCTGTCTTCAAATTATATTTTCAGATTTTCAGCCTTTCCTTGTCTCAAAGAGCTTTCAACACTCCGTTAGATGTGGTCTGAAAGGGAGAACTGGCTGGAATTCTAATTTCTCGCATTTGTGAAAACAGCTCTCTTTGTATCTAGCTACAGAAATGAAAGTGTGATATGGTGCCATTCATATATATTACTGTGATATAAGTAACTTTTTCACAAGTGACACCATTAAATTCTCACTGACTGTTTTTTCTAGAACATCTCCCCTCTTTCAAGAATAAAGAGGTTCTGGATAGTGAAACTTTTACTTTGGAAAATCCTGTTCTCCTCTGTCCACAAGGAAACTTCCTTTCCATTCTCATGAAGAACTGTACTGGGTAAAATTCTAATCTTTCCCCTCATCTTCATCATTCACTCAGGAGTGGAAAACTTTTCTTCCCTTTCTTATCATCTCCTGTCTCTCCCTCTCACCCCTTATCCTTCTCTCTCTCTCTTTCTTTCTATCTCTCTCTTACACACACACACACACACACACACACACACACACACACACACACACACATCCAGCATGCTCTCAAGAAGACTCTACTGCTTTCCTCTGTTTCCAGTTATTAAACAGAACACCACACAGGCATCTTTAGATGCCTAACCCATCTAAATCCATCCATTTGGAAGGTGCATGGGTGTCTCAGTCTTCTATGGCTACAACTGGACAGTTAGTTGTACTTGGGGTGGGAGGTAGAATCCCACTGTATTTTGTACTCCAACTTTATAGGAAAACATGGTTCCTGCTACCTTTAGACAATCCTCATTTAGACTCTTGGATGTGCAGTTGGAAGTAGGGGAGAAGGGATGAAAAATAAGGCTTCACTAACCTCTGGACTGTAGGAAGCAATATACTTGGAAGTGGTGACCTAGAGAATGATTTTGGAGCCATGAATTAATCTGCCCTCAGAGTAAAGGGTTTAGATATGGTTTATAAGCTAACATCAATCAATCAATCAATCAATCAATCAATCAATCAAAAGAATGTCCCTGAGTATGTCCTCAAAACAGTGTTCTTGGATAAGCACTTCTTTCTCAGCATAAAGCTTCAGAGACTTGAAGAGAGACTTCCTCTTGGTTATTTTAATGTGAAAGTATGTAATCTCTTCTTAACCAAAACTTATGTGGCCTTCTATTGTCAGGTACAAGTGGGGCACTATTGGATTAATGACTAAGGTGTTAATATATGTCTAAAATACCCAAGTATCTCTTTATTTTTCACTCCTGCGTTCTCTGTGCATCCTGCATTAGCCCTTGAAAAACGTTAAGTTAGGAAAAATTGTTTTTCCTAGAGTGGTTAGCTTTATACCTTGAGCAATTCAGTTCTCTTCTACTGATCAAATGTCTCTACCATCATTTAGGTGTGGCTATCAATTGTCAGTTATTTTAAAAATCTTACCTAGTTTACTCTGATGCTATCTCCTTATCTTTACAGGAGAAAAATTAAAGTAAATTGAAGCTATAAATCCAAACATATAAGTAGATTGTTGGTTTGTTTTATCTTATATGAAGCCTCTCATTTCATGGTTAAATTTTATTGCACACAGTCAAATCTCTTCTGAACAAATTTAGGCCATAACCCGATGACTATGGCTTGTGGTCATCCAATGGTGGGGATTGAAAATATGTGGTGGTCAGATTTTGGCTAAGTCTGTTTGCCAAGTGGAAATGGACATGATTATCTTGTGTTATTTGTTTTTCTTTCTTTTTGTTTTTTTAGGGCCACTCCCACGGCATATGGAAGTTCCCAGGCTAGGGGTCTAATTGGACTGCAGCTGCCGGCCTACACTAATAGCCACAGCAATGCTAGATCTGGGCCTCATATCTAGCAATGCCAGATCTGCAACCTATACCACAGCTCATGGCAAAACCCACTGAGCGGGGCCAGGAAGTATTCATGGACTCTAGTCAGGTTCATTACTGCTGAGCCACAACAGGAACTCCTATCTTATGTTATTTCTGTCTACAAGGTTTTTCACCTGTGTTATTTCTCCAAAATGAGGCTTTAAATTATCTGCTAGGAATTGTTTGGGACATCTGATATCCTTTCTCCTTCAGAATCTTTGTTTTTGCTAGATTAACAGTTATCCATGCCCTTTTTATTACAACAGTTGTAGTGATCATAGCAGTATCTATTGTTCTGGACACCTTTGCTATATTGTTATTAAAAATACTTGCTTCTTTTCTCTAGAAGAATTACATTTTTTTTTTGGTCTTTTTTGCCATTTCTAGGGCCACTCTGCAGCATATGGAGGTTCCTAGGCTAGGGATCTAATCGAAGCTATAGCTACCACCTACACCAGAGCCACAGCAACGTGGGTTCTGAGCCCTGTCTGCAACCTACACCACAGCTCATGGCAATGCCGGATCCTTAGCCCACTGAGCAAGGCCAGGGATCCAACCCAAAACTTCATGGTTCCTAGTCGGATTCGTTAACCACTGAGCTATGACAAGAACTCCAAGAATTACACTTTAGAGCTCTTTTCTGCAGGAGTTTTTTGCTTTTCTGTCCTTTTGAATTTATGTGGTAGAGAGCTTGCTCTGGATAGTGAATTGTGAGTAGTATTTTTTTATAATGATTTTTATTTTTTCCACAATGATTTTTATTTTTTCCATTATAGTTGGTTTACAGTGTTCTGTCAATTTTCTACTGTAGAGCAAGGTGACCCAGGCTGACACACACACACACACGCACACAAACACACACATTTACATTCTTTTTCTCACATTATCCTCCATTGTGTTCCATCAGATGGGATATTTCTGACCAGAAGTTTTCCAAATCAGCTGGTAGTTATCATTCTTTTTTCCCTCTACAAATCACAGATGGAGGCTATCCTCATTCTGCAAGAATATGAGATAAAACTGTTGTAAGCTGATGACATTTTTTGGGTTGTTTGTTATTGAGAAAAATGTAGACTAACTGACTAATAAAAACCCTTTGACTTAGCAGCTATGCCTCTAGGAATTCATTTTTAGCAATAACTTCACTGGTACAGAAACATAAAAAATTAGAGATACTCATCACATTATTATAAAAATATCAAAAAACAAGAACCAAAACTTAGTAGCGATTTCATTAAATGACAGCACATCTATACAGTGGAAAACTATGCAGTTATTAAAAATTGTTATGGCATATATTTACATATATTTTTATATAATTATATATATATATGTCTTTATGTAGAAGTATCATGGAAGGATATGCAAAGATATTGGTAAGTAAAAAATGGTATAACAGAAATGATTCTATTTTAGCAAAATGAAATATTCATCAAAAGAATACACCCTGAGCATCAAAAATATTTATAGGAATAGAATCATTATAATAAGCATCAAAGACAGACCTGAAGGAGACGTCATAACATTGTGCAAGGAAGGCATATGGGTGAGAGAAGAATCAGGGAAATCCTGGGCTGTTAGCTTTACCTTTTGAATAACGTAGAGAAGGCAGAGGAGGACAATGCTTTTCTTCCTCTCCTACTCACTGCCTTTGTAAATGCAAGCCACGGAAGCAATTTAGATGCAATACATCTTTGAACATGAACCTAATAATCAATGAATTGAATGTTGAAGCTGAAGTCAGCTCCAGGGTAATGTATGATTTAAACCAGAGTGTAAAAAAAGAAATACCCCCAAAGGCTTTACCGTCCCCCAGACAGCATTATTCTCTGTCATGCTTCTTCCTCTTTTTGTTTGCTGTTTGCTCTTTATTCTTTACCTATTTGTTGTATTCCCAAGTTCTAAAATTAGAATCACTAACGTTACTTAAAACACTTGTTAGATGAACTAATGATCTGGCTTTTTTCTAACACTTCTATCTCTTGATTTATACTTGGCAAAATCTTCTCAAGTGTGTACTTCTGAATTCTGTGACTTAATTTTTGATCACATATACCATGACATGGGACAATATGGTTGGTTAAATATAGTGCTTGCTGCTGTGACTTGTGCCTATCTTGGGTCTCTTTACCCTCAAATCCTTCCACCATTGGCTCTCTTCTATATCACAGGAAAGCTGACCCCTGCAGGCTGCAATTCCCAGGCTCCTATGACAGCTGGCTTCCTCCTGGGATTGGCCAAGAGGAGGCATCCATAGATATTTGACGGTAAATGAAGGGAAAACCCAGGATACTCCTTTTGCCCGTGCAGTGTTTTGCTATCCAGCTCTGAGACTATAGCATCTTTTGATCAAGTTCAAAACTGGGTTCCAGATTCTATGAAGTGACTCTGGCTCTAGGATTCAAATAAAAAGAACAAAATAATGCCACTTGCAGCAACATGGATGGAACTAGAAACTCTGATACTGAGTGAAGTAAGTCAGATAGAGAAAGATAAATACCATATGATATCACTTATATCTGAACTCTAATATATAGCACAAATGAACCTTTCCACAGAAAAGAAAATCATGGACATGGGGAACAGACTTGTGGTTGCCAAGGGGGAGGGGGAGGGAGTGAGATGGATTGGCAGTTTGGGGTTAATTGATCCAGACTGTTGCCTTTGGAATGGATTAGCAATGAGATCCTGCTGTGTAGCACTGGGAACTATGTCTAGTCACTTATGATGGAGCATGATAATGTGCAAAAAATAGAATGTGTACCTGTGTGTTTAACTGGGTCATCATGCTGTACAGTAGAAAATGACAGAACAGTGTAAACCAGCTATAATGGAAAAAAATAAAAATCATTATACAAAAAAAAAAAAATTACCTTCTCGAATTGGACCTCCAGCTTAGGGACATTAGGTGGCCTCAGTATCCCGTTGCTTGCGTAACCCATTTCCTGCATTAAATATCCTCTATTAGGAGTAATTAAATCAGCTTATGTTTTTCTGTTTGTGATCTGACATAAAAAGTTATTGTGAGTGTTTACTTCAAAATATAATTTGCTGTTGTCATGAGGGAAAAATGAGATTTGATGTATCGTAACTTTTTTAAGTTCAAAGATGTCATCTGCAGTAAAAATCAAAATGTAAGGAAATGCTTTCACAGGGACTCAAGATTAACTTTTTTTCCCCTGTGTGGTTACAGTGAGGATGGAAAGATTTATGCTATGTGATACTAAATAAGTAGTTTTTCTCTATATAAACAAAGCCAGTCTTGCTTACTCTAAAGGTGCCATTGCAGCTATGGACATGATTTATTACACATGAGATGGAGATGACCACTTTCTAGTCGTATGGAATGCCATGTTGTCTTAAAAGAGAGAAAGACCAGTCTAGGCAGTATCTTCTGTTCTCTTTGTGTGTGGTCCTTGCAGATCTGTGAAGGGTCTCTCTTTGCTGAGCCTGATTCTGACTGGGCTTTATCCTGGCCCTTGGCTCTCCTTTCCAACAGTTGGAAAAATGAAAACTCCAGCTCCTGACCACATGTTCTATGTCACACCTCAGTTTTTAGCTACACCCACGAGAAGCTTCATTTCCACATTTCATTCCTGCAGTCCTTGAATTTCATATTATGATTTATATGTTCACCTCTGAGAAAGAGGTGAACATCAGCAGACTGGAGATGTGCCCTCTCTCTGTACACAGTTGATACATACTTCATGTGATTATCTTTACTTCAGAGTTGTAATAATGTATACCAAGACAAGAGCAATGAAATAAAACACTGTGCTTGGAAAGGTAGTATTGTATAATGTTTAAGAACTTGGGTGTGTGGACTTGGGTCCTTACTTTGCCATTTAACCAGTTATGGAAACTCAACAGGTTACTTCAAATCACTAAGTCTTCATTTCACTACCGGTCAAATAGAGATGAAAAGACTTACACTACGAAACAGGCATCTTTGTGTATTAAATAAATGTTTTATAAATGACTGGAAAATGGAAATATAGTAAACACTCAAGACTCGTAAGCTATTATGATGTCGATGAAAGTGAGGGTGGTGCCCATATAGCTGAGTCTAATGAGAAGCCTGATTAATATGTTTAATACTAAGTATGGCCTGGTGTATTTTAAATTCTCTGCAGAACTGGTGTATATTTATGACCATATTTCTATATATGAGTTTTTATATACTTATTTTATTTATAAAATAAAGTCCCAAGAATACTTAGGTCAAGTCCAGGAAAAAAAAAAGGGAGTTATAGCTAAATAAGGTCCTGTTTCTCTTGTTTTTTTTTAAGTCAGGTAGGAATCTATGGAGGGATCTGGAAAAGAATAAAGAGTCAGCGCCCTGCTACTTAAAATGTTCAAACCAACCTCGAGATGCAGCACAGACCTTCCCCTGTCTAGCTGCAGCATTCTTCTGGATGTAATACAACGCAGGACAATCACCCTGAATCACGAGGTGCCTCTTTAAACGGCCTCATGGTAAAATAGAAGAGAACAGACAATCCATTTCCAACAGACGACATGTCTCCCACCTTTTCCTTAATCCCCACCCTCAGTTCTACCTGATTGAAGAATAATGCAATCATCCAGAGATCTTACATTTGCTGAGTTCCATCTGACCTAAATGTGTATGTTCTGAAATCTTACCATACTGATCTCTCTTTCCCCCATTGCTTTTGCAGTTTCATCCTTATTTCCTGAACTTGAAACAGTGTAGTTTCTAAAAGTTCTGTTCTAGGTCTTCTCAGCTTGTCACTCCATGTTTTTTTTTTTTTTCCTAAGCAATCTAGGAGAGCCACACCCCATAGTCATCTCTCCATGGACAACTCAAGCTTGTGTATTTCAACCCCAACTTCTGAGTATTTGCCCATACATTCAACCAATAACATTTACATTCATATACTTTCTGGGTATTTCAAAATGAATATGCTCCAAATGATACTTGTGTGTACCTGCTCTAAGTGTGTTTTCATTCATTATTTCTTATCTCAGCAAATGGGAGCAAAATCCACAAGCTTTACAGGTCAGAGAACTCAGTGTATCCTTCTCCATCAAATTCATATCTAAATAATTTTTATGTCTTATTGCTATTATACTGATACTTCTTAAATGTTTTATCAATTCATCTACTTCCTTCTCTACCGCCATCACATATCATCTTCCCCTAACAAGGTCTACCTCTCCCTGTTCTTGCTCTTTTGAGTCCAACTTTCATAAAAGCTAAATACCTTTTATTTTCAGCTTTTTATTTGGAAAGGAGTATAGGTTCATAGGAACTTATAGAGAAACATACAAGGAAGTCCCCTGTGTCCTCTCCTCAGTTTTCTTCATACTAATATCTTATACAACTACAGTACAATATCAAAACCAAAAAGTTGACAATGACATAATCAATAGAATTAATTCAGATTTCATCAGCTATTTCATCGGCTATTCATGCACTTGTGTGTGTATGTGTATTTCTATGCAATTTTATCACATGTGTAAGCTTTGTGTCACCTCCATCACAATCCAAACACTAGACTGTATTATGTAAGACTCCCCATGTTACCCCTTTATAACCGTACCCATCCCTTCTGCTGTATCTAATCCCACAGAATACTGTTGGCGCCTTGATCTTGGATTTTTAGCCTGCCTCACTGTGTGGAACACATGTCTGTTGTTTAGGCCAATCCAACTCAGTCCCTGCTGGTGTCATCTATAGCTATCAAAGGTACTTCCCTGGGCCATCTGGTGTCACTGGACCAGCTTCTGCAAGGGGAGAGGAGAGTAGAAGCCACTGGGCCTGGCCCTCCTGTGATCCTGAGAGGAGGGTGGGGAGACATGAACCTCTGCTGCTGCTGCCCCTGCCAAGAACAGGAATGCCCAGAATCTGGGTTGTGCAGTAATGACTGGGGTGCTTGGAGCTTTCTGCTCTTGATGCTGCAGTGGATCAGACCGCTGCCAGGTTTGGATTATGGAAGAAGGGCTAAGACTTTCCACTGTGTCTGCCGTGCTTTCCTTTCCCCAGTCCTTGACCAGAAAGGACAAGCTTTTCTTTAGAGTTATTTTTGTTTTGCCTATGCCTGCTGGTGGTTCTGGGCTTGACAGCTCTCTTGTGCCCAGTCTAGGAGCATAGGGGAGATGAAAAGGAAATTGAGGGAACTTCGCCATATGGTCAGTCTTAGTGGCCTCAGGTTCTTAGCCATCTGCCTTCTTTCTTCCCCTCTAGCCAGTGCTGTTGCTACTCTTTCAGCTTACTTCCAGAGTTCTTTTGCCATTATCTAGTGGACAATTTCCGTGGTATTTTTTGTTGTTGTTGTTGTATTTATAAAGGAGCACAGAAGAAATTGGCTCTGGAACAGGAGCCAAATAATCTTTTAAGAAAATAAGTGAGTTCAGATTATTAGACATTAAAATCATTGATAGGCTTTCTGAATTCCACTCAAATGGTCTTCTTTCAGATTTCTGAATATTCTGAATACACCATACTCCATTTCTTTTCAGTTACTTCTCTACTGCTCTTTTTTCTGTACATTTTTTTCTCCCTTCACAATCTCCCATCTTCTGTTCTCAAGAACCCCTTGCACATCCATTAATTCCTATTTATTTTTAAGAACTCAGTTTAAAAATGCAAATCAGGAATTCCTGTCGTGGTGCAGCAGAAACAAATCCAGCTAGGAACCATGAGATTGCGGGTTTGATCCCTGGCCTTGCTCAGTGGGTTAAGAATCTGGCATCGCCGTAAGCTGCATAGGTCACAGATGCACCTTGGATCTGGCATTGCTATGGCTGTGGCATAGGCTGGCAGTTGTAGCTCTGATTAGACCCCTAGCCTGGGAACCTCCATATGCCTCAGGTGCAGCTCTGAAAAGACAGAAAGACCAAAAAAAAAAATGCAAGTCATTACTACAGTGATGTACCACCTCACCTCAGTCAGAATGGTCGTCATTAATAAGTCTACAAATAACAATGCTAGAGAGGGTGTAGAGAAAAGTAACCCTTCTATACTGTTGATAGAAATGTAAATTGGTACAAGCACTGTGCAGAACGGTATGGAGGTTCCTCAGAAAACTTCGTATAGAACTCATATGATCCAGTCATACTACTCCTGGGCATATATCCACAGAAAATTATAGTTCAAAAGATACATGCACCCCTATGTCCATTGCAGCACTGTTCACAATAGCCAAGACATGGAAACAACCTAAATGTCCATCAACAGATAAATGGACTAAGGCGATGTAGTACATATATACAATGGAATACTCAGCCATAAAAAAGAATTAAATAATGCCATTTCCAGCAACTTGGATGCAACCAGAGATTCTCATACTAAGTGAAGTAAGTCAGAAAGACAAAGACAAATACCATATGCTATCACTTATATATGGAATCTAAAATATGGCACAAATAAAAAAAATAAATAAAATGTGGCACAAATTGAACCTATCTACAAAACAGAAATAGATTCACAGACATGGAGAACAGACTTGAGGTTGCCAAAGAGGAGGGAGGAGAGAGTGGGATGAATTGGGAGTCTGGAGTTAGTAGATAGATGCAAACTATTCCATTTAGAATAGATAAGCAATGAGGTCCTACTGTATATAGCATGGGGAACTTATGTCCAGTCTCTTGGGACAGACCATGATGGAAGATAATATAAGAAAAGGAATATGACTGGATCACTTTGCTGTACAGCAGAAATTAGCACAACAAATCAACTCTAGTTTAGTAAGAAAAAAAGAAAAGAAAAAATAAAAACTGAACTCAAATATTATTTAGTCAAGGAAATCTTCTCTCACTCCCCACATCAAATCAGATCCTCTTGTTATACACTGTCGTAGTCCCTCTGACCTCCTCTATTTTCATCTACTGCAATTATAATTAAGCTAATGGTTGTACAGTTAACTTTTTACTATCTCTACCCACCCATTGCTAGAAGGCAAGCTTTTAGGGTCTGGAGCTATCTTGTTCCTCACTGATCTCCCCAGTACTTACCAAGTATCTGAATACATAAAGAATTTTTTGTTACTTAAATTTCAAGAATTCTATGTGTACCTAGAATTTTCCATTTTCAAAAAGCTTTGCAGTCATTAATTATATAAATATCAAAACACTCCTCAGCATTTAAGAAATTTAAATCATACTGCAGTGAGGATACAGTTGTCCTCTTCTCAGAGCTCAGTTTGAGAACATTCCTCCACCTACCAAGGGGGAGTTTATAGTAAAAACATCTCTTCTTTTCATGGCAAATCAGTAGTTTAGCTCTAAAATGTACCCTTCACTAATTTCTCCCATCATTATTACTCTAACAAGCCAGGCATGGGACAAGATCCTGGCAAGACAAGGGTGAACAAGTTGGTCCATAGTTTTTCTTTGCTAAAGGAGTTGGAAAACACTGAGTGATCTGTATGGAGAATCCATGAAGACCAACAGCTATGGCGTTTCTTACTTGAAAATCAGTTTCAGTGTCTATTATTTCTAGTTTTTGCTCAACTAAAAGCAACAGAGAAAAATTCTCTCTCAAACAATAAACCACAGAATTAAAGGGAAAAAAATCATTTTGGGAAAAAAAGTCAAGATGCCCATAGGCAAGTAGTTTTTTCTAACTTTGCAAGGGCTTTGGTGCATTCTGTTTGGATTAGTTACTTAATACAGGAAGAAGATCTCAAGTAACAATGTGTTGCACAATGTTCTTCAGGAAATCTCATGTTAAAAGTAATGCCACCACCAATGTAAAGTGGCTTTTATTTCCTCAGCAGAGTTTATAAACTGAATTTTCTTCCAGTAAATATACTGCAACAGTAGTTGTGAGAAGAGAAGAAGCGACAGCTCCCTAGCACTTCCTGACACTAAATAAAACAAAATTCCAAATCCTCAAATATTGTGGCTGTCTTTCCTTCAGTAATAAATAAATTAAACTCTGTTCACTTGTTTGCTAGCATTCCAGTAAGAAGAATAAATTCTAACATTTCAGGTTTTGGACTTGACATTTGAAAAGGTAGTTGAAAAAGATATTGATGCTCATCATGTGTTCTTAGGTTGATATTTTGTATTTGTAGCCTTTCTATATATTGGATATTTCATATTTGTTGTTTAAAAGAGAAAATGACCCCATGTAGGACAATTATAACAGACCTCTAAATTTGCCATGATCTTAAATAATCAATCAGGCAGCTGATATATGAATAATTGGATCTTTTTTCTACCACTGATAGACTGGGTAAATTTACTGACTAAATGACATCAGTTAAAAGTGTAAAAAACTGAATTTAAAACCAGGCTTATTGCACTTAAGGATGGTCTTCAATTATATGTTCTTCTCTGTTTTAAGTTTGGAACCAGAGTAGAACAAATGGAGGTCAAAGTAGCAACTAAGCTATGTGACTTCAGTGTGTGACTGCAAGCAGAATTCCTCTTCCCTGGATCTTAATCTAAACCTTAAGATGAGTACAAGTGTGTTTGTTTAAAAGTAGGTACACAGATCCTTTGACATTTCTCCCTTCAAAAAGTAGAATGTAATTCTTCTCCCCTTGAGTGTAGAGAGATTCAGTGACTTGCTTCCAAAAAAGGAAAACATGGCAGATGTGATGCCTGTGACTTCTGACACTCGGTCATAAAAGGCATTGTCATTCCCTCCTTGTTCTTTCTTTTAGACCTTTCACTCTGGGGAAAGACAGCTGCCATGTCGTGAGGACACTCAACCAATCTACAGCAAGGTCCACATGGTGAGTAACGCGGCTTCCTGCCAACAGCTGTGTGATCGAGTAACTTGGAAGCAAACACTGAGAACTCTGGCTCTTATTTAAAAGCCCATGAGTAATTACCAAGGCTTTAACTGGCAGGTCTGATGGGAGAAAGCTGCCCTCTCCGGGCCAGACCTGTGTACAACTAGTGCATTACAGCCTGTGAAGAGAGCTGCAGTCAGCCATTCAGGTTTCCTGGCCAGTCATATTCTTCACATATTTGATTTCTTGGTTTTGATGGGCACCCGCATTCTGAGGTCTCTTTATCTGAGGTCATCTCCAGGTACCTCTGCTGAGGCCTCTTTATTGGGGGGAGGAGGAGGAGGAAGAAATCTTGAATTCACCGAGGACGGTGTTAGGAAGGCTTCTCTAAGGAAGTAATAAGTGAACTCAGATCTAAAAGATACTAAGAGCTAACTAGATGAAATAGGAAGCTTGTGAATAGGTAAAAGGGGTCTTAGCCTAAGGAGTAGCATGTACTCACCCAGAATTCTGGCCTCACGACTGTGAGGCTTCATAATGTAAGTAGGGAGAAAAGCAAGATGAACTAAAATCATCTCCAGAACGCTGACCTAGGCACTGACCCCAGTGTGCTTGCTTTTTGGAAGCAGGAGGTGCACAATGCATCCTGTTTCTTAGCAGGAAGAGTCTAAAGAGCGAGAAGAAAAGGCTGAATTGTATACATTCAAGTTCTTTTCTCAATCTTACCCTTAAGAGTGACATACCTTTTCACTAGAGGGGGCAGATAAGGGAAAACAACTCCACCAATGGACCACATAGGGCCTTAGTGAGGTTGTATTTTTCCACTTGTTGTTACAATGATCAGCATCCTGAGGACATTTTATAGGTCATAAAATCAGCAAGTGTTAACTGTGATAATTTGGACACCAGTGATTCGGGCTCGTGGCAGGGCAAAAAAAAACATGAAGCTTTTGATGAATAAGATTATGGACATGGTCCTTGATCAGGAGCAGATGGTTAAATTTGTTGCTGTAATCAGTTTGTCTTCAATTTAATGCCGATTTATTTGTGGTCATTTCATTGTTTTCTCCACTGAGACATTAAAAGACTAGTAATTAACTTGAAGAAAAAAAGAAAAGTGTGAATTCCATAAAAGTACCTTCATTAAGTTCTTTATATTCTCTTCTTCATCTGTCATGATAGTACATTGAACTACTTATTCCTTATATCTGTTTAACAAATGTGTATTCGAGAACTACTGTGTATTGAGCTGTGTACTAAATCTGGTGAACAGAATGCTGAGCAAAACAGAAAAGACATTATTTCTGAAGTCAAAAAGCTTATACTCTACTAAAGAAACAAATATCAATAGAATAATTCCAAAAAAGTAAATGTAAAATTATACTTGTAATAGCTGCTAAGAACAGATGCATGGTACTGTGGTAGCAACTAAGAAGGGATTTGACTTAGATGGGGAGTAGAAAAGACTTCTCTCAAGAAATAGTATTTAAACTGAAATCTGAGAGGCAAGTAGTAATACCTGAGGCCAGAAGAGTGGAGATAGGAAGGAGATTTTCCAGCCTGAGAAAATAGCTCGTGTGACTGCCACCTGGCCGCAGGCAGTGTGGTTAAACATAAGGGGTGGATGAGGCCTCTTGTGTCTATACCCAATTCAGAATGTGAGTGACTGTTCATCTGACTCTTTCAAACATCATATTTTCCTGGACAGAACAACAAATGGATGCTGGAGTTGGGAATTTATTTGCCTGAAGTATTCAATTAGGGCAAAGCTAGCTATCGAAACAAGGAAATTAAAATTCCGGTGGCTTAACATAATAGAGTTTTCTTTCTATTCCTGAACGAGTATGCTGGGATGTTACTGTTTGGTGGTGGCCTTTGGGGTGTTTCAGGGACTCAGGCACCTTCCATCTTGCAGCTCCACCATCTGCTAGGCTCCAACAGGTGGAGGGAGGCTGCAAAGAGTGTACAACTGCTTCTGTTATAAACGCAGGCTCATAAGTAATACACACATTTATTGGTGTGAATTAGTCGTGGGATTGGACTTTTATGCAAAGGGCTTCTGGGGAATGTACTCATTGCCTGGAAGGATGCCTCTGGGAAACACCTACTGTATTATAGAAGAGGGAACATAATTTTCTGTGTGGACAGCTAACATCTTTACCACATGTACTGAATGAATGCAAATTGCTGATTAGTTATGCAAATATACTCCAACTTTGAATTTCACCGCTCTCTGGGAAATTATGTAACATTTTCAAAACAACGTGTTGATTTTTTATTACTCAATGAATTTGTTACATTTGTAGTTGTACAATGATCACCACAATCCAATTTTATAGGATTTCCATCCCATAACCCCGGCACATCCCTCCACCCCCCAAACTGTCTCCTTTGGAGATCATAAGTTTTGCAAAGTCTGTGAGTCAGTATCTGTTCTGCAAAGTTCATTCTGTCCTTTCTTCAGATTCCACATGTCAGTGAAAGCATTTGATGTTGGTGTCTCATTGTGTGGCCAACTTCACTTAGCATGCTAATTCTAGGTCCATCCATGTTGCTAAAAATGCTGGTATTTTGTTCCTTTTAATGGCTGAGTAATATTCCATTGCGTATATGTACCACATCTTCTTGATCCACTCCTCTGTCGATGGACATTTAGGTTGTTTCCATGTCTTGAAACAAGTGCTGCAATGAACATTGGAGAAAAGAAACATGTTGATTTTTAATTTTGAAAGTAAACATATGCTATTTGGCATTTTGGAATGAGATATGCATATCTTCATGATGAAAGATATTTTTATGATATTTTTATAAAAGGAAAAATCATTCCCTGGCAGGCGGAGAGAAATTAGTTACAATGGCTTGTCTTCTTTGGGAACGTGGTCTTTGATAATTTCTCTCAAGCCTTGAGCAACTAATTTTATGGTTGGATCCACAATCAAATGCAAGTGAGAAAAGAGGACTTCTTAAATAATCCGTTATAATTTCTTTTTCTACCTGCAGACCTCTTCATTTATGACAGAAAACTAACCCAAATATGAGTATATTAAAGGTTCAATTTGAGGTATTTTATTTTTGTCATTCTTAAAATCTCATTGGTTCATCTGAACTTTTTTGTGATAAAATTTATAATGGAAAATACTACAAACGTGTGTGTTTGGTCTGCCTAAAAGGAGCTGTAGGGATCAGATAAGGTGGGAGAAGTATTAAAGCCAAAGAAATTATTACCCACTGTACCACCTTAGCACTGGAGTGAGTGGCAAATGTGACTTTAGCCCCAGAAACATTAAAAGCAGGAATTATATCTGACTCATCCATTCAAGTGTGGAAAACTAACCGGAAGTCTTACTTCAGCCTAAGAGTGATAAAGCGCCAGTTGCTGAGATCCTGACCTGATGTACATAAATTAAAGAATAATGGTAAAATATTACGTCTGTAGTGCTTTGTGATTTCCAAAGCACCATCTGGGATTGGTATTTATCACCGTTGCAATACAGCAATAAAAATAGTCAGACAGTTATAAAGTTACTCACTTAGGAGAAGTTAGGTATGCAAAATCTTTCGGTTAAGGTGCCCCAGGAGTTGAGTGTTCCTAGTATTTATAAACTTCCACTTAAGTTTGAATTTATGTCACTTCTTGTTCTCATGTTGATTGAGTACATTTTAAGTACAACCCAAATTTACTAATACTCATGAATAACCTTTTAGACTGGGTGAGCTAGACTATTATCTAATTTGACTTTTTACCACCAGGTATTGACGTAATCTGGGATCCTTAGTAATCCTGGGTTCTAGGTTTTTTTTGGGGCACTTATGAGTTTTATGTCCTTGATCAAATTTCTTAGCTCATTGTCTGTTTCTTTATCTGTAAAATAGAGATAACAATTCTTGTTCTTATCAGTGTCATGAAATGCACCTGGGTAATTTATGAAGATTGAGACCAGTTTTTATAAATCTTATGTGTTCTACAAATAGAAGTGATTATTTGGCTTTGTCTTCCTTATTGGTTTTTATAATCCAACTCAATCCAGAAATAAATGGATCTAGACCACGGGGTTGAGCCTAACTGAAATTGGTTCTTGGGATAACAAATTTGTTTTATGATTTCTTAATCTTAAGTTGACCACCTATCCTAGTTTGTCCAGGATTTTCTGAATTTTAACACTGAAAGTCCAGTGTCCTGATAAACCCTTCAATGCTGAGAAAACCAGGATGGCTAGTGACCCTACCTTGACTTTCCAATTCTAAGAATCTTTCTCAGAAATAGTTTTTAATCATATCTTATTAATATGAGATCTTCCTTTGGAAAGAATATCCCTTCTATATGAGTCCATTTATTTTTCAGAATATGGATTATATTAGACTTTCATCCAAAATCCATGGCAAAATAATAATGAAGTTCAAGTGTCTCCATAATGACATAGGACTTGTATACAAAGATACGTGTTCAATCCCTTCCTTATTAACAGGTATGATAACTTCCCCTCCAGCAGTTCTGGAATATAGAAGTTCCCAGGATAGGGGCGGAATCAGAGCTGTAGTCGCCGGCCTGCACCACAGCCACAGCAATGCCAGATCTGAGCCATGTCTGTGACCTACACCACAGCTCATGGCAATGCCAGATCCTTAGCCTGCTGAACAGGGACAGGGATCAAACCCACGTCCTCATGGATACTAGTTGAGTTTGTAACTGCTGAGCCCCCATGGGAACTCCTCCTCCAGCACTTATTATATTTAACTGAACTATTTGATCATCCATCTCCTTCATCAGATCTAATAAGGAATCCAGTCATGTTCATCTTTGATTCTGACTGGCACAATGGAAACATCTAGGAAATATACAATTAACTGAAATATGGAGCTTAAACTTGTATTGCTCAACCCTTATAAAAGTCAGAGTTTTGATGATCCATAAACTGTGCATAATAAAAATTTCATTAAGCCTCATAGAGTTTAGTGAGGCTTAAATAAAATAACATGAAAAATGTTAATTACTTTTGTAAACTGTAAAGTATAATAAAATTTAAGTTTGAGAAAGGATTGCTATTAATGTTTAATAGCTTTCACATTTTAATATTCTTTCAGTCTGCCATAACTCCTGGATTCATGATTTGATCTTTGAATATTAAATTTTTACTTCTATCCAAAAGTTAGTCATTTATCCTATACATAAATGACCACAGGATAATGTGAAATGGACATGAATATAGGCATTTACAAATTAACATCATCATATATAAATATAATAAGAAATGTGGATGCATTTAAGTTCAGTCTAGTTTATTTCCTGAAAGACTTTGCTCAAGAGTCATCTATGTTAATGTTGTGCAATAGTTGGTAAGCCAATGAAACAGCAATAAATTATATGTTTGTTGCCAAATAAATTAAGTCTTTATTGCAACATGATTCATAGTTGTCTCAAATTTATTGCTGATTAGAAAGCCTTGCTCAGGAGTTCCATTTGTGGCCCAGCGGTTTATGAACCTGACTAGTATTCATGAGGATGTAGGTTCAATCCCCGGCCTTGCTCAGTGGGCTAAGGATCCAGTGTTGCCGTGAGCTGTGTTGTAGGTTACAGATGTGGGTTGGATCCTGCTTTGCTGTGGTGTGCAGCTTCAATTTGATCCCTAGCCTGAGAATTTCCATATACCGCAGGTGTGGCCCTAAAAAGCACAAAAAAAAAAAAGAGAGAGAGAGAGAAAGAGAAAGTCTTGCTCAAATGCTATCATATCCAGGGCTTGATTTTGGTAGCTTATCACATTTTAATATTCTTTCAGTCTTCCATGACTCATGGATTCCTACGGCAATTCCTCTGGCAATTCTCATTGCATTACTCCCTGGTTCTGAAAATTCACCAAAAATTCAGAGATGCTTGATCAGTATGGAAGATAGTCTTTGGCTCTGGATTTGGATTAATGTAGGTTAAACTCTTGGATTATCCTGATGATGGAGAGGTGGCTCTTCCCTTTCTTCTCCTGCAGGATGCAATGTGTGAGGTTCCCAGTAACTGAGTCCACTTCTTCTACAGTGACCTAAAATAGGACCTCAGACAGAGGAGAATATTCCAGAGCCAGAGCTACCATTTCCCCTCTGCATTTCATGCTACCTCCTTTATGAGACAGAATGAGAACATGATGTTTGGAGTCCTTATCACTGGAGCTGAATTGAATTATTTTTCTGTATCATGGACTCTTTAAAGAAGAGTGTGACACCCAAAATCAAAGTGAACTTGGAGTTATGAGAGCTACAGTGAAGGGTAGTGGAAATGGTGAAGCAAAGCCCAACCCAACAGGGATGTGGTCAATAGAAGATAAGATATGCTGGCTTCTTAGGCCATGTTGTCAGAAGGAGGGACTAGAAGATTTATTCTTTTATGCCTTCATTCCTTTGTTCAACAGATATCAAATTATTTCCCACTACGTAGCAAGTAAGCCCTGGCCTTATAGTTGTGACCATGGTAGGTGTTTGCTTTCATAGAATTTGCCTGTGTTTTTTTGTAGGGGAGCACTGAAGGTGGGTAATGAATCAGTTTCTAAAAAATAACCAAGCAACATAAACATCAAGCAGTGATGTGTGCATTGCAAATATTTAACATAGGCAATGTGATAATGAGTGTTAGCCTATCTAAGCCAGTTGGCTGGTTGGGGGAACCTTACTGTAAAGATGATGGTTACTTGAGGTCTGACTAACAAGCAGAAGCCAGGCAAAAACTGGGGACATGGCATTGCCATCAGAGAGTATGGCTAGCCAAAGTCTCTTAGGAAGGGACAAACCTGGTGGTTTGGAGGTAATGAAGCAGGCCAATGTGGCTGCAACAGAGAGGATGAAGTGGAGAGTGTGAGAGGCGGATAACTTTAAAACAAAAAAGGAGGGGGGGTGTT
Source organism: Phacochoerus africanus (assembly GCF_016906955.1). NCBI lineage: Eukaryota > Metazoa > Chordata > Mammalia > Artiodactyla > Suidae > Phacochoerus > Phacochoerus africanus. The sequence continues at coordinate 54,930,084 of NC_062544.1, forward strand.
CCTGTTTTGGCACAGCAGAAACAAATCTGACTAGTATCCGTGAGGATGTGGGTTTGATCCCTGGCCTCATTCAGTGGGTTAAGGATCCCGTGTTGCCGTGAGCTATGGTGTTGACCTGAGCTGTGGTGGAGGCCTGCAGCTGTAGCTCTGATTCGACCCCTAGCCTTGGAACTTCCATATGCTGTGGACGTGGCCCTAAAAAGCAAAAAAGAAAAGCGGGGGTGGGTGGGTGGGGGAGAGGTGGTGTAGATTATGAAGTGCTCTGTAAACTAGGATAAGGAACTTGCATACTTGTATATAATGGGAAACCATTAGAAAAATGTAAGCAAATTATACATAAGTAAGTACAATGCTTGTGTTTATAATATGAACTTGTGTTTTTAATGTAGTAACTAAAATATAAATTGGGTAAGAAATGTGGTACCCGAGGATTGGTTTGAGATAGTGGTAACTGTTTACATAGGGTCAAGATAAGCAGAGGCTTTGAAGTTAAAGTCAAACTTCTTTTTTCCTGACTGCACAAACCGGCTTTCTTTGTCCCACCAGCAGTTGTGCATCTAAACATAGCTACAATAAATAATAAATATCTGCAGAGATCTGTATACATGTGTACAAATATGATAAATTTTTAGAACTGACATTTTTAGTACTTAAAGCAACTCCATAATTCCTTTTTTTAAAAAAAGGCTTGTTTCAGTTTACATTTAAACCAATATCATTTGAGTATTCCCACCCAGTTTCCTAAACCCTGGACCAAACTGAGTATTGTAAGTAATTTGATATTTGACCAATCTGCTTGATGAGAAATGATATTTTATTGTTGCTTCCATAATTATTAGAAATTCATATAGAGGCTAAATCATTTTTTGAGGGTTTATTGGCCATAATGGGTGATTTACTTGCTTTTATGCTTTGCAGTTTTTTTTATTGGCTACTATAATTAGTTAAATTACAGTAATTCAGTACAATGAAATATTATTTCAACATTAAGGAGGATGGGGAAATTATGTGACTAAAATAGAAATATTGCAGTACCATATTGTTAAGTAAAAATATGCACATTGATATGTAAAGTATGATTAACTTTTTCATTTGGATCATATAAAAACATAGATAATGTGAACATCCATGACTGAAAGGGCATTTTCTCTCCTAATTCCTGTCTTTCGTAACTTGAACTTTCTTCTATATCAATTCTTTCTCTTCCATGGTTTTTTGATATTTCTGCATATTTCAATGGTACCTAATTATTTATTTTTTCAACTTTTTAAAAAGTTAAAGTATGATTGACATACAGTGTTACATTAGTTACAGGTGTACAACATAGTGATTCAACATTATACACGCTGCAAGATAATCACCGTGATAATCTAGTTACCATCTGTACTGTACAAAGTTATTAAATATTATTGACTATATCCCTATTATATATTACATGTTATACATATTACATATATAACAGTATATTACATTCCCATGGCTTATTTGTTTTATAAATGGAAGTCTGTGCCTCTTAGTGCCCTTCACCAATTTTGTCCATCTTCCCTAGACCCTCCATTCTGGCACCTACCAGATTGTTTTTTGTATCTATGAATCTGATTCTGTTTTGTTTTTTTAGATTTCCACATGTATGTGAAATGTATATTTGTCTTTCTCTGCCTCACTTATTTCACTCAGCGTGATACCCTCTAGGCCCATTCATCATGTTACAAATAACAAGATTGCATTCTTTTTGATGACAGATACGACATTGCGCATATATACTACATCTCTTTTATCCATTCGTTTATCGATGGACACTTTGGTTGCTTTCATATCTTGGCAATTGTAAATAATGCTGCAATGAATGTAGAAAATATATATATATTTTCATGTTAGTCTTTTCATTTTCTTCGGGTAAGTAAGCAGAAATGGGACTTCTGAACCATATAGCATTTCTATTTTAATTTTCTTGGGGCAAACACTTCATATTTTTTTCCATAGGTGTTACAATCAGATTGTTTATTTTTTGCTTGTTTTTGAGTTGTATGAGTCCTTTGTATATCTTAACCACCAATCATATATTAATTAAAGCTTTAATAACAACTATTATATCCAAAGCTCCAGTTAGGGTATTTTTTTTTTAACTTATGTGTTCCATTATTATCTTATAGCTAAATCATCTTTTGTTGCTCACTACGTCTTTACTAAGAAGTAGATCTTACAAAACATCTCTTCTTGAAACATATTTTTCATTAATAGGTAGCATTATTTAGTTTGGAACTTCCAAACTTGACTATGGCCCAGAATCATTGAAACAGTTGTTAAAATGTAAGTTCTAAGGCCCACCTATGAAGATTCAGATACAAGAAGTTAGGAGTGTGCTTCAAAATCTGTATTTTACAAGTTTCCCAGTTGATTTAGATGTGTGTTTGGGAACAACTAACTTAGAAGTTATCAGAAACAATTTTTAAGTGTTTTTAAAGTATATTTGAAGGTTTAACTCAAAACTTTCTTTCTCTACCTCTTCAGTGTGGACTTAACTTTCATATTCATTTTCAAAGTTGATCAGCCCTCAAGATATTGATATTTTCATACTGATATATAGTGAAATGTAGAAAATAATCCTAAAATCTATGTGTGCCAGTGTATAGCTATATTGATGTACCCATAAAAATAAGCACTGACTTTCTAAGATAAAATAAAATCAGCTGATACTTATTGAAATTTAAGTTATGGCCTTAATGAAAGTCATATCCAAAAGGAATTAGCTCCATCCTACCTGTCTTTCTAAAAGCCCATTTCAGGAAAGTTGGGTTTATTGATATTAGTTCAGATTTTTCGTCTGGGGAATGAAAGGTTTAGATTGGCTCTCTCATCTGTTGGATTTTTGAACTCTCCAATGCTCACACCTTCAGTCATGAGACGCACTTTCCCCATGGTTTCCATGGTTTCTTGTGTACACATCTGTTATCAGACTCTTCTCTGTGTTCCTCTTGGCAGCAAAAACCTTTGTCTTCTCCATGTCGGTATCTCCCGCTTGGTGCCTAGAATGCAGAGGGGCTCAGCAATACTGTCTCATTTCTTTGTTTCCAGTTACTCTCATCTCTGGAATGCTTATTCTTTTCTTTTCTTTTTTTAAAATTTACCTTGCTGCTTATTTTCTTATGCCTATCTCTAACCAATATTGATACCCTCCTGCCATGTGTGGTCTTGTTCCACATGTGGAAGGTCTGGGAAGAGAAAACGTTTTCTACCATGTCTTTGTCTCACCATTGCCTGTCATGCCTGGTTCATAGTAAGAAATGTTTGCTGAACTAAATCTCTCTATACTAGAGAACATGTTCTACACTTTTTTAAAATAAAAAAGATATTGCTAATGTGATGTAATGGTTGCAAAATTGATTTGAACTTAATAGACTCAGATGGAAGCTTTTTAAAGATTAAAACAGACTTTATTTTGGATCTCCCAAATTGCATTTTCCTTTAAAAAGCACAAGAAAACTTCAATTTTCTAATTACCCTTTTTGATATTGATTTACACTTTCTCTTCTTTTCACATGGAAACAAAGGGCTAACTTTTAGTATATTCCCTAGGAGTAAATGCCTATTGAGCACCTATAAGTTATTAAATATTGTTTAAAGGACATGAAAAAAGATAGAATGGAAATATATATATTCCAACTTTGGAGATATATATTTAAAACATAATACATTCTTTCCTCAAAGTAAATTCTTCACACTTAATTGCTACATTTTAAATTATGAAATATCAATAAAAAGTAATACAACACCAGCTATTTTAAAAACAAAATCATCATGTTGAAATGATAGCTGTTATGAAAATCAGGAGCCACTGATGAAGAGCTGCTGAAAGAATTTGTAGAACACATGGAAGCCCTGAGCTTCTGGCTGCTGTAAGTTCCAGTTTGAAAACTTTTTATTTAAGGAACATAATTAATCACAACTGTCATGAGGCATTTGAAAACCAGTACCAATCTACAGCAATAAATAAAGGGAGAGAATTTCTGCTGAGTAAAAACTGATCAAAGACTAATGAAATCTGTTACCATCCAAGTGGGAATGTATGACTTATTATTATTCAGTGCTCAGTTAACTATTTAAATAGTGTGTTCTAAATAGGAGTTTGAGAATATACTTTGGAAAAAATTAATCTAACGTATTTAAAAATAATTGTACAACAGCTGGAGTTTACTTTTGAAAGAATATGCATGCAATTGTTAACTTTAGTGCTAATTAAATACAAGTAAATCAATCAAGCAAGAACACACTTCAAGAACAATTTTCCAGTTTGAAAACCTTCAGGTGGCTTCAAGTGTAAGTAGTATTAGCTTAAAGTTATAGCCTTTGGAAGAGTAATTGGACATTTAAATCTTTAAATCTTTTTTCCTCAATATAATATTCTGGCTGGATATGTCCACTTGACGAAGTTAAGGGGATAGTTTAGGGAATATTTTTCGTTTACTTTGAGGAGAGAACATCTTGTGTTTTGTTTATATTTTAATTTTTAATTTTTTTAACTTCCCCAGTACATTTTTTTTTCCTGTACAGCATGGTGACCCAGTTACACATACGTATATACATTCTTTTTTCTCACATTATCACGCTCCATCATAAGTGACTAGATATAGTTCCCAGTGCTACACAGCAGGATCTCATTGCTAATCCATTCCAAAGGCAATAGTCTGCATCTATTACCCCAAACTCCCAAACCATACCACTCCCTCCCCTTCCCCCTTGGCAACCACAAGTCTATTCTCCAAGTCCATGATTTTCTTTTCTGTGGAAAGGTTCATTTGTGCTATATATTAGATTCCAGATATGTGTTATCATGTGATAATTGTCTTTCTCTTTCTGATTTAACTTCACTCAGTATCAGAGTTTCTAGTTCCATCTCATGTTGCTGCAAATGGCATTATTTTGTTCTTTTTTATGGCTGAGTAGTATTCCATTATGTATATATACACCACATCTTCCTAATCCAATCATCTGTCAACGGACATTTGGGTTGTTTCCATGTCTTGGCTATTGTGAATAGTGCTGCAATGAACATGCGGGTGCATGTGTCTTTTTCAAGGAAAGTTTTGTCCGGATATATGCCTAAGAGTTGGGATTTCTGGGTCATATGGTAGTTCTATGTATAGTTTTCTAACATACCTCCATATTGTTCTCCATAGTGGTTGTACCAGCTTACATTCCCACCAACAGTGCAGGAGGGTTCCCTTTTCTCCACACCCCATCCAGCATTTGTTAGTTGTGTACTTATCAATGATGGCCATTCTGACTGGTGTGAAGTGGTATCTCATGGTAGTTTTGATTTGCATTTCTCTAATAATCAGGGATGTGGAGCATTTTTTCATGTACTTGTTGGGTATCTGTATGTTTTCCTTGGAGAAATGTCTATTCAAGTCTTTTGCCCATTTTTCCATTGGGTTGTTGGCTTTTTTGCTGTTGAATTATATAAGTTGCTTGTATATTTTAGGGATTAAGCACTTTTCAGTTGCATCATTTGCAAGTATTTTCTCCCTTTCTGTAAGTTGTCTTTTTGTTTTCTATGGCCTGAACGTGCCCAATCTCATCTGATCTTGGAAGCTAAGCAACATTGGGCCTGGTTAGTACTTGGATGGGACATCTTGTGTTTTAAATGTTGACTAGCTAAAAAAAAAAATCAAAGTAGGAATTCTCATCCAAATATAAAGTTAAATTTCCCCAAATGAAGAACAAATGCCCTTTTAATACTTGTGTGAATTTTTGAAGACTTGGATGTCAGATTCATTTTCGCAAGGATATTATTGAGTTATTTCAATAATTAGAATCACTTGAAAGTCAGAGGCGACCATTTCAGAATAGATATATTTGATCCTAAAATCATGTAAAAGTTAAAAATGAGATTTATGAATTTTAATCATTGTATTTGTCAGTCAAAATCCATCTGCACTATTTCAGTGTTTAATTGCCTTCTTTGTGGAACTTTTTACGTGTTAACAGGTAACTGAGTTTTTCCCAGAATTTCTCAATTTGAAGTTGACTTAAGTATTTGTCGTAGCCAGTTCTATGAAAAACTACCTCTTTGCCTTGGCCCTGCTGTAACATCTTTGGAAATGATGGTGAGACTGAGCAAAGCCTCTTGGCTTTGCCATGATGATTAGCTATAATCACATAACAACTAGAATGACAGTATGATACCAACAGCTTGTGCAAGTTTAATGGGCCTGGCAGCTGGAAAATAATAATCCAATGGCATATTTGCCTACATTTTTTGGCATGTCAGGGCCATTACATGGAATTACATATGCTGAGAATTTGAGATGATTGCTATATTTTTATTCTAAAAGAGTGAAGGATCTTTAGCAATAGGGATGGGGAAAAGATTAATTATGGAGCAATCATTCTTTTCCCACTGGACTTCAGCTTGGAAAATTTTACTTCTAATAAAGCAAGCACTGGAAATGTTTTAATGGTTTATAACTTGGATGTTTGTTTGAGATATTTAAATTAAAATGGTAGACTTACTACAGATTTTGCGTTACTTTTTAGAGGTTATTACTTTCTCTTACTGAAGTGATGTCTGAAGAAATTATTAAGACAAATAAAAAACTGATTTGTAAGATACTTCTTGTAATATTCCACTTATATCATTTGAATTGATTCTGAAGTTGTTTAAACGCTGGTAGCTAATGGACACTGTCTTTTGTTTACCTCAAGACAAGACCATTTATGAGAATGTTTTACAGACTTACTTTTAACCAGAAGTGAATATACCCTTCATGTTCTTAGAATGATGTAAATATAGTTTGAATCATTTTGGATCCAAAATTGCTAGATTTGAATATGGCGTATCTACAAGTCATGTTAAATTCCTAGGGAGAGATGCTAGGTCTATTCTCCCTACAGAATGCCTGCAAGGCCTTGCAAAATTAGGTCTAAATAACTTTAATGGCAATGATTTATACTTGCAGTCTCATTTTTTTTTCTTTCAAATTATGAGATGTTTGTACTTTACTTTGAGTAGAATCTCATAAGTCTATTGGAAAAATACATATACACTCTTTCTAATGGCTATCCTAGAAATAATGGACATTCTAAATTTAACTAGGCCTAACTCAGCTGAGTTTTCTTTAAACTAATATATGTGTGAATTAAATTTCATTAAATTTAATGAAACAAATTTATTAAATAGAAGATATGTGAATTAAATTTCATTTAAATATCTTTTGCTTTTAGTTTGCCTTGTTCTGGAATGATTTAAGGTAGTTACCAGAATGTAGACAAATAAGAACAAGAAAATGGAGGAGGCAGGAATTAAAAAGTAGACTAACAAATCTTGGAGAATGAAGGTGAGAAAAATAAAATGAAGCCAAGAGCATGATTAGTAAACAAAGCATATGCTGAGAGCATATTTTCTAGTGATAGGAAGCAGATACATCTTAAACTTTCTGGCAGATCCTGAAAACACAGAATCATGCTTGGTTAACTATCTAAAAATGTGTCTACGATAAGAACAAAGCAGTTATTCAGAAGAGTAAAATAATTCTCCAGATTGAATCTAGAAAAATATTTTTGGAGGATATTTTCAGGAATAAAAAGCAAAACAAAACAGAACAAAAAACAACTATATTGCCATGTGTTAAGCAATGTTTTCTACAACATTCTTTTAATAAATGCAAAAATGAGTTTCAGGAGGCTGTTTTTTATAATGTTCCTCCAAGTGGATTAAAGGCATCAGATCACAGAATAATTTAGCGGAAAAAAAAAAAGAAAAAGTAAGAAGATTATACAGGATGCTAAACAATGCGCAGTTTCCTTATAGCATGCCATACTAGAAAAAATAGTGTAGATAGAGAAACTTATCTATAGAGTCACCACTTGGCCTCAGAATGTCTTATGGCACATCATATAATGCTCTACCCAGAGTAAAAATTAGATATCAAAGTAAAGAATCCATGAGTACAATTTTTAATTGCCTGTTTAAAGTTACTCATTTGGAAAAATTCAGATCAATAAAATAAAAATTTGAAATCTCTCCACTTATTCTCATTTTCCAGAGTTAATACTTTTAACTATGCTAACATACATTTTTTTGTTTTGTAATTTATTTTAATTTTTAAGCCTACACTGTATTCTGGACTTCTGTGCCTTCCTGGCTTTGCCATACTGTATAATTTACTAGTGTGTGACTTGGGCAAGTTACTTAATCACTCTGCATTTTATTTGCTCATTTGAAAAATGAAAAGAGTAATAATATTTAGTTTATAAGAGTGTTAATAAGGATTAAATGCAATAATACACAGAAGACATTTGTAACAATGGCTGGCAGTGTAGACCACTCAAAAATGTTGTTGTTATATAGTTTATTCTTTTTATTGACTACATTTTGGGGATATACTGTAATTTATCATTCATTTCATAAGTTTCATATCAGACAGTTTTTATTTAATCAGTTTTATATTTTATATTTAATTGGATACTGAAACAGTGAAAGCAAAATTATTTTTATTGTGATGATAGTATTGTGAATTCTACCATTTTAACAAATTTTTAAGTGTACAGTATGGTATTGTTGCACAGTGTTGTACAACAGATTTCTTGAGTTTATTCATCTGGCATAACTGAAACTTCATACCCGTTGAACAGAAACTCTCCATTTCCCTTCCCTTCAGCCCCACCAACTGCCATGCTACTCTCTGCTTCTGTGAGTTTGACTCTTTTAGATACTGCATGTAAGTGGAATCATGCAGTATTTGTCTTCCTATGTCTGGCATATTCATTTAGCATAATGTCCTCCAAGTTCACACCACATTATTATATTTGGCAGGATTTCCTTCTCCTTTTTTTTTTTTTGTCTTTTGTCTTTTGTCTTTCTAGAGCTGCACCCACACTGTTATGGAAATCACCCAGTCAGGACAGCAGACAGAAAACCAAAAGAAAAAAACATGAAAGAAATGTAAGAGATCTGTGAACTAATATAAAGCAGTACAACCTATGCATTATAGGGATTCCAGAGGGAGAACAAAAAGAAAAGGGGACTGATAATATATTTAAATAAATTATGGCTGAAAACTTTCCAAATCTAAAGGAAACAGATATCAAGATACAGGAAGCAGAGAGGGCCCCAAACAAGTTGAACCCAAACAGGCCCATACCAAGATGTATTGTGATGAAAATAGCAAAAGTTAAAGAGAGGATTCTAAAGGCAACAAGAGAAACACAAAGCATTAATTATAAGGGAACCCCCATAAGACTATCAGCTGATTTCCCTACAGAAACACTACAGGCCAGAAGAGAGTGGCAAGATATATTCAGAGTTCTAAAAGGGAAAAATTTGCAGCCTAGAATACTCTTCTGAGAAGAATATCATTTAAAATAGAAGGAGAAATAAAGAATTTCTCAACAAACAAAAACTAAAAGAGTTCGGCAATACTAAACCCATTCTAAAAGAAATACTGAAAGGGCTCCTCTAAATAAAAAAGTAAGAAGATATCAAGATATCAGATGAAGGAAACCATATTTGGAACGCAATCATTTAAATAAACTAGTATACAGATATAAGAGGAAAAAAAAACCTATTGTAAAAGTGATGATAAACACAAGGAACAGCAAAAGGACAAACATGAAGAGGTTAAAAAAGGACTTAAAAATCATAAAATGTGGGGAAGGAAAGTAAGAAAATCTAGACTTTTTTAAGAATATGTTTGAACCTATGTTACTATCAGGCTAAAGCAAGCAGATACAGAAAGGGGTTAATGTATCTGAAAAACAGGGCAATCACAAATCAAAACCAAACATTACATTCACAAAAACTAAAAAGAAGAGGACACAAGCATAAAAAAGATTCCTGCTGAATTGGAGGGTGAAGATAGCAAGGAAGTAAGGCAGGCCAGGGTCAAGAGATTCAGGGCAAATGGGCAGATAGAAACCAAAACAGATTAAGTCTATACCTGAAATTCAAGCTAAAGTCAGAGGAAGAAATAGGATAGCTCATTTTTCATTCCCTTGCCAAGGTGTGGGTTTTGATAGGAACTAAGAGGGTGTTTCACATGTTTAAGGGGTCTGTGAAGGTGACAGAAAGCTAACTCTCAGTTCTTCTTTACTATAGAAATGTGGTGTTAATTACATGGTGCTTAAAACTATACCTACGTTTTGTACTCTTCTTAACCTGTCTGAAGGTATCTGTCTTTAGGTGGAAAAGGATGTCATTTTTGATCACCTACCATGTGTCAGGTGCTTTGCCAGTGCTTTATGTTCATGACAATGCCATTTTTTTTTTTAATCCACACAAGCCTGAAGAGTTTAAATGTAGAGATACGTAACTTTTTTTGTATGTGTGTGATCACATAGCTACCAAGGGTCAAAGCTGGAATTTAAACACAGGTTGTCAAATTTCACAACTGGTTTTTGTTGTTGCTATTGCCATTTCCCTCCCATTCCGCCTGCTTTATTTATTGCCATAAATGTGTGGTCCTTGTAGCAACTGAGATGGGAACATACCTTGTATACACACAGCAGGATAGGTGTGTGATGCTTACAGAGCCAGGTCTTTGCAGCTGGGCCAATGGTGGAAGAATACATCTTCTGGGGGAGCTAATAGTATGGTAAAGAAGAAGCGTCAGGAGTCCAACCATCATCACAACCCAATTTTACACAAAATATAAAATAGCTAAGAAAAAAAAAAAAAAGAAGAAGAGTCAGGAGTCCAAAGAGCCATTCTACACAGTAAGGTGCTTGCAGTTGCAGCTCTGAAGGGAGAATTGTTTGCATAGGGAGTCATCATGTTTCCACAATGTGGGCAGGGATTGGTGTCAAGAGAGTGAATTACCTAACATAGAGAATCAGAGGCTATTTAGAGAGGGAGTTACTCAGGGAGGGTGGAAGGCTATTTACAGAAAAATCTTGACTCTTCTTTTTTTTTTTTTTTTTTTTTCCCCTTATGAAATCTTACTAAGCTAACTTGCATTCCAAATAAAATATCTTAGGTAATTTCCTGCAGCTCTTCAAGATGTATCTGTACTACATTAGCAGTGTGGAGTAGTTAGAGGATCAAACATGAGTTTAGTTGCATACCAGCCAATAAAGCTTGAACAAATTACTTATTTTTGAACCTCAATTTCTTCATCTGTAAAATTAATATCTACTTTGCAATGTCGGTGAGAGGATTATGTTCCTAGGCCGACAATGAAAAGCCAAGTGAGGTTCTCTTATCTTGATTGCATATTATCTCAAATTGTGTACATCTCTTTCCAACTAAAATATGAGTCAGAGGTGAGGATGGTTCACTTATATTTTTTTCTGGAACCCTTCTTAGGAAATACCTTAGGAACATTTCTCAAATGGATAAAATTTTATGAAAACTAGTAACTTTTGGTATATGAAGAATTATGCTAGATTATAGAGATAAAAGATGATGAAACCACGTCTTTTTTTTTTTTTTTTTTTTTTTTGAACAACACATGTTCTTATAGGAACAGAGGCACATTTCAAAAGGTCACCCTAGGAGTTCCTATTGTGGCTTAGCTGGTTAAGGACCCAACATTGACTCTGTGAGCATTAGGGTTCAATCCCTGGCCTGTTAAAGATCCAGCATTGCCCTAATCTGCAGCATAGGTTGCAGATGTGTCTTGGCATTGCTGTGGCTGTGGAACAGGCCTCAGATGTAGCTCTGATTTGATCCCTGGCCTGGGAACTTCCTTATGCCTCAGGTTCGGCAAAAAAAAAAAAAGACTACCCTGTATTATGACAAATACCAGCTAGTGGTAAGTACTGAACACCATGGAGGAAATGAATGTTTTGATTCCCCTAAATGCACTTATGTTTTCTTGTTCTGATAGTTGATACTATTTCCTCCTGGACCACAATCACCATCTCTATTCTGTTCTTCTAAACACTATCCTTCTATTAAACATTTTTAGATTAAATGCCAGTTTCTCCATGAAGCCTTCTTGATTTCTCACAACCTAATAGAAATCTTACCATAGCACTTTGGACATTCACATGAATGATTTTGTGTCTTATAGTTGCTTTTCATGTATTTGGTTTACCTCTATCCAAACCTTAAGGTCGTCAGAAGAGGCTTTCAGTATCTTTGTTTGTATTTTAAATTCTAACAGTTCTACCCATGGTTTTTTATACTCAGAAGTATTTTTCTTTCAAAATCCTTGAACTAAATTTTTGGCGTGGTTGTTCAAGATAAGAAATAGACTTCATTACTTTATCATCAGATAAGATGAATAAAACTATTGGAGAAATTGAATACAAGTAGTGGAGAAACTTCATGCCTAAATTTCTGGAACAAAGGAAAACAAAAACTATTTGAAGCAGAATTTCTTAGTAGTGAGGTCAGATTGAATTAATCTACCAGGAAAATGAAAAAAAAAATTCTCATCGTTTGATATTTGCATTATTAAAACTCTTTTAATATGACCTATTACATTAATTCTAAGACATAGTTTATTAGAATTTATTAAGTACAAGTATTTTAGGTGCTTTAGAATTTTTTTTTTTTTTCCTTTTTAGGGCCACACCCGTGACATATGGAGGTTCCCAGGCTAGGGGTCGAATCAGAGCTGTACCTGCTGGCCTACACCACAGCCACAGCAACGCCAGATCCGAGCCGAATCTGCGAACTACACCACAGCTCATGGTAACGCAGGATCCCTGACCCACTGAGCAAGGCCAGGGTTCAAACCCATATCCGCATGGATACTAGTTGGATTCGTTTCTGCTGCATCACCAGGGGAACCACCTAGAATTTTTAAAGTTATTTTAGAATTTCTTTTGGGCTGTTTTTAAGACTTCAGAATGCTTCAGACTTTTAGGAAATTTTTCTCTTTTTTTAGTTTTAACTTTTTTTTAAATTTAATTTTATTGGAGTACAGTTGATTTACAATGTTGTATTAGTTTCAGTTGTACAGCAGAGTGACTCAGTCGTACATATAAATACATCCGTTCTTTCTTCGCACATAGGTTATTACAAACTATTGAGTAGATTTCCCTGTGCTATACAGTGGGTTCTCGCTAATCTTCTGTTTTATACAGTAGTGTGTATGTGTTATTCCCACCCTATCAATTCTTCTCGCCCCCTAGTGGTTTCACCTCTGGTAACCATAAGGTTGGTCTTGAAATCTGTGAGTTTGTTTCTGTTTTTTAAATAAGTTCTTTTGTATCATTTATTATTATTATTTTTATTAGAGTCCACATATAAATGATATCATATATTTGTCTGAAATTTTTCTATGTTGAGATGAGATATTTTTAAAGGAAACATCCATAATACAGATTTTTAAAAATTTAAATATTTTGTAATTATTTACATGTTACATATGTTTCTTATTATGTGGTTCCCATAGTAGATGTCAACAGTGTATATTTCTATTTCTGGATTCCTGGGGGAAATATGATTAACCAAAAAAATTAATGTAGGGAGACAACTATGAAAGGTGACAGGTGGGGAATTGAAAGCCACACACATGCACATAAAATCCATTGTTCCCATGTAACTCAACACTTAAATTTCAACTTTTACAACCATCTTCCCTCTCTTCCTCACCGAGTAGGGTGGTAAATGTTTGAGTTCCAAATTTAATCTTCAAAATCATCTCCCTCTATAAACTTCACCCCATCCTGTTGATAAAGTGACAATTCTCGGTTGTAGTTTATTTTACATTTGGTCTGATAAAGCCACATAATCTCACTCTTGTGCTTTTTTCAAATGTGTTCATCTCTTTAATCCATTGAACTCCATTCAAAGTAGATCCTGCAGAAAGATGAAAAAGATCCTAATAGTTCTAACAAGACATTAATAACAAGACTCGGTAGAGCCACATGAAATATGTTACCTTCGAGAGGAAGGGTTAGTTTGAGTATGGGATAATTTCAGTCTAGTCTTTTAATGTGCAGTTTTATTTTTCTTGAGCCACCACAAAATGCTTTATAAACAGCAGCTTGCAAAAACTATGGCCACAGATTCTGATGCGAGAAAACAAAATGGCTCCCTGGGAACGGAACATGAGTTGCGGCTTGACTCACAACAGGGGCCAAAGCAAATATGAGCCCACAGAATGAAGAGGGCTGGGTCTGACTTTGAATTGTTGTTATAGCCATTGTAACATAACTCATTGTTCACCAAGCAAGACGTAAACTGTTCACATTGACTGGACGTGTTACTTATTGGAACTAGGGAAAGGGCTTAAAATTCAAGCTATTTCCTTGTGCGAAGGATTGACTTTACTATCCGTTTTCTGAGATAAACATCCTTAAAATTGTTGGCAATTAGTTATATGTGACGGATTTAGGATTGGGGATACATAGCTGTGGTTTTGAATTCTCTTTCTGTTGCTTAGGTATATATCCTTGGACAATTTCTTTAAATCCCTCTGAGTCCCAAATTCCTTATCTTGGAAATCACTAATGTCTGTCTTCTTGGGGTTGTTGTGAAGGTTAAATGAAATGACGTAAATAAAACCTCTAGTAGACTGCGTGGGAAGGAGCACCGAAAGGAAGAGCCAGAGAAAGTGAGATTGTAATGAGCCAGGAGATTGTAAATACCCTTATTCTGTGTTCCCACTGAACTCCATGCATAAACTGATTCTGAAAGTTACCTTCTGGACCGTGCTTTTGGCTCATATCTCTATGTAAACAAACAACGAGCCTCTTAAAGCAGCGAAGGTGCTGTCTTTTTTTTTTTTTTTTTTTTTTACTTCCAGAATTTGGCATAGTGGCTGACTGGCAGTTAGTCTGATTAAATGTTTGCTTGTTAAATGAATACTAGCACAGCCTCACAGACATTGTGATCTGAGAGAGATTTTTGTCACCAGAGTTAGTTAGGTCTTTGGTTCAACTGACCCTTGGATAAGCCACAAGTTAGCAGCCCTAGATTAATGGGAGAACGATTTTTTAAAACTGCAGATTTCAAGAACTGGGGATTTGTGAATCTGTAGTTTTAACAAGCTCCCTAGGTTATTCCGATAAGCAGTCAGATTTTTCTTTGGCAAACTCTAAAGCCCTGGGCCATCTTACTCATGACTCAACATAAGTTTAGTATTAGAGTGCCTCAGGTGAACTAGCCAGGTCTCAACAAGTAGATAGAGAACAGAACAGTGCAGACCATCAGGAAAGGGTATTCTGAGAAATCTAGGCAGGCTTGTGCACAGGAATCATCTTGGATGGTATTTTCCAAACTTATCTCATTATTTGAAATGGGACAGGAAATCAGCATAGGAATCTGAAACAGGATGGCAGGTTTGGAATCCTACCCTCCCTTGGCACGTAACTCAATCTTTTATACCCCAGTTTCCTTATCGGTAAAATAAAGATAATCATATTTCTACTTTATAAGGTATCGTGAAGACAAAAGGAGATAATTATTTAAAGCACAGTGCTTGGCATAAGTATGTGCTCAATTCAACTAGGATCACCACCATTATCATCATCATCATCTTTTCAAGGCCCAGCATGTCCTATCTTCTTCGTGAATTCTAGCCTGACCCTTCCAGTTCATAAATATTTCCCTCTCTTTGAGACATCTTAACATATAGATTATGGAACGATTTTAGCACTTCACTCTATACTCTCTTGAATAATGATTTTATTTCTATTTATTTATTTATTATTTATTTATTTATTCAGTGGTTTATTATGGAAAATTTCAAACACATGCAGAAGTCAAGAAAGTGGTTAAAACTAACCCCCCTATACCATGACCTGGCTCTAGCTACTATCAACATTTTGCCATTCTTATTTCATCTGTTGCTCTTATTTTCTGGAGTATTTTAAGCCAATCATAGGGCAATGATGTTTTTTTTTCCCAATAATACGTTTCTTATCTTATGCCTAGATCTTCACCTTCTGAAGCAAAACAGATGCTTACTGATAGCCAGTAGCAAATAGATCTATGTTGGGCTAAAGATACAGTAGATTTCAAAAGCACACATTAGGCGATCAATTCTATTCTACAAAACAATGCCAATTACCGCCAACTCCTACCGGAACACTGTAGCAATCATCAACAACAACCAAAGTGGAGGTGATTCTTGTCACTTTGTACCTTGTGCTTCCAAAATTAATTCCAACCACTGAAACCTCAAGAGAAAATGCTTTGGTTAAAAAAAAAAATAGGCCATACACATGTTCTGAGGTCAGAATTCTAAACACTGGTTACATTTCTGCATTCTTCAAGATAATTCTGTATGGGGATTTTGGATTTTGCAAATATGAGACAAAAAACTTGGCCTCATTTAACTCCAAACTTGCTGGCCCCTAAATGTAGCTGAGGAAAGTTGGGTTATTATTTTCCTTTCTGAGTCATTCTATCAAAAGTGGGTCTAAAATAGGTGGACTATATTATTGATTGGCTTTGAAGTAAGTTGAGGTTTCCCTAATTTATGTATACAGGTATATAAACACATGTACAAATATAGAAAGTTTAACAAAAAAGTAACTTTAATTCGTTGAATTAATTCTGCTTGCTTTACTTTGTTTAGTATAGAACAGAGGAATTGGGGAATTAATTATTTTCTTAATTTGCCTTGTATTTAATCAGAAAATTTTGAAAATGTATGGAATAAAGATCTCGATTATTAAAATGTATTAGTTGTAAAAAAGTGGAAAATGGAAAATTTTCACCCATAACCAGAGTTTTAAATATTTCAATATTTCTATCAGTGTTTTTCTATACCTCTGTCTTTTCTCTGTTTCTCCATACAACATACCCACATGCAAAAACTTCACCAATTATTATCATAAAATGTGTAGTTTCTACTTTTCCATTTAACATTACTGCCCTTCTATGCCAGGATGGATTAATAAAAATAAAATATATTGCTAAAATTCTATATAATGTTTCAACATACATTACAGAATGAAATAAAGATTTAAAATCTTTGTGGGCTGTGGGGAGTTTCATTATTTCAAATCTATATGTAGCCTATAGTTATGTTTTATCTGGATCCTCTTCATATACAATTTTTAGATTAAGTGATTTTCAGACTCAAATTTTTTTTTTTGGTTAATCTAAGTTTTAATTTTAAAACTTACCCACGGAGTTCCCCTCTGGCACAATGGCTTAAGGATCTGGCATTGTCTCTTTAGCGGCCCAGGTGGCTCTTTTGGTACAGTTTTGATCCCTGGCCCAGGAACTTCTGCATACCATGGGTACAGCCAAAAAAAGAAAAAAAAAAAAAAAACCAAAAACCTCATCCATGAAGGTTAGCAAAAACTGAAGTGGTCCTATCCATGCCTCTGATTCCTTACATTTTTTTCCCAGTTTTTTTCTGTAAGTGTTGTGAATATTGCAGTAGGTATTGCCTAATATTGTACTAAAATAGTAATATGTGGGATAAAACCCCAAATCACTTTAGTTTCCAAAACATATGTGCCTATGAACATTTAAAAAACCTCTACCACTCCTAGTGGAAATTATCTATTTTATTTTGCTATTCTCTAGAAATAATATATATGTATTTATACTTCTCTGCCTCTGTCTGACCACTGTTGTTGTTACTAATTAAAATTAATATGTATATTATGCTGAAGTGAGAATATGGCTATACCGATGGCTAATATTGAAATACTCCACAGCTGGTAAAGAGCTGCACTGATGAGACCTTTGCCCTGACCCCGATGGAGAGGCTTGACCCTTAGTTTGACAGAGCAAAAGCCTCTGGGACCTGCTCCACCTCTATAGCTAACACTTAGTGCTGTGCTGAATGGCTTCCTCGATATTTGTAGTTTCCTCCTGTCTCAGCACACTAAGAACTGGGAAGCATGACATTCACCTGAAGTTAATCCTACCCTAAAAATTTCTGTATATGGCCTAGGAAACTTTTGGCATTTTCATGATTTAAAATTATTTATGAGTTATAAATATATCTATAGCTGTGAAATCAAAAGACCATATGATGTATTAATTCATGGCTCTAGCTATGTACACTACACTAAGGAGACATAAAGTACAAGCAATCCAGTTGTCATCCCATTGAAGGGCAAGTCTAGCAGAGGGCCAGATGAGAAAGATCTCGGGAGTATCCAAAACTCGTGTTGCAAAAAGATAAGGAAGGCATCTGGTTTTCAGAAGTCAGAATACCAAATAGATAGTAATTCTTGAAGGAAGACATAAATGGGTCCTGAAATTAGGGATGAACTCTATGGCCAGTTTTTGAAAAACCTAGGCAACAGAGAAGAAGGGAAGAACAGGAGAGAAGTGGCAAGGATTGTTACTAGTTGTGCATTATGATTTGTAGACTTCTAATATTTTTAGAAGCTTGGAAGACAGCCGAGGCAGGATGCCATGGCCAAAGAAGGTTTCCTAGCACAGCTGGAGCAAGCCCAGAGACCCCCAGTGTGCTGGCAGAGCTCTGAGCTTGCTCAGACCCAGAGAGGAGTGGGAGACCTGCACCAGAAGGGATAACCGAGTAACCCTCCCTTTACCCCAAGATGTGCGGATAAGATATTCTTGCCAGTATTCATTGAAGTTCATACTTCTTATTTTTAGCTGGAAATCCAGATTTATTCAACAGAAGTCAAATCCAAATATTTGGCAGTCTGAATTCTGGATCTGGAAGGTTCCTCAAATCTAATTGTATATATCTCTGTCTCCTGTGAAGACGTCATTTACTTAAACTTTCTCCAAGGGGGACAGTTTTGCCTCTTCTATCTACCAGGATGAGGTTTCTACAGATTCTACTGTATATTTAATTATTGTCATTCCTCCAACAGTTCTTTTGCATGCCTAACATAATTATGTCATTTTGATTGTACCCTTATCTCTTTGGTTCTGTCTATCTTGAGATAAAAGTACATAGAGAATATTCATTACTTATTGAATGCAGTTACAACATTTTTGTGTGTTGTAATATATTAATATAAACTCAACTCCTTTTAAAATTTGTCCTTCAGTTCGTTGCCCTTCCTTGATCATTTCTGGGGCTCTTCTTTGAACCCTCTTCAGTTTTCCCATATTCTTCTTAAAAGAGAGGAATTGAAATAAACACCTCTCTAATGAGACTCTGATGCTTAATGCACCAGATAACTTTATAGCTTTTAATTTTTTTTCTATTAACATATTCCTTTTTAGGGATGGCATCGCATTGCCTCAGTTAAACATGTTTGTGGTGGTTTTAAAGCCAAAAACTGTTCGATTCCATTTCCTTCTCAGCAGAACTCAACCTAAAGAATGAAACAGAAAGAGGTGCCTTTGTAAAAGCCTCTCTCTACATCTCTGCCTTGAGTGACTCATCTTAGAAGCCATATTTTGGTTTTGTTTTGTTTTGTTTTTTTCCTGCTGTGATAGAAGTGTTTCATTAGATTGTCTCTAGAATTTGTTTAATAGCTGCTAAGTGCCAATGGTACTGACAAGAAGAGTTAGGATTAGCTTCTGTTGGAAGGGTGTCATATCCAAGTGGCTTTTCAGTGGGGAAATGGAGAACATGTTTGTTGTATTTGGAGGGTATAACTCACAAATAATTGGCTTTCACTTGTCAGATGTTAGCTAAACTATATATTTTTTATTGACTTATTTTATTAAGTGGTACATATCCTTTGAAAAATCTAAGCACATTCTATAGACCGTTTTCTTTAGGTAGCAAAATAGCATGCTTTAATCTTAGTAGGAAAATAACTAAGTAGATGATATTCACAGGGAAATCAAGCTACTTTATAAATTAGCCATTGCTATTAGAATACATACATTTATTTGTTGTCAGTCAAGGATGCTAGTAACTTAAATTATAATAAGCAAATAAATAAGTAAATAAATTTCAAAAATGAGTGACTGAAGAAAGAAAGAGAGAGGAAAAGGAAACAAGCAAGCAATTACAGTTCTGCAAGTACAGGTAGCATAATCACCACTTGAAATTAACCCTTTCAAAAGAAATTGATGTAATTTCTTTATATTAATTATTAATATGAATAATTAATATATTTATGTATTATTAAGATCTACCAATATTTTGGTAGATCTGAAATGTTCTAAGTAGACAATAGAAAACTGAATATGAAATGTCTGATTCAAAGTTACCTTTCTGTTGTTTTTATTTGTACTCTTTCTCTTAACCTCTTAAGAGCTTAAAACATTGAGTTATACAGACGTAAAATAATCAACTTTTCTTAGCTGCTTGTTGTGATATCACTAGAAATTTGTAAGCCTTCAAAGGCAGTTATTAAAAGTGGAGACCATTAAGTAACAGAGTGACTGGTGTGGAGTAGGCTCTCTGTAAATTGTTTTTGATGAGAGGGAAGCATATGGTAGAAATCCCTTTACAATAAAATTTTTAAAATAAGGGAAAATTAGTGTGGGAGAAACAAAATATGCTACGTCAATGGGTGGCATCCATTTTGTTGGTAGGACAAGGAAAATGGCAACTGAAGTGTGCTACATTCACAGAGCACACGTGGGAACTTTTTACCATGCATTCCATTTGGAAATGATTAACAATGGTTCAGATCAGTTGCATGCTTCTCAAAAGAATGCATTTATTGTTTTCTAACATTTTTTCCTTAATTCCAGTAAGCATCAAACTATCTTCTTTGTCAGTGTTATCCAAAATGTCTCGTCTGTCTAACATCTTTATTAATACCCAAATCTCTAGTCTCTTCTCCATTCTCCAGGATTATGATAGCTATTTTCAGAGAATATTACAATAGTTACATCAGATGAATTACATAAATTTAGCTAGGATTTTCTCTAAAATATATACAACAGACAAAAGACTGTGGCTGGTGATTTTTAATCAAAATTATGAACAATAGAGTATGCTGGCTCAAATCTAGAATTCCTACTCAGGGAAGCAGGGAAGATGTCTCTTAAAGGGCCAGCTAACTAGTACCAATTTGTAACAGGAATGTCTTCCTGATACTATATGTGTGTATCCTTATGGGCAAAAATAAATGAATACTTGATACTTGGAGGAATAATATGTCTTGAAGTGGCTAGGCAGGTAAAGCCAAAATAAATACCGGTGACTAAGAGGAGGTGGGCTGTGTGTGACTGGGAATTACTGTAATGCTGTAAAATAGCTCATTGTTTATCAAGCAAGACATGAGTGATTTGAATTGACTAAGGATGTTATTTACTTGACCTGGACACAGAGCTCAAGTCCAAGGTTTTGTGTTCACAGATTTTTTTATTCTGAGGCCTTGTCTGTGGTGTTAGAGCTTTGTGCGGTGCCCCTCACACACTAAGCGCTGGGTGAAGGCTTTCTGAATAGTGCATGCAATGAATGGCTTTTGGGACACATTGGAAAGTGCTGTAAACTCATTGAATTCCTTCACATTTTAAAGAGCACTCATTCCAAGAGACCTGATTTGAACTTCAGTTCTGCCATGCTTAACTCTTTGTCATTGGCTGAGTTATTCAACCTTAATGAGTTCCTTCATCTGTAAAATGGAGTCAGTGGTACCTCCTTCCTAAGATTAAGGTGGTTAAGATTAAATGAGAACATATATGTGAAAAACAAAATAATATTTCAGGGCAGCATGACTCAAGGCAAAGTGCATGAGTCTTATAATTAGACGTACAGGAATTTACACTTTGATGGTGAGAAATTGGGTTATTACTGGTCTGCCATGTGACTTGGCAGTATTTCCAGTTATGGCTGGAATAAATTTCCTTTCCCCTTGGTGTTGGGTTTAGCTAAGGGAATCACTTTGACCAATGGAGTGTTAGTGGAAGTGTCAAGTCTATGAGAGAGAGCATGTGTTCCTGCTCTCTCTTATGTTTTTGCATTTGCGTGAGGAGAGCATGTTCAAGTTAGTCAGCTGTTTCAAAAAGAATGAGGAGGTGTGTAGAGTAAACTTGAACCAAAACTGCAAATCAGAGGCAAGTGGATTATCCTAGCTGAGCCACAGTTTATCTTTATGCCCGTAAGTGATTAATGATTGCTAGTTGTTGTTGGCTCTTGAGAACTTTAGCGTTGTTTGTTATCTAGCACCATCTATCTAGCACTAGTAGACTACTATATGGCCCCACTCAGTTATTTTGAATACAGAATAAATTTTTTTCTAAAGCTGTTCAGATAGTTTTACATTTCATTTCTTCACATGTCTGAAAGATTGTGTCTACAATATTCTCTGTACATTGATGGAAATCCACAGATGAAGATGCAAAGTATCTTTTAACATTAAATCAGGGGCCTTAACATAATTTTGTATATTTTCCATAAAGCTTGGTATATGTCATTAAAAATATGGAATACAAATAGCCTAATTTTGTATCTACTTTATCTCTGGTTAGCATTTAGGACATTTTCTTATGACAGGCATAGTCCTCCTCTTAAGCTACACCTACTTATCGGGCAAAAAAAAAGATTTTCACAAAATTCTGTGCATTCAAAATATTTGAGGGCTTTCTTCATTGGAGGAGATTTAGTGTATTTGTTTAGAGATGTTGCTGAAGTATGGGGATAGGGATGATGGTGTGAGCTCTCCATCTTCTGCAGTGCTTACATGCATAGCCTCAACTTGACAGTTTCAGCTTTCTCTGTGTATGTAGGGTTGAGATGAGCTGAAGTAAAAAGAAAAAGAAAAAGAAAAATACCCCAAAATAGAAGATGAAATATAGATACTTATTAATAATAGTAATAATTTTGAAGTGACTCGTCTTGGAAGAGACAACAGCTCTGATCCTCACGGTTACTGGTGTAGTTAAGTTTCTTCTTAGACATACGTAGCTCTGCCATCAATAGAATACTTTTATCATATCTGCGTTAAAACTAGGTGAGTGACATGCTCAAGTTTCAGCCAGTGGAAGTGGAATGAGAAAGCAGAGGCAGCCCTACACTTTTAAGGCTCCAGCCAGAAAGTTACACATATCACTTCTGTTCACATATCATTACTGAGAACTTAGGTCACATGGCCTTAGCTAACTGCAAGGGGGAGTGGGAAATGTAGTCTTCAGGTAGGCAGCCAAGTCTTCAGCTTCTACACTAAAAATCTGCACACCCACAATATGTTAGAAGAAAAAGGGTCTCTCTCAACCACTTCTCTACATAAAAATAAAACCTTTTCACTCTTATACTCTTGCAACTTCAGTATTGCTCCTAATTTCTAATGTAAATTTAGGTGATCATATGTATAGAGTTCCCATTTCAATTTTCTACTTTCTAGCCGTGTGACACGGGGCAAGTTACTCTGGAGTCTTGGTTGTTTTATCTTTTTAAAAATTTTTATTAAGTGTATAGTTGATTTACAGTGTTGTGTCAGTACAGCATAGTGATCCAGTCGTACATACATATACATTCTTTTTCTCATATTCCATCATGTTCTATCCCAAGAGATTGTATATAGTTCCCACAGTTCCCTCTGCTGTGTAATAGGACCTCCTTGTATATCCTTTCTAAATGTACTAGTTTGTATCTACTAACCCAAAACTTCCTGTCCATCCTACTCCATCCCCCTTCCCTCTTGGCAACCACAAGTCTGTTCTCCATGTCTGTGAATCTGTTTCTGTTGTGTAGATAGGTTCATTTGTGCCATATTTTAGATTCCACATATAAGTGATATAATATGGTATTTGCATTTCTCTTTCTGACTTCACTTAGTATCAGTTGCCTTATATTTAAAATGAGAATTAAAACACTCACATTGGAAAGTTATAAAATATAATGAAGTGTTTGAATGAGTACTTGAAAGTTTGGCTGACACATGCTAAGCATCTAGTTAGTGTATCCTACTGTAGTTGTAATCATTGCATAGGTTTTGTCACATTGTAATAGCACAGGACAAGCGCTGGTTGGCAGATACTGCTAATGCTGCTCTTATTGCTAGAGTGAACCTGAGATCTAGATTCTCACATCAATGAGATCCTAAAAAGGAACTCTCACTTTCTGCTCCTCTACCTGGTTGTTCCTTAACCATGCCTCGGCCCTCCAAGCTCCTTTTCAGTGTCACATATTGATTAGGTCAGCATGACCCTCCTTGGACCCTCATTTATTCTTGCATCCTGAAAGATGGTATTGCTCCTCCATGCTCCACAACGCCCTTCTCCTGTGGTACTAAAGATGCCCAGTGCAAGCCATATACTTCTCTACCAAGTGTTCAGTTGAGACTGCTCATGACAGGAGATCTCTTCTTGCAGAACGCTAACACGGCTTGGCTTGGTCAGCCACTGACCATCCCATGGAGTGCTGCAATCCAAGACATCCCAAAACTTTGCAATGAGCCTGGGAAGAGACTCACAAACCAAACTTGGCTCCAGACTCACCCTCTGTCTGGTCACTTCTCTAAGGTGATAGAATGGAGTTCATCTAGGTTGCTCTCTAAGGAGATAGAATGGAATTCATCTAGGTTGCTCAGAGGACTGCCATCCTCAGTGAAGAAGAACCCAAACTTTTCAGTGAAAGCTTTCTGGCCTGTATGATTTCAGTCTCTGGTGGGTGGAGACTCTGCCTGAGTCTATTAAGCATATACAAGCTTATCACTCTCTTCACCCAAGAGACACAAGAGAAGTGCACTGTCCAAAATAGTATTGCACTATATGTGGCTACCAAGCTCTTTAAATGTAGCTAATCTCAATGGAGATGAGCTGAAAATTTAAATACACACCAAGTCTGAAAGATGAACAGAAAATTTAAATACACACCAAATCTCAAAGATGTGCTTAATATTAAGAAGTTTAAATATCATTAAATAATTTTTATACTAATAATGTCAACGCATTTTGGAAATACTGAATTAAAATTTGATCATGTAAAATTAATTACATCTGAGGTTCATATTATATTTCCACTGGACAGAATCGTAATAGATTCTATAGACCCGAAGCACGTTTGGGATATAAATTCCAATTCTGTTTATGTCCCAGTAAAGTTGAAGACCATTTTAAGAAGTAGGCAGGTGCTTTCTTCATAGAAGCATGCAGTAGGAATGTAATTTTCCAATGCAAGATGAATTATATAGACTCCTGACTACTGCTAGCTGACTCTAACATTTATTATTGTTGATCAAAACTATAAAGAAGAAACATTTATAGTCAATAGTACCTGGCACTGTGTAAATTGTAGTTAAAATTTGTGCATTTCAAGTATCAGTATTTATATAAGAATGACTCAAATAAGGTGATTTTGTGATTCAGTAATCCTTCAAGACAGCAAATTAGAAATGATGAGATACTTAATTTCAGTATTAACTATCCTAAGATGTATGTTTGAAATAGTCTTGTCATATCCTTACAAATTTTTTTTTGGGGGGGTGTTAAAATGTTATATCAAAAGTGGTTTTATTTATTTATTTTTTTAATGATTTTTATTTTTTCCATCATAGCTGGTTTACAGTGTTTTGTCAATTTTCTGCTGTACAGCAAGGTGACCCCGTCACACATACATGTATACATTTTTTTTCTCACATTATCACGCTTCATCATAAGTGACTAGATATAGTTCCCAGTGCTATACAGCAGGATCTCATTGTTTATCCATTCCAAAGGCAATAGTTTGCACCTATTAACCCCAAATATTTAATCAGGAATTATACTAAGACGACATGTCTAAGCAAGTCTTAGAAAGATTCTGATTTGCTGAGGATATATCTTTCTGGTTATCCTCTCTTCACATTCTGATTGATAATACAACTACTCTATCAAATCAGGAGTGGGAAACTTATACACATGATAATTTTGTTCTCAACTGAATTTCATTAGATGAAGATGAATCTACACTAGCAGGCCTACAGTTCTTAAAGGATAGGATAAATGATAGGGTTGTTATTCCATCAACTCTTAGAAACCTGCTTTTTGGATTATATGTCCTTATCCATCAAGATACAATCAGGAAAGCAAAACCACTAGGAGCTGTATTCATTCATTTATTGGTTCACTCATTTGCTCATTCATGTATTTATATTAAAGGTCTTATTATAGGAGTTTGGCTTTGCAGTGGTGGGAACTGATGAGTAGGCAACTTGAGGCTGTTGTCTGGTGTCTTATCCTAAAGCTGGAAATCCACAGGATTAGGGGAGATGGAGTATAAAATGGAGGCAAGCAGGAAGAAGCTAGAACCCACAGGCATCAGTCCTTATTGCCTTTCACTTCGATGGCCTGGGTATCCTGCGGAAGCCAGGACTCACTCTTCTCCATCCTGGAGCCCCACCACCACCACCACATGAAAAGCAGAAGGAACAATCAGCAGAAGGTGTAGCTGTTTCAGACCTAGCCCCTGTCCTACCCAAACAAGGTGTGATTTGTGTGACCTACAAAAATAGCTGCCGCTTTACTTTCATCTTCCAAACCTAGGTCTCTGTGGCTCGCCATCAGGGGACACATACAGGCATGGGAAATTTGGCAAATGTAGTTCATCCTGGCCCAGTGGACACAATACAAAGCTACTGCAGTGTCTCTTCACATGTGTCTTTTAAAAAATGCTTTGTAGTCTGTCCTCTGTGCAGAATGTCATCCAGTATCTAGGTATAGCCCTTCTGGTCTTTCTCTTCTCCTCTTCGTACCAGTTTGAACACATTTGCATTTGTTTCCTTGGTGTATGTCTCTTTGTAGCTGTTTCTTTGGGGCCCAGGTTTTTTGTTTTTTGGTTTTTGGTTTTTTTTTTCATGTCTTTCTCTTCCTGTGTCCTCATCTCTTGGTCTCTTGTCTGTCTGCCTCACTCTCTTCCTCTTTTATGACCAGAGACTAAATTGCTTTTAAAAACTTTTTAGTCCATTTAGTGAATATATTTTTATGGTCTCCATTCTTAATGTTCAAAATAGGCGACAGGGAAATTTAGATTTCTTTCCAGAAAAAAATAAATAAACTTTAAAAGTTCCATAGCCTTAGAGTAATGTTTTCTATAAGTAAATAGCCTAGTAGAAATAGTCTAATCAATATTAAAAGTAATTGATGCCAAGCTTTAATGGATGCCTTCGAGCAGCTCTGATGGCTGTCGTGTATCACCTCTGCCACCATGCAGTGTGTGACCAGTACTCCAGCTGGTTTTTAAAGGTTATTGATTACTTCATTTTGCTGTTTTGCATTGTCCAGGTTAAAGATTACCTCATGCATGTCAGAGCAGATAGCCACCTCTAAAATTAAGGGATCTCCTGAAAGTATTCTTTTCCAAAATTTTTTCTAAAGACCTTTTAAAGCCATCATCTATTTCTATGATTACCAAATTATTAAACATAAAATTTCCCATATGGATTTTCTTATTCTTTTGTTATATGCCAATGTGGACCAGATTCATGAGACATTTTCCTTCTATAGCATAAATGTCTGGGAGTTGGGGTTTGGAAGAAGGACAATTTGAAATCATTAGGTGCTTAGTGTAGTGCTGGAGGCATTAACTAATAGGGAAGATTTTGACTTGCCGGAGAAAGGCAGAGAGCAATGGGATGTTTGGAAGAAAAAAAAAAAAAAAAAAACAGGAGATAGGCGAGGTGAGAGAATTCACACACATTTTCCCTGATTCTTAGCTTAATTAGAATAGTCGCTCTACTGCTGTGTATCCTCAAAAAAATCTCATCTCTGAATTTGCCATTAGTTAGAGACATCTTGCTATCTGTGTGGGTTTAGGCTCTCTCGGAGCAGGGGGTGATGGAGCCCTCAGTTTATGGTGGAGAAGCATTCATGACAGCCGAGCTCTTCTGCATTCATGACAGCTGAGCTCTTGTTTCATGACCCCTAAACTTACCCACACATGCCCACTCACAACTGGAGAAGGATGAGTTGTAGTGGTAATATTGATAATCTGACATTGGTATAGAATTTTAGAATTTACAGAGTGCTTTTTCATACACTGTCTCAGAATGAAGAGAATAAGATTCAGTGACCACAGTTAGGAAAAAATGTGAAGAGAGTGAGTAGGAAAAGATAGAGAATCTATAGAGAATTATATAGAGAAAAAAGTGCCCATGGGTGGGGACTTAGAAAAAAAGAAACACAGAACCGCATTTAATTGAGGGAACTTGGCACTTTGTCACTAATCTAATCAACTAATGGCTATTGTTTTCTGTAAAGGCCCCTAGGCATCTTGAAAAGAGATGCAGCATATTGCAGAGCCTTGATATTTCACAGTCTAGACTCCAAAATTAGTGAAGAACATTTGGAAAAAATTACTGCAAAGATTTCAATAAAGGACAGCTGTGCAGGCTGCTTTTACTTAGTAGTCCATGTGAACTGTGGCCTGAGAGCAAACTTCAGTCCTTGCAAGGATTGGAACCTGAATACAGACCCACATGTGTTTCATTCAGCTCTTGGGCCCTGGAGAAGCAGAGCTGGACAGCGTGCTGTCACCTTGTTAAGCACTCAGGCTCTGATGGCCAGCTCTGCAAAACCCAGAATGGGTGCAAGCTAACACAGCAGTCATATGACTCAGGCCAGACCGGCTTGTCAAGTCTGAGAAAACACTCCTGTGTGTCTCACCACCCCATCCCAGAAAACTCAAAGGGGAGAAAAAAACAGGCACCTGTCCACTCAAAGGACTGATACCACTCAGCTTCTCAGAAGTGGCTCTCATATTGATTAAATGTTTTTTTTTTCCCCCTTCCTAGTTTGTGGTGATTATATTCAAAGTAGAATGATTTTGATCTTAGCAACAAAGTTGTTCTCTCTTCTCTAGGGTTTGCAGATTCTCTTCTCTTCAACATCTCTTTCCAGGCATCCTTGATGGGTAGAACTGGAATGTCACAATGGGCTTCATGAGACTTTCCAAATTTGCTGTGCCTGTCCCTAAAGTGTGGGTCTCCCTGATGCAAGAGAGAAGAAACTAAATAAAAACCACATGCTTTCAGCTCTGACTCTGCCCATTACTCGAAGCATCATAACTAGTCTTATGTTTCCTCATCTTCAACATGAGGTGATCATGTTGGGTTGTCTTTAGGTCCAACTTGAGTTTTGATAACATGTGACAGAAACATTTTTAATGCCTTCTATGAGAACCCATAGATTTTCTTTTTGTAATAAGCACATATTTATTGCCCCTAAAATTACTAGAAGATTGGTCCAAACTTTTGGAGGCCTTCAAAACACAAAGATGAAGCTTTATTCAAATATGGAGCATTTGCAGTGTGTCTGTTACAATAGGTCAGTAATTCTGTTAGAAAAAAAAAGGTACCCAGTGCATAGCTTGTCAATAAGAATAAGTGTATGGATGTTGGGTTGGTGTGTAAAAGATAGGGATGCGCAGAATCTGTGATGCAGAGAGGAGCTAACAAATGAGGGCTTCTCTGCCATGGCTGAAAGTGTCTGGGTCCAGGGTGTGTGGTCACAAATCAGGAGGCTGCCCGTTGCTGTCCCTGCAAGAATGTGTAAAAGTCAGGTTATGTGAAGCCTGGGAATCAGAAAACCTAGTTCAGAGATAGGCTGCCCTTCATGCTGATGAGCTAGGGCCAGAAGGCTGTTAAGACCAACATGGTGAAGATGGTAATATAATCATATCTTTGGTTAGAGCCTCCAGAAATGAGCTGATTTTGTACGAAATTGCTTAGGACAGACACCTGGGAGGTTTATGAGTTTCACTATAGTAAGATGTCATGAGTTCCTCCGTTATCACACATTATGTGGTGTCTTCATAAATGCTGGATTAGGTCATGTCTACAGGCAGAACTCTTAATTGAAACCTACAAAGGAGACTAAAGTTAGGCAATCATTATTTTTCCTTCATCTCTTTATCTTCATGATGCTAAGGAATGATATGTAATTAATTTTGATCTGGTACAACTGTCTGAGGACCAACCATTATTTCAAGAAGAGGCCTTATCTGGAATTGGTTAATAATTTTGTTTTATATCATGAAGTTTAAGGAGAAGGCACAGTAGTAAACTACTTAGGTGTATTCTTGAATTATTTTGCCATGTTATCCACAATCATATTTTGTTGTTTTTCTAATAACCATATTTATTATAGATATTTTTAAAAGTATTAGACTATGATGTAAAAATCATATTACCAATAGTTTCACCACCAGAGGCCATTGCTATTAACATTTGGAAACACTTTTTGTGGTTGTTTTCTTTGGCTCTGTAAATCATAGAACATATTATTAGCAAAAATTTTTTTAATTTAAGAAACAGGAATGATTCTTATTTCCCCTTATTAAAGAGGGCTGTAATAAGCCAGTATGGATTCTCAGTGATTTTTAAAGTAGAGACCAAATCTGTCTTTGCTGTTTCTAGTATTTTCAGCTTTGCCATCCTGACTTTCCTATCCCTAGTGATCACTTGGTGTTGCTTCTGTCCACTCTCCACATTTCATCTTATCAGCTATGGCACCTCCATGTTTTCCTTTTTAGACACCTTCTCACCCTTACTGCACAGTCTCACTCAAAATTCAGTGACATGCTCAAATAGAGATTTTTTTTCAAATACTCAGAACCCACTGATGACAAAACTTGCACATATGATCCCCTGATGACTGAGATGAGTTGAGAGGTTGCCAAGTCCCACCATGTTGCATTTAGAGTCTTGCATCTCCATAAGGGATGAATAGAAAATGTTCACAGCATTGGTGCTTCAAGGAAGGGCTCCCTTCCTCTTTCTCTTTTAGCCTTAAATGTATAACTTGTTTATGAAGATATCTTACTTCTTTCTGAAAATTGGTCTATTTTCTCTTGCTTCTTTTCTATAAACATCAGCTTATCTTCTAGTTGGGTCTCTATATGTTCCACTCCAGTGAAAGAATCTAGCTGGGATCAAACAGAAAGTGAGACTGTCCCACAGGAGCAAAATATCATTGACAAACTTGGAATCATCCTTAATTCTTCTCTTCCTCTCACCTGCCTACCTCACATTCTCACAAACATCCACCCCCCCAACACACTCCCTAATAATCCATCAGCAAGTCCAACCAGTTAAGACATCAAAACATGTCTGTAATTCAGCACGGTCTTCTGTACTTGCTATCACTGTCCTTGTCCAAGCTCCTGACGGGAAAAATTGTGAAAGACTTTGAAATGAGCAAAAAGGAAAAAAAAAAAATGCCAGATGTCAAGTTCAATTTTCCTGATTATCTGTGCCTTTTATAGTCTTTGAGTTATTTTACAACTCCTTTTAAAATTTTTGTTTGTTTGTTTTAGGGTCACACCCGCAGCACATGGAAATTCTCGGGCTAGTGGTCAAATCAGAGCTACAGCTCCCAGCCTACATCGCAGCCACAGCAATGCCAGATCCTTAACCCACTGAGTGAGGCCAAGGATCGAACCCTTTTCCTCATAGGTACTGGTTGGGTTTGTTACTGCTGAGCCACGTTGGAAACTCCCAATAACTCCTTTAAATTACATAATTTTATAGTAATGCAAATGATTCTTATTCATATAAATGCAATTAATTATTGCTCTATGGATATTGACCAGTTTTGCACCTACTATATTTGAAATACATTTCTGCACTTCTGAGTGCGAATACATATGAGCTTTTTTTTTTTTTTGGTCTTTTTGTCTTTTTAGGGCTGCATCCGCGGCACATGGAGGTTCCCAGGCCAGGGGTCTAATCAGAACTGTAGCCACCAGCCTACGCCACAGCCACAGCCACACCAGATCTGAGCCGCATCTGCGACCTACAACACAGCTCACGGCAATGCCGGATCTGTAACCCACTAACTGAAGCCAGGGATAGAACCTGCAACCTCATGGTTCCTAGTTGGATCCATTTCCACTGAGCCATAAAGAGAACTCCACATATGAGCTTTTTTACTTCTACTGTGAATTAGTTGTAACATCTTACTGGATTCCTCATTAATTAATTAGGTAATTAATTAAGCACCATCTTTGTCACATAGGCATTTTATGTTTCTATAAGAGTCATGATTTTAACTTAAAAATTATTCTTTTTTATGATTTTTATTTTTTCTTTATAACTGATTTACAGTGTTCTGTCAATTTTCTACTGTACAGCATGGTGACCCAGTTACACATACATGTATAGATTCTTTTTTCTCATATTATTATCCTCCATCATAAGTGACTAGATATATCAGATAAAAAAATTATTCTTTAACATTATTTTTTTTTTGTTCTTTCCTTACTATATCATGTTTGATCATTTCTTCTTCTGCCTCCTCCAAACCTGACTCCATAGAGCAACTTGGGTGAAAAACAAACCAAATTGCCTCTCCACTAAAAAATTTCCAAAGCCTTCTAATTGTTCTTATAATAAAATCTGAACTCCATATTACGTTTTACAAAACCCTAAAGGATTTGGTACCTAAAACCCCCCCCACCTAATCTTATGCATGTCCCCTGATTTTTCTCCTTACTTCAGCTATTCTGGCCCCATTTCTGTTTCTCAAATTTATCAAACCTTTTTCTATTTTGGGGCCTTCGTGCTTACCTATCTCTACCTCGAACATGAAAAACAACAACAAAAACAACAAAACCTAGATGTTTCTGTGGCTGATTCAATCTCATTCTTTAGGTCTTATTTCCCTCCTCAGATAAGCTTTCCCCAACTAATTTTTGTAAAATTTGCTCCTGCATTTACAATGTATTTTGTTCTATTTATTGTAATCCATATTCAGATTGCTTATTTCTTTATCTCATCTCTACTTGACACCTCCAGTAAAATCAAAACTCAATGAAAGAATGAAATATGTGGTCATATTATATGCTTTCTTATCAGCTTGATTTTGTGCAGTAAAGAATATTTGTTGAATAAATATTCTTGTTGACTATTTCTTGTTGAAATTTCTTGTTGACTATTGTTGAAAAATACTGGCCAGGAAATACCAGGGGAAGAAAAAGTCCTTGAACTTCAGAGGGAGCGATCTGGAGACAAATGACTGAGAAAATAGAGGCTGGATCACATGACAAGTTCTAGACAAATGTTAACATTGTAACCATTTAACATTTGGTGCAGGTGTAGTTATATCCAGGAATAGGAACAAGTATTAAGATGCTCTTTGGAAGAGCAGAAGATCCATCTTTTATCTACTTTCAATCAGATACATGTAATGTAGTTTCCTGACTCACTTGTCTTGGGACTTATGTAGAAATTCAATAATTACTCATTCCTAATCTCATCAATGTAGTGATTTTATGGATTTTTTTAGAATATTATTTGTACCCAATTAATGCTGGCTCAAAATAGAATGATTAAGTACCTTGTATGTGAATATAGTTACTAGAAAGATGATGGAAGGATAGATAAAGAATATGACTAGGTATATTGATGATAGTTGAACTGACATGGAGAAAAGAAATGTTTTGAAAGTAGTTTGAATGGCAAGAGCTCATTGTGCACCACTTTCTCTTTCTGAGTTTTTCTTGGCCTGTTCTCCACCTCAGTCTCCTTTTATCTTTTAATCATTTTGTTTTCCTCTGTGGTCTCCTGTTTTTTGGGGGGGTACTTTTTTCAGTGACATTTCTCTACCATCTTCACCTTCTCCAGTGAATGAGTGTGAAAGGACATCAGAGCACTGAATACATTGCACTTATTAGCTTTATTGAGACTTTTGAGAAGAACAAGTGCATAAGGATGTTGTGATACTGATATTTTATTAATAATGGTGATGAGATCATTAAAGCATTAAAGCCTCCAGACTATGAAAATTGGGCATTGACCAGGAAATTAAGATTATAGATAACAGAAGAGATGTGATATCTTCACTTGGATTCTTTAGAAAGTAGAATTTGGGAGTTCCCGTCGTGGCGCAGTGGTTAACGAATCTGACTAGGAACCATGAGGTTGAGGGTTCGATCCCTGCCCTTGCTCAGTGGGTTAACGATCCGGTGTTGCCATGAGCTGTGGTGTAGTTCGCAGACGCGGCTCGGATCCCGCATTGCTGTGGCTCTGGCACAGGCTGGCAGCTGCAGCTCCGAGTGGATCCTAGCCTGGGAACCTCCATATGCCGTGAGAGTGGCCCAAGAAATGGCAAAAAAAGACAAAAAAAATAGAATTTGAATCAAAGGCTTAAGACCTAATACTTTATTAAGGAGTGAGAATTGAGGAGTGGAAAGAGGGCTGGGCCAGCAGTGAAGGAGGGACAGTAGAGCAAATCTTCATTGGGAAGTTGGCCACTGTTACAGGTGGCTGGTTATTTGAATGCCCACATTTGCCTAAAGAGGCATATGAAATGCTTCTCAGGATTACCAATATAGGGGAATAAAAAGGAATAGCAAATCCATTGGCTTACATTCCCCAATAGTCATAGGTTCACCCTATGGGATGATAACTTTTCACCATTTTCAAATTGCACAAATATTTGAATACCAGGAGTTTTTGCATGGGGTCCACTGCTGTAACATCATTAAAGCACTCCTGGGCAGAAAGTCAGTGATGTGTGGTCCAGATCTGAAGTGAGGCACCATCAGCTTGCACTGGCCTGAAGCCAGGTGGTCAGAATAAGAGACAAGTGAGGCGAAGAGAACTTGAAATGGTGTAACTGTTTAAAATATAGGGGAAGCAGCAACACTTTTTAAAAAGAAGACAGAAGACAGGGCCCAAGACAGAGAACAAACAAGCTGTGTGACTTCACACAACGCAGTTTGCTTGCAACCTCAGACACTTCCACTGTGAAATGAAGGGATTAATGTGGGCTGAACAGTGGAACCATCTGGTGATCTTTAAAAACATTAATGTCTAGGTCTCACCCCCCGACATACTGATTTAATTTGTCTCTGATGCAACCTGAGAATTGGGATTTTGAAATACTGCCTAGGTGATTCTAACATGAAAGCAAGATTGAAATTTTTCACCTAGAACTTCTAAGGGCTCATTCAGTTCTCAAATGTTACTAGTCTATCAGCTATTTTTAAAATTTCTAAGGAAAAATATTCTTGTCATCTTCAGTTTTATAAGCACCTGCAAACTAAGTGAACATTTGCTTGTATTCCTCCATTTGAGTATCATATCTCGGTTAAGCAGATGATTGTGAATTCCTCAATTTTAGGAAAATTGTAAGTTAAATTAATTATTTCAATTGACTTTTGATTAATATGTTTTTGTTTCTCCAGAATAACTCTGTTGCAATTTCCATTGGCTGCATGGTAGAGTTCTTCAGAATGTCTGCTTGGTGATCTTTCTTCTTGCCAAATTCTTTTAGAGGAATTGCTAACTGGAAGGTTTTTTTTTTTTTTTTTCCTATTTTGCAATACTTGGATCAACTTTCAGTTACTATTCTCTAAAAATATGAAATATCAAATAGATATAATTTTAAAAGTAAAATACATATGAAGTATAAATATGGGAGATAAAAAATGGCCGTGCATCCACTACCCATCTTTGAAAAAATAATATTTTATTAAACCAAAATTCCCTGTGATTAGGCCTTGACACCCTAACTTATTCCATTACTACCACTGAAAGGTCGCCACTATCGTGAATATTGCATGTGCATGCGATTGAGACAGAAAAATAAAATAGAAAGACAAAGATAGAGAAGGAGGAGAAAGAGAAGCAGAAGATGAAGAAAAAGAAGAGAGAGAGAGGGAGAAGAGAGGATTACTGCAAAAGCAGAACAGAGGCATTTATGATCATTACTAAAACAGATGTACACAATTTTTCCCACATTTCAGACAGAACTTAAGTACATGGTCCTACCTAGATGGCAGGAAGACTGGAAAACATAGCCTTTCTATGTGCCCAGTATGAAAATAAAGTGGTTTGAAAACACATGACATATTCTCTATTTCATAATTATTTGATTAACATTTGTTTTCCTTGATTATAATGGAGCTGCTCTAGCCATTCTTTTATGTCTCTCACTGTCCATATGCAAGAATTTCTCTTATACAGTAGCTTTTGTACTTTTCTAAAACCACAACTAAGTATAAAAAATGTATTTTATATTATATCCCAATATAAACCTATACCTATATAAATACTTAAAACTGGGAGAAAATTTTCACCAAGAAACACTTATCGAATATTCTTTAAATAAACTTTAATTATAAATTTCTTATAAATTCCTTTGCCTCTCTCCTTATATTTCTGCTTTTACTTTTTTTATATTTTATGAGCTCTTTTTATAAACTTAATTTTAATATTTAATTGTAAAAAATAGACAAATTTCTTTTAAATGTAATTTCATTATATACATTCTATACATTTTATATATGTGTACATATAATAGTGTGTATATTGCTTCGTTTTATAATGACCATGATAGGATCTACAATTTATGAATATTAATGAGGAAATAGTTTTGAAGATCAGTTGGAAGAAAAAGTGAAATTTGGTGCTGAAGCAATTTAGCAAGAAAAGGTAGTAAAACGTGAAATGTAGGGCAGAAAAGAGGAGATACTGGAAGTTCCAACTGAGTATTTTCCAAAAATGTAGAAGGTTTAGCAGTTAATTTATTGCCCATAAGAGGAGATGTTACCAGTGTTGATTGCAAGTTACTGTGTCTGTTGCTTTGGAGGAAGGTGCTGCCAAATAGCAAAATGGGAGTTGGTGCAAAAAAACAGCTTTTTAGAGGAAATGGTCAACTTGGGAGATTTAAAAAGTATTAAGCAGGAAAAATTCCCATAACCCTAGAGGGCAACTGACACTAAAATTTTAAAGTATGTTCTTTTAGACCGCTCAAGATGTTGAGATTTTAAGAGTTGAGATATTATTTTAAGTACATTTTTAAAGCCATTTTATACTTAATATGAGTACATCTTCATGTTGGTAAACTTTTAAAGTAAATAGTTGATAATGTGCAGTCTTATATGTCTTACATAATTCCCCACTTTTGGACAATGTGATTAATTTCAATTTGCCATTATTATTTTTAAAAAATCAGTATAATCTGAAATATTTTTGTGTATAATCTTTAATTAAATTTCTACTCAGCCATAAAAAAGAATGAAATAATGCCATTTGTTGCAACATGGGTGCACCTAAAGATTCTCATACTAAGTGAAGTAAGTCAGAAAGAGAAAGACAAATATCATATAATATCTCTTATACGTGGAATCCAAAATATGGCACAAAACAGAAAGAGACTCACAGACATAGAGAGAACAGATTTGTGATTGCCAAGGGGGAGCTGGGAGGGAGTGAGATGGACTGTGACTGGGGTAAATAGATGCAAGCTATTACATTTAGAATGGAAAAGCAACGAAGCAATGGGCTCCTAGTGTATAGCACAGGGAACTACATACATCCAATCTCATGGGACAGAGCATGATGGAAGATAATGTAAGAAAAATAATATATATGTATATATATGTATGACCAGGTCGCTTTGCTATACAGCAAAAATCAGCACAATATTCTAAATCAATTGTACTTTAATTAAAAAAAAATTCTGGCTATTAACTAAAATAGAGTCTTAAAAATGTCATTGCAACAATTGTTTGTTTTAAGCCAACTCTCATATACTTCTGTTTTTCAAAAGAATTACGCCAATGTGTATATTCTTATGCAGTGTGTGTCAGAATATCTGTTCCCCATACCTTCTACATTGAATACTCCAATGAAAACAGACAAATCAGACAAAATAAAACTTTGCTAATTGAATAGGGTGAAAAATGAAACTCTAGCATCACATTGTTGCTTTATTTTTTCATTTATTTTTTTATCTATTCAAATACTCTGGGCTTTTAACATTGTATTTGTGTGTATGTGTGTGTGTGTGTGTGTGTGTGTGTAAAAATTGTTTATTTTCAATGTTGACCCAGTATTTCTAATCAATTATGTGTTTTGCATATGTCAGCTATTTCTACCCTCACTGTTTTTTAAAGTAAATACATTTCTCCCAGTACGTTGTTGAAAAGATTTGTGTTTCAATATGCTGATTTTATGGAATTCTGTTATGATTAAAATATTAATCAAAGCAATAAAATAATAGGAGGCTTGAAGGATCCTTGGGTTATCAGGAGCATTATGCATTTGAAGTTATGTTATGGAGGATGGGAACTTTTTTTAAAAAAAGTGGAAGGATGCCAAGGATAAATGATGGATGTGGATTGCCTAGAACATGGTAGGCACTTAATAGATATTTGTTCTCTGATTGCTTCCAAATCCTGTCCATCTGTCTCTTCTCCAATCAAGATATAGCGATGAATTTCTGTTCTTCAGTGAGGACAAAGCATTTCTGTAACTCACAGTTAGGTAAGAATTAGAAATCTTTTTGATTCCATGCTTTGAGGCCAAATGGTTGCCAGACTTAGATAAGCTTTAGTGGGTTTGTAGCAACCATAACAAAAGCCTATGGCTTTGCTTCTTTTCTGCATGGTGTTAAAACTTCCTGGCATAGTCTTATTTCTTCATGTAACATAGAAGCAAGAAGTAGAGCTACTGGCTTTTCAGGCTGGGCAATAGTTTAATCATGGTACTTCCTGAGTAGATTAGGCAAAGTGATGGTATAACCAGGAGGGTTCTTGCTTAAGTACGTTGCTTTGTGGTTTCCTACATTGTACTATATCTGAAAGAGACAAAAGGTTTGCCTCAAATGTTTATATTTCCTTATAAAACGGTTGCTCTCCTGAACTTGATGGAAAGCCTTGAGCAGCATGATGTATCCAGCCTTTTTGCTATTGATTATTTAGATTCATTCTTAGATATGAACTAGGATTCATCTCTGGTCCTTCTAAGATTTTTTTTTTATGGTGGGTGATTGCAAAAAACAAACAAACGAACAAACAAAAAACCCAAAACCTATTTTTGTGAGCTAAAAGTGATTTTTCTGGTTTTTTGCTATCTTTGCAGCTGATTATGCACCACGAAATAGCTGTAAATGTCCATGAAGAGGGTGTAAATGTGCATTAAGTGGGTATACGCTAAGGGCTGTGGGGCTGAGGGTCTTGATTCCACCACCTACTAACTGTGACTTCAGGCAAGTTATTTTATCTCTTCAACCTATTCCTCATTCTTACAATAGGGACTGCAATTATGATGTTATCTCCTCTAATGTCAAAGCTCTTGCATCCCGCAGCCGTGTTTTCTCAACCCTAGGCCTCTGCAAATCTTTCATTCTCCTGAGTCTCAGGGTTCCCTAAACCAGGGCACTTGACATCTTCTAGATCTCCTGCTTTTCTTGTGCTGGTCTTGGTGAAATAGAAATGTTGCCACATCTTTAATTATCCAACCATCCCCCTCTTCATATGCTGTACTTAGGGTACCATGCCACATCACACAAGGCACATTATACGAAGCTATATGAGGATTACTTCCCCACAGTGTGGACCCAAGTGTTTTCCGGTGTCCCATCCCACTTGAGAACTCTCCACAATGTGCCCCTAGACCCCCACAGCTTCCAAAGAGGAAGAGCAAGGATGTGAATGTTTATCCTCCATGCTGTAACTCTTCATAATGTTCCTGAGTCTCTCACTGCCATTCTTGCTTTTTCCTCCATTCCTTCTTTTCCATTTCCTCCCTTGGCTAGCAGAGTCTATCTCCCTCATATTGTCGCCTAGGATCTTTCTACTTGTGTATTCAAGTCAACAAGACCTGTACCCTGATAGTTGATATAAAGAGAGAGAGAAACCTATTTTTTTGAGTCATACCAGGATTCCAAGTCCTTTCTTTTGCTTTAAATTTAAAATTTTCTCTTGGAAGTCAAATCTGAATATTAGCTCTTTGTCTTTAAATTCCTGCTATCACAACATTTATCATCTGTAAAACAAATGTGTCTCTGTCTTATATTCAGAGGCTGGTAGAAAAAAATGGAAAAAGAAAAAAGCGTATTAATGTTATTGAATAATTAGCTCCATTGCCCTTTGTTAACTTGAACTTCTATAATTATTAACTAAGGTATTGAATTTCAAATTGCAAAACAATTTTAAATGAAATGATAAAATTCCATTTGCCTTTAATTAGTTCACACTGGCTTTTTGACAAATTTACTGTTATTGTATTTTACTCAAAATGTATCTGTGTATCTGGATATAGTTACTCTTCTGGGAGTGAATAATCTCCCTGAAGCTTTATTACTGTTACTAAGTCATCTTTACTTACATAACTTGCAGAATCTAAGATCCATCAATTTTAAGTGCACATACAATTCATTGAGTTTGGACAAATAGAGACTACTGCTATAAATATGACATAAAAAATTTCTGTTCTCCCAGAACATTCCCTCGTTCCCCTTTGCATCAATACTCATATCCTATCTCCATCCTCTGGCAACTTTTGACTTGATTTCTTCTTTAATATATTATAGCCTTTCTTTTACTATGGTATTTTCTAGACTCTCCTATAAGTGGAATTGTATTTTCTGTAGTCTTTTGTGTCCAGCTTATTTCGTATAGCATAATGCATTTGAGATCTATTCTTATTGTTGCATATGTCAATTGTTACCTTTTATGCTGAATAATATTCCATCTCATGGATATATCACAATTTGAAGAGCATTTGGTTTTAGTTTGGGAGATTATAAATAAGACTACTGTGAATATTCATATATAAATCTTTGTGTGGAGAGATGTTTTCATTTCTTTCAAGTAACTATGGAGGGATAGGAATACTGGGTTTTATCAACTGGGTGTTTAACTTTTTACAGAAACTGCCAAACTTTTTTCAAGTGGCTGCTTATTTTAAATTCCCACAAATGTGATATGAGAATTCCGGTTGCTCTGAATCCATGCTAACACTTAATAGTTTGGGTCATTTTAATTTAAGCAATTTAGAGGATATGTAGTATTATCTCATTGTGACTAATGACTGATGATGTTAAGGATCTTTTCATGTGCTTATTTGTTATTTGTAATATATCTTTATAAAAAAAGAACTGTTCATATCTCTTGTCCACATTTTATTGGGTCCATTGTCTTCTTTGAATTATGTTGTGTTTTATACGTACTCTGGAAACAAGTAATTTCTTAGAATTGCATCTTGAAAAATGTCTTCTCCAAGTCTGTCTTTCCTTTTCATCTTTTTTTTTTTTTTTGGTCTTTTTGCCTTTTCTAGGACTGCTTCCCACGGCATATGGAGGTTCCCAGCTAGGGGTCCAATCGGAGCTGTAGCTGCTGGCCTACGCCAGAGCCACAGCAATGTGGGACCCGAGCCGAGTCTGCGACATACACCACAACTCACAGCAACGCCAGATCCTTAACCCACTGAGCAAGCCAGGGATCGAACCCACAACCTCATGGTTCCTAGTTGGATTCGTTAACCACTGCGCCACCATGGGAACTCCATCCTTTTCATCTTTTTAACATATGTTCAAAAGGCAATCGTTTTTTCTTTTAATGTTGATTAAGTTTATTTGTCATAATACATTTTTATTTGTTTCCTAAGTAGTATTTGTCAAACCCAATGTCAAAAGAATATTCCTTAACTTTTCATCTGGTAGCTTTTTTTTTTTTTTTTTTCTTTTAGGGCTGCACTCGAGGCATGTGGAAGTTCCCAGGCTAGGGGTTGAATTGGAGCTGTAGCCACCAGCCCACACCACAGCCACAGCAACGCCAGATCCAAGCAGTGTCTGTGACCTTCACCACAGCTCACGGCAACACCAGATCATTTAACCCACTGAGCGAGGCCAGGGATCGAACCCGCATCCTCGTGGATGCTAGTCGGGTTCATTACCACTGAGCCATGATGGGAACTCCCTCTGGTAGTTATATAGGTTCAGGTCATATAATTAGGTTATATATTGATTGATTTTGAGTTAAATTTTTTAATATATAGACTTAAGGTCGAGCTTTTTGTTTGCTTGTTTGCTTTATTTTACTTTTTTCACATGGGTATCCAAATGTTTCTGCATTTATTTAAAAACTCCTTTCACCACAAAGTTACCTTGGCATCTTTGTTGAAACTCAAACATCTGTATATCTGGTGGTCTATTTCTGAATTTTCTTTTCTGATCCATTTATCTATATATGATTGTCATTAGACTGCTGTTACACTTATCTGGACTATTAGCAATTTTTTTTCCTTTTTATTTCTTTATTGGGGTATAACTGGCATACAATTCTGTGTTCTTTTAAGAGTACAACATAGTGATTTTACATTTATATACATTCTGAATTGACTATCAAAATAAGTCTAATAACCACCTGCACCATACAAAGTTACTGCAAGAGAGTTGATATATTCCTTATGCTGTATATTACAGGGTGGGTTTGGAGTCTGGCCTGCCTGTCTGTGAGCCTTGGCTGTGACTGCTGTGGGTGTGATGGTGTGTAGGGCAAGCCTCTGGAGTGGGAGTCACTTTGGAAGGATGCTAGGCCAGACAGGGCAGTTCTTTCTGTGGGGCAGAACCAGAGCCACTTTCAGGGCTGCCAGTGCTGAGAGGGCTGGCATGAGTTGGGAGGATTGGATCCTCAGGGGAATCCCAGGGTAGGGTATGTGGTGTTAAGTTGATTAAGAAGAAATGGCACCTGCCAGCCATGAACCAGCCAGCTAGGTGGAAGGAGAATAAAAAAAAATGGTGATTGCCAGTGTTGCCAGAATGAAGGAAGTTCCATCATATTCCTGCCTCTCTGGCACATGCCCTAATATTAGTCGATAACTATCCTCTTTTGAGAAGGTTGCAAGCTGCTGCCTCTGCCCTGGGACTCAGAGCAAGTGAGTTTATACAAGAGCCCTCCAAGAATGCAGTCTTCTTTTCTATAGCTCCCTGACTCTCCTGAATATAAGCCCCACTGGTTTTCAAAGCCAGATATTAGAGGGGCTTGTCTTCCCAGTATAGGTCCCCTGGGTTGGGGAGCCCGGCATGGGGCTAGGAACCTTCACTCCTCAGCCACAGTTGTGGTATCCCTCCTGCTTGTAGGTTGGCAAACTGAGGGTATGGATTCTGACTGGACTGCAGCTTTGCCCCTCCCAAGTATCTTGATTGACCCCTTTAAAAAATATGTCCTTAATTGTAGCAAATTTGTTCTAGTAACCTTTACATCACTCTCAGCAATAGTTGTTCTGTGTGTAGTTGTGGTTTTGGCATATATGTGAGAGGAGGTGAGCTCAGGTCATTCTGCTTCACCATCTTGACTTTGACTTAACTATTACAGTTAAGTGTCTGTAATAAGTCTTGAAAGCATGTTATCATTTAGTATGGGTCTTCTAGTTTTGCTCTTTTCAAAATCGTTTTGGCAGTTCTATATCTTTTCTTTTTTCTTTTCTTTCTAAATTTAGAATTAGCTTGTCAATTTCTACCAAAAGATCTGTTGAGATAATGATTGGGATCATGTTGAATCTTTATACCAATTTGAGGCAAACTGACATCTTGATACCATTGAATCATTCTATTCATAAATAGGACTATACTAGTCAGCTCAGGCTACCAAATAGAATACCACAGACTAATGGCTTAAACAACAGATATTTATTTTGTCCAGTTCTGGAGGTCCGAAGACCAATATCAGGGTGCCAGCCAATTTGATTTTGGTAATACCTCTCTTCTTGGTTGGCAGCCAGTTGCCTTCCTGCTGTGTCTCTACAATGGCCTTTCCTTTGTACACAGGTTTGGTGGGGGAAAGCGAAAGAGAGGACAAGGGAAACAGAGTACTCTGTTTTCTCTTCTTCTTCTTGCAGGACATCAGTTCTATTGCACTAAGACTCCACCTTGCCAGGTTGTCAGATTATTCAAACAACCAATCACATATTCCCATGGTAAACAGAGGTCATTTCCACTCTCTTGCTGGGACAAAGTTTGCCTCCCACTTTACTTGCTTATTCACTCTGTTCCCAGGTGCAACCCACGTGTCATCCTCCATGGGAAGCTATGTCCTCCTCCCCTGTGCTCCGAGTTTATGGGCTAGTGAACTGCTGTCTTTCTCATCATTCTGATGTCAGATATTGTCTTTAGTCCTCCCATAACCCTAGGGTAGGAATCCCTCCCTCACTAATGGGGTAAAGGGGAAGCGATTGAAATAGAAAATATAGTTGTTGATGACTTTATTGTCATCTCTTTGCATGGTAGGATAACATATCAGTTTATACATTTATATGTGTACTGTCTCCAGTTTCTCTCCTCTGGTTTTTATTTTCTGGCCTCAGGAATATTTCTGGACAGAAAACAAAGGTTGTTGGAAGTCACACTACTTCCTTATGTTGTGTGAAATCCTGAGCCATGTCGTTGGAGAGAGTAAGCTAGGATCTCGGAGGATAGAATTGCCTGGAGGACACAGCGGTTGAAAGAGAGATACTGACTGCAGAGCTTGTGGCTTTGAAGTTCATCTAGGAACTTGGAAACTTAGTCTTATTTCCGCTCTTAGAAGACATCCCATCCCACGTTCTTTGAGTATGACATGGACACAACAGTCATCAGTTTAGATGGACAATGAGGTTTTGGATCAATATGAAGAGGATACCAGACAGCCTTTTTCCATAATTGAAACTTCCACTGGCATAATGTAATAATTATAAGTCATATTTAAATTGACTTAAGGAAAGTAAAGAGGAATTTCTGAAATATATGAGTTTATGGTTTACATCTTGTAAAATTGCCAGGATTGTTTCATATACTTGGACTGACCAGTGAATAAAGGGTCAGCATCCATTTTGAGTGAACATCTTACACTTCTGGGAGTTCCTGTTGTGGCGCAGTGGAAACGAATCTGACTAGTCTCCATGAGGATGCGAGTTCAGTCCCTGGCCTCGCTCAGTGGGTTAAGGATCCAATGTTGCCGTGAGCTGTGGTGTAGGTCACAGATAGCGGCTCAGATCCTGTGTTACTGTGGCTGTGGTGAAGATCAACAGCTACAGCTCCAATTCTACCCCTGGCCTGGGAATTTGTATATGCTCTGGGTGCGGCCCTAAAAAAAAAAAAAAAAAAAAGTCTTACACTTCTACAGAAGTGATAAAACAGCAAAAGAAAATCCTAATGCTGCCAAAGTGAAGGTTTATTAATTTATCCATTTGTTCCTTCTCAATGAATACAAGTCTGGGAACTAATGTGTGACTGTCATTAATGGTAGCAATAAATAGATTAGAGTGTTGGAAGGTACGACAGTTTACCCAGACTCTTATAAACTGAGATCCACTTTTGGTGATGCATAGAGTATCCTGGTTATAATAAGTATTGTTTCCTTTAGAAGTGTGAAAACTCTCTGGTTCAAGTGACACGTAGTTGGAGATATTACTTTTGTTTTTGGCAAGGGAATGTAAAGCATAGG
Organism: Phacochoerus africanus; assembly: GCF_016906955.1. NCBI lineage: Eukaryota > Metazoa > Chordata > Mammalia > Artiodactyla > Suidae > Phacochoerus > Phacochoerus africanus. The sequence continues at coordinate 54,974,966 of NC_062544.1, forward strand.
CAGGAGAGAATGTTTCATATACTCAGTCCAGAACCCAATTTTCACAGACTCCAAGTCTGCGAACCAACAGAAATAGTCACTGTTTGTTACTGTTTTGAGACACTCCTTTCTTGGTTTTGAAAAATCTTGTCAAAGCCCCAAAAAAACTAACCAAACAATTCCCAAAGGGATGCCCTAGACAGTGTTTTCCCTAAGGCTTCTATCTCCCATGGCTACCTTTTTACATGAGTAGAATTAGGAATTTCAAATGAGCAATTAAAATACTCTATTATAAAAAGGGAAAATATATTAGTATTTTAGGTTTCAAAGCCATTATGAAATGTGTCACAGAATGAGGTCCAAAATCTGAGGAATTTCTTTTCTGTCTTTCACTATTTGAGTGTGTATATATATATATGTGTGTGTGTATAATTTATATAAGTATAATATAAGTCTTATATTTCACTGTAACTATTATCTGCAATGTTTATGAGTAGGAAAGGCAGCTTTTGCTCTCCATCATTCCCTGTCCTTCCATCCCTTTCCATGAAACACTCCCAAAAGTACTCCTTTAAGTCCTTCCAGATTGAGGTTCCGCCAGTTGTAGTCTCTGATGATCTGCAGACAAGTAGTAATAAAATGTGGCAATTAGGAGGATCATCTAAGAAGCTTATATTTGATAGATCTTTCATCAATTTTTAATTTTAAAAAAGACCTTATTTCTAGAAAATTTTGAATGTATGAAACCTACAAATTCTTATGTTTCACAGCTCCAAGATAATTTAGAGTTCATGACTGTATGGAAATCAGCCTGGATGAGGATTCAGAAAACCTGGATTTGTTTGCTGGTTTCACCGATTCCTATCAATATGATCTTTAGTGTATTTTCTAAGAGTTTCGTTTTCTGCATGTTCACAACGGAAATGCAATCCCTGTTTTTCTACTCTCATACATTATTGTGGGGATCCAAGAAGATAATGAATGTGAATTGGTAATTAATGCTCTGTAAGTAGTGAAGTATTCTATAGATTTGGGTTGTGATTATCTGCTCCAAAGCTGTCCTTTTACAGATAAGGAAATCAGAGTCCTGGTTTAGTACTCATCCAATGGCAAATAAACAGCTCTTAAAAGTAGATAGTTTTAATATCATATTTCAGAAGCATTCTAATAAGCCCTCTGAATATTCTCCACTTCAGTTTGTATATTCTCTTCCCTACACCAAGCTCCTCTGTTTATGTTAAAAGTAAGTAAAAGGTCTGTCATTTTTTACAGTGGTTAAGTATGTCCTTCATTGCTACTAGTTTTCCACTTAGAGCTACAAGAGGAATGAATTTTAAGGGACATATGTGATTTTTAATTGTAGGCATAAGCCTACTAAATCCCTAGGATCTGTGAAAATAGCGAAGTCATGTCAGGTCTTGAAAAATATGGGAGATGCCATTGCTATGACTTTATGCAATCTTTAAGAGGTTTTGTTGTTGTTGTTGTTTACCTTGTTTAATTGAAGAGAATCACTCTCAACTCCTTTAGTGTTAAATCTATAATACTTAGAACACTACCTAGCGTATAATAGGGTTCAATGGCTATTGTTGAATAAATGGATTCTGGCTTTTATAATGAGAACCCAAACAAGTTACTGCTACTAAAAGTCATTTATGTATATTTGGAAAGAATGTGGTTGATAGATTAAAGTATATTGTGTATTCATAATTTTATAAATGATAACAGGCGATATATAGGAAAAAAAACCCTCCTTGGGGTTCCCTTCATTGGTGTCCAGGCAGGTGATTGATGGAGAGGGGAAAAAAAATGAGAACAAGAAACAATGAGAATTTAAATTCTGTAGAGAAAGAGAGTAAGATTTTATTAAACTCAGGCAACAAAGGGTTGTGGAGGAGGGAGGACATATAGGGACAGAATATTAAAATCAGTAATAGAAAAATTTATAGGAGATGGTTTCTGAGACAAGGTATCTAAACAAAGAAAACATAAGGACAGGAGATATAAAGAGACCTAGAGAGAAACATGAGCAAAGTTTAAAAAAAAAAAAGCCCCCCCTTTTTATACCAAAATTTTTCTGTTCTCTCCACCAATATGAAAAGGCAAAGCAATACTGTTCCTTTTTTGGTTTCCTGTTTTTCAGGAGAGGCCAGAGCCTTATGTTATCACAATAACACCTAGGGCTTTTGAAATCAACTTCTGGCACAGCTGGTTACTTAACCTCTTGGAAACTCAGTTGCCTCATCTCTAAAACACAGAAAATAATAATGAAATTTGTTGAGATGGTTAATTAGTAAGAACCCAGCCTAGTAGCTTTACATGTGATCTTTCTTTTTCTCCGTGATTTCTTCCTTTCCTGCTAATTACCTTCTCTCCTTTACCCCCACCCTCTTCTCTTTTCCTCCCTCCTTGAGGAAGAAGCAACCCCTCTGTACTTAAAAGAACAACATATACTCTATGAGCATTAAGGGAAGCTCTGATTTAACCATAATTATTAAATGTCAGTATCTCTAATATTCCCTTGGGTGTCTCTTGTTGGGGAAGCAAAAGCAATATGTGATGTGGTCCTTTAACAATAGTTTGGAGGAGTCAAGATTTATGCACATGACACTAAAAGCCATAGGTAAATAACAAAATGCTAGATTAAATCTTGACAAGAATCATTTAGTACAAAAAGTAATTTCTGTGGCCAGGTGAGGAAGGAGGAAAAATAGTTCCTACCTAACCAGATGCAGTTAAGAGAACTGGAACTCCCAAACTAAGGGAATCATCTTTTTGGAAAATCTGCTTTTGCAGAAGAATGAGGGGAGCAGTTTTCACATAACTCATTTATATTGTCTCTGTATTAGACTGCGGTCTAGTTTCATCTGTATACCACACTTATAAATAAAATATAAGTTATTGTGTTAAGTAAGTACTTGATACTTTGGAGAATATACTCATTTCCAAAGAGTTTTTTTTTTTAATTCTCTGAGAATATAAATTTGTTTAATCTTAAATTTCTTGAATCTTACTTAATTTGGGGACAGGATATTTTACAAAATATCACCAAATTAAGACATCTCTGTAGAGAAGAGAGCAAATAAAATATAATTCTAGAGAGATAATTTCCTGAGTTTTAACCTTTATTTCTTTGTTCTTCCTCCAAACCCCATGCTCTTGGTTAAAACTTATCAGATCAGGATTAAATTTCCACCCCTTGAAGAACTTCTGCTGTGTTAAAAACATAATTGAAAATGAAAATGCGACTTTTGTGTTTTGTTAGCTTCCTATCTTTGTTATAAAAATTCTTGACTATTTCATCAGACCCCACACTTCCTTTAAGGAAAAATCACAGCTGCCCAAGAGTGCATGTCTGGAGGGGATTGTAAGAGATATCAAGGCACTTAGCAGTTTGGAAAACACCTTGGTAAGAGTTTGAGAACTCAAAATATGCAGAGAACGAGTGTACTGAGATCCTACTATTGGGGAAAATTAGTATATATATACCTTCTCAGACAACCTGCGCTAGTTTTTAGAATATTCGTTTTTGTACCCCAAGCAATTAAAGCATGAAAAGCCATAGTGGCAGGAAGAAAATATACATAATTTCCATTTTACGTAACTTTTATTCCATGCCTTATGCTTTAACATTCAATTATGTAGAATTTGTTTCAGAGTCCATATAGTGTGTCCTGTGAATCAGCTCTCCATGGATCCTGCATACCTTGTAAAAGCCTGAGTATGGATAGTACAAAGTGAAAAAAAAAAAAATTTACTCAGAATGACAGGGAACCACATAAAAGTATTTTTGGCTTAAGGCACCTCATGCAGCTTGCTGGTATCACAACTGTTTTGTAATCTGGGTCTACATGCAAATCATGGAAGTGTCAGCACTTTGTTGAGATTCTGGTGGCAGATGAGTTGGCAGCCCAGGGCACCTGGCTTGCTTGGACAGCAGCTAGCAGCTATATTTCTCATTAAGTGGGTGCAACTTGACTTGCCACGGGGCTGGCAGGCATTTTTAAAGCTGAGTTACTTTCATAACAAATGCCAGATACCAGCTGGATTTATAAACATGAGCCAGCTTTCAAATAAATCTGGTTGAACTTGAAAATATTAATGTGCCACATAGGACACTCTGTGTTCTAGCTCTTTAGTTTTCCAAAGCTTCACACATACAGTTTAAGGAATGAATTCCTGAGGCTTCAGGGTGGAGAGAGGGGAGTGAGAGCTGGGGCCAGGGTGGAAGTAGGGGGGTGGAGGGGTGGGAGGAGTGTGATTTGACCTGAATGGACCTGGCTTCTGCAAATCAAGGAGGCTGGAGGGCAAAGAGGGAGGATTTTCCTGTTGCATTAAAAAAAAAAAAAAAAAGACTTTATGATTTTAAAAGATGAGGAAGGCTTATCTTCCTATTTCTCTCAATGCCAAGTAATAGTGGACTCTAATCTTTAAGACATTAGTTGTAGACTTCACTCTTTTACAAATGATGTAGGCATTCCACCTTTCTGGGCCTTAGTGTTTTATTACCGCAAGCAAAATGAGGGCAATAAATTTTCGTACTCTACATATAGTCCCAATTGTAAGGATTGAACTGAGATAAAACTGAACCTTTTGTTACTCTGATGGTTCCCTGGGAAGCTTATGGAAGCCATTGTGGTCTCTATAAATAGCTCTTTACTTCCATTGTTATATACAGGTTTTTGAAATGTGTTATTTATATTGTTACCCTTTGATTTTAAATTGTTGCCAAATATGAGATAATGTATGAGATCATCATCGAATACATGCATCCTGGGCTTGTTTTTCACGTGTGGGCATAATTGAATAGACATTTAGAGTGGAATTTTCCTGCCTAGGGAAAGAGGTTAGATATTTATAATTAAAATCTTCTTCATACAATGGTACACTAAATATTCTGTATATGATATAATGTTTGAGGATATCAGCTAAAATATGGTTAAATTCTTATTTTGTATTTTGTGGTTGGATGACTTTGAGAAATTCGTTTAAGTACTCTGGGCCTCAGTATTCATATCCATAAAACAGAGCTATGTTTTGAGATTAAAGAGACATAATGCATGTAAAATATTTAGTATAGTTCCCAGCTCACATAAAGCACACTATAAATGTTAACTACTAATATTGGCTATTATTTAAACTATGTTCCCTTAAACCTTCAAAAGCACTCTGATTGGGCCAATGAAATAAAACTGGATAAAATATATAATCAGCATTAAGACTTGGGTACAAAGATGAAGAGAATTGATAAATATCTAAATTGAATGTTTATCAATGTTGTTTGTCTATTCTTTTTAACACTATGCTTCAGGGTTACCAAGATAATTAGGGCATAGTCATTGTATAAAGAAGTTTAATGTGCTTTGGGGCACAGCATGGGGATCAGTGGCTTTACGTGCAACTAATATTCTGATGCAGCTGTCGTGGAATTTCAGAAACAAGACTCCTAAGTCTGAGTCAGTACCATCATGAGGCCAGGGTAGGAATTAAGTGTCCAGAACAACTTCTTAAATGAGAGGATGCCTGAGCTGAGTCTCTGTAGTAGGAAGAGGTGAAGGGATGATTTCTGACAGAGAAAGAGGATGAACCAAAATGCAGAGGCCTGAAAAAGTATGGCAAGTTAATCAACACCGGTGGGTGTCAGAATGCCTTGTAGGAGGTATTGCTTTGGGAATGTGGTAAGAGAATAGATTATCCAGGAAAAGAGATATGGGTTCCATCTTGAAAGCAGACCTTTGACAAGATAAAAGTGAATAAATGAAGAGAAGGGGGAAGCATGAGTAGATTTAAAATGACCAAACCAAATGTAAACCCAATAAGGATGTTACTGTAGTCCAGGTAAAAAGAAAGAATACATACACTAAGATGCTGACAGACAAGGTAAAGACAAGTGGCAGGAGAGAGATTAAGGTGGTGGAACTAACTGGCCTGTGAGGGAGAACATAAGACAAAAGGTGACTCACACATTTCTGGGTTGGGCAACATGAGGCACAAAATAACACAGCCTGTCCTCAACATCCTTCAGGAATTTTTTTCTGACTTCCTTTATCATCTCCATAATTGACTCAGTACCTAAAGCTTTAAAAAGGTATTGTGTCTTAAAGCAGTTTCCGAGAAAACATTATATATCAGTTTCAGAAATCTGAGTAACGCTTTTCTTCATCCATATAAGCTCAGGTACATTGGTGATCTTCCCTCCACAATAAAATTCAATTCAATCATTCTTTTTACATAAGGTACACGGAAACCAAGTATGATGTTTGGGGCAAAAACACATTTTTTTAAAATATCAAAACTAAATTCAAGGATGGAGGTAGAAACTTTCAAATCAGCATAATGTAATACCTGACCTAAATCTCAGTCCACCTCTCTGAACCTTAGTTTCTTCGTTTATGAAACAGGTATATTTTGTCTTGAATTTTGTTCTTAACTATTTGGGCATAGAGAACTCTTTGAAAATGTGCTTAAATTTCCAGAAAAATGAACATATCTGTGTATAAAGAAATGCTGTTCAATGTCAGGTGGTATCCTGAGGCTCATGAATCTCAAAATAAAAACCGTAGAGTTAGATGGTCTATGAAAGTGTTTCTAGCAGTCTGTGCTAGGAAGGATATGTATACAAAGACAAGAAGCCAAGGAATAGGAGCCAGAAAATGAGTGGAGGAAACTATGGCCCTATTCCTATCATATTATTATTATTATTATTATTATTATTATTATTATTATTATTATTACTATTATTATTTGAATTGTTGCTATTGCCCTCACTATATATTTACCTTTATTATTGGGGGTTTCCTTTCCTATAGGTTTTTACTTCTTGTGGCATTTTTCTTTCCCACTTAGAGAAGATCCTTTAATGTATCTTGAGAGTAAGGTTTAGTTTTGATGAACTTTTAATTTTTGCTTGCCTGAGAAGTTCTAAATGATACTATTGCTGGGTGGGGTATTCAAGGTTGCAGGCTTTTCCCTTTCATCACTTTAAGTATATTAGGCCACTCCTTTTGGGCCAGCAAAGTTTCTGTATACATATTGGCTGATGGCCTTATGGATATTCCCTTGATGTGTTTTTGTTTTTGTTTTTCTTTTGCTACCTTTATAATTCTCTCTTTAACTTAAAATTTTGCCATTTTAATTATGGTATATCTTGGTGTGGATCACTGTTTGGGACTCTGTGATTCCTACACTTGCATATGTTTCCTTCTTTAGGTTTGGGAAGTTTTTAGCCTTAATTTCATCAAATACTCTTTCAACCCTTTTTTTCCTCTCTCTTCTCCTCCCGGAGAAGAGAATATTGAATATTGGTACATTTGATGTTAGAGGTCCCTTAAACTGTTCTCATTAAAAATTTTTTTTTCTTCTGACCATCATGATTCAGTGGTTCATTGTTCTATCTTTCATGTCACTTATGTGTTCCTCTGTTATCACCTAGTCTGCTGTTAATTCCCTCTAGTGTATTTTTCATTTCAGTTATTGTATTCTTCAGTCCTGACTCATTCTTTTTTATATTTTCTTGTTATTTATTAAAATTATCACTGTGTTCATTTATTATTTTCCTTAGTTCAGCTAGCATTCTTATTACTAATGCTTTGAACTCTTTATCTGGTAAATTATCTCTGTTTCATTAGTTTTTTCCTTATTCTTTCATTTTTTTAAAAAAATTCCTCTGTCTTCTCTTATTTTGCTTAATTTTCCCTGTTTCTATGAAATTTGGTGAAATAGTTAACCTATTTCGGTCTTGAACAGCTGTGCTTATATGGGAGCATCCCTAAACAGTCTGATATTCTCAGTGGCTTTGGTGATTAGAGCTGGATTCTAACTGAGTGCGAGTCAAGTCCTCCCCCAGGGTGTGCTGATATCCATCACCTTGCTAGAAGGTGGGGCTGGAGATGGAGGAGCTAAAGCCAGAGCCAAGTGTGAACGAAGGACTCTCCCCTGCTCATCAGCCAATACCACCCTGTTAAGGGTGGGTCAGTTTTCAAGTTACTGGAGCGAAAGCCCTGAGAGCTGGGTCCAAGCTGTTTCTGTTCCTCACTTCCAGCATTTGCACTTTCACTCCAAAGGGGAGCAGTGCTAGAGCAGGAGGGGCCAGAGCAGGCACCAGATTTGGGTTGGGGCATGTGCTGGGGCTATCACAGGAAATCAGCCAGAGTCCCATGCAGTTTCAGTCTGCTTCCTCTTCTTTGTTTCAGAAGTAAGCAAGCATGTGCACATTCTTCACAGGTGGATTCTGGGTTTCTTATAGCCCTGTTCTCCATCCCACTGGTTTTCAAACCAGCTGAGGGGGCTCATCCTTATACTCTAGGGCTGGGGCACCCAATATATGATTTGAACTGCTCATTCCCCAGGGAGGGTCTCCCAGCCCAGGTAATTCCCCCTCCTCCTTTATGTCCCCCATAGGGGCATAGGCCCAACCTGATTGCTTCTCTTCCCCTCTGACCTGACTCTGTGTGAATCTTTGTTACAGCTTTGGGTGTTTAAGAGTTTTTCTGCCAGTCTCCTTTTTGTTTTCAATGAAAATTGCTCCAATATGAAGATGTATTTTTGATGTGTTCATGGAAGGAGGTGAGCTTCGTATCTTCCTTCACCATCTTTATCTCTTTCTCTTTATTGCCTTGATTTAATATAATACATTGTAATTCAAAGTGTACTGTCAGGTTAACCTAAGTCTCGGCTGATTGTTTAATGTGCCTTTTTCTTTAACTTATGTCTTGAGGTGAAATCTATTCCATGTGTCTGTATTAAAACCTAATCAAACCAAAGCAAACATTCCTTTATAAGAGCAGAGAATATTCCATTTCTACCCTTGCATCTGCATGTTATCTTAATAACATCCCTGGGAAATGCCTCCAGAAGGACTTGCAGCAGGTTGTTGTGGTAGGATGGTCATTTAGATTGGGTCAGAAGTGTGTTTATATGTAAAGATATTAAATGTTCTTTTACATTTTGTTTTCTGTCTTGATTAATCTGTCCTTATGCATTATTATTATAGTTATAAATAATAATTGTAACCTTCAGTTTGGAAATACAGTCAGCATTTTATAATGTAATGTTGGAGAACTTTGAAATGGTTTTTATGAAGAGAAGATGTAGAAATTTAAAAATATGCTGTACATGCACACTTGTGTTTTTATTATTGCTTAACAAAATAACAATGTGCATTTATTTTTTCTCCAAAGCATCTAGCTATGAATCATTTTCCAACTTGGGAATTTTCAAAATTGAACCACTTTTAAACAACCCATATCAAGTTCTTATTTGGTTATTTCTTTGGTAGACGAAAGTTTTCATCCTCTCCATAAACCTAAAGTTAGTTGCAACTTTGATGTGTGATATTTAACTCATGAATAAATGTCATAAACAAATACAGTGATGTATGAATTTCGAAAGTTATATTTAGTGCAAGGTTTCCACCATTTCAGTAAGTTTAACATATTGTGGTTTTCAGTTTAAAATGGAAAATGTACTTGGTTTCTCAGGATTCCCAGGATTTAAAACAGTCAGTGAATCAACAAAACATACAAAGCAAGAAAAAACATAATTATGAGGCAAACACAATATGTGAGACTATGAAAATCACCAGCAAAAGAAAAAACATTTTAAAATAATTCTTTATATTTAGTCATTCTAAGTTCAAGTTCAAAAATAAGCCATCTAAAACGTTGATGTTTCTTTTCTGGGCACATATATGTTTGGTGTTGCAGAACAGTAAAGGTAAAATTTTGCACACACCTGAATACCATCAATTCTGGAAGAAATAAACTTAGTAGTTAAGAGCTTTGGAGTCAGGTTGAGATAGATTCCTATCTTGGTTCCTTGTCCCATAGAATCAAAGTGGGCAAGCTACTTAATCTGAGCCTCAGCTTTCTTAACTGTAAAATGGAGGTAAGATTGCCTCTTCTTTATTGTTTTAAGGGTTAAATGAGGTGATAGCATCACCCCTTTTTAATGGCTCTGTAAGACTTTAATGCTATTGAAAGGGTCTCCTCCCCTCCTTCTGTTCCTCTTACAAAGTAAACTCCACATACCCAGAGACTTAACCTATTTTATTCACCATAGCATTTCTTAGAACATTACATACATATTATAAATATTTTTATAGGTTTTGAATCAATGGATTAGCCTTTAATACCAGGCTAAAAGGATTTTGTGTAATTTTCTGCAGCAATGAGAGCTACCAAAAACAGTGAACTAAGATATAAAGGAATAAAACATCTACCAACATATTAAATACATGGTTGGGAATTGAGGTGGGGATCACTCGAGGGAGGAATAATTAGTTAGGCATGATTTCACACAATTTTAGATAAATAAAATGAGTTTCAATAGTCCTCACCCTAAAATAAGTAGCTCCACATTGAAAGCCATGCCTTTATGGTTTGATGCTTACAATGACCTCACCATTCCTAAAGTCTCACTCCAAAGACTAACCTCCCCCCGCAACCTTTCATTTTTATTAGAGAGTAATACTGGTTGCATGGGTAGAACATGACTTCTGCTGAATAGAATCACCACTGATTCATCAGGCTTCCTACTACTGAGGAATGGGTGAAATGCTGAAGTGGCATTTCTATATGCATGCTATGGTTTCTCTTGAAATTTGCACATCCAGTCTGTTCCAGGCTGCCTCTTATTTGGTTTGGATTTATGTGATCAAAGGACAAAAGGGCCACTTCCCATTTTGCTCATGCATCTGAGCCAAGGCTGAAGTGCCCTTGAGAATTCAACAGGAGCTCTGAATTTTGCAAAGTCATGCCAAGTTCAAGGCAGGATGAAAAATGAGCCATGCTGAGTAATTGGCCTTCTTATTTCTGCAGTTGCTCTGTGACAGAGAAACACACGTGGCACTAGTTAGATTCAGAGCTAAAGGTTTTCAGCCACCACAGCAGATGTACACTGATATGTGGCAACAGATTTTTCTTGTTCCTCTGTTTGCCTGAATGGAGAATATGTGTTTTTGTTGTCATTGTGGTTGTTTTTCCCCAATTAACCCCATCAGCCACACTCTTTTGGAAGACACCTTCCTTAACCAACTGTGCTACTAGGTCCCTTTCATCCTTTGCATCTTGGCAAAGAGTTTTGTTTGTTTGTTTTGTTTTTGTTTGTTTTTTGAAGTCCACAATTCACTGTTTACTGTTTTTGGTCACTCCATAATTTGCTGTATATTCCTTGTTTCATTGACATAAATAAAAGGTGGTTTCCATCTCTGAGATCATTTATGAAACCCTTTCAGAAATTATTCTTCCACCCCACAGGAATCTTCTGTCCATTCATACTTCCATTTTTAATTGACTAATCATCCCTGCTTTGTCTCCTCATGCTCCTCCCTTCCAGATTAGCTTTCAGGGAACAGCTGCAAATATCCTCCTCTCAAGTTATCCTCACTCCTTTGCCCCTTTTCCTCTGTGATACTTAACAGAAACAAAAAATCAGCCTTAGTTAAGCCCGTTAGTCATCTGCTCCATCCCTGAGTTCTACACCTGCGCAGCTGACATTTCTAGGGATAATCTCACTACCATGCTGAGTGGCCACACTTTAAACAGATGACCCCAAATATCAACTGACCATTCAGCAGTTTCTGGAAAACCTACCTCATTTGTAGCTCTCCCACGTACCTAGATCATTATTTATTTTTCTCAATCGTCCATCCATCTTCAGTATCTCCTCTCTTCTCACTCCCAGCTGATTATCTCAGCCAGTGTCTCGGTCATTGTGACACACAGATGGGAACTACTCATCTTCCTTTCAGAAAATCTGTGACCTTGCATGCACATAGCTTCTGCACTCTACATATATATAATGGACAAAGGATCCCTGCTTCCCCCAAAGACCTCACAATCAACTGGCATCTGATTCTAACCCATCTCACCTGCTCATTGATGTTGTTTCTGTAGTTGTCTCACCCTCGCCCTCAATATCTTCTGCATAGTCATTTTCTCCTCTGTTTAATCAGTTCTATGGACTAAGAACTTTTTAACAATGTCTGTTCCCTTGTTCTCATGGAGTCCCCAGCTAAAGCCAATTTCTATGCAACCTCTAACAGAAAATTTCTGGGAAGAATTGTCTGCAGCACCTCCTTGCAAGGGCTGAGAGTTGAGGCCATCTGTTTGCAGTTAAGAATAGGGATTTCAGTGTAAAACTGGATACTGGAAGGTGCTTTGTGGGTGTAGCCTTCTCAGTGTCATTTTACTCTTTAAATATGGTGAATTTCTAGGAAATAAAAATGTACACTATGTATGTATACCCCAAAGCAAATGGCAGCCAAATATTTGATGTAAGGTTGGTGTTAATTCTTATGAGATTGTATTAAACTCAAATAAAATATCCTTCAGAGAATGTTTATTTTCAATTCCATGAAATATAGTCTTCTAATGGAATGATGAGTGAAAAACATTTAGAAGGCTTTTAAACTCCTCCTTAGTTGGATCTCTAGGCTTAATAATATTATTTTATGAAACTCAATTTTGGTCATTATAATGAATTGGGGATTAAAAAATAAGTTTCAAAATTTGACCATAAAAAAATGTGCTATTTCAAGACAAGAATCACTGATTTGCGAATTACCTCCCTCTAGAGACACTGACAATCAGAAATTAAATTTACAAATAATTGTTCATATTTTTGAATAATCTATCTTAGCGGTCTACTTCAGACTAATTTTAAAATCTAATTCCACTCAAGTTAATAATCACTAAATCCCTTCCTACAGCATCTAGTAGGGGTTTTGTACACAAAAGAAGGGCACGTTCTAAAACTAGTCCTTGAGTGTGATATTCATTTCCTCTACTGTTTTCTAACCTTAAAATTTTGCAAGTGTCTTTCTATTTCTACTGGACAAGTGAGAATAAGGGAAAGTCATAACAAAATGCTATTTGTGGGCAAGTTTTGGGAAAAGCATAAAAAACATGGGAGTTACTGAAGCTGGAACGTACTTGTCCACTTTTTCACAGAACCATCTAAAAATAGCATGCATGAAAACACTTCTCCAAAGGGATGTATTTGTAAAGGCATTCTGGAATTCTATCCAAGTTCATGAGAATCTTTAAAGATGGGGTTTTTCTGAACACAAATGCTCCTGAATTCTCAAACATTGTCCTTGGAACAAAAATGTTCAAGCCATGAAACTCAGAACTGTAAAAATAAAAATGAGGACCAATGGATAAAAAATAGTCTAACTTGGGTCAGTGACAAGAAGTGTCAGGAAGCGCAAGTACCATTAAATAACTAGAACCTCATTGGATATTTTAAAATAAATCAATAAGGAACAACCACTGAGATCATTTAAACCTTCCATAGTGATTACATTGTCCCTGTAACTTAAGCAAGCCCAAACTAAAAAGCCAACAAATGAGCAAGACTTTGATCTTTCACTTCGGCGCTGAGCACAGTAAACTGTGCTGTCATAGTTAAGAATTTAGACCTAGCAATGAGATCCTGCTGTGTAGCACTGGAAACTATGTCTAGTCACTTATGATGGAGCATGATAATGTGAGAAAATAGAATGTGTACATGTATGTGTAACTGGGTCACCATGCTGTACAGTAGAAAAAAATTGTATTAGGGAAATAAATATATTTATTAATATTTAAAATATAAATATTAAAAATAAATACATAAAAGAATTTAGACATGAGCTAAATAGTATAAAAAATAAAATATTGTATATCTGCCATCCTCCCCATCTCCTACACCCAAATCCCTTGGTTCTCTGTTGCCAGTATGAATTAATTCTTGCTGGGGAAGATAGGGAAGATTCAGAGAGGTGGTTATATGTGAACTTGATCTTTACAAACACACAGAACTTGGAAACTATGAGAAGAGGAAGAGGCAGGGTGAGTAGCACACACTTGAAGGGAAACAAGAGCAATATTTTTTTATGAGATGAAGTGCAGGTTTGGGAAACATAAGAAGTATCTGAAACAGAAAGTGAAATGATAAAAAAATGTTTAGCTTCTTATTTTGAGGGAAGGACATGGAATTTGAGACAAATAGATCTATGAAGGATTCCCTCACGAGCAGGTCAGCAGTGGAGGAATGGAGAAATCATTGTAGTCACATTGAATGTTAGTATTTTAAGGTAAGGAACACAGGTATCTACTGTATTAGATGCATTTCCTGGAGGGAAGTATTCTAGATAAGTTAACTCCTTATATGGTCATGGTCATATGCATTCTTTCTGAAGTAATAAATACCATGCAATGTAACTGAATGAGCATGCAAAATATGAGGCATAGACCAGAGAACTTGAACTCGTCCGAATACTGGACATCAAATGACTTGCCTGTTCACATGTTCTGAATATTCTGGATTTCTCAAAAGGTGGAAGAAATGTTTTTGAAAGTAATGGCTACCACTAAGTAAGACCATCAGAAAATTTCAGTCCAATCATCAAAACTTGAGGGAAATGTTCTTTTAAATCAGATGCTTTGACCTTGATGATTACAGTACTCAAATTCATGTCCTGTTGCATGTGTTTTCTTGAACACAGGATTGGTGTAGAGTCACATTTTAATTTCCAAGGTAACAGTGGTCTTTCTGAATTGAAATGCAATTTACCTCTTGTGCTCAATGGACTTCAAGGAGTTTAAAACAAGCCTCATACACACACTTCTAAATTCTCAATTATAACCCAGAAAAAGAAAGATCTCCACAAATGAACTTTTTTATCATATGATCTGATTATCCCAGCATTTTAAAAATCTTGGCATGTCAGGAAAATAAAACACTCCAACACCCTTTTCTAGTTTAGATTTTCATTTAAATTCAGGAGAAATTATTTTAGCAATCTGAAGGAACTGTGCTCCTCTGTCTTTGGATCGAAAAAGCACAAATCATTTCTTTTCCATGGAAAGACCCAAGACAGTTTTTACCCTAGTCAGTGAATCTAAAATCTCTTTAGCTATTTGGCTTCGTTTTTATAAATCAAACATGCTGTTTGTTACTAAAATTAACCATTACTTATTATTGCATTGACTATACCAGTAAACCTGGAAGAAATCTAAGTAGGCTAAAAAACAGATGAGTAAAAGCTTACACAACCATGCTATCATTTTTTTTTCCTAAGCAAAAGAAAAACCAAATTGTGAAAAGTCATTCAGTCTGAATTTTTTTCAATTGAAAGAATCATTTTGTTTCCTCATGAGCTCCCTTTCTTTTTAACCTATTATTTCTACATTACAGATACTCTTGTCTCATTCAGTTCACATATAAATATATGTAAATATGTATAGCCTAGTTTATCTATTATTTTCTTTTATTTTTATTTTTTATTTTTGAATTTTTTTTGTCTTTTTGCCATTTCTTGGGCTGCTCCCATGGCATATGGAGGTTCCCAAGCTAGGGGTCTAATCAGAGATGTAGCCGCCAGCCTACGCCAGAGCCACAGCAGTGCAGGATCCAAGCCACGTCTACAACCTACACCACAGCTCACGGCAACACCGGATCGTTAACCCACTGAGCAAGGGCCGGGATCGAACCCTCAACCTCATGGTTCCTAGTCGGACTCATTAACCACTGAGCCACCACGGGAACTCCTATTAATTTCTTCTTATGCCATACGCAAGTAGTGCTGAATCCCACTGTTTTTTTGCACATGTATTTAAATGCTTCTTAAAACAGTTATGTGGGGTTAGGCTTTTATTTTTGTGTATGGTTAGACAAACACAATTCTACAGGTTCTTTATCTTTTTCTACTCTATCATATTTAGTACAATTTGTCTAACCAACTAACTGATTTAGCCATCTAACTTCAGAACTCATCTAATGATAAATTCTATCTCTAATACAAATGTGTTTATATATGTGTATACACACACACACATACACACACCTAGGTAGTTAACATATTTATTCCAAAGTTCCAAGAGGTTGGAAATGAAAAAACTAGGCCAGATAGAAGTACAGAGAATAAGGACTTGTATCTTGGCCCCAATACCTGTGTCTTTTCATCACTGCCTAATATCTCAAATGCTACAGAGAAGCAATGAGATGAGTTTAGGTAACATTCTGCTTCCATCAAGGATTTACTTTCTTCTGTTGGTGGAATCAGACAGTGGTCATCTCAGTGTCCTCTTTGGTGCTCTGGCAGTAACAGAATAACATTAATGAAGGTTTATAAAACACTTTGAGAGCTTTCAATGAAAAAGGTGAAAAATGAAGTGTTACATGGGTCAGTCAGGCAAGAGTTGTAGATTGTCTTTTGATGCATTTTCCCACCTCTCTTGTTTTGTTCTCAAGAATTAGTACCAAGGCTATCTAACTGGTTATTAAAATAAGCTAGAGGAGTTCCCGTTGTGGCTCAGTGGTAACGAATTCAACTAGGATCCGCAAAGATGTGAGTTTGATCCCTGGCCTTGCTTAGTGGGTTAAGGATCTGGCATTGCTGTGAACTGTGGTGTAGGTCACAGATGTGGCTCAGCTCTTGGGTTGCTGTGGCTGTGGTGTAGGCCAGCAGCTGTAGCTCTGATTCAACCCCTAACCTGAGAACTTCCGTATGCCATGGGTGTGGCCCTAAAAAGCAAAAAATAAAATGAAATAAAATGAAATAAAATAAAATAAAATAAAATAAAATAAGCTAGAAATGTCACAGAAAACATCATCTTGATATTTTGATTGTGGTTATACGAACTCATAAGATCTCCCTCTGAGGCTAAAACTTAAATTAGAGGGCAGAAAGTCTTCATTAAATGATACCCCCAGAGCTATTAATTTACTCAGCTATTATAAAAAGCACATAAAAATAATTTAAAGAATAATCTCATTTATTCAAAATTCGATTGTGGGTATGAAAAAACTGTTGGTTAATTTTTATAGGTCACTTACTAAGCTCTCTTCATTTTATTGCTTTATGCATATAAAGCTTGAACAATATATTCATGAGAAATGACTATGGAAATTGTGCATGCACATGATTAGAATGTACCTACAGAGAATATATAAATAGTAGACTTCTATGAATGACTAATTCAGGAAAGCTGTACTTGTGGCTTACTATTTTGCTACAGATTTAGAAAAATCAATGAGATAGTAGGCTTTTAATCTGTTTATGAGTTACTCTCTATATAAAAACGTTTGCTTCATTATAACTTGAGAATTATTTGGACAAATTATATGGAAGAATATCAACCAATTAGAAAGAAATATCTAGTGCTATATAAATTGAGGGTACTTTTTATTGTGCAGAGAGACTTGATAGCAACAAAAATGGGAGCATCTGCAGTTTGAGAAGGCGCAACCCTTTCCGTCCCACATCACCATCTCCGTGTTGATGACCATCTCCTCGGGATAGCCAGCCTTCCCACCCATCCCTGGTCTGCACCATATGTTCAACTCTCCCTACACATCTTCACTCGGGTATATTCTATACACCCTTATCCATTAGGAATAGCATTAGAAACTTAGAGCTTTTCCGGAGCTTTGGAAACTTTGAGACTGGGGAAAAAAATGTCACCAAGGTACAAAAAAGAAAACTTCAATATAAAACAATATATTCCATTATATTCAGTTATTCTAATAGCCATGAGCTAAATATTGTATCATTTTAGGTGAATTGTACTTGATGTGAGATTGAGTACCTTTTAGACTTTTTGTTACATTGTAGGGTACGATTTCCAAAAGTAAGACTGTGTAGTTGTGATAAATGGCCTTTGCTCAAGCTCAAAATCATCAAATGATTCTCAACTTCCTCCTTCAAAACACACCTACTCATTGTTCTCCAGTATACCAACATAGCACCCAGAAACCTGGTTTCCAGACCAGAAAACTCAGATCACATTCCCTTTTCATCAGTCTAAACATTCTCTCCTAATCCCCTCAGAATACAAGTCTTCATTCTCACTGATCCTCCTTTCATATAGGTCTTTATATTTCTTAACTCTGGAATGGACTTTCAAGTTTCCAGTCTCAATTCTCTTCTGCTGTAGTAATTTTCATATGCGACTATGTACAAATAACGCATAGATGCTTTTTAGAAGAACCTGAATTTCTAGGTTCCATGTACCAGTTAGCTGTGATTCAGTTCATTTTGGGTGAAGCTTTGGAATCTGTTGGTTTGTTCATCTTTTGAGAAGCTTTCCAGGTCATTTTGACCCATGCTTTGAGAAGCACTGCAAAATTCCCCATCCAAAAAGTAAAACTTTTTTTTTTCTAGAACACCTATTTAGTTCTTGTGGCTTAAAATAATTCACTGCATTCCAAATAAAAATCTCTCTCTCAAAAGTGATGTTCGAGGCTGTCTGTGCTTCAGCCTTTACCCATATTTCACCCTGTTCCCCTATACAAACCATGCTTCTTATTCTGTTTCACATGTACCTGACTCAGCCAGCACCTTCTCTTCCCTCAAGGCTCAGATCAAGTAGTAACCCCTACTAGCTGCCCTTAGTAATTTTGTTTAGCCTGAGTTGGGTACCTTCCCTTCAGTAGCATTCAAAGTGTACCTCTACTGATCTTAAAATATGTGGTCTGCCAGAATCGCCAAAGCAATCCTGAGAAACAAAAACCAAGCAGGAGGCATCACTCTCCCAGACTTCAAGAAATACTACAAAGCCACAGTCATCAAAACAGTGTGGTACTGGTATCAAAACAGACAGACAGACCAATGGAACAGAATAGAGAACCTGGAAATAAATCCTGACACCTATGGTCAATTAATCTTTGACAAGGGAGGCAAGAACATCAAATGGGAAAAAGAAAGTCTATTCAGCAAGCATTGCTGGGAAACCTGGACAGCTGCATGCAAAGCAATGAAACTAGAACACACCCTCACACCATGCACAAAAATACACTCAAAATGGCTGAAAGACTTAAATATACGACAGGACACCATCAAACTCCTAGAAGAAAACATAGGCAAAACACTCTCTGACATCAACATCATGAATATTTTCTCAGGTCAGTCTCCCAAAGCAATAGAAATTAGAGCAAAAATAAACCCATGGGACCTAATCAAACTGAAAAGCTTTTGCACAGCCAATGAAACGAAAAAGAAAACAAAAAGACAACTTTCAGAATGGGAGAATATAGTTTCAAATGATGCAACCAACATGGGCTTAATCTCTAGAATATATAAACAACTTATACAACCCAACAGCAAAAAAACCAATCAATCAATGGAAAAATGGGCAAAAGACCTGAATAGACATTTCTCCAAGGAAGATATACAGATGGCCAGCAAACACGTGAAAAAATGGTCAACATCGCTGATTATAAGAGAAATGCAAATCAAAACTACCATGAGATATCACCTCACACCAGTCAGAATGGCCATCATTAATAAATCCACAAATAACAAGTGCTGGAGGGGGTGTGGAGAAAAGGGAACCCTCCTGTACTGTTGGTGGGAATGTAAACTGGTACAGCCACTATGGAGAACAGTTTGGAGATACCTTAGAAATCTATACATAGAACTTCCATATGACCCCGCAATCCTACTCTTGGGCATCTATCTGGACAAAACTCTACCTAAAAGAGACACATGCACCTGCATGTTCATTGCAGCACTATTCACAATAGCCAGGACATGGAAACAACCCAAACGTCCATCGACAGAGGATTGGATTCGGAAGAGGTGGTATATATACACAATGGAATACTACTCAGCCATTAAAAAAGAATGACATAATGCCATTTGCAGCAACATGGATGGAACTAGAGAATCTCATACTGAGTGAAATGAGCCAGAAAGACAAAGATAAATACCATATGATATCACTTATAACTGGAATCTAATATCCAGCACAAATGAACATCTCCTCAGAAAAGAAAATCATGGACTTGGAGAAGAGACTTGTGGCTGCCTGATGGGAGGGGGAGGGAGTGGGAGGGATCGGGAGCTTGGGCTTATCAGACACAATTTAGAATAGATTTACAAGGAGATCCTGCTGAGTAGCATTGAGAACTTTGTCTAGACACTCATGTTGCAACAGAACAAAGGGTGGGGAAAAAAATGTAATTGTAATGTATACATGTAAGGATAACTTGATCCTGTTGCTATACAGTGGGAAAAAAAAATATGTAGTCTGTTTAAGTCTCTGCCTTCTGTACTACCCTATAAACTCCTGGGCATTAGAGATTGTTTATTGAATGTTTACATCAGTAAATTTTAGCATATATCCTGTCAGCTACTAAGTGCTCAATAAATCAAGCAAAAGTGAAAAAAAAAAAGAGTTAGTTAATGGGATCTTCTTGCCTTATATTCTTTTATACTTGGAGACTTTATGGCAAAGGAGGACTGGTCATGGTCTAGGGAAGCTGGATTATGTCGGGTTAACTATTTAACTCCCAAATCTCAATGGCTTATCACAAGAAAAGATTTTTTTTTCATAAAAGTTTATTTTTTTGCTCAAATTACATAGACAACATGGGTTCGTTCAGGGCTTTGCCACATGCAGCCATTCTAAAGCCAGGCAGACAGATGCTCTGACATCTCAACCTAAGGCATCAAGGTTAGATAGAGAGCTTCTGTTGAATGTTTCAGTATGGCATGACCCATGAGACTTTTCATAATCTAAAAACCAGAACTTTCACACATGCTACCTAACCTTTCAAAGACAGGGATGTGGGGGAACACATGGATACTTGATGCAGAGTAAATAAATGTCTCTGCCACAGGACATTATGTAAGGAATTTAAAATCTCTCATGTTGAACCCACAAATTGGTTTGGAGTCACCATTCCTGAGACTGACCATTTATATTGTTTATGTACATGGCACAGTAAATTGAAAACCTGGCAACCAATGAATCAAAATATTCTCCATTTGAAACCCTTCTAAATTATTTCATCTGTGAAGGATGGTCAGAGAAGCAAAAATAGGGTAATTAATAATCTCTTTAGTTATTTGTGTAAAACTGATTAAGTTAATAAAATCTGCCAGCCAGTTTTTAATCAGTTCTCTGTCTTTTAGTTTTCATTCAAGTTAAGTTCTATTTTTGTATTTAATTTATATACCATTACATGATGACACATGGAGTGTATACCATGCATATCCAATCCATCAATAGGAGTATCTTGGTGTTCTTTCAAATGCAGGAGACTTTACTCCTTAGGCATAGTATGCTAGGAAAGTCTAAGACAAATAGAGGCAACTTCCTACAAACTTGATATATAGTTCCTCAAAATATACTTCCAACTAATTGTCACCTCTATTGTAACTTATATCCAATAGTTACTCTTTAATAATAGTTACACTCTTTAATTATCAAAATTAAGTTTAAATAAAACACATCTAACTCCTTGCCTGTTAAAGTATAACTGTTCCTGGGAGCTTAGGCAGGTGCAGTCATTGTGTTTAAAGTTTCACCCACATCTCACTGATTAATGTGTTGGTCAACCACAGCACAATGTACCAAATTTCAAAAAATGATGCAAATTAGAAGTAGCAGTTGTCAAAGACATTGATAAATGGCCTTTCTGTTTCTTAGTTGTACAGTAGAAAATTGACTGAACATTGTAAACCAGCTATAATGGAAAAAAATAAAAATCATTAAAAAAAAAACCAAAAGAATGTATCTGTTGCTGACAGCAGTAATTTAAAAATAAAAGAGGGAGTTGGAACAGCAGTAACTTTAATTTATTGAGGCAACTAACTGTCATCACTGTAACAAGTCAACTGATTATTTTAAGCAGAAAAGCAGACCAATACTGTGGATGTTAATGGTACTAATTGCCATGTGTGTCCTATTCTTTCTGAATGAAGCGATTATTCATAATCCACTCCCAATTATAAGGGGAACTGAGGAAGAAGCCAGTAAGAGGGGCTTGCATGTGTACTACTAGCAATCTAAAATTGGAAAAGACAGATTTTATTTTATTTTTATTTATTTAGGCTTTTTGTCTTTTCAGAGCTGCGGCATATGGAGGTTCCCAGGCTAGGGGTCTAATCAGAGCTGTAGCCACTGGCCTACACCACAGCCACAGCAATGTGGGATCCAAGCTGCGTCTGTGACCTACACCACAGCTTGACCTACACCACAGCTCAAGGCAACGCCGGATCCTTAACCCACTGAGCCGGGCCAGGGATCAAACCCACCACCTCATGGTTCCTAGTCAGATTTGTTTCCGCTGCGCCATGACAGGAACTTCCAGAAAAGACAGATTTTTAAATGATAACTCTCCTAAAGAGAAGGACTATCTTAAAAAAAGCAAAGTATAATTCTATTGGCCATCTTAATGGTTATATCTGACTTGTTTTTACTCATCTTCTTCTTCTTTCTTTTGAAATCAGTGGGAAAAATTTAAGATCTGGAGTTAACGTGAAGAGAAGTTAGAGCCCATCCTATGACCCCTTGGTAAATCAGTTTCAGAGGCAGGGGAAAAAGCATGGGACCTTATTCTCAATTCATGTTCACACGGGTTTCACTGTTTTCTAATTCTATCCAATGTTTTCTGAAATGTAAGTAAATTTTTCTCAGAGAGAAAGCTCTGTGATAAAGTGTGAGTCGCATTGCATGTTCTATTTATGCATATTTTCATTGTCAAAAAATATCAAAGAGTTCCTTTGGTAAAGAATCACATTTAATTTTACTTAACCCAACAAACTCACAGTTCTCCTTTTTTGGTTTAGTTGCATCCCTTAACATTTTCCAGAACACGGATTTTTGGATGATGCACCCCTGCGTGCAGTGAAGCATGTGTGCACGCAGTGAATTGGAAATTACCAGCAGACTCATTCTCCATCAGCTTATGGTCCTCATAGGTGAGAGGAATGTGGTAATAAACCAGCTGTTGCAGTGAGTGATTAGATGTGGAAATAGAATCAATATGTTCTTGGTTTCCATCACCCTTCCATCACTTAGTATGACTCAATTTGTTTAAAAATCATTTTACTGCTGTATTTTCTGAAGTGTTATGTGGAAGTGATCCAGCCCATGCCGAATGCTCAAATGGCAGGGTAGGAATATCACACTGGAGAATTGATATCTTGTTTCACTTGGCATCACAGAGTGACTGACTATCTGAATTTGCACATTTATGGCACTTATCACTAAGGACCCAGGTGGTTGTCCTCAATATGAACGAGAACTTGAGCTGATATAAAATGCATGAGAAGCCTTGCCTACTCCTCATTTGTTCAAAGTGAACTGATCATAATGTTCTTTTACCAAAAAAAAAAAAAATTTTTTTTTATTCATAGGAAGTATCATTTGAGTCAGCCATTATATTCAGGATAGTAGGTCAGGAAAGACACACCAGGGCTCAAACATTCATTAATATAGTAGGGGGCATGCATCTTTGGATGTATTCTGAATTTTTTACTGTGACTTTGATGTGGCTTTTAAAGAATAAAATTGAGTTACTCTTGATGTAGATGCCCACAGCCTGGGTATGAATTAGGGTAAGCTGATTTGGTCATTAAGTCATTCCAACTTCAGTATATAAAATCTAAGGGGAGGATTAGAATGTCTTAAATCAGAATAAACATTGCACCTATCTGTAACCCATCAGAAAACAAATAAAAACAACAATTAAAAAAAAAACAGAAACAATGTCGAAAAAGACAAAGACAGGAATCATTTGGTCCACAAATCATATTATAGGTAAATCCCTGTCCCAGAATGATTCTATCATGGACTGAATGTTTGTATCGCTCTAAAATTTGTATGTTTAAATCTTGACCTCCAATGTGATGGTATTAAGAGGTGGGGCTTTGGGGAGGTAAGTACGTCATAAGAGCAAAGCTGTTATGAATGGGATTTTATAAAAGGAGAAGTCTCTTGCCCCTTCTGCCATGTGAGGACACAACTAGAAGATGGTCTTCTATGAACCAGGGTGCAGTTCCTCTCCAGATGTGGGGTCTGCTAGCATCTTGATTTTGGACTTCCCAGACTCCACAACTGTATGTGTATATATACATACATATGTGTGTGTGTGTGTGTATATATGTGTGTGTGTGTGTGTATGTATATATATATGTGTATATATGTATATATATGTGTGTATATATGTGTATATATATGTATATATGTGTGTGTGCATATATTATATATATATATATTTCTTTTTTCTTTTTATGGCTGCACTTGTGGCATATGGAAGTTCCCAGGCTAGGAGCTGAATCAGAGCTACAGCTGCAGCCCACACCACAACCACGACAACACCAGATCCAATCACATCCGTAACCTACACTGTAGCTTATGACACCAGATCCTTAACCTACAGAGCCAGGCCAGTGATTGAACCTGCATCTGCACAGGGACAATGTCATGTCCTTAACCCACTGAACCACAATGGGAACTCTAAATTTATATTATTTATAAATATAAATTTATATTATTGATAAATTTATATTTTTATATTGTTTATAAGTATTCTGGCCTTTAGTATCCTGTTATTGCAGGCTGAACAGACTAAGATGTATTCTGAGTACTATTTCAGTGTAAATAAGGAAAATATCAAGGTGCTTTCCAACATTTGCAAAGATGATATCAATAACCAATGGCATCCTTTTCCACATGCAAGGTCAGTGCACATAATTACGATGATTTCATTCATATGGTCACCATTCTTGAGGTAATCAACATGACTTATTTTATACCCTGTAAATATGCCTGCATATTAAGAGTGAAGATGGGATCAAATATTTGTAAATTAAGAAAAAAATATTTTTTTCTTTTGTTTCCAAGAGAAAAGATGAAGAAAGATTTCACCTGACTGGTTACCACAGGAAAGTTTTATCAATTGCCTGGCTAATCTATTTCAAGATCAACCAAAATTTCACAGCTAAGAAGAAGAACAAACAGTGAAAAGCCTTGCTATTTTGATGCAGAAAAGAAGGAAATTTATATATTTTTTTTATTCCAAGAAGTGATTTACAGTTTGTTAATAGAATATGAGAACTTTATTGCTCCCATTTCCAACATCTGCACACTTTAAATAAACTTCCAAGCACTGCCTATTACAGAGCTTTTTATATTTATTAATGCACTATTGACAACTACTGTATAAGATAACTGAGCTGAACTGCTTAGCATGCTTCATAATAGCATATTTATTGTTATCTAGCCATGACTTGGACCGCATCTTAAATTATTGGGAACCTGGGCAAGCAGTAGACGGAAATCAAAGTTCCTTGATTTGGATTTTTACTTGTATGACTAATTTCTCATTTTTCTAAATTTGTTATTTGTTTGATTATTTGTTAACATCAATAACTCATTTATTCACATAGGCATCCAACAAATATTTCTTTAGGAACTATTTTGTACAGTATTGTCCTAGGTCTTAAAGATCCAAAGAGGAGAGCATCCTTGACCTCTAATACTTTCCAAAGTGGTAGGGAGCAGAGAAATGTCCAGTTACTGTTCCATGTGAAAGGTCTAGGACTGAGAAAACACAAGAGTACCCAGGGGTTATACTCAGAAGTGAATGCATAACTCACACTAGGGGAATGAAGACAGACTTTTCAGAGAAAATGAGGATAACCTCAAGCAAAATGGGAGGAGTGGTGGTGGAAGGACTAGGAGAGGGGAAAGAAACAAATTGGGAGAATAGTTAGGAGGTTGCTGCAGTAATCTAGGAGAGAAATGAAGAGGGATTGGGTGGGAGAAGATGGAAAGGACATTTCTGTACAGAGTCCTTGGCAACTAGGGCGTGGGATGGGGGAGATGATGAACAGACTGGAGAGGAACAAGGTGACTCTCAGTTTGCCATGCAGAACATGACTCCAAAGTCCATCTGATGTGTTCCTTGTTGCTCCCAAAATGGCTTCAAGAATGTTGAGCTCAGTCATGGCTTCTAGTTCCTTACACAGTCCTAATTAGAATGAATTAAATGAATTCAATTCTGTAAAGGGATCCAGTTCTGTATCTTTGTTCATAAAACCCCAGGAAGGTGAGTCATATTTGGAGCATGATGATAATATAGTTAAGCAAAAGGTGAAACTAAATTATTTTAAAACTTGTCTTTAGCTAATTACAAAAAGTCCTGTGGAAGAATGTCTTTCTTTGCTTTGAAAATCAGAATTTTTATTGCAAAAAAAGTTGATTGATCAAATGATTTGCCTAACATTAAAATCCTTATCAATTATGACTTTCTTCACTCAGTATGAGAGTCTCTAGTTCCATCCATGTTGCTGCAAATGGCATTATTTCATTCTTTTTTATGGCTGAGTAGTATTCCATTGTGTATATATACACCACATCTTCCTAATCCAATCATCTGTTGATGGGCAATTTGTGAGAAGATAGAATGTGTACATGTATGTGTAACTGGGTCACCATGCTATACAGTAGAAAAAAATTGTATTGGGGAAATAACAATTAAAAATAAATAAGAAAGTGAAAAAAAAATCCTTATCAAAGCTTCTCTCTCTGGGCTTACCTAGAACTACAGGTATGAAGAATAACATAACATGAGGACCTTCACGAAGGAGATTTCAATTTTCCCTGAAATAATAGAGTCAAAATTTGAACTAGCAATAGCCAACAGAATATTTGTGACCAGTATATCTTGCTAGGGAATTTTTTGTCTGTTCAGGGCAGATTTTAATCCATGACTTGTTAAAAAATCTTTCTCTTAATCCACTTATCAAAGCAGCAGAATGAATGAAAGATCACTGAATTTATTTTTAAATTACGGAGGAAGCTTCCTATATCCTTTATCTTATTTGAGTTTATATAAGATAAACTTTGCCTCCAAAGTGGACATTAGTATCCTGTTCTCGCAAAAAACTACAGAATACTATGCTCTAGTAAGAGTTTAACAGAAGTGTAAGAGTTACCAAAAAAAAAAAAAAACTAAAGGAATATAAGACATAATCATAGGCTATGTGGGGTAATAAAGTGAAGCTGGCAAAGAAAACAAAGCAGAAGAGAAATTTCAAGTATCCCTTTAAGTATGCGTTTATATTATGTCATTTTTCTATTGGGCAGCTCATTAAAAGCTGACTCCCATCCATTAGCACACGAAATGAGTGGTTTGCCTTTGGCAACTTCTCAAGTCATAAAGACTGTGGTCCTGATGGGAATAGATTATTCTAAGTCTTACAATAGGGTTCTACCCACTAAACTCTCATTAGTACTGCTTTGAAAACTGGTAGGTAAGAGTTTGATGTTGTTAGTTATCCTGCATTAGTTGTTATCTGGTTACATATTTTCTCATCTGCTAAATAAGTTTCCCAATCAAAAAGATGTCAGTCTGCATATATCTCTGTTGACTAAATGCCATGTTATTTTGTCCTTCATATTTGTTTATTGATGAACCCAGAAGGAAAATATTTAAACTTGTAACCTTGGAGATTGTAAATTCAATACCTTTATCTTAACAAGTGGGGAAACTGATATCCAGAAAGATGCCAGATTTCTCCTGAAATCCTGACCTCGGTTTTTCCCACTACTCTGCTATTTTTCCCCTTGATTTGATGCAAGAAGCCTGTTTCCTGCAACTCTGATGAAACATTACCAGATATGTTGCTTTGAAACTAGAATTTTTGCTTTCTTTGGCCTTTGCATTGTTTCTGATTACCCCAAAGTTCTCAGGGCCAAATTGGTTTCATGACCATTTCTTGCTTACTAAATTGTTAATGTACCTACATTCCATGAAGAGTGGTGCAACTGTCTATGTAAGTCGGTTCTCTCATAATGCTCCTCCTGTCTCCCTGGTCTTTGTTTTCTCCATCAGTCTGTAATGTGGTGCCCATTATCAATACATTGTAGTGTGGTGGACCTTCTTCAAAGGCTAAAGAGGAAGTCAAAGGTGAGCAGTTCCAAAGGAGGCTGTACAAAAGATTTGATGCAAACATTGAACCTTGGTATTCAAAACTCTTGATAACCTTTTCCGCATAGGATTATCCAGGTTTACCTTACATCAGATATAAGGAATGTTTTGCTTCTATTGAAACAAATATTTCCAGTGTTTTTAAAGGTTAATTCATACCCACTTTCCAATATCCTGCCCCCCATGCTTGCTTCATCCAATGTGGTTACAACCATGAATGTCCTTACACCTTTCATTTCACACTCTGCATTGAACAATTTGTGTCTTTCCTTGTCAGTGTACTCCCCTCACTCATCCACATTTATTTCTTCTGTCTTCGAAATTCTTTTTTTTTTTTTTTTTTGGGCAGAATGGTTACAATTATTCAAGTTGATTTTTTTTTTTTTATTTTCCCACTGTACAGCAAGGGGGTCAGGTTATCCTTACATGTATACATTACAATTACATTTTTCCCCCAGCCTTTCTTCTGTTGCAACATGAGTATCTAGACAAAGTTCTCAATGCTATTCAGCGGGATCTCCTTGTAAATCTATTCTAAGTTGTGTCTTTGAAATTCTTAAACTTTTTTTTCCCCAGCACCAATGAGTCTAACTATGAGACTAATAATTGTACCTGATACTCAACTCTGTACCTACATTTAATTAAAATCTAGCATAGCACTACATTCTTTTTTTAAGTGATGCAAATATTATTTATCCCCTTCATTTGGAACACATGCTACATGAATGTTGAAGCTGATATATTGCACAGTTCTCTAGACATCCACTACACTGATGTGGTTTGTCAAATTTTAGCAATATGCTTTGTGTAAAATCACTACTGAGAAGGTAGTTGGGAAAATGAGCAACATGCTTCTTATAGAAATATTACCTAGTATTGTATGCAAGTGGTATTTGGAGGCTGGGATCCTAAAGAACCTTTTCACACATGTACTTGACTGAGGCTATTTTCACGCTATAGCAAATGTGATGGGCTCTTTGGAGCAAAATTTTTAAAAATACTTTTGATATTATCCTGAAACCAAAGTTAAGTTGTTGAAGTTTGGGGGATCTTAAAGAAAATTTCTTTCTGCATGAATTGAATAAAAGTTCATGGCTATGGTTGCTTCAATATTTGGCTAAATATATTATAAAAATCAGAACATTATAAAAAAGATGTGGGATTAAGTATTTTTATTTTTGCAGTCTGTGTGGATTGAGGTATTCAGAAATACTGACCATAAAAATCCTACCTAGTTAGCAAAGGTGTATACTGTAATGCTGAAACTGTTATGCTATGTTTTATTTATATAGATGGGTGCTTCTGTGCCATTTGGTTTCTCCTTAGCTAGATCTGTGGTGCTAGCACTATACACACATGATTCTTCTCCTTTTGCACACATGGTAGGATTGTACTTTTTCAATCCCTTTAAAGTTAGACACAGCTCTTATGACTTGCTTTGGACAATGAAATGTGAATTAAGTGATATATGTCACTTCTAGGCATAAGCTTTACGAGCCAGTGGTTCACCTTATTCCAAGCCCATGCCATTGTATCATGGAAGCAGTTATGAAAATAGAATCTCCATTGGTTTGGATCCCTAAATGACTACAGTGGTAGAACTTTCTGTTGAACTGTGATGGCTATGTACTCTTGAGTGAGAAATAGTCCCTTGATATGCCATTAATATTTGGTCAGTCTTGGTTTCCACAACATAACCTATGATAGTCTTATCTGATGAAACATCCCAGGTAAGTGTCATACCTCTAGTCAATATCCAGTAAATATTTTCTGAGTGAAGAGTTGAAAGAATTAACTTGGCATTACAACTTATAATTCGTTTTGGAAAAGTCCCTGTGATAATTAGTAAGCATTATCAGGGATATCAGCAGAAAATTAAAAATAGCAAAAAAGGAAATTTTGTGCTGACATACAAAATAAAGCTTAATAATTTCCCTTAACTCTGATTGACCTTAGAAGTACTGAAAGAGTCCAGAAGAGCCTGAATTTGCAAATACTTGATGTTTCAGTTCCTGGAATATTCATTGCAATGGCCAGTTAGGAAACGGGGAGGAGGTAAGAAAAGAAAAATTGGGAAGCCAGATGTTTTATAGAGTTGGCAAATCGTGTGACTGAACAAATTGAACAGTGACTTAAAAAATTTATTGGTCTTACTTGAGACAGTCTGAAATGTGCTTATGCATTGTATTTATACGTATTTATGCATTTACTACACATACATACACGGAAACATGATGAAAAGCAAAGGAAGCAGTCTGCCATGTTTTTTTTTGAAAATAACTACTTTCAGAGAGCTGGCTGGACAAAAGAAAGTAATGACTTGGTTATTTAGATAACTCACATGAAAACTGTAAGTAGCACCATAATGACAAGTTTTGTCCTGTTTGCCATCATTTACATTTTGCATTTCATTTTCAAATAAACTATAAAGGTTAAATCATGGTGAGGTCCTTAAAAATAATATAAAACACTGAAATGTCTTTTCAGTCTTTTGCACTTTCATTATATAATTTGTAA
Organism: Phacochoerus africanus; assembly: GCF_016906955.1. Classification (NCBI taxonomy): domain Eukaryota; kingdom Metazoa; phylum Chordata; class Mammalia; order Artiodactyla; family Suidae; genus Phacochoerus; species Phacochoerus africanus. The sequence goes on from NC_062544.1 coordinate 55,005,173, forward strand.
AATATTACTCCACAGATATTAATTGCCAACATATCCTATTTACATAGCATTCTAAATTAGTTCTTCTTAAGTTTTTAATGCACATAATAATTATGAGAGGATCTTGCTAAAACTGTATATTAATATACAATGGGGTGGGAACTAAGATTCTGCATTTCTAATAACCTCAAAGTGACATTGGTGAAGCTGATACAGCCATGCTTTAAGAAGCAGGGATTTAAATATTGCCTCTCAGTTTGTCATTGGTCTGCCTCAGAGTATTACTTCCCTTGGCCCTCTGAGAGGTCAGAGCTCACTGGAGCCAATAGGCACTACCTGAGTGCCCTCATCAAAAGATCCTCACAGAGCACCCCATGGTCATCTCTTGCAGTTTACACAAGAAGCAAGTTCTAACACTTATGAATTGGCCCCAACTCATTGAGCCTTGCCAAAGAGAAAATCTATCATTTGGACAGTTAGCTAAGAGCCCTTCTCTGCTCATCATAAACAAGGACCCAGTGAACTGATGAAGAATATGTGTTCCTGATACCCATGGCGAAAATGTGCAGCTCAGCCTGCAGTCCATCATGGAAGAAGAAGCAAAGAAGCCAAGTGAAGCCTCTAAAGGCATGGAGCACCAAGCTGTATCACTGAATATTGTTTTCACAAATGGAAGATATTTATGCTCACTTGCTGCAGATATGTCCTTGCAATAGCAGCCTAGTTAGATGACTGTTTGCATGATTAATATACATCGTGCAAGTTAGAGCTTCTTTGTTTTTCCAAAATACTCGGTATGAAGAAGTTCGAACTGGGAGTTTCCATCATCACTCAAAAGAAAGTAACAAACCTGACTAGTATCCATGAAGATGCAGTTCGATCCCTGGCCCTGCTCAGTGGGTTAAAGATATGGTGTTGCTGTGAGTTGTGGTGTAGGTTGCAGACGCAGCTCAGATCTGACGTTGCTGTGGCTGTGGTGTAGGCCGGCAGCTACAGCTCCCAGTCGACTCCTAGCCTGTGAACATCCATATGCTGCAGGTGTGGCCCTAAAAAGCCAAAAAAAAAAAAAAGAGTTTGAACGTTTGCCTTATAAGAAAATATTCCAATATTACGTTTATTACTAAAAATGAGAAATATCTGTTAGTTACTATAGATACTTCTCCCGTTAAAATTTTTATCACCTATTTTTCTGAAAAACTTCTCATCAATACTGTCAACAATTTGAAGATACCATTAAAAAGTCATCAGTTCAGCTGTTGCAAAGCCTAATATAAGATAGTATGCTCCTGAAAGCCAGCTAATATTCCATATTAAAATTTTATAAAAGTTGTATTTGAAAACTTTATATATGTTTAATATTTAATGTGATCCTTAGTATTTGTATCCTATGTTTCTTATCATAGTTATATAATAATTTTCATTAAGTTCCATGTAAATACACCAATCCCCCCTAATTTACCTGAGTGTGGCAAGCAAATTTTATCATTTCTGTCTGTCCTATCTTGTCAGAAGGCTGAGAAACAATGTTATTGGAACTATAGAAGTGAATGGGAAGACAAAATCCCTGTTCTAATGAAGCTCTCATTCTCACGGGAAGAAAAGAAAATAGTGGCAAATAAATGTATAAAAAGGAAAAATATCAGAGAATTGTACTTTCCACAAAGACATATAAAATATGTTGTTCTATTAGGCAGTAATGGGTGGCTCCTTTCAATTTGTGATCATGAATATCTCCGTTAAGAAGGGATATTTAGCAGTTTTCTTCGTGGCTCAGTGGTTAACGAACCCGACTAGCATCCAGGAGGATGTGGGTTTGATCCCTGGCCTCACTCAGTGGGTTAAGGATCCGGCATTTCCATGAGCTGTGGTGTAGGTCGCAGATGCCACTCAGATCCCGCGTTGCTGTAGCAATGTGGTGCAGGCCGGCGGCTGTAGCTCTGATTTGACCTCTAGCCTAGGAACTTCCATATGCTGCGGGTGCAGTACCAAGAAGCCAAACAATAATAATAATAATAATAATAACAATAATAATAATAATAATGAAGGGACATTTAATATGAGGTGTGAAGACCAAGGAGAAGCCAGCCACTTGATGATCAAGAGGATAAGTATTATGGCAGAGGGAACAGCCAGTGCAAAGACCTAGATATTGGATACTTGGCTTGTCACAGGAAAAGAAACACATGTGTGAATGCAACACTGTAGGTAGGAGGCAAGCAAAGAGATGGGCTTGAAAAGATCTGTAGGGGTCTGACTATTGGACTACAGTCAAGAATTTCTTATGAGCATGATAGAAACTATCGAGGGCTTTCACTGGGAACATGGCTACATAGATCAAGTGTAAAAGGCTTGGCCTCTGGAGTCTGCCTGCCTGGGAACAGATTCCCAACTCTGCTGTTTCCTAGCTATGGGATATGGGTAATTGTTTTCACTTCTCTGTCTCAGTTTCATCACTGTAAAATGTAGATGTTAATGACATCAGCCTCATAAGGTTGTGTTATTGAGGTTTGATGTAGTTCCATATGTTTATTTTTGCTCTTGTTTCCCCTGCTTGAAGTGATGTAGAGAAAATATGTTGCCAAGACCACTGTCAAAGAACATACTGCCTGTGTTTAAGAAAACATAGGAGTATTATGTCTTACATTTAAGTCTTTAATCCATTTTGAGTTTATTTTTGTAAATGATGTGAAAAATGGTCCAGCTACTTTTACATGTAGCTATCTAGTCTTCCTAGCACCATTTTGAAGAGGCTATCTTTTCACCATCTTATATTCTTGCCTCCTTTGTTGTAGATTAATTGAGCATGTAAGTATGGGTTTATATTAGGGATTTATTCTATGTATCTATTTTGTGCCAGTACCATACTGTTTTGATTACTATTGATTATAGTATAGCTTGAAATCAGGGTGCATAACCCTTTCAACTTTGTTCTTATTTCTCAAGATTGTTTTGACTATTTGGAGTTTTTGCGGTTTCTCTACAAGTCTTGGATTTTTTTGGTTCTAGTTCTGTGAAAAAGTGCCATTGGTATTTTGATAGGGATTGCACTGAATCACTGATTGCCTTGGATGATATGGTCATTTCAACAGTATTAATTCTTCCAAATTCATGATCATAATATATCTTTTCATTTGTTTGTTTCATCTTAAATTGTGTCCATCAGTGTCTTATAGTTTTCCAAGTATAGGTCTTTTCCCTTCTTAGTTAGATTTATTAGATTTATTCACAGGTGTTTTCTTTCTGATGCAGAGTGAGTGGAATTGTTTTATTAATTTCTCTTTCAGATAGTTTGTTGTTTGTATATGGAAATTCAACAGAGCTCTGTGTATTAATTTTGTATCCTGCTACTTTACTGTATACATTCATTAGTTCTAGTATTCTTTGATGATGTCTTTAGGATTTCCTATATAGTACAATGTCATCTGCAAACAGTGACAGTTTTTAATTCTTCCTTTCCAATTTGTATTCCTTTTATTTCTTTCTCTTATCTAATTGTTGTACATAGAGTGTCCAATACCAGGATGAATAAAGCAGGAAGAATGGGAGTTCCTGTTGTAGCCCAGTTCGTTAAGAACCCAACTAGTATCCAGGAAGATGCAGCTTTGATCCCTGGCCTTGCTGATCGGGCTAAGGATCCGGTGTTGCTGCAAGCTGTGGTATAGCTTGCAGATGCGGCTCAGATCTGGCTGCTGTGGCTGTGGTGTAGGCCAGCTGCAGCTCTGATTCGACCCCTAGCCTGGGAACTTACATATGCTGCAAGTGTGGTCATAAAAAGAAAAAAAAAAAGGTGGGAAGAATGGACATCCTTTTTTTTTTCCTGATCTTGGAATACTTTAAGCTCTTCACCATTGAATATAATATTGATTGTTAAGTTTGTTATATATGACCTTTAATATGTTTAGATTTGTTCTCTCTATACCCCTTGTGAAGAGCTTTTATCATAATTGGATGTTGAATATTGTCAAAAGCTTCTTATACATCTATTGAGATGATCATATAATTTTTATTCTTCAGTTTGTTGAAGTGATATATCACATTGATTTATTTGTGATTATAGAACCATCCTTATATCCCTAGGATAAATCATACTTGATCATGTTGTATAAGCTTTGTGGGGGATTTTTTGAGGGGGTTATTTTATTATTGCTTATTGGATTTCATTTCTGGTAATCAACCTGTTATATTTTCTGTTTCTTCCTTATTCAGTCTTGGGAGAATGTACATTTCTAGAAACTCTCCATATCTTTTAGGGTGTCCATTTTATTGTCATATGATTTTTTGTTGTAATATCTTACGATATTTATTTTTGTGGTGTCAGTTGTAACTTCTCTTTCATTTCTGTTTTTGTATCTTTGGGCTCTGTTTTTTTCTTGATGAGGCTGGCTAAAGATTGATCAATTTTGCTTATCTCTTCAAAGAATGAGCTCTTAGTTTATTTATACAATATTTTCTAGTGTTTTATTAGTCTCTATTTCATTTATTTTAATGCTGCTCTTTATTATTTATTTCCTGCTACTAACTTTGAGTTTTGTTTGGCCATCTTTTTCTAGTTCTGTTAGGTGTGAGGTTAGATTGTTTATTTGAGACTTTTCTTATTTCCTGAGATAGGTTTATATTGCTAAAAACTTCCTCTGAGAACTGTTTTTGCTGAGTCCATAAAATTTGGACTGTTGTGTTTTCATTTTCATTTGTCTCCAGATATTTTTTATTTTCTCTTTGAGTTTTTCAGTCCCCCCTTGATTTTTAGTGGCATATTTTTTAGCTTCCACATGTTTGTGTTTTTTGCAGTTTTTTTTCTTGTGGTCGATTTTAATCTCATAGCATTGTGGTCAGAAAAGATGCTTGATATAATTTCAATCTTCTTAAATTTATTGAAGCTTGTTTGTGCCTATTATGAGATCTATCCTGAAGAATGTTCCATGTGCACTCAAAAAGAATGTGTGTTCTGATGTTTTAAGGTGGAATGTTCTAAATATATCTATTAAGTCAACCTAGTCTGAAGTGTCTTTTAAGGCTGATGTTTCCTTATTTATTTTCTGTCTGTTCATTGATATAAGTTCATTGATATAAAAATCTTTTAAAAATCTTGCATTTTTACTTCTCCCTTTGTCTTTACTGTTTTTTGGTACCATATTTTATATCTTTTTGTTTATAACTTAGCTTATTGTGAATATAGATGAAATTTTGCAAATATAGATGAAATTTTGTGGGGTTTCCTATAGCCTTCTGATTCTCCCATACTCAAGTTCTGCTGATTTTTAAAGTCAGATGTTCTGAAGGCTTGTCTTCCTGATACAGGATCCTTGGGCTTGGGACTCCTCACTCGTTGAGAACTTCTGCAGTTGTGAGTATCCTCCTGTCTATGGGTCATTTATCTGAAGTGTGAATCTTGACTATACCATGTCTCCACCTGTAATACCCATCTTGTTGTGGCTCTTTCTTTATATCTTAACTATGGAAAAACATTTTCAGGTCTTCTCCTAGATAGTTTCTCTGTAAAAGGTAATTTTGGTGTGCCTGTGGAAGCAGAAGAGCTCAGAGTCTTCCTACCTTGTTATCTTGGCCATCAGCTATGAAAAGCTTTCTGAATTTTTCTAGAAGCAAAAGAGTTATGAAAAGGTACATTTTAAATGATATAATATTAGACACATATTGATTAAATTTTACTTTCTGTATGTGAGAATTTATGTATACTAGGAATAAATGGCTTTAGCAAAATGTAATGTGAGTTTTTTACTACAATTGGTAGTTGAAACAAAATACAAAGAACTCCACCTGTTTTCCTTGAATATATAAGAAGTTCCAGTTTGAAGCTATATTTATATCAGAATACTTACATTGCTATAATTTCTTCTCCAGCCGAAGATTAACTTTTGATGTGATAAGGCAAATAATAAGCACAGCTGTCTTTCTTTTCACTGTGTGAGTCTGGGTTGTACCTTATAGTGGTGGTGGTTCGTTGAGTGCCTGTGGGTGGGATGCGAGTGGAAAGGCCTAGTCATTGAGGAATTTAGAGCCTCAGCTGTGTATGTAGCACCCTCTGCTGGTCACTATACATGTGAGTCAAGAATCGTCTCTAGAAAAAGTTGAAAAAAATTATCCTTATTGCTCTAAAATAAGCATTTAATTCTAGCCTGGATATTTAATTTACCTTTTTAAGTCTAAATTATAGTATTCAAGGGATCAGAATTCTTTTACTTGTGAGACGTAATTCATTTTACCACATGATCTTGGCTATGGCTAATATAGAAAGATTGGTAACATGGTTTTAAAAGTTTATAATGTGGAAATACAGCTTTCTAAACAAAAATTAATTATTTGAATATAAAATATAATGATGAATTTTAAATATCCACTTCTCATAGGGACATTTTAATATTTTAAAATTATTATTGTACTCATGTTAAATACTTAATAATACTTTACTTTGAATACAGTTTGGAAATCTCGCTTTTGTAAAACAAATTACAGTTTTTCACATATATTATCATTACTTACTGCTTACATGTGGACAAAACAAAGGCCCAGGAAACCAAACTGAGGAGCCGAGGCAGGTTGAGCAAAGCCTATCATAGCATGAAGAAGAGCTTCTTTAATGCCTGCTTTCTCAGTCAGAAGTGGTTTGGGCATTGGACCAGTATTGAGGTTGTATGTGACTAAAAGTAGCTCAAACTGTAGGCTCCATGTAGAGGCAGCCACAAACCTGACACCTGTACCTGGAATCCATTCTTTCTGAATCTCTCTGATTTCCTCTCAAGGAAGCTTGTTAAAAGATTACTGAACTCCAGTTTCTTACAGGGAGCAATTTATAAGAATGTTGGTGTTGGTCCTTACTTATTACAGGTGCAAATCTTATGTAACTCAGACACCTTTCATTAAAGATTACAAAGAAGAAAAATTCATTCTGGTGCACTCCTCTTGAGGAAAGTGTTAAACTTTATTTTCTTTAGAGTCAGCATAGAAGTTAAATTTGATTGTAAAGCATTTAATGGAAGCTTGGAAAGGAGAGAGTAAACGTTAGTCACAGTGGCCAACAAATGACAGATCACATTAAATACTGTCCATGTGTCCAGTGTGCATACATAACCACTATTTCAACTACTAAACTTCCAGTCACACACTGGAGGAGGAGAACAATCTCAAGTAGAATCATTAGAGAAAAACAGCACACTGGACTCCATGCTGACCACAAGTCCCTGGATATGGCTGCCATTGACGTGAGTGATTGAGATTTGTGCCAGAAGAAACAATGTCAAGGTCAGGGAGATGCCTGAACACCAGTTAGGAGAGATGTGGTGGGGTCAGTCACCCAGTCAGTCGACATTTCTTTCTTTTATAAAGACAAAGATCAGATAGTGTTGTTTTTTAAAAAGGAAAGGGTAAACAAAAAGAGGCTATTATTATTATTATCCTGCTAAAACCTGGGATAGGACAGGGATATATTCACACACTGTGTAGCATAGATATGTGTGTAAATATATATGGAAGTACATTGACACACACATACACACATATAGCAAAAACATATAAACTCATGAGCAATGAGTCCTTCAGAAAATCTTTGGGCTTATTACAGAGGTCTAGGTGACTTAAATGTAATGTTTCTCATAGGTCTAAATTTCTGTGAATCTAGTCAGCCAATTTTACTTTTATATAAAAGTGTTTGGAAGAAAGAGTGAGAAATTTTGGATTTGGTAGAATAATGAATATCAGCCAAATCTCCTGCAAGGAAGTTGTATGAAGGAAGTAGATCTTGTTTGTGTAGATTCTTGTCTAAATTTGGCACCTCTTACATGAATTATCAGAATCCAGATAACTGATAGACTTGTTTTGTTTGAATTCATTTTCTTTCAGAGTTAGGCAAAGACTTTCATAAAGCTTGAAAAGAGAGGAGGAGTCAGGTTTGAAAGGATTGGGGTGGGTATCAATTGTAAGAGAAATGATGTAGTTTAAAATTTTAGAATAGAAAAGTCCCTTGAGATTAACAAATGCAGTTTTCTACCTGGGCACAAATCCAGTCCTGAAGAGTCTTGATAAGTTTTAAGTGTCATACATGTACAAAGTAAGATAATGTCATATGTATAAAGTACTTTAAAATGAGTAAGGGTTAGCTAGGTAAGAAAGGTAAAAAATAAAGTCTGGAAAGGAGGACCACCATGACCAAAGGCAGAAGGATATAAAAAGCATGAGTGTGAGGGGACATTATAGACATTTCCATACTGAGAGCATTAACAGTGATATAGGGAATAGTGGCAATGTGAACATGAAGATGGTAATCACATCACCTTCTTTGCTGAACTAAGTATCATGGAATTATCCCATTGTCAGTAAGGGTTTTAAGAAAATTAGTGATACAGCTAGAATTGCATTTTTTGTGTGTGCATTTTTTTTAATTAAAAAAATTATTTTCGGAGTTCCCTTCATGGCTTAGTAGAAACTAATATTTTTAATCCATTCATCTGTTTATGGACATTTAGGTTGTTTCCATGTCTTGGCTATTGTGAATAGTGCTGCAGTGAACATACGGGTGCATGTGTCTTTTTCAAGGAAAGTTTTATCTGATATATGCTCAAGAGTGGGATTGCTGGGTCATATGGTTGTTCTATATTTAGTTTTCTAAGGTATCTCCACACTGTTTTTCAAAGTGGTTATACTATATCAGATTTTTAACCTACTAAGCCACAACAGTAATTCTGAGACTTGCATTTTAAATAGGAAAACTCAGGTATGGCATGGAGGGTATGTTTGAAAGTGCCAGGATGAGAGGCAGGCTTTCTTAATAGCCAAGTAATAATTATTACGTTGGGATGTAAGGCAGAGTAGAGGGATAGAAAAGGAGGAAATGAAGAATAGGCATTTTGGGGAAATTAAATCAACAGAATTTGTTCAATTACCCTCAGATATTTGGTTTGGGTAACCATTGGCAGATGGGAAAAAACAGAGTAGAGGATGAAGGGGAACATGAGTAAACACATGGCCTTGGATATGTTGAATTGGGGTTGCATGTGAGCTGTCTACATGAGATGGCTGATTCACGTCATATTTAAGGCAGAGGTGAACCGAGACAGACAAAATTGATAATTACCGTAAGAAACTGAAAAGTACCTAACATAGTGCTTTACACTTGTAAAGCACAAGCTGTACCCTTGTGTGAGAGTGTGTGTGCAAAAGGCAAATAATGTCTTGATCATGGTGGGAAAGACTTTGTAAGGGTTTGAGGACCCCTAAGGGCTTGTTGTCCACACTTTGGCAATTAATATTCTTTGAAAATTGACTTCCTTTTAAAAAGAAAATGAAATTGTAGGCAAAGTTTTATCTTTGGGGCATCTACATTTTCCTGCTTTTTTGAATTTACTAATAAAGTGAAAGTAGTAGGCGTTAGTAGATTTAAGGATTCTACTGAGAGTTATCTGTGAAAGTTGTGTCCATATATCCATGCAAACATTTCATTCCTCATGATCAAACACATGAATAAATCATGTGACAGATTATATACACTGAATTACCCATGGAAAGACGAATAGGTATAATTATTCATATATTCTAGGCATAATGTATGAGAGAACTACTGTGTAATAAAATGTAGGAAATACAGAGAATTCAATATGCTACATGCCAAAAATAAATATGAAAAACTAGCATAAAATGTATAATTATGACTTTGTTAAATCTTTTAGTGCTTTAATCTGTAAGCTAACTTAGATATAATGGATATAAACATAGTTAAATTCCATTTGTTAGCTCCTTGTTCTTGGAAACTAAATATGAGATCCATATTGAATAGGGTATGACAAGGTTCTATTGCCAATATCTTAGTTAATACTTAGGCAAGCAAAATGTATTTGCTAAGTATCATTCGGCACATACTGTTAAATAATTCAGTAATTCCAGGAAACTAGCTGATCATTGTGGTCTTTTATTGATTAGTCTATCTGCAAATATTGAATGATTTTTATAAATATACATTCATCCACAGGAACTGAGTTACTAAATGTGACTTTTTCCTTCTGGAGGAAAGCAACAGAGATGAAGTTTGTAGGCCTGAGTTTTGTAGTTGTTGTTGTTTTTATATAGCATTTTTTATTACTCAATTACATTTATAGTTGTACAATGATCATCACAAATTTTATAGCATTTCCAACCCAAACCCCTAGCACATCTCCCCACATCCCAACCAATCTCATTTAGAAACCATAAGTTTTTCAAAGTCTGTGTGTAAGGATCTGTTCTGCAAAGAGGTTCATTGTGTCCTTTATTTTAAATTCCACATGTAAGTGATAGAATTTGATGTTGGTGTCTCACTGACTGACTTCACTTAGCATGATAATTTCTAGATTCATCCATGTTGCTGCAAATGTCGTTGTTTCTTTCCTTTTAACAGATCAGTAATATTCCATTTTGTATATGTACCACGACTTTTTTATCCACTCCTCTGTTGATGGACATTTAAGTTGTTTCCATGTCTTGGCTATTGTATATAGTGCTGCAATGAACACTGGAGGACATGTATCTTTTTGAGTCATGGTTTTCTCTGGATAGATGCCCAGGAGTGGGATTGCTGGGTTTTGTTTTACTGTTTTGAAAGCAAGAGACATATATTCATGACTAAAGAAGTACATTTAACAAATTGGGAGAAAAAATACTTTCTATAGTTTTCAGATTGGTTCTACTTAAAGCCAAATCTTCAAATTTCTGAGTAGTCTTTAGAAAACGTAATATTTCAAGCTGCGTAATTTTTGCAAAGGAAGTTTTGAGAGTCATTTAATCTGTGGTTTATAGACTTTTGGTTTTTTAGGCAATAAAATGCAATTTAATACATTTTATTTTATTGTGAACTCCTTATTTTGCTAAAAAGGATGTTAAAAACTAACAAACAAGAAGCAAACATAATTTATTGCATATTACCACCTTTAATCATAATGTGAAGATCTTAATACAAAAAATTCAAGAATATTGAATGTATAGAAATTTTATTGTAATACCTTTATCTGTCCTGCCCTGTGTGAAATTTATTATGAGAGATGCTGCCAATGTTTATGAATCATTGATCTAAATTTCTATAGAACCAATCCAGATAATAAAAAATTATTTTATTTTAAAAGATTATTAGGGGAAGATTTCTAGAACAGGTGAATCTTTGGTAAATGGAAAAGGGATTCTAACTTTTAATATTTTTTCCTTTTTTCTCCCACCCTCTGAGGAAGGGAAAGGTAAAAATATACCACAATTGTTCCTCACAAATGTCTATTTTATTTCTGATGTTCTTGTACTTTTTACATTCTTGGCAAATTCCCATGCATATTCAGATACTTGGCTCATGCATCATTTCTTTAAAAAGCCTTCTTTTGTCTCCTTAGTATTAGTTGTCTTTCTTCCCAGCCAGTTGTGTATACTTACATAAAGTAATTAATACCAATTTTTTATAATCTGTTATTCCTATATGATAATTTCTGATGTTGGTTGGCAGATGCAGTCCATTTATATTTATTGTGGTTTTTAAATTCAGTTTTATATCTCATTTGGTAATTTTTGTTTCCAGCTTTTCCTATGTTTTCTTTTTAATCTTTTCTTGACTTTTTTTGGAATGACTAAGTGTTAAAAGTTTTATTTTCCCCTTCTATTGGTTTGAAGTTATAAAACTATTACTATTTTATTGATTATCTAGACATTTAGCATAATTTACAAAGTCTAAATTTAATTCATTTCTCCCCTTCTACTAATTGTAAGCTCACTGGAATACACCCTTCATAAATGCTAAGAAGGGGATACACCATACTGATTTTATCTTATATTTTAACATCTATTATTAATGATTACTGTTTAGTGCTATTATTATTTTATAGAAATGTTTCTCTGTATTTCCATTGTATAAATCATATTTCTTATTTTTTCTGTTTATATATTAAGGCTTCTAGATTTTATTCCTTTCTCCTTCAAGGATACATTTTTTGATCAAAAAGTGTTTATCCTTTTTCCTTGAAAATAATTTCAAAGGGTATATGGTTCTAGTCAATCATTTATTTTCTATTGGCTCTTAGAGATATTATTCTACTCTTTTCCAGCTTTAATTTTATGAAAGAATGACAAGTATATCTGTCTTTAATTTTTTTCTCTTTTCCTACTTTTAGAATTTTCACATCTTTAATAGTCTAAGATTCACAGAAATTGCTTAGAAGTAAGTTTTATTGTATATATCCTGCTTGGAATTTATTACTCTTTATAAGAGTCTGATTTTTTTTTTGTCTTACAACCATTTTGTAACATTCTTAGTTGTTGATCCCTTTGAATATTGCATTTTTCCTATTTGCTCTATTAGGTCTTCTCTTACCTTCAATTAAATACTTCTCTTCGGAGTTCCCATCATGGCTCAGTGGTTAACGAATCTGACTGGGAACCATGAGGTTGCGGGTTCGATCCCTGGCCTTGCTCAGTGGGTTAAGGATCTGGTGTTGCCATAAGCTGTGGTGTAGGTTGCAGATGCGGCTCGGATCCCGCGTTGCTGTGGCTCTGGCGTAAGCTGGCAGCTACAGCTCTGATTGGACCCCAATATGCCACGGGAGCAGCCCTAGAAAAGGCAAAAAAAAAAGACAAAAAAAAATTAAATACTTCCCATACTTTTTATCTTTTTATGCTGCACTATGTGTAATTTCTCTTTTCTGTATTCTCTCAACTTAATTATTCTTTCTCTTCCTATGTTTTATCTGCCATTTTAACCTATCTAGTTCATTTCACATTAAAATTTTCAATTTTCACTTTAGTATTAGAATCTATTTTATTTATTTTCCAACCTGGTCATTTATGGACTAGCACACAAATGGAGAAGACAGCACAGTGTTTAGACTTTGAGGAACCCCAAACTCCACTGAATCTTTTAATCGCCTGCATAGAGACCTCATCTTCCTCTCCCTTTCCTCACTCTCAACATTCCACAATACTTATATAAAATAAAATCTTAATCATTGTTTTATCAATGCTTAATTAATGCTTTAATTTATATATGTATAAATGCTTAATGCTATTATTGCTATTAGTTAATACCATTATTTATATATAAAACACTTACTGCTATTATTTATATGTGAAAGACTGTAAAATTGATTTGACTCATTATTTCAGCTGAATCACTGGTGGTTTTTTCATAGACTGATTCAACATGACATTGGCATATATTAGAGCACAGATCTATATGTGGATTCTAAGAAAGTTTCCTCTATATTAATATTAAGATTATCCCATCTAAGGAAAAATATGCCAATGAGCAGAATAGATTTGGAAAAATATTCATTGATAGTTATGTATTGAACAAATAAATGCTAAAAAAAAGTTTTTATCAGCCTGAAGTCAAGTCTAGGCAGGGATTAGAATCTGCATGAAAAGGTTAGAGAAATTTTGGATCAGCTTTACCAATATCTGTAAGTAAACATTTCTGGAATTTATTCTTTCCCTGAAGGAAATGTAACAATATTTACCAATTCAACTAAACAAAGATTGGTAGGGAAGTCTTTTTCCTGCTAAGCACCTTTAGTATGCTCCTTTGCCACATAATCTTTGAAATCATTCACTGATTAATTCTCAAGAAAATATATCAATTTCCCATTTCCTGTTTTCCAAATCTATAGAATTATGAATTATCCTACATGTAATACAGTTTTAAATTATCCCCAATAAACAGTAAAACTCAGAAATCAAATGTATAATTTCATGTACAAAATAATATTTAATAAAATTGGGTGCTATACCTTTGTCTGAGTAACATATTATGACCTACTGGAATCTGAAAATATTGGCAAAACTTGAATTTCAATAACAATAAAAAGATTGAGTAAAATAAAAATACAGTAAAGGACAATAATACATTAAATAGTTTAATATCCTGGGCCAAATTTGAATAAGATAATGCTGTTTTTTTCTTTAACACTGAAAATGCTATCTTGTGTATTTTTCTTCTTCTTTTTAAAAATATGTAGTTCAGAGTTCCCATTGTGGTTCAGAAGAAACGAATCTGACTAGCATCCACGAGGACACAAGTTCGATCCCTTGCTCAGTGGGTTAAGGATCCGGCTGCTGTGAGCTGTGGTATAGGTTGCAGACACGGCTTGGATCTGGCATTGCTGTGGATGTGGTGTAGGCTGGTGGCTACAACTTTGTTTTGACCCATAGCCTGGGACCCTCCATATGCTGTGTGTTTGGCCCTGAAAAGACAAAATAAAAAATAAATAAATAAATAAAATAAAAATATATTCTTCAAGGGGATACATGTGATATTATGCTCTAAGCATAAGGACAGTGGTAGAAAAGGCAGATATAGTCCATGTCCCCACAGTACTTTCTGATTCAGATGGCTCCATAGAACTATAATTTTTAGACATCATTTTTGAGGTGAATACACACAGTAGAAACATCTAACCCATCCTAGGAAGATCTATGAAGGCTTCCTGTTAGAAATTACCACCAGGATAATTATGTAGAAGGATAAGTATATGTTATATATAAGTTTACAAGGCAAAAGGGCCAGGAAAAACTAACAAAATGTTCCAAGTAGTTGGAACAACTTATGGGAAGACTATGAAATAAAAGAGAATGTGGAAGGTTTAAGAAGGAATTTGCTAGGACTGAGAATAAAGTACATGAGGGAAGATGTTAAGAAAAATAGATAAGATAAAGCTAGGTCTAAGGTTAATTTACTTATTTGTTTTTATTTATATGAAAAAAATATTTTGGCCATACCCATGGCCTGTCAAAGTTTCCTGGGCCAGGGATCAAACCTATGCCACGGCGGTGACCCAGATTGCCTTTTTTTTCCACTTAACAGTGTCTTTTGAAGAACAGAGCTTTACATTTTGATAAAATGCATTTTATTATTTTTTTAAAACTCTATGGATCATGGTTTTGGAGTTGTATCTAATAAATCTTTGCCTAACTTGTTAGTGGTAATGAAATACACAGTCACTTTGGAAAACCAGTTTGACAGTTCTTAAAAATTTAAATACTCACCTGTCATATGATCCAGCCATTCTATTCCTTGATGTCAACCTAAGAGAAGTAAAAGTATACATGTGCACAAAGACTTGCACATAAATATTCCCAGCAGCTTTATTTGTAATAGTTAAAAAATGGAAATGGCACAAATATCCATCAGTAGTTGAACAGATAAACAAATTGTGGCATAGCCATACCATGGAATATTACCCATTAATAAAAGAGATAGATTATTGGCATATGTACCAATTGGATGATTATTAGAATAATTATATGGAAAGAAGCCAGAATAAAAAAATGAGTGATCTTATTAATATAAAATTTTATAAAACGCAAACTAATCCATAGTAACAGAAAAAAGATGAGAGAATTTTGGGGACACAAGATAGGGCCAGAGAGGGACCGGGATGATGTTTACAGAGAGGTATGAGAAAATTTAGCAGGCTGATTGAATGTATTTATTATTTTTATTACAGTGATGTTTACATGGATGTATTTATGGGTCAAAAATTGTACATGTGCAGTTTATTGTTTGTCAAAGTAAACATCAACAAAGCTTTTAAATATTATTTCTATATTCCAACATCCCAAATATACCAACCCAACTGAAAAAAAAAAACAAACTAAAAAGCAAAAAACAGAAAAACAAAAAACAACATACTATTCTCATGATTTGATCAGATAATTCACTCACAATCAAAACAGCACCAGTTTCATGGGTTTGTCCAATAATTTTTCACTCAGAATGTGAGAATTCTGAGAATTGATAACAAAGCCTTGAGAATGTGGTGACAAGTTGCAAAATGTGTACCCTTCTGCCTTAAACTCTCACACACTAAGTTGGAATCGCTGCCTTCCAACAGAAAATACTTCTCCCTTGTTTCTAAGTAAACTTCCAGGAAACAGTATTAAGTATACATTTTTTTTTTCTTTTTCTTTGTAAAGATCTGTTTTTCATGGATTTAGAAAATCAATTTTTTTCTTACTATGTTTTGTTTCCTCATAAAAATTTCCCAGAAACAGATGTCTTAAAATTATATATTGGAAACACTAAAAAAATGACCTCACATCTGTAACTTCTAAAATATGTTTTAACATTTCACAATTCTTTCAAGTCCTTTGGTTTTTTGAATGTAATGTTTTTAAAAGATACTCCTCCTCAGTTTTCTTCGTATTTAGCTTTTGTTGTTACCTTAGCACTTCTAACACCATTTTTGAAAGACCTATCATACTCTTTCCTTCTGATTCTTGACACATTTAAAAACATTCAATTGAAAAAGTGTGCTTTACACTATGGGCTTGAGTTTAAGTGGAGAATAATCCTTATTTCTCTGATGAAAACATTTCTATAGTTTAGGATAAAGTAAACAGTTCTCTTCTTGGTCTTGAGGGGCTGTAATAAGGAGGAATAAAAGAAAATCAGTTTTTCAGTCTTCTCTCATCTGCACCCTTACATCAAGCCCAAGCCCAAGAGGGAAGATTTACAGAGGAGATATGGGGTTTTTTATTCCTAGACCTCAGTAGAGAAGGCTGCATGTCCTTCAGAGAAACTTGACCTTGCATTGTAGTGCTGTGTTCCGTATACCAAGGGAGTAGAGGGATGGAGGAGGATCAGCGTACATTTCTGTTTGCCTGGGATGGTCTTGGTTTGGTTTACGCTTGATTTTTTTTTTTTTAAACATACTTATCAGTAGTTGTCTCTTTCTCTCAAGATTATCCTGGTTTGAGTGATGAAGTGGCCCAGATCTCCTTCACTGGGCTGGTGCATTTATCCCACAGAGGTCACAAGGGCCGGTTGCTGAAAACTCTCAGCTCTTTCTTCCTAGGAGAATTGACCTCAGCTGAATCAGATATAACATTACATAGGTGGTTTTGACTCCACTTCCTTACTCTCTACCCCCCAGCAGGCAGGGGCTGAAAACTGATGGATGGGCCTGGTTCATTTCCTTGCTCAAGGTAAGGCGAACTCTAAGATGTGAGTTGTGCTTGAAACTTCACATGGAATCAGACTAAGCTAGTCCCTAGTGAGACCATATTCTTGCTTGTTTTGTTTTATTTTGGTTGGGGTTTTTTTTTGGTTTGTTTTCTATTGTTTTGTTTACAACCTTTCTCCTGCAAATACTTGATCTGTAAATTATTTACATGAGAACCTGTCAGAGATAGTGCTGAAATTGGTGCCAGGAAGGAGGCTTTAAAGAGAGGTTTCTGGGGTTAGATAACTCACTAGCTGGATGGCAATGAGAGCCCAATCCCTGGTGGCAACCGGTAGTCTGGCTTGCTTTGCTTTTGTGATTGCTACGACTTTCAGCTATGATGAACTTAGGGAAGCTCTCAGTGGAAGGGCATAGATTAACTGGTCAATGTTTATGATGGCTGAGAATAATGAAGAAACTAGTAATTAGAATTACTGGAATTGAGAAGGTATTGCTAAACACCATTTGTGTGTTGAAAATAGAAAACGACACACTCATATCTGTTCATTATGAATTTAAAGCAAGGTATGAAAGTTGGAGTCTACTTGGCAGTTTTTAAAGAGACTCTCATCTCTTGAAACCAGAGAGAAGGCAGAACTGAAAATCAGGCATTGTAATTGACTATAAAAGAGACAAAACTACTCTCAGCTTAATAGAGGCTTTTTCACCAGGAATGGCTTTGATTAGGCTAGATGGACTTAAAATCCTTTGATTCCCCTGAGTTCCTGAACCCTCTGGGCCTACAAATTGGCCTGTTCCTCTTGATGGAAGATAAGACCTCCCTTGCTTTCCTCCAATGAAGTGCCTTCCAAGACCACGCTCTCCTTCAGCATCTCCCTTCATACGTTTCCTTGACCACCAGGGTCTCTAACTAGGGTTAAGTTTCAGGATGATCTGACCTGGGAAGTGTTGGGTTTGAGAGGGAAGAAGAATTATACACCAAAGAAACTGTAAAATCTGGTTGTTGTGAATCATGAATTGGAAAGGAACTTAGTGTATAGCATAATTATATTAATATTGGGATTTTGAAAGTATATTCAGAGGCATAATTACATAAACTTCAAAAATACTTCAAGATTGCTAATATTTTGTCATGTTTTTAATACAGTTCATTGTTTCACTTTTAGCTACAGGTATTTTTATATTTCTCAATTATGGCTTCAATAAATTAAAAGTTCTGACTCAGTTTTAAGAGTTTACCAAATGAAATTTTAAACATGATAATCTGTATGTAATAGTTCTAATTATATTTTATTAATGCCTATTAAAATGAAAATTACTTTATTCAAAGGAAATGATAGTTTATTATTTTATTTCTGAGTATATTTTCTCAGCATTCTATTAATATTCTGAAATTATTTTTATTATATCAAATTTGAAGAAACCTGAGTTTATAATTTATAATTACTCTGGGGTACTGAGATCTGGAATCAGTTAAGGACTGTCTTTTCCAGGACCCAGAGTCTCATACATTTTCAAGAAGATCTCTGAAAGTGATGAATATATAACCCAATTTTCATAAACTTTGTCGACACCTGATAGAGAAACTAATTTGATATATTTTAATTCGATTGAAAAGTACTCAGCTGAATGCTAAATGTATTATATCCATATATACTTCTACAGAGTGGTGCTAGATAATCATTTTATGGAGAAAGAAAAAAAAAAGTATGTCTTGATTAAAACAATTCCGTTTGACCTGGAAATTTCAGGCAGAAGTGAGAATGGGTGGTTTGTATGCAGATTGATACATTAGTAATACATTAGTGCATAGAGATAAAGAGAACAAGCATATATGCTTGTTATTGTGGATCTTTCCACTTGAGGATGCACAAATACATCTGAGATCCTCTTCAGACTGTGTTAATAGTAGTGTTTTTCCATCTAGGACCCTTGACTCCTAGGTCTTCCCCAGCAGAATGTTGGTGGTCATATCAGTTATAAAGCAGGTCAAGAGGCCATGGTCTGGGCTCACTGAATATAGAGAGAAGCTTCATTTTTATCTACTGTATACATTGCACTTCTAAATAGGATTACATTTGAGGAAGGAAATAATTACACTTGAAAATTACTGCCTTAGTTACCAGTTAGTCAAGAGAAAGATAATTATAGATTTTTGTCCTAATTTTTACCTACTAAAGTGGGTCTTTTGCTTTGGGTAGAAACTTACCATTTCACCATCATGACTTAATATCACTCTGAAGGATCTCTATGTTGTGTCTGCCTTTGCACTACCTTGTACTATTTTCCATTACAAATCTTTTGCTCTTTGTCAAGTTGGTGTCCTGACCATCCTTTGCTAAACCTGTGCTTTCTCTCCACCCTGAAATCCTGCCTGTACTGATGTTCTCATGTGGAAAACTTTCCAGCTCACGCAAGTCACTTTCTTCTTGATTGCTGATTGTATCCAATGCCAGTACACACATATCCAGTGATCCACTATTTACTTATATTTATTTTATCATATGATTAAATAGAAGCCTTGCCTTACCATGTAGACTGCTGGAACCCATGAGAAAACTCAATAGATAAATGATAATTGATTGATAGCTGCATTACACTTATTCTGGTACATTCTGAGACTCTTGCTTCATAAAGTAGGTTAGTAGATTTTTGCTATTTAAAAAAATACTGATTTTGAAGAATATCAAAGTTACACAAGAGCTACATATGTAGTATAAGAATTTTTTTCCTGAGCTACTTAAGGAAAATTAGACAATCTGATGTCAGATCACCTCCAAATAGTCTACTGCATAATTCTTTTTAAAAAATTATTTTATTAAAGTATAGTTGATTTAAAATGTTCTGTTAATTTCTGCTGTGTAGCAAACTGACCCAGTTATACATATATGTACATTCTTTTTCTCATATTGTCTTACATCATGTTCTACCACAGGTGATTGGATATATTTCCCTGTGCTATACAGAAACCTCATTGTACTGTGTAATTCTTACAAAGATCTTCTATGAAATCACAATATAACCATCAACATTAGGAATACATTTCTACCATTTAAACCTTAGGCACCATTCCAACTTCACTACTATCCTTTATAGCAAAAATTCTAGTTCAGAATCATATGCTGTATTTTATTTTAACGTCTCTTTAATCTCTGATACTTTCAAAGATTATTTTCCTATTACTTTGCAAACTATTCATCAATTTGAGTTTACAAGATATTTATTCATGATTTAATTCGTGTTATGTCTTTGAAAGGAATATCACAGAAGTGATATTGTATTTTTTTAAAAAAGTTTTATTTTGTATTGAAACACAGTTGATTCAGTAATTCACTAATGTTGTATTAGTTTCAGATGCACAGCAAAGTGATTCAGTTACATATGCTCTTTTTCAGGTTTTTTTCCTATATATATTATTAAAGGATATGGAATAGAGCTCCCTATGCTATACAATCGGTCCATCTGGATTATCTATTTTATATATAGTAGTGTGTATATATTAATCCCAAACTCCTAATTTATCCCTCCTCCCCACTTTTCCCCTTTAGTAACCATGAGTTTGTTTTTGAAATCTGTAAGTCTTTTTCTGTTTTATAAATAGGTTCTTTTGTATCACCGTTTAGATTCCACATGTAAGTGATAGCATATGATATTTGTCTTTCTCTGTCTGACTTAGGTCACTTAGTATGATACTCTCTAGGACCATCCATGTTGCTGCAAGTTACATTATTTCATTCTTTACATCTTCTTTATCCATTACTTTGTTAATAGATATATATATTTTTTTCCATGTCTTGGTTATTTTAAGTAGTGCTGCAGTGAACATTAGGGTGTTTGTATCTTTTTGAATTAGGGTTTTCTTCTCCAGATACATGCCCAGGAATGCGATTGCTGGATCATATGTTAGTCCTATTTTTAGGTTTTTAAGGATCTTCCATATTGTTCTCCAAAGCGGCTATACAAAATTACATTCCCAGGAGTTCCTGTCATGGTTTAGCAGTAATAAACCCGACTAATATCCATGAGGACGTGGATTTGATCCCTGGCCTTGCTCAGTGAGTTCAGGATCCAGTTTTGCCTTGAGCTGTGGTGAGGTTGCAGATGTGGCTCAGATTTGGTGTTGCTGTGGCTGTGCTGTGGGCTGGCAGCTGCAGCTCTGATTCAGCCCCTAGCCTGGGAACTTCCATGTGCTGTGGGTGTGGCCCTAAAAAGACAAAAAAAAAAAAAAAAAGATTACCTTCCCACCAACAGTGTAGGAGGGTTCCCTTTTCTCCATACCCTCTCTAGCATTTATCATTTGTAGACTTTCTGATGATGGACATTCTGACTTGTGTGAGGTGATACCTCATTTTAATTTTGATTTGCATTTCTCTAATACTTAATGATGTTGAGTATCTTTTCATGTACTTTTTGGCCATCTGTTTGTCTTCTTTGGAGAAATGTCTGTTTAGATTTTCTGCCCATATTTTAAGTTGTTTGTTTTTTGATATTGAGCTGCATGTGTGTTTTGGAGATTAGTCCCTTGTTGGAACAGAAATATAGATTAATGGAACAGAATAGAAAGCCCAGAAATAAACCCATACACCTATGGTCAATTAATCTATGACAAAGGGGGGAAAGAGTATACAAAGGAAAAAAAGATAGTCTCTTCAATAAGTGGTGCTGGGAAAACTGGACAGCTACAAGTAAAAGAATGAAATTAGAGCATTCTCTTAACACCATATACAAAAATAAACTCAAAATGGATTAAAGACCTAAATGTAATCTTAATACTCTAAAAGTCTTAGAGGAAAACATAGGCAGGACACTATGACATAAATCACACCAATATCTTTTTAGATCCATCTCCTACAGTAATGAAAATAAAAACAAAGATAAACGAATGGGACCTAATTAAACCATAAACAAAAAGAAAAGACAACCCACAGAACGGGAGAAAATATTTGCAAACAATGTGATATTGTATTTTGCTTATTACTTTCTATTATGTGATACATGATCTTAATATTCTGAATATTATTAATGTATACTTTGATCATTTAAGGATGGTATCTGCCAGCCTTCTCCACCAAAAAGTTACTCTTTTTCTCTTTTTAATTATTAAATATATTGTGGGACATATTTTTAACTACATAAATATTCAGTTTCTCATGCAAGTTTTTGCTTGTTTCTTTGGGTATATTTGTATGAACTCATGATTTCCTATTTTATTCAGTGGGTCACAAGACATTATTATCAGTATTTACTTTGATGCTCAACTTGTCTCAGATTTATCCAGTGACGACCCTTCAGGGTAGTTTTTATGACCTCTTGACATATCCCTATCATTCTATGAGTACTTAACATTGTAAATCAACTGTGTTTCAATACATAAAGAAATATATAAAATGATATTCCATGTTCATCTTGTATCTCCTTGCCCAAGCCCCAAATGCAACCATTTCCCCAAGGAACTCTAGTTCTTCCAAGTGGGGAGGAATAATTAGAAGCTAGGATTGAGTGTTTGAGTGGAGGATGTATTCATTACCAATGAGCTATCATTGCTTTCAGACTACCCTGGTGGGCAGAACTTAAGAGTATATGTATATACATCCGAACATATTTCATATACACATATTTATATCTATATGTAAGTGTATCAACACATATTGAACACCATACATTTCTGACCAATAGCTTTACCTCCATCCCCATACCATGGAGTTCTTTCTACTTTTCTCCAATTCTGTATCTGTAGCTCCTTTTTCTGCCAAAGCCAATGTAGTCTCCATCATCCTTAGTACATTTAATTTGCTCAGTTCCCTTGTATGTAACCCACTTCCCCCTGCTACTTGCTCTCCACTCCCCACTCACACTGCTCAGGTTCTGATTTCTCATACCATTCCCTCCTCAGCACACACATGAACTCCCTCCTCACTGTGGTCAGGCTCTGACTCCTCCCTACTCGAAACCACCTCCATATGGGCACTGTCTGCACGGTGGCATTTGGTATCTCTCGATACCATTGTTCTCTGATACCCACGACTGGCTCCCTCCTCACACAGACACCTCCTTTACCATTTGGGATCTGTGACCCCACATCAGAACTTTCCCATGTGGGGTCAGCCACATCACTCCACCTAGACTCTGACAAGCCACCCTTATAGAAGGTAACCTCCTCACCCTGCCTCAGGCTCCAAAACCTTGAGCCTGGATACATCTCTATGTGGATTACTTTTTTCCCATCCTGTTGAGACTCTGATTCCCCACTCCAGGCATTCTTGCTTTTCTCCTTCTCTTAGGCTTTGACAGCCTACGTTGGTCTCTCTTGACACATAGCTGCTTTCCTCACCCTGCTTGGTCCATAAGATTCCACAGCAAGCTCTGTCTCCACATAGACAACTAACTTGTCCTGCTAACTTCAGGACATTAGGATTGAATTATTTGGAAGAAAAGAGGAGAAGTCACCGAATTTGCTCATAGTCACCAAATTTTCCTCTTTATTTTGTTGTTGTTGTTGTTTCTGTCCAGAGTCATCTCCAGTTTACTATGGAACTTTTATTCCAGTGAAGCCACCAGTGATCTCAACCATGCTTCTCTATTTTGTATTTTTATAGGAAAGTCATTGAACAGATGAAACTTGATACATAAGTGCTTAATAAGTAAATTTTATTTTAATTTATACCAGTGTAAGAAATTATTGGCTTAGCATGATGAACTCTGATTTGTATACATTTATTTAGAAATAGAGATGAATGGGAATTGATAATTTGTATTATTTCATTCATTTTATTTTACAGGGTATTTTATATATCGTATCAACATAATACTTTACAAGTAAAAAAACCTAGCCCAACAACCAGTAAATATGATTTTAATTAACATGTGACTTTTATCCCCACTGGATTGGCTAAAGTCATCTGTTATTTGGCATTATCTGCTTGTATCCTTTTAGTAGTAAAACATTCAGATTCATTTTGCAAATAAAAATAAAGCTCAAAAGGTAATTTTATGAGGCAGGCAATATTCCTCAGAATGCCTTTTTTTTAAATTAATTCTGCTTATTCATTATATAATTACAGTGGAAAAATATACAATTAAACCATGAAGTTTCATAATATGGCTTTTTTGGCATAATATCTTTTTAATGGATTCTGATATTATCACATGTTTGAATCAGTCCAGTATTTATTCATGTCAGAAATAACAAAGACACTCCAGTGTAAACAGGTTTCCTTTGTCTAGCACAATTACCTGAAGATAAAGCGGAACTCTTTATAATAAGACTTGCTCTACAAGATGAATGAAAGTAAAGGATGTTTGAATAGATATGCTGCTTTGAATGATATGATTATGTAAAAGCTCATTATCTGTTCAATGGAAAGACAACCTTTTTGACTTCCTCTGCTATGAGTGAATAGAATTTCTTACTAATTTTAGTCAAAAATAGACCAGAGACTGGTTGATCGCCAGTGGCTATAACAAACCAAAGAATCCAAGCTATTCGCATTGCATGTTGTGGCAAAAATAATAAGACTTGCTCTACAAGATGCAGGCATCCTGTAGGCATGAGTGGAAAGGAAAGAAACAAGTTTAGGGGTACATTCTTTGTGTCAGCACCATGGTAATTACTGTATACATTATTTCATTTATACCTCAGGCAATTCTGAAAGATAGTTATCATTCAGCTCAAATAACAACAAATTAAAAGACAAATTAAGAAACTTACCTGATCTATAATAGACATTGCCTGGGTCAACAGAGAAAACAGTGTAAACGAAAACTCCTTGGGTTTGCAACGTGATGGCTACATCTAAGAGTCCAGCATGATGTAGTCTCTTTCTTCAGTTTTTCAAGATATCATTTTCCTTCACAAACAAGCTTCTTCTGATAACACAAGAAGGCTTGTAGCACTTCATGAATGTTTAGCAAAATCAACATTAGAAACTGTGTTTCTGTTTGAGTTTGCATGTAAGATCTCTCCAATGAGGAAATTGGTTGAAAATTAGAAATATTGCTATACTGGAGTTCCCGTCATGGCTCAGCAGAAACGAATCTGACGAGGAACCTTGAGGTTGCAGGTTCAACCCCTGGCCCCACTCAGTGGGTTGAGGATCCAACGTTGTGTGAGCTGTGGTATAGATCACAGACATGGCTCGGATCTGGCATTGCTGTGGTGTAGGCTGGCAGCTACAGCTCTGATTCAACCCCTAGCCTGGGATCCTCCATATGCCATGGGTATGGCCCAAAAAAAGCAAAAAAAAAAAATTATTGTTATAGGGACATAGAAGATATTTACTAAGTTATCTATTAAATTTTCTAATTTTATATTAATAAAATTCCCTTTTATCTTTAATATTTTTTTGATTTCAAAAAATGATGGATTTTTATTAAAGGTTTCAATTGTAAGTGTAAACATTTAATTTGATTTTATAGTCCTGCATGCTAAAGAATTATAAACATTTTTGGTCTTTCAATATGGCCTTTATATGTTTCATTATATTTGTCATGGATCCTGCATTAGTGTCAGTGATGGGGCTTGGTAAGTGCAACAATACTGTCTTTTAAAATGTTATTAATGTTTAGGTGGACTAAAAGTTGTCCTCAACTTTCACTTTACTTTTACTAGATCCTTCTTTTAAATAAACAAGTCCTGATGCTAAGTTCTAAAGCTACCTTTAACTCATTTTTCTG
The DNA here is from genome assembly GCF_016906955.1 of Phacochoerus africanus. NCBI lineage: Eukaryota > Metazoa > Chordata > Mammalia > Artiodactyla > Suidae > Phacochoerus > Phacochoerus africanus. The sequence continues at coordinate 55,030,738 of NC_062544.1, forward strand.
GGATCAAATTGTGAAATTAATGTGAGTTAAGGAGATGTACCCAAGACCTTCAAAGGAGGGTAGAATTATTAGGTTGGTATTTAATAAAAAGGAGAAATGCACATTGCCATCTGTGTGCTATTGTTTATGATATTTCATTTACTTGTGACAGTCTCCCCCATTACCCATATATGCTAATGCACCTTCACACAGTGTATACACACATAGCCACACACACACACAAACACACACACACAAACACACTCAAATACATCCTTGTTTTGCAAACTACTGGCCAAAGCAGTCAAGCAGCCTTGGGCAAGTCAGTTAAACTTCCAGAATTTAATTTTCTTCATTCAATGATGGGAAAATGACACTATCTTTGTTATTAATTATTATAAGGATAAAATGAGTTAATGTATAAAGACAGCTTAACATATAGTCAACAAAAATATTAATCATTTTTATCTACATAAGATTTGCTGACTATACTTTATGATCTGGCAATTCGTTATATCAAATTTAGCACTTTATTATATTACTGTTTATGACTATTTAAATGCTTAAGTTGGGAGTTCCCATCGTGGCGCAGTGGTTAACGAATCCGACTAGGAACCATGAGGTTGAGGGTTCGGTCCCTGCCCTTGCTCAGTGGGTTAACGATCCCGCGTTGCTGTGAGCTGTGGTGTAGGTTGCAGATGCGGCTCGGATCCCGCGTTGCTGTGGCTCTGGCGTAGGCCGGTGGCTGCGGCTCCGATTAGACCCCGAGCCTGGGAACCTCCATATGCCGCGGGAGCGGCCCAAGAAATAGCAATAACAACAACAAAAAAGACAAAAATAAATAAACAAATAATAAATGCTTAAGTTATTAGTATTGTTTACTCTATTATATAATAAGTACCTGAGAGCACTTGAGGTCTAAGATTAGTTCATGGCAAGAATCATAGAGATATTGAGTTTTTGAACTAAGAAAGCACTTTATAGCTTTATAGCACTCATATAGTATAAATTAAAAAATTATTTAAGTGAATTAAATATTTGGTCATGTGAACTAAAAATTAGTGGTTAATAAAAGAATTTCAACTAATTTATATTTTGTTGTTATAGTGCTATAACTAGAAATATTTTGAAAGATTAAGTGATTTTTGCTTGCAGTTGACTTTGAACTTTGACGGTGCAATTCAATGAATCAGAATTTTTAAAATTTAGGGTAAAAGTTTGGCTTAGTAAATATTAATTTTAAGTGAAATAGATACATGTAGAAATTGTTCAGACTTATCTAGCACCATTATTTACCATAATCCTCAACCTTATTTGATCAATGACTGTAGAACAGATATGCTGTGAACTGAAAAGAAAGCTGTATTTCAATGTGTATAAATTAAAAGATTAAGTTTCAAGATTATGTTTTTCTTTTCCTGTTTGGAAAGAAATATCATGTGATTTCATCAGCCAAAACAGTAAGTTTATTGAATTATTTCTTGGTGCAAACCTCTCTACATCTAGTAAGCAGGAATTATGCTATATAGTTAAACAACTTCAAAGAGCATTTGTTGAGTTATTCTCCTTTTGGACTTCCTATACTTGATGATACAAATGAAAGTATCATTTTAGCTATCCTTTGAAAATTTTCAACTCTCATCAAGTAAAAATAATGGCATTGAAATGCAAGATTAATTAGTATGTCCATTTATAGAATTAATATTAGTGTAGATTTGTAAATTTATATTGCATATGTTATATATTTGTAAATACATATACACATGCACAGTTGATTCTGCTATCATCATTCATGTATAGCAAATACTCTTTATTTATTTATTGCTTTTTTTAGAGCCACACCTATGGCATATGGAAATTCCTGGGCTAGGAGTTGAATAGGATCTGCAGCTGCCAGCCTACACCACAGCCCCAGCCACAGCAATGCCACATCCAAGCTGTGTCTGTGACCTACATCACAATTCAAGGCAATGCCAGATCCTTAACCCAATGAGCAAGGCCAGGGATTGAACTTGCATCCTCAGAGATTCTAGTTGAGTTCATAACCCACTGAGCCACAATGGAAACTCTGCAAATATTCTTGATGGCAGGGTCAGTATTATTGATTTTTTTCTTTTGCCTCAGGTTTCAGTATGACTCTGCAGATTACTAATAATTATTACTAATCTCTCTTTATTTACCTTTTGATATTTTGTTCATCATGGCCAGTTTTGCATTCATTTTGATTTTTAAAAAATATATTGCGTTAAAATATTATTTGTATTGTTAACTGAGATATTGTTAGTTTACTTCATCTCCCTCACTCTTTATAGTGTAGATCCCAGTACTGAGTTCTGTTGTTGTTGATCATCGTGCTTGCGTTGAACTACTTGGCTCTCTCTATGATTGATGACTAACTTCCTGTTTTCTGCAGTTTGATCCCTGCTTTGATCATTGAATTTTGGAAAGTTGCCTAGTCCACAGCACTATCAGCTAAATGGTGCTTATGACTGATCTTGGGGTTTCTTTGTTCTAATTGCTATTAACAGTATCTGGCAAGTTTACTAGATAAGCAAAACACTTTCTCAGAAAATTCTGAGTAACGTCTAATTAAGAATTTACAGTAATACATGCCAGCAAAAGATGGTGATATATTCCCATGGAAATACACCTTTCACAAGAAATCATCTATGTTACCTTTTCGCTTAGACACTTAACCATTGAAAACCATTCTTTCTGGAAGTTTATGGCTTTGCTTCTTGAGGCGTCTAATGACTAATTTTAATGGTGATTTTAGAAAAAATATTGAATGGCTGTTTAATCTGTGAAGGAATAAAGGACTAGCATTTGAATAACTTTAATAACTTTTGTGGTATTAGTTACTTGTTCTTTGATATTTTTGCCTTGAAATGGGCTTACTGTTAGGCAAATCACCTTTGGAACAATTGAGATGATGATGAGGTGATATAAAAAATGTGAGTATAGGAGTTCCCATCGTGGTGCAGTGGTTAACGAATCCGACTAGGAACCATGAGGTTGCGGGTTCGGTCCCTGGCCTTGCTCAGCGGGTTAATGATCCGGCGTTGCCGTGAGCTGTGGTGTAGGTTGCAGACACGGCTCGGATCTTGCGTTGCTGTGGCTCTGGCGTAGGCCAGTGGCTGCGGCTCCGATTAGACCCCGAGCCTGGGAACCTCCATATGCCGTGAGAGCGGCCTGAGAAATGGCAAAAAGACAAAAAAAAAAGTGAGTATATATATTTGATACTTTATTTATGTTACATCTGAGATCCTTACTTTTATTCCTTTTTAAACATTGATTAATATCATCCGCCACCATCACAAACTCACTCTATATCCAGGTGAAGAATGTGGTTCAAATATGTCACTTTTTCATATAAATTAGGAAAGGACATATTCGAACCTGGAATTATATAAAAGTTAGAAATTTTAACTCAAAACGATTCTTTTCACTTCATGTCTTATATAGAGAGCAATGTGGGCCAGTGGCCTTTAAGAATGTATAAGAAGGGTTTAAAATGGTGGTTAACCTTAAGCACCTTGAAGGAAACCTAATTCCTATTTAATGAAGCAGATTAAGACACTGTGGAAAGTCTTGCCAATAAAATGAACTCTGTCTTCCTTTGGGATGTGCTGCATTACTAACCAACCAACATGCCAAATGGTAGGCTTTCCAGTGATTGCAAAATACATTGTTGCATTTTAAACCACTAATGTTGAAAAGTTTACCTCCTTTAACAATAAAAAGAGTAGTAATTGTTCCTAGACATTGCATGTTATATTTAGAATATTTATCCATACCTCAAACAGCCTTTCTGCTGGCCCCGTAGACAGAGACTCTCTCTTTTGGGTTCTATTGTCACTCCAGGTGCCCTATTAGGCAGCATTTAAAATGGCTCCAGATCTGTTTATCCTCACCTATGCGGCTCTGTATCTGGTTCTTGGGAAAGAGTTGTCCATCCTTGACTTGAAAACTTTGGAAGTACACACTGCTTTCTCTGTTGCTTCTGCTGCTAGAGTTTCTTGCCACCAGTTACTCCTATATAACCTCTCTGGCAGGTTTAACGGTAAGCTGCAATATCCCCTCACTGCAAATAGCACACAGCAGCTTCTCTGAAATATGCCACCGAAAGCCATCTTTTGTGCCTTGTGGTGAAGGGGATAGAACACACAAGCCCCCCTCTGCTGTTAGATGGGAGGACTCAGAGCAGAGCTGTCCACAAGAACTCAACCTCACAGAATGCACCACTCTTTCCTCTCCTCAGGCTCTGAAAAGTTTTTGCATTCTCAGTCTCTAACTTGTTCTTTGACCATCCTTTTTGAAATATCTGAATGGCAATCTTTTTCCCACCTCACTTTGATTACTGAAATCTGCTGCCTTCTGTTCAACAAAAATTTATGTTAAAATACTATTACATACAAATGTTTCCCATAGTGCTAGTGCATTGGAGCCATATGTGGAATAGCGAGGGAATGGGTTTTGAAACTTTAAAAACCTACTTTTGTATATCTGTATATACAGATGGCCAACAAACACATTAAAAAAATGCTTAACATCCCTAATTATTAGAGAAATGTAAATCAAAACTACCATGAGATACCACCTCACACCAGTCAGAATGGCCATCATTAATAAGTCCACAACTAACGAGTGCTGGAGGGGGTGTGGAGAAAAGGAACCCTCCTGCACTGTTGGTGGGAATGTAAGCTGGTACAACCACTATGGAGAACAGTATGGAGCTACCTTAGAAATCTATTAGAACTACCATATGACCCAGCATTCCCACACTCTTGGGCATATATCTGGACAAAACTCTACTTAAAAAAGACACATGGACCTGCATGTTCATTGCAGCACTATTCACAATAGCCAAGACACAGAAATAACCCAAATATCCATGATAGATGATTGGATTAGGAAGATGTGATATATATGTACACAATGGAATACTACTCAGCCATTAAAAAGAACAAAAAATGCCATTTGCAGCAACATAGATGAAACTAGAGACTCTCATACTGAGTGAAGTAAGTCAGAAAGAGAAAGACAAACACCATATGATATCACTTATATCTGGATTATTCTAGATATATATTCTAGATATAAGTGATGTGCTGTATTCTAATATACAGCACAAAGAAACCTTTCCATGGAAAAGAAAGTCATGAACTTGGAGAATGAACTTGTGGCTGCCCGGGGGGAGAAGAGGGAGGGAGTGGGATGGATTGGGAGCTTGGGGTTAACGGATGCAAACTTTATTGCTCTTCAAATGGATTTACAGTGAGATCCTACTGTGTAGCATTGAAAACTATGTCTAGATACTTACAACATGACATTGGGAGGAAAAAATGTATACATGTATGTGTAACTTGGTTCCCATGCTGTACAGTGGAAAAAATAAAATAAAAAAATAAAAACCTATTTTTAAAGAAAGGCAAGACTCAGACTCATCACAGTGATTCAGACTCAGGTTTGCATCACTATGATCCTGTGTGGTGACCACGAATTGACTGCTTGGTCACACAAGTCATACACTTTTAGAGGGTTTAAGAAAATATAAAAGTCATATACTCTTAACAGGTTTAAGACAATATAATTATGTATATGTTGGGGGCTCGGAGAAGTCCTACAAGATTGTTATAATCTAGAACGTATTTTTTTATTATTATAAACAGCCTAAAAATTGTAAGAGTAGAAATAATGAAGAGAAAGCATTGATAGTTTTATTTCATTTTATTTTATTTTTGTATTTTTGTATTTTTAGGGCTGCACCTATGGCATATGGAGGCTCCCAGGCTAGAGGTCCAGTCAGAGCTGTAGCCACGGCCTACACCTCAGCCACAGCAACAGCAGATCTGAGCCGCATCTGTGACCTACACCACAGCTCACAGCAATACCAGATCCTTAACCCACTGAGTGAGGCCAGGGATCAAACCCACAACCTCATGGTTCCTAGTTGGATTTGTATCTGCTGTGCCACAATGGGAACTCCATATTGATGGTTTTAAAAAGCAATGCATTTTGTAGTTTTCATGTTTGTGTATGTTTTATCTGTTCTTTTAAGTGTTTAAGAGAACTGGTGTTAAATTGCTAGCCCTCCTCAGTATCTGGTATCTATTCTTATTTCTTCCTTTCTTTTTTTCCTAAGTAATAGAATCCTCAGATTCTAAACTGGCACATGGCTGTCCCGCTGGAAAATACATTTTCAGTCTTCTTTGCAGCTGTGATTACATTTTGGTCAAAAGCATATGAATAGATTTATGTTTGCAATTTATGGATCATCTTCAACTTAAAATCAATTCTGTTAACTGTGGACTTCTTGTCTGTTCCAGCAGGCAAGAACACAGATGTGCAGTGACCCAGGTTCTATCGTAGAGCTGTGGACAACACTCTAGGCCTAACAGAGATAGGAGGAACTTCTGTTCCTGAATGACCTTGTGGAAGAGCTATCTTATTAGTTAAAACAAGTGGATGTTATATAAGAAACACATGTCTTAGTTTAAGCCATTGCATTTTCAAATCTCTTCGTTATATAGCATCTTTGCTTTTACCCTTAAAATATAGTAAAATTTAATTAAGTATCCTAGTTATCTATTGCTATGTGACAGAACCATACCTCCCCCAATTTTCGCGGCTTAGAACAAAAAATTTCTTATCTTTTACAGTTCTATGGGTTGACTTATTAGCTCAGGCTGAGTAGTTCTCCCATGGGATCTCTTATATTGCTATTGGATAGATGCAGAGATTAGAGTCATCTGAAAGCTCCATTGGTTTGGACATCCAAGAGGGCTACTCACATGACTAGAATTTGATGGTGGCCAGGAGCTCAACTAGAGTCAAGACTGTGATGGGAGCACCTTTTTGTGGCCTCTCCATGTGGTTTAGGCTTCTCACTACATGATGTCTGGGTTCCAAGAATGAATATTCTAAGAGACATGGGTAGAAATTCCAATGTTTCTTAAAATCCAGCCCTGGAAGTCCCAGAGCATCACTGGTCGTCAAGACACTAAGGCCAGTTGAGATTCAAGGAGAAAGGGATTAGACTCACATCTTAATGGAACAAATAGCAAAGAATTTGCACCCATCTTTAGTCTACCACATTAACTGCATGAGAATTTTCCCCCAGAGATTCTTTCTAAAATGTTGTCAGTATCTTAAATTATTTTTCTACATTAAAGCTATTTTATATAGCAAAGTTTAATAGATTGATCATTAATTACATTGCAAATAATGGTTAGTATTCCTCTTCATCACATAAAAATGCTGTAGACATTGAATAATCTTTGCAAACATTAAACTGAATAACTTTACATCAGAAGAATGTAAAATACAAAGACTTTATATGAATGAAATACCAGAGGACCACTATCAGAGCCGTGCTTACGACTATTTGTTAACCCTTTTGAGATATATTGGAATAAATGTTTTGCCAGATTATCTCATTTCTCTTTCTAAAGCCCAATGAGGTATGTTCTATTTTTGTTTGGACGATTGCATAATTGTACTATTGTATGTTTACAGTTGTGAGGAAATGAAAGCTTGGACTAAGTAAATTGAACAAAGTCACAAAGATTAAAAATGGCCAAAATCAATCCAGGGTTCAGGGGCTAAACCACAAAACTAAACCTGGATCCCTACAGCTCTGTTTTGAACAAAGATTGTCTTTTACACTCTCCTGTATGTTAGTAACATGATTAAGGAAGTTTCTGCTTTGTATTTTTTTTTAAATATTAACTTTTTCATGTCAGCATGTGGATACTCTCTTCCAGTTCTTTCTTATGAGTAATAACAATTTTTCAGTGCTTTCAATTATATCTTATACTCGTTAGGATTAACTTTATAAAATTTAGAACTAATTATACAGAGAAAAATCACAGTAGTTCACATTCAAAAGTCAGTTATTATTTATATCCTGAACTGTTTTGTCTTTCCTATGTTTCCTACATCAAATTTATATTGCATTTACCATTTTGTGCTCTGCTTTGTATTTTTGTTTACCATATAATAAATACATTTTACTGTTATCAAAAACATTCCAAAAACCATATTAAAAACTTTCATGGTAAGGAACATTCCACACCTACACCAAAATAGAATAGTGTGGTAAATCCCATGTAATCATTACACAGCATGAAAGTGGCTAATATTCCATCTTCAGTTATTTCTACTTCCCTCAGTTCCAATCACTATATCACTTCATCTAAGCATCACTTTTAATATTTGAATGTTTTAAATCTTATCATGAACCATATTTTACTTATATGAGAACATCTGGTTATAACTGGAATCTTATCACTATATTCCTGATCAGAGCATCCATACTGTTCTATGATTATATTAAGAGGAAAAAAATTCCAGACTCTCATAGGAACATCTGTGCCATCTGAGGCTTCCTCTAATTAACTTCCATGCTGCTGAATCCTCAGTGAGATTCTCTATACTTACACAACACATTGATGTACAAAATAGATCAGATTAATAAAAAAGCCAAAGCTCTAGTATTAATCATTTTTGAAAGCATAAAATTCACATCTGGCAATTTTGAAAACACACAATAAGTTACAGAGATGAAGACACATTTCTGATTTCTGATACCATTAGACAGTTAATGTACTTTTCATCTTAAAATATTAACAGCTTTGTCCTATAAAACCCTTCTTTTCATTATAGATTCAATATGTGTTAACCCTTCCATTGGCCCTCATCTTTGCCCAAGAGAGTATTTATCAAGTTGATTTATATCTCTTGTCCATAATGAAGCTAGTGAAAATTGCCTGCCTCCAAATATTGCTTAATTAGAGGGTTTGCTAAAATTCTTTCAATAATCCTTTGGGAAAGAAAACATCAGCAAAAATAATTGAGAAAAAGTCTCTGTGACAAGAACTAGAGATTGTTTATGAGGTAGAAGAATGTCTGAGAGCCAGTTGCAAGGACATCTGGTTCTATGACCATAAGCAAAATTCTGTCAAAAATTTTATTTAAAAACCCATTTTGAAAAGGTTTATAACTCTGCTGATTCAGTTCCCATGGGTTCAAATCTGACTTTAAAAAAAATTGTGATCTGAAACCACATTTGCCAAGCCATCTGAGCTGACGATTTAAGAAAAAGGATGACAGCAAAGTATTTTATTACAGAGTATATTTACTCTTTCTGCATTAAGTACTTTTTCTGCAAATTATGTACTTTTTCTATATTTGAGATAAATTGGGAGTTATTTGTATGTTGTTGGTTCACTTTGCATTTAATTCTCATCCTTTCTCTCTCTGTAGTCTACTGAGTACATGAATGTTGAGATTAGACCCATGCCCCATGTATTCACTGGTGTTATTTAGTCCCTGTGTGTGTTGTTAATTTAAAAAATAGTACTTGCTTCCATTTATTGAATGCTTTATAAGTGCCAAGCTCTTTATAAATCTTACTTCAAATTTTTATCCCACAGCCATGCAAGATAGATATTATTTCTCCTTATAACTGATAAATTAACTGAGCATCAGAAAGATTAAGAAGCCTGTCCATGGTCACCCAAGTATTTGGGTTTTGGGGAGCATAGTTTTGTCTGAATGCAAGGCCCCTCTATTCTTAAATATTTTCTGAATAGATGACAGAAGTATCTTGCTCTAATAATGTTCATGTCCTTATGCCACATTTACTATTGATATAATAAAGCATTAATTTCAGTTACATCATTGGCTTCTTTTAGTGAAAAATTTTTAGTTGAAAATAATTCAACTAAAATATGTTAAACTGTGTATTTTTGTTTGGTTTGGTTTTTTTGGGTTTTTTTAGGGCCACACCCATGGCGTGTGGAAGTTCCCAGGCTAGGAGTTGAATTGTGGTTACAGCTGCTAGCCTACACCACAACCATGGCAACACTGAGCTAGGCCAGGGATCAAACCTGCATCCTCATGAATACAAACAGGGTTCTTAACCCGCTAAACAAGAACAGGAACTCCAAACTGTGTCTTTATTTACGGATACATAAGAACTGAATTTAGAAATCTTTAAAGGTTAGTTTAATATTACACAAAAAAAGTTTTCTTACTCTTTCAATACTTTATGTTTCTAAGTCTAAAATATGCTGTCCTGTCCTCTGCCTGAGAAAGACAAGGAACTTAGCAGATACCATCTTAACTCTCCCCCTGCCATATTCCATGTCTAGAATTTTAATTCTAATTTTATAAAAGCAGAAAAAAAATAACTCTCCGTGGTAATTTTTTTATCATTTATTTATATATATTTTTTCTACTGTACAGCTTGGTGACCCAGTTACACATACACATATACATTCTTTTTTCTCACATTATCATGCTCCATCATAAGTGACTAGATATAGTTCCCAGTGCTACACAGCAGGATCTCATTGCTAATACATTCCAAAGGCAAAAGTCTGCATCTGTTAACCCCAAGCTCCCAATCCATCCCAATCCATCCCCCTCCCCCCAGGCAACCACAAGTCTATTCTCCAAGTCCATGATTTTCTTTTCTGTGGAAAAGTTCCTTTGTGCCTTATATTCGATTCCAGATACAAGTGATATCATATGGTATTTGTCTTTCTCTTTCTGACTTACTTCACTCAGGATCAGAGTCTCTAGTTCCATCCATGTTGCTGCAAATGGCATTATTTTGTTCTTTGTCGTGGCTGAGTAGCATTCCATTGTGTACATATATATCACATCTTCCGAATCCAATCATCTATCATGGATATTTGGGTTGAGTCCATGTCTTGGCTATTGTGAGTAGTGCTGAAATGAATATGCAGGTCCATGTGTCTTTTTCAAGGAAAGTTTTGTCCAGATATATGCCCAAGAGTGAGGTTGCTGTGTCACATGGTAGTTCTATGTATAGTTTTCTAAGGCACCTCCATACTGTTCTCCATAGTGGTTGTACCAGCTTACATTCCCACCAACAGTGCAGGAGGGTTCCTTTTCTCCACACCCCCTCCAGCACTTGTAATTTGTGGACTTTTTAATGATGGCCATTCTGACTGGTGTGAGGTTTTTGATTTGCATTTCTCTAATAATCAGGGATGTCGAGCATTGTTTCATGTGCTCGTTGGCCATCTGACTATCTTCCTGACTTAAATATAAGACAAGACACCATCAAACTCCTGGAAGAGAACATAGGAAAAACATTCTCTGACATCAACCTTACAAATGTTTTCTCAGGTCAGTCTCCCAAAGCAACAGAAATAAAGCAAAAATAAACCCATGGGACCTAATCAAACTGACAAGCTTTTGCAGAGCAAAGGAAACCAAAAAGAAAACAAAGACAACTTACAGTATGGGAGAAAATAGTTTCAAATGATCCAACTGATAAGGGCCTAATCTCTAAAATATACAAACAATTTATACAACTCAACAGCAAAAAAAGCCAACAACCTTCTGGAAAAATGGGCAAAGGACCTGAATAGACATTTCTCAATAGTAATTTTTAACTAATTATTTCATTTACCTTTTCTTCTTGTATTTCTTTGTTTGGGATTATGGTTCTTGATGACGTACTTCTCTAGAGATTCTTTTTAATGGTGGTCTCTGGGTATCAAAATCTGTTAGTCCTTCTGTGTCTGAAATGTCTTGATTTTGTCATCAGAAATTTGAACTGATGAGAGTTCCTGTTATGGCTCAGAGAAAACAAACCCAACTAGTAACCACAAGGTTGGATCCCTGGCCTTTATCGTGGGTTAAGGATCTGGCATTGCCATGAGCTATGGTATAGGTCACAGATGTGGCTCAGATCCTGAGTTGCTGTGGCTGTGGTTTAGGTCAGCAGCTGTAGCTCAAAGTAGCTCCCTAGTCTGGGAACCTCCATATGCCTTGGGTGCTGCCCTAAAAAGCAAAGAAGGAAAAAGAAAGAAATAAAGAGACCAGACGCAACTAACCTAAATAAAGCAAGACGAAATAAATAAGAAAGAAGAGGATAAATACATAACGCGCAAGAAGTTATGACGTAAAGACGTAAGGAGGAGAATACGCAAGAAGAATCAAAATACATACAGCAAGCCACTCACGTTGTCCCAGACTCAGAAAGCCCGCAAGCCTTCAGGGAAAGAAGGAAGAGAGAAGAAATAACAGGCACCTGACACTACACGCACTATGCGAAGAATTACCACGAGAAATAGACAACACCGAAAGCAATACGAGTCATAACAAGGCAAAGAAAGATACCGAACGAGAAAGAAGCAGAAGGAATTATGTCAGAACTGTAAACGAGAGAAAGAAAGAAAGGACAGAAAAACGAACTTATATAAAGACGGCATTTAGGAACGAATGAAGAACGAAAGATATGCATACTTCAAACGATTAGAATGCAAAACGATCATTGCTAATATCTTACATGTAATCCTTACTTGAAAGAATAGTCAAATAGAAGAATGCACATTAATAGCTTTCACTATTAAGGAAATCTACTGTCAACTAGAATAGACATTAGATGTGAGTCAGCTATGCATAGTATCTGTATTCCTAGCCTAATCATGACAGAATCATGCTACAGAATAAATTCAGATTAAGAAAGAAAAAGAAAATTTGAACTGGCTATGCAATTCTAGATTGACTACAATATCCCCTACACACTTAGAGTTGCTATTGAGAAGTCTGCTGTCAATCTAATAGCCCTTTTCATATAGGTAAAATTTCTTTGCTGGAGGTATTATTCCAGGGGTAACTTTTGCTAGATTTTTTTTCTTTGATGTTTTGAAATTTCACTGCAGTGTTTTTAGATGTAGATGTATGTTATTTATGTTTATTGCCATTTGATGCTTACTTTATATCTGAGGAAACATCTTTTTTAAAACTCTGCAAAATATCAAATAAATGTTCCTTTTAATATTGCCTTCTTATCAACTCCTCTTTTCCAAAATTTAGAACCCCTGTTAAGCATAGGTAGGCATTTCTCATTCTGATTTCCATGTCCCTTAACTCAGCTCTCAAGAATTAAGCATTTTTATCTCTCTGAATTGCCTTCATTACTATCATTCAGTTTACTAAGTATCTCTTAATCCCTCTAATTTATTTTTTTTCCATTGACTTTATCTTTTTAATTTTTTATTATAGTCATTTTGCACTGTTCTGTCAATTTCTGCTGTACAGCCATAATGACCCAGTCATACATTTATATACATGTATTCTTTTCCCAAAATATTGCATTTGGAGTGGATAAGCAGTGAGATCTTACTCTATCACAGGGAACTATAGTCACTTGTGATGGAACATGATGGAGGATAATGTCCATTGACTTTAAATTTCAATGTTAAAAATATTTTTTATTATTAGAATTTCAAATTGGTCCTTTTTTGATTTATAACTAACTGCTTTTTCCCCTCAAAATTGTTCTTTTTGATGAATATGGTTCATTTCTTACCTCTGTTAATATATCAAGTATATGTATGTTTCAAACTGCCATGATATTTCTAATTTTCAGGATAAATTTCAATCTGTGAAATGTTTAAGTTATCCTTCATGACCTTAATTTTCATCATGTAGTCTGAAATTTTAGTTTGTAAGATTGTTCCAAGTCTTTCTTTTTTAACCCATGTTCCTATACCTGTTTTTCAATATCTACTTTTTTTTCAGTTGTTTCTACTCAGCCAACTTCCAATGCAGGTGTTAGGTTGGCGGTTTGCCTACAAATCCTTGTTCCCTCTCCACCAGATCCCCTCTCCACCTTTTATTCTGACACTGGTTCACTGAGATAGTGATTTTGGTGTTAAGTCTGACTGTGTATGTTAAGTATCTGAACAAGATAAAGATATATTTACTATTTTTTAAAGATTTAAATCACTCAATTAGATTATCTTTTATAAATGAAAACAAAAGCTCACAAACCATCTTGCATAGAAGTTTTCCAGTGATGCATTAGTCAGGATCATAAAATCACAGGAAACCCTTACATTCTATTTAAAAAAATAAGGTTCAAATTCAGAATGGACAAGTAACATATACAATGTCACACATTTGCTGAGTGGAAGATAGAAAACTACATATCAATTTTTTTGACTTCTCATTTCTCTACTCCACTTACTTGATCCTCCTCGTACCAAATGTCCAGCAACTTCTGCTGAGAATAAAGACTGTTGTTATTCTCATTGACAGGAAAGGTTGTCTCAAAATATCTTCAATTGGTTATGGTCCATAAGGCTGATCTAGACTGCACATATATTTATTTGGCCTACTTAGAGTTAATATTTTTTACATGGTTTCTAGTACTGAAAATGAAAGATTTGAAAAAAAGAGAGAGAGAGAAATGACTGCATCACTTGGAAACAGTTGTCCACAATCTAGCCTGGCAATAATTACCCACAGACGAGAAGTTATTGTGTCCATTTAGGTGGAGCATTGTTGCCAGCTCACCAGTCCATATGTAGTTGCCTTACTCATTCATACTCTGCCCATCCCTTGAGTTAGTGACCCCTGATCTGAGCTCTCACAGTGCTGTATCACTATCATTGAATTTTCACATCTTTGGATCAAAAAGCAAAATCTCTGTTACAACAGTGCCTTATGAACATCTATCATAAACACCTATCTCCCTGTATTGCCTTCAGTAGCATCATTCTGTTTACTATCTTGTCATCCCTCTAGATTATTTTTTTAATCAGATTATTTTCTGGCAAAACAAAATACAAACATATTTTTGAGCACTCTGAGAAATGAGTAGAAGGCAGATGCAGGAGTTTTGTAAAGTTAGACAGTAAAGTTAGCAGCAAGGAGGCCATAGGTACCTGGGAAGCAGGTGCCACATTGAGTTTGGGAGCCAAACAAAGGGAGTACAGAGGGTACTGATGGTACATTTCACTTTCTTTCTAATCGTGTTGCACATTTACCTTAAAGCCTTTGCCCCACTACTGGATGGCAAGAGACCTATATCATCACCCCTGCCCTCTTTCCAGCAGGTTATACATATTTGTGATCCTTGAGGTCTCTCTAAAATTCAGTTTTAGGGCTAAGGCAAATTACCTTGAGCTTGAAGAAACTCCTCATTTGCTGTCTGTACCAATAGAGTTGCCCCCAGTTTTTCAGTGGGGGCATGTTGAGTGTTAAGTACTTTTATAATGCAAATCACCTAGCAACTAGAAAAACATCATTCTAGTGGTAGCTGTTTAAATAGGTAGAGATAATCAAGAAAAATAATTCTAAAATGATTCATTCATCTTTTTTTTTTTTTTTGGTGTAACTTTATTTACATAAGGCCTTACAATTACTAATCTGTTCTCTCAATTTTCTTTTGTGCAGTTCTGGTCGTACATTCAGATTCTGAATAACATTACCTAAACCTAGTAATTATTTGATCTTTCTGCCTCCTGGCTATCTTTATCTCATTACCTTGGAAATCACCAGTTAGATTTCTAGTATATTTATGTATATGTACACATACCCATAAAGATAAATTTCCAATGACATCCAGTAATATTCCTCAGAGAGCACTCAGATAACATAAAGTATAATGTAGAAGTTTCTTTTCATGGCTTTGTCTTTTTCTTTTCAAGGCTGCATCTGTGGCATATTGAAGTTCCCAGGCTAGGGGTCAAATGGGAGCTACAGCTGCTGGCCTATGCCACAGCCATAGCAACGCAAGATCTGAGCCACATCTGCAACCTACAGCACAGCTCATGGCAATGCTGGATTCTTAACCCACTGAGTGAGGCCAGGGATTGAACCCACATCCTCAGAGTACTAGTCAGATTCATTTCCACTGAGCCACAATGGGAACTCCTCATGGCTTTTTAAATACTGCAAATTGTCCATACCTTTAAAGAAGTAATAACTAACGTATTATTAATTTAGGAATCCTTAGGAACAAAATATGGACAAAATATGTATCAATGAGAAGTTGGTAGCAAGTGTTACAAGAATTAACAGAGACCAAATTCCACTGTGGTTTAAAAATGTGCCTGGTTTTGCTGATGAAAAGTTATGACTCCACTCAGGATGTAAGCTAAGAGTTGGGCCTTTACCAATAAAGGGGGCAACTGACAAGAGCTTAATCTCTAAAATATACAAGCAACTTACACAACTCAACAGCAAAAAAGCCAACAACCCAATGGAAAATTGGGCCAAAAAAATCTGAATAGACATTTCTCCAAGGAAAACATACAGATGGCCAACAAGCACATGAAAAAATGTTCGACATCCCTGATTATTAGAGAAATGCAAATCAAAACTACCATGAGATACCACCTCACACCAGTCAGAATGGCCATCATTAAAAAGTCCACAAATTACAAGTGCTGGAGGGGGTGTGGAGAAAAGGAACCCTCCTGCACTGTTGGTGGGAATGTAAGCTGGTACAACCACCATGGAGAACAATATGGAGGTATGTTAGAAATCTATACATAGAACTACCATATGACCCAGCAGTCCCACACTCTTAGGCATATATCTGGACAAAACTTTCCTTGAAAAAGACACATGGACCTGCATATTCATTTCAGCACTACTCACAATAGCCAAGACATGGACTCAACCCAAATATCCATGATAGATGATTGGATTCGGAAGATGTGATATATATGTACACAATGGAATGCTACTCAGCCACGACAAAGAACAAAGTAATGCCATTTGCAGCAACATGGATGGAACTAGAGACTCTGATCCTGAGTGAAATAAGTCAGAAAGAGAAAGACAAATACCATATGATATCACTTGTATCTGGAATCGAATATAAGGCACAAAGGAACTTTTCCACAGAAAAGAAAATCATGGACTTGGAGAATAGACTTGTGGTTGCCTGGGGGGAGGGGGATGGATTGGGATGGACTGGGAGCTTGGGGTTAACAGATGCAGACTTTTGCCTTTGGAATGTATTAGCAATGAGATCCTGCTGTGTAGCACTGGGAACTATATCTAGTCACTTATGATGGAGCATGATAATGTGAGAAAAAAGAATGTATATGTGTATGTGTAACTGGGTCACCATGCTATATATTAGAAAAAAATTGTATTGGAGAAATATTAATTAAAAAAAGAAAAAAAGAATAAAGGGGATAAAGCAACACAGTTTAAATGATTGGTCCCAAGATACGGAAATCAGTGATGGTGAAATTATCAGGAGACAGTTGAAAAAGAAAAACCCACAAAGCTTTCACAGCACAAAACTTGTTATTTTATTGACTAATATATTGCCTTTTAAAAAATGTTCTTGCAACTCTGAAAACTGTACTGAACTGTCATAAACATTTCAATGATAACATAAATTAACCCAACATAAGCCCAATGTTTTCAGTGGATAAGTAGCTAATTAGTCATAACAAAATGACTTATTCTCTTGTCTAGCTGGCATTGGAGTTAAAGGTCTGAGATTTATGTCATGAATCATCAGGTGTTAGCGGGATTTTTTTCTCCCCCACATAATTAGCAGGGAAGAAAAATAGTAGCTATAGAACAATACTTGGGATATCTTAATATCAGGAATCTACTATTCTGAGTTTGAAGGAAAATTCCCGTTAGCTTAAAACCTGACAATTGGCAAGTACTTAATGTCATTTTATTGTATATACATTCCATGGCATAACTTAATTATTTTATCTTTTTAGCTCTAGGTGTTGTTTTCAACTCTTTGTGGACTGAATGACAGTTTATATTGTCTTTAACAGAAAAATCAGCCCACACTTAAGTAGACCTCTTGGAAAATACGCATCTATCTGTTGACGTTGGCTGTGTTTCTTTTTCTTTTTTCTTTTTCTTTGACTTGGCATGGTTTACATTTCTCTCATGTTTATCTTAGGAGATATGTCCTAGCACAGAATGCAAACTAGAAGTGTGAAGAGTTCTAAACTAGTTTCCATTTGACATTTTAAAGCAATGTATTATTTTTAATGTTTTGAGTAGTTTCAGAGGTATGAACTGAGGTATGGACTCAGATTTTTACATTTGTTTATTACAGTTTTCCAGATGCTGTTAGAAATGATAGTAATTAAGATTATTTTAATCATTTTACTAAAAGTGAATTGCAAACCAATTAAGAGGTAATTAGATTTTATGTATTTACTGTATGATTTCACATAAGAGGTTGAAATCCATTCCCTCTCCATTGCTGTTCTTGGTGTGTTTGCACTCAGATCATTCCTTATCTTACTTGCCCTTACACTCCATGCTTGGTTCTTCTGTATTTTAGAGGGCCCAATGTGGCCTTCCTTGGGTCAGATAGCTTCTTGATGGGTTTGGCCAGTGGTAGGTGACAGAAAGGAGAGTCCAAGCCATTTCCCCCTCTCCCTTTGCCTCAAATAACATGTCCACCCATATCTGTGCCTCTCCCTGTCTCTAGCTCCCATCTGGCATACCCACCTAGCTATTTCCAGGTAAGCCAAGCTTCTGTATTCAGATAACCCCCTTTATTCTCTTTGTCCCAGCCTATGGATGGTGATGGCCTCTCCTATTTCTAATATCAAGGTTGCCACACTTTCCTCTTGCTTGAAGTCTTAGTCCTATCTATTAAACCAGTGCCACTTTTTATTTCAAATACTTGAAATGATTATCTTCTACTGGTTTGATCTGAATGTAGTCATTCTGTTTCCTCTTTCACCAGACACTTGGTAAAATCACACAGTCCTTTTACTTGTCACATAACCTCTGTTGTTATTGTCACCATCATTGATTACATGTACTGCTGTCTGTAGGGAACAGTGCATGGTGGTATATTTGGAATGAGGGATAAGACCAGGTCCAAGTAGTAGAAATAGTAACAATGGAAGGCATGAAAGATTAATAGATATATTGGGGCTCTGAATTCACAGATGGCCCAACACATGGGTCTTGTAGAATGAAGATACTAATGAGGAGTGTCAGGACCTCCAATTTGACAAAGGCTGGAGGTATCATTTTTTCTTTATTCATCCAAAGACAACTAGGGGCTCTAACTAAGCACCAGGATCTTGGCCAGGTACTGGGATGGGGGCACTAGGAAGATAGAAACATATAGGGTGCAGACAGGGCTTCACTCCTTCTAGAAGTTTAGGGGAGAATCCATTCCTTATCTTTTCCAGCTTCTAGAAGCTGCCTGCATACCTTGGCTTGTAACCCCCTTCCATCCTCAGACCCAGCCATCACATTGCTCCAAGATCTCTACTTCCCTGACTCTGACTTCCCCCCTACCTCTTTTACTTATAGGGATTTTTACATTACATGGAACCCACCTAGATCATCCAGGATAACCTCCTCATCCCAAATCCTTAACTTAGTCACATCCGCAAAGGCTCCTGCCTTGTCAGTCACAGGTTTCCAAGACTAGGGTGTGGTCAGGACTAGGGTGTGCAGATAATCACTGCACCCCTGCCATATCCTGTGACAGACTAGAGCAGTCACAGTCAGCCTTTGCAAAGGAGATGCTATGAGCAACAGGTAAACCCCAAACTCAATAGCTACATTTGTCTTATTTCCCAACATCTCTTTTTAGGAAAGAGTATTTCAAAATCAGAAAGGCAACGAGACCCTTAGCAGAACTTATGAGACCACTGGTTCCTGGATCGACAGAGGAAAATTTTTACCTGAAAACCATTTTGGAGCATGCATTTATTTTTTTTTTAATTTTTAAAGAGGATTTCTATGAAATTAGTTTGGGTTGGGTAACCTACATCAGTGAACAAGTGGGTGGTAATAAGCAATGATAACAGTCTCTTCTAAGCCACTAGAAATAGGTGCATGCTATGTGTGAGATGAGGATGGAATGGTGAGCAGCTATGGGATCTTCCAGCAGTGGCTGGACCCACACACTCTGGGACATCCTTTCCACACTGATAGCCGTAACTGGTGCCCCTTCAGATACTCAAAGGACAATGGCACGGACAGGAAAACTTCATAGGAAAGGGTAGGTCTAGATTGTGGAGTCATGTATTCCAAGGAACTCTTCCTGATTTTCCACTGAAAATTTTGAGCAGAAAGGTGGAATTAATAGGAAATAGAATGTAAACAAAATAGTAAGAACTTAGAGGACTCTTTCTAAGTAGAAACAGGGAGAGAAATAGCAGCTTGTAAAGGCCCCCACTGTGACCTCCTTCTGGAGGACCTTTGGGTCCTATGATGTGTGAAGGGAGCCCTGGGACCTCTGTAGGGTACATCCTGGGTAGCCCTTCTTTGGGAAAGCATTGCTCTGCGAGCCTCAGTGTGTGTATTACTACACTTCTCTGCTCTGTTTGGGGCAATCAGTTAAAGCCCAGGTTCAACTTTATTTTTGTTCATGAAAGTCCATTTATCACCCTCCCTTCACTCCATGTGAGATTCCAGGAATGACTTTGAATTACACATCTGAGAAGTTGAACTCAAATCCGTCATCTCACTGTGGGACCGATAAAGAACTCCAGCAGCACTGAAAACTGATGACAAGGACTGCATTGCTTTTCTTTTCTTTTTTTTTTTTTTTTTTTTTTTGTTATTGTGGTTCTCCCCATGGCCTGAGGTAGCCTCTTAATTATCCAAGTGTCATGATGAATTATTTCACCAGAAGATTAAAGATTTCACATCTCGTTTCCAATTCTCAATTTATGTACACCAAGGGTAGAGATCATTCTCTTCAAGCCAAGACACAAATTTTCCAATAAATAATTTGTCACTTTTTAAAGCATGGGGTAAGAAATGGGTCTGTTTTTCTCAGCAGTTTAATTCACAGGACTTGGCTGCATTAAAAACAAAAAAACAAACAAACAAAAACCTGTCTGTTTTCTTTTGTTTGCTAACCCTCTTTTTTCCATAATCTTTTTATGTCTGGGGATGGGGAGGTTTAGATCAGTGACGGGTATCCAGGGAGAGACACAGGAGTCTATGTTAACATAAGAAGTGGAATAAGTAGGTTATGAATGTTACACAGGGTGTGTTTACATCCTAGCAGATAATAAACCTGACTTTTTTTTTTCACGTGAAAAGGCATATTTTCATGATCATTCAAAATTTACCATTTCTCAATTGAAATAAATGTTTGCTCAGAAATTTCCAGGATTATGTAAAGAAAGGACAATATATTAGCTACCATTCATCTACCATGTGGTGGGCATTTTTCTTGCATTATTGCTAGTACTCTCAGCGACTTAACTAGATAATTGATACAATCACTATTTTATTATGAAGGCATTGAGGATCAGAGTACATTTCTAGTAAATAACTGAGTTTGTGTTTCTCTGGAGAATGTAATTCCAAAGTGTCCTCTTTCTGTAATGATTTTGTGATCTTTTTTTCAAGGAACATCACTGAACATCTTCTGTGAGAGGTACAGTCATCAGTGGATTATTCAGGGAATGGGATTGAGTGTTCAGCTGATGCTCTAGACCCCTCCTTTTTTTCCTTTCTCTCTCTCTCAGCTGCATCCCTTTTGTCTCTTAAATTGAACTCCTTCCTTTTACCATTAATCTGATTTCTTTAGCCAGAGCTGTTTTCTCCTTCCAGGAAAAACTAGAACAACTTGAACTTAATCATCCAAAGTCATATGTTTTCATAGTTACATTTTTTTTCTAATAGAACAGAATAGAAAAAATATCCAGTTATAATTTTGCAATGTTATTGTCATCACATTTTCTACCTATTAGAGTGTTTGGATGTGATATATGCAAGTGGCTATGTTAGGGATCACAAGTATTTACACAGATTTGGCAACTCCAACTTATAGATGCTTAGAGGTTTCAACATATCAATCACAGTGTTCTTGTTATTCTTAACCCAATGATATCATTTAGTAACTGGTCATAGAATTAGCACTTGGAATTACATGTATGTGTCTTGCCTGATGTGTGTTGCGGTCTTCTTACTGAAGTTTGTTTATTTGCTAATATTCTGGCTGGGCTGCAGTATTTAGAGAAGCTAAAGGTAATTTCCATACCTAGAGAATATCAGGGAGAGATCAAGGTTGAGAGGCTTATTATTATTAACATTTATTATTTTCTAAAACTGATTTTTAACGGTAAAGATGCTCCTTTTTGTTTGTTTTGAACACATCCTTCCCTTTGGAATTGTGCTGGATAGTTAAGGTTTTAAAATAGAAAATTGACACAACGCTGTAAACCAGCTATAATGGAAAAAATGAAAATCATTATAAGTTAAAAAAAAATAAAAATCTTTTCAGAGTATTTCTTAATAGTCTCTTTCTTTTTATCCCTAGAGAAGTTTTTTATAAATTAAAAAAAAGAAGTAACTTCAAGATTAAGCTTTGCTTACTTTTTTAAAAATGCAGCTCAGATACGGTAAGAAGTTTTCCCAGTCTACAGCCAGAAGCTTACATTTGTCAAGTGTGTTTTGTTCCCAAGTTGTAATAATTTTTACTTCCTTCTGGATGACTTCTAGAAAAATCAATAATGCTGTGCTCCAAGGAAAATTCTGTGGACAACTTTTCTTTAGTTTAGAACACAAAGCCTCTTTAAATTTGCTTGTTCTTCCAAGTAAGCAAAGTGTTAAGATGAAATATACATGCAATTTGCTTGACTGAAGGAGTTTAAATAGGCCTCTCTGTTTTTAGAGTGCTTTCCAGATATTACATTGATGCATTTTTAAACAGTATTTATCCTAGGGGAGCACCCAGCACCTCTTGTTTACAGCATGAGCTACTCTGCTGCCTATTTTTTGCCAGTTCTTGTTTTTCTCCCTGAAGATTAAAATAACGGAAGAGGGGCTAGGAGATAGATTGGAAAATAAATACTTGTTTTGAACACTTTCCTTTGTCTTTCCCCTAATTTCTACTAATGTTTATAAAAATATTGGAATGCCAAAATAGGAAGCAGTAAGGCATAATAATAATAATTAAAAAATAAACCTAGGTCAGAATTTAGGTTTGAATTTCAATTTCACTGTTTATCAACTGTATGGTATAGGGCAGATCATTACATTTCCTTAGAGCTTTTTTTCCTTGTAAAAAATTGTAATACATATGTGAAATGGGTATTAAAATTTTGTGTTTAAAGCATAATAGATATGTATGAAGAAAATGTTAACTGAATATGATTTTATAAATAACTAAACTTCAATTCACTCCAGAACATTTTTTTTTCACCATTACAGATAGAACTAGAGTAAATCATTTTTTTTTTGGTTTGACATGAAAATTATAATATGTATTGTTGTAAGTATATAGGGAATGAAGTAATAAATGTGCAGGAGCAACCTGCCTCATATAGGATGGAACATTTATCCCATGAGATAGCAGAGCACAGCCCTGAATAAGTGGGCACTAGGACATGTAGAAAACTGAAAAGTCAAGAATAATGTGAGTTGGAACTCATAGCATCTTGGTAGTTAGAGCTGTGGCTTAGTAACTAAATCTAAGAAGCATTTGTTATTTGGAAAGAGCTTAGCAAAATTAAGGACAGGATACCTAAAAGGAGAAATTAACAAGATCTTCAAGGTAAATTATATTAGCGGCAAGATTTTTTTTTCAGGTTCTACTTACATTGCAGTAGAGAAACAGCAGAAAGTGACCAACACTTATTAATTATATGTTTTAGAAATTGTGTTCAGTACTTTTTGCACATAAGAATAAAAACATTCCATAAATTCTCTTTGGATTGGTAACAAAAAGTAATCCTCTGCTCCCATAAGGCTGCTATTTGAAATATAACTTATTTCATTATATGTATACTTAAAATCCTAAATACCCTAAATTATATTCATTTTTATCTTATACTCTTGAGTGTAGAAATAAGCATAAGATCTTAGTGAATAAGAATCCTGAATGAAGTGGTGTTAGTTTGCTAGGGCTGTCGTAACAAAGTATCACACACAGATTGGATGGCTGAAACAATAGAAATTTATTTTCTCACAGTACTAGAAGCTTGAAGTCCAAGATCAAGATGTTGGCAGTGTTGGTTTCTTCTGAGAGTCATGAGGGAAGAATCTGTCCTAGGCCTCTCTTCTTGACTTGCAGAGGGATAATTTCCTCCGATGTCTTCACATTGATTTCTCTCTGTGTGTCTGTGTCCAAAGCTTCTGTGTCAGAGTCTTATAAGGACCTTGATCATGCTGGATTAGAGCCTACTCTGGTGATCTCATTTTAACTTAATTACTTTTGCAAAGACTTTGTCTCCAAACTACAGTTATATTCTGAGATACTGGGGTCAGTTAGGACTTCAACATATAATTCTGGGGCTGGGGGAAACAATTCAGCCCATCACAACTATATTCCTCATTTCCTTTCCTCACATTTCCTAGCAAGAATCGACTTATTCATAAGAAATGCTCCGTACATATTTGGTAATGATAATTCAAGAAGTTTTCACATCAAACATGTGAAATAAAACTTTGTTGAGAGTTCCCATTGTGGCTAAGCAGGTTGCAAAACCGACTAGTATTCATGAGGATGCAGGTTTGATCCCTGGCCTCGCTCAGTGGGTTAAGGAGCTGCCATTGCTGCAAACTATAGTGTAGGTCATAGGTGAGGCTCGGATCCCAAGTTGCTATGGCTCTGGCTAGGCCAGCAGCTGCAGCTCTGATTCGACCCTTAGCCCAGGAACTTCCATATACTGCAGGTATGGCCCTAAAAAAAAAAAAAAAAAAAGACAAAAACAAACAAACAAACAAATCTTTGTTGTCCTGAAGATCCCATAAAGAAATCGTGTTCTAAGTTAAGTCAAAACAGGACCCATCCACATTGGAATACTCTGGGCATTTGAACGAAGCCAGACCATAATAGCTAATTTAGGTTTGAGGAGCAGATGGAATGATCACTTGGATATAGGGTCATTTCCTCTTTGCCTTACAACCAAACCAGAAACATACAATCCAAGACATACAACAGACCAAAGCTACACATGAGTGGACATGGCTCTCTGTCACCTCCTTTTATTCTTCCAAAAAGCATGCCCAAAGTTTGGTGGGCTTGTACCAAGAGACTAAAAATCTCTCTGTGCAAAGGATTCCCAGCTATACTTTATTTACACTTTTTTAACTGGAGATGGACATGGATGAGAATGATGGAGGTGTAGAATTCAATATTCAAGCATCCACTCTATTTCCAATAAAGAAATTCTTGCTGAACCACAATTACATACTTTCAAATTCTTTTTCTTACTGTGTCATTGGGTCTTTTGAGGTTTCAGGCAACAAGCATGCCCTATAATCATTTTCCAATGAAGTAAAAATTGAGCATGTAATATGTGAAAAGCGCTTTGTAAAATGTAAAGTACCGTACCAATCATCTATTTTTGAATGTTATAAATAAATGTCAGCTCCAAATTTCATTCTTAACTTTTTTTTTCATTTTATGGCCACACTCGTGGCATTTGGAAGTTCCCAGGCCAGGGACTGAATCCAAGCCACAGCTGCAACCTATGCCACAGCTGCAGCAACGCCAGATCCTTTAACCCACTACACCAGGCCAGGGATTGAACCTGCACCTCCACAGCCACTGGAGTCACTGCAGTTGGATTCTTCACCTGCTGCACCACAGCAGGAACTCTCAAATTTCATTTTTCAATAAGGAAGTAGGTATATGTATTAAGTACTGATTAAGTTTCAGATACTCTTCTAAGGATTGGGGATACAGAAGTTAAAAAGACAGATGTGATCTCTTTTGCATGTGATACATAGTGTAGCAATTTTGACATAGTTCTCATAATGTTTTTCTTATCAAGACTATATACTTTCTTCTCTAAACAGTTGTTAAAAAAAAAAAAAGACCTCTCAGTAAGTCTCCAATTTGGCAACAATTTAATGGATTGGCTTCCATAATTCCAAGATGGTACCATCCCTTCATATTCTCGTCTTTATTTACAGAGAACATACTGTCTCCAAGTGCAGAAAAAGTTTTCTTTGTCAATTTCTGCATTCCTTTCCATGGCTGTAGATTCTGACTCTTTTTTTTTTTTTTAATAGGGGTAGGCACTTTATAGGACTAGCCTTTTGAGATGTATCTAAATGTCCCAGGTCTTGGCGTAGGGGATGTCAGGTAGAGAATGCAAGAGTAAGGACCTTGCATCATGCTATACCAGTCATGCAAGAGTGGGCAATATTCAAACACCCCATTATGCAAATATTAGTCACAGAGGTTCAGATGTATGGGTAAACTTTCTCCTCACAGATAGGAAAACTGGGATTATTACTGTTAGGGTTATAATTTTAAGGAATTGGACAAGTTCATCACCGTCTCCCAGAAAACTGAAAGTGCTTTTGGCCAATAGTTTTAAGGGGGTTTTTTTTGGGGGGGGGGTTGCCAATATTTTTTTAATGATTTTTATTTTTTCCATCATAGCTGGTTTGTAATATTCTGTCCATTTTACACTGTACAGAAAGGTGACCCAGTCACTCGTACATGTGTACGTTCTTTTTTCTCACATTATCATGCTCCATCATAAGTGACTAGATATAGTTCCCAGTGCTATACAGCAGGATCTCATTGCTTATCTATTCCAAAGGCAATAGTTTGCTTCTATTAACTCCAAATTCCTAGTCTATCCCACTCCCTCCCCCTCCCCCTTGGCAGCCACAAGTCTGTTCTCCATGTCCATGAGTTTCTTTCTGTGGAAAGGTTCATTTGTGCCATATATATTAGATTCCAGATATAAGTGATATCATATGGTATTTGTCTTTTTCTGACTTCCTTCACTTAGTATGAGAGTCTCTGGTTCCATCCATTTGCTGCAAATGCCAGTAGTTTTTTAACTGAGATCTGATGGATTCTTGTTCTGTGAATCTCTCGGGACAGAATAGCTACAGCTTCCAAGGATGTGCACCAATTTCATTTACCCACCTTCCCTGCCAGCCAATTAAAACTAAAGAACAAAGTCATAATTACTCAGGCTCTGAAGGATGGGCTTTGAGGTGAATTGTGTGGGCTGTGAATTAGCTTCAGCAGTAAATTATTTTACAAATTGGCCATTAAAGTTCACTGAAATTGCAGGGGTTAGGGTTGGTACAGTTCTTATCTAAAACTTAAGTGTCAGTGATAGCCCACTGACCCATAGTAGCCTGAAGTGTACATCACGTGCCTTCTGAGAAAAGGGATGTTTGTTTTGAGTTTTCTCTTTCCCAGTGCACTCTAGGGGGATCTGGACATCAGTTAAAAAATTCCCGTCAAAAATAAATCCTGGGGTTCACGAGTTTGTCATCTCTAAAGACACAACAAAGAATAATCTGCTTTAATTCTCTTATTTGGGCATGTATTAGAACTGTTAGAGATTGTTGTTATGTCCTTCAGGTCTTATGACTTCCAATATTTTCCTCTAAAGATGATATGAAGAGAGAAATTTCAACTTACTATATTCTAATATGTTACATTCAAGTTGACACCTCTCTTTGCACGTGGATCTCTATTAGATGAACATTACTGTCATGTCCCTGATAATCTAGGGTGGATTCATATGGGGAAACGAGGGGTTACATTTGTTGTGTGATAGGTGGATAAGAGAAGCAACTGGTTCGGTTGTGAGTAGTAATCTTCATGCAAAATAATTTTCCTCCAAATTTCCAAATATTGATTCATCACCAAGAATTTTCCAAATACCTAGTTTTAGGCTATCACTCAATTATTCAGCCACCCATCTACCTTGAGCCCATTCCTATTTCCCCTTACTGCCTTCCTCTGTCAGTATTTGCCCTTTCTGTGAGCAGATCTCTCACTCTACCACCTTAGGAGCTTGCCTGCTGAAGCAAGATTACTCCAATGTCTAGTTCTCCTTGTCACAGTTGCTCTGTGTTTCCTGTTTGGATTTCTTGCCTCTTTCTAACCCATTGTTTCTCCTTATTCTCTTGTACTTGAGGCATTCTGAATTTTGAGAATTTGCCCACGCAAAAAGACTCTCAAGTTTCCTAAACTTTGTTCTGTGCATCTAAATTCTTGGCCTGTCTCCAAAATCAGTTGCCACAACATGGCTGTTTAAAGTTGAGCAAATCTCTCCGTCTCTGTTGTCTCAATGTTCTCACTGAAATAATTAGAAGCTCAGTGGTCCTTTGAGCCTTTTTTTTTTTTTTTTTTTGATGTGTCAGTAGAGTTGAAATTTACCACCTTGGGCCATGGTTATAGTGACTTTCAGATAAATGAAGATCAGTAAATGAATAACTGGAATTTAAACAATCGTTCTGTTATTTTGATTTTTTCCTAAGAAGGTTGGTTTTAGGAAGTACTTCTAGGTAGTATTTTTTCCAAAAAAAGTATGTATATTGTAATTGACTATTTCAGGAACTTCTGAATACTTGCAGAACTGTCCTTAGAGCAGGGCTGAGGAATGATATTACCTTAATATTTATTGTCCTTCTCTCTACCTATGTAACTTCAGGTGTAGGTTTCAAGAATAGCACATTTAAAATTGGTCTTTCAGTGGTGTGACAAAATTCATTCTTGAAAGTGGTTCAAAGTCATATTTTAAGTAGGTAATTAGCAGAGGACTTATAAAACTTAGTTGTAATTTATAGTATCAAATTCATGAAGTTAGTAATTGATTTTATTCTTTCAAAACTTGATAGAATGAGTTAACCAGCCCTGCACATATGTGAGTGTGTGAGCTCATGTTTGCTAATAGAGAGAAGAGTGATACATCAGGCTGACTCACCATTGGTGCAAGACATTTTCATTTTTGCCTGAGACAAGGATGAAATGCAGATAAGTTTGTATCTGAACACACTGCAGATGAATCACTATGGTAGCATTTAAATAGTCATTATGCATCGTGAATGTCCAAAACAAATCTTTATTTTCTGCAGATAAACCTGTAGGTTTTTTTTTTTTCTTTTTACGTATTTACTGAACTTATAGAGCCTATTAGGAGTTGAACTATTGGGAGTAAGCTATCAAAGATGTAGGAAAATTTCTAATCTCTAGGAAATTAAAATACAGTTGATGGATATGAAAAATATACATGAAAAGTCAAATACAAAGAGAATAATCCAATTCAGTGATAATTCAGAGTTCCTGGAACATTTTTTGTCTGGGTAGATAAAATTGCAGGTATGCTAAGAATAAACAAGAAAAAAAATAGCTGAATTAAATGCCAGATAATAAGTACTTAAACACACATATTTTTGTTCCTGAGTATCTCCCCAAATTTTCACTTGTTCTTAGTTTACATACACGCTTAATAAGTTGGATCATGTCTTATTCCAATCCTTAGCAACAGGATAGAAATTGGAGGACCATCTATATTGAAGAACTTTAAGAATTACAATGAATAAAAGTAGACTACCTTGTTTTTCTTTTTTAATTTTTATTAATGTATAGTTGATGTACAATGTTGTGCCAGTTTCTGCTGTACCCAGTCATACGCATACATACATTCCCTTTCTTATATTATCCTCCATTATAATCTACATCGAGACTCAGTATAGTTCCCTGTGCTATACAGTAGGACCTTATTGCTTCGTTCTAAATGTAATAGTTTGCATCTGCTACTTAACAATCAGACAATAAGAATAATTCAACATTTAAATGTTCCCCGGAATCACAACCAAAATGCTTCATAGGCCAGGCAGAATAAATATTTTATAGCACAGTCCAGAAATGTCTGAATATAACAATGACCGTGAGTTATCAATCAATAAGAGGTTTAATGCATCCTCTAGGTGTGAATTCATTTGGTAGGTGTTCAATTCAAAGTAGATTTTAATTATTGCTGTTTATTTAGATAAATCTTTACTAATCTCAAAGACTGCAGTTCTCCAAAATGGCTTTTTCGTAAATGTAAGGCAAAAACACAAGAATCACTGCAAGGCACCGCGTAAATTAAGAATCAAGTATACGGCAGTCATGATATTATTGTTAGAGCCAAAACCATCTCTAGTGGATGCTATATTTGGGTGTACATTTAAAACTAAGCACAATTTTGGCAAGTTCCTCAATGGCATTTTCAGCTAAAATTTTCTAGAAATACCATTAAAAAACAAAACAAACAAACAAAAAACTAAGGCAAGGAAGTATGAAGCTTTCAGGATCAGCCATGTGATGTGAGATTGAACAACTTCATATTTCTCATAATTCTCCTTGGTGGGGAAGAGGAGTGAAGGCCAGAACAGGTTTAAAAGGATGATCTTTAAACTTTTAGTTGCTGCCAGAGTTGTATCTTTAAACTTATGCATTTCCTCCTGGGAAATAATTATTTTGGGAGAGAGCCGAAGGAATAGCTACAATCTGTACATCTGCCCAATATGTCAGTGATGATTCATTCTCCTACAGCAGAGAAAACCAGAAAATTGTAAGCAGTAATGCTTCTTTGGCCAGACAACTTACTACCTGCCTCTCCCAAGGGAGATTCGTGAATAATCATTTCCAGCATCACCTCTCTGAAGTTTCTGGTATTTATTTCTCCCAGAGGACCTTGGGGCCTTAGCAGCTGGAATAGCTGTATGATTCTGTCTCAGTTATCTCAACAGTGGTTATCAGATTTGTTCAACTTAATTTCAGTAGCATTAATGGTACACTACTCTATTTTTTTTTTGAGTGAAGCATAGTTAATTTACAATATTATGTTAGTTTCGGGTGTACAACGTAGTGTGATTCAGCATCTTTATAGATTATATTCCATTTAAATTTACGATAAAGCATTGACTATATTTCCTGTGTGGTACAATGTATCTTTATAGCTTGTTTATTTGATACTTAGTAGTACACTATTTTAAAAAAATTTTTACTGGGGCATAGTTGATTTGTAATGTTGTATTAGCTTTGAGTTTATAGCAAAGTGAATCAGTTATACATACATATATATATATTAGTTTTTCCTATGTAGATTATTACAGAACATTGAGTAGTACAACATCCTTTTTAAGACATAACTCTAAAAGAAGTTATGTCAAGAACAATATTAAGGTGATAAGCTTCCACCACACCTGATCACCTCTGTTTTGAAAGAAAGTTCAGAGATTAGAGAAGGAACTGAGCATTCATGTGCTTTTTGGTATTTTTGATATCTCTTACAGGACCATATAAAGTTAACATCTGTGTTACTGACTCAATTTAGTTATTTTACTTCTGTTTGTTGGGGTATAAATAAAGTGTTCTATTTTTCCCTGTGTGTTTGAACATTCAGTTAATTTCTAGGAAGAAATCAAAAGGGTTCATAAAAAAATACACAGGAGAAAAATATTTAGTTTTCATAAGAACACTAAAGATGTTTATTAAGCTCCCAAAAATTTTTCATTTAGGTTTAATGTGAATTTTGGGAAATGCTTATAATGATTTTACTTGGTATTCCCCCCCAATCAAAGCTATGAAATTGTTTTCACATGAGAAACTCATTGATTAGGAGTTCGCAAACTATTTTCTTGACTTTCCTATTAATTTATATTCTGTTTGGTAGTATGGTTCAAAGGCCTAAAGAAAAAAAATTAGCTAATACACATTCATATTTCATGGTAATTAAAACAGTTCAACCTATATTTTAATAGAAAGTTATTTTTCTGTTATTTTTTCTCAAGAGAGAATAGTCTATACTTCTAATTTTTAAATTAATGTACTTGGGAGTCAAGCTTATTTTCTTAATATAACACAGTACCACTTATATAATAAAAGTCAGTTGGTAGATGAAGTTTAGTAAAACATAATTAAAATTTATGGAAAAATATATATATAAATGTAATGTGGAAATATGGAAATATATTTTTTATTTAGTTATTGCATCCATTGCATTAATTAGTTTATTATTCCACAGGGACATATAAGTATTTGGGAGGGGGTATACTTTTTGGATTTTTAACAGAATGTTAAAACTCTCTGAAGGCTGAACTCATTTTATTTCTCTGGAATCTAACACCAAGTATAGTACCTGATAGACTATATGAACCGGGTAAAATGGCTACATTTCCAATGAATATAATTTCCAAGATAACTTAAAAATAAATGAATTCATTTTTCATTGACTCATCCATTCTTTTATCAATGGATATATATTTCTTGAGTATCTGTATGCCAGACTTCATATTTTATGTTGGAGAAAAAAACATTCATGAGGACACAATGTTTAAACTGTCCAGAGTGCTTAAAATAATAACAAAAAAGGTCTGTTTTCCAAGCCACTCTATCAGTCTAGCAGAATCCTGATACAAAAAAACAGGATAAGAATAGCATAAATAAAAAGTAAACTAAAAACTGACCTCACTCATAAACAAAAACTGTAAACAGCAAGCATATAAAATATCATGAATCAGTGATATGAATAATTTGCCATGGACAAAGAGAGTTTATCTCAAAAAAATGCAAGCCTGTTTCAACATTAGAAAATCTTTTACTGCAACTTACTGTCTTATGATATCAAAGAATAAAAAAACATTAATATAAAACCTTATGCAAAAGATTATATTAAAACATTAATATAAGAGTCTGCCAGATTAAAGATTGATATACATATATATTAATCTATGAATGCATTAGGAGAAAATGTTTAAAAATTGTGATGGGAAACATGCACTGAAACCATATTCAGAAGACAGGAAGGGGAAGGTAGATTTACTTTCTTGAAAGTTCAAAACAAAAGACAGTGTGTATAGAGAAAGATACGCCAAGTTAAAATATAGACTTTTGGTTGTGGTTAAGATGGAGTAAACACCTCTTTATTGTGCATTGAGCTCCATTATAAAACCTGGACAGGATGTGTGGCCAGCTATTTGATACCCCTGAGAAGTTAAGTATAAGAACGCAGGTTGGGGAACAACACCAGAATTCCAAGTACTACCAAGCCAGCTGTGAGTTTGCCATTGTTTTCGTCCTCTGGTATGCCTTGGCCAGAATTTAGCACATTTCAAAACCCAGAAATGAGCGCTGTGGTGAAGAGAAAGAAGATCTAGGAGAAACTGAGTTCTAGCTCAAGGAACAAAAAAGGAAGCACCTAAAATTCAGATACAGTTAGGGGTGTCACAGATTTCTCACTTCTTTTTCTCTTATTTTTTAAACGGCAAGAGCCTTTTAAAATCATTTAATTAATTAATTATATTATTACTGTTAATTATTCCCTGAAGGAAAAAAAAAAATTCTTTCTTTGGAGGAAAAATTGTAGCATAAACCCCAAACTGCTGTAGAAATATTAATGGCTTTTCCAGGACATAATATTTTAATATCAAAGTATATGGTAAACAGACAAGTAAGGAGAAAGTGACATGCCTCCTGTGTATAGTACAATATTTAAATCATAAAATATGTGCCACTAAGTACCAGGGGCAAGGGGGAAGCCAGCAGGAGCCAAAAGCTGGAGGGAAGCGACTTTTCCTCCCCTTCAATTGAGCTGTGGCTCTGAGAAGGTGCCCCCCCAGACCTGTTGTGATGATTTTTCCTTCTCTCTCTCTGTCCTTCTACATGTAACCCTGGACAGGGTGGAAGAGGGCAGTTTCTGGTTGGAAATCTGGAAATGGAAGCCTGTGGAGTGGGAAAATTCCTGGGGGATATAGTAAGGATGAAGAGATCAGGATGGTCACTCTGTAAAGTTGTTATTAAAACTCCTGGGTCACCCCCACTCTGTGCTGTACCAGAGAATGTGGCATGACATCTTTAACGTGCTGGAAGAAAAGAACTGACAGCTCAGAATTTGGTATCTGGGAAAATGTCCTTCAGGACTTATGGTGAAACAAAGCCATCCTCAGATGAAAGGAAACTATGAGTAGTTGTTGGCAGCCAACCTGCTTTAAAAGACTCGCTAAAGGAAGTTCTTTAGACAGAAAGGAAATGATACCACAAGGAAACTTGGAACATCAGTAATGAAGAAAGAGGAAACACGAAGGGAAAATATCCAGGTGTATATGATATATTATTTTTCTCTTCTTGAATTTTTCAGAATATGTTTCTTGGTTGAAAATATAAAATATACTTGTGGTTGCCAACGGGAAGGGGAGAGGGAATGGAATGGCCTGGGAGTTTGGAGTTAGTAGATGCAAACTACTACATTTAGAATGGATAAACAAGCTCCTACTGTATATCCTATCTCCTGGGATAGACTGTGATAGAAAATAATATTAAAAAAGAATCTAAAAAAATAATTCTTTAAAGTTAGTTTACAGATATGAGAGATAGGAATAGGTAGATTTGAATAATCTAAGTAGTAAAGATTAAAAAAATTTTCCGATGGGAGTTTCAGCATACTAGCTGTAGCGTACAGGAGAGAAGTTAAAGGAATTTATAATTTCTACATTTGAATTAGGTAGTAAAATGTTGATTCTAAGTAGACTGAAAAATAAGTTGAAATTATTTAATTCCTAGAATAAGTGCTAAAAATTTATACAAATATATATATACCCAGAGTGATATTTAGAACAGTGAATAAGGTTAAGGGTCAAGAGAAAAGATGAAAACACTAATGGCCAAATGATGTTTAATTTAGAAAAAATATGAAGTCTTTCTTCAGAGTCCCTGTGGAAGATTTACATAGTATATCCTTGATATTTAAAGGCATTATACAGTATCTCTTTAGAGGTATGTTCACCAAATTAAACAAGTTAAATGAAATTGCTATAGGATTTTTTTTAAAGTTTCCTCTTATTACAGCTATTTGAACCAGTCGTACTAACAGTAAATACTCATTACTGCTATTTCCCTTGAATGAACAATTGCTAAAATTTGAGCTGTGTGTATGTGTATGCAAATGGGAGAAGTGAATATTATAATTTATTAAATTTTTCTTTGTCTTACACGAGAAATTGAATGCTACATTTTATTTTTAGTGGATATTTTTATATGTATAGCTGATTCACCTTGCTATACACCTGAAACTAATGCAAAATTTTAAGTCAACTATACATGAATAAATTTTTTTAAAAAATGATTAGCACTTAGAAAGACATTAAACAGGCAAGTTTCAGCTAGATGCTTTATATTCTATGATTACACCAAAGGCAGCATGTGTTAATTTTATAGAGCAACTGAAACTCATACACTGCTGCTGAGAATGTAAATTGGTACTTTGAAAAACTGTTGGCAGCATCAATAAACATGAATCTATGCAATTTCTACCTTATTAGTTTCCTCTTGCTGTATAACTAATTATCATAAAGAGTGGCTGAAAATAGAGTGGTTATTAGTTGACAGTTCTGTAGGTCAGAAGTCCAAAACAGTATGGCCAGGTTATCTGCTCAGGTATACAAGGCTCAAATCAAGCATTGGATCGAATCCTCTTCTGGAGATGCCAGTGAGAAATTCATGTTGAGGACAAAATTCAGGTCATTGAGATTGTAGGACTGATGTTCTATTTCCTTGTTGGCTGTTAGCTGGGGGCCACTCTTAGCTCCTAGAGCCCACTCTCCAGTCCTTGTATGAAGAGTCTTGTATCATCAAACCAGCAATGATGCAGCAAGTATCCCACAGGCTTCAAATCTCCCTCTCTTCCTCTTGCGCTCCTGGAGAAAACTCCCTCCTTCTAAAGCAGCTGGTGTGATTAAATTAGGCCCACCTGGATATCTCCCTATCATAAAGCACATGTGAAAAATCTCCCTGTTAGAATCTATGAACAAAGGAACCAAAGCAGAAGATACATTCCAAGGTTGAGATGTTCGAGCAAAATCTGTGCTTTTAAGTCTATGACCTTCACGAGGTCAGCAACAGCAGAGATTAGGGGCAGAAAATTCTTCAAGATTTTCACATACAACTGTGACCAGTGGGACAGTTGTATAAAGGAAATTTCCTAAGCCATACATCAACTTTTTCTGCTAGAAAAGCCTTACAAAGTCAATTCCTGTCGTCATATAATAGGGTAATAGAGATGCTGATGACATCTGTGTAATGTGTGCATTTTGACTTGTAATAAAACTGATGTAAAGATAAATGTTCTTTTCCTTTTAAACTTCTATTGTCATTGAGCTTTGTAAAGCTTTCCTCAAGGTTTAATCCTAATTAGCTTACAAAGAGAATGGAACTGGCTTTTGAAATAAAGCGTAGGTGTTGAAATGATCAATTTCACTCAAATTCTACGTGAATTTAACTGTAACTCTTTTCAATAGATAAATAACTAATTTTCTGTTACTTTAATTGAACTAAAATTAGTCTGGGAGATCTCTTGTAGTGCAGTGGGTTAAGGATCTGACATTGTCACTACAGTGGCTTGGGTCACTGCTGTAGCATGGACAGGTTCGGTCCCTGGTCCTGAAACTTCCACATGCCATGGGTGGCCAAAAAAATTAGTCTGGAATTAGTATTTGGGCCTATTCCTTTGGATTTCCCCTTCTCTCCATATTCATACACACACACACACACACACACACACATACACACATATTTTGCTGTAAATTACTTGACAACATCAGAACTTTTCTTTTGGTAATTACTCAAAGCTTAATCTGTAAATAATTTTCCTACCACAAGACTTTTAAATTTTTTAAGGAAAGAAAAAATAGCAATGTCTTTTAACAGAAAATTACTTTTGGGAAATCTCTCCTCACTTTTCTCATCATGTTTTGATTGAGTTATCTGAATGAGTCTTTTTGTGTAGGTTTTTTTTTTGTTTGTTTGTTTTTTGTTTTTTTGTATTTTTGGGGCCACACCCCCTGGCATATGGAGGTTCCTAGGCTAGAGGTCGAATTGTATCTCTACCTGCTGGCCTAAACTACAGACACAGCAACACAGGATCTGAGACGTGGCTGCAACCTACACCACAGCTCACAGCAACGCCAGATCCTTAACCCACTGAATGAGGCCAGGGATTGAACCCACATCATCATGGATACTAGTTGGGTTCATTAACCACTGAGCCACGACGGAAACTTTTGCAGACTTTTTGTTTAAGAAGGTAAGAAATAATTTAAAATTCATTACACTATTCCAGAGGTAGTCTAACCAAAGCAATGACAACAGGTCTATCATTTCCTCTGCTAAATTTCATACTGTTACTGCATCAGAAAGTCACTTTAAAATTTGGTAGCTCTAGCACCAGGTAACCCATTCTGAATTTGTACTTAACTAAGACACTAACATATTTAGTACCTGTAAATCATATTTATACAATCTGTTCCTGGACATTTATTTGAATTATTAGATCCAAATATATCTTTAATATGATAACTTTAAAGGAACTTAGGTGAAAATGATTTTTTCCCTATTATCAAGTACCAGTTAGGAGTTCAGTAAATGTCTATTGAATTTAGTTCACTATTGCTGCCTAAGAATTGTTTAGTTCTGATTCTATCATCCCAAGTATTGAGATCCCGCCAAGCTTTAAATGTCATCTACATATTTAAAGATGTGTTCTGTTCTTCTAAGGCATTGATGGATATCTTGAACTTCAAAAGATCAGGAACTGAACACTGTGATACAACACTTGAAACCTCTCTTCAGGTTTATGAAAATATTTCTTTATGTTTAAATCTACTCATTTAGCAAGATACTAATCCACTTAGTGCTCCCAACATCCATTGCAACTTCTTTTAACATGAGGCTATGAAAATATGAGGGTTCTATATTTTCTGTGTGAACTGAGCTTTCTTGAATAATTAATCTAATATTCTTAATAAAGATGTGATTTTTTGCTCTTAAATTGAAAGATTCCCTGACTCATAGTCATTAGAAGTGAGTATGTTATCCCTTTTGCTGCTTATAAGCCATCCATGCATCATAGCAAAATGTGTGTGTGTGTGTGTGTGTGTGTGCATGTGATGGGGCATGCTTGCATGCCTATGTATGCGTGTGTGTATGTGTGTGTGTGTGTGTGTGTGTGTGTGTGTAGGGAGAGAAGGGAAAATCCAAAAGAATAAGCTCAAATACCAATTCCAGACTAATTTTAGTTTAATTAGAGTAAAATTAGTTCTTTATGACTTTATTGAAAATAGTTACAACAATTAGATGTACATAGAATTTGAGTGCAGTTTACCATATCAGGGTAGTATTTAGAAATATTAACACTTATACCTAGAAATTTATTTTACCCTAGGACGTGTTTCCATTAAAACCAGGCATTGAAGCTGAGAAATCCATTGCCTTAGAATTGGGTTCTACAGGAGTTACGAAAAGATAAAGAATTAAGTTTATGATTTGAGTTTCAAATAATATGGTTGAAGCTCATTTTGAGACAATTCTTAGAATGGTTTGGGGATTTGAGAAAAAAAAAGGACCATTTCTTGATGGTCACACATGGGCAGAGACTCTGAAAATGCCTGGCCATAGATGGGGATGCAAGATGTCATAAATCTTTGGATGGTGCTGAGAAAGTGGGCGAGTAGATGCCTTTCTTTGGGACCTGCAGAGCTTAGGGAAACATGATGTAATTGAGACCATATCAAAAGTTGCCAGTTTGGGTAGATCTTTATGATAGAGAACTGGATGAATTCTGTTCATCGATGCCTGAGTTCTGTAACCTGGATGCAACTTTAGAGGAAAATGGAAAGGAGAAAATATTTTATCAATAGAAAAATTTGAAATTGTCAGGGGTAATGATCAAAATAAAATCATGTCACATGAAAATTCATACATATTTTGCAAGCCCAATTTTATTAATCTTGATCCGTGAAATTTGCACCAACTATAAATCATTCTAAAAACCATTGTTTAGTATTTTCCACCACTTTTTTTTTGTCTTTTGTCTTTTTTTTTGTTGTTGTTGTTGCTATTTCTTGGGCCGCTCCCGCGGCATATGGAGGTTCCCAGGCTAGGGGTCAAATCGGAGCTGTAGCCACCGGCCTACGCCAGAGCCACGGCAACGCGGGATCGAGCTGCGTCTGCAACCTACACCACAGCTTATGGCAACGCCGGATCGTTAACCCACTGAGCAAGGGCAGGGACCCAACCCGCAACCTCATGGTTCCTAGTCGGATTCGTTAACCACTGCGCCACGACGGGAACTCCAATCCACCACTTTTTGATGCCAAAATTGTATTTATCCATCTCTAGTTTTCCAATTCTGCTTCCATTCTCTAAAATTCTTTTTTTTTGAAGTTTATATAATGATTTTTATTTTTTTCCATTATAGCTGGATTGCAGTGTTCTGTCAATTTTCTACTGTACAGCATGGTGACCCTGTTACATATACATGTATAGACTCTTTCTTCTCACGTTATCATGCTCCATCACAAGTGACTAGATATAGTTCCCTGTGCTACACAGCAGGATCTCATTGCTAATCTATTCCAAAGGCAATACTCTGCATCTATTAACCCCAAGCACCCCATCCATTCCACTCCCTCCCCTTCCCCCTTGGCAACTACAAGTCTATTCTCCAAGTCCATGATTTTCTTTTCTGTGGAAAGGTTCATTTGTGCTATATATTAGATTCCAGATATGTGTTATCATGTGATAATTGTCTTTCTCTTTCTGATTTAACTTCACTCAGTATCAGAGTTTCTAGTTCCATCTCATGTTGCTGCAAATGGCATTATTTTGTTCTTTTTTATGGCTGAGTAGTATTCCATTATGTATATATACACCACATCTTCCTAATCCAATCATCTGTCAACGGACATTTGGGTTGTTTCCATGTCTTGGCTATTGTGAATAATGCTGCAGTAAAGATGCGGGTGCATGTGTCTTTTTCAAGGAAAAGTTTTGTCTGGATATATGCCCAAAAGTGGGATTGCTGGGTTCTATGTATAGTTTTCTAACATAACTGCATACTGTTCTCCATAGAGGTTGTACCAGCTTACATTCCCACTAACAGTGCAGGAGGGTTCCCTTTTTTCCACACCCCCTCCAACATTTGTTAAGTTGTGGACTTTTTAATGATGGCCATTCTGACTGGTGTGAGGTGGTATCTTATGGTAGTTTTGATTTGCATTTCTCTAATAATCAGGGATGTTGAGCATTTTTTCATGTGCTTATTGGCCATCTGTATATCTTCCTTGGAGAAATATCTATTCAGGTCTTTTGCCCATTTTTCCATTGGGTTGTTGGCTTTTTGCTGTTGAGTTGTATAAGTTGTTTGTATATTTTAGAGGTTAGGCCTCTAAAATTCTTTAAAACTTGTCAATAACAACTCAACAATGACAAAAGTTTCTCCAAGAGAGTCAGACTTGTTTAGAGCAGATATTGTCCTTCCTTACATGCTTTTACAAAGTTTGTTCTAAGAATAGTTGAAAGAATAGTTGAAAAAATTTTACAGTGAGTACCTAATATCCACTACCTATACTCTACAGTTAATATTTTTAAATATATGCTTTATGATTTATCCTTTTTCACTACCTTTTAAATAATCTATCTTATTTTCGACACTTGTTGTACACATTAGTATAGTTCCCTTTAAGTATTTCAGTATCAAACATTAAGTTGTGTGAAAAGTTTATGATACTTTTTTGGTGTAAAATCTAAATACATTATTTAAAGTATAACATTAGATAACTTTTGATAAATATTTATGCCCCAATTAATATGCAAAACATTATATCACCCCAGAAAGATCCCCCATGCCTTTAACCAGTGAATTTTCACTCATATTCCTCAGAGGCAACCACCGTTCTGATTTTTTTCAGCATCAAGCAGTTTTCCTTACTTTCTATGGACTCATACAGTACACAGTCTTTGTCTTGGGCTTTTTTCACTTCGAATGGTTTGAGATTCATCCATGTTGCTGTGTGTTAGTAGTCTGTTCCTTTTCATTGATGTAGTCCATTGCACAAATATACCACTTATCTATCCTTTTATTGATAGACATGTCTACTGTTTCACTTTTGACTATCATTAATAAAACTGGTCTAAATATTCTTATACAAGTCTTCTTATGGGCATGTTTTCATTTCTTGTGGGGTAGATATATAGGAGTGGAATTACTGGATCATAGGAACAATGTAAGTGTACTTTTACAGTGAACTACCAGACCTTTTCTTAAATGGTACCTCCTTGTGGTTTTCAAGCCTTTAAACTATGCTGTGCTTTGTCTTTATGTCCATTCCTTTCACTAAAGTTGAAGAAAAATAGAAAATAAAATTTCCCAGCCTAATATCCAAAGATATTTGTTCCTTTTTCTCTAAATATAACATTTAAAAGTAATTCCTCTTAATAATTGTTCTTTGTATTGTATCTAAATTTTATTTTAGTTTTGAACTCTGTCTAGTGGCATTTTCTTTCATTAATATTCAGCAAGCACTTGTGAGTATCTAACAAGGTCTAGAAAAACTCTGAAGGTTGATGGTTAAAGAGATAAATAAATCATAATCCTTGCCCTCAGCTCTCTTAAGAGACAGATGTATGAATAACTATGTGTAAGTTTTGTTGTTTATATATAGTATAGGGAGGGAAAGAGGAAGGAAGGGTAAAATTTACTTGTTCAATGGGAGAAGAGTCATGAAAAATCTTTGAAGAGGAGATGCTTATGCTTAATTTTTTGTATAAGACTTTTAGAAGACATTATGGTGGCTTAAATCCATCATTACCATTATTTGTTGTTTTTATAGTTTGGGGAACATATTTTTCCTCTGAAGTCAATATTATGGAATGTGAACTGGGCAAAAGTTGCTCATTCTAAAAAAGTTGTCCATCTCGTTTCTTGGACTATAATTTTCAAAGCCCTCATTTCCTAACTTGTGTTCCTGACTACCTCACAATATTGTGAGGGCAAAAAAGTATGGTGGCACACTTCCTTAAAATCTAAGCAAAAGTGAAACATTGTGAAGGTGTAGTATCAGTAATGATGACACATACCCATTTTTTTTTTCCTTCAAACTTTTCTCGGTCCTCTTTAAAATGCTTCATGTTCAGTGTCTTGGTCCATACAATGTATATCTTTATAAAGATATACACCCGACTGTCTCTTGACATGTCTGTTTCTTTGGTCCAAAATTCTCTTCCCTCACCTTATTGCCATCTAATAGTTTCATCTCTCCAGGTTTGCATTCATATCCATGGAGTTTTATTTATCAAAGTGTGCTCTAATTTCAAATTCATATTATTTATTATTCATACTGTTATTATTAGCATGGAGATATGCAAGAAATCTTATTAAATTATATTAGTTTCCTATTGATGTTGTAATAAATTGCCACCAACTTAGTGGCTTAAAACAACACACATTTATAATCTTTCAGTTCTGGAGATTAAAAGTCTGAAATGGGCATCACTGGGTTGGCTTCTCCAGGCCACCTGTATTCATGGTCAACTGTGGTTTCTTCCTCCATCTTTGTAGCCAGTGGGGCGGCCTAATAACATCTCTCTTTGACTGCTCTTCTGCCTTCTTCCTCCATATTTAAAGGACTCTTTGATTATATCTCTGATTACATCTCATTACTCTTTGATGACATTGAGGCCACTGGATACTCCAGGATAATATCTTGATTTTAAGGCCAGTTGATTAGCAACTTTAATTCCATTTGCAATATTAGTTCCTTTTTTCCTTGTGCGTAACGTATTCACAGGTTCCAGGGATTAGAACATGGATATATTTGGGAGGCTATTATTCTGCCTATTATATTGGTATTCATTTTTTGTTGTTGTTATTTATTTGTTTCTTTGTTTGCTTGTTCTTCACCTAACAATGTTTTTGTTGGAAACACTGGGCA
Organism: Phacochoerus africanus; assembly: GCF_016906955.1. Taxonomy (NCBI): domain Eukaryota; kingdom Metazoa; phylum Chordata; class Mammalia; order Artiodactyla; family Suidae; genus Phacochoerus; species Phacochoerus africanus. Next base: position 55,072,996 of record NC_062544.1, read on the forward strand.
CCTCCTTTACTGTTTTCCCTTTGTTCCTGTCACAGCATTTTCCTCATAGTCACTTACATCCCATTTTGTTTGGACATCTTCTAACTTCTTCGCACTTATGTTAAAGCTTCTTTTGAGTAAATAATTTGCTTCCAGAGAGTGAAGTTTTCAGAAGAACCTTGGGTCCTCCGTCTTGTATTGGCCACCCATGTATTTCTCAAATCATTTATTCTCCTTTCTTGTTAAAGTACTAATATTTAGTGAAAAATTAAAGTAGCATTTTGATCATTCCTTGCCATCATTCTGTTTCTTTGTCAAGAGTTAAGAAGCTTTGACTAACCCTTATGATCTTAATCGCTTATTTTTGGTGTCAATCATGAATCTGTGAGTAAGAAGTAAAGAATAGCAGACAGAAGTTTTAGTTAACTGGCAATCTGCTTACACTCACATTCTATTTTTTCATTCCTGGTAGGTTTGTGTGTTTGTGTGCGTGTCAAGGTAATACTAGCTTCTGTAACCCTCAAGATTTTAGTATCTCTGTATATTATGTGAGAATTTTGTATCTCACTGGCAAATAGTCCCGAGTGATTGTTCCTGATTGGCAAGTAACTTCTCCTTGTGTTAATTCAGGGACTCAGATTCCTTCCACCTTAGAGCTGTGAAAGGTCAGTCTGAAAGGCCTTAAAGGGGAAACTGGGGATATAATACAAAGGGTGACATGCATTCTTTCTACTCAGATTTTGTTGGTATGAACTACTCTATAGCCACAGATAGAGGACTGGAAAACACAGTCCCTGGATTAACAGCTGCCTGCCAGTGAAAACTCTACACTGTGGAAGGGAAAGCATGAACATGAACAGACCTTCGACCTTCTCAACCACAGCACACATCTTGACTGGCTGTTATCTCTCCATACCTTCCCCTCTCTACCCTCTACCACCATCGAGATCTTCCTTAGGCTTCCATGATTCCTCACCAGAAAGTCTGCACTCTCACTCTATGAATGGAGAGAGGCTCATGTCCACGGGGCAGTTCTGGACATGTGTGTTACATGTATCCCTCCTCTATGACATATTCCTTAACGTTTCCTACAATATAACTCTAGTTTTAATTCTCATCTTTCTCCCCAGTATTGTCTCATAGAATGTTATACTTTTGTTTTCTTTTAATTTGGAAGTCTGGACTCTTCTATTGCAAAAGACTTTCATGCTTATCTTGTAGCTCCAACAAAGCTGCCCTTCTCTCTTTGCTTCATTTTCTCATCTTAATATAGGTTTCAGTCTTCTCCAGACTCTTCAAACTCTCATGCCTCTTAATTTTTTGTATTACTTTATGTTGTATATCTAATATCAGTCCATTCACTCTGATAAGTCAGATTATAGTAAAAAATATTTCCTTAAGATCTTGCCTTTCTTTCCCACACAGAATAGCCAATTTGAATAAATACGTAAATGTTCAATGATTGTCTCTGGCAAGAGATTTTGGAATATCTCCCTGGACTTCTATGTGGTCAAGCCTTATTTCTCAACTATTTCCTGCATGATAACTCTTTTGGTCAATGACATGTTGCATGTAATTGCTAAAATTGCATGTGGGTGGTCAGTCTCAAAACTGACCATTCTCTGGGTTAAAATAAATAAATTGTGAAAACAACACTTGCAAAATAGCTTAGGCTTTAATATTCTAAGGTGTAATACACAAATAAGGGTTGGTTATTATATTGGATCCTTGCTTGAAGATAAGTAAAATCTTTCTTATCAGGGATTATACATTTTATTGTTCCAAATTTTTTCTATAAAAGTGATAAAAGTTATGGCTCATCACTAAAAAATCTTAATCAAATATTTGTAGGTATAGTTGTATAAAATTCTTTGTACAAATTCAGGGGATTGCAAGATTTTTAAAGGCCTTTTGAAAGTCGAAGTTATCCCAGGGAAGTATAGCACACCAATCAGGATCATGGCTTCTGGAGAAAGAATGCCCAACACACAGCCTTGTGATTTTTTGGTTTTTGTTTTTGTCTTTTGTCCTTTTAGGGCCACACTTGCAGCATATAGAAGTTTCCAGGCTAGGGGTCTAATCGGAGCTACAGCTGCCAGCCTATACCACAACCATAGCCACAACAACGCCAGATCCCAGCTGCATTCTGCAACCTACACCACAGAGTATGGCAATGCCGGATCCTTAACCCACTGAGCAAGGCCAGGGATCGAACCCACAACCTCATGGTTCATAGTGGGGTTCATTTCCACTGCCCCATTATGGGAACTCCTCCACCATTGTGATCTTGAGTAAGTTTCTTAACCTTTAGGGGCCTCAGGACTGTCTTCTTTTAAATAAGGAAAAATATACTAGACTCTATAGGGTTGTTGTGAAGATTGAATTAATTAATTTATTTCTAAAACAATGCCTGCTATGTGGTAAATACTGTATAATTACTTATTAAATTAACTTAGAGTAAATTATCAGATATTTTTCTTCTTAGGTTCAAGGACTCACATATAACAGGTCATCACTGTAATACCTCTTCACCTAAATTTCCAATTGCTAAAGTCTATTGGAGCCATTGAAGTATCTATTAAAATTATTAGCTGTCTAATGTGGACTTTACAATTTTTAAGTGTTATATTCTTATACTGGTTTCAATTATTTAAATCAAGTGTGAATTACCTTTATTATTAGAAATGATGAAATAAAAAATCTAAGAGAAATTCTACTTCAGTAATTTACATATGCTTTCCCAAGAAATAGATTAATTAGGGGAGAAATTGATGGCTTCTCATGTTGGAGGGAAAGGAGAATGTGGTGAAAGAATTAAAATAAAAATAAAAATAGTCCTATATTTTATTTTTTCCTTAGTTCTGGTCTTGTCTTTCTCTTTACTGGCTTTTATTCTCACCTGATTTTTAATAGTAAAATGATAAATTTTATTGTGCCTATAAATCTGTGAATAAACTATACTCTCTGCTGTTTTTCATTGCCTTGATTTCTGTTTTCCTATCTGTCTCTCTTTTGCTATTAATTCTTCATTTAACATTTAGCCCCAACTACACTAAAACTTAGAATTTTTTTCTTGAAAGGAGGAGTGTGTGTGTGTCTGTGTAGGTATTGGCTCAAGGGTTGTATTAAAACACAATTTATAATCAGGAAATGCAAGAACACCTTTCCTTTAATCAGAATGTTATGAATTAGTTGTGATGAGTACTAAAGTGATAAGTTGTAGAACTTATTGAGCTAAAATAGAAGCAGTTCACAGTTCAGTGATGAAAACTAGAACATTCTAATTCCTCTAGGAAGAAAAAGCTCTCCTAATGCCCAAGTATTGTAGTTTATGCTAAAAAAAAAAAAAAAAAAAGGAAACCTCTGTCTCCTGAATACTAAATGACTATTTTGAGACTGTATTTCTTAATTCAGTTCAAATTATCACAACCCTGCCGAAAAAAAAAAAAAAAGTTCACTTTTTATATCAGCCATTTATTTCAGCTCTTTCCTTTTGCAGTTAGGAAAAGGAATCAGTGTTGGACATGGCGCTTGTATTTCTTTCTTTAATGTTTCTGTGGGTCTTAGTGCCTTCTATTTTGTAAGTGATGATTTCTAGAACCCCATCTGTTCCTTGTCAAAATGGAAGGTCGTTTAAGCCTCACTAAGTTGCTGTCATATTGCTATGAAAAGAGTTTAAACAGAAATCAAAAGAGAATCCACTCACTGAGTTAAGTTCTACTACCAACAGTGTTGAAAGTGAGCTATCCTGGGCCTTACCACATGCCTTCCCCTGAGCATAGCCCTGAATAGGGAGGAGGGCTTAGGATCCCCCTTGCTCCTCAGAACTATTTTCTCATCATTCGCCTTTCTTTCTCACCATGTCCATGGAAAACAAAAAACAAAACCAAAACCACAAAACCCACCAACAAAAATGCAGCATGAATCTCATCAGATTAAACTCTCAATCCTGTAACCTAGACTTTCACTCTAATTTAGCCATTCCCTTCTATGGTCATAGCCTAAGCTTAGTCATAGCCAATAGGGGCCACACATCATAATTCCAATTTTATGCATCCTCCACTTTTGACAACCACCTCCTAAATATTCAGTGCATTCCCCCAAACTTTTCAACCTCTCCACATGCTTCATTGATGTGATCACTGTTGCAATATTCTTCATCCACTTGATGCACTCTTACTCTCCTTACCAAGCTGAAGTTCCATGGTCATTCATGATTAGCCTCTTGCTCAGAGCTCTTTCCCTTTGCTGTACACATTTGGCAAAACCACAACCCCAGTTAAATCCAGCTCTCTGTCAGCCCCTGTGTAGTTTCATCTTGTGGAGAAATACACGGTCATGATGAGCTTGTTCATATTCACGAGCATGAAACTTACAAAGGGTCCTTACTATTCTCAGGAAATCATTTTCATGTTCCCCAATTCTTTCAGTCTCCTATTTTCTTTGGTGACTCTTTCATATCTTCTCATTTCTCTAGAAACTCTCAAGACCTCATCCCCTGTTCTCACTCTCAGTTGATCTCACTTCTTACTTGAGGAAATGGAAGCTATCAGATAAATTTCATTTAACCTCTAATTGCCATCTGTACCCAGAGGCTCAGCCTTCCCATTGATAAACTATCCATAAGCCTATCAAAGGCACTTATTATCTTAATTGCTGCCACCATGGTCTGAGCCATCACTCTCATCTGGATGCCAGACTAACCTAGCTTATCTTCCTGCTTTTACCCTTACCTAGCCTCATTTCAAAGTGATTATTTCAGTACTTAAGTCAGATGATGGAGCTCCCCTACTCAAATCTGATCAATGGCTCCTCACTTTGCTTAAAGCCAACCACATTATAATGGTCTACGAGCCAGTATATACTATGAACCCCTATTGTCTGTTACCTCGTTACCTTTCTACTTCATTCCTCTCTGGTTCTCTTTCCTTTTTGTCTCTGGAACACTCTAATGATAGGATTTTGCGCTTACTTTTCCCTTTGCTTAACCTAGTCTTTCTTTATATGCGAACACACTTCATCTTATTATGCTTTGTTTTATTGCACTTTGCAGATACTGTTTTTTACAAACCAGAAGATTTATGGAAACCTTGCCACAAGTCTGTTAGCACCATTTTTCCGAGAGCATTTGCTCACTTTGTGTCTCTGTGTCACATGTAGTAATTCTCACAATATTTCAGACTTTTTCATTGTTATTGTATTTATAATGATCTGTGATCAGTGATCTTTGATGTTACTATTGCAAAAAGACTATGACTCACTAAAAACTCAGGTGATAGCATTTTTTAGAATAATTTTTTTAAAAACTAGAGTATGCACATTGTTTTTTTTTTTAGACGTAATGCTGTTGTCTACTTAATAGAGTGTAGTATAGTGTCAACGTAACTTTTATGTGCACTAGGGAGCCAAAAAATGTATGTGACTCACTTTATTAAAAATATTCACTTTGTTGTAGTAGTCTGGAACCCAACCTGCAAGATCTCCGAGGTATGCCTGTATCCACATGGCTCCCTCTCTCCCCCTCATCAAGTCTTTTATAAATGTCCTCTTCTCAGCAAGGCCCTCCTTGACCACCTTCTTCAAATTACAACATACCTTTCCTCTTAGCATACAGAACATACTTAACTGGCTCTTGCTTTATAATACTCATTGGGTTCTAACACACTATTGAATTTATTTATTATGTTTATTTCTTTTTGACATTTTCTGTCCACCAGAATCTAAGTTCCTACAGTAGAAAATTGAGAGAACACTGTAAACCAACTATAATGGAAAAAATAAATATCATTTTTAAAAAAAGAATGTAAATTCCATAGAGCAGAAGCCCTGTGATTTTCTTCATAGATAAATTTCAAGTACTAAGGATATTGTATTGGCTCAAAGTAGAATCTTAAGTAGATTGGATAAGTGATGATTATTTATGACGATTTGATATTAGCATTTATGAATATATTTCAATATTAAATTTCTATGTGCATATATTTGATAGAAATATTCAGAAGTATTTAAATAGCCATTTAAGGTAGAAAATATAAGCTAAGATTTCATATATACATACTCATATATACATACATATATACATACACTCATACATATATATACATATATATACATATACACACACATATATACATATACATATACACACATATATATGTGTATATATATGTACATATGTATATATACATACATATATACATACACTTATATATACATACATTCATATATACAGACACTATAATCAATTTCAGTGAAGAATTTCTTTCATTTCCATAAATAGACTAAGCATGAGAGAGAGGATATTTAACTTCCCTCCTCTGGATGATATAGTTTTCCTCAACTATATTTTTATTGTATAACTTGCCACAAGAATGCTAACCGTGGAAGAGTGAAATAATTTATATAATTTTTTCATGAACCACACTATGCTTTTGGATGGCAGGTGCGGGTTAGACATATGAATATACCACCACAAGATAAATCTCACACTAAAAAGGTGCAGCTAAGGGAGTTGCCATCATGGCTCAGCAGAAATGAATCGGACTAGGATCCATGAGCATCCAAGGCAGGTTTGATCCCTGACCTTGCTCAGTGGGTTAAGGATCTGGCATTGCCATGAGCTGTGGTGTAGGTCTCAGACATGACTCCAGATACAGCGTTGCTGTGGCTGTGGTGTAGGCCGTTGGCTACAGTTCTAATTCATCCCCTAGTCTGGGAACCTCCATATGCCATTGATGAGGCCCTAAAAAGACAAAGGAAAAAAGAAAGAAAGAAGATGCAACTAGGAAAATAATAGCCTTAAATAAAAATCACCTGTTTTGGAATTCTCATTGTGGTTCAGTGGTTAATGAATCCAACTAGGAACCATGAGATTGCAGGTTCAGTCCCTGCCCTCGCTCAGTTAAGGATCTGGCATTGCTGTGAGCTGTGGTATAGGTCGCAGATGCGGCTTGGATCCCACATGGCTGAGGCTCTGGCTTAGGCCTGTGGCTACAGTTCTGATTAGACCCCTAGCCTGGGAGCCTCCATATGCCATGGGTGCAGCCCTAGAAAAAAGACAAAAAAAAATCACCTGTTTTCTATTTAGTCTGTTGGTATATGTATAGCCTTAAAAATTATAAATTAGAGAATATATAATACACTATAGGAAAGAGTTTAGAGAAAAATATTGAATTCAATAAAAAAATTAGAACTTCTTAAACCCTCCCTCATGAATAGTTTGAGCAATATAACGAAGAATATAATATTCAATCCTAAAATGTTATTTTGAAATCAAATTTGGCCTACATTTTGATATTTGAAGAAACTGCATGTCTTATTCCCTATAATTATGTGGTTGGGTTCAGTCTTAAAGTGATGTGAAACATTTAAGGTTGACGTACCAATGAAGAAAGATGCTCCAGAAAAAAAAAGTGTACAACAAGACAGCATACTTTTTTGTCTTAGAAACTCTGACCTAGATATTTGGAACCATAGATCTTACTGTAATGGTAGAGGTTTAATTTTTTTAAATTTTATGAAAATTTCTGAAATAATTTTACATGTACAGAAGAGTTGCAAAAATAGTACAGAGAGTACAGAATTTTTGCTGTGTCTATTAAAACAAAGAAATTAATATTGGTGCAGCACTGTTAACTGCAGATTATATTCAGATTTCCCTAGTTTCACACGAAGGCCCCTTTTGGGGTACAGACTGAAGTTCTAGTCTCACTGAAGTAGAACTTTGAAAGGAATTGAGTACTTTTTAACTCAACACTTGACTCAAATTATAATTAATCATGAATTCTGGAGCCATGCTCAAGGTCTGAGCGTGATTTTTTTTTTGTCTTTTTGCCTTTTCTGGGGCCGCTCCCGTGGCATGTGGAGATTCCCAGGCTAGGGGTCGAATTGGAGCTGTAGCTGCCAGCCTACACCAGAGCCACAGCAATGCGGGATGTGCAACCCACACCACAGCTCATGGCAACGCTGGATCCTCAACCCACTGAGCAAGGGCAGGGATCGAACCCACAACCTCATGGTTCCTAGTGGGGTTCGTTAACCACTGCGCCACAACAGGAACTCCTGAGCATGATATTATTATTTTAGATTTGTACTCTGTAAGGCAGCTAAAGAAACTTTAGCAGTAGTAATAGTAAGAATCAGGATTAAACTTAAGTTTGGGGAAACAAAAATGTGATATAATTTTTTAAATAACAGTAAAAATAATGATTCTGATTATTATCCAAGAAAGTGTTCGTAAAGGTAATTAATGTTTTAAAAATCATGTTAAGAGTAAAACATGAGAAAGGGATAAATCTTTTGTCTTCATGTGTCTCCTTTTAGTAGAGGAATAATGCACTGTCAGTGGCTCTGGGACGAAGAAATACCTAGGAGAGACCATGAAGGAAGCAAAACACTTCTTTATTAGCTTTTGAAATTTAAATTATTTCACTTCTCAAGGTTCTTAGTTCATGATCTATGAAACAAAAAAAGATTGGAAGAGATAATCTTTGGGATTTTTTCCCTTGGGGTTTCTGTTTGTTAAGTTTAAGAAAGGAATTGAAGGACAGGTGGTGTTGAAGGAAAGGTGGTGTTATCTTCTATATGGAGGTTTCTTTTGAAGGAAAGTAAAGCTCAGAGAGTTTAAGATGTTTGATTAGTGAATATGGTTCAGATCTTGTATCCAGGTTCATATCTGTATTATATGAAATTCCATCATGATGTCCCTTCTCTATTTAAGTCAGTACAGTCAGCGCTCTCTAACACATCCATGGATTCAACCAACCATGAATCAAAAATATAAGAAAAAAAATTCCAAAAAGCTCCAAAAAGCAGAATGTGAATGTGCTGAAACTAACAACTATTTACATAGAATTTACATAGTATTAAATATTATAAATAATCCAGAGATTATTGAAAGTATACAGGAGAATGTGTGCAGGTCATATGCAAATACTACACAATTTTATATAGGAGACTTGAACATCCACACATTTTGGCATCCCCAGGAGTCCTGAAATGCCCACAGATACCAAGGGACAGTTCTATTAATATCTCACTGTTTTGATTTCTTCAATGAGAAACGGTGAACTGAAAAACAAGTTAAATAGCACTCTACTGTGCATTGTTCTTTGACAAAGACTCTTTTATCACCAGACCTTGTCCCCTGGAGAATCCTGCTATTATCAAAAATGCCCCCATCTTTTTTTTTTTTTTTTTCAGGGCCACACCTGTGGCATATGCATGTTCCCAGGCTAGGGGTCCAATCAGAGCTGCAGCGGCCAGGCTATACCACAGCTACAGCAATGCAGGATCCAAGCTGTGTCTGTGACCTACACCACACAGCTCATGAGCAAGGCCAGGGGTCGAACCTGCGTCCTCATGGGTGCTAGTCGGGTTCATTAACCACTGAGCCACGGCGGGAACTCCAAAAATACCCCCATCTTGATACCCTTGATACTCTTGACAGCTACTCCAGTTGCTCTTTCCTTTCACCTTTGACATTTAATCAAATTCCTCTCACTAATTTTCCATCCTCTGCTTTACTCAGCTATAAATCTGCACTTGCCCCTGTTATATTCAGAATTAATTCAATCTTTATTCTCCTTCCCTATTGTCACTGGCTTGAATGATGTCCTCCTTCAACAGAACACTTGTACAGAGTTTTTCTTTAGCATTTTTAAACCAAGGGTAACTCAGCAAAGCTCCAGCAAGGTCAAGGTGTCTCTCCTCCACCTCTTCTGGAAAAGCAGAGGCACTTAGGAAAAATGACTAGAGCCTCTTCCTTCCCCCGCAGATGGAGGGAGTGGCACAAAAGGATGTGGAGCAGGAACTCTGGGGACAGACACATCAGAATCAAGTTCAATTACTGGTGCTTAATGCCTGTGTGGCTTTGGACAAAGCCTCAATTCCTCACTTATAAAATGAGCATAATAATAGCACCTGCCTCCAAAATTATTGTGAAGATGAACTGAGGTGAATGTTAAACTCTTATTGGTACTTCGTAAGTTTTTATTAAATATTAATAATAATCACAAAAATTTTTTACTCAGAGTATCACTTCTGCTGACCATCAGGTCATCATTCCAGCCCAGCTTAGACTTTCAGGAACCAGGCAGACCATGAGCAAATGGTAATACTGGATTTAGACCTGCTTCTAAATCTGCATTTATGTCCCGAACCACTGAGCTTGGCACTGTCTCTCAAGTGGCAGATGTCTCAATTTATTGCTGCTTAGTTCTAGAAATATAATTAAATTAAATGGCAAAAGGGATGTTCTGGATACTTAGGGTACTGTGCATCCACAGTGAAATACTCTACCTCAGGAACAAATGAAGGATTTTGAAAAATCTCCTGGCAACTGGAGAACCTGAATCACAAAGGCAAGAGGTTAGGTATGCAGCCCACAAGCAGAGACAACCTTTCAGTTAAGAGAGAGGCTAAATTAATTTAGCGTGCTGCAGACGCAACCTAAGCTTTAACTAGTTCCATGGTATTTACCAGGCTCTCAACATGGCCATTGTACTGACAATTACAGAGATGTTATTTTTGAACTATATAGTTTCTGTGTCCATGTGGAAAATTTTTTTTCTCCCCAAGATTTAATGCTTAATGAAATACTTAATGAGATTTTTTCCATTATCTTTATACCACAATAAAATTAGAGCCACATATGTGGGAGTGATAGTACAAACAGGAAAAAACATTGGTATGGCATTTTAAGCCCTGAATGAGCTTAAAATGTTCCCTTTTTAAGAAAGGGTCCTGGATATCAGGTTTTGATCAGAAAGTATTCATTGAAATTCTACCATAAAGTTCCCATCATGGCTCAGTGGAAACGAATCTGACTAGTATCCATAAGGATGCAGGTACCACCTCTGGTCTTGCTCAGTGGATTAAGGATCTGGCTTTTCTGTGAGCTGTGGTGTAGGTCACAGATGTGGCTCAGATCCCACGTTGCTGTGGCCGTGGCTGTGGCGTAGGCCAGCAGCTACAGCTCTGATTCAACCCTTAGCCTGAGAACCTCCGTATGCCTAGGTGCAGCCCCAAAAAAAGACCAAAAAAGGAAAAAGAAAAATAAATAAATTCTTCCACATGAAGCAGTATGTTAGACTAAAGATCAGAGGAACATTTTCTACATTCAGGTGGCTTATAATCAAGTTAAAAAGAAAACACTACAGCATGTGATGGGTGAGATGATTTTTCTTCTCTCATCACTTTCTTCCTTGAGTCTGGCACATGCTCACCTTCTTGCTGTGAATCAAGGCTTGCACTTGGGAACATGAGTTGATGATATTTAGGACAAAGAGAGAGAAAGATACAGTTTTAGAATAGGAGCCAGGAGCCTATGAAGAGAAGTCGTAGGAAGATGTGTTTTTCTTAAACTCTCTACATTACAAAATCCAGGTGCTTTTCTACCTTCATTCTAAGACCTTTCTTAGGTGGAGCAGGATGGAGGCATCCAATTGTCAATTCTCCCAAAGGCTGAGAAGTGATACCTGCATCAAACAGAGAGATTCAAGTTACTCAAAAACCATGAAGGGAAAAGAGAAAAGAGAGAGAACTGCAAAGGCAGATGGTTGTTAATGACCACAGAGTAATAATTGTGAAGATGGTACCAAATCCCAGTTTGAAGAATTCACACCTGGGATGAAACTGGAGATGTATTGACTAGAAGAGGACTCATTTCTATGAATTGGGACATATGATGGAGGTAAAGGTCTCAAACATGTTTCTGAATTAGACATTGCTATCTAACCATAAAGCTCTCTAAAAATGGCTATCAACCTCCCTTTCACTATTAAGGGGCACACTACCAAAAATAAAAGAATAGAAATTCAAATAAATTAGAAGTATGCAGCCAATACATAACAGTCAGTGTTCAGAGAATTAAGAAACCTGTGTGTTATAGTCAAAAATATCATCATGGAAAAAATTTAACTGAGCATTGAAAGGTGACAGAGATTTAGATAAATTGAATGGGATGGGGATAGAGATATTGTTTATGGTAATGGTGCCAATAAAAACACAGGAAGGGAAATGAAGATTGCATATATAGAGAGTAAAGAGGAAACAAGTGCAACTGAATGCAACATTCTGTCTATAGGAGCAATGTCAGAAATAAGACTGGCTGGGAAATGCCATGTTCTAAAGATATGCAAATTTGGGTAGAGAACTTTACACTTTTAAAATAGTTGGTATAAAATCTTCAGAAATTCTTGAACACTGGAGAGACATGATGAAAGTTACATTATAGAGAGATTGGTAATTATAGTTAAGATAAATTTGAGGAGGAAGAAAACAATGGAAAGAGACCAGCAAGGAACCTTTTGGAGAAATTCATATACAAATGGAGAGTGGTAGACCAACAGGATAGACATTTCAAAGAAATAAACAACCAGGGTTGGTACTAGGTTATATATAAGGAAAAGCAGAGAAAGTTTAAAGATGGCTCCATTCATTTTTTGTGGCTGAGTAATATTCCATTGTATATGTACCACATCTTATTTGTCCATTCCTCTGTCAATGTACATTGCGGTTTCTTCCATGTCTGGCTATTGTAAATAGTGCTACAATGAACATTGGGGTGCATGTATCTTTTTGAATTATGGTTTTCTCCAGGTAGATGCCTGGGAATGGGATTGCTGGATCATGTGGTAGTTCTATTTTTATTTTATTTTATTTTTGAGGAAGCTACATACTGTTTTCCAAAGTGGTTGTACCACATATATACGGTGGAATATTACTCAGCCATAAAAATAATGATATAATGCCATTTGCAGCAACATGAATGGACCTAGAGAGTATCATACTAAGTGAAATAAGTTAGAGAAAGACAAAGATCATATGCTATCACTTCTATGTGGAATCTTAAAAAAGGATACAAACTAACTTATTTGTAGAATAGAAATGGACTCACAGATTTCAAAAACAAATGTATGATTACCAAAGGGGACAGGTGGGGGGAGGGAAGGATTGGGGGTTTGGGATTGGCACATGCACACTGAGGTATATGGAATGATTAGCCAATGGAGAACTGCTGTATAGCATAAGGTACTCTACCTAATATTTTGTGATAATCAATAGGGGAGAAGAATCTGGAAGAGAATGGATGTGTGTATATATGTATAACTGAATCACTTTGTTGTACATCAGAAATTATCACAACGTTATAAATCAATTATACTTCAATAAAACTTAAAAAGAACTAAAGACATGGCAGAGCTGTTAAATGTTGACTTTGCATCCATTTCCATGCCACCGTATTGTGATGGCGGAAAACAAGGACACTTTGGAACACAGATAAGAATGGAAGGAAAGTGAAGCAGAACCCAACTCTCTACTCCCTTCTTTGAGCAGAATAGAGCAGGTTAAGGGATATTTCCTCTTTACTCACTTCTACCACACAGCAAGTTAGTATTTCTTGCACCTCTTCTCCACTGGTCAGAATATTGGGCATGGAGATGTAATTCATGATGACATTTGAAATTTCAACGAATTTACTTTGACAATCACTATAAGGTCAGAGTTTACAAGAAAGATTGTTGGAAAGAACTTCTCTAATTAAAAATGCTGTTGTACCTTCATTGGTGATTACCAATATTTTTATCCACATTCCACAGGTAACTAATGAGTTGCTCAAGTTGTGGTATGGTTTTGAACTATGGATAATAAAGCAGGAAGAAAAATTAACACCTTCCTCATAAACAGCTTTCTGTTGTGATATATTCTTGATAATTGTGTATCCTGTGCTAGTCCTTTAACTGTAAAGTGTTTATTAAGTAATATTGTGTATTACTATTGCATGCTGAGGCATGTCAAAGCTATAGATTTCAGGTTAAAGAGAAAACTAAAGAAGGATGATAGAGAAAATTTCTTCAAAGTATAAAGGGAAAAAAATCATGTTGCTAAGTATAGATCAGGATTGAACACTCCTTCCTTCTGTCTGTCAGCCCAAATGAGATTATTTTTCTTCATCATAAATCTTATGAAGCATTTGTACATTTTTAGTCATGGGTTAAATATGTGTATATAATGTATGTGAAAGAAGTTTCACTAGAGATTTCCTTAGCAGCCTGTGACTGAGAATACAAAACTTAAGGATTTTGGTTCATTCATTTGTTGCACAACTTGCTGGGAGTGTATTAAGCATTTGCTGTGGTGGGAGCAGAAGAGCTAGAGAAGGTGGTGTGCAAACATGCATTACTTTGGAGAGCATTCATCCTCCAAATGTATATGATGATAAATGCTTAAAGAACCAAACACAAGGGGTGATCCAAGAGATCAAAAATGCTCGGGAGAGGTTGGGGGCACAGGAGACTTCATAGAAAAGAGAAGTGTAAAGACAATGGTTAGTTTAGGACGGAGAGGGAGCTACAAAGTCCCAGGCTGTGGGGAAAGTGAACAGGTGTAAAAAGTCCTAAGAAGAGAAAGTGATGGAAGATGAGCGGTATGGCGAAGTGCAAAGACCAAGTGGGAGCTAGACAAGGAATGCAGGTGGAGGGGAAGCTGTGAATAGGTCATGCAGGGGCAGGAGACACAGGAAGAATTTTAAAACAAACTGAAAGCAGGAGAGCAGCAATACCCAATTAACATTTTTGAAAGATCTTTCAATATGCCATATGAAAAATGGACTGAGCATGATCGGAAGTAAGGAAATCGGAATGCTTTTGTAGGCATCTAGCAAAGCAAAGAGGATGATAAGAGGAGCAGCAGAAAAAAAATGAAAGCTTGTTTGTGATAGACTTGGTCAGACATGTTCTTGTGTGACATGTGGGAAGTGAGACAGAAGATTTTAAATGGACCAGTCCAAACATAGGAGGAAGGAACAACACCGTTCTACATCGTGATAGTAGTTTGGGCCACACAGGCAAGTGCATTAGTTAAAACTCAGCAAAGATACCCAATGATTCAGGCATTTTTATATTATAAGAGAAACCTTTAAACAGACATTGAATACTAGTTAATTCTGTATGCTGAAGTATTTAGGGGAAAGTGTATTAATATCTGCAGTTTCCTTTGAAATGCTTCTTTAAATAACATGGATTTGTGGAAAGATAGAGGGGTAACTATATGAAGAAATATATATATGATAAAATAAGCAGAGTGAATATCAAAAATATTGCTAAAAAGTCTCACCGTTTATGATGAAGGTGATTTTGTAGAGGTGTTTGGAAATATTTATCAAAAGCATTGAAAATTAGATTTTTTTGGCCTAGTTATTCTATTTCTAGAAATGCATCTTGCAAAATTATCAGAGATACACATAAATATTTTTATGTAGTGTTTAAAGATAGTGGGGAAAAAAACTTAAAATCTATAATAAGCACATGCATTAAATATAGTAGAGTACAAATATATGATTACATTATCCTCAATATTATCCTATAGGAAAAAATTTAAGCCACCATGAAAATAGTCAAGGTATATTTGTAAGTGAAAAAAAGTGAGTTTGTAATATATGACCCATATTTTGTAAATAGTATTTAAAGTGTCATTAGATGTTTTACCAAGATGTTAATAACAATTATTAAAATTCACAAAATGTTAACCATTACATTATTTTCACCTTTATACTTCTCTGTTTTTCACATTTTCTAAATTATTAAATATATATATCTACTTCCTTAATAAAAACAAACACATAATTTAAAAACAATTTTACCATAGTTATTTAAAAATGACCTGGGCACCAAGATTGTTGTCTATTATAGCAGAAAGAAGACTAAAATATAGATGTAGATATGGCTTAGAACTTAAAAAAAATATAATCAGAATATTGAGCAGGACCTCTCTTAATAAATGCCATATTCAACATCAAATTTTATGTAGCATGGGGAAGCAAACAATCTCCATGGGATTTTAGAAGTAGCCAAGGAGAGCTAGTGCCAGGAAAAGAAGCCAAGAAGGTTGCTGGCTGACATTTAAAACCTCAAAGCAAAGACAGGAAAATCACTGTTTACGTAGCAAGCCTTGCTATGCATGGAGAAAATTGTTTATATTTTGTTTTGCTGTGTTATTGGCTTTTGTGTTTTTGTTTCTTTTGTTTTAGTTTTGGTTTTGGTTTCTTTGGTTAAGGTAGTGGAAGCTCTCTGACCCACTGACCTTATTATACCGTTAAATTAACCTTTGACTAAAAAATGGTGGATTTTTTCCCCTGTGGTTAACATATTTCCTCTAAGACTCAGATTTGTGGAATTTCTATCAGAAACTTCAGAAATCTCTCATAATAGTCTTTAATATAAGTGGTGAAAAATGCAATTTAGGTAAATTCTGTGAGACCACTTTCTGAGTGGTTACACCAAAAGAACCTGAAAAACATTAAATTATTATTGACATAAGGCTAAATAGTGACCAAAATTTATCTTTAGTCCTATGCTATTTGATGTCTTAATAGATCATGTTTGATGTCAAAATAAGTGAAATTTTCTAAAGAAGGGTATTTGGCAATTCATTTGATAACAGAACTAAAATCTTAGAGATTAATGTAATTTATAACAATGATATAAACTGAGAGGAAATACATTTTGAAAGAGCTAAGAAATCACATATATTTTCATTGTCAATATCAACTGCATATGAATAAGATTGGAGACTCTTGGCTGGAGAATCGTGCATAAAATCTAGGAATAGGTGACCAAAATCTCATTGTCTGGCAAGATCAAGATTCAGTTGCCAAAAAAAGCTGATGCCATTTTAATATGATTTAGGATCACTTGTGTCTAGATTAACAATCTGTTCTTGTTTAATTATGATTAGAAGTATTGTTCTGCATTCTTGTTTTCACATTTTAACAGCTCATTATATTTAAAAACTGCTTAGATAGTGAAAGATTTATTTCCACATGGAATATCTTAAAATTTTGCATGGTTGCCAGAGAAATCAAATGGGGGCTTAATAGATGTCTTCAAATGTTGAAGAGCTGCCCCTTTTAAAGTGAATTAACTTAATTCAGTGAGCCATCAGAAAGAAAAATGTGCACCAGATAGAGTGGTTATTGATGTCTCTTTTGCGTATATACTCTTGTCTCTTTAAAGGCTAGGACTATAGCCTTGTTCTTCTATTTCCAGTGCTTGGCCCAGTGTCTGTAATATTTACTCAGCCTTTGTGAATATTGGTGGAATGAATAAATGACAAGAGAGAGAGTTTCCTAATAAATATAAGGCATTATTTTAACAAAACTGTTCACAAGGAATGTTTTGATGCCATAAAGTATATTGTGCCATTTTTATCTTGTATTTCTAAAACTTGTGTATACTTAACATGATGATTTGATGTAGGTATACATAGTGAAATGACTACAAGAGCAAAGCTTATTAACATATTCATCTTCTTACATAGTTTCTGTGTATGTGTGCATGTGCACACACGCACGTGCATGTCTGTGTGTGGTGAGAGCACCTCACCTACCATTTGCCAGATCTCCAGTGTCCGGTACAGAACTGACTGTGGTCAGCAGTAGTACATGAAATCACTGGACTTAATTTGTCCTCCATAACTGCAACTTTGTACCAGAGTAAAACTATTTTAAATTTAAAAATGAACCAAAAAACTCAAAACAAATGAACTCTGTCCCAAAAATGCAAAAGGTGATAATGTGGTCACAGGAATGATTTAAGCAAAATCTATATTACTATTTTTAGAAGCTTCACAGGCACCTTGTTTTATTTTGCATCCTCACGTTCTCCTTTATCTACTAAAGGCTTTTCCTCATTATCGTTTAAATTTGCCCTCAACTTTTCTTCCTTAAACTATCCTATTTTTGCTACTATCCTGTATCACCCTCCTTTTGTAGCCTATGTTACTCTTCTTTTATTATGTTATTATTCTACCTTATCATCCCCTTTATTCTTTAACCTGGTGTTTCCTCATCATTTCACTGAAGCTACTCTCATGGTCTCTAACAAATTCCTTATTTTTAAATCTGATGAACATGGGTGTGATGTACCATTTGATAGTTTTGACTGTCTCTGTTGAAACACCCTCTTCCTTTGTCTTCCATGATAACATGTTCTGCTGTTTGTTTTTTAATACTGTCTCTACAACCTTTCATCTTCCTTTCAGGTTTCCCATTCTTCCCCTCATCTTTTCAATGGTAGTGGGATGTATCTGCGTTCTATCAGTTTTTTTTTTTTTTTTGCTTTTTCTCATTCTACAATTCTCCCTCTTGACTCATTCAGTCTCCAATTGGTGCTGCTACACTAACTCACAAATTTATTTTTCTACCCAAGGTCCGGTAACTAAGCCCCAAGCCCATATATATATATGTGTGTGTGTTTATTGAACATCCACATTTGAATGACCCATAGGAACCCAAACCCAGCATGTGCAAAACTATTCTCTTATTCTCATTGCATTCTGAACTTGATATTTTTTTTTCAAGACGTGTATCGGCTAATACAACCAGTACCTCCTCCAAGCCAGAGTGCTAGTTATTAGTCCTTACTTTATCCTAAATTAATCTACCAAATACCCAGGTATCTAAACCTATCAATTCTATTAGCCAGATGTCATCTAATACACCAAATAAACCCTCATAACATGTGTCCTAATATCGCTCATGTTCTTTATGCCTACCCGCTACCAATTCCCTAGTTTAGGCCACCATAATCTTTTGCTTAGATAGCTTCCATCATTTACTGTCTTGTTTCCCTGATTTGAGTTTATTTTTAATACAGCAGCCAAAGTAATTTTTCTAAAATATGAGGATGATCATATGATTCCCTTCCATCAGATCTTTCAATGACTTCCAATTTCTGTCAGGTTATAGTGTAAAGTTCTTTAGAATTTGGAACCTAGGGAGTTCCTGTCCTGGCACAGTGGAGATAAATCTGACTAACCATGAGGTTGCAGGTTCAATCCCTGGCCTAGCTCAGTGGGTTAAGGATCCAGCATTGCTGTGAGCTGTGGTGTAGTTTGCAGAAACAGCTCGGATCTGGTATTGCTGTGCCTCTGGCATAGGCCAGCATCTGCAGCTCCGATTAGACCCCTAGCCTGGGAACCTCCATATGCCTCAGGTGCGGCCCTAAAAAGGAAAAAAAAAAAAAGAATTTGGAACCTAGTTATATATTCCTAGAGTCATCTCCCACAATATCCACCTCTTAGTCTATATCTAAGCTGTACCTGCTTACCTGTTAGTCTCAGCAGACATCATGCTCAGCTTCACGTCTGGACATTTGATAAGAAATTTCTCTGCTTGAACTATTCCTTCTTGCTTTCTTTGTAGTGCTAACTTCTTAAGTCAGGCGCTACTTATTCCAGAAAGACCTCCCTGACCTTCCTTCTACATATTCCAACAATACCCTTAGTTACTTCTTTGGAGTAAGATAATTATCTGCAGAACAGGAACAGACTCACAGACTTTGAACAGACTTTGAAAAACTTATTGTTACCAAAGGGGACAGGTTGTAGGGGAGGGGAATGGGATTGGCATATGTACCCTGAGGTATATGGAATGATTGGCCAACGGGGACCTGCTGTATAGCACAGGAAACTCTACCCAATATTCTGTGATAATCTATGTGGAAAAAGAATCCGAAAGTGAATGAATGTGTGTATATATATGACTGAATCATTTTGTTTTACAACATAAATGATCACAACCTTGTAAATCAAATATACTTCAATAAAACTTAAAAAAAGAAGATAGTTACACTAGTTGGCCTTAGATTACAAACTCTAAACAGTGGGCACTATGATGTCTAGTTCAGAGTTACTTTCCCAATGCCTAGCATATTGACTAGCATATAGCAGATGCCCCCCACCAATTTTTTTAAGAAAAAAGTAAATAAAAAATGAATACTTTCTGAACAAGGATAAATAAAATTTTTATACATTTAAGAAAGAAAATAATAGTTTAAGAGCACAAGAAGAACTTTTTAGTTGGAATTATGGCACATATCAACATCTGAAAAGTGATCAGAGTGATAAAGTGTCACCTTGATCTGAATAGGACCTGCTATGAAGGAGGAGGAAGATTTGTCATTTCTCTGTTGCTTATTTGAGTTATGATAGTCTGTGCTATGCTTCACTCATCAAAATATTGTGTTTAGGAGAGTGTGTCAGACAATAAGAGGTCTTCAAACCTTTCTTAACAGGAATGGTTGAAATAATTGGGGCCAATTAGTGTAGAGAAGACAAGGTAGTTGAAGACTGACAGACTCCAACTGTTTGGCTGAAATATGGCTGACTCCAAATAGTTGAAAGGCTTTTATAAGAGAAAGGAATGTTTGCGTCATGCAGCTCAGAGGTTAAAATGAATATGAATGGGTCTACATGGAGAAGGAACGTTTCTCATCATAGAAATTTCATCAGACCTGGAGCTTTGAAAAGAGCTTTTAGAGGTGATTACCATGTCACTCAAGTTACAGAAGCATAGGATAGAGGACTGTTAAGTGTTCCAATGTTAGAGGGTATAGGCAATGCTCATGGTAGATATCACTGTTTACACATAATGGTCCGTCAGTATGTAAGAGGTGAGAAAAGGTGTGATGTTAGGGTCTTGTACTGATGTTCCATAAAGATCGTCAAGAGCATAGCAAGAAGACATCAAAGTCGGAGTCAGTTTTAGGACTAGAATCGGGGAACCACCAGACATGGTAGCAGCATGCCGCTCATAAAGAGAGAATCATGCAGGGCAATCTGGGTCCAGTAGACAGACTCATGCTCTTGTGGGACCATTAATAAATGCGAGGATTCTGGTTCTCAAAGTGAGCTTTTAAATCCAAAGCTTTTAAATTGGCTGTCAACTGATATTTTCAAATATTTGACCAGTCTCATCCAGTGTTAGACTGCATAACTGATAACACAAGAGAGAAAAATATCCCTTCTGCATCCAGATCTTCCAGTTCTAAGGAGAAGGGCTGAGGACCTCCCTGGTTGAAGGCAGTATAGTTTTTCTGGAATTATTTATAAGCAAGAAATGAAGGGATGCTGATGAAAGAAAAGGGGGCCTCTGAATTTGAAGGAAAGTTCCTGAAGATTTCGGGCTGCCAGGATTCTCTCAACTTGTCCTCAGCTGCGTTGCACTTAGGAGTTTGGGGTTCAGACACTCCCAAATCTCATGTAAGTCAGAATAGCAGACAATCATCCTTGCCCTTCTCATAAGATTTCCTTAGCAAAAGCACTATCCCTTTAGCAACTCCCTATCTGAAAATTAATCTATGAAAATACTTTTGCTACCAAAACTCCAGGAAATACAACCCTTCAAGAATTGTGAATAAGTATATTGAGCCTTTACCTGGGAATAAATGTTGGCACATGGAAAGAAAAGAATGTCCCTAAGAGGGAATGTGTATAAAAGGGAAGGGTGTGAGTTTCCTCTTTAGAATGTGCCTGGAGAAAATGTTCCTGCTGCAAGAGGGTTCTGCTGTGACTATCTTGAGTATATTTTAACTTTGTTTTAGAGGAATTATCTGGAGTCTGCACGGATTAAGAATCCTTTGATCTGTCCCAACTGCAAGGACACACCATACCCTGTTAGGTGCCAAGTTTGTGTTCTGTTGGAAACCACATTTAATGGTTTGGCAATATCGATGCTAAACCAACAGAGAGATTTCCCATTTTTATGAAACACCCACAAAAGTCAACATGCTGTTTTTTAGCATCTATTCACCAAGTAACAGAGTAATAAAAACAACATTGGAAAGACTTGAAAATTCTGGATATTTTACTCTGGCATTGAATGTAATTTCAAGAAAGTATTTTGTAGCCTAGTTGATATAAAATCAACAAAGGAAAAATTTATGTATTGAACATCTGTCTTGTTCTCAGAAATTTAAGAAAAATATAGAATATGTGTAAAAAAGTTGACCCTATTCTGAAGAGCTAGTAATTTGGTAGATGAGAGAAGATAAGGCATACCAAAAATTTTAATTATACTCAAGGCAGTGCTTGTTCAGGAATGGACTTTCTCTTACTCTTCTCCAATGCCTGACAATTTCTTCTCTAAAGTACATGTTGAATCTGTCCTTTTCTTTCTTAGTGTAGGTCACCCACCATACATTGCCTGAACCACTTCTTTCATAGAGTCCCTGCATTTCCATCTTTGCCCTCTCCAAACAAATCTCCATGCAGTAAACTAATCATTTTGAAGTAAATCCAATTATGTCATTAGATCCGTCAAGGGATTGTCGTTGCACACATGAAATAAGCCACAGTCCTCCCCATGCCAGAAAGCCCAGCATGGTCAGCCCTGCCCAGGAGCCCGTTCTTGATCCATGGGGCAAGGAGCTGATGGATAAATGCTTTCTCCTTTCTCCCAGGGCAGACAGCTGCGAGGAATATTTCATGTGTCTGTTCTTAAAGTCACACTGAATCAAGCTCCAGTCACCTACCATGAGTAACTAGGTAACATATTCATGTACTGGGTTTTTTCCTTCTTTTTTCCATTTTCTGTCTTCTCTCTCTCCTTCCCAAACGAACTATACCTCCAAACAAGCTCTTGTTCCAGGCTCTTATTGGGGACCCAAATCTAAAACATTCCTTAAGATAGAGCAGGGATTACTCACATGACAAGATGCTGGGAAGACTCAAAAAGACCTGAAACCCAAAACAGCACTGATGCAAGAAATTCACAGTTCAGTATGCCACCATTGTAAACACTGGCCTTTGTTATAGAAATAAATATCTTTTGGAATGGTTACTGGAGTGAGAAATTGAAACTAGTTTGATCAGACAAGAACCAAGTGACCAGCAGAAAGTACAGACAAGATGAAGTTTCTTGATTGGGGGATATTCTGAGGACAACAGGTGAGACACTAAGAGAAACACTGAGAAGAGAGGTGATCAGATGCTGAACCCAGTCTTTACATGTGACTCAGTGTTGCCTGGAGTCCTCACACAATGTGGAACTGTAAGGGCTGGCACTATGCTGTGCTTTCTCTTTTTCCAGCTTGCTACTGGTCAAAGGCACGTGACCCTTCTACAATGTAAACATACCTTATCGGTTTCACAAATGGTGAAACCAATCCCTTTAGGGCAGTCAACACCAGGACTGCCATTTCCATACAAGAAATGGGGCATGAATTACTGAGGTCATTGTAGTAAAACACAGCCTGTTCTTACTTATAGAAAAGGGTAAACCTAGGCTGATAAAGTACTTTCACTGCCATGCCCTTCTTAGCCAGCACAGAATCATAGATCAAGAGTACTCTAAGGAACTTCATAGATTAGGAAAGAGGGCTCTGTAGGGTGTCGACCATGCTAAGGGTGGGAAGCAATGTCTTCTGACTTCCAAATCCAACTGTTACATTTTCTCTGATTTATGTACCTTCTCAAAGGGAAAAATGAGTAAGATTGGGGTGGATGGCAAGTACAGGTCTAGGTCACAGTAATATATCCTATCTGGGAGAATTTGTTGTTTTCCTTCTTTTATATAAGGCTTTGCTCTTTGTTTCCTTTACACCTCTGTCCTTTCTCCTACTTCCTGCTCCTACGTACAGGAAATAAAAGGTTTTTATTTTTTTTACGCACATATATACACAGTCACTCAGTGTGTTTGTGACATTGATTCTGTTCTCTTTAGCAAACTTTACTCCCAATTCTAAGGCCTCTAAAAACATCTTAATTCTAATGTCTTTAGTGTTAAGAAGACCCTCTACTGGGCTCAGTAGCTCTTGAGATTTTTAAGAGGCTTGCTCCTGCCTCTCAAGGTAATTAAATTGCTTTTCTAATATTGTTCAAACATTTTTTTCTTTTTTTCTTATTTTTGAAAACATCTTGATGTTCTGAACACTTTGTGTGCCTGCCACAGCACACTTTTTCCTAGATAAATCTGATATTTTACAATATTTTTGTTAAATATTTATAAGTAAATTTAATATATTCCCATTCTATGGGAAACAGTAATAGAACCAAATTTTCCCATTAATATTACATAGCTAGTTAACCTAAGGGGCCCAACAGTTCAAAGCTCACATAAATATTAACTTTAATCCCTTACATCTGGGGCTACCCATTGTTAGTTTAACCCACAGAGCCCAATAACTCGATTCCCCCGAGGCAAATCTTCAGATGCATGCTTCAGTTTTAAAATCAGATCAGAGCTCCTGAATTATTTCTTATACTCTCCCTTTGCTTGGCTCACTCATTACAGTTTTGTT
Source organism: Phacochoerus africanus (assembly GCF_016906955.1). NCBI lineage: Eukaryota > Metazoa > Chordata > Mammalia > Artiodactyla > Suidae > Phacochoerus > Phacochoerus africanus. The sequence goes on from NC_062544.1 coordinate 55,097,055, forward strand.
TTGTTTTGTTTTGATCTCACAAACGAGTATTTAAAATAGATCATTATAGAAAGTTGAGTATTTATGACCATCATATTTTTCATTGGATTTGCTAAGTCTATTTTGAGTAAAGCATGTAAAACTTCAACTTTCTGTCAGCAACTATTTCACAAAAGTCCTTTCCAAATGGAAATATTAGAAGAAGCTACAATGCGTGTACTGAGTCAGTTTCTAAATAGAAAGTTTCAGATCTTTGAGTACCTTAAACCAAATAATTTAATCAAATAAATGAATATTCATTACTCAATAGAAGCTTACTGACAAATGTGGGAAATATGCTAAAAGGAAAACAAAGAGCATGTCGAACATGTTATTTTCATATTATTTCCGACTGATTCAATAAGCATGCCCAAATCCTGTCTTCCTGCTTCCCTTTATAGAATTAGCCAAATATTTGTTTCTCCCGTCTCCTTTGCTTTCCTAATAAAAGGGACCATCATGGTTGGCACCACACTCTGTCCTTCAGCCCATCAACAATATAATGAAATCTGCCTTCATCTTTGTAATTAAAGAAAAACATTACGTTCTATTTGTTCTAATCCATTCTCGATTAGGTTTCATTTTACTGTATGCACATCTAAACCGCTACATCCAAACTGCTGCACCTTCATGTTTAATATACATGTTTCTAGGACCAGGGTTAGTCACTAAGGATCATCATTCTCCACAGATTAACGTGCAAAAGGAAGCTATAGACATCTCTACCTAACAGTGGAATAGAAATATCCTCCTAACAAAAGTATTCTGTAATGAGCAAATGTTATTTTATTCAAATGGCATTAATTAGTTGTGAATCAGTTATGAAGAAGAAACAGGACAGAGATTTTATTCATCAAGAAATTAGCCTTTTGTTTTTTTGCTAGAATTCAGGTCTCCTAAGTTTGCGTGGTAGTTTTTCTTAGAGTGTTGGGGAGCTGAGAAGAATAATTATCCTTAATTATGCTGGCAGTTAGCAAAAAAGATGTTAAATTATAAATTTGAATCAGGACACTCTAATTGGGGGACTTCAGTTTTTATTATATTTGAATGTCTTATTATTATTAATGTCTAATTATATGTCTTACCAATTTCTCTCCTATCCCCAATTTGGATAAGAGTAAAATGAGAGTTAGTTTGATCCCTTTTAGCTTGGATCCCATGCAGGAAAATAGCTTTCATGGAGAGGTAAATGGTTATTACTGGCCACTATTACTTTAGTTTAAAAAGGAGAGGGAGTTCCCATCATGGCTCAGTGGTTAACAAACCCAACTAGGAACCATAAGGATGCGGGTTTGCTCTCTGGCCTCACTCAGTGGGTTGAGGATCCAGTGTTGCCATGGGCTGTGATGTAGGTTGCAGACTCAGCTCAGATCCGAGTTGCCATGGCTCTGGTATGGGCTGGCGGCTACAGCTCTGATTGGACCCCTAGCCTGGGAACCTCCATATGCCATGGGTGCGGCCCTAGAAAAGGCAAAAAGACAAAAAAAAAGAAAAAGAAACAAACAAAAAGAAAAAGGAGAAACTAAAAATTTAGTTATTAATATCCAAATAAGTTTATCATTATTCTGGAATTACCACTATTCCTATAATTAATGTGACATGTTTGACTCTGCTCCTAGAATGTTCCTTTTTATTAGATTAGATGAGTGCTTGCTCATAGATCTAATGAATGGGTGATAGTGTGATAAAGTAATAAAGTACATCATCCAAAGGCCAGGTGGGAAGAATTATTTTTTAATTTTTTATTAAGGTATAGTTGTTTACAATATTCCTTCAATTTACAATGTACAGCAAAGTCACCCAGTCATACACATATGAACATTCTTTTTTTTTTGTACTATCTTCCATCACGTTCTAACCAAAAGAAATTGAACATAGTTCCCTGTGCTGTACAGTAGGACCCTATTGCTTATTCATTCCAAGTGTAACAGTTTGCATCCACTAACCCAAAAACCCCCATCAATCCCACTCCCTCCCCCTGGCAACCCCAAATCTACTCTCCATGTCTGTGATCTGTTTCTGTTTTGTAGATAAGACCATTTGTGCCATATTTTAGATTCCACATATAAGTGATACCATATAGTATTTTTTTTCTCTTTCTGACTTACTTTATTTAATATAAGAATCTCCAGTTGCATCCATGTTGCTGGTGCAAATGGCATTAGTTTGCCTTTTTTATGGCTGAGTAGTATTCCATTGTATATAGGTACAATTTTTTTTTTTTTTTTTAGGGCTGCACCTACAGTATATGGAAGTTCCCAACCTAGGGGTCAAATCAGAGGTACAGTTGCTGGCCTACACTATAGCCACAGCAACGCCAGATCAGAGCCATGTCTGTGACCTACACCCCACAACTCATGGCAATGCTGGATCCTTTAACCCACTGAGTGATGCCAGGGATTGAACCCACATCCTCATGGATACTAGTCAGATTCATTTCTACTGAGCCATGACAGGAAATCCTGATGTACCATATCCTCTTAATCCAGTCCTCTATCGATGGACTTAGGTTGTTTCCATGTCTTGGCTATTGTGAATAGTGCTGCTGTGAACATAAGAGTGCATGTATCTTTTTGAATGAATGTTTTGTCCAGATATATCCCCAGGAGTGGGATTGCTGGATCATATGGTAGTTCTATATTTAGTTTTCTGAGGTACCTCCATACTGTTTTCCATAGTGATTGTACCAATTTACATTCCAGGTAGGGATAATTTATTGGATGCTTTGTCTACTCATCCTGCCCTTTAATTAATACTAACCTAGAGACCAAAGAAATTAAGAAGGTACATATGCATAGGGTCCATCCATAGGGATTCTCTCTAGGGCTTAAAGGATGCTTGGCATAAGACATACTACATGGAGCATCACATAGACAACTTTTCTTTCAAGAGCATTCAAAATCAAATCACAAATCCAGATAAAAGATTTGGGTAAAAATATACATTTACAAAGTTTCTAACTTTAAATTTAATAAGTTTTTGAGAATAAATGAAAGAATAGTAACCTGAAGGTAAGCTACAAATAGAAACCTGTAGGTGAACGTATCTCTATCTGAGAAGAATTAACAATACCACCACATAGGATTTAATTCTTATTATCTCTTTTCCTATTTTTAAAAAAAATGTTTCCTAAACATTCAGACCTTTTAGGTTGAATTGGGATAATAAGCCAACGCTGAATTTCCCTTTTCCCAGGAGAAAAAGAAATACTCCTAAGTAGATGTGTTTTTTCCCTAGGGCTGCATAACAAAGTACCACACACTGGGTGGCTTAAAGAGCAGAAATGTATTGTCTCACAGCTCTGGAGGCTGGAAGTCTAAATAAGCAGACTTGTTTCCTTCTGAGAGCTGTGAGGGAGAATGTCTTCCATGCTTCTCACCAAGTTTCCTGTGGTTTTGTGGCAACTTTGGTATTTTTACTTGTAGATATAATCACCCCAATCTCTGCCTTCATTCTTACATGGCATTATCCCTATATATGTGTCTGTGACTGTGTCCAAATTTACCTTTTAATAAAGATACAGTCACACTGGGTTAGGATGTACCATATTGATCTTAATTTGATCACGTGGAGATATTATTTTTCCAGATAAGGTCACATGCACAGATACCAGAGGTTAGGATTTCAACATCTTTCAGAAGACACAAATCAACTCATAACATTAGATGGACTGAACTTCACTGAAGGAATTTAACAAAATCTCAAGAGAACAAGTAAAGTTCAATTGTCCAACAAAGTCTGCACAAAGTTCCAGATAATCTCCTCCCAATTTTGTGCCTTCAGGCTGGAGTGCAGTGTTTAGAAGGCAGTATTTATCCCTCAGATCCCATATTCATGATCTTAGGAAGGGAAAGAGTCAAGGAGAGGTCATCAAGGTAAATGAAAGTACATAGAATATTTTGGTGAGTAAATAATTGTCACTGCAAACATAAAAATAATTTACAGCAAAAATATTTTGGTGAATAAATGTCACTGCAAACATAAAAATAATTTACAGCAAAAATAGGTAAAATATTAAGCAAATTTTGATGAAGAAATTAAACATCATAAGAAAATCTTCATCGCTGATCCACAGGAAAGGAGGATGACATGAATGACAGTGAAGACATGAATTTTGAGGAAAAAGTACTCATATAGATGAGATTATTTAAAATAGCAAAGTAACATTAAAATAAATATTACAGAAGAAAATATAAAGAGTTAAAATGGCATTATTACAAAGCAATAAAATGAATAGAAATAGGCATCTAAAGAGCTTAATTTTAATTACTTACTGGGGAAAAGATCACTGCAATAAATGTAGAGAGGTAGGAATAAATGAAAGTAATCAACAAAAAAAATATGCAAATAAGGGACAAAGACCATCCAACATAACCATAATTGGTTTCCTTTAAAACCATTCAAAGACGCAATAGCTGACACTTTTCCTGAAATTGACCTATAAGTCATAGGACACACATTGTTCTAAGAAAAGAGATAAATATATGTTGATGCTAAGTCATAGTTTTGAAAATAAAAATTTACTTAGATATACAGATGAAAAATTGAGTGGCTTTTAAGGAGGAATTTCAGGATGTCCTAGATATCATTTTACCATCATGCAATGCCAGAGAACAATAGAGCAACATCTACATTAAGAAGGTCTAAGACATAGAAAGTATAACAAGAAATTTATAATTGGCTACTAGATAACAAAGATAAATTAAAAATAAATTAGCTGGTAATAGATAATCTTTACTAAAATACCAGTGTTGAACGTTTGAATACAGAATCAAGAATAAACAACCATGGGACCTGTAGTCCCATAATAATGTAAATGTTATAAACCTCAGCAAAGAAGCAGTGTAGTTAACAAAATTAAGAATAGTAAGGAGGTATAAAAAGTGTAGACTGTACTAATTTACTTTGTTTCCAAGAAGAAGGACAGTTGGTAGTATTTGGTTTTAAATAGATATAAAAGAAAAGTGATGTTTCCAAAATTTGAATTTTTTTATTATTTTAGGGAAACCTTAATAACTACCATCTCCTGAGATTTAAAAAAATGAATCTGACCTTTATCATTCTTTCACTGTCAATTCAGTTATTTTTTTCTCTATATGAAATATAATAAAAATAAATTTTAATTATTTTATTAAAAACATCATGGAAGGTATAATTCTATTTTTATAGAAGTGCTTTCTTCATAATCTCTATCATTCACTCTGTAAATATATAGATGATTGCAATATTGTACACCTAATATCCACCATGATTAGTTCTGGGTGGAGAAAGGTGGAGAATTTTTAAACTTCATTTTTCTGTATTACTGAAATTTCTTCTTAAATATGTAACATTAAATCAATAACAAATTTGTTTTCCAAATAATAGAAATGGCCATTTGCATAGGAAACTGAACAGCTAAATAGAGAACAGATGCCACCAACCACTTCTGAGTCCTTATTCATTTCAGATTAGATTCACTTCTCCTTCTTTAGTTCCATAGCTTTACAAACTTTGAATTTTGAAGAATATTATTAGGTTGTTTATTAACTTGGGAGCTCATGCATATAGATGTTCTGTGAGAGTATGGTATTAAATAGTCTTGATTATTGATTCCACATATAAAAAGGATACATATTCTCAGTTTCCCTGGGAAGAAAATTGCTTCCTAAACTTACTTAAGCCTTATTTTTGTAAACATTGCTATTATGTCATAATGAAATATTGTCAGCCTCCAGCTCACTGAGAGTATAAACCATCAACTATTAGCTAACTTCTACAAGAACAGCAACCATGTTGCTAAGGACCTGTCATCTTACCAAACTATGACTAATAACCCTTAGCAGAATACACAAATGCAAAAGGACACAGTTTTAAAGAAGCAGTATAGAATAAATATTATCTATGTATGAACAGAAAGGGGAATTCTTATGGAAACACTGTCTAGTTTGCCAAAGCTAAGAAGGTGCTAGAACACCTATGACATGTCCATATGTAGTTTTCTTTCCAACTTTCTTCTCTTGAAGTCTTAGACAAATGTTCAGTTAGTTCTGGTTCAAGTAGAATTGATTCATGTTTATAAATATAAGCTTAATATTGCAAAAGTTTATCTTTCTTTCTGGTGATTTGAGCAAATTGTCCTGAGGGAACTATAGTACATATGAAGTCAGTTTGTACTTCTGGTTGCTGGAAAGCTGGTTGCCTGGTGACTTGATTACTTTATCCATCAGTGTTGGACAAAGTCTCCAATGCATTGGATATTCTGACATGTGGACTTAATAGGGAGAAATATTCTGAATATCCAGTATGCACCCAGCTTTATGCTGAGATGAAGAAGTATTTAAAGATAAATTCCAGATGATCTCTTGTGTTCATTTAGATTTTATCTCTTCTAGGATCTCAATGCACGCACAATATGTCATAATAAAATGAGTTAACAGAAACATTAAACATGTCTTAAAAAGGTCAAATATTTAAGAATTTATAAACTGCCTTGGTAAGATTCATTCAAATTCAACATATGTTTATGAACTATATTCTATTTGGAAGACTCTGTGGTATGTATAATACTTTGAATAATGTGATCTACAGGAAGACTGAAGATCAGCTATACAGCTCAGTATAGAAAAATTGGTAGCAGAATGGAAGACAGGATTCTGGATAAAGTCAGAGCTAAGCAAAGATGGAAGAAGGACTTTACAGTATAATTGTATATTTAAGACAGAGTGAAAGGTACCAGCAAAAGAAGAAGAAAGAAAGGATCACATGGAGCAATTATTGAGCAGATTTGATTTTACATAAGCAAAAATACTTAATTTCACATAGGGATTTTATGAAAGAAAAAAGGACATGCATTCATGAAGCATAATAGTGTAAATTTAATGTTGAGTAGCTGACATTACCAGGCAGATCAAAGTTGAAAAAGTCACCATCTAACTTTCAAGGTAGGTGTCCTCCATCTAGTAAGCAAGATGATATAAATAATTAGATATAAATAATTAGAAAACTATGATATGAGAAGAAAAACAAATGGCAAATTGTGAATCTTCCAAGCAGTGTGGTGGCCACTGTGATGTACCATGTATATGCCTTTTAGGAATTAAAGACTTACTCCCCCACTACTGAAAGAAAACCTTTAAGTGGCAGCCTCTGCAGGATTAACTCAGCTGAAGAGAGCCACATCACTCAAGGACATGCTGCCTTGCCAGGGTGGCTGCTCCTAATGACTAATTGATGTCAAGGTATAAATAAATGCTAGCTCACTTATCCTGACTTCAGAACTCCCTGTAAAGTTAATCTGAGGCCCTCATCAAGACTATAGCAGCTCAATTTCTGCTACTGCTCATTCCAGCTTTCTTGTCTTCAGCACTTACTGATCTAAAGAATAATCCCTGATTTATACAGGTTAATTATTGTGCTGATATCTGCTTTCTGAGGAACCAACTGTATAGAATTTCATACCACAAATGCTCTGAAAAGCAGTCAGTGGGATGGAGTTTGCTACTTGCCTGGCAATGAGATCCCAATTGCTGGTGGTAGGTGGAACACAAATAGTCCCTGTAGATGGTGGCAGTGTAATTGTTAAAGCTTCCTCTGGTGAACTGGGATGAAATATCAGTGGAAGAGAATTCATTAGATGGTGTGATATATCAGACTCTTGAAAAATATAGGGGAAATAGTATCTATAAGGACTATGGAATTAGGTGACTCTTGCTAAATTTGATTGATTTGATGGACAGCAGGCAGAAGAAGAGTTACCATTTTGTCTTGGATACTTGATACTGGTAAGGCTACAGTCATACACGAAGGTTGGGGGAAAGGGAGGAGGAATATGTATGGGATCAGATGATATGCTTAGGATCCTCTTGATGGTTGTTCACCCCATTTTGATAGCTAAATGGACAAGTATATTGTTTCCTCTCCTGTCATGGAAAATGTTGCTTTAGAAGCCAGAAGTCCCAGATGAATTCTAATTTGAGTTCAGTATTTATTATCTATATGAATTACTCTGTTATCTCTGGTCCTCATCTTCCTGTGTATGAAGTGAGGAGGCCAAACAGCTGATATCTAAGTTATTTTTCAGCATTTTTATTAATATAAAAAAGAACATATTATAAACATGACACTTAAAAGAAGCCACAGATTTCATGTTTAAGATGTTTATAATTTTTTCATTATAGTAGATTTACAATGTTCTGTAAATTTCTGCTATACAGCACAGTGACCCAGTCATACACACACACAACACACACACACAGACACACACATATTCTTTTTCTCACATTATCCTCCATTATGTTCCATCACAAGTGACTAGATATAGTTCCCTGTGCTATACAGCAGAATCTCATTGCTTATACGGATTTCACATTTTTAAAACATGCAGTAAATAAAAGCAAAAATAAACCATTGGGACCCAATGAAACTGACAAGCTTTTGCACAACAAAGGAAACCATTAAAAAAACCAAAAAGACAACCTACAGAATGAGAGAAAATGTTTCAAATGATGCAACTGACAGGGCTTAATCTCTAAAATACACAAACAACTTATACAACTCAACAGCAAAGGAGTTCTCGTCATGGCACAGTGGTTAATGAATCTGACTAGGAACCATGAGCTTGCGGATTCGATCCCTGGCCTTGCTCAATGGGTTAAGGATCCGTTGTTGCCATGAGCTGTGGTATAGGTCACAGACGCAGCTTGGATCCTGCATTGCTGTGGCTCTGGCATAGGCCAGCGGCTACAGCTCTGATTAGACCCCTAGCCTGGAAACCTCCATATGCCACAGGAAGCAGCCCTAGAAAAGGCAAAAAGACAAAAAACAAAACAAAACAAAAACAGCAAAAAAACAACCCAACTGAAAAATGGGCAAAAGACCTGAATAGACATTTCTCCAAAGATATAAGATGGCCAATGAGCACATGAAAAATTGCTGAACATTACTGATTATTAGAGAAATGCAAATCAAAACTACCACAAGATACCACCTTACATCAGTCAGAATGGGCATCATTAATAAGTCCACAAATAACTAATGCTGGAGAGGGTGTGGAGAAAAGGGAACCCTCCTGCACTGTTGGTGGGAATGTCAGTTGGTACAACCACTGTGGAAAACAGTATGGTGGTTTTCAGGAAACTAAATATAGAACTATCATATGACCCAGCAATCCCACTCTTAGGCATATATCCAGACAAAACTTTCTTTGAAAAAAACGCATATACCTACATGTTCATTGCAGCACTATTCACAATAGCCAAGACATGGAAACAACCTAAATATCCTTCAATAGATGAATGGGTAAAAAGATGTGATATATGTACACAATAGAATACTACTCAGCCAAAAAAAAGAACAAAATAATGCTATTTGCAGCAACATGGATGGATCTAGAGACTCTTATACTAAGTGAAGTAAGTCAGAAAGAGAAAGACAAATACCGTATGATATCACTTATATCTGGAATCTAATATACAGCACCAATGAGACTTTCCACAGAAAAGAAACTCATGGACTTGGAGAACAGACTTGTGGTTGCCAAGGGTATGGGAGAGGGACTGTGATGGACTGGGAGTCAGGGGTTAATAGATGCAAACTATTGCCTTTGGAATGGATAAGCAATGAGATCCTGCTGTATAGCACTGGGAACTATATCTAGTCACTTGAGATGGAACATGATGGAGTATAATGTGAGAAAAAAGAATATATATATGTGTGTGTATGTATGTTACTGGGTCATTTTGCTGTATAGTAGAAAACTGACAGAACATTGTAAACCAATTATAATGGAACAAATTAAAATAATAAAAAATTAAAAATAAAAAAATAGTATTTTATTCATCCAGTTGTTGCTTGGTATCAGTGGGGAATTGGTGCAAGGATCCCCCTCATACAAAAATCCACCAGCTGTTCAAGTCCCTGGTTGGCCTTCTATATTCCCTGGTTCGGCATCCATGGGTTCAACCAACCATGGATCATGTACTAAGTTTACAGTCTGCTGTTGGTCAAATCCACAGATAAGAACGCACAGATAGGGAGAGCTAACTGTAGTCTGGAGAAGCAAATATAAAACATATGTTTTTTAACCCTTTGAATATGATAAATGGAACAACTCATTGCTCACCCATTATGTGATATGAGGAATGATCAATAAAAGACAGATTGAGCAAATAGAAGCAAAAGAGCATATTAAGACGTACACCATGTGGGATATCTCTACATTAGAAAGTGGGTTGTGTTTTTATACAGATGGACTGGATTAAAAGGGAACATGGATGGAACTAGAAAGAACTCATGCCTGAGAATTGGGATGAAGCATCCATGAGATGGATGGAAAGTTCCATTTGATCTGCAAAATACACTTCAAAGCAATTTACAAAAAGTTTTAATGTTTTAGCATCCTACTGCTCAGCTATACTTTTAGAATTCTGAGTTTAAAAAAAGAAACTAAGCCAACAGTATCAAATAATTTTTCTGAGTCTGGCTTAGAAATGGTCTCCGTAGTTGTAAAAATTTGTAAATCCAGTGGAAACAGCAATACTGAAGTGTGTGGCTTCTACAGGCATTTACACATTTCCTTTAATCCACCTTCTAAGATTACTCAGGAAGCTATGGGGCATATGGAAATATGCCTTATTGAAGCCAGAAAGTAATCAGACGAATTATATTTGCTTTGTAAGTCAGGAAAGCTACTTGAACTTGCTGCACCAGTATTCTGTTAAATTGGTTTGTTAAAAAATAGAGAATGTGTGTGAGTGTGTGTGTGTGTGTGTGTTTAGTGTACATAGTGATGGAACTCAGAGAACAGTAACCATAACTCATGTCAGGTGTTACTTCTTTAACTTCTTTAACTACATTTAACCTTATTAGTCAAAGACTGACTTGTAGAAAATTTGAAACCACTAGGAAGGCATTTTTCCCACTTTAAAATTTTCTTTTTTTCTCTAAAGAATTGCGTAAATAAACTATTATTTCCAGGCTTATAGAGCTAGTAAAAATTTCAACTGGAGTTCCTTTCTTGGCACAGCAGAAACAAATCTGACTAGGAACCATGAGGTTGTAGGTTCTATCCCTGGCCTCGCTCAGTGGGTTAAGGATCCTGCGTTGCTGCGAGCTGTGGTGTAAGTCACAGACGCAGCTTGAATCTGGCATTGCTGTGGCTCTGGCGTAGGCTGGTAGCTCTGATTAGACCCCTAGCCTGGGGACCTCCATATGCCGTGGGTGCAGCCCTGAAAAGATTAAAAAAGGACAATAAAAATAAAAATAAAAGGCTGACCTTTAAAAAAAATTCAACTTATACATAGCTTTAATAGCTTTATGTATCCTCATCACTTAACATGTTGTGTGGAACAGAAATGTCAGAGAGGGAATTCAGCTCAAAACCTTAACTGACTGTCATAATTGCCACCATAGGTATGAGATAATTTATTAAGTTATCTCATGATCTTAGCACTTGTTTTTTAAAAAGGTTTTTAAGGATAAGATTAGAATTAATTTCTAGAAGTGTTATTTTCCTCATCATTCCTTTATCTTGCAAACTAGCACATACAGAAAGTTGCTGTGCCCTTTGCACAATAAGATGTTTACTGCTTTGCAGGTTTGGCTTTTTACTATATCCAAAGAACTCATACTATGAAGCTTTCTGAAGATCTTTGGTCATTTGTTTCATAAGAATGGTATGTGATCTGAATATGTAATATAAGCCACACCCACATTTTCCAACTTTCCCTTTCTCTATCTATCTTTTTTCCAACTTTCTACTATGCTTTCATTTTCATTACTCATTACTTTCTTAAAAATAGATGTAGCTACCACTCACTTTCTTCAAAATTCCTGAAATAAAGAAATATACTATGTCTATGGACCAGAAAACTCAGTATTGTCAAGATATCGATTTTGCTCAAATTAATCTATAGATTTGATAAAATCCCAATCATAATCCCATCAGGATTTTGGGCAAAAATTGATAATTTGACTCTAAATTTTACAGGAAGATATGAAGGACCCAGAGTGGACAAAACAATCTTTAAAAAGAAGAAAGGTACAGTGCATTACTTCTTCAAGACCTACTACAAACCATAAACATGTAATAATTAAAACAGAATAATCCTGGCATAGGATAGATAGGAAAATCAATAGAGCAGGATAGAGTACCCTTAAATAGGTCCAGCCTTATCAGATTATTTTATTTTCTACAAATGCACTAAAACAAGTCAGTGGAGAAAAGAAGGTCTTCTAGAAGAACAACTCTATTAGAAAACATAAGCATAAAAGCTAAAAGTATAACACTGTTTCCGGAAGAAAACATAAGAGAAGGTCTTTGGGATTTGCAAAGTCCAGGAAGGCCACAATAATCAATAACCATAAAAGAAAAAGTCATTTTATTTTTATGATATAAATAAATTAATCTTCACTAGAATTATAAAAAATGTTGTTTCTCAAAAGACAATACTAAGGAAATCAATAGGCAACCCAATCCCTGAGACAAAATATTCACAAAACATATATCTGACAAAGGATTATGTATTTCTGGAGAGGTGAATCATTCAAAATCATTAGTCACCAGGGGAATTAAAATTAAGACCATAGTACGATGCCACCACACACAGAATTTTAAAAGACACAGCACAAAATGTTTGTCAGTTTATTAACCAACTAGAATTCTTAAGTCATGTTGGCTGAGGTATAAAACGAAACATCTTAGAAAAAGCTCTGGTAGCGTCACATAAAACTAGACATATACCTTATAATCCTGCAGTCCTGCTCCTTGGTAGTCACCAAATAGAAATTAAAATATACGTCCATGTGAAGACCTAAAATAAATATTTATAGCAGCCTTTTTTATATTAGATGAAAACTGAAAGCAGCCCAAGTGTCTATGAAAAAGAAAAAAAAAAAAAAGCTATGGTGTATTCAGACAATGGAATACTACTCAGCAACAGAAAGGAATGAACCACTGATAAATACAACATGAATGAATCTGAAAATTTTTAATGGGTAGAAGAAACATTATCTAGAATTATATATACTCTATGATTCTATTTATATGAAATTCCACAATAGGAAAAACTAATCTCCAGTGAGAAAAATAAAATCAAAACATTAGTTGCCTCTAGGGGGAAATACAAGGATTGATCAGAAGGAGCACAGGAAAACATTCCGGGGAGATGGCAATATTCTTTATTTTGACAAAGCTTTGGGTTACATAGTTGTTTATATTTATTAAAATCTGTCACATGGTGCACTTATGATTTGGGCAATTCACTGTATGTCAATTTAAACTAAAGAGAGAGAGCTATAGACTAATATTGATTCTAATTAAAGGTAAATATCCTTAAGTATTCAGGGATGAAGCACAAAAATATTTGTAGCTTTAAAATGAATCAAAAATGAGATAGATTGATAAAGAAATAGATGGATAGATATATGATAAAACAAATAGAGCAAAACGTTTATTTTAGAATCTAAGTTGCATTCAAGTCAACCTATATCTTTAGAAATTTTCATAACACATTTTATTAGGAAAATATGAGATCAAAGCAACAAATAAATAATGAAAGTTGATTTTAAACTCTAATGGTAGCTAGGATAAATAACCTTCAATTTGAAATTCTCTGACATGATGTATTCTCTGTAATATGAGCAGATCATGTTTTAAACTACAGACAGAAAAGAGAGCCATGAATGAATAAAATGTTAGTACTATAAAAATATTGACTGCTATGAAATTAAGTGTGAGTCTTTACCCCAAATTTTTGTAAAACACTTTTAACTATGCGAGCATATTTGATTTACTACATAAATTAGGATTTACACTGAAATTAAGTTTGTAAAATTTTAAAGTCAGAAGAGACCTTAGCAATCATCTTCCAATCCTCTTGTTTTAAAGAAGTAAACGCCGATGTTCATAGGGACTGGAGGTTTACTCAAGGCCACGCAACTGGTAAATACCAGCCTTGTTTACCAAAAAGACGTTGGGAAATTTGATTCATTTCCCTCTGAAGGTCCCTTGTGCTATTGTGAGAATCAGTCAGACAAGCATCTAGACTATCCAGGAGCAGCCATCTGTGAAATGGGAATAACAACTGCTCTGCCTCTTAGGACCTTACAGGAAATACTAGCGCCCTTTGGATAGTTCATAAAACTGTGAGAGACTTAAAATCCGTTTGTTATTTTCAACTTGGTGTAATAAATCAAAGAGATACACATCTCAGGTCAGTGAACTTTTCAAAAGGGGACTCAGTTACCAGCTGTGATTTGACCCATTATTTCCCATAAAACATACAGCCATCAGAATGCAATAATCCAATTGACTATGAGAGAGAAATATATATTAAAAAAGAGCAATTAGGGGCCAGTACAGTTATGAAGTTCACTACTCTTTACCATGTGTTCAATTCTCTGAGCAAACCAAGGAGAAATTACAAGTTTTATTTTTATATACATTTTTAAAAGATATTCAGAATGAAACAAATGTAATCAAATGCATAAATGTGATCTGTTCTCAAAATAAAACATTAAATCTGAAGAGAGATATTGTTTGATAGGAACCTGGCCATAAAATATTTAACAAAAATAGTTTTTGATATATTTTTATTTCATGTGGATTCAAAGTAGTCCATTGTTGTAAATGCTAAATTTCAATAAACATTGACATAACCTTTATCACATCTTGTCCCTGGAGAGAAGGCCAAGAAGGAAAAGATGCTTGACAAGTATTTTCCTTATAATAAAAGTCCCAGAAGAGCATGATAAAAAGCAAATTTGCAGGTGGTCATAGATCTATCAGAAACCTCTGAGCTCTGCAGAACACTATTTGTTAATGCATATTAAACAGCTAAATGAGTGGAATAAGTAATAAGTTTTTATAGTATTTTATAGTTTTCAAGGTATTTCATTTTCTTTATTTGATCTGATCTTCATAGTATCAAATTATGGAATATCAAAAGATGGATCAGGTAGTAATATCCTTACTTCATCTATTAATGAATTGAGACTCAAATAATAGTCTTTAAAATGACAGCTTATTTTTAACAAAACTAAATAATAAAAAATGTAGTAATTTATCAAGTTCTTAGAGTAAATAAGTATCACCGACATGACTAAAACTTATGTTTTCTGGCTTTCAAGCTAGTGCTCCTTCCACTGAACTTGCTATCTAAATTTATCACTTATGTCAAGTATTTTTCTAATTTTTAAAAGACTGATTATTTCTATCAAAACATCACAAATCTATTTCCAGGTTTTCCTAATATTTTTGACAAAATAACAGATTCCCAGGACAAGGCTCAATAATTCAATCCACTCACCTTGGTGGTAGGAAGAATTAAATAAGTCAAATTTGTCTTTCTTTCTCCTGATGTTTCTTCTACCAATATTTATCTGCCTATTTAACTGTTTACTTACGTACCTGTCAATACTTATGTATACCACAGAGTATACAGTTTAACCTTGAACAGCAAGAGTTTGAACTGTGCAGGTCCACTTATAGGTGGGTTTTTTTTTCAATAAACACATATAGTACTACACGATCCATGGTAGGTTGAATCTGTGAATATGAAACTGCAGATATAGAGAGACTTGCATCCTTAGATTTTAGTATCCATGGCGGGTCCTGGAACCAATCCCCCCTCAGACACCAAGGAATAATTGTACTATTAACCATTTATTAGTCTCTGTTGAGTTATTTACATCTTGGAGCATCATTATTTTTTAACTCTATAGTAGCTCCTTTAGAAGAAAAGATACCTAAATCACATGGTTTCACATGGGATTAAGACAGCTGCAGTGTGAATAAAGAGAAATAGGTAGCAGAAATGTTAAGTAGAAGTATTAAGAAATATTAAGGTAGACTTTTTTGAATTCATCCATAAATACTGTCACCAGATCTTTTGAATTCATCCATAAGTACTATCAATAAATAGATCCAAAATGTTATTGTGTTTCAAACTCTACCCTAAACCTGGGAGTATGAAGAATAAAAGGCTGATTGTGAGAGGGCTTTAGCTTAAATGACAGGATTAGATTTTATTCTGCAGGCATTAGGAAGCTTTTGAAGGTTTATATTTGTTTGGGTATGGTTTGGGTTTGGGTTTAATTGGAGAAATCAAATAAGCTATTTTGGATTTTTATAATATAAAGTTATATGATTCACAGGAAAGAAAAACTGAAAACATAGTGACCAGTTAGAAAGACAATGAAGTAATCAAAACAAGAAAATTCAAGGGCCTGGACTGAGGCAGTTACAGTGGGTGTAAAGAAGGTTCAGAATCAAGTAATACTTAGGAGGTAGAGTCAAGAGGATATGCTGAATGATAGACGTTTACATCAAGGAAAGAGAAGGGTACCATGCCTCTGAATTTCCCCTGTGAAAAAGTGGCAGTTGCAATCAGGCTGAACATTTGAAGAAATGTTTTCTTTTCAGGAACTTCTATTTTTGTCAAGGTGGTATGTTTTGAAGAAAGGTGATTTGAATTAGATTTGGAAAATATCACTTATCTGCTCCTCTCAGATAAACTGCAAGCACTTGGACACAATTTTTGTGGTACATGGTGGCTGTGGAGGGGAGCTGCAACTAATTTGTTTCATTAGATATTTATAGTACAGGAAGAAGGTATGGGTAGAGAACAGTTAACTCTAAAGAATGGGTAAATCTGAGTGTTTTGGGTTTCATCAGAGAATACATAATTTCTTTTTACTTCCCTCCTGATCCTATAATTCAAGCATTGGCTTATTACTTGCCTCAGTTTAAAAATTTCTTTTGAATTCCCTTAGAATTGAGAAGAGACTTGTTTGTTCTGGTATCTATGAAATTTCGCATTAAAAAAAAATTGGAGGGTTTAGGGCAAGGGAGATTCCAAAAATGCTGTCTTAATTTCTGCTCAGAGGAAGACTCAACTTTTAAATTGTTGTTGGTTAAGATTTGTGGTTTTGGGAGTTCCCATTGTGGCTCAATGGTAATGAACCCAACAAGTATCCATGAGGACGTGGGTTCAATCCCTGGTGCCGCTCAGTGGGTTACGGACCTGATGTTTCTGTGAGCTGTGGTGTAGGCTGCAGACATGGCTTGGATCTGGCATTGCTATGGCTGTGGCATAGGCCAGCAGCTGCAGTTCTGATTCAACCCTAGCCTGGGAATTTCCACATGCCTGTGGTGCAGCCCTAAAAACCAAAAAAAAAAAAAAAAAAAATTTTGTGGTTTTCTTCTTTTAACATCTGCTGCCTGCTGCGTCTGTAGCAATCAAAAGCTTATGTCATATTATCATTCATTAGTCAGCTAAATCAGTAGAATCTCTTATTTTTTTACTCAATTAATTTTATTACATTCATAGTTGTACAATGATCATCACAACAATTTTATCACCTTTCCATCCCAGACCCCCAGCCCATCCCCCCCCACTTGTCTCCTTTGGAAACGGTAAGTATTTCAAAGTCTGTGAGACAGTATCTGTTCTGCAAAGAAGTTCATTGTGTCTTTTTTTTAGATTCCACATGTAAGTGATAGCATTTGATATTGGTGTCTCAAGATCTGACTGACTTCACTTAGCATGGTGATTTCCGTGTCCATCCATGTTTCTGCAAATGCTGTTATTTCTTTCCTTTTAATGGCTGAGTAATATTCCACTGTGTATATGTACCACATATTCTTAATACACTCCTCTGTCGATGGTCATTTAGGTTGTTTCTATGTCTTAGCTATTGTATACAGTGCTACACTGAACATTGGAGAACATGTATCTTTTTGAGTCATGGTTTTCTCTGGATAGATGCCCAGGAGTGGGATTGCTAGATCAAGTGGTTGTTCTGTTTTTAGTTTTCTGAGGCACCTCCATACTGTTTTCCACAGTGGTTACACCAATTTACATTCTCACAAACAGTGTAATACAGTTCCCTTTTCTCCACACCCTCTCTGGTATTTATTGTTTGTAGACTTTTTTGTAGTTATTTCTCCAATACATTTTTTTTCTACTGTACATCATGGTGACCCAGTTACACATACATGTACTCATTCTATTTTCACACATTATCAGGCTCCATCATAAGTGACTAGACATAGTTCCCAGTGCTACACAGCAGGATCTCATTGATAATCCATTCTGAAGGCAATAGATACAAATATATTAACCCCAAGCTCCCCATCCACCCCCATTCTCTCCCCCTCCCCCTTGGCAACCACAAATCTATTCTCCAAGTCCATGATTTTCTTTTCTGTGGAAAGGCTCATTTGTGCCTTATATTAGATTCCTCTTAATAGCCACTGAAAATGGAAATGAGTTAGTCCTGTAATTTAAATAATGAGTAAAAATTCATAGCTAATGAACATTTTTTTGAGCCAATTATTTTTCCTAAATTAAAAAAAATGATGTAGAGAATGTTTATGCCTTGGTATTAACTGTTTTGCTCTCTAAGGATATCTAAATGTGTCTTCTTATAGAACTCCTGAGCATTTAGGAAGTGTGCTTGCCCATCAGGAATCAATTAAATTGATAATAAACTTTTCCAGATTTCTTCACAGACTCAAAAGCAATTCCAAGGACCTTATGACTTGTCTATTGCAATTCGCTGATAAATAAATTATACTAATACTGAATACTAAACATACAAGGACACTGAGTAGATGAAAATCAGTTTAGCTGAAATTATTTTCGTCTTAACCAACCTTGATCCTTCCACATGCTCTTCAATCTCTCCTCTAGATAAAAACACCTACAAACTGAGTTTCTGAAATTCTGCAGGTATTTTCCTTTAAAAATTCTAAAATTTCCCATTTAAAAAAATGTAAAAGTCCTTTTCAGGATTCCTTGCTTCATACTTTCAATTGAGCGTAAGTATTATAAAGAAGTAAAAATATCACCTTTTTGAGATTGGATTTATACTATTTTATTTTTAAATAAAGTCAAGGCTAAGATAAGTAGAAAACTACATTATCACTAATATCTGAATTCAGAATTTAATTATTCTTGCATGGCATGGTTACTGGTTGGAGAAGAATTTCCAACTTATTAAAATGGCATAATCTGAACAACTAATTGCGTTACATTATGTTGCTGAGGAAATACATGAAGTACTTTCAGCTGTGATTAGAAATGTTAATTTCTTTTTTTGTTTGAATTATGAATGATGGAAGGAAGAACCAAATCAAATGGCAAACATACTGGGCTCTTTGTAAATTAATACAAAGTAAAAATAATTTATTACTGTTCTATTTGCCCTCAAAAGACATGGCTTTCTTTGATTTGACTGTTTTGGATTTTGCCAATCTGCACCCTTCCATATTATATAATCATCAAATTTTCATCTTTAAGGAAATCAGAAAATGTGAAAATTGCTTTAATCTGGTCATTAAAATGGCACACTATGTATCCATTAAAGTGAAGAGTATGACTGAGTTACTCATGTAAAGACTCTTCTAGAGATCATTAATGTTAGGCTAACCTCTTTGCTAGCTGATAGTGATGTGTGTTAGAAGGATTGATCCAGGAGTTCCCGTCGTGGCGCAGTGGTTAACAAATCTGACTAGGAACGATGAGGTTGCAGGTTCGATCCCTGGCCTTGCTCAGTGGGTTAAGGATCTGGCGTTGCCATGAGCTGTGGTATAGGTCGCAGATGTGGCTCGAATCCTGCGTTGCTGTGGCTCTGGCGTAGGCTGGTGGCTGCAGCTCCGATTCGACCCCTCGCCTGGGAACCTCCATATGCCAGGGGAGTGGCCCTAGAAAAGGCAAAAAAAGACAAAAAAAAAGGAAAAAAAAAGAAAAATTGATCCAATGTAATTGTGCACAATTCATTGAAATAAAGGATACCTGGAGTCTGTAAGATCAGTTTGGATGCCATCTGAAATGCTCAAGCAAAAAATAATGTCTGAGTTGCTGTTGCAAATGGAAAGGACTAAAACTTGAGACATATGGAAAAGGATAATACAATAGGACATTGTGGCTATGTAGGGGATTGGTTTTTTTAAGGACAGAATTTTACAAGGTATAAGCCAGGATGAACACAGAAAATATTAGTGACTAAAGACTCAAAGAAAAATGATGATGCATGATTGAGAGAGCAAAGAATATTAGTTCAGTTGTAAGTTTAAGTTCTGTTTAAGGTTCTTCCTAGCGTATACAGCTAAAGATATACCACAAGCAAATGACTGTGGAAACACAAGGACAGAGTATGGGAGATACATTAGGATAAGTGCTAAATTTAGTAATCCATACCAGCACTTTTCAATTTTAATTTGGATATGAATCATTTGGGATTTCAAAAATGCATTTTTTTTTTTTTTGTCCTAGAGGTCTGAGGTGGGCCATGAGATTCTGTATTTCTGATAAGCTTCTGGATGATGCTCAAGTTATTGGTCTAATGACCATGCTTTTGATAAAAGTTTATCATTTGTTCTCAAATGTGATTACTCAGTGGAATATCTTAGAGAAGAAAAAAGAACAAGAACAATACCTTGTTCCCATCCCCATAAAGTCCAACTACTTTTTAGGCGTAAAGTGCTCTTGGGAACTGCTGTTTATCTCCCAAGGCAGTTCTGATGTTCCATAAGGTTTGAGAACTGATGTCGAAGTAGTAGTTTGAAAGAGCAAAACCGATCATTTAGATGGTATATAAAAGGTGAAAGTAAGGCAATGAGGAAAAAGAGCCACTAGAAAGATGTGAGGATAACCAGATGGTTTTTTATATTTTGTAAGTCAAATCAGAAGAGAGAATAGGAGTTCCTGTTGTGGCACAGCTGAAACGAATCCGACTAGGAACCAAGAGATTGCAGGTTTGATCCCTGGACTCCCTCAGTGGGTTAAGGATCCAGCGTTGCCATGAACTGTGGTGTAGTTCGAAGGAGTGGCTCAGATCTGGTGTTGCTGTGGCTCTGGCTCAGGCTGGTGGCTACAGCTCCGATTGGATCCCTAGCCTGGGAACCTCCATATGCCGCAGGTGCAGCCCTAAAAAGAAAAAAAAGAGAAAAGAAGAGAAAATAAAGGGTAACTAGTATTAACAAATACTCCAGAGATTAAAAAAAAAAAAAAAACATGAGGCCACAGTAAATGGCATTAGATTTAGTGCCTGGGAGTCCCATGGTAGACTTAAAAAGTTTTATTTGGGCTTCCAGAAGAGTTGTTATTTTTATTATTGAAAAAAATAACTCTACATTGCTTATGAAAATGATTATGAATTAATCTTCATTAACAATAAAGGGGAATGCAAAATAGAAAGTATATGAAAGCTCAAATTTTGCTACATATAAAATAACTAGCATCAAGATTTTTCTATTTTGGAGTTCCCATCATGGTGCAGCGGAAACAAATCCAACTAGGAACCATGAGGTTGCCAGTTAGATCCCTGGCCTCGCTTAGTGGGTTAAGGATCCGGCGTTGCCATGAGCTGTGGTGTAGGTTACAGATGTGGCTTGGATCCTGTGTTGCTGTGACTGTGGTGTAGGCCAGCGGCTGTGGCTCAGATTCAGCCCCTAGCCTGGGAACCTCCATATGCAGTGAGTGCGGACCTAATAATAAAAAAAATAAAAAAAATAAAAAAATTTATTTTATTCAGGGTGATCCTTTTGTATGTTTAGATAGATGATAGAATCATCACAGCTAAGTAATGAACTAATCTTAACATAAGATCATACATAACATTAACACTTATAATTTAAATGTTAACACTGACTTTATCAGTAAATTAAAAAATAAAGATCTCCAATATTTTTAGGTAACCATTAAACCACCAAAAAACATATTATTTCCTTCAAATATATCTACACAGTTAAGAAAAATATTATAGAAAATTTTAAAGTAAAAGTCATTGTTTCTTATTAGATGCATATGGCAACATTAGGCCACATTTATGAATCTTTGAGAAAAGAAATTAAGAAATTAGTATGCTCATTTCCTCCTACTTCCTCTCTTTCCAATTTTTAATGATATATATTTTTATATTATTTAGACATTATATATTCTGTTCTATAACCATAATGAGCAGTTTTCAGCTAAATTTTATGTTTTAAAAAATTCAGTACTCACCAGTGGTCTGTTACCATATTTACTTTTTTTTCTTCTTTATTTAAAAAAAGTTAATTATTTAAGTTTCACTGTAACTTTGTTTATTTACTTATTTGTTTGATTAGAGGAAGTCTTCCTGGATGCTGTTTTTTGAGTTCTTGTTTGCTTTCATGTTATTGGTTATCGTTATATTGAAGGACAATTTAAGTATAAAATGTGGAGGGTATACTTTTGTTTTTCTACTTAGAACTTTCTAAAAAAAATAATGCTATTTAATATTTGTTGAACAACAGTTTTTGGGCCAAGAAATTTACATATATTAGCTTCTTTAGTACCCATAGGAACACTCTGGTTGCAGGCTGAATAATGGTCCCCAAAGATACCCAGCTTCTAATCTCTGGTACCTGTGAATGTAAACTTATATGGCAAAAGAGACTTTGTAGATATGATTAAATTAGGGATCTTGTGATGAAGAGATTACCCTGGATTATCTGGGTCAGCCCTACATGCACTTATTAGTGTCTTTTTAAGAGGGAGGTAAAGGGAGATATTGCTCTGAAGACACGAAGGCTATGTGATGGAAACAGCTGGGAGCAGAGTCCGAAAGAGAAGATGCTAGACTGCTGACTACGAAGATGGGCAAAGGGGCCAGGACCCAGGGAAGGTGTCTTTACAAGTGGGAAAATGCCAAAAAAACAGATTCTCCCCTGGAGCCTCCAGAGGAGACACAGCCCTGCTAACAGCTTGATTTATGACTTCATGAAACCCATTTCTGACTTCTGACCTCCAGACTAAAAGAATAAATTTGCAATGTTTTAAATCACTGAATTCATGGCAGTTTGTTAAAACAGCAGCCATAGGAAATGGATATCCAGTAGGAATGAGACATACTCACTGTCAGTATGAGCTGCTATGATAATATGACAAAACCGTAGGCTGAATGGCTTCAACAACATACACTTGTTTCCTACAGTTCTAGAGCATGAAAAGTCCAAAAAATCAAGGTTCTAGAAGATTAGGTTCTTAGAAAGAGCTTTCTTCCTGGTTTATAGGTGGCTGAGGATGGAGAGAGAGTGCAAGTTAGCCAGATCTCTCCTGTCTCCACCTATAAGGCATTAATTCCATCCTGGGGGCCCCACCCTCAGGACGTAATGATCTGCTAATGCCTCATCTCCATAAAAATAGGGATTTCCAATGGTTTGTATAGGAATATATATTCCCTTTGTATTCTCTATACAAAGAGAATAGCAAAGTTTCATATATTTCACACACAAAAAAATTAAGAATAAAAGTAGTAACAAAAATTCATGTAGTACAGAAAAGTATAAAGTTAAAAGTTAGATTCATGTGTGTCAACTATCTGTCATAATTTCTTTAACCATTCCCATATTGGAGGGGTAAACCAAGATACTTTTAAGAGTGACAAATGCTAAACTGACAGAAAACTAGGGAGAGGACAGGCAAAAATCAGGACTAACTGGATTAATTGGTGGAAACAAATATTTTCAGGCTTTTCCAATGACTAAATATGTTGACATAAAGTGTATTATATCTGTGTGTTCTCTTAGAAGAATGCCTACAGAATAAATCACTAAAAATATATCAAATCTGTGTGGATTTTTGGTTTTGTTAAATATCAAATTACTCTCCAAATAAATAACACCAATTTACTCTTCTATCAACAAAGTATGAGAGCCCTATCATCCCACAGTCTTTTCTACAAGAAATAATACCAAACATATTTTTGGCAATATATTCACAGACTTTAAAAAATCACTTTTGTGATTGTTATGTACCCCTTTAGTTTTAAGTAAAATTTACCATTCATTCATTTGTCCATTTGTATATTTTCTGATATTTATTTATTCATATCTTTTGACCGTAAGTTTTTGTTTTTTCTACAGTATTTCTCTCTATAAATATTTATATTCCATTTTTATTAGGTTTCTTTTCTTATTGGTTTATATAAACTCTGTGAAATCAAAGAATTCACCCATTGCTCATATGTGTATTTCAGATATTTTCCTAATGGTTCATGTCTTTGGTGTTTCTTGTGACATTTTTAAGAACAATAACACTTATATAAACTCAAATTTATCATTCATTTGCTTATTTTATTCCAAAGCCATAGTGTTTCAGCATTATTTTCAAAGAGAATTGATACAATATTAAAACCATTGTCTATTCTGTGGAAAGGTTCATTAGTTCCATATATTAGTTTTCAGATATGTGATATCATATAGTATTTGTCTTTCTCTTTCTGACTTACTTCACTTAGTATGAGAGTCTAGTTCCATCCATGTTGCTGCAAATGGCATTATTTTGTACTTTTTAATGGCTGAGTAGTATTCTATTGTGTATATATACCACATCTTCCTAATCCAATCATCTATCGATGGACATTTGGGTTGTTTCCATGTCTTGGCTGTTGTGAACAGTGCTGAAGTGAACATGTGGGTGCATGTGTCTTTTTCAAGGAAAGTTTTGTCCGGATATATGCCTAAGAGTGGGATTGCTGGATCATATGGTAGTTCTATGTATAGTTTTCTAAGGTACCTCCATACTGTTCTCCATAGTGGTCATACCAATTTATATTCCCAAAGAAAATCATAGACATGGAGAATAGACTTGTGGTCACCAAGGGGGAGGGAGTGGGATGGATTGAGAATTGGGGGTTAATAGATGCAAACTATTGCCTTTGGAATAAATAAGCAATGAGATCCTTCTGTATAGCATTGGGAACTATATCTAGTCACTTATGATGGAACATGATAATGTGAGAAAAAAGAATGTATACATGTATGTGTAACTGGATCACCTTGCTGTACAGTGGCTGTAAACCAGCTGTAATGGAAAAAATAAAAATCATTATTAAAAAAAAAAAAACAACCATTGTCTAGGTTTTAGAACAAGACATTAGTGAAGTCAGTACTTAAATGCTCTTTTGTTTTTCTTTTTTTTCTTTTTTTTTTTTTTTAATGCTCTTCTGAATGCTTAGATTTGCTCTATCTATGGTCAAGGTCTATAGAGTTTATCTCAGACACCATCTCCATCTCCCCTGTTCACAAGCAGTACTGAGGAAGAGTATATAGATGAACTGGTTTACATCCATTGTTACTACTATTAAAAATAGTAACTGTGACATTGATAATATACCATGAGCATCATCTTGGTGCCAGGTATAACAAAAAGAAAGAAAATCAGTCAGTTTCTATTTGTACTCCTGAAAATAGCCATCTTCTTCATTAACTGCTCACCAGCATATTATGTAAAAGATGATATTCTAATTTCTCACCAATGCAATCCTTTGGTCCCAATACTCTACACTTTCCTCTCAGTGGGCAGTCATTGATTAACAAGGTTCAGTGTCTCAATCTAGTTCAGAAATAATTGACCAAAATATAATTGGATATGACCTTGGATTAAACATTGACAAGTTAATTATTGTTATTACTTTGAACTTGCCCATCTACTTTGAATAAATATGAAATTACTTTTTTAACTCCGTTACTAATCAAACATCAATTGAGTATCTTTTTTTGGATTAGGATCTAAGTCCTTAGGATTCAAAGATAGGTGAGATCTCGTGCCTATGTGGGAGAAATTCAGAATTTAGTTGTGGAATAGAAAAGGAATTGTGAAATAGTCTGTAAAAATATGACGTAATAAATAAAAAAGGGAAATTCAAATTAGAACAAGTACCAAACTATTAAAAAACAGAGAAATTCTATATATACTTAAGTTAGGAAAAATCACCCAGAGATCCTCGTTATTACTAATATAAATAGGAGTACAAATGCTTTAAAATTAATTTTGAGTGTTCCTTGGAACTTGTTATATACCTCTGAACATATTCCTCCACCCAGAATTGTTCATCATTGTAACTAAGCTCACTTTCAGGGGAGATTTATGAAACAGTCAAGGAGAAAGAAGACATCTGCTTAGCCTGTTAAATAAGCCCACACAGTCTGGCAAACATCATAGTGACAAATTTCAGAATCACATTTAGTTAATTCTCAAATTCACTTTGAGGATTTCTTAATCCTGCTTGGGAAAACTGAAGATATCAGGTTTTTCTTTATCATAAAGGAAACTTTTCATACCAGAAAAGTGAGGCAGAGAAAAAGGGATAAAAAGGAAAAGCCAAAATATCTTGTAATCTATTTATACACCAGAGTTGATCAATGTGCCCCCAGGCAGCAATAAAAGTAGGGCAGAATCTTTGAAACATTAATTATTCTCTTTTAGTTGCTATAGGCAACTAGATGTTAGGCATAAAACCTCTAGGTCCTGCTCAATTACCCTACAATGCTCTTATTATTAGGCCTTAAATTGCATAAATGTGTTGTGTATGTAAGCACTTCCTTTCCTTTAATACCATGCAATCCTTATATATAAACTAACTTTGTAGATAAATGTTAAAATTCAGATTCATATTATTAAAATCATTTTCTTCCTGTGGCAGGGTCAGTGGATTTTTCTCTGATACTCAGATTTTTCCAAATGTTTGACTCATTCAAATTCTACAAATAGGTTTTACAAGACAGTTTTTATCTCTTTTCAAAGCTAAACTTTGACCATATACTTTAGAACCTTTGATTTACTTTCAGAGGAGAATTTCTTACTTTATGAGTTTATTTACAGCAACCGAAGGACTCCTCATAAAAATAGTCAGACTTCACAGTCAGAAGTTGCTCAGCAACTCTCCTGAATGTCTCCTAGAAAGGCCTGTTGAGAAAATTCGGGTCTATCAGCTGTAGTCATTGAGGCTTATGAATACAAGTGAGACACAGAAAGCCATGATTTCAAGAATTAAATAAACAACACTTCTGACCTTTCATTTCCCTCTTGGAATCTTTGTTTACAGGATGATTTAATAGTTGTCACCAGCTTGGGCTCTCAGCAAACATGCAGTATAACTATAACCATGACCTTTGACTGGTACACTCTTTTACTACCAGCCAGGGTCTATAAAAAATGGTGAGATATGGTCCGTTTCACCAAGTAACAAACTTTAGCACCAATAGCAGTGCCAAGGGGAGGCTTGCAAACTGAGGGATGCTTTTAGCATGTCCTGTTATCTCTAGCCATGCAACCATCCAGAGACAACACAAATAAATATAGCATCTTTGAATAAATAGCATACATGCTATTGATGACTTTCTAAGAGAAATGTCTTGGCCTGTAGCCTTCTATCCAGGTTAATGTCTGCAGGCACTCAAAAAGGAAATTTTGGAACCATGAATGGTTAGTATAAAATCATTCAATAATTTGAAATAATTATGGGAGTGATTTTTAAAAGAAATTTGTTGCTTCATTATTTTATTATTATTTAAATTTATTATTTATTATTTAAATTTATTATTTTAATTAAATAGTTGATTTACAATGTGTTAATTTTTGCTATACAGCAAAGTGATTCAGTTATACATACATATGTATTGTTTTTCATATTCTTTTCCATTATGGTTTATCACAGGGTTTTGAACATAGTTTCCCATGCTATCCAGTAGGACCTTATTTTTTTATCCATCCTAATATATATAATAGTTTGCCTATGCTAATCTCAGACTCCCAGTACCAAGGAAATGATATCCATTAAAAAAAAAACAAAAAACTATTCTGCTTTTATTGCTTCACCTAATTATTATCAACACCTTGAGGTATGTATTACTATTTTAGTTTACAGATAAGAAAACAGAATGGGACAATTGATGTAATAATATCTAAGTCATAGAGCTAATTAGTAAGTGTCAGTGCTAAGATTTGAAGCTTGCACACTTCATGGAGACACGTGAAAACTGTCAATATTGTCTGTCACTAGTCCTGCAGCTCTTTGTTGCCAGTGTTTGGGGTACATTAAACCTTAACAGCAGTGAGAAAATATATTCTAGATCTGAGAAAGTTAGTATGAATCCTAATTGATATTTAAGTTAGTAGGATCGCATGTGATGTGTCCATTCTCCCATGTATTTCGTGCAACCCTTTAGCTCCTGAAGATCTCTTGACCAACCACTGATTACTTACCTGCACTCTTGCTGTCCACTTTGCTCTGCTTTCCTCTATAGTTCTGCTGATTTTTTTCCATTAAAAATGTTTGCTATTTAAATATTTTTAAAAACTTAGATCACCTTCTAGTCTTTGATTTTTCTGTAATCAATCCTTGTCTTTATTCCCTACAGTAAGAAATATTCTCCGTCTCTGGTATTCTATGTAAGATACTTTGTCAATCTCAGTTGCCTCATTCACTTTTAATGGATGCAGAATGAGGGATGCAGTGTCAAAAACCCTCCTCATTCCCTCTTCCACCTCCTGAAATAGTTAGCCATCCTTATTTCTGTAACTCAAGAGATAAAAAAGTTAAACTTCGTTCATTTTATATTGAACCCCATCCATTTCTGTTCTCAGTCTTACCTGCAAAAGAATTATCCACTGTTCATCTATTGTATACATGTAACTTTTTTTTACTCCAGTGGCTTTATTATCAACCCCGTATCCTAGATAAGAAGTCCTTTATATACAACTATTAGCCCAGAAAGGCCTGGAGTTCCATTATACTTTCTTGCATTGATACCTCCTTAGGAAGGATGATGAATATAGAGGGGCTGTCACTTCTTAAAAAGTCAAACATATCAAAAAGAATAAAATACCTAGGAATAAACTTAACCAAGAAGGTGAAAGACTTGTATGTTAAAAACTACAAGATATAAGTCAATGAAAAGATATTCTGTGCTCAAGGATTAGAAGAATCAATGATGTTAAACCGTTCATTCTACCCAAAGCAATCTACAGATCGATGGAGATTATCATCCCTACCAAACTTTCAATGACAATTTTTAAAGAACTAGAACAAATAATTCCAAAATTTGTATGAATCCACACACACAAACACAAATCTGAATACCCAAAACTATCTTGAGAAGAATAAAGCTGGAGGCATTGTTTCAAATTACACATGACTCTTGAACAACATGAGTTTGAAACATGCAGGTCAACTTATACAGAGAATTTTTCCATAAATATTATAGTACCACAGGATCGTCAGTTGGTTGAGTTCGTGGATATGGGACCTCAGATATAAAGAGCTAAGTATAAAGTCATACTTGAATTTTCTACTGTTGGGGGTCAGAGATCAGTGCCCCTAACCTCCATGTTGTTCAAGGGCCACTGTATGTGACAAAACTATGGTAATTGAAGGGTATGATATCAGTATAAGAACAGATACATAGATCAATTGGACAGAATACAAAGCCCATAAATAAACCTATGCATATATGATCAATTAATTGGCATCAAAGGAGCCACGAATATACAGTAGGGAAAGGACAGTCTCTTCAATAAATGGTGTTAGGAAAATTCAACTGCCACAAGCAAAAGAATGAAACTCAACCACTATCTTACATCAAACACATCGTAGATGGACTTTGAGTGCATTATGCTAAGTAAAATAAGGCAAAGACTAATACAACATGATACCTCTTAGATGAATAATCAAAAACAAAACAAAACTCACACAAAGAAACGAAAAAAAAAAACAAGTTCATAGATACAGAAATTAGTTTGGTGGTTGCCAAAGTGGGAGTTGGGGGAATGGGAGAAATGAATGAGAAGGATCAACAGGTAAAACAAAAGTACAAAAAAAAATTGAGTTTTTTTTTGTTTGTTTTGAAAATATTATGAAGACCAATCTGCAATCTTTTAAGAAGTAGGAACTGAGCCTATTATTTTGGAAGGTATTTGCAGCAACTTCCAACCCATGCTGTTTACTTGAAAACGCTTGTTTAAAAAAAGTTAAACATATGATCCTTTAGTTTCACTCCTCGATATTTGTCCAAAATTAATAAAAACATGCTCGCACACACAAAAACATGCCTGTAAAATGTTTATAGTAATTTTTTGATAATTGCCCCAAAATGGAAATAATCCAAATGGTTTCTAATAACTGAAAGAACTTGAGGCTACGTGGAAGCTCTGAAGACCAGTGAAAGAAAACACACATATCCTCACGCAGCAGTTGTGAGAAGCCCTGCTCCTGAAACACCCCTGGAGCTGTCCCAGCTGAATGAGCTCCCCAGATTGAAGCTTGAGCTTCTGGCACAAAGCTGAAGAGGATTATGTGTCAGGGACATAAGTCATTCCCTAAGCCTCCTCCTCAATATTTTCTGGTAATTCTTAAGAGACAGTGGTTTTGAAGTGACCTATGTTTGGGAAACTCAGTTGCCAGATCCCTCCAGCAATCACTGACTCCCACTTTATGCCAAGCCCTGCACCATGTGCTATGGCTGCAGGGCAGGATAAGAGAATGTTTAAGGTCATCTCTCCCACCCTTTCTATAATCCAGTTAATTTCAGGCTGGCAGGGAGGCTGTACAGAGATGTGAGCAATTAAAGGACTAAAGGGTGGAGTAAAAGCACAGAAGGTCAGCTCTGGGTGTCCCTGGAGTATACGTGCATTTATATGCATCCTTGGGTGGTTGGAAAAGGAAAAACCTGTAGGAGATTATTTCTCTTACTCGGGTATTTCTTGTGTAATATCATCCTTGTACATTTAATCCATCTCAGTATCTGCTTCTTAGATAAACTGGAAAAACAAACAAGCATATTTATACTTATATGACCATGGAATATTTTTTAGCTGCTAGCCTAAGCTTGGTTAAACCTTTGGCTTTACCTAAGCCTAAGGTCTGGAATATGAGCCAGTCTGGTCCCTTGGGTATAACGCATAAATGGACCTACAAAGATAAGTTACTTTGTCAAAGCCCCATTTCCAAGTTCAAGTTCACCAGTCGTGAAAGGATCCCAGAACAATTTAGTAATCTCAGCTGAAGCAAATTCATTGAAGTGGTTGGTGGATGAGGGTGGGTGAAACTCAGGTCAGAATGGTGCAAGGAGTGATATTATGTCAGCAAATGGAGGTGAGAAATATAGGCAGGCAAGTATCTAGAGAAGTTGATGGAGAACTTTTGCTGGTGAGGATTATGAAGTCAAAAAGTTTGAAACATTAAGAGAATTACCAAAATATGACACAGAGACACAAATGCAGTTGAATTATGGCACTGATAGACTTGCTCGTGACTCAGGGTGGCTATAAACCATCAATGTATTAAAACGAACAGCAACAAAAAAAACCCCACAATATCTACAAAGTGCAATAAAATGAAGTATACCTGTAAACGTTTTTACATCTGTTGGAATATAGGTAGGGTATGGGCTGAAGGGGAATAACACTTTCTCAAAAGGATGTAATGGTTCTTTCCAGACAAGTGGTTTAGCAGGCAGTACTTTGCAAAGTTCTATATCTACGCTAACAGTCAAGCTTTCTGTTGTCATCCATGCCTCTACATCTCAAAGAGCTCCTGCTTTGTAGTGACTCTCAAACAGTACCTGAGTCACGCATCCTATAAAGATGGATTTTTATTGATGTCACTTTCTTCCAGGTGAAGGTAATTACGATGAACATTTGCTATGCGCCAGGTGCTTTGCCAAGCACTTTACATGAATCAAATTATTTATTCTTCCCAGTAACTTCAAGAAATATACGTTATTCTATGTTGCAAAAGAGGAAATTGAAGCCATTAGAGAGTAAGTGATATGTATAAAGTTAAGTATGTGGCAGAAAAGATTTCCATCCCAAGTTCATGGTGTTTACTACTAAGCTCTGCTGTTAATGATTAGAATCAGTCTTTGAAACACATTGTGGATATGTTTTGCTGTGCTGTTTAATAGTTACCCTTTCCATTTATCCACATTGCACAACTTATAGAATGATAAATAATGGGGACTTTCCCTTCCAAAATTACCTTGTTTCTATCCAGAGTACCCCATTATCATAAATATTTTGCCTTGTCACCAATGGTGAGCTGGTAAATGTTTAATAACCAGCTCTCCAGAAAAAAAAAAAAAAAAAAAAAACAGTGCTGATTTATAGCAGTATCTCAGCTATCCCATTTCAGGTTACCAACAAGATAGCACTAAATTCAAAGTTGAAGAAATTCAGTAAATTTTATTTGGTAAAATGCACCATTATATGGTATATTCGCCATATAATGTATTATGTATATATACAATAGATATAAAACTTCAAGAGAATGGAAAATAGTAAGACAGTAAAACAATAGGGGAGTAACGATTACTAACTTCATTTTTAATATGCTGTTAAATTATGTTTACATAATTTATTTTTAATTTTTGTGGTTTTAAACAACAAGCCTGCAAAATTCCTGAAAATTGTGCAATTGGCTCTTGTTAGCTGGTATGAGCCCACTCCAACATACTCTTGCTAATGACTTTTAAATCCTCTCTCCCTGTCTTATGCCTTCTACACTATTCTTTTTACAAGCAGTGTCTACCTTGGATCTTCCCCTTTATGTTTCCTTGATCTTTACCAGCAGCTCCATGGCTCTGTCTTGGGTCCTCCCAGTTTAGCAATTCAGGGAAAACAAAACTTGTTAAGTAATCAATTCTTCCAGAAAGCCCAGAGAAATGGCAATTGTTTCCACTCTAATTAGAAAGCATCTACCTTATGCTCACATGCCATCATTTTCTACGAAAAAAGAAATGATCACCAAGCTTACATTAGAAGACTCACAAACAGAAACATCCAATACAGTAGGTATATATGTCCTCGTGGAAAATTGCCTCTCTCTCAGTTACCTTAAGATCTTACATTGGGCCTCCCCAGAAGCAGAGGGGATATGCTGCAAGTATTCACATGCAAATTCTTTGCCTGTAGAATACAAGGGACAATGGAGAGAGATAGGAAAATGATGCCAGCTGATAAAGTGTGCAGTATTAAGCCACCTACTACAGGACACAATCGAATCCCATGAAGGACTCTGGAAACAGAATTCTAAGTGCACATCTAAGAATCGTTCCAATTCCTGAGAGCTTATGTGAGCAATGTTGGAGAGGTGGAATAGTGTGGTTAATTTCCCAGAATTTCTAATCTTCTTGGATAGCCACTTTCCTCAGTTCTGGTAAAAAGCCCCCAGGAATACATGTAGAGATATTGGCAATTGAAAGTCCACTGGACCTCATTGCTTATACATTCTAAATGTAATAGTTTGCATCTACTAACCCCAAACACCCCATCCATCCCACTTCCTCCTCCCTTCTACTTGGCAACCACAAATCTGTTCTCCATGTCTATGAGTCTCTTTCTGTTTTGTAGATAGGATCATTTTGCCGTATTTTAGATTCCTTGTATAAGGAATATCATTTGGAATTTGTTTTTCTCTTTTGACTTCATTTAGTATGAGAAGCTCTAGTTGCACCCATGTTGCTGCAAATGGCATTAAACACAGGGATCTATATCCAATCTCTTGGTGTAAAACATGATGAAAGATAGTATGAGAAAAAGAATGTGTATATATGTATGACTGGTTGACTATGCTATATAGCAAAAATTGACACAACACTATAAATCAATTATATTCTGGTAAATTTTTAAATACAAAAAGAAAGAAAGAAAGAAAGAAAAAGACAGTCCACTGGAGCACAAAGAAAGATCCAGGGATGACAGCATCTGCTGAGCACTGTAGGAACCCCTGTAGGATGTTAGTTTCAGGAGTACAGCACAGTGATCCATTCAGATATACACATATATGTTTTTTTCTTAAGATTTTCTTCCATTATAGGTTATTATAAAATATTGAGTATAATTCACTGTTCTATACAGTAGGTACTTGTTGGTTATCTATTTTATATATAGTAGTGTGTATATGTTAATCCCAAACTTAATTTACCCCTCTCCCTGACCCCCCCTTTCCACTTTGTCAACACCATTAGTTAGTTTCCTATATCTGTGAGTCTCTGTTTTGGAAGTAATTTCATTTATATCTTTTTATTTTTCTAGATTCCATATACAAGAAATATCATATATTTGTCTTTCTCTGTTTGACTTACTTCATTTAGTATGATAATCTCTAGGTCCATCCATGTTCCTGCAAATGACAGTATTTTTTATGGCTGAGTAGTATCCCATTGTATATATGTACCACAGCTTCTTTATCCATTCATCTGTTGATGGAAATTTAGATTGTGTTCATGTCTTGGCTGTTATAAATATTGCATCAATAAACATTGGGGTGTATGTACCTTTTCAAATTATGATTTTCCTCTGGATATATGCCCACAAGTGGGATTGTAGGATCATATGGTAACTATTTTAGTTTTTTAAGGAACCTTTATATTGTTCTTCATCATGGTCGTACTGATTTACATTCCCAACAGTGTAGGTGGGTTACTTTTTCTCTACACCCTCTCCAGCATTTATTATTTGTAGACTTTTTGATGATGGTCATTATGACCAATGTGAGATAGTACCTCATTGTAGTTTTGATTTTCATTTTTCTAATAATTAACCATGTTGAGCATCTCTTCATGTGCCTGTTGACCATCTGTATATTTTCTTTAGAGTAATGTCTATTTAAATCTTCTGCCCATTTTTTGATTGGATTATTTGGGGTTTTTTATATTGAGCTGCATAAATTGTTTGTATATTTCAAAGATTAATCCCTCGTCAGTTGCATCATTTGAAAATATTTTCTCCTACTCTGTAGGTTGTCTTTTCTTTTTGTTTATGCTTTCCTTTTCTGTGCAAAAGCTTTTAAGTTTAATTAGGACCCCCCTTTTTTTTCCTGAACTTATACTAAGGATTTATTTAATTTTTTATGATTTTTATTTTTTCCCTTATAGTTGATTTACAGTGTTCTGTCAATTTCTACTGTATAGCAGAGTGACCCAGTCATACATACATATGTATTTTTTTTCTCACATTATCCTCCATCGTGTTCCATCACAAGTGACTATATATAGTTCCCTGTGCTGTACAGTAGGATGTCATTGCTTATCCACTCCAAATGCAATAGTTTGCATCTGTTAACCCTAAACTCCCAGTCCATCCCACTCCCTCCCCCTCCCCCTTGGCAACCACAAGTCTGTTCTCCAAGTCCATGTGTTTCTTTTCTATGGAAAGGTTCATTTGTGCCATATATTAGGTTCCAAATATGTGATATCATATGCCCATTTGTTTATTTTTGTTTTTATTTCCATTAATCTAGGAGAAGGATCCAAAAAGATATTGCTGTGATTTTTGTCAAAGTATGCCCTGTCTATGTTTTCTTCTAGTTTTATCCGGTCTAACATTTATGTCTTTAATCCATTTTGAGTTTATTTTTGTGTATGGTATTAGAGAATGTTCTAATTTCATTCTTTTACATGGAGCTCTTCAGTTTTCCCAACACCACTTATTAAAGAGACTCTCTTTTCTCCATTGTATATTCTTGCCTCTTTATCTTCTTTATCTATAGGTGCGTGGGTTTATTACTGGGCTTTCTATCCTCTGCCATTGATCTATATGCCTATTTTTCTGTCAGTACCATACTGTTTGGATTATTGTAGCTTTGTAGTATAGTCTGAGGTCAGGACGCCTGATACCTCCAGCTTAGTTTTTCTTTCTCAAAAATTGCTTTGTCTAGTTGGAGTCTTTTTCCATACAAATTTTAAAATTCAGTAACATTGCAGGATACAAAAATTAATATACGGAAATCTGTTGTATTCCTATATACTAACAATGAAAGATCAGAAAGAGAAATTAAGGAAACAATCCCATTTATCATCACATCAAAAATAATAAAATACCTAGGAATAAACCTACCTAAGGAGGCAAAAGACCTGTACTTTGAAAACTATGAGATGCAGATGAAAGAAATCAAAGATGACACAAACAGATGGAAAGGTATACTGTGTTCCTGGGTTGAAAACAATCAAAACCCAAGGCAATCTACAGATTCAGTGCAATCCCTATCCAACTATCAATAGCATTTTTTCACAGAACTAGAATAACCTCTATTTTTTAAATACCTGATATTTTTACATACCATTCTAGGATGGTATGTTTGCTTCTTCCATTAATTGAAAAAAATTGATGAATTTGTGAAGTATGTTAAAACGTGTGTGGAGAAGTGGAATTTGTTTTTACATCTTTTCTTATTTTGAAATCAGAGTAGATTTTTTAATATTTTATTTGAAGTGTGTCATAGACTACATTGTGTCCCCCACCAACTTCATATATTGAAGCCATAAACCCTAATGTGACTGGATTTGGAGACAGGACCTTTAAAGAATAATTAAGGTTTAATGAGGTCATATGTGTGGGCCCTAATCCAATATGGTTTGACTGATGTCCTTATCAAAAAAAGAAGAGACACCAAGGAGGTGAGTGCACAGAAAAAACAAAACAAACAAAAAACCATGTGAAGACATGTGAGAAGGTGGCCATATACAAACCAAAGAGAAAGGCTTTAGGAGAAACTAGACCTTCCAACACCTTGGTCTTGGAATTCCAGCCTCCAGAACTGTGAGAGAATAAACTTCTTTTGTTAAAGCCGGCTGGTGTGTGATATTTTGTTATAGCAGCCTCAGCAAACTAAGGAAAAGGAGATTATTTTATCATGTCATAACTATGTTATAATCTTGAGTTTGATGGGGACTTTCAGATACTTTGAAACAAATTAGAACGTTTCAGAGATTTTGAATTGATTACGCATGAATACTTTATAACCTTCTCTTATACGGCACTACAGATTTCTAAAACGTGGCCTTGAAACCAAGACTAAAAATAAATGTACTGTAAATTGCTTTATTTTCTGTCTCACTTTGTTTCTGGCATGGTTGAGTTCAGAATGCTGTCTTCTCCTTATGTTTAGACATCCAAAGGTATTATAGGTCAGTCTGAATTTCCCAAAAATGATATCAAGTCCCTACAATATCCAGGAACTCACTTTTATTTATTTGAACAAACCTATGTGTTTATTTTAAGAAATAAAATATTCACTAAGTATGTGACTTTTTGTTGACGTTTTGGCTCATTCTCAATGACTATATTCATGACTGTTTAATTATTTTAACTTTGATTCTTTGGTATGAGCTTTAATTGCGCCATTTATGTAGCCAACAGTTGTAAATGCCTGAAGATCATTTCTGTTAAAATTTAAAAAAAGCATCACTAAGACAATTAACATTTTCACTTTAGAACAAAGTGTATCTTTATAAAAAATAGAAGCAATGATTTCCTATCTTATTTCCTGATGCGATTTTAATATCTGTAGCTTCTTTTGGTTAGGTAATTATATGGTTGATACCTGCAAATTGATTTTTAAAAGATCTTTAAATACATTAAGACAGTCTCATGAGATCTAGTATCTCTCTCCAAATCAAGGGGGAGGGCTAGCATAACCACTGATGAAATAATGGAAAAATATTCACAAACTTAGGGTCAAGGTGTTCTTAACTTGGCCACTTAAATGCTGTAACTTTGAAGAGGTGGTTTGGAGAGCTAAATCTTCAAAAAAGGATTTGGAAGTGTAGCTATAATTTCTAGTTTGTGTTGTTGAATCTGTATTAGCATCCTCAAGAATTAAAGTAAATAAGTGTTTCCTGTGAATGCTTCATGGGGGCCTAGAGGCTGGAGATAAAGGCATCAGAAATAATAGAATCAGAGTCAGTATGAGCAGTGGGCTAAATCTCAAAAATTATAAAGAGGGCACATGTGGATGCCATTCCCTTTTATCTCTTGCTTCTTTAGTTTCTTTTTAATCTCTTTCCTTCTTTCCTCATGACATATCTTATGTGCAACGTGTCATGAGGCTGCAAGTTTCCGCACAGGAGTGTCTACTTGGAATGAGTCTAGAATCTATTCTGGACCTTAGGTATCCTAAACGATGCCTCTCATCACATGTTATCTCCATGTGTTGCTAAGGCTCACATTGTGATCACTACTCTCTCAGTGTAGTTTCCTTCATTTTTTTTCAATACATGAGTGAAAATTGGTTTAAGGATTTGGCATTGTCTTCTACGAGATAGGATATTGCCTATGAATTAAATTTAAACTGAAATTGGGAAAACCAGTTCCTAATTAGAAAGACTTTTAAAGAATAATCTAATTTTACATCAACCTAGTAGAATAAAGTGTTTTATATTTTATTGGTCTCTTAAGACTATCTTCTCCTTCCTAAACATAATAAGAATCAGGTCTCTTTGAAAACTTACCCTGGTATTTTTGTTACCTGCCAGTGATCACCAGATATAATTGATGCCTCGTAGTGAAAGAGGGCCCCAGAAGGATAGACCTGATACGTTAATTAGGTTTCACCACAATATCAAAATATACCCAACACTCTTTAAATTCTCAAGTAAGAAAATACATAAATACTTATAGCTTGAGTCTGGCTTGAGTCTGGCTTGGTTTCATCGTTATACTGTGCTAAGAGGCAGCTACAAAGACTACTCTGTGCTTGAACATAAGAAAAGTATGTGTTTCTCACCCAACAAGTCAAGAATGGGCTGGAGAAAGCCTGGATCTACATAATCACACAGAGCACAGGTTGCTATATGTTTCACAACCTTTTATCTGCATCCTCTGGGACACGTGGTCTTCTTGGTTGCAGCAGAACAGAGACTGAAATCGTACATGGACTATACTGGTCCCTGTCGGTAAGGTACACATATCACATTCCTTCATAACCTATTGTCCGGAACTAGTCTCAGAGCCCTGCCCAATTACAAGAATGTGGAAAAGTGCAATCCAGCCATGTGCCTATAGGGAGAGAATAGCTACATATGGGAAAACAGCAAAGCATTCTGTCATTAATTCACCTTATCATACTCCCTGAGAGCGATAATGAGTTGGTAATTTCAAATTAGATGTAAACAATCTTAATGCACCTAAGAAAAGTGTTACCCATATGAAATCACTTTCTAAAACAAACATATCCAATAGTGTTGTACTCCTGCAAGAGTATATATATGTATGTATGTTACACTTCAGATAATTTTGAGGCAATCCTTCTTGAACATTGTTTTCAGAAACTGTTGTGATACATGTCCATATATGGTCTTAACTTCATAATTCAATCAAAGATAAAATTATTCACTTAATAACTTGCCTATGCTTGAGGCTTGATGCCAAACTTTATTTATATGTGTGTTTATTTTATTTATTTGCATTTAATTCAGGCTGTAAGGAAAATTTAAACAAGTAAATTTCTAGACATATGCTAACAACTTGATCATGGAACGGTTGCCTCTAATGCCTACCCAAGGAGATAATACATTTGAAAGCACAATGTTAGTTCCAACTTTATATTTAGAACTTTTTGTTATTTCCTTAACTTCGTAACTGTACTAATTTAAAAAGTTCAGGAGTTCCCGTCGTGGCGCAGTGGTTAACGAATCAGACTAGGAACTATGAGGTTGCGGGTTCAGTCCCTGCCCTTGCTCAGTGGGTTACCGATCCGGTGTTGCCCTGAGCTGTGGTGTAGGTTGCAGACGCGGCTCGGATCCTGCGTTGCTGTGGCTCTGGCGTAGGCCAGTGGCTACAGCTCTGATACAACCCCTAGCCTAGGAACCTCCATATGCCGCGGGAGCGGCCCAAGAAATAGCAACAACAACAACAAAAAGACAAAAAAAAAAGTTCAGGCAGGAGGATATTTAGCAAATCGGTAAAATTTTAAACCCACCTCAGAACTCAGCTGTGAATATAGATTGATGCTGAGAACTCTGATGTAGATTGCTAAGCCAAGCTGATTGGCATGACATATTCTTTTCTTCTGCCTGAGCAGCAGTTTTTCATCCCTCGAACATTTGTAGTAAAAAAAAGCTATGGGAAAAACCAGAAATGAAATAATGAGAATTTTGAAAGGCACAGTCCTCATCACACACACATAAAAGTGACACAGAGGAAAAACAAACCATGATAGTTAACTACTTCACATGATTACCAGTGGAGTTTTTCTAATACTCAAAGACTAGCTAAAAGCAATTTAGGAGTAGATAAGGAGATGGTTAACTGTATTATTGGTGCACATTACTCACAGGCAATCTGTAATTCTTGTTAACCCTTACTTTTTTTGCACTTCTGTTTTTCCACACCCTTGAGGGACTTCCAAGACAAGCTGTGCAGTTGCAACTTTGTACTTTTACCCCACTTTCATTTTATCCCCCAGCGGCATGCTCCCTAGATCAGGTTACTAGCCAACGAAACAATGCCACTTGTTCAGTGACAAACAAGAACCTGCATAACCTAACAACATGTCAATACAACAGAGCCTGGCCATCCTTATTATCTTTCAAAAAGATAGTCATTGCTAAACCAGATAATCTTTCCAGAAAAGTAAATGATACAACTTCAGGTTAGGCTTTGCAATTTTCATAAAGAATTTCGAGCATGAGGATTCCATAAGGTACGATGTTGCTGTGGAAATCTATGCTAGTGACTTCCCAGGATGTCAGACCATCTTTATAAATAAGGACCTCTGTCACACCCTAAGGCACCAGTCTTTGTCACAGGTGTCCTGCTGTTATTAGTGCAGGTACCATGTAGCATGACAGGTCGTTCTAGTCCATGCTAATGCCAACATTTAGAAGTCAGGCTAATGCCAACATTTTCTGGCACCATGGTAATGTCACTGGGATTACCTTGATAGAGAATTTTTTAATCTTTTCTGATGTTGGCTATTCAAAAATCTTTAGTCAGTTCACCAAAGATGTCCTGGAAAATGAGAATGTTGTCACTGGGGCTTCTTGAGGGAATATGTCCAGTTCAGTCATGAATCCCTGAAGACCTTGAGACATTTTGGGTTACAGGAATTTGAATACTTAAGATGGATCAGGGCTGTACTTGAAGAACTGACCATAGTAACTAACTACAAAGTACTTCTCAGAAAGATACTGCCAAGAATAGGTTTTCTCCATTCCTTTTTCCTTGCTTACTTTTATCCAGGCAAGCTTTTCCAGACTGCCTCTGTGTTGCTAAAGGCTGCAGAAGTTTATAGTTCTTCTTTAGGGGTGTGATGGTCAGTGTGATATGTCAAGTGGGTTAAGCTACAACCTCCCGTGAGTCAAACAAACACTAACATAGGTGTTGCTATGAAAGCATTTTGGGCTTGAAACTTAACTGTGATCAGTTGACTTTAGTGGAGGAGATTATCCTAGATAATCCTGGTGGATTTCATCCAACCCATTCAAAAGCCTCAAGAGAGGAGCTGAGGCTTCTCTGAAGAAGAAATTTCCACTTGTGGGCAGCAGCTTTGCCCCCATCCAAGTGTTCTAGCCTGCCCTTCCCAATAGCCATTCCTTCAAACTGTGGACTTGGCATCCCCATGACAAACTTCTTAATATGCATCTCCTACTCATTCTGCTTCTCCATTTGAACCCCAGCTGATATAAGGGGTAACATGCCCAGGAAGCCCTGAGCCAGTATTTGGAATAACTTTTCAGATAATAACTCCCTCTCTATGCCAGGTGTGCTGCATTCTTAGAAGTTTCTCTGGTAATAGTTCACCAAACTATTCTTTATAAATGGAGCAGCTCTGTGAGAACAATAGGAAATAGCTTGCTCACTTCTGGTTGTATAAGTTTAGCCATAAGCAGTAGGACAGGACAGTCTTTTTGAACTAGTCCAGTCATGTTATTTCAGTAAACATCTTCATTTAAACCAGAAAGAAAGACAGTGTTGTTTCAGGCGTGCATGCCTTGTCTTTTCGTAGCTTTATAAATCTGAAGTATGAACCTTTTCCCAAGAGGAGGCCTTTGCCAACTTAATTACAGAGCAAATCAGAGCATCATTAGCTTATTTTTAGAGTCTGTACAAGAAAAAATATTTCCTTAGATTTTTGTATTCTACTTTTTAAAAACACTATCAGGATTTCAGATAGCAGCATCATGGTATAGCATGATGTTTTTGATTTGGGGATGACCTAAAATATGCAGATGGTCAACCTTAGATGCATTATACAAGCTTGATCATCTGCCCGAATCCCTGAGTTTTGCATAAATGGCATTAAGGCTTCAGCTTTCCTAATGGCTAGAGGTGAAGAATTTGGTAGCCATACCACAAGGTTTCATTTTAAGGCACTATATGTCTTACCCAAGTTTTGCTTTTATTTACATTTTTTCCAAAGAAGAAAAATAAGTTTTACCAAATCAATCAGTATACTTTTTTTTTTTTACAAGGCAAGTCATTATTTGCCCATTATTTCTTCTTTGAGTTTGGTTACCAGAAAGTTTCAGAATAATGTTTCACTTCCAAATATGGCTATCTAAATTAGCTCAGATTTATTTTGTTATTCTATTTTTCAGCCTCTCTATGGCTTTAAATTGTCTCCTTTTATTTAAATGGTCACAAACCAGAGCCTGAGCTGAGCATTTGGACTCAGGTTGTCTCTTAGGGAAGTCCTTCCAGGTTGGAGGAGTAGGGGAGCAGACAAGAGAAGAGGGAGATGAAAATAGTAGGGGTATTTGCAACCTCATCCCAGAGGGTTGTGGGGCTCAGTTTATTCATATCCTAATGAGTATATAGCATCTGCCCCTGAAGGATGAGATTGGCATCTTTATTCACTAAAAGAAATTCCCAAATAAAGAAGATACATCACTTAGATTTTTCTCTAGCTCCTGTTCCACATTGATGGAGCCTCCTTGGCTATTTTTGCAGGGGTGAGCCTTCATAGGAGGCCTTTGGGTAGAAAACCTTTACATTCCAGGTTGGTCTATGTACCCATTACAGAGGTGGGCCAAGGGGGAGAAGGCCCAGGGACATCTGCTCAGTCGTATTATGTATGTACCTTTTGCTATGGCACATCTCAGAGTCTTTTGGAAGTAGTAAGAAGAAAAAAAAATACACACAAACACATAGAATCATTACTTTCAAATATACTCTGCAAGCTTTTCCTTATTGTGGGAGTACTGGATTGAATTTGAAGCTCTAATTATAAAGAAGAGGAAGGAATTAATTGAATGAGAGGTTTTATAAATAGAAAATTAAATACATAAATATGTGAAAACTGTCTGGACAAATGTTCGTTCAGTAGTTGTACTTAATAGAATTGAGGGATTTATCTTCTCTGCAGAGGCTTTGCATAAATTAGCTAAAAATATTGCTTCCTATTTCATGGAGGAAATGAAAACAATCAAAAGATTGATTCCCTTGGAATCCTTCTTGTACCAACAATCTCCTCATTTACACACAAGTGTAAACCCCTTCCCTGCCTTCTTTCTCACTGAGAGAGACAAATGGTCTGTGCTCCTACAAAAGTCAAGCCCTCCCCTTGCCATCTATCCCTCCCACCTCCTTGCAGATGTAGCTCCAATGACTTTCCCTCTTTCTCTTGAGTCATTACTTTGCAATCAGAAAAACAAACAAACAAACAAAAAAAAGCAGCAATATTTTCTGTTAAAGTGAAAACTAAAATCAAAAAACCTTGGCTTGCTTCTCCCCCTGAATTCTCTGCTCCGTTTCCCTGATGTTCCTCGCTGCAAAATTTCTTGGATGATCTTAGCTGTGCTCCCTGCCTGCAGTTTTTCTCCTTCCTTAAATCCATGGCAGTTATGCTGCCACCACCAGTCTATTAAAATGACCTCGTGTTACTAAGTAAAACGTGACTTCTCAGTGGTCACCTCACATGAGCTTTCGTCAGATGGAACACAGGTAACCACTCCTTTCTTCCACAGCTCCCAGGACAGCACAGCTCTCAGACTTCCTCCTACTTCATTGCTCACTCCTTTTCTCAGGGCTTTTTAAGGTGAGAGAAGCTGATTGAAAACAACAAGACTTACATATTCCCAGAAAATCTAGTTAAAGGAGCAAAAACAAGGACAAGATATGGGATCTGGAACAATTTAAATCAGGGGGCACTTTTAGCTTTTTGGTCTTTTTAGGGCCGCACCCGAGGCATTTGGAAGTTCCCAGGCTAGGGGTCTAATTGGAGTGACAGCTGCCAGTCTGTGCCACCGGCACAGCAATGTCAAGTTCAATCCAAGTCTCATCTGGGATCTACACCACAGCTCACGGCAATGCCAGATCCTTAACCCACTGAGGGAGGCCAAGGATTGAACCTGCATCCTCGTGGATACTAGTCAGATTCGTTTCCACTGAGCCATGAGGGGAACTCCAGGGAACACTTTTATGCGGTGATAAAAGATGAACTTTTGGACCTCCTCAATGTGTACAACAAAATTAACTCAGCCCTCTCAGATGCTGTGACG
This sequence comes from Phacochoerus africanus, assembly GCF_016906955.1. Lineage (NCBI taxonomy): Eukaryota > Metazoa > Chordata > Mammalia > Artiodactyla > Suidae > Phacochoerus > Phacochoerus africanus. The sequence goes on from NC_062544.1 coordinate 55,141,081, forward strand.
CTGTATTCCTAAAGGTGCCAAAGGGATAAGCAGGGCATGCATCTTAAAACATTAATACCTTTTAAGTGTAAATCTATACAATTAATTAGTTAAATATGAGTCCTTTTATACACAGCCTATATTTGTAAGAAGCCAACCCAGATGTCATAAAAACTGCTCTGGCCTTCTCTTGTAAGTTTTTAGCATGAATCTGATAGAAGTCTAAAAGCCAATTTTCTGATAATCACTGAAGGAGTACTTAACCTGCCAGGAGAGGAAGTAACACATTAGAGAAAGGAGACCCATCAGGGTGGAGCTTGAATGACAATAATTAATTAGGGGTTTCAGAAATCTCAAAATCCATAGTCATTTATTGGGATAGATGTGGGAAGATAAAAGAGTAAGACTTGAGTTGCTTAATGAAGTGGTCAGAGGTACAGGGCAGAAAAAGAGGAAAAGACCTACCAGTCCATCTATTCAGATAGGAAAGAAAAAAAAAAAAAAAAAAGGTAGTGTCAGAGACGCCAGTGAGAAGACTAAATTGCCCCAAGAGGAGTGTCTCGCATTTGACAGAATTCATGGCAATGTAATGGAAAAAGAATGTCCAAGCAATGCTACAGAAACACACTTCCCATAAAAAAGATGTGTTTGCCACAGTATATCTCTGGCTGTTTCTATAAAAATATCAACAACACACATATGCATCCTGGAGGCATATTTTTATTCAACACATTTTCAACCCATGAGTTATAAAAATTGCCAGGACACTTGCATATGGACAGGACATCTGCTAAAAGACTTCCCCCCAAGCAGATTCAGAGAAAAACAATTAAAGAACACATATGGAGTGTTTGGAGCCATTTTTATGAGTTCCTAAGTTTAAACTTCAACAGCTCTCTAGCTAAGGTAAAACATTGCCGAATTATATTCACATTCACCCACTGACCGGCATTACAGACTTAAGATTCAAAGCTACATAGTTCTGGGCAAAGATTTTACCTAGTTTAAGATCTGTCTGAAGGAGGCAGACAACAACAGCAAGTATTTCAGTGCTGATTTCAGTGTTCAGAGGCAGCTGCAAAAGCCCCTTGATTCCTGAGTGTGTGCCCCCATGAGCTCACTGGAATCCAGCTGCTTCCCCTAAAAAAAGAATCTTACTGACTTGGAATATTGAACCAACTAGTCTTCTTTGGTGAGCAGGAGCAGTTTTCCCTCCATAGACATATTCTGCCAGACTAGTTGCCAGACAAAAGTCTTTAATCATTTTATCATAATGCTTAATTTTTAAGGACATAGCAGACTCAGCATTATCATTCGTTCCAAAGATAATCCCCAATGTGAGAAAACGCTTTTTCATTCTTTTGTAACTACAGAAAACACAGTACTGCATTCCAATGACTTCAAACAAGAAAATGTAGCATGTATAAGGAAAATCTGGCAAAAATATTATGGGAATCTGTTTTTATAATTTGTTTTTCTAGTGATCTCTGCCCATATCCTTTGACCTTCAGTTCTTGACAAATGTAGGGCTTGCTTTTTGGCCAAAGCACACAAATTGTTGTGTTTTTTAATTCAGTGTCCATTTGCAATGGTTGGCCTACAAATTCTAAGTAAATAGAGATTTTAGGTGGTTATCTATGTAACTGTTTTCTATATCATAAGAGAGTATCTCAGAATGGGTAAATGGCTGGAGAAGCAGTCTTTGATGCCACACAGAGAGAAGGTGTTGTGAGTGGTTATGAAATGATGTAGAAAAATTTCTCATCTAGGACCCACCTAACTCAATGTAATGGCCATATTTCTTAATACTACCTGTTGGTGGATAGAGACAGTGATGGAGGGATCTCTTTGTCTCTGTGGGATTCTTATCAAGTTTCTACTGCCAGCCCTAGCTATCTCTTGTTCTCTTTTCCTTGTTCCTTCTTTCATTCCGCTCTGCCACTCAGCCTCGTATCGAGCATTGAAAGAGACTGAGAAACAAGTGGGAGTCTAGGAAGAATGAGGCATGCAATCTCTTTACAAATAAATAAATGAATAATCCTGTGGGGTGGCATCATGAGTCTTCGATATACAGCAGAAATACTGCCTTGTGTAGAATGAGGAAGGGATGACAGACGGAAGCATCATCAAGCTTAAAGTCATTAGAATTATAGAAGGGAGGCTATGGAAGGCACCATGAAGATCACTGTGAACATACAATTCTCATTTTATAGGTAAAAACAGAGACTCAGAAAGATATCATAACTTATTTAGACAGGCAGCAAATAAGCAGGAGTACTAAAACCCAGTATGTCTAGCTTCAAACCCAGGGCTTTCCCTTCAGGCAGCACATAAAATTTTTACTAAGAATCTTTCAAATCCATTACCTGCTGTCTTTGGACCAAACTCTGTGGCACTGAAAATTAAAATACATTCTCTGAGTATGCCCACACAATGGGTTCTGAAATAGCCCTGGACTCAGGGTAAATCTCAGAAGATTTGTGAGGAATATCAGACCATTTGCCTCCATATTCCTGTATTGTGAGTTGAAAAAGAAAAAAAAGTTGAGGAGATAGAAAGAAGTGACTGCTCCTGTCCAACATGAGAGGAAGCAAGGACTTGAACCTTTTCCAGGGGAGCATCAGCCAAACTGACTGATTAGCTACGTGAAAGTGCTAATTGTGGTGGACAGTGTAACCTGTTGAATGTGACACTGTGACTTATTAAGACTGGAATCATGTCTGATGGTTTGGACATACCCATTAAGGAAAAGGAGATTCCACTATGTGTTTGCAATACATAAAACGCTGAAGAGGAATATGACAAACCATGTTATCACTGTGTACAGTAGGATATGCAATATTCTGACATTTTAAAAATTTGTAGCAGTATACCCGATTAATACAGAACATTTGTATATCTGTATCTGACAACCATTTTTATATTTTAAGTTGTCGATTTGGTTGTCATGAAGTTACTTACAGTATTCTCTTATAATACCTTCTGTAGGATATTAAGTGATTACCCTCTTTAATTCCTGACTTTGATAATTTGTCCTCTCACCTTTTTTCTTGATCAGTCCAGCTAGAATATCAATTGTGTTGATCTTTTGTACAAAGACCCAATGTTTGGTTCATTGATTTTTTTTTCCCTGTTTTTCTTTATGTCATTAATTTCTGCTCTGTTTTTTGTTATTTGCTTCCTTTTTACTTTGCATTTGATTTGCTCTACATTTTCTAAATTCTTGGAGTGGAAGATTATTGATTGTATATGTATTTTTTATATTACTCAATGAATTTATTACTTTTATAGTTGTACAATGATATAATATATGCATTTATAGTTAATTTTCCTCTAAGCATTATGTACATTTTGACATACATTTTTAGTGTTCACTTTGATATTTTCTAATTTAATTTTTTAATTTCTTCTTTGAGTCATGAGTTATGTAGAAATTTGTTTTTTAACTTCCATATATTTAGAAATTTCTCAGATATCTTTATTAGTAATTTAAGTCTTGTAATAGCACATATTTTATATGATTTCAATTCCTTTTCTTTCACTGATTTGTTTTATGGACTAGCATGTAGTTTACTCTGAGGAACGTCTTTTGTGTTCCTGAAAAGAATGTGTATTCTTCAGTCATTTGGCGGTGTGTTCTATTTATGTTAGATTCACAAGTCTGTAACCTTACTTATTTTGTTTTTAATTGTGCTAATTATTAAAGTGAAGTATTCAAATCTCCAATCTATACATTTTTTTTCTGTTTCTGCTTTGAATGTTCAGATTTTGCTTCCTATAATTGTGGCTCTATTTTGAAGTGTACATATACTTCTATAATTGTTACAGTTGTTAGATCTTCCTGGTGTAGTGATCCTTCTAGCTTTAAGAAATGGCTCTATTTTTAATGAGTAATTTCTTTTCTTAAAGTCTATTTTGACTGACATTAATGTAGCCATTCCAGCTCTTTTATGGGTATTGTTTATATGATGTATTTTTCCATCCTTTTATTTCAACTAATTAGTGTCTTTGAACCTTGAATTTATCTCATAGACAGGAGATAACTAAATCTCTGCCTTTTGATTGAAGTTTTCATCTGTTTACATATGCTGCAGTTATCAGCATGGTTGGATTAATTTCTGCCATTATGCTATTTGGTTTTTTTCTGTCACATGTGTTTAATATTTCTTTACCTTACTGTCTTTTTTTAGGGTTAAAAATATTTTAGAGTATTGGTTTTACTCCTCAGTAGATTTTTTAGCTGTATTTTGAGTTATTTTCTTAGTGGTTGCATTTCTAGCATCACAATCTACTTTAGTGTGATACCTAATTCCAACAGAATATAATGTCTTTGTTCCAAAATGTCTCCTGTGATATATATATATATATTAAACAAAATATAATTTGTTTATATTTACATTCCTATTTACCATTTCCGTTGTGCTACATTATTTTTATTTATTTATTTATTTATTTTTGTCTTTTTGCCATTTCTTGGGCCTCTCCTGAGGCACATGGAGGTTCCCAGGCTAGGGGTTGAATCGGAGCTGTAGCTGCCAGCCTATGCCAGAGCCACAGCAACGCAGGATCCGAGCCGCGTCTGCAACCTACACCACAGCTCAGGGCAACGCCAGATCCTCAACCCACTGAGCAAGGGCAGGGATTGAATCTGCAACCTCATGGTTCCTAGTCAGATTCGTTAACCACTGTGCCACGACGGGAACTCCTATTGTGCTACATTATTTATCAGTGTCATATTTGTTCATTTAACATTCATGCTTATTGATATTCTCCAAAAAGCTCTCACAAGTCATAATGTATTAAATGGGTGCTATTGAAAATAATGATGATAATATTTTTCATTACACTCTCTTTGAGCATGTCTGGTGAATCCTATATTTCCTTGACCCTCAGATTCTGTCGCAACTACAGATAGTAGTTTCTAGCAGAATGCATTTTCAGTGGTAGAAAGCAATTTTAAACATACACGGTTAAATGGATCAACTGCAACATAAAGGGAGAAAAGGCAGATTAAATTTGATCTCTTTAGCAAAGAAAAATTGTAGGTGCTTATTTTAATTCTATTCCATAAAACCAGAAATTATCTTGTAAGATATTTAGAGATTGTAAGTTATGTTCTATAGATATAACTTACTTAAGTTTACACAGCTGGTAAGTCATGAATTAAACCGAGGCAAATGGCTTTCAATGTTCATTATCTTATCCCAAAAAAGTAGAGAATAATATTTTTGTGACTATTTTCTTCTTTCTCCTTCCCTCCCTGCCATCCATCCATCTTTCTAAACGTCTTTCTTCCTTCCTCCTCCCTTCTTTTCCTTTCCTTTCTTTACTTTTCTTTTCTTTTCTTCTTTCTTTCTTTCTTTCTTTCTTTCTTTCTTTCTTTCTTTCTTTCTTTCTTTCTTTCTTCCTTTCTTTCTTTCTTTCTTTCTTTCTTTTTCTTTCTTCCTTCCTTCCTTCCTTCCTTCCTTCCTTCCTTCCTTCCTTTCTTTCCTTTTTTCATCATTACGGGCTCTCTCAACTGGCTTTACCACCTAGTCACAATTCAGAATTCATCTCCTTTTGCATAAGCATGAAAACTAACCATTGTATTGTAATCAAAATGAATCATCCCTTATTATTTTTTATTGACATAGATTAACTGGACTCCTACCTTATAATCCTCTCAAAAGTAACTAACAATGCAAATAAATTTCCCACTAGATTTTCTAAGGATTCATTTATGCTTTTGCCTAAATACACTTTTTATCTGGCCTCTGAAAAGTTCGATTTAACATTATGACAAATCAGAGTTCCTGTCATAGCTCAGTGGTTAATGAACCCGACTAGGAACCATGATGTCGTGGGTTCAATCCCTGGCCTCGCTCAGTAGGTTAAGGAGCCAGCATTGCTGTGAGCTGTGGTGTAGGTTGCAGATGTGGCTCAGATCCTGCATTGCTGTGGCTGCGGTGTAGGAAGGTAGCTACAGCTCCAATTTGACCCCTAGTGTGGGAATCTCCATGTGCCATGGGTGCAGCCCAAAAAAGCAAAAACAAAAAATAAAAATAAAATGATGACAAATCAACTTTATTTGGTAAAAGTTATGACTTTAAGTATCTACTAAGTCATTATGTAGGTTAATCAGCAAAAATTCTAATGTTAGGCTTGATTCAGGGGCCAAAGAAAATACTGATGGATTCCCGTTTCCTATCTCCTCGCCCACAACCTTCACATGCCATTTCATCCTTGGTATTATGGGTGAGCTACCACACCTGGGGTGCCTGAGATAGAGATCTTCCACATGTTTTCTTATTTTAGGGCCTGCTTCTTCTTCTCTGTCTTCTGCTTTGAGCATATGCAGGATGTAAAATTGGAGCCATGAGTTGTATCCTAGATATCTGGCTTTCTCTGACAAACATGAGGACATGGGGTTTGCATGGTTTGTTGTTGTTTGTTTCTCACTTGAAGCATATCCTCTCCCCTCACTTTCAATCCCTTTTCTTTTACCCTCAAGTTTCCTTTGGGATCTCTTCTCCCATTTGTCCTAATACACATCAGGAATGGAAAGTTGTAGATTTTCTAACCAACTCAGGGAAATGTACTCAGAAAGAGAACTATTTTGTGAGCTGTTAATTCCATCACAACAATAGTGCTATTACTGATGGGCAGTGAAAATTCTTTCAAGTCTTAGGGAGTAAAGTATAAATATTCCCAGGCATCATTTCAAAAGCATCTCCTTACTTGGTGCTTATTCCTTTAATATTTCACTATCATTTTTCATTATTATTCTAGGAAATCATTAGGATAAAAACAGGATGTTTATAGAAAGTCCCCCTTGCTTTTACCCAATAAGGCTTTTGGAGTCATAGACATAATAATGCTATGAACTTGGACAGTGCCGTTATACCAAGGAATGCTGAATGATTTCACTAGCTGAGTGCCAATTCACCAGCCTGCCTGGAATTTCTGTTAGTAGGCCCTTGTTTATTTTCTTCAATTTCTCTTTTCCACAAAATAGGGATATAAAACCGAGATGTCAGTATGCGTATAGTTTATATTGGTAAATGCTGTTATCACTCGTCTGTTTTGAAAATTCTTCCAGCCACTTCTCCTCACATCATTGTGTGATTTTTTTGTCCAAATGCCTTAATTTTGAGTCATTGAAAAGTAGAAGGTTAAATTATAAAATTCGTTATATATATATAAGTTTTAATGCCTCCCCCAATATTAACATCTTGCCTAACTATAATACAACATCAAAACTAGGAAATTGGCATTGAAACAGTCCAAAGACCTTATTCAATTATACAGGCACTTGGTGTATGTTAGTGTGTGTGTATGCAGTTCTCTGCAATGTTATTACATGAGTAGCTCTGTGTAACCATCAACACATAAGATGCTCAACTGTACCATTGTCACGAGATTCCTTTTTCCTGCTCCTTCATAGCCACATCCACCCCAGTCCCAAGCCCACGCCTAACCCCTAGCAACCGTAATTTGTTCTCCTTATCTGTAATTATGTCACTTCATAATTATTATATAAGTGGATTCATGAGTGGATCAAATGTATGTATATTTTAAGACTGGCTTTTTGAACTTAGCCTAGTTTCCTTGACCTTCATCCAAATTTGTGTCTTTATCACTAGCTCTTTTTGTACTTATTTCTGAGTAGTATTCCATGATTTTAAACATACCTATTGAAGGGCCATCTGGATTGTTTCCAGTTCTTGGCCATTAGGAAAAAATTTATAAGCATTCATATATACATTTTTGCATATTAAAAAAAATTCTCTGTAATATATGTCCTGGTCTTGTGTTAAGTCTTTTTCTAGAATTGAAAATAACTTCCAAACTGTATTTCAGAATGACTGCACCATTTTACATTCTTAAAGACAATGAATGAATGATCCAGTTTCTTTGCACCCTCTCTAGCATTTAGGGTTATCAGCTATTTTAAAAAAAATTCTCAGCTGTGTTGTTGTCTCTCTTTTTGGTTATAAATTGCATTTCTGTAATGACCAACAATGATAATGACAATGATGATGATAATACTTTTCATAGCTTCTTCTTTGAGAATGGCTGGTAATCTCTGCCTTTCCTTGACCCTCAGATTCTGACCCTCAGATAATGTTGAACATCTTTTCAGGTGCTTATTTTTCTCCTGTATATTCTCTTTAGTTAAGTCTCTGTGTGTATCTTTTGCTTATTATTTGATTTTTTATTAACCCTGAGTTTTCAGAGATCTTTTTTTTTTTTGTCTTTTTGTTGTTGTTGTTGTTGTTGCTATTTCTTGGGCCGCTCCTGTGGCATATGGAGGTTCCCAGGCTAGAGGTTGAATCGGAGCTGTAGCCACCGGCCTACGCCAGAGTCACAGCAACGCGGGATCCGAGCCGCGTCTGCAACCTACACCACAGCTCACGGCAACGCCGGATCGTTAACCCACTGAGCAAGGGCAGGGACCGAACCCGCAACCTCTTGGTTCCTAGTCTGATTCGTTAACCACTGCGCCACGACGGGAACTCCAGAGATCTTTATGTATTCTAAATACAAGAACCTTTTTGTATGTGTAATTTGCAAATATTTTTCCACATTCATAATTTGTCTTTTTTTTTTGTCTTTTTTGCCATTTCTTGGGCTGCTCCCATGGCATATGGAGGTTCCAGGCTAGGGGTCGAATCAGAGCTATAGCCACCGGCCTACACCAGAGCCACAGCAACACGGGATCCGAGCCGCGTCTGCAACCTACACCACAGTCACAGCAATGCTGGATCCTTAACCCACTGAGCAAGGCCAGGGATTGAACCTGCAACCTCATGGTTCCTAGTCAGATTTATTAACCGCTGAGCCAGGACGGGAACTCCTGTCTTTTCATTCTTTTAATAGAATCTTTCACAGCACAGAATTTTAATTTTGATGAATTCCAGCCTACCAGTTTTTCCTTTTACTGGATTATGCTTTTGGTGTCAAGTCTAAGAACTTTTTGCCTAATCCCAGTAAAGACTTTCTCTCACAGTTTTTTTAGAAGTCTTATAGTTTTCTGTTTGATATTTAAGTTCATGATCCATTTTTGAGGTAATTTTTATATAAAATGTGTTTTATCTATATAGAAAGAAATTTTAAAAGACTCACTGTTACTCCATTTCTAAGAATTTATTTTGAGTAAATAACCAGAAAACTTTATTAAATTGTATGCCTAAAGATGAATTAATGATAGTACTCCTAATAACTCACATTCTGAATCAAACTCCAGCAGATCAGGGCTACTCAAAGTATGGTCCAATTTTTTTTTTAATTGAAGTATAGTTGATTAACTTTCTAGTGTTTGTCTGTAAACTCTTGTCTCTAGGGAGTCCATAACATACTAAGTTAAGGAATTAAGAGGAAGCGTTAACCCTTCACAGCTATTTAACAAGGTATCTGTTGAACCTAATTTCTAAGAAATAGAGGCTTGTATTTTATGCCTTATTTTCTTTTTTAGTCATTTATTTTTATTGATATTTTAACTTATCACAAAAATAATAATCCATTACAGGCTGAAATTTTAAAAAATCCTTAAATAGATGGTTTAAGAAGTAGTGATTGGACATTGTAAATCAACTATATACTTTAATTTAAAAAAAAGAAGAAAAAGTGATTGGACTAGTGCTTCCTAGCCTATATAATTCATAGCACACAGATTTAAAAAGTTGATAATATTTGTGTGAGACACAGAGTAAAGTCGAAGGTATTTAATTACTTTTGAACTGGGTTTGGGTAAAAATATTATCTTTATACCATATATTCATAAAAAGGAAAGCATAGTTAAAAACAGGCAAGGCATTAGTTGTTGAACCAAGTAAAATATTTTGCAGTATTTTTTAATGAGAAATTCAAACATGTCTTTGTGAAAGTGATTTTTTTACATTAGGATATGAGAGTTGATTTTGTATTTAAGGAATCAAACACATTTTGCTTTTATTCCCTCACCAAGTTAAATCTTGAAATTCCTTGCTTGAGAAGGCTAATGGATCTTTAATCCAACTAGACTGTTTTCATATCAAGCATTTCAGAGTATTGGGGATGCTCTAATTTACCGAATGAACAGGCACTGTCAGAGCAGTCATGCTACAGTTCCCTGGACCCAGCACTTAAAAATCTCATCAAGAGCAAATGCACATGTACACCAGAAACTAACACAATATTGTATGTCACTACTTCAATTAAAAAAAAAAGAAGAGCAAATGGACAGAATTTTCTGATATATGAAAACAGAAATGGAGGATGGTACCTGGAACTGCTATTCCCAGGCACCCCATCTGTCCTCCATTCCCCTCCACCACATCTGGTGACACTTTGGTCTGTCCAGTATGTTCCTTGGTATCTGGAATACAAGCTCCTTCAGAAGCCCCACAGGCCCTCATTGACAATAGGCAGCAGTGGTGAATTCAGTAACTGGCCACTGCCAAAGACAGACATCCAAGTAGAAGGGCACCTCTTGACCTTTTCACCGTATCATAATGGAACAAACAGCATGAGCTTGGTGCATTCATTCTTTTCTAGCCTGCACAGACCACAGACAGTCTCATTAGTCTCTTCCTGCTCCAAGGGACACCAAACAAGGCTTCTCATAGTCAGAGGCAACTGAACCAAATTCTTCCCTGCTCTCTTGGGTCCTTCCTTTGAGGCAGAAGAGACTAGCATCTCCTGGCTCATCATTTTGTGTCTGCACATTTGTTTGGAAGCTCTGCACCAGGCTCTTCACAGCAGAAATTATCCCCTCCTGGCTCACTGTAGTATCATAATGTTTAGCACTGTTGCCTACCATATAGTATACGCTCAATAGAGACTTGTAGAATGAATGAATCATGCACCCCTGTGTTCATAGCAGCACTATTCACAATAGCTAAGACATGGAAACAACCTAAATGTCCATCAACAGATGAATGGATTAAGAAGATGTGGTTCATATATACAATGGAATACTACTCAGCCATAAGAAAGAAAAATTAATGCCATTTGTAGCAACATGGATGGATCTGGAGACTCTCACACTGTGTGAAGTAAGTCAGAAAGAAAAAGACAAATACCATATGATATCACTTATTTGTGGAATCTAAAATATGGAACAGATGATCATGTTTAAAAATAACAAACAAACAAGCAAACCAAAAACAGGAATAGATCATGGCCAGGAAGAGCAGACCTGGGGTTCCTGGGTGGGGGGGAGGGGAGGGAGTGGGATGGATAGGCATTTGGGGGGTTTTGGAGATGCACACTGTTGTATCTGGACCGAATGGGCAATGGGATCCTACTGTATAGCACAGGAAATGTGTGTGATTGGGTCATGTTGTACAACAGAACTTGACGAAACATTGTAGATCAACTATATAATTTAATAATAAAAAAATGAATGAATGAATCTCCATTAATACATGACTTGTTAAATAAACATTATCTGTCCATACAATGAAATACTATGTAGCCCCTAAATTGAATGGAATATATCTTCCAGGAAACTGTCAGTGAATAACACTGGGTACAAAAATTAAACTTACAAATAGTATGCATGGTATAAACCAATACATAATTTATGCATGAGTTTTCTTATTCATTTGGAGGTATCATGAAGATTATTAACATTTTAAATTTGTTCTTATTTTAATTTTTCGAATTCTTTCTAGTTGTTTCTTTTTTGGCTTGTTACAATTACTTATGTAGATACTGCCTCTCAGAGCTTTAACAGTGAAGAGATGTGTTCCCTGTGAGAGAGAACAGAAAGTGAACAGCCAATTCAAAGACTAAGCTTCATTCCCCTTCTTTTCAGTAGGTCAGGTAGTGTCTAAACGGAGCAAATACATAATGTAAGAGTCTGTATTTCCCAAAGGTCTTTCACTCATTTGTGTGAAAGATAATATCCTATCTCATTTGTGCCTCATATAAGTTTAGTTCTGTGTCCCTTCTTCTTGCCCTAATGATATTGTAGTTTTTTAACTTTCCACAAAAGTCCCTCCTCCCCAAAGTCCTTCTGGGAGAACTCATTTAGGAGTCTAATCAAAATGTATATTTTTGACATCACGTCTACTCTGTCCTCACCTGTCAGGCATCGTCACTCACCTTGACTTTGTGGAGCTCCATGGTGGCCTCTGGTGATGTGGGAAACAACTGGGTTCCTTAGTAAGTCAGCTTGTGCTCTATTACCTCATGGAATTTTTATGAAAATTGTTTTTTACTGTTTTTACTTGAATGTTAATTTTCTTAAGTCACAAGGCTATGGGGAATAAGCTAAAAAGAAATTCAAATAACAGAAATTGTGTATATTTAGACTCATGTCTCTGTACTTATGCTAAAACTTTGTTAAAAGGCATTCCTGCCCACTTGACTCCCTGTAATGTTGGGATATTATGGCCATAGTGCTCCCTGGCCTTCCATGAAAATAGACTTCTAGCTGCCCACATGAAGATGCTCACTGACATGCTCAGACCGTACTTAAGTTTAAAACTCAAACCCCAGATTTGAGTAAATAAACTAAAAGGCAGAACAGTAAAATGATGCACCCAAGGACATGTAGCCGCTTAACCTACTATATTATTTTTCCCACTTGTGATGTTTTTGTAACCTTATAAAATGACAATAAGATATACAGTTTTAAACATGCAGGCAAGCTTTTCAATTCCCATTTTTGGAATTTAATGGGTCATTTCCATTACATATTCAATAGGACAAACATGAGCATTTCTAATAATAATCTTTCTACAAAAGGAGAACACAAACATTATTCAAATATCTCCCCACACCATTCCTATGAAATGGATTTAGTGAAGATAAGTAAATGTGTTTATGTATTCCAGACTTTTGCATTTTTAAAAATGCAGTGTTGTTTCTGAATATAAAAGAAAATTGAGATAATTCAGAAAAATATGAAAACAGTTTGAATAATCTCATCACATAAAGCTAATGATCATGAACATTTCATAATGTGTTTCTGTCAGTTGGATCTCTATGCAATTTTAATTGATAATAGGTCATTAGCATTTTCTTGTATCAAATATTTTCTAAACATGATTGAAAATGCAATATTTCTTTTGAGATTGTTATTTTTAAAATTATTTTTTAGAGAGATATCTATGTATTGCTTTGCAAATACATTTTCTCAGATTGCCTCTCAATTTTTTTGGATTTTTTGCATGCAGAATATATTAATTTTCATGTGGTAAATTTAACAACCTGTCTTTTTGTGCCTTTTTTTTTTTTTTTTGCAGAGAATGACCTTTCCCAAGCTTGAGTAAGGTAAATATTTTTTTTCATTTTTTTTATTACTCAAATGAATTTATCACATCTGTAGTTGTATAATGATCATAACAATCTGATTTCATGGGATTTCCATCCCACAGCCCAAGCACATCCCCCCACCCCCCAAACTGTCTCCTCCGGAGACCATAAGTTTTTCAATGTCTGTGAGTCAGCATCTGTTCTGCAAAGAAGTTCCGTCTGTCCTTTTTTCAGATTCCACATGTCAGTGAAAGCATTTGATGTTGGTGTCTCATTGTATGGCTGACTTCACTTAGCATGATAGTTTCTAGGTCCATCCATGTTGCTAAAAATGCCAATATTTCTTTCCTTTTGATGGCTAAGTAATATTCCATTGTCTATATGTACCACATCTTCTTTATCCACTCCTCTGTTGATGGACATTTAGGTGGTTTCCATGTCTTGGCTATTGCAAATTGTGCTGCAATGAACATTGGAGTACATGTGTCTTTGCGAGTCGTGGTTTTCTCAGGAGTGGGATTGCTGGGTCAAATGGTAGTTCTATGTTTAGTTTTCTGAGGAATCTCCATAATGCTTTCCACAGTGGTTGCACCAATTTACAATCCCACCAACAGTGTACTAGGGTTCCTTTTTCTCCACACCCTCTCTAGCACTTCTTGTTTGTAGACTTTGGGATGATGGCCATTCTGGCTGGTGTAAGGTGGTACCTCATCGTGGTTTTGATTTGCATTTCTCTAATAATGAGTGACACTGAACATCGTTTCATGTGTTTCTCGGCCATCTGTATGTCTTTTTTGGAGAACTGTCTGTTTAGATCTTCTGCCCACTTTTTGATGGGCTTGTTTGTTTTTTTGGTATGGAGCTGCAGAAGTTGTTTATAAATTTTGGAGATTAAACCCTTGTCAATCAATTCATTTGCAAAGATTTTCTCCCATTCTGTGGGTTGTCTTTTTGTGTTGTTTTGGGTTTCCTTTGCTGTGCAGAAACTTTGAAGTTTAGGTCCCATTTGTTTATTTTTCTTTTTATTGTCAATACTCTGATAGGTGGATCTGAGAAGATGTTGCTGTCGTTTATGTCAGAGAGTGTTTGGCCTATGTTTTCCTCTAGGAGTTTGATAGTGTCTGGTCTTATATCTAGGTCTTGAATCCATTTGGAGTTTATTTTTGTGTATGGTGTTAGGGAGTGTTCTAATTTCATTCTTTTCCATGTGGCTGTCCAGTTTTCCCAGCACCACTTATTGAACAAGCTGTCCTTTCTCCATTGTATAGTCTTGCTTCCTTTGTCATAGATTAGTTGGCTGTAAGTGCATGGGTTTAATGCTGGGCTTTCTATCCTGTTCCACTGATCTATATGTCTGTCTTTGTGCCAGTACCATGCAGTTTTGACGACTGTTGCTTTGTAGTATAGTCTGAAGTCTGGGAGACTGATTCCTCCAGCTCCATTTTTATTTTTCAGGATGTCTTTGGCTATTCTGGGTCTTTTGTACTTCCAAACAAACTTTAAAATATTTTGTTCAAGTTCTGTGAAAAATGTCCTTGGTAATTTGATAGGGATTGCATTGAATCTGTAGATTGCCTTAGGTAGTATAGTCATTTTGATAATGTTGACTCTTCCAATCCACGAGCATGGTATATCTTTCCATCTATTTGTGTCATCTTTGATTTCTTTCATCAGTGTCTTCTAGTTTTCAGAGTGCAGGTCTTTTGTTTCTTTAGGTAGGTTTACTCCTAAAGTATTTTATTCTTTTGGATGCGATGGTAAACGGGATTGCTTCCCTAATTTCCTTTTCTGCTTTTTCATTGTTAGTATATAGAAACACTATTGATTTCTGTGTATTGATTTTGTATCCTGCAACTTTGCCAAATTCGTGGATAAGCTCTAACAGTTTTCTGGTATAGTCTTTAGGGTTCTCTAGGTATAGTATCATGTCATCTGCAAATAGCGATAGTTTTACTTCTTACTTCTTCCTTTCCAATTTGGGTTCCTTTTATTTCTTTTACTTCTCTGATTGCTGTGGCTAGGACTTCCAGAACTATATTGAAGAGTAGTGGCGAGAGCGGACATCCTTGTCTTGTTCCTGATCTCAGTGGGAATTCTTTCAGCTTTTCACCATTGAGAATGATGTTCGCTGTGGGTTTGTCATATATGGCCTTTATCATGTTGAGGTAGGTTCTGGTTATGCCCACTTTCTGAAGGGTTTTTATCAGAAATGGGTGTTGGATTTTGTCAAAGGCTTCTTCCGCGGCTATTGAGAGGATCATATGGTTTTTAATCTTCAGTTTGTTAATGTGGTGTATCACACTGATGGATTTGCAGATATTGAAGAACGCTTGCATCCCTGGGATAAATCCCACTTGATCATGATGTACAATCCTTTTAATGTATTGTTGGATGTGGTTTGCTAGTATTTTGTTGAGGATTTTTGCATCAATGTTCATCAGTGATATTAGCCTGTAGTTTTCTTTTTTTGTGGCGTCTTTGGTTTTGGTACCGGGGTGATGGTGGCCTCATAGAATGAGTTTGGGAGTATCCCTTCTTCTGCAATTTTTTGAAATAGTTTCAGAAGAAGAGGTTAGCTCTTCTCTAAATGTTTGATAGAATTCACCTGTGAAGCCATCTGGTCCTGGACTTTTGTTTGTTGGAAGTTTTTTAATCACAGTTTCAATTTCAGTTCTTGTGATGGGTCCATTCATCTTTTCTGTTTCATCTTGGTTTAGTCTTGGAAGATTGTACTTTTCTAAGAATTTGTCCATTTCTTCTAGGTTGTCCATTTTATTGGCATATAGTTGCATATAGTAGTCTCTTATGATCCTTTGTATTTCTGTGGTGTCTGTTGTTAACTTCTCCTTTTTCATTTCTAATTTTATTGATTTGAGTCTTCTCTCTTTTTTGCTTGATAAGTCTGGCTAGGGGTTTATCAATTTTCTTGATCTTTTCAAAGAACCAGCTTTTTGTTTCGTTGATCTTTTCTATGGTTTTCCTTGTTTCTATTTCTTTGATTTCTGCTCTGATCTTTATGATTTCTTTCCTTCTAATAACTTTAGGTCTTGTCTGTTCTTCTCTCTCCAGCTGCTTTAGATGTAAAGTTAGCTTGTTTATTTGAACTTTTTCTTGTTTCCTGAGGTGGGCTTGTATTGCTATAAACTTTCCTCTTAGAACGGCTTTTGCTGCATCCCATAGGTTTTGGCGTGTCGTATCTTTGTTGTCATTTGCTGCTAGGTATTTTTTAATTTCCTCTTTGATTTCTTCAGTGATCCATTGGTTGTTTAGTAGCATGTTGTTCAGTCTCCACGTGGTTGTGTTTTTTGCAGTTTTTTTCTTGTTGTTGATTTCCAGTCGTATAGCATTGTGGTCAGAAAAGATGCTTGATATGATTTCAATTTTCTTAAAGTTACTGAGGTGGGATTTGTAGCCCAGAATATGGTCAATCTTAGAGAATGTTCCATGTGCACTTGAGAAGAATGTGTATTCTGTTGCTTTTGGATGAAATCTCCTATAAATACCTATTAAGTCCATCTGGTTTAATGCTTCATTCAGGGCCTGTGTTTCCTTATTGGTTTTCTGTCTGGTTGATCTGTCCATTGTGGTAAGTGGGGTGTTAAAGTCCCCCAATATGATTGTGTTATTGTCAATTTCTCCTTTTAAGGTTGTTAGCAGTTGCCTTATATATTGTGGTGAACCTGTGTTGGGTGCGTAGATATTTAAAATTGTTATAACATCTTGTTGGATTGATCCTTTGATCATTATGTAATGTCCTTCTTTGTCCTTGAAAATATTTTTCATTTTAAAGTCTATTTTGTCTGATATGAGTATTGCTACTCCAGCTTTCTTTTGATCCCCGTTTGCATGAAATATTTTCTTCCATCCTCTCACTTTCAATGTGTATGTGTCCCTAGAAGTGAAGTGGGTCTCTTGAAGACAGCATATATATGGGTCTTGTTTTTGTATCCATTCAGCCAGTCTATATCTTTTGGTTGGGGCATTTAGTCCATTCACATTTAAGGTAATTATTGATATGTATGTTCTTATTGCCATTTTATTAATTACTTTGGATTTGTTTTTTCTGCTCTTTTTCCTTTCCTTCTTCTCTTGTTCTTTTCTGCCTATAGAAGTTCCTTTAGTATTTGTTGTAAGGCTGGTTTAGTGTTGCTGAATTCTCTCAGCTTTTGCTTATCTGAGAAGGTTTTGATTTCTCCTTCAAATCTGAAGGAGAGCCTTGCTGGGTAGAGTAATCTTGGTTGGAGGTTTTTTCCTTTCATCACGTTGAGTATATCATGTCACTCCCTTCTGGCCTGCAGAATTTCTGTTGAAAAATCTGCTGATAACCTTATCGGGGTTCCTTTGTATGTTATTTGTTTCTTTTCCCTAGCTGCTTTCAAGATTTTCTCTTTGTCTTTAATTTTGGTCAGTTTGATTAGTATGTGTCTTGGGGTGTTCCTCCTTGAGTTTATTTTGTATGGTACTCGTTGTGCTTCCTAGATTTGAGTGAGTGATTCCTTTCCCATGTTAGGGAAGTTTTTGGCTATTATCTCTTGGAATATTTTTTCTGTCTCCTTCGCTCTCTCTTCTCCTTCTGGCACCCCTATAATACGGATGTTGGTGTGTTTCACATTGTCCCAGAGTTCTCTGAGACTCTCTTCATTTGTTTTCAATCTTTTTTCTCTTTTCTGTTCTGCATCCATAATTTCCACTAATCTGTCCTCCACCTCGCTTATTTGTTCTTCTGTCTCCTGTATTCTGCTGTTAGCTGCTTCTAGTGAATTTTTTATTTCAGTTATTTTATTTTGCATCTCTTCTTAAGTATTATATCTTATATCTCTTTGGTCAGTGTTTCCTGTAAGTTATCCATCTTTGCCTCCAGTTTATTTCCAATGTCTTGCATCATCTTCAGCATCAACAACCTAAAGTCTTTTTCCTGGAGGCTGAGAATCTCCTCATGGCTTAGCTGATTTTCTGGGGTTTTTCCTTTCTCCCTCATCCGAGTTATAGTCCTCTGCCTTTTCATTTTTATAGCTTTTTGGTGTGTTGACCTTCTTACAGATAATAGAGTTGTAGCCTCTCTTACTTCTGGTGTCTGCCTCCCTTGTGGCTGAAGTCAGTATGGGGGCTTGGTGTAGGCTTCCTGATGGGAGGGGCTGATGCCTGCCCCCTGGTAGGAGGAGCCGATTCTAATCCTTCTGGTGGGTGGGGCTTAGTCTCTGGATGGGATTAGAGAGCTGTGTGCCTGAGGGGTCTTTAGGTAGCCTGTTTACTGAGGGGTGGGGCTGTGATCCCACCTGGATTGTTGTTTTTCCTGGGGCTTCTCAGCACTGACTGATGTGTGGGGCCAGATTTTCTCAAAATGGCCACCTCCAGAGAAAGGCACTGCTGCTGAATATTCCCGAGAGCTCTGCTTTCAATGTCCATCCCTCACAACAAGCCACATTCACCCCTGTTTTCCCAGGATGTCCTCTAAGAATTGCAGTCAGGTTTGACCCAGATTCCCTTGGAGACTTTGCTTTGCCCTGGGACTCGGTGCATGTGAAAGTCTGTGTGCGCCCTTTAAGAATGGGGTCCCCATTTCCCCCAGTTCCGTGGAGCTCTTGTGCACAAGCCCCACTGGCCTTCAATGCCAGATGCTCCGGGGCTCTTTCTCCCTGTGCCAGATCCCCACACGTGAGAGTTTGATGTGTGGCTCAGAACTCTCACTCCTGTAGGTGAGTCTCTGTGAACCACTTAGTTTCCAGTCTGTGGAGCTTCCCACCAGGGAGGTATGGGGTTGTTTATATCGTGAAATCGCCCCTCCTACCTCTTGATGTGGCCTCCTCTTTTTCTTCTGGAGTAGGGTATCTTTTTTAAGGTTTCCGGTCCATTTGGGTGGAGATCGATCAGTCTTTAGTTGTGAATTTTGTTGTTTTTAGGAGAGAAGTTGAGCTCCAGTCCTTCTATTCCGCCATCTTAATCCCATCTCGAGTAAGGTAAATATTTACATAACTTTTCTTCTAGTCTTTTTAAGTGTTGTTGTTGTTGTTGTTGTTTAGTTACAGTTCCTTTGTAAATCTGTAATTTTAATTTATAGTATGTTGTGATGTACAGGTCTCACTTTATTTCCTAAATTGTTACTCAGCTTTCTCAGGGTTATTTCTTAATAATCTAGTGTGTTTAATAATTAGAAATGCCAGTTTTACCATTTGCTATCTATTTATGTGTATATATATATATATATATATATATAAAACAGCACCAACTCTATGGTTCGGAGTACCACCCAAAGAAGATTTCTCGCCTCCATTACATTCTCTATAAAAAAAAAAAAAAGATGTATTTTATTGAAATATACTTGATTTACAATGTTGTGTTAGTTTCAGGTTTGTAGCAAAGTGATTCATATATATAATGCGTATTCTTTACACATTCATATGTCCATGGGTATTTTGGTTGCCTCTGTGTCTTGGCTATTGTTAATAGTGCTGCTGTGAACCTAGGGGTGTGTGTTTCTTTTTCAATTATAGTTTTGTTCAGATATATGCCCAAGAACGGAATTGCTGGGTCACATGGCAACTCTATTTTTAGTTTTCTGAGGAATCTCCATACTGTTCTCCATAATGTCAACACAAGTTTATATTCCTACCAACATCCTTTTCTCCACATCCTCTCCAGCATTTGTTATTTGTAGACTTATTAATGATGGCCATTTTGACTATTGTGAGGTGATACCTCATTGTAGTTTTGATTTGCATTTCTCTAACAATTAGCCATAATGAGCATCTTTTCATGTGCCTTTTGCCCATCTGCATGTCTTCTTTGGATAAATATGTATGTAGGTCTTTTGCCTATTTTCTGATTGGGTTGTTTGGTTTTTTGTTATTGAGTTGTATGCACTGTTTATATATTTTGGAAATTGGTCCTTTTTTGGTTACATCATTTGCATATATTTTCTCCTAGTCCATAAGTTGTCTTTTTATTTTGTTTATGGTTCCCTTTGCTGTCCTCCTGCACATTTGTATTATCCTTGCTTCATTACCTTCCAGCTCCCCAACTCAGCACAGCAGAGGTGTGACCCAGCCTCCCCATCACCACCACTTTCCTCCCTACAAAAGGGTCCCCCATTTAAGTTCTATCCTGAGAGAGGAGGAAAGTTTATTTTTTAAAAAAACATTACTTAAAATTGTGATTCTTGACCTGCAGAAAACTTTTAATTCTGAACTGAGATTCTTCTTGTGAAAGAATTCATATAGGACTTACCATCTATAAATTAATGAAGAGAAAAGAAACTTTCTAAGGTATCCTGTCAAGTGCAGGGAAATATAACCCCAATTGGTTTTAAAGGAAAGTAAGGAGAAAAAGTAGGTGCTTTTCACCTTAACCTCTGCTAGCTCCTTATTTAACTCTGCTCTTCATCTTAATGAATATGTGTCAGGAGACATGTTTCTACAATATTTTTTAGCCTCTCTGCTTCTATTATCTATGCTGAAAACTCCATCTTGTCCTGCTTTACTTTACCCCATATTCCTGCTTGAAAAACAGTCACAGTGCTGGTAAATGACTTAAGTTTAAGAACAAAGACCTAAAGGCATAAGTTATTCATGTGGTCAGCTGAATGAGGACATAATGTGTTGGTCTAAGCATGCTGGACCTGTGCAGATTGGCACACCGTTTGCACAGCATGATATGTCCTGTTAAAATAAGAGAAAGAGGAACCTCATGGCCCTAAGTGGTTTATGAGTAGTCGTTAGCAGAATATGCATCAGCAAGGAGAACTGAGGTGCAAACCTAGGTGCACTGGGTTGCCTCAGATAAGCATGCCATTTGCAGAGTACAGTAATGATTCCCTAGATGCTGTGCATGGATAGCTAAGCCAGGCTTCCTCAAATGCTAATGATTGTTAAATGCCTAAAGGTCAGAATAAAAGCTTAACCATCTACCAGCTATGTGGCTTTTAAAATAATAAAAGAGCTTTTAAAATAATAATAATAATAAAAAACTATATCCTGCGCCTATAACCACCTCCTCACTTGAGGTAATCCTAAAGAGCACAGTAAAAGCAGTGTAGTTTCTTGAGTCCCTGAGACCTTGAGTCCCCCGGTTCCCACCTTTAATTAAGATAAATGTCTGTGTCTTGCTTTAGCTTTTTCATAGCACCTGTTCTTCAGCGCTCACCTGCTGAGCTGGTCTTGGCAGATATGTAAATGTAAAAATAGATAGATAAGGAACTAGACATACAATTTCTAACCATCAGATATGTGTGTGTGTGTGTGTGTGCGTGTTTGTGTTTGTTAGTGTGAGCATCAGACTTCCCCTTGTGAAATCCAAACATATTTCTAGAAAATAGAAATGATGTCATTTTTGAGATTGGGATCAATTTCCGCCTTCAAGGACTGAAATTGACTTTGGCAGAACTTGCTTTTGTTCTATCAGAACCATATGTTATATATACCCTTTACTAAGGTAGCTATCTAGTTTTATAGCACATGAGAGTCAGCATTCCCATGAGGGACCATGTTGCACTGGGAGGAAAACTAACTCTCAGCAATGAAAAGAGAAAGGAATCATATCATAATAAGAGATAAAAAGAAATCATAAACCCTTTTGCAATCTCAAGACAGAAAGATGGGTGTCATAAATGATAGTTATATTAGTAGGTACATTAAACCCACACTCACACACACATATAGTGGATGTATACCCTAACTCGGTGGTTCTATAAACTTAATGCCCACTATAGATAGGGCATCTCAATGACAGAGCACCCCAACCAATAACTTGAGAATGAGCTACAAGTATCTCCATAATATATGAAGAGCTAGTTGAAATTTTAAAAAATAATAGAAAGAACCCAATAGATAAATGAACAAAGAATAAAAAAAAATGTAAAATATGAAAACATGCCCAAATACACTCAAAAAAGACATGCATGAATTAAAAATATACTAATGTAGGAGTTCTCATCATGGCGCAGCAGAAACGAATCTGACTAGGAACCATGAGGTTGTGGGTTCAATCGCTGGCCTCACTCAGTGGCCATATGATCTGGCCTTGCTGTGAGCTGTGGTGTAGGTCACAGACACAGCTGAGATCTGTCATTGCTGTGGCTCTGGCGTAGGCCAGCACCAATAGCTCTGATTGGACCCCTAGCCTGGGAACCTCCATATGCTGCTGGTGTGGCCCTAAAAGGAGAAAAGACAAAAAATATATTAGTATATATACACTAATGTAAAATCCAGAAATTTGATAACAGAGTCTGTTGATAAAGCTGTGAGAAATACTCACATATGTAGTTAATGAGGAGTGTAGACTATTAAAATGTTATGAACATAAATCTAAAATTATGTGTATCAATTTTTAGTGTATTTATAATGACAAAATTTGAAACCAACCAAAATGTCTACCAATAATAAACTCATTATATAAAGTTGTGATATATCATGCAAAGGAATTTGAGGCTACTATTAAAAAAATGATGAGGGCCCATGTTCTGATGTGAAAACTATCCAAAGCACTGATAAAATATATGCATAGCAAAGGATGGCATGTTTGCATAAAATTTGGAAAAATGAGATGCTGTATTCCTTGATATATATATAAAGAAACCTTGGAAGTGTATATATGAGAGCAATAGAATCTTTGATTTATGGGAAATGCATGGGAACTTAAAGGGATCTTTGACTTATGGGAAATGCATGGGAACTTAAAGGGTGGGAATAGAAACGGCATATACCTTTTAATACACTTGCTAGTTTTTAAATCATGTTAGTGTATAACATTATAAAGAAGTTAAATTAAAAGAAACCATAACAAAGTAGAAGAGAAAAGGGATGAAAGGACAAAGAAATAAAACAGAAGAAGTTAATTCATTTGCTTTTCCAAGGACAGATGTTAGAATAAAGCCAGATTACAGAAATTTTCTCTCCCAAGATCTAAATGAACCAGAAACTGTAAAGTCTCAGTAGACATTCACCAGAAGAAATAGGTAGGACCTAATGTCATTTGAGAAATTGAGGAAAATAACCTATAGAAATGGCACTTAAAAGAGAAAATTATTCAACAAAATCTTGAGAATTTGCATTTGTATCCCTGTGTTTTCAAACACAGGGAGCTCCATGAGTAGTTCTGCTCAGTTTGGGTCCGTGGTCAGTGGGCCATCATGACTGCAGAGCCTATTCTAGAGCCACAGCTGGACAAAGAAGCAAGTCCCTGCTCCCACCCAAAGGCTGTGCATAACCCCCAGCCACATCAAACCAAGAAGCCTGACCAGAGATGCCAGGCAGCTGCAGAGCACATTCTACAGCCCACCGGGGCAGGGAGCAAGTCAGCAGCTCCACCTCTACTGCTGAGAAAGGCTAGGAGACCCATCTTCAAATGTACAGAAACCAAGGCAAGTATCACAAGGAATCAGGTAAACCTACCACCAAAGGAAACTAATGAAGGTTCAATAACTGTCTCTAAAGAAGAAAAGATCCATGAACTGATAATTCAGAATAATCCCCTCAAAGAAATTCAGTGAACTACAAGAAAACACAGAGAGCTAAGGAAGTGAAATTGTAACTGAGAAAAACAAACCTCATTCCATATTTGAGCTCTTCCTTTAGTTCTAACCTTTGCCCTCTGTTGCCTGTGCTTAGTCATGCTGGCGCTGTACCTTTATAAAAAAAAAGAAAATGTTGCCTATTGCCTGAAATATACATGATAGCTTGTTTTAAGGCTCTGCCTCCCAGGCTTGACTTTTAAGGGTATACTTATAGAGATTAAAAATTTGCAGAACAAAGAAAACATTTGTCTTGTTGGAGGTTTATAGGAACATTGTGAACAAACCAAGGTGGACAGCTACCAGAACAAAGGAGTTCTGAGTCAGGCTAGCCCTGAGAAGTTTGCAACAGCCAGCCACACTCACTCCCCTTTTAGCATAAAAGAATCCTGGATTCTAACTCTGGTAAGATGCTTCTTTGGGGTACCAGTCTGCCATCTTCTCAGTCTGCTGGCTTTCCAAATAAAGTGTCTATTCCTGGCACTATACTTTGTCTCTCAATTTGTTGGCCTGTTATGCAGCAAATAGTATGAGTTTGGACTTGGTAACAAAATCACAATACTATCTCAAAGAGATCTGCAACACCATATTTCTTGTAGCATTATTCTCAATAGTCAAGAGATGGAAGTAAACTAAATGTCTATCACTGTATGGATGGATAAAGAAAATGTGGATATATATATGCAATGAAATATTATTCAACCACAAAAAGACAGAAAGACAGAAATCTTTCCATTTGGGACAGTATGGATGAAACTTGAAGGCACTGTGCTTAGTGAAATAAGTCATACAAAGACACATATTGTATGATCTCACCTATATGTAGAATCTAAAAATGCTGAGCTCACAGAAACAAAGTAGAATGGTGGTTGTCTGGGGCAGGGGTTGGGGGCTAATGAGATACTGGTCAAAGGGTACAAACTTCCAGTTATAAGATGAATAAATTCTGAGAAGCTAATGTATAGCATGGTGACCATAGTTGATAATACTGTGTTGTATATTTTCATGTTGCTAAGAGAGTGGGTCCTAAATGGTCTCACCACATACATGCACACACAAAATGGCAATTATGTGAAGTAATAGATGTGTCAACTAATCTTATTGTAATAATCATTTCACAATATATACATGTATCAAATATTCACATCATATACTTTAAACTTACACTGTGTTATATTTCAGTTACATTTCAATGAAGCTACAAAAATTGAAATCAAAGAAAAGGTAATAAAATAATAAAATAAGAAAAATAATGATTATAGAACTAGGGAAACATCCTAACAAAAACTGAACTCTTACATATGTAATAAAATGAAGAACAAGAAGAGAAAGACATTCATGACAAAAAATATTTTATGAAAAAGTTTGGGATAATCAGTGTTTAACAGGAGGAAAAATACAAAGAGATTACAAGCTAAGATGGTTTTCAATATGGAGGAGAAACAGAATTGAAACAATTGAAGCAAAATTGGTGTCCCTGTAATAGAGGGGTAAATAAATGCAGTTGAAGATATACTCAGAGAAAGAAGAAAATTCCCTAAGATGAAGAAAAAAACTTAGTCTGCTATTCGAAATGATGCATTATAATCCAAAAAATACTGATGCAGAATAATCAATATTATAGTATATCCTGCTTGCTGTATTGAAGTAGAAAGAAAAATATCTTTGAATGTCTAAACAAACTAAGCAGTATATTTATAAAGGGATTTTTTTTAAAGTCTGGTCTCAGATTTTTATTTATTAAGAAATAATCATATAGAACATTCTGTGTATTTCCAGGCAGTGTTCTAAGTGTTTTACAACCATTTTCACAGTGACATTCAATTTGATAAGACAATGGAACTGTGACTCTTAACTCGAATTCAGGGAGGAAAAAAAAGAAAACTGTTATTCCAGATTTTTTATCTAACAAAATAATAATTCACATTATAAAGGTAAGTGTTCAATGATTTTAAATAAAAGATTAAGGAATGTAACAACCAGAACCCTTCTTGAAATATATTGTGGATGAAATCAGACTAATCAAGAGATGAATCAAGGAGTTCCCTGGTGGCCTAGAGGTTAAAGATCCAGCATTGTCACTGCTGTGGTTCAAGTCACTGCTCTAGCATGGGTTCAGTTGCTGGCCTGAGAACTTTCACATGCCGCAGCCACAGGTACAGCCAAAAAAAAAAAAAAATAGAGAGATGAATTAAAATGAAATACTCAGACATTGAGAAGCTTTGGGAAACAGAACTGGTAATAATCATTGAATCAACTAAACAGACAGCAAATACTAGACAACTCTAAGAATTATGTCTACAGAAATCTTAAAAAATTTAAAAGCAATAATTATAATAAAACCAATAAAAATGAGACGGGGGAAGGAAGGGTTGAGAGAATGTAGGAACTTTAATTTCCTTTTGATATCAAAAATCAATTTTCAGAAAAGTGATAATTTTAAAGAAAAATATTGATTATAACCTTCTTTTGTTTTTCATAATTGTTTCCTCCATCCTTCGGGTTGAAGAAGCATTGCTCTGAGTGAAGTTCAGCATTTCCTTCACTTCAAATTCAGTTTCCTTATTCCATTAGGTTCAAGTACATTTAAACCTTAAAATTATATTAAAATTGTACATATAGAATGATAACAATATTATAAAAGTAATCCTGTTTGTAGAGCTGGAGTATACATACCGTGTAAATTTGGCATGCTTCCTCTCCAACTTTCCATTAGTATGTTTTTTCATCTTTTTCTCTATATAAATGCACAGGTGGTATTTGTAAAAATGCTGACCAAATGCTAATTATAGTTATTTTATAGTAATGGGATTTGGAGACATTTTCACACCAGATTTGTACTTTTTTGGGTTTGTTTGAATTTCCATAAAGAACTCATGTTTTTTAATTAAAATAATGATGCAATTATTTACCATCTTGATACATGCCAGAAGGCTTTCAAAACTGTAACCACATTTTAAAAGAAAACATTAAACTATGCAACAGATAGCATTCTTCAAATGGAAGAGTCATTTTCTTGGTTTTTCCAAAAACCAAAATATATTTGTAGCTAAAAAATAGCCACTTAGTGTGAATATTGTTCATGTTTCTGAAATGGTAAAGTAAGATTATCCAACGAGTTCTGATGCTTCATACACAGTTGGGTCAGGGGATTTCCCTATGTTTGCTTTTGAGTGGAATCATAAAAGTACAATTTTTTTAAAGAACTTAGGGGTCATGAAACCCCATTTTAGAGATGGGTAAATTAAACCTGAAAAGCTTAGTGATTTTTACAGTAAGGTACAACACTAAGTTAACTGAGGAGCCTGTTTTAAGACTTTCCATCTGAAGTCAGCCTGTTAGCCACACTGCTATATTACATATTTGATTTTTTTTCATATCATAGAGATGAATGTGTCACCAAATGAAAATACTGTGTCATCTGAGTATATAAAATTAATTGACCATGTGTTCTTTTAAGTTACCTTTAATTAAGTCAAAGCTTTAAAATGCAATGAGACATAAATTCATAGGAAAGTGAATTCATACCTATTCACTATTATGTCAACAGGATTAATATTGAGAGAGAAGGTAATTTTGGGGGGGTTGTTTGTATTTTGTAAATTTGTTCTAATTACCTTTATTATTTTGGAATATTAAAGGAAAAGATTATGACTCAAGAATCAGGACCTAGCAGTTTAAATCCTTGGCTTTATGAAAGAAGTTTCTTTTTCCAGATAGGATAATGGGGCCATCCTTCGTTTATGAAAGCCAACAGAAATATGGAAAATAGTTGGTAGAAAATAAACTTCCCAATCCAAAAAAAATGGTCACTGTGCCAAGGACCCTGTGAGCATCAGTGAGGACCAGCAGGAGAGGAAGTGGATCATCATGTTTGGGGACATCAACTCACGAGCCTGAGTCATGGCTGTAGGCCTCCCATGAAGTAGCTGGAGCCTCTGTCACCAATTCACTTTTTTCCAGTATGAACAGAGGAATATTCATCTGTTTCTGTGGTGATGGAGTCTTTCACAATATCCTCTGGCCAAAGAAATGTAACCACAGCCATAATGATTTCAGACTCAAACTATTTCAGCAGCAGCAACAACAGTGAAAACTCGGCAGTGACCAATTCCCAAATAAACTCATGTGAATGCTTCATATTAGCTAATTGTCAAGGGGATTTTTATGGGAAACCATATCAAGAATGTTACAGAGCTACTTAAGACACTGTTTTCCCTTGCTTGGATCTAAGGGAGAAATGGAATGCTAGGGCAGTAGAATTTATGCATCGGAGAGTGGGGAGAGAAATAGGAGGATTCTCAGAGGGTCTTAGTCTTTGGCCTTGACGCTCATGAATCCCATGACTCTGAGTCACCCAAGTCCTTGGATATGGGCTCTCTTCCCCTCCCCTTTATTCACTTCTGCCACCACCTCCCACTCATTAGAAAAGAGACAATATGCTAGATAAATATTACTCAAACTTTCTTCTGTGACATTCATAGCAGATGACTTTCACATGTGTGACAATCTCCCATGAGCATATCCATATTTTGACATAAAAGAAAATCTGATGGGAAATAAAGCAAATAATGCTACAGACAGAGCAAGGCACATAAAAAATAGACCACTGGATGTGTTGAATTCCCAGTGTATTAACTAGCACTCCACCCCTTCTCTACCACTGAAGAAAATACTGGAGTGCACGTGACTGAGAAGAGTGCTAGTATAAGGGTAAACTTGGTTCCACGCTAATTTATTTGCCAATAAATTAAGGCTAATTGTCTTTAGATACAATGAGTTTCCACAAATCATTAAAAAAAAAAAAAAAACTAACAGCTTTTCTAAAAAGAGCAAAATGAAAAACAGGATATTTTGAAAAACAACTATAATGTCTATAAAATTACTTAAAAGTTCTTAAAATAACTCACTGCTTAAGAAACCAAAAATGACTGGAAGAACAATTTATGAATTTTTTTAGAATTTAGTAATGCATGCAGTTGTCTAGGGCACGAATAAACAGAAACTCCTATATGAAAATGTAATTGGCTTAGCCTTTGGAAAGATTTTGATGATATACATCAAAATGTTTAATGTATGTATCATTCAATACATCAATTCCCTTTCTCACAATTCATCATACAAATACACTTGCTAAATTGTTTGAATTACATCATACTTTTTGCAAAAATACAAGTAGCTTTTGTCTAATGAAAGATTCAAAACTGGATTTAGTAAATTTAGATTAAGTTTTAGCTCATCTCACTAACTGTAGGAACTTAATCAAATCACTTGAACTTCTTTGATTCTCAGTATCATTTCGTATTTTATAATAATATCTACTTCACAGGATAATTACAAAGGTTAAACAACATATCTTTGGAAAGTCCAAATTATCAGTAATGTTTTAATCAACACTACAGTAACTAAAACATCAAGGCTGCAGTTACATACAACTTTGTGAAAATAATCAAATACATAAATCTTTTACAAATAAGAAAGGATAATTTATTAAAATAATTTGCCCTTGGGTTGCTTCATATAAATTGTGTTAATCGTACATTTCAATAATATGCTATAAAAATGTGAGGTAATTTTTAAAATTTTTATTGGAGTATTGTTGACTTACAATGTATTAGTTTCGGGTGTAGAGCAAAGTGAAATCGGTTACACATATACATATATCCATTCTGTTTTCCCATACAGCTTATTACAGAGTATTGAGTAGATTTCCTTGTGCTATACAGTAGGTCATTGTTAGTTATCTATTTCGTGTATAATAGTGTGCATATATTAATCCCAGACTCCTAATTTATCCCTCCCCACCACAGTTTCCCCTTTAGTGACAAGTTTTATTTCAAAATATGTGTTTGTTTCTGTTTTATAGATAAGTTATTTTGTATCATTTCATTAGATTCCACATATAAGTGACATCATATGATATTTGTCTTTCTCTGTCTGACTTACTTCACTTAGCACAGTAATCTCTAGGTCCATCCCTGTTGCTGCAAATGGCCTTGTTTCATTCTTTTTTATGGCTGATTAATAGTCCATTGTATATATGTACATCTTCTTTATCCATTCCTCTGTTTGATGAACATCTAGGTTGCTTCCATGTCTTGGCAACTACAAATAGTCCTACAGTGTACACTGAGGGGCATGTATCTTTTTGAATTATGGTTTTCTCCAAATATATGCCCAGGAGTGAGGTTGCTGGATCATATGGTAGTTCTGTATTTAGTTTTTGAAGGAACCCCCATCCTATTCTCCATATGGTTGCCCCAGTTTACATTCTCACCAACATGGTAGGAGAGTTCCCCTTTCTCCACACCCTCTCCAACATTTGTTTTTTAAAAATCAGTTTAAATAGAATATATGGGGTACACACCAACTAGAAAGAAAGAAGATATATTAAATCTTTGTGAGACGGACTTTAAATATAATACGAAAACATAACTCCAAAATAAAATGCTTTTCTACCTGTTACTGAAATGAAAAACATTAGTCTCATGTTGGAAAAACTAAATTGAAGTGAATTGCTTTATATTAGAAAAAACAACTGTGGAAATCTTTAGAGACGAATATTGGAGAACTGTAATAAAAGTAGTGGGAAGGAAGACTCTTCTAGGAGGCTATGTATTATTTAAAAGTGAATTGTACTGAGAACACTGCTTCTCCAAGCATCTCAGTGTCAGAGGCTAAATTAATACGGAAAGAGGATTTATCAGTTTCTCTAAGAATCTATAAATTTTAAACCTAATTAGATCAGCCAACAGGACACCTGGGCCACATTAACCAACTAAGTAAAAACTTAATATTGTTCTCCTAATGAATAGTGCTGCTGATTTAAAATCAACCCTCTTTAATTTCCAGCTAGGACAGCGTTTCCCATATTCCGTGCTGTGGAATGAATGCTGGGCAGAAGCACATTCTTTCCAGGAAATATTTAACAAGTACTATACACATACACACATTCACAGTGCATGCGCTATGATTAAAAAGTGTTTGGGAAGCACAGTATGTTGTAATTTCCCTCTTTTTTTTTTTTTTGTCTTTCTGTCTTTAGGGCCGTACCCGCGGCATATGGAGGTTCACAGGCTAAGGGTCCAATTGGAGCCGAAGCCACCGGCCTGTGCCACAGCCACTACAAAGCTGGATCTGAGCTGTGTTTGCGACCTATACCACAGCTCACAGCAATGCTGGATCCTTAACCCACTGAGTGAAGCCAGGGATCAAACCCATGTCTTCATAGATACTAGTTGGGTTCATTAACTGCTGAGCCAGGATGGGAACTCCCCAGTAATTTCCCTCTTGAGGGTTCCTAAAGTTTATTGGCTTTAAAAGAGGATGATTATTGTAAAGAAAAATGGGAAGGTACAACTTAGATGTACCAAATCTTGCTGGAATCCAAAATTCTTTTGTTCTTAACACAGTTGCTAAATTTCCAGAAGGCAGTAAAATGTGTGGGATATCAGTTAGGGAGATGGTGTTATGGGAATTTAAAACATAGCCGCATAAACAGTATCTTCAAATGGACTCTATATTATGCTCAAACTCAGAGCTTTAAAATATATTTTTTCTAGAATTGAGGGTCATAAAAAATTTGTCCCCATGGAGTGACATTTTTTAGCTTTTAGCAGATAATGTAACACAGAAAATAAGAAATGTGGCCTCTTATTTGTTAACTACTGCATGTCATGCACTGTTCTAGGCAATGGGGCTACAGCCTTGCCAAAACAGACAAAAGCCTCAGCCCTCATGTATCCAATCTACAGAAAGCAAGTTATTATGGGGACTTTAAAGACTGCTGATTAAGTTAAATGACAAGATATTTTAAGTTATTTGTGGGATTATTTTTTAATGAGTGAAGCAACTTAAGAGTTTCCTAAGCGTATGTCATGGCTTTTTGCCTATCTTGCACTCATTTTCCTTCAGCATTTTAAAACATTTTGTAAATTTACCATCTTAACCATTTTGTGTGTGTGTATTTTTTTTTTAGAGCTGCATCTGCAGATATGGAAGTTCCCAGGCTAGGGGTTGAATCAGAGCTGCAGCTGCTGGCCTATGCCATAGCCACAGCAATGTCAGATCTGAGCTGAGTCTGAGATCTAGGCCACAGTTTGTGGCAACACTGGATCCTTAACCCACTGAGCGAGGCCAGGGATCGAACCCACATGCTTGTGGATACTAGTAGGTTTGTAACCTGCTGAGCCATGATGGGAACTCCTTAACCATTTTAAAATGTACATTTGTACAATCAATCTCCAGAACTCTTTTCATCTTGCAAAACTGGATTTTGCCTGTTTTGAATCCATCATATTTTCAGGTACTCTAAAAGAATTACCAAAAAAATAATAATAATAATAATAATAAAGAAAGAAAGAAAAAAAGAAATAGGTCTTGAATAATTTGTATGTATATAGAAATGTATGAAAATCAAAAGCCTTTCATATGATCTAATATGATAAATATGACTGAAAATAATAGCTTAAAAAATTCCTACTTCTAAATTTCTTTCTGTAATATCATTTACTTTGTAATTCCCTATTCAGATGCACAGTTTATTGTGAAGCTTTTGATAACTTAGCACTGGCCTACAACACAAGCAGGTCTGAAGAAGCTTGAGACTACATCCAGAATCATCTAACTCTAATTTACAGCCAATATTATGATTTAGAAGTGTGGTAAGTTATCAGCTGCCACATCAATAATTCCAATTTGCTGCTTTTAGAATTATAGCAGCATCAATAAGAAACCAACAATGCTGATTGCATCATTCTATCGAGCATTCAGCACAAGTCACAGAATACTACTCAAAGACATAGGAAAGCATATGCTGTAGCTGAAGCTCCTCAGTATTTCCTACAAACTGAACCAATTTCCACTTTTTTTAAACTAGAGTCAAATAAGTAGCTATCATACTCTTATAAACATCTTGATAAATGATTGCAATTTAGTCTATTATTATCTACCCTTATTCCAGTTCATTTTTTCATTGTTCAAAAATGCTTAAATTTACATCTCAGCAACCTCAACAATTTGTCTACTTTTCCAAATGGCTTGTGAGATAGCAATCAAATTCCAACATATAAAGATGAACAAAATTTGTGTATATGCTTGAAATAATTTCTATACTCTTAAATTTGTTGAGGTTAGTTTCATGTTCCAGTGTGTGGTCAATCCTAGAGAATGTTCCATGTACACTTGAATGTATATTCTGATTTTCTTTTTGGATGTAATGTATATGACAGGGAGAGTTACTCAATAAACTAAGTTAAAAATAAAATCTCATTTGTATCATTAATTTGCTAGATGAATTTACTCATAATCTAGACTATATTCAGCAAATATTTACCATAAGGCTGTATTGGTTGGCTACAATTGGTATCTTTATTAGATGGCTGTGCTGCACATTCTGATTGGTCTCTGACTATGTCATTCTGTTTTTGTTTTTAATCACTTAGAATCTCACTACTGCTGATAATGTATAACTAACTTCTCAATACCCCTGTTCTCATCTCTAAGTTACTTAGCGCAGTAGTTAGTAGTGAGTAATTATTTGCCTGTTTGATTGTTTGATTTTCTATTTCAGGAATTCACAAGTTAGAGGTCTTTACCCTCATCACCATAGAACCTATCCTCCTCCATAGATCTGAAGACATTAATGAAATCAAATGTAGCTACTTCCTTCAATAGGTAGGGACCCCTTTTATATCATGGTGTTAAAAAAAAAACTTGAAAATTCTATTTATTTTATAATATTAAGTTTGTCAAGATCTGTCCCTGAAATGGTTTATTTCAAGTTTCATTTTCAGCAATCCAAGCTTTCACTAGCTGAGAACGCTCCAGGATTTCAGAGGATAGAACTTACTTCATTTGAGTTGCTTAAGTCAGATATTTCTTTTAATGTGACAGCGTTGCCACTTTTTGTCCTGTCTGAAAGACCTTTCCCTGAATTTCATTGTGTTTCAAAATCATCTTCAAACAGACAACCACAGACATTTGCAATTTCTGGCGTTCAAAAGCTTTCTTCACATTTAGGCACTAGAAAGTTATTACATTCCAACTCATTTCCAGTTCCCAGGCTTACTGAATTACTGACTCATGCTGACTCATAGATGGGTCTTATCCCTGGATGCTTCTTATTTATAACCTGAACTAAATTCTCAAGTAATTTCTTTAAAATGTTTTTAAGAAAATAAAACACAAAGAGAAAAAGCTACTGTTTGCAGCTTCGATTGGTATTTTGAGTTTTATGCCTCATTTACTGGAAATATCTCAAGTGAGGCTGAAAAATGCCATGATATAAATGTCATATATTAAAAAATTCCCCTGAACTATTATAATACCATTTGAAATTTATATAGTAAAATATTTCCTATACATTACTTCATCTAAACCATATAATAGCCCTGTTTTGCATGTAGAATATACTTCTGCTATCATAAGACCTAGCTCTAAGTTTCTATTCTTGGACATCATTCCACAGTTGTGACCACTCTAACCATTTTCTAGTGTCAGAAACTGCCTGACCAAAGTGCCTATTTACCTCTATCTATGAGTTTGAATGGACCCACATTCTGAGATCTGCTACGACCCAAAGCCAAAAAAACATGTAGGTACCTCCTGTCTAACTAGGTGTGTGGCTCAGTACTAACAATGACCCTGGTTGTAGCTGGGGGTCAGCAGGAACTATTGTAAGACTCCCCCCCTCCTCATTTCTAGGCCCTGGTACTCAGATCCTTACTTGGACCGTTTTGACCATCCTGCTAATTCCATGGCCCTGCTGCCTAAATTGCCAATTCAATCTCTGACCCTTGGCAAAAAATAAATAAATAAATAAAGGGGGGGGTGCTTTCTTAGGAAACTAGGAAAGTGGACAAGACTGTAAGGTTTCTCTGGACCAGTCTCCACATTCTCAGCTGAATTTCTTCTTTACCAATGGGTTCAGCAAACGAGAAAGTTTTTCCATGTTGATATGTTCTTTGTGGTGCTGGTGCTCTCAAAAATAGACTCGTGCATGGACACATCAGAGAATTAAGAATTAAACATTAAATTTTAGATGTTGTGAACCCTAAGCAGAAACGCAACATTGAGCTGTGGAAATATGGAATGAGTACTTTAGCAAAGACTTTCCTGTTTCTTGTGGTATGCACTCATTAGCCAATATGAACAATCAGGGAAGACTGATGACCCAATGATCATTCCTCAGACCTCATGTATTTTAATGTATCAGCAGTATTTGACACAGCTGCTTGCTATCATCCATCTCCTGGATTATTGCAATAGTCTTCTAACTGGTGTCTCTATTTCAAGTATACTGGTTGATCTAATAAAATTGCACAGTAATTGTATAGAATCTTTCCAAGGGCTAGAGATTGAATTGATGATTAAGAAGCAGGGCAAATTAACCAGGCAATGAAATTAGCAGGAAGGTAGAAAGGGCCTCATGTAAGGATTTGAGTACTAGAAACTAGGAACAAACGCTGAATAGTAACCTCTGCTCATTGGCAGCAGGATGATTGCTACCAGTACACGTATAAATAGCTCTTATCTACTTATTATTCTAAATCTTCTTTCATGGAGCCTGTAAAATGTCAACAATTAATCAAATTATTTAGAAAGACAGGGACCCACAAAAATATTTTGCCTGGGACCCCGTATGACCAATGGTTGACCCTGACTGAAATTCTGCATCAGTCCATAAAATAGGACATTTTTAAATAACTTTTCTGCCCAGAGTGGACCTTTTGGCAGGCTCTCTACTGCTGGCACCTGCCCTGATACTGGGTACACCACTATCTCAGATGCTATGCACCTGCTGTTCTTTTCTTTCTTTCTTTCTTTCTTTCTTTCTTTCTTTCTTTCTTTCTTTCTTTCTTTCTTTCTTTCTTTCTTTCTTTCTTTCTTCTCTCTCTCTCTCTCTCTCTCTCTCTCTCTCTCTCTCTTTCTTTCTTTCTTTCTTTCTTTCTTTCTTTCTTTCTTTTTCTTTTTTTCTTTCTTTCTGGTGGAGATGCCAGGGAACGAATGCACCTGCTGTTCTTAAGTAACCCTTGCACTAAGCATGGACAGATGTCTCATCTTCTTCAGATCTTATTCAATGTCAACTCTTCAGCAAAAGCTTTCCCCCACTGCCCTATTTAGTAAAACTACTATCTCCATTCTCTTCATCATTGTTCCTGATCACCATTTTATGTATTTACTTGCTTCTCTGTTGTTTGTGTCTCCCTACCAGCCTATATATAAGGATTTTTATCAGTTTATTCACTGCTCTGTCCTCAGTTATTAAAGAATGTATTTGCTGAGTGAACAATGGAATGTGTAAATACATGGGTGAATGAATTATGACTGGACTTCACTTTGAAGTATTCATTCAACTCCACACCCTTCAAAAATTCACGTGTATAAAACCCAATGTACAAATTGATTTCTTTCTAAAAATATATCAGGAGTTCCAGTCATGGTGCAGCAGTTAACAAATCCAACTAGGAACCATTAGGTTGCGGTTTCGATCCCTGGCCTAGCTCAGTGGTTAAAGGATCCAGCATTGCTATGAGCTGTGGTATAGGTTGCAGACATGGCTTGGATCTGGCTTTGCTGTGGCTGTGGCGTGGGCCCACAGCTCTAGCTCCTATTAAACCCCTAGCCTGAGAACCTCCATATGCCGTGGGTGCGGCCCTAAAAAGCAAATAAAAAAATAAAAATATATCAAGTTACAATGAAGAATAAGTCAGCATTAGAGTTGAAAATATTTTCAGTGAAAATTTTACAAAAGGTGATTTTTTGGTCTTCTGTATGAATCATTAATATTCTAGCCATCTTCTTAAAATCCTGGAAAAAAGCAATCAGTTTAAAAACTATTTGTTGCTTTTTGTTTTATTTTATCACAAAATGTAAATTTTGGGGCTTATATTGAATTAGTCAATTTCTAGATTTTCTCTTCTTCCAATTTTGGACTATATAGGTTGGTTTTCATTTATTTCATTCTAGCCTTAAAACCTCTTATCCTAACTCATATTGTTTTGTGGTTACTATAGCTATAGAATCACTTTTATATTGTGGTAATTTCAGGATAATGCTTAATGATATTTTCTATGAAAGATATTCCAAGAGAACATGCATGGTTATGCAATAGATGTAAAACTTTGTTAAACACTTTCTCATTAAAGCGAAAAACTACCAAAAATCACTTTATTTGATTCCATAATATTTGTTTCAGAGGATAAAGTGGTATTTGCAGTTCCCATGACTATTTTAAAAAATATTTCAGAGTGGTAGTAATAAAAGGCATTGTGTACTTCAAGTACAAAATTTGATTTTCATATTTTCATCTTTTTTCTCCCTTGGCATGGCTGGTGCTGGCATAAATCAACTTTAAAAAACACACTATGACATTTTAAATTTAAGACTAATGTTAGCAACAAAATATGATTTCAGACTGATTTTGGAACTCAGGAAACAAGACTCTTCAGCAGTAAAGAACATTTAATTTTTCAGCGTTTCCAGTAATACAGTTTTTTTTCTTTAAAGAAAAATGACTTTCTAATATAAAGTCAGTCAGTAGAATTTGAATGCTAAGCTCTTTAGGAGTGGTAGTCCTTGCTCAGTCTTGGACACACTGGTCTGTGATATAACCAGTGGCATAATTTTGAAGACAAATGGACCACATCCAAAGGAGAGATACGTGATTCTTCATCTAGGATATATGGGATTTGACCATTTATTCTTTTTTTTTTTTTTTGGTCTTTTTAGGGCCGCACCTGCGGCATATAGAGATATTCCCAGGCTAGGGGTCTAATTGGAGCTGCAGGTGCCAGCCTAGGCCAGCTCCACAGCAACCCAGATCCAAGCCACATCTGCGACCTACACCACAGCTCACAGCAACACCAGATCCTTAACCCACTGAACAAGGCCAGTGATCTGACCTGTAACCTCATGGTTACTAGTCAGATTCGTTTCTGCTGTGCCAAGATGGGAACTCCTGACCATTTATTCTTAATTAAATATTTTTATGACCTAGCCACTTAAAACTTAAATTAATAACTTAAATTTTTAAAAGATTAGAAGGAAGGCCAATTATATGTGTAATATTATAGGCAGATATGAGTGACAACTGCAGCTGCTACTTTTGTATAATAGTTAAGAGTTTGAGTTTTGGTATCAAATTACACTGCCACTTAGTTGCTGTGTAGCCTTGGGTAAATTTTCTAACTACTGTTTGTGATATTGTTATTGCTATAATTTTCATTATTTTTATTATCATGTTTTTAGGACTTTTAAGCAAATCAGAATACTTCTTTCTATACAATATTTATCAAATAATAATTAAAACTGTGGACTTCTGGGAAATAACAGGACTTTCTGAAAATAAAGTAATTAATAATAATTTCTCAAAGCCCACAATGATGTGATTTCAGTAAAATATGAAATGTAGAAATATAAATCTCTGCTTAGCAAGGCCAAGAAGAATTTGGAGCTCTGGAGAGCCAGAAAAGCATCATGAAAGAACCATAACGAAATTATGACCTAGAAATTATGACAGGTGCTGGTGGCAGTGGGCACTATTAATTCCCTGTGAAGGGCACCACAGACGTAGCTTAAGGCACAACTTTGCTGAGTAACATATCAAAATATTGGATGTTTAGACTACATTTAAGGAAAATTTTATAAGTTTGAGAATTCATGGTGTCTAGAGGTTTTCTGGGTAATTTAGCTACTCAGGCTTATTCATTTCTTACCTTTAAAAGGGGCCTAAGGTCATGTGATGATTTAGTCAATAGATGAAGAGTCTCTAAATCGTTTTGTTTTTTAACTGCTAAAGGAATATTGAAGAAAATATTCCACACACGTTTACAAGTTCGTTATCAGTAACTTTTCAACAAAAGTATAATTAGCTGCAAAGGATATGAATTCTAGCATATTGTAAATATTGACTTTTAAAAGAAAGCTATTATGATACTCTTTTAAAAAAATTGAACAAATGTATTTTTATTGAATTGCTACTTTTTTGTTAAAGTATAGTGTATTTATAATGTTGTGCCAATTTCTGCTGTACAGCAAAGTGATATATATTTTTTAAATATTTTTTCCATCATGGTCTATCCCAGGATATCAGATATATTTCCCAGGGCTATCCAGTAGGGCCTTATTGTTTATCCATTCTAACTGTAATAGTTTGCATCTACTAACCCTGAACTCCCAGTCCATCCCACTCCCTCCCCCTCCCCTTGTCAACCACAAGTCTATTCTCTATATCTCTGAGTCTCTTTCTGTTTGGTAGATAGGTTCATTCATGCCATATTTTAGATTCCACATATAAGCGATATTATATGGTATTTGTCCTTTTCTTTCTGACTTACTTCACTTAGTGTGGTAATCTGTAGTTGCATCCATGTTGCTGCAAATGACATTATTTTGTTCTTTTTTATGGCTATTCCATTGTATATATGTACCACATCTTCTTATATGATCCAGCAATCCCACTCCTGGGCATATAGCCAGACAATACTATAATTCACTTTGTTGTACAGCAGAAATTGGGACAACATTGTAAGTCAACTATACTTTAACTTAAAAAAGAAGATACATACACCCCTGTTTCATTGTAGCAGTATTCACAATAGCCAAGATATGGAAACCTAAATGTCCATCCATAGATGAATAAATTAAGAAGATGTGGTATACATGTATTATAACACCCAAATATATCTACTTCAGTCTAAATAAATGCAATGATGATTGAGTCCTCACCATTATCATTTACAAATACATAAATAATATCTTCAGTAGTCTTAACTTTATCTCACTTTCATGAGCTACAATTTTCATCCTAGTTCCCACATATTGTTTTATCCTAATGTAATATCATTTCATGCTTGCAAATCTTATGCTGACCACTCATACTTCTATTTAAGAAAAATATGTATGTATCAAAATTAAAATTTTTAAATTCTGTGACCTGCAAATCTCTGTTATAAAAAAATTTCTTCTGTATTAAAAAGTCATTACAATTATTTACTTCATAATTGATCTAATTGCTATAAACTTGAAACAAAATACTAATCATAAAAAGTATTTTTGGAAATGTATCTGCTGTTGATTTATGTTCGTTTATTCACTAATGAGTTAATATATTTATGCATAACATTAGTTTTGCTAGATTAGACAGAATAAGTTCTATTCCTATTTTTTACTTTTATAGATGTTAGGTCTGAGAAATTATGTGCACAAACTAAATAAAAATGCAAAGAGTTTTCCTAGTACATTATAAATCAATTCTTTACATTTCATCCAAGTTTTATGCCAAATGCCACTTAGCAATTTTTCACCAAAAAAAAATTTTCATAATGAATTATCTGACATTTTTATTATGTTTTCCTTCAGTGCTCTTAAAAGTAAAGAATTGAAAACTACCAGACTTGCAAAAATGATTTCTTACCTATTTCATTAGAGTTACTCATTTTTGCATCACTCTCACTGATATTTCAAGTTATTTCTTTTCCTTTTTTTTTTTTTTTTTTCAGGGCCACACCTGCAGCCTATGGACTTTCCCAGGCTAGGGGTCGAATTGGAGCTGTAGCTGCCAGCTATGCCACAGCCACAGCAAGACCAGATCCAAGCCTCATCTGAGACCTATGCCGCAGCTCATGGCAATGCTAGATCCTTAACCCACTGAGTGAGGCTAGGGAGCGAACCTGCATCCTCATAGGTACTAGTTGTGTTCATTACCATTGAGCCACAATGGGAACTCCTCAAATTATTTCTTTGTATTTAGTGCTACAAAAGTTTTAATACACAGAGGGCATGAACTAAGGTACTGAATATTGGTGAGAGGTATACCTTTAATGTGTAAAAATGAGGGAAGAGTGATTTTTGAGGGGGCTATTTGGACCACAGATGAGATCTCAGGGAGATATATTCTAGGAGATAAATTTTGGGAGTAAATGTTGAAGTGGCAATAACTGATTATCTTAAAACTACCCATTAAAAGTATTATTCTTGCCCTCCTACCACATGGAAAAATTGTATATACCCCTGGGTTATATGTACCACAGTGTAATGAATGCTGTTTTTGAACAAGTCTGAAAATAATAATGAATATTTAGAGTAGAATAAAAGTCCCTAAAAATATGACTTGAGGAGTTCCCTGGTGGCCTAACACTTAAGGTCTGGTGTTGTCATTGCTGTGGCATGGGTCACTGAGGTGGCTCAGGTTCAACCCCTAGCCCAGGAATGTCCACATGCTGTAGGAACAGCTGAAAAAAAAAAAAAAAAAAGAAAGAAAAAATCTGATTTTATATATATATATATATATATATCTTTTTGCCTTTTCTCGAGCTGCTCCCGCAGCACATGGAAGCTCCCAGGCTAGGGGTCGAATCGGAGTTATAGCCACTGGCCTACGCCAGAGCCACAGCAACGCAGGATCTGAGCCGCGTCTGCAACCCACACCACAGCTGCCGGCAATGCCAGATCCTTAACCCACTGAGCAAGGGCAGGGATTGAACCCGCAACCTTATGGTTCCTAGTCAGATTCGTCAACCACTGCGCCATAACAGGAACTCCAAAAAATCTGATAATATTTTAAGGAGACTGAATAAAATACATTGTATACAAATGGCAGAATGTGTGTATGTATGTATGTAAGTATGTATGTACATATGTAAAGATAGAAACATGTTGCAAACCTGGAAGTACAACGTTACCTTGATCATTACAACTAAAACCTGGATATTTTAGCACTCAGGAGATCCATTTTGTAATTGCTCAGTAGATTCTACCCATACTCAACACCTGACATATTTTATTATATCACAATAGACTTGGTACAATGTTATTTCTTCAAAGATACAATCATAATACCTGACTAAAAAATATTATGCTTCCATCTCATTCTTGCTCTCTTCTCTAGTTCAATAAAAAATGTGTGTATTATTTCAAAGCATTTATAAGTAAAATGAAAGTACAATTTGTTGCATGAGCCTATTCCTGTTTAGAACTAAGATTTGGTTTTGCATTGACTATGTGATGTAGCATGTCTTTGGTCATACTAAAATAATACTTAATTGTATACTTTAAATGTGTGAATTGTATGATATATGAATTATGTGGTGGCAGTGTATTGGAGCTAACTAATATCTCAATAGGATAAGGATCATTGATAGAGGGTAAGTTTACACAAGAGCTCTTTAATGCACAAAGATTAAGAAGGGGATGTGAAAAGATCTATGCTTATATAGTCACACAGACAAAAAAGAACATGCATACTATTCTAGAATTCTAAAACTGTGTAATACTTCTTGAAATTAGAAATAGGTAGTTAAGTGAACCCCTCTGCACTGTTGGTGGGAATGTAAGCTGGTACAGCCACTATGGAGAACAGCATGGAGGTACCTATACATAGAGCTATACATAGAACTACCATATGACCCAACAGTTCCTTGTACCTATATCCGGACAAAACTCTCCTTAAAAAAGACACATGCACCTGCATGTTCATTGCAGCAATATTCACAATAGCCAAGACATGAAAACAACCCAAATGTCCATCGACAGACGATTGGATTAGGAAGATGTGGTATATATACACAATGGAATACTACTCAGCCATAAAAAAGAATGACATAATACCATTTGCAGCAACATGGATTGAACTAGAGACTCTCATACTGAGTGAAATTAGTCAGAAAGAGGAAGACAAATACCATATGATATCACTTATAACTGGAATATAATATACAGCACAAATGAACTTTTCCACAGAAAAGAAAATCATAGACTTGGAGAATAGACTTGTGGCTGCCTGATGGGAGAGGGAGGGAGTGGGAGGGATTGGGAGCTTGGGGTTAACGGATGCAAACTATTGGTCTTGGAATGGATTAACAATGAGATCCTGCTGTGTAGCATTGAGAACTATGTCTAAATACTTACATCGAAACATGACAATGGGAGGAAAAAGTATGTATACATGTATGTGTAATTTGGTCCCCATGCTGTACAGCGGAAAAAAATAAATAAATTTAAAAAAAGAAAGAAGTAGTTAAAGGGAGCACAGTTTATATTTTTACTACTTCCTTATATTATCAACTTACATACTGATGTAACTATGTGTCATTTATTCTTTTGTTGAGCAAATGAGCAGCAAAATACCTAAAAGAATAGTAATGATTCATAAAATGTTGCTATTCCAAGAGACATAAAGCCCATTCAATCTCTATTTTACAAACAGTGTAAGAAGCTCAGAGAAGTAAAGATACTACACAGAGGACTTATTAAAGGCTGAGCAAGATTAGTCACCATGCCCTGTGTCTAATGAGAAGGTGTCTTATCCTAATGTCCTGGCCCCAGGCCTGGTGAAGTTACTTTTACTTGGAAGGGCAGAAGGTAGCTAAGGTTACAAATTATGATTTCTTTGAAAGTAAAGATCGAAACAAATTCACAAGCAGTCAAGTTGAGGACTTATGTAAAAAGAGAAAGGAAAACTAAATATATGTATTACATTTCACCATATACTGTAGAATTAATACTGAAAGGACAGGGGTTCCCACTGTGGCTCAGTGATAGTAAACCTGACTAGTATCCATGAGGATATGGGTTCCATCCCTGGCCTCAGTGGGTTAAGGATCCAGCATTGCCATTAGCTGTGGTGTAGGTTACAGACATGACTTGGATCCAGTGTTGCCTGTGGCTATGTGGTAGGCCGTCAGTTACAGCTCCAATTCGACCCCTAGCCTGGGAACTACCATATGCTGTTGATGCAGCCATAAAAAGACAAAAAAAAAAAAAAGCAAAAGCGAAGTTTTCAATTGACTCAGATATCAAAGATGTCCACTGAAACATGACAACCTCCCCGCGCCGCCCCCCCCCCCCCCCCCCCCCGCCCCAAGCATTTCTGGTAGCAAGAAGAAAACTGTAGCATTAGACAGACTCTCATCTTGAATCATGAAGATTGAGTCAAAGAGATTAATAATTGGGTGGAGGAGAGAAATGATGACTGATGAGATAGATTCATCATTGAGGTCCTCTGTGAACAGTTTCAGTCTTTATTTCTTTAAAGGGAAAGAATATAATATCACATGGAAGTCCCTCATAAAAAAGATATAACATGTATCAGAAAAACAATAAATAATCAGTTAAATAATGATTGTTCATTGAATATGCTTTATTGGTGGGATATTACTAGATAATTCCAAACTCAATACCCAGGATTTTTACTGAAATTAAAAATAATTTCTCATATTAAAACACCTAAGATAACTTTTTAATAATTTATCTCACAACTTGAGAATATTGTATGAATTGATTTTTTTTTTTTTTGTCTTTTTGCCATTTCTTGGGCCGCTCCCGCGGCATATGGAAGTTCCCAGGCTAGGGGTCAAATCGGAGCTGTAGCCACCAGCCTACCCCAGAGCCTCAGCAACGCGGGATCCGAGCAGCGTCTGCGACCTACACCACAGCTCACAGCAACGCCGGATCGTTAACCCACTGAGCAAGGGCAGGGACCGAACCCGAAACCTCATGGTTCCTACTCGGATTCGTTAACCACTGCGCCACGACAGGAACTCCCGTATGAATTGATTTCTAACCAAACTAAATTAGAATGTATTTTTTTTTCCACGATTCTCAATTTAATGAGACATCCATAGAGAAGCAGCCTTTTCCACACATCTGGCAAAAGTAAAATCCATGCTATATCTAGACTCTCAAAACTAGGCTGTCTCAACATGTGCAGGGCCTGAGGCAAGAGAAAAATGAAGACTTACGTACCATATGTCTATATATTTAAAAGTATGAATAGAACCACAAACTATTTAATAAAAGATGCCCCATCCTCCTGCATTGATTAATATACATTCAAAATAATAAAATAAAAAACACGGGTGTGGATTTTACTTCACAAAGTCAATGAAATATCAAAGGCAGATATGAAATTATTTTGGCACATCTGTCATTCCGTTGATATCTAGAGGAGTTCCTGTCACTGTATATTGTTATAATCTAAAACTTCACATAATTTGTAGTCTATTGTCAATAGCTATTTAAAGGATTAAAAATAACATGTGAATGTACACAGAATATAAAATGTTTGAACATAGTTTCATTGGAAATGTAAACTACAGTGAAAGTAAAAGCAAATCATTATTTTATATGCTTATTAAACATTTTTTCTGGGATAATTAAAATTATCTAGTAAAATATATTTATGGAATATCAAATTTTAAATCAATAATTTTAAAATCAGCTCTGTTTTTTAACTTTTATAATTAATTTCATTTA
Organism: Phacochoerus africanus; assembly: GCF_016906955.1. Classification (NCBI taxonomy): domain Eukaryota; kingdom Metazoa; phylum Chordata; class Mammalia; order Artiodactyla; family Suidae; genus Phacochoerus; species Phacochoerus africanus. The sequence continues at coordinate 55,186,043 of NC_062544.1, forward strand.
TCCTATCGTGTATAATTTTGCAAACTTTGCAAATCAGCAGCAAGAAAAGGTTAAGCACATTACACTAAGGTGAGCCAACCCCTTCAAATACAATCTTACACAGTATGTGTTGTAGCTATTTACTTTAAATTTAAATAAAACAAGTATCATAAGATGATTTTTACCCTAAAAATTCTGGGGAAAAAACCTTAAGATTTATCATATATGATATATATAATCTGATGTAATAGAAGATAAATGATTTGAAATAAAAGAAAACTAGCTATTCTCACATTAAGATCTCTAATTGATAGTGACTTATCTAAGATCAGAGGTAAAGTCCTAGCTCCTTATTTCTGCTTAAAATCTTTTTAAATCTTACGTTATAGCAAGTTTGAACAATTTTAATTAAACTGCTTGATAGCCTCTGAAAGTTTATAAAAAGTCAAAAATTATAATGAAGATTGTGTTTACTTTTGTATCAATTTCTAAATTTCATTATCCTAGAAAATAATGGAAAATTAAATCATTTTTAAAAATACCACAGAAATACTCATATCAAGAAATAAGTTAATTTTTTCTGGGTTTGAGGGACAAAAATGATGTATAATTATTTATACCTCTAACTGCTTTCAAAGAAACTATCTTCTGAACAAGTATAATTGTGGTCTGGATGAGAAAGGGAGAAGGAAGGAAAAGAGCTGTCTGGACATAAACTAGAAACACATTTGCACGATGCAGCCTCTCTGCACAGCCTCACAGGTCAGTTTCCTAGGGAGAAATATATATTGAATGTGCTGCAAGTCTGAGAGCCATAAACTAATCTGTGTTCAGTAAGAACAAATCGATCGTATTCTCAGCACCAGTAATGAATGACACAAATAAAGTGATTCTCACCGTGAGTAAGAGATTGGCTGTCTAGTTTTGGACTGTAATGTCAAGACAGAACAATTCTTGGTAATCTCGTTATATACGCCCAGGGGTGCTGATAATGTTGAGAAATTTTGTCTTCCCCACACTGATCTCTTATTTCCTTTGTTCTTTTCCATTCTTCCTTAATGTGCCTTCCTGCCTCTATTTGTCTGTCATCCTGTCCATTATTCTGTGTTCTTGAGTTTAGTTTGACAGCACATTTGCGTCACAGTGGTTGCTAGTGGTTGAGAGCTCTAGGGAGGCCGCAGGCCAGCAGCCCACTGGCCGCGTTCCCCAAATCTCTACTTCTCTGTTGCCAGACTGCCACCCAGTCTTGCCAATGCCTCTGGTCACAGGGCTGGTAAGTATGTGTGCAGATATGCTCACGTGCATAGCTGTTTCTGAATCACAGACTCGTCATGAGTTCTTTTGCATGATATCAATAACCACCCGAATCTGCCCACAGTTTCCCCAAAGCAGCGTTCACTCATCTCGAAAAGAAGCATCACGACTATTCTAAGACTTTTACCACATGGACACATAAGGGAGGTGCAAAAATATTTTATTTGAAATAACAATCAAAAGCCAACTTGGAGCACAGCAAGAAGGGATTAGACCACCCCATGACTAGCCTTCCTGGAATCGATTTCAAGAATGTAAAAATCTGTTGGGAGGCAGTAAATTTTCTGGTACTAAAATCAAAGGTGGTTTGTGGAGAAGGCAGCTATGGGGAGCTTAAACTTTCATCATCTTGATTATATTGTTTTCGTGTATTAACCGTGCTTGGCCAGCAAAAAGCAGTTAAAGGTCTAATAACGAAGTGTGAACTTCATACACCTAAACCTCTTGCAATCGTTCTAGACAATACAGTACTTGGCAGTCAGCTTTATAAATGGGTTTTAAACAAGTCCTTGTAATGGTGAAACGATATAAGGGAACAAATTGCGGTAAGGAAAGCATGTTGTTGATGTCAAAGAATTCAGCCTGTTACCGTAATGCTAAGAGCATATTTTTGTCAACACTGACTGTGGTCCTGGTCACAGGCTAATTTCTGATGCCTGCTTTTAAAATTATCATCCAGTGTGCCTTGGAGATACGTGGAGACCTCAGGTATGTTTAAAAATTGACAAATTACTTTGGTTAAAACAAAAATTCAGAAATATAGACTACAACCCAGTGTAGGCACAGATATTAACAAAGACCAAGATAGACAATGGTCATTGTAGTGATTTCCGTGATACCTTATGAGCCCAAACATCACTCTTCCTTTTAGTGCCCTCCTTTTCATGGCCATAGAGCTTTTGTTTTTGGTTACTTGCTATACACGTACATTTTAATTCAATGAGTATTCTGTTTTCAAGATGAGTATTACATTTTCTGATTGACGGGCTTATTCAGAAAAACTACCTGTTTTTTTTTAAGATTTGAAAGATAAGTGGATTTTTTTTCATGGTTTAATTAGTATCGATTGACTAATTTTTCCATAGTGCTGTATTAGATGCTGCTGTGGAGCCTGGCAAATGATACCTTTTATGTTCTTAACAGACCTGCACCATATTTGAGAAGAGAAACGTATATGAATGTTAAAGTGAAAGTAAAAAATTAAGACCAGTCAAGTAAATAGTATAGGTAGTAGTAGTAGGGGGACTAAAAAGAAAAAGTCTCGGTAGATCAGACAGGCTGAGAATTTATGTTGAGAGGTTATATGTGGTGCTACTTAGGAAAGATGATTTTGGGGTCGGACAGACCTGAGCTGAGTCCAATTCTGTCCCTTACTTTGCATGTCTCAGCCTGTTTCATTATCCATAAAATGGACACAGTAACAATCCCTAACTTTGTAATATTGCTGAGAGGATTAAGTGGGGGACCTAATGTAAAATGCTGGCTCACAGGAACAGCTTTGTAAATGTTTTGGTAAAAGAAATAGTGGAGGCTAAGATTATAAAGGAAATGCAACATATTGTAGACAAAATAATGAGGCCCTCTGACTGTTATATAATTAGATATTGTGTAAATGACAAGAGGTGTCTCTATAAAGAATTTATAAGCTTATAAGAAGAAAGGAAAATATATGAAGGCAGAGAAGAAAATGATGAAGAAAGAGGATGAAGGGCAGCTGAAAGGGAAGAAGAAAAATATACAGAAAAGGAAAAGAGAAGGAGGTGCCATCCAAAGAAATGGCTTGTAGACTGATGGAATGATTTTCAATGGGACCGAGGGAGCTAAAAGAAAATGTAATAAAAACTTTAGCATTTTAATGGAAAATATATGATAATCTAGAATCGTGGCCCACAAACAACTGTCATCCAGAATTGGAATGTATATGTAAGGGGTTTTTTGTTTTGTTTTTTGTTGTTTGTTTTTTGTCTTTTTTTAGAGCCGCATCCATGTCTTATGGATGTTCCCAGCCTAGGGGTCGAATCGGAGCTGTGGCTGCCAGCCTACACCACAGCCACAGCAATGCAGGATCAGAGTTGCCTCTGTGATCCACACCACAGCTCACGGCAACGCCGGACCCTTAATCCACTGAGCAAGGCCAGGGATCGAACCCACATCCTCATGGATACTAGTCAAGTTCGTTAACAACTGAGCCACAATAGGAATTCCAAGTTGTTTTTTTTTTTTTCTTTCAGACAAGCAAAAAGAATTAACCACAGCTATGAAAGGATATACTTTAAAAAACAGAAAAGATTGTCCCAGAAGCAATAAGAAGGTCTAAGATCAAGAGGGATGGCCAGCAAAGAAACTGTTGCATATGCATGTAAATCTAAAGCAACTGTATCTTCAGTAGCAATAGTGTCTTTACTGCTACTATTAATTATTGTCATCATCATTATTAATTTGAGGGTTTTATAAATGATAGTGAAGACTTTCAGTTTCAGCACTGACATGTAAAGAGCTTAGCAGTTACCATTACCTTCTTTATTATATGAAAAAGCTGAACCAACTGAAAATCAATAACTTCCTTTCTCCCAACAGAGAGCTGAGGTTTCAGGGAAAAATGAACACTCTGGAAACTAGAAAGACAGGTAAATCCAGATAGTCATAGCGGAGATATGCTTACCTAGAACAGAAGCTGCTGCAGGCATAAATTGGTAGGAACACTTCAGCGGTAATTTTGATGGATCGCTGGAGGCTGACTATGGACTAACCTAAGAATAAGAATCCCTAGAGCCTGCAGTCTTAGGTAATTTCCTTCATTCCCATTGGTTTACCTCTGGTAACATCACCAGATTCTCAGGATGAAGATCCTAGAAAGATACCCTCCAGGTTCTGGCAGGAAGAAGGGAAGAGTAATCATTGTGAAACACATCCAAAGAATTCACCATTAAAAAAAGTCTACTTTCTAGGGAAAAGATTTTGCCAGGGCATTTATCCCAGCTCAAGAAATGACATTTCTCCTGTTTTAGCCCCCATCTAGACTTCTTCTTATGTAAGGGTGAGAAAAACTATATCACTTGAGAAATACTTATAAAGCCATAGCCCAGAGACTCAGATGGAGTAAAAGACTAAGATTTAATTGTGAGTTTACAGAACACGTCTTCTCTCTCACACCTGACCACTACATCAACAGGGCCCCAGGATAGTAACCATGGATTACAGCTGAAAAACTGCAAGACACAAACTTTCTCTAAGGAGGAAGTGCTTAGGGAAGCCCAAAGTCAAGAGGAGAGACAAAAAGAAAGACAATAGAGAAATTTGAAGCTTTAGGCACTAACAGCTAGGGTAAGCATTAAACACATGCCAATTCTTAGCCCCATTAATAAATTCTCCTACTAAGGCTCTATTTACTGCAGTTTCTGTTATTGATCCAAATATTCAGCTTTCAAAAAAAGTAAGACATGCCAAAATGAAAAACAGATTTGAGTCTAAACAGACAAAGCAAGCACCAGGACCATATTCAGATATGACACAGATATTGGAATTATCGGATTGAGAACTTAAATAGCTATAATTAATATGTTAAGAGTTCTGAAGAGAAAAAGTACACAGCATGCATGAACACATGGTAATGCAAACAGAAATGTGCAAACACTAAAAAAGAATTAACAGAAATGAAGAATTCCTTTGATCAGTAAAGTGGACATGACCAAGGAAAGAATCGGTGAGTCTGAAGACATAGCAATAAAAACTTCCCAAACTCAAAGTTAAAAAATAAGATTCTACTGTATTTTGTTCAAAAAAAATCCACTTTAATTATAAAATTCAAATAAATTAAAGGAAAAGAAGAAAACTATACCATGCTAAAGCTACTCAAAAGATAGCTATAGTAGCTATATTAATTTCAGACAAAGCAGGATTCAGAACAAGGAAAGTTATCAGTTTAAAAAGGTTCATGAATTTATGATAAGGAAATCAAATCTCCTAGAAGATCTAAAAATCCTAAATATGTATGCATCTAATAATGCCTTAAATACATGAGGTAAAAACTGAGAACTGGAAAATGGTAGAACTAGAGGAGAAATAGACAAATCCATTACTATATATGAAGACTTCAACTTCCATCTTTTATTAATTGATAAATTAAGCAGGCACAAAATCAGTAAGGATGGAATTGATCTGAATAGCTTGATACAATTGACATTAATAAAATACTCCATTCAGTAACAACAGACTATACACTCATCTCAAACCCATATGGAACGTTCACTGAGAGACCAAATTCATGGCCATAAAATGCATCTTAACAAATTTAAAAGAACAGCAATCATAAAAAGTCCATTCTTAGATTTCAATGGATTAAACTAAGAATCAATGCAGGAAAGATAGCTGAAAAAAATCCGTAGGTATTTAGAAATTAAACAGCACTCTCCTAAATAATACATAGGACAAATAAAATGTCTTGAAGCAGTTTTACAAATATTTTGAACTACATAAAAATGAAAAAATAACATCAAAATTCATGAGATACAACAAAAGCAGTGCTTAGAAGTTTACAGCTTTACACACATATATTATGAAAGCAGAAAGATATAAAATAAATAACCTTAGCTTCTATCGTATGAAATAAGAGAGAGAAGATGAATATAATCCTAAAGAAAGCAGAAGAAAATACTAAAAATTAGAGCAAAAATCAATAAAATTAAAAACAGGATGAGAATTCCTGTTGTGGCTCAGTGGTAACAAATCTGATTAGTATTCATGAGGATGCCGGTTTGATCTCTGGCCTGCTCAGTAGCTTAAGGATCTGGCATTGCTATGAGCTGCTGTGTAGGTCACAGACATGGCTCAGATCCCACATTGCTGTGGCTCTGGCATAGGCTGGTAGTGGCAGCTCCGATTCAACCCCTAGCCTGGGAACTTCCATATGCCACAGGTCTGACCCTAAAAATACAAAAACAAAAACAAAAAAACAAAACAGGATAATAGTAGAGAAACTGAAAAAAATCAAAAGCTAGTTCTGTTAGAAGGTCAATAAAACCGAGAAATCTCTAGGCAGATTAAGGGAAAATGCTAGGAGATACAAAGTATTAATATCAGAAGTGAAAAATGGGCTCTGACTACTGATCAAAGGGATAATAAGGGAACATTAGGAATAAGGCTATGCCCACAAATTTTATAAATTTCTAGATTAAATAAGTTCTTGAAAGATACAGTCCATCCAAAAACTCATGCAAGGAGAAACAGACAATGTGAATAAGTTTATATCAACTAAAGAATTTGAATCAATATTAACTCTTGCCACAGCTGAAGGAACCAGACCCAGTGGATCCACTGCAGAATTGGACCACGTACTTGTGATGTGGTAGATATTATGCCAACTCTCTACAGTCTTTTTCGGGAGAGAGACGTTGAGTAAATGCTTTCTAACTCCTTCTAGGAGAGCAGCATTACTTTTCTACCAAAACGAGATGAAGGCTTTACAAAAAAGGAAACTATAGACTGTTATCTTTCATGAATATAGATGAAAAATCTTCAACAAAAACATTAGTAGGTTAAATTCAGTAATGAATGAAAAAAAGTATATGTCTTACCAAATAAGGCTTATTCTAGGTATGCAAATCTGGTTTGATGTTCAAAAAATAAACATTCAAAAAAACCTCACATCACTAGGCTGAAGAAAAAAAAATTGTATGATAGTATCAGTTGGTGCAGAAAAAGCAGTTGACAAAATCTAACATCTGTAAATGATAAAATTTCTCAGAAAAGTAGGAATAGAGGGAAACTTTCTCAACTTGGTGAAGAATATCTATAAAAAACTACAGTTATCATTATACTTAATGGGTAATGTAAGCAGAAATATGGAAACACTGAGAAAGAAGTGAAAGTAATTATACTTTTCTCATTTTTAATTTGTAATGCAATATCGGCAACTAAAAGTTTTATTTATGATAGAGCATTATATAAGATATAATACACTTTTAATATGTGTGAGTCCAATGTAAAATTCTACTATTTGGCTTTTGGGAAAAAACAAACAAAAGTTGATCATTAAAATCTGTAATTGTGCCAATACTTTTTATTAAACATCATGATAAAATATTATATGACTTAATGCCACTAGGTAATAATGAAACATAAAAATTACAGCATGTAGTCTGTTATGTTTTTTCTTAGGCGACAGAATATATTAAATAATTTATGAGATAAAGTAGCATTTACTAAAGTTGGAAAATAGGTCAAAATTGTGATTTGATAGAATCAGTTTTATTTACTTTATTAACTAACTTACACTCAGGTTAAAAGAAATTATATATGAGTCTTACCCATGGATCTGTCCAATGTATATTGAAAATTTGGATAGTGTTAAAGAACATCTGGTCAGTGATGAACTATAAGGATTAACATTATCACTGATGCTGTATTGACGCTTTAAACATGATTATTTCTCAACGAATATAAAGCATTTTAGAGATGGGTGTTAAAAATTTCTGAAAACAATTTCTGAGGCTTAAACATTTTTTTCTTTTTTATTAATGAAAGTATAGTTGATTTACAGTGCTGTGCCAATTTCTGCTCTACAGCAAAGCGACTCAGTCATACATATATATTCTTTTTTTTACGTTCTTTTCTGTCATGGTTTATCCCAGGAGATCGGATATAGTTCCCTCTGCTGTACAGTAGGACCTTGTTGTTTATCCATTGTAAATGTAACAGTTTGCATCTACTAACCCTAAATTCCCAATCCGTCCCACTCCCCGCCTGTCTCCGCTTGGCAACTACAAGTCTGTTTTCCTTGTCCATTTTTCCACTTTGTGGATAGGTTCACATTTTAAACCTGTTCTTTCATTCGTTCGTTCGTTTGTTCTTTCTTTTTTTCTTTCTTTCCTTCCTTCTTTCCTTCTTTTCTTTCTTTCTTTTTTTTCTTTCTTTCTCTTTCTCTTTCTTTCTTTCTTTCTTTCTTTCTTCTTTCTTTCTTTCTTTCTTTCTTTCTTTCCTTCCTTCCTTCCTTCCTTCCTTCCTTCCTTCCTTCCTTCCTTCCTTCCTTCCTTCCTTCCTCCTTCCTTTCCTTCTTTCTTTCTTTCTTTCTTTCTTTCTTTCTTTCTTTCTTTCTTTCCTTCCTTTTTTTTCTTCCTTCCTTCCTTTCTCCCTCCCTCCCTTCCTTCTTTCTCCCTCCCTCCCTTCCTTTCTTTCTTTTTTGCATTCAGTGTTTCATTTTCATGCTTTCTTAGCCTCGCTCTACTAGGAGATCCTTTCTTAAGAGCTATGCAGTCTTTGACTTTGTTCATTTGAATTTGTTAAATGGATTATTCTCACCTCTACTCCACCCTGTGTCCATATGCAAATCAGCCTGACAGAGACAAAATATCCTCCTGCCTTTGCCACATTTCATCATTTAAGAGACATGTTTGTAAGACAGGGAATGAGGAGTGTCCTTGAAGGTTTATGTTCTTGATTAAAGACTACAGTAAGCTTTCCTTTTTTCTTTACTTGGCAACTGAGAGATTTAAATACACCCTGAAAGTTAATTAAATTGATACATTCCCCTAAATGTGTCTGTGTTGGAATATCTTGGTAATGTCTTTTCCAATTTGAATGTGATGGAATAACTGGATTGAGGTAGGGAATAGTTATTTAGATGGAAGAGTTGAAGAAAGCCTCGTGGGCCCAGGTTCACATGATCTGAGACATGGCATATGAAAAGGAGTAGAGATACCAAAAGATACCAAAAGAAGACAAATTTTTTTTTTTTTTGTCTTTTTGCCTTTTCTAGGACCACTCCTGTGGCATATGGAGGTTCCCAGGCTAGGGGTCTAACTAGAGCTGTAGCCACCGGCCTACGCCAGAACCACAGGGATCCAAGCCATGTCTGCAACCTATACCACAACTCACGGAAATGCTGAATCCTTAACCCACTGAGCAAGGCCAGGGATCGAACCTGCAACCTCATGGTTCCTAGTTGGATTCATTAACCAGTGTGCCAGGACAGGAACTCCAGTTGAATACAATTTTGAGCAAAGAAAATGCACATACAAAAGTCCTAAAGTAAGGATGAACTTGGCTGCTTCAAAGAAGTAAAAGGCTAGTGTGGATGGATGTGCAGGAGATACAGAGAGAGACTGACATGAAGTTGGGAGGGATACAGAAGTGAAACAATGTAAGACGTGAAAAAGTAACAAGTTTGCATTTAAGTTGAAATTCAATAAGAATCTATAGAAAGGTTTTCAGCATGAGAATTTCATATTCTAATTTAACTTTAAAGATATAAATCTAAGACAAAGTGAGAAGTAATGTTAGATTATACAAGAGAAGCAGGGAAAGGTAGAACTGAAATTTACTTTGGAGACATAGCCCACAGGATTTGCTGATGGATTGAATTTTCAAGGTATGTAAAAGGGGAAAAATGTTTTTGATAATCTGGAATTTGGATTGATGTCAGCTCCATTTATTGAGGTGGAAACTACTGGAGAATAATACTTAGGGAGGAATTCTATTTTGGAAAGCTGGTTTGCTATGAAATGAATGTAAATGGGTTGAATTCCCCTATTAAAAGCAGATCTCATATTGAATTAATAAAACTCAAAAGCATTTGGTTTATAAGAATCGCATCAAAAAATAGCAATGAAAGATCAAAATAAAGAGATGGACTGAGATATACATGAGAAGCTCTGAAACAGTGCAGAGCTATTCATATTAATGCGGAATCCAAGGTAAAGGGGGTTAAATTAAAAACTGCTTTGTAGGAGTTCTTGTTGTGACTCAGTAGGTTCAGAACCTGACATAATGTCCCTGAGGATGTGAGTTTGATCCTTGGCCTTGCTCAATGGGTTAAGAATCTGGTGTTTCCTCAAGTTGCAGTGTTGGTTGTAGATATGGCTCAGATCCAGCATTGCTGCGGCCGTGGCTATAGGCCTGTAGCTGCAGCTCCAATTTGACCCCTAACCTGGGAATTTCTATATGCCACAGATGTGGGCATAAGAAAGAAAGAAGAAAAAATAGAGAACTACTTTGTACTTCGTATTGATATGTTCCACCATAAGTATTTATGCTCCCACAGTTTTAATACACTTCTCTTAACCATCGAGCAATCAAGAAGACAAAAGGTAAATTTAAAATATTAAGTTGAGGGAGTTCACATTGTGGATCAGCAAGTTACCAACTGGACTAGAATCCATGAGGATGCAAGTTTGATACCTGGCATTGATCAGTGGGTTAAGGATCTGGTGTTGCTGTGAGCTGTGGTGTAGGTTTCAGACACAGCTCAGATCTCACATAGCTTGTGGCTGTGGCGTAGGCTGGTTTATGCTGGCAGCTGCCCCTCCAATTCAACCCCTGGCCTGGGAACTTCTGTGTGTCACAGGTACAGCCCTAAGAAGAAAAAAAAATTAAGTTGATAGCTATAAATTTAATTTTATAATATACATTTTCAGGTATCCATTGGAGATTGGGAAGAAATATACACTGGCTCACAAAAGATTCTTCAGTAAATTCCAAAATGCAGAAATTACAGATATCAATTATTCTGTCACAATGCAATTCAATTAAAAATAAGTAACAAAAGCACAATCTCTAAATCTCATTCACCACTGTAGAAGCACATGCAAACACAATTTTTAAATATTAAAGTATTCCATATTAAATTGTGGGTCAAAAAGAGACATAAATCAAATTATAGACTATGATGGAATAATAAATAAGCATTGTATAATAAATAGCAAAAGGATTTCTAGTAAAATCAAGATGAAATTAAGATTCATGTAAATAGCATTATTAATATTGTATTAGAATTTCTAGCAATTGCTGTAAGGCATGAAGCAAAAATCAAATGTATAACTTTTGTAAAAAAAAAAACACTATAGTGGAGATTTTACAGATTACCTCTAAATATAAATATAAATATATATATATATATATATTTTTTTTTTTTTTTTTGCTTTTTAGGGCCACACCTATGGCATATAGAAGGTCCCAGGTTAGGAGTAGATTTGGAACTGTAGCTGCCAGGCTGCACCACAGCCACAGGATCTAAATGGCGTATGTGACCTACACCACAGCTCAAGGCAGTGCTGGATCCCCAACTCACTGAGTGAGGTCAGGGATTGAACCTGCATCCTCATGGATACCAGTTCAGTTCATTTTAGCTGCGCTTCAATGGGAACTCCCTCTAAATATTTTTAAAAATTTTTTTCTATTTGCAGGAGTTCCTGTCATGGCTCAGTGGTTAAGGAATCAGACTAGCATCCATGAAGATGTGTGCTCGATCCCTGGCCTTGCTCATTGGGTTAAGGATCTGTCACTGCCCTGAGCTCTGATGTAGGTTGCAGGTGCAGCTCAGATTCTGAGTTGCTGTGGCTCTGGCATAGGATGGGTGCTAGAGCTCAGATTGGACCCCTAGCCTGGGAACCTCCATATGCCTTGGGTGTGACCCTAAAAAAAGACAAAAAAAAATTTCTGTTGGCCAAAAACTCAAAAAAATGAATATATGTAATAAAATTAGATATATATGTAATATATATGAAATATATGTAATAAAATTTTGATTATATCAAATAGTAGGCTAAATATTAAATTTTAAAACAAAACGAACCCCCAAAGTACCAAAAATAAAATACATAGTAATAAATTTGATTGCATAAAAAGTTAAAATTTCCTTAGTGTTAACAAATTATAAACTACCTTAAAAGACAAACTAGTAGAATTATTTGAAATTTATATAAGAAATATTTGTATCTTTACTCTTTGTTAAAAAATAATTTTTAAAAAATAAGCATTAGCTAAAAAGAGATGTAGGTTCAGTTAAATGGATTTCAGTGAAAGTCAGAAGAAATAAGTGTTCGATAAACAAGGAAAACAGATTTAATCTCACAATTAATCAAGAAAATTCATTTTAAAATAAAGACATACCTTGATTTGCCTATCAAGCTGTCAAAAAAAAAAAAAAAAACAGTGAAGGAACTTTGAGCCTTTGCTCAGATTACATGCCTCCAAGAATGTTAATTGGTGACTTTTTCCAGGAAAATAATTTGCTATTATCTACTAAGATTTTTAGAGTAATTAACATGAATTTGATGCAGTTTCATTACGACTAGTAATCCCTTATTTGAAAATTATCACTGATATGAACAATAAATGCAATAATGCAATAATGTTTGTATGGGGAAATGTTTATGATGTAGGTGAAAGTGGAAGACACTGAACTATGTATAAAATATAATCATGTTTTTTTTTTAAAAGTCTGTATGTTTGAAGTATTTTGAAAGGGACCACTATAGAATATACAAAAATGTAACATTGGTTTTGATGGTTAGAATATGAGGACACATATTCCATATTTTTACAAAAAGGCGACATGTCTTGCATGCCAAGGAAAAACCATGTACTTAATTTAAAAAAACTCTAAATTGCAAAATGTAGTAGTTGCTTTAACACTCCCTCTGCAGACTTTGTGGAATAAGATAACCAAATAATTGTCATTCAAATTATAAACACACCTATAATGTTAATTATCGCTGTGTTAAATAACTATCTAACAATCAAATTAATGTGACAATTAGCCATCCTAATATAACCTGCTCTTACCTTTCTTCCCTCATAAGTTTTGATTATGAAAACTTTAATAAATTATGCTGTAAAACCATTTTGCCTTTGTAACATTAAAATTTTTCCACTGAAGCTTATGTTACTGTCTTTAGCTAATGCTCTGTTCCCACTGCCAAAATTTTGTCACACTGTACCTTGAATGTGAAGCCCTGAAGTTTCTATCAACATGCTTAGCATATAGTAAGCACACAAATGTTACTTTTTTGTGATTCTGAATCTCTTGTGCCATTTGATTTCATTTTATGCGTGCAGCAACTTTCAAACACACACAAAACAGGTAAGGCAAAAGTAAAGCAATTAGGTAGATAAGGAGATACATATAGATGAATGGATAGAAAGATGGATAGATAGGTAGGTAGATAGATAGAGACAAACAAATGATTATATGAATGGTGCTGAATCTTTGCCCTTTCACACACAGTCTTCATTTCCCTCCATTCTGTCCTGTGCTGTGGAAGCTTAAACTTTCAGAACTGTATCTCATAACCAGAGCCCTCAAACTTCAAACACAGTTTGGCCAATGGGAGCTACCAGCAAGCTACAGCAGAAGGCTCCACCCTGCAGGGCCTTACTTGGCAGTTGCTGGCTTTCTCTTCCAGTGGACTTCTGTTAGGTCCTGTCTTTTAGCTTTTGCCAGTTCTCTATCACTTGCATGTCCCCCAGCTGCTCCACTGTCAATCCGTGCTGGAACTGACAATCTTTTCAGCTCAAGTGGTAGATGTGTATCTCATTGTCCTTTCATCTGCAATCCCCTGATTGCTTGGCCATTTGGACTTCTTCTTTTGTGAAATGCCTATCTTATTATCCTAGTGACCATTTGGATATACTCTTTGATGAAGGATCTATTTAAGTCTTTGTTCTTTTTAAAAATCATGTTATCATTCTTTTTTTTAATTGTCATATTCTGAATATGCTTTTTATTCCAAATATGTCCTCTGTAAAATATGTGTCATAAATATCCAATCTGAGATTGGCCTTCTAACAGTTTTAATGTGAAAATGTCTTTCAATGAATATAAATTCTTAGTTTTAATGTAGTCCACTTTTCAATGTTTTCTCTTTTAGGTTGGAAGATTTGCACTCTGTTTAAGAAATCTTTGTTTACACCAACATCTTGAAGAGTTTCTCCTATTTTCTTCAGGTAATTTTATTGTATTCCTTTTTACATTTAGGCCTAGGAACCATCTTAATGAATTAATTAGTTAATTAATTAAATGTGTATGGACTCAAAGTACATTATTTCCATATAAATTTCCAATTGACCAAGCACTGTTTATCCTACTCAACTGCGATTGTGCTTTTGTCATATATGATAGCATCTATCATGTGTGGAACTGTTTCTGGGCTCTCTATTCTGGTGTATTAGACTGTTTGTGCTTGGTGTTAATTTTACATTGTCTTAATTACTATAGCTTTATAGCAAGTCTTTATATTGTAGTTTTATAGCCAGTACAGCCTTCATTTGTTTTTCTCTTCAAAGATCATCTTGCTATATTAGGTCATCTGTGTTTCCATAGAAAATGTGACAACTTTCACAGACAATTAGAATTTTGATTGAGACTGCTTTGCATCCGTAGACCAAAATTGGCTTTAAGAATATGAAATTTTAATATTTCCTTTAAGTAGTTCCCATCGTAGCTCAGCAGATAGCAAACCTGACTAGCCTCCATGAGGATGCAGTGATCCCTGGCCTTGCTCAGTGAGTTATGGATATTGCGTTGCTGTGAGCTATGGTGTGGGTTGCAGATGCGGCTTGGATCCCACGTGGCTATGGTGTAGGCCAGCAGCTTCAGCTCTGATTGGACCCCTAGCCTGGGAACCTCCATATGCCATGGATGTAGCCCTAAAAAGACAAAAGACAAAAAAAAATTCCTTTAAATACAGTTTTAGCAGCATTTTATATGTTTTGATCGTTTTGAATTATCATTCAATTTAAAATGTTTTCTGATTTCCTTTGTGAATTCTTTGACTAATGGGTTAAGTGTATTGATATATTTCCAAACTTTTAAATATTTTGTAGTAATTTTACTCTTGATGATTTCTGGTTCAATTTTCTTTTTTTAAGCCAGTTGAACAAACTTTGTATTTTAATTGGAACATTTTTCCATTTACATGTAATATAACTACTAAACTTTAAATACTGGGTCTCCTCCAAGGAGTGGTAGTTTCCTCCAAGTAAAAGGTAAGCAAACAAGATAAGTAGGATAGGAAAACGGTCACTGCCTCTGCCACCCAGCTCTGGGGAGCTTTAGATGGGAAGCATAAGTGGTGAAATGGAAGGTCCGGCAGCTGGTAAGTGGAAGAGGTAGGATTTAAATGTGGGCTGTGAAACTGAGGTCTGAGATAAATTTTCCTCTACCAAGGACATATGTCCTTTTCTGCTTTGAAAAGACCTGCTTAAATGTTGCAGTCTAGAAAGATAATCAAAAATAGGTTCCTGTGTGGTGGTGATAAAACCAAGTGAAAATTCTAGGCTGAGTCAGGACTCAGTAAATGTGAGTTATCTTTCCTTCATTGGAAATCCCTTTCAACTGTTTGATCATGTGGTCATAGATATGTATTTAACAATTGCCCTCTGTGAGTAAGGCACAGGACCTCAAACTGAGTAATATAAAAAGGTGTTTTTGGAGAAAAATGGTGGGGGAATTTCTGAGGGTTGTGTAAGAGAGCTGATTTTTCATTTTCTTTAAGAGAAAGACAATAGATGACATTTAAGATACAAAATAAGGAAAAATGAAGATAAACATAAAAATATGTAGAAAATACCAGAAAATAAAGTTTTAAAATCTTAAAAAGTTGAAATTTAATATTTCAGGCCAATTGCATAAATTGAAAAGAAACTTAATAAAAAAGTTTCATAGATGTAGTTCTTTGGTAAGAATATTTTAATTTAATCTATTAAAAAACTTTTAAATGAGATAGAAATTCATAGAAATATTCTAATTACCTTAAGGAAGACAATGTTGTAAGCCTCAAAGTAGCTAAAATATATTAATGTTACAACATTTTCTTAAAAAAAAAATCTTAGAAAAGAATTTAAATGTTGGGAATTCCCATTGTGGCTCAGCAGAAACAAACCTGACTGGCATCCATGAGGACAGGTTCAATCCCTGGCCTTGTTCAGTGGGTTAAGGATCCAGCGTTGATCCTTAACCCACTGCTCCAATTCTACCCCTCACCTGGAAACTTCCATATGCCACAGATGCAGCCCTAAAAAGACAAGAAAAAAAATGTTTATTTTCTGCCTACATCCGATTTGTGAATGACTAGATACAGTATAATGTTATTACTCAAATCCTATATTGTTTGAACCATATATCTGAGATCTAAAATTAGCTACCATATGCTGGATTGTAACTCAGATAAATTACTGTTTGTTCAGGGGACCTAAAATACTATTGCATGGAGTCATTTTCAACACAATTTTTGTTTTATTTTTTATATTTTAAATTTTATTGAAGTATAATTGATTTACAATATTGTATTACCTTCTACCATGTAGCAAAGTGATTCAGTTTACACATATATATATTCTTTTCAATTACAGTTTATCACAAGATATTGAATATAGTTCCCTGTACTATACAGGATGACCTTATTCAATATGATTTTTAAACTATTTGTTTCTAGAGGAAATATGCACAGTTCACTACTGCCCTCTGCTGCATGGAAGGGCAAGGAAAAAAGAACTATCACAGAAATCAGTATCTGACCTGTACTTACCTGGTTTGCTATATAACCTTCACTAGCCATTCTTTCTGCAAACTCTGTTGACTGACACACATGGCAAAATGAGCCTGTGGGTTAGAGGCCTAGCACATCTAGAACTACTTTAAGAGAGAAGATGGTAATTTTTAAAAATTCAGACCAGATCTTTATGAAGCAGCTGCTATTTCAGAAACAATGTCTGGAAGAAAATTATCTCCTTACTAATAGATCAGTATATTTTATCTTAGATAGTTAGTATCTTATTGTGGGAAGAAAATGTAGAGAAGATATCATTCAAATGCCCCGTCAATGATAATCTTATTGTTGAAACCAACATAAGTCAATTTTGTCTTTAGAAGCTATGAAGTTCTTCTTGTTACGTATAAAAAGTCTCCAGCTGTGAGAGGTAAAACTGGCCCCTCTTGCCAACAGCTGCTTGTTACAGTAGAAGAAAGTCTTAAACCACCTTCAGCCAAATATACCAACACTTATTTAGCAAACAAGAGGTCACCCAATCTAGTCATGCAAGCTAGGAGAACCTCTACTCTGTCCTCGTGTATTCTCCGAAGCAAAGTGAAATGACAGTCTTTTGGCAGAATTACCCAACCTTCTAGTTAGTTCCCAAAATGACTTCTCTATGAAATGGATGGAGGAGGGGAGTGGTAGTGGAGGGAGAGTCACAACCAGATATTTCGCAAACAATGTGATAGCCCACTCTAAAAAAAAAAAATCTTTTTACCTTGACAAAATAACATTAATGCCTAATAAAACTAAAAATTATTCCTGAAGATTATCACCTGTTTCATTTCCAGTTCTCAAATGCACCAAAAATGTGCTTTGCAACATCTAACCTGTGCCCCTCAGTACCTTTTGGTAATGTTTAACTTGTAGAAGGATTTTCTGCTAGTGGAGACTCCTCACATCGGTTGTGACTGTCTTACTACACCTGGGTCCTTGTGAGAAAGGGTTATTTTTCATTTGCTTTTAATAGCAGTATCAATCTGCTGTCAGATAAGGCAACAAATCCCCTTATGACAGGCATAGGGTCACTGGACAAACCAGAACTTAGGGATTACAACGCCATATACCCCAAATTCTTATATTTTGTTGCTGCAAGGTGATTGTCCAAAGTGACTGAGTTTAGAGTTCAAGGATTTCCCTGATACTACAAAACAACGACAATCAAAAAACAAAACAAAACAAAACAAAAACCCCAAAATTTATTACTATTTTGTTCCTTCTTCCTAAATAATTGTTTGATATTTGACAGATACTGGATTAAACTTGCTTTCTTCAGAGCTATAAGGGAGCTTTTAAAAGCTAGAGGGACTGATCATTTATTCCTTCCAAAAGAAGAAAAATTCTGACAAGTAACAAATGGTTTAATTGATCAATTTTCAAATCAAACCCATGGCAATAAATTATCATAATCAACAGATGATGGGAGAGATCATACAAGACGTAGTGGGCATTGTGAAAAAATAAGGACGACTGCAGTGATTAATAATGTGACCAATGAGTTTATTTCCTTGACAAGCAAAGGGACACGGACCAATAAAGCAATTTACTAAGGGATTATTTTAGTAGAAAAAAAATCAAGGGGTTTTAATGTGCTAGAAAGGTAAGGTTCATTACAGTTATGTTAATTAAGGAGTGAAAATCATTTTCTGGATAGAACAGAATAGGTTACTAAGTCTGTGCTTAATTAGTTAAAATAAATCCAAATGTTCCTTCTTCAGGAAAGAATCTTCATTTAGATCTGATGAGGATGTAGGATACTGACAGCTCTGAAAGTTCTTAGTCATTTATCATCTTCAACAGATGGGCCTCGTCATGGTCATCAGTTTCAATGAGTTGTGATGAAAAATGGCCTTTAGTCGTAATATCTTTGAGGCAAGTGCTACTTGAAGAATGAAGGTCTCCTTTTACACAATGTGAAAATTATCTAAATTGGATTTCTGTGTGATTAAATTTCTCTATTATGTCTTCATTCACTCGCTTTCTCTATTTCATGATCCAAAACAAACAAGGTTGGCAAACTACAGATTGCATCAGGTGTAATTTCTGATACCACGAATAAGCTTCCCAACTGTCAGGTTCATTGCCTAATGTTTCTGTACCTTCAATGAATAACAGAATGCTGTGGGATAACAATGCTTTCCAGTCACTGGAAATGGTCCACTTGTGTTCATCTGGAATAACTTGATCCATCTGCTCTCACACAATTTATTAGGTTTACCAAAACCATGACGTTAAGTTTAGATGCTTTGAAGAAGAGCTGTATGAGGCAACATGGATTTACAATAATATTCAATTCCATACCTCTTTCCTTTGACCAGAATAAATTGGCCAATTTTACAAACAATTTAACATTGCCTAATGCTCACACTTAAAGGGCGGAAAAGTATGTCCTTTCCTTCTTCAGCGTGAGTTGGAAATGTGATCTGTAATTAAAGCACAATGATTCAACTTCTTAACAGAAAAAGCACCAAGGACCGGCTCTTCCAAACAGTTACATTCTGTTGTGATGTTTGCCAAGTGGCATTTTGAAATGTAACCCTTCATATATGCCTTATTTTAATTCAGAAATTCACCAATCATATATCAATAGTCAATACCAAATGGGAGGCATATAAGTAAATGCCAGCCCATCCACTAATCTCCAGTACTTTAAAGTTGTCTGACTATGGGACCATGAACTTACTGTTATGGTGTAGCCTTAGACAATTTGCTGGAATGTTATTGCCTTCATTTCCTCACTTATAAGGTAGAGATAATAATAGCATCCATGTACAGAATTCTTATAAAGACTAAATGAGATAACACATGTAAAACCCATAGAACAGTCTGACACATAGTACAAAATATGTTAGCTCCTGTTATTATTGCTACAAAATTCCATACATTTTGGTGACATCTCATTGTTCATTATCACACTACCATAAAATCATGCAATCAACTCACCAGGTCAAGAACTGGTAATAAGAATTCTTGCAAGCATAACATTTTATTTGAAGAGATTATGAAGAGTCAGTTTAACTTCTGCATTAGAAAATCTGAGATAAAAGGAATTGGGGCATTACTTTCTTATTTAGATCAAAAGCAGAGTTAGGAATAAAAGAATTTTTTGGTTTGACACATCCTGATCATTGGCAATGTGGTTTTTAAAAGGAATTTTGGTAGAATTATGGATAACATTTTTTGTTATACTTTCCTTGACCTTCAAATTTTTCTAAGCCAAAGAAATATTACTTTGTTGCTCTAGGCAAAAACTAAAACAAGTTAACACACACAAATTCTGAAAATATTTTAATAAAGAAAGAAACTAAGGAAATGTTAATTTAAAACTCCACATGTTGACAATATTGTTTGTGACTTTAGAAATAACTTTAGTTATATAAAAAATTTAAAAGCCACAATTCATAATCTGTTGATATGTGTGAAGAGCAGCCACAGTGTCTTGAAACAAAATTTCTAATTTATTGTCTATAAAAAACTTGTTCAAGACTCACCTTGGGAGTTTCTGTCCTCGTGCAGTGGTTAACGAATCCGACTAGGAACTATGGAGTTTGGGGTTCGATCCCTGGCCTTGCTCAGTGGGTTAAGGATCCAGCGTTGCTGTGAGCTGTGGTGTAGGTTGCAGACGTGGCTTGGATCCTGTGTTGCTGTGGCTCTGGCGTAGGCTGGTGGCTACAGCTCCGATTCGACCCTAGCCTGGGAACCTCCATATGCCGTGAAAGCAGCCCTAGAAAAGACAAAAAGACAAAAAAAAAAAAAAGAAAGAAAAAGAAAAAGACTCACCCTGGGTGAAATGGGAACCATCTCCTCTACCAACTGCTCATGACAAAGCAAATACAATGTGGGAATATTAATATTACTATTCATTTGTAATCAAATCTTTGAGTTCCAAATCCCTGCTTACCTACTTATGAGGAGCACCACTTTAAGTGTCTTCCAGGACTCTCAAGGGTGTTTACAAGCTTTGTCTCATGGGTTCTGGCCCTTTGCCTCCTTCTGCTACTGGTACTCTTCCCCAGCCTAGCAGACTTGGCCAAGGTGCCACCTTGGAACTGAAACCCTACTCCTAGCTCCATTACTGTATACCACACTTCCTGCATGATGCTTCATTTGGGGAAAGGTCCTTAGCAAGGGCATACATGCCTTAAACTCTCCTGGTAGTTAATGATGGAACTTTTTCCACTTGCCACATGAGAAGGTGGCCTGGCAGGTTCTTATGGCCCCAGGCACCCACTGAGAGGGGCAGTTTCCTGCAGTCACCAGTCCCTATGACCTTGAGTGTCACCATCACCACTGCTGCCTCTGTCTTTGAGAATGCCTCCTGATTTACCTGGGCATCAGCATTATATGAGGTGAGATGAATGTTTTTTTCCACCTATTTATTAGGTCCATATCTTTTACTTAGTCAGGGAATACTCTACAGCAACGGTGCATGAGTCCCCAAAGGTTATAGCTTTTTCTGTGTTCACACATTTAGTTATCAGTCCCGTCATACAAATATCCCCAAAGTTTCCAACTGGAATAAGTTTCAAAATCAGTTATATCATTATACCAACAGGACTTTTTGCTAAACTCACAATTCTAGACTCTTCCTTCCATTCAGGTCCCTGTTGCCCTTTTCTGTTATCTGCACTGGTGAAGCTACTCATGTTGATCAGATATGTCTGTACATCATTTAGTACATTAACATAGTTTCCAGTCTCTTCCCCCACTCAAGAAGTCAACCTCTTTGCAAATTAGTAAATTTGGATAGATAAGCTCTCAACTCTTTCCAGGCAGTAGAGTATACACCCTCGTACACCCAACCTAAGTTCCAAATACCTTTATCATGTACTCTCTTCCCAAGAAATTAAGTGGGTAGCTCTGTTTTTTACTGACTTTCAACTTTTCATGTCCCAGCTAGAAGTATTAAAATGTGTAGACCAAAGAGTAGTTAGGCTGCTGTACAAGTATGACCTTCTAAAAGCTCTCAGATAAAAGTTATCCATCAATGACTTTTTGTTTGCCCTATAATTATTTGCATAGATACTGAGAGATACTCTATACATTTTATATCCTTTTTAATTAAAAATAACTACTTAAAAGTATTGAAACACTATGGGACCATATAAAGTAAAAATGTAAGAGAGTTAGAAAAAGCATAGGAAAATCAGGGAGGAGCCTTGGTAAAGTCCTAAAAGTGGTTATGTTGGAAATGTTATTGGAGGGAACACTTAGAGAAATTTTTCACCTTTCATATAATTGTGTAATGGTGTGTTTGAGGCTGAATTTTACCTTTTTTTGGTAATATGAGGAAAATGTAATAAAAACACAGTAATGTATTTGCACCTTTAGGGTACATATTTTTCCTCTTTCATTGGCACTGTGTTTGTACTGAATAACTTCTCTAGATATTGAAGTAGTAGAAATAGAAATAGCATCAACATCTTTTGCCACAGATTATTTTCAATTTAAACATTCTGCTAGTCACTGATGTAATATTCCTGTGATCTAGTTTTTCCATTCTTCAATGTTATCTTCAAACTATCAGATGAAATCAAATTCAGTTGCTTTCTTATCAGAACTAAAGTTGTCTGTGTTACAAGTGGAAAAGAAACCCATTTCCTATAAACTTCAAACCCATCTCTACTCTGTGTAAGATGTAGTCAAATAGTAGGTACACTGTCTTAGAAATGCCATCTGATTTATGTGGAAAACAAGAAACTCCAAGCAGTGTTCAAGGGTTTCAAGCCTGCTGTCTTGAAAGTAGATTTATAGTTTCATATTTATCATATGAATCTCCACTAGTCATTCATATTCTCTCTCTCTCTCTCTCTCTCTCTCTCTCTCTCTCTCTCTCACACACACACACACACACACACACACACACACACTGCCTTCTGTTGATATATTTTATAATGAAAAAGTGGCTGGAAAAAAATGGCTGGTATAAAGGTCAATTTGTGAAAAATGATCCCATTTATGTTGTAAATAGTAAGATAAAGTTTCTTACTTTGTTTTTAGATAGAATCAATATTTCATTAATTTCCTTGAAAGCTACAGCTGATAAAGTCAGTTGTATAGCCCCTAGAGATTGCAGTGATCTATTTCTCTTTAATCTGTCCTTGATCTGACTTATGAAACCCTTTTGGAACAAATTATTCCCCAAGAAAGAAAAAAGAAGGTCTGTATTCCCATCCTCTACCCCACCTCTCACTCAGATACTCTATAGAAAGCACAGTAAATGTGGTCTTAGGGATGCAAACTTGAAATTTGGAGTCCTGAAGCCATGCTTGTGGCCGGTGCTAATGTTCAGATAGGGAAGAGAGAAAATGATTTGTTGCTATATTTTTGTCCTTTACAAGCTTTTAAGATTTCTCTTTCTACTATATACGATAGAGATAAATGGAATTGGGAACGAAGGCTGGGTGTGACTTTTCTAGCTAACCCCAAACCTGAAGAGGAATAACATTAGACTGACTTAGAATGAAATCCCAGTGGAGACATATAAAATGAGGTCTCAGTCATAGGAAAGGAAAAGAGCTGGATTCATGGCATAGGCTAACATGGGAGTCCATCAGGGGGCATTTCTATGGGATTAGTCCTTTTGTCCTTAATCAATAGGAAACAATCACCATGAGCCTTAGGAGAAAATGTGTCAAAGGAGATTATTCTTGAGCAAGGCCAATATCTAGCTTAGTGGTTGTCCATTAATCTAGTGGTGTTTGAAAATCCTGAGCCAAGATAATACTTAGCATTCCATCTGTCTTTTTTTTGTCAGCAGAGAAGGATGGAATGTGAGAAAAGATGAGAGTTTTGGTAAATCCTATTCCAAGGATGAAAAAAACTAAGAGTAGAAAACCATGGGAGTTTCAGGTACTAATTTAGATGCAGGTTAGGAATTGCCTTTATAAGAAATGTGAAAGTTTTGTGATTCCTATGTTTGCAATTTTGTAATTATCATGGGGACTTTTTGTTATTAGAGAAGCTTTCCTGGTTATCCTTGAAGACAAGTAACCAAGAGAACTTAGGTGACTGTATCTCATATGAGCTCAATTTTGGAGGGCAGAAGGGAAGTGCAAGGGGCTAGAATATAAGGTAACACTTACCAAAGAGGAAGAAATCAGGTGAATCCGATGACCTATTGAAAAGATTAAAGATCGTGGGTAGCTGTTTGGAAAGATTTTAGCAATGAAAAGCTCGAGTTGAAATTTGTTAACAGTTTTAATTTTACTCACAGTCTATGGAAACTTTCTGATTTCTATAACATTGGGCTAAAAGTTTATACAAGTGGGAAGTGACGGGCTATTCACAAAAATCTATTTAATTTTTTTCTATGGGGAAAGAAAACAAGGCTAAAAGTCAAAGATGAGTGTCTTGCAGCCTTCCCCTTCTCAAATGGTCTCATCCTTATCCTGTCAGAGACATAGCTATAATAAGGGTTACTTTTGTTACATTAGTAAAGGACAGTCTGTTCCATTCACTTGGTATAATTTTAGGAACAGAAGCATATTTTAGTAGTAAGTTGTAAATTTCCTATCAAATTTTTTCCAGTATATCCCCACACCAAATGCTTAGCAGGTTCCAGAAAAAGCGATAACACAATACTCTGAGGACTTCCTTATTAAATCATTTCCCTTCCCATAGTTCATATACAGGTTTCTAAAAAGAGTTCTAGAATATGAGCTCAAATTAGATGTAGCATTATGCAATAATAAAAATTACAATTAGAAGATGAAATAGCATTTCTCCAAATAAAACATACAGAGGGCCAATAGGCACATGAAGAGATACTCAGCATTGTTAATTATTAGAGAAATGCAAATCAAAATTTAAATGAAGTATCACTTCAAACCAGTCAGAATGGCCATCATTAATAAGTCTACAGATAAAAAAATGCTGGAGAGGGTGTGGAAAAAAGAGAACCTTCCTACACTCTTGGTGGGAATGCAAATTGGTATAACCACTCTGGAAAACAATATAGAGAGTGCTCAGAAAACTAAAAATAAAACTACCGTATATTCCATCAATCCCACTCCTGGGCACATATCTGGACAAAGCTTTCGTTCAAAAAGATACATGCACCCCTATGTTCATTGCAGCACTATTCACAATAGCTAAGACATGGAAACAATCTAAACATCCATTATCAGAGAAATGGATTAAGAAGATATACTACATACATAGTATGGAGTACTCCTCAATCATAAAAATGAACAAAATGATGCCATTTGCAACAACATGGATGCAACTACAGATTACCATACTAAGTAAAGTAAGTCAGAGAAAGACAAATACCATTTGGTAATACTTATATGTGAATCTAAAATATGGCACAGATGAACCTATCTACAAAATAGAAACAGACTCACAGACATGGAAAACAGACTCATGGTTGCCAAAGGGGAGGTGGAGGTCATGGGATGGACCAGGAGTTTGGGGTTAGTAGATGAAAACTATTGTATTTGAATGGATAAGTAGTGAGGTCCTACTGCATAGCATGAGGAACTATATCCAATCTCCTGGAACAGACACTGCAATGGAAGATAATATAAAAAAGAATATATATCTATATATATAGATATATGTGATAGAGTCAGTTTGCTATATAGTAGAAATTGGCATAATACTGTAAATCAACTATACTTTAATTAAAATATATATATTAAAAAAAGAAGATGAAATGTACATGAATCCAGAATGCTGATGATGGCTCTTTAATCCAAAAATATAAATTTCAGGCATTTGTCCATGTTTTTCTGGTCTGAAATAACTTAGTAGTTAGTGATGGTAACCATTGTCCCTGTGCTCTTGTGTCACTCTAGAGAATTTTGCCCACCCACAACCTCTGCTGCCCAAGAAGCCACATAATCACATCCCCCTCATTCCCAACCTTGGCTAATTGAAGCAGAACTGGTCCCTGATTAGAAGTAATTTTTCCATGGGATACTTAATCACATCACTAGGTCTGACATGAGAGCTAATCAGATTCTCTCTGTTGATTATAATAGGAAGTAAAAAATTCACGATTGGAAAATTGAGAAACACTAGAACCAAAACTCCTTACAGCATGGCCAAGTCATAACTGCAAAGTCTTTAAGGATAAATCTGTTAACTGTAAATTCTAAGTTTTCAAGAGATCCTGAGAAACTAACTCTCCCTATCAAGTTCTAGGTTTTGTAAGACCTTAGTATGGCTTCTCTTCCCAAGTTTCCATGAGAATCCATTTATTTTCCCAAGGGCAGCTTCATAATAAATTGAATTAACTTGAAATTTCTTTATTCATTGCAACTATGACCACCAGACCAAAATACACTGTATTCTACTTTCCATCAAAGCAAAGTCTCTTCCAGACATTATTCAAAATTTACATTCTCCAAGAAGCATTCTTTTAGGGAAACCTACCCTATGCATCCCCTCCTAATATAAATGTACAGTTTGTACCATATGAAACAACTGTCATTTATTTTCACTACGTGTTTTCCTTTCCTTGTCTTGTGAGTTTCACAAGAACTGGGAGGAGCAAGTTTTCATCAAATAGTAGCTTTAAAAAATATTATGGTAGAAGAGACCCAACTAAATGGAAGAGAAAAATATTAAATTTGGATTAAGAAGTAGATTAGATTAATAACTCAAAGCTTTTACCTCTACAATTCCAGTTGCCCTGTGCTTCTGACTACAGCCTAAGGCAGCCATTCAGAATCTTCAATTGCCACCTGTTCTGGACCAAATGCAGCATAGCTCACAATGCTGTTACTCACCAACGTCATCATAAGTCCAAGTCTCACAGGTCCCTTGCATGGATGCCAATCCCCGATTCTTCTGTAATGTCATTATTCTGACTTTATCTTCCACCCTTCCCCATCCTCTTCAAATGCTCTCGTTCTGGCATCTGAACTCCTAGCCTATCCTCAGCAATTGTTCCCGCATCCTCAACCTCTTTGAAAATTCCCTCTTCTTTATTGCTGCAAAGGAAATTGGAGCAATACATTTCTGCCTGCTTCCCTCTCAAGTACAGATGTATCTTATCCTCTATTTTCTATGCTCCTTGGGTTTGGAAATTGAGTTTTCTCCCATTGTCACTCCCAAAATGTTTCAAATCTTCTTTCAAAATTGCTTCTTTTTTAAAGTGTATATCTCACTATGCCATGATATATCATCTACCAAACTCTCAAACTCTGTCTCATTGATGGACTTTGTTACTCCATTCATCCATCACTGTCACTTTAACATTCACAGATAGCCATCCAACATTCTGCTCTCTCATTGCTTAGACCCTTCAGGACCAACAGTCTTTCTTCCTTCTTATCCCAAATCTCCATTTCAGCCAGACCTGTCTTTGCTACTTACTTATATTTTCCTATCCTCTTTTCTTAAGCTAGTGTCAACATATTGACTCTGCCACTTTTTTTCATTATCCATAGGCTCTTTCTAAGTCCCTACCTTCTTCCTTATCAAGCATAGAGTCCATAGTCAAAAACTATAAGGACTCCATTACAAAAATTCTTCTTTCATAATACTGGACTGGATGGACTTTAATCCCAGTTAAACTCAACTATCTGCATACTTGACACAGCTGTCCCAAAGCAGCTAAAATCCTTGGACAGATTCTACATACTTGCAGACACTGTAAATTTGTGTTCATACTAATGAGCATTATGGTGCTTCAACACTCAGTAAATTAATTTTCTACTCTGAGACGCCTTAGCTCCTTAAATCTGTAAAACTCAATAGTCTTCCACAAACAGTTGTCAACTCATATTTCATGTAAAAAGAATAGATTAAATCTCAAAAGAAAAAATAAATAAAAGATCCAGACTCATCTTTCTACTACCAGTTTCCTCAAACTACCACCATTCATCTACACACACAATTCTGTTCTTGCTTATCTTTCTAATGGAATTAGAGTCCCCTTTTCTAGCTAAGTCTGTCCTCACCCTTGTGCCCTAGATCGTTCTTTGCCTTTATAAAAATATTTCTCTTGAAATAATATCCTATTTGTTTCCTACACTATCAATTTCTCTCTCTATGCTGGAGGATCATTTTTCAGGTTATAAATATAGATTAATGTCTTCGTCATAAAAACAAACAAAAAGCCTCCTTTAATTTGTTAGGAGTTTCCAGCATCAACTGTGTGTCCTAGAGCTCCTTCACAGAAAAATCCTCCCAAGACTTGTCTAGACCTATTTTTCCCACTTTCTTATGTCACATTTTCTTCTCAATCCACTGTAGTTGGAGTTTAATCATCATCATTTTTTTAAATTGGCTTTGTTCCAGATTACCAATAACTTGAGTCTTGTCAAAGCCAATAGCCACTTCTCTGCCTTCATTTTACTGTGATAATTCCTCAGAGTTAACCACACATTCCCTTTTTTTTGCATATTTATTCTCCAGTTCTGGGATCACAGTCTTAGCTTTCTTCATACTTTATTGGATACCTTTTCTGTATGCGTATGTCTGTCTGTCTGTCTCCCCTAGCTACTCTTCTGCCCCACGATATCTATGTTGATGTCCCAAGGCCAATGTCTGTATCTTGAGACTGCATCTTTTTCCCATAAATTCTACAGCTTAATGTACCTCATATTAAAGATTTTCAAGTTTACATCTTGATTTTCAACCTCTCTTCTAAACTCCAGACTTGAATATCTAGCGGTTCAATTCCCACGTGAGATGGAAGTCCAATAAACCAATCAGGTTTGGTATGCTTACATCTTCAGAATCTTAAGGTCTTTTTGCAAGCATTATCTCCCTGCTGAGATTTCCAAACACACCTATATAAAAGAGCAAATTGGACTTAAGCATTCCTGTTTTCCTTGTAACATTCACATTTTTTCTTTACACTTATCACAATCTGATAGGTATTGTATTATACTCATTATAATATATTTATTATCTGTCTTCCCCCACAAGAAAACTAGCTCCATAAAGATAGAGACTTATTCTGTTGCCTTCAGGTGTATTTCCAGTGCTAAGTATAGTCATGAGCTGCTAATAGGCACTCATAAATATTTGTTAAATTATTATCTCTCATAAGTCTTTCTTATTCGGAAAATGACACCATTATATACCCATTTGCTCAGAACAAAAGTCCCCAGAATTATACTTAATTCTTTTCTTTTATCTCACCCTCCACATTACATCCTGTCAGTCTAATTCAAAATGCATCCCAAATCTTAACATTTCTCACTGTCTTACTTGCTACTCACTTTTAGTTCAAGACAACACCATATCTCACTGGGCTATTTTTGTTGGTTCTTCACCATTTCCTCTGGACCCTAATTTTGCCCCCTCGCCCAAGAGAGCCTTCTGCACACAACATTGAGTGTTTTTTCTAAGTCATAAATCTGATCCCACCGCATCTGTATTCAAAATCCTTTAATGGCTTCCACTGAAGCTCTATACATTCCAAACTACTCAACACAGTATGTGAGGTCCTACACAATTTCCCCTTTGTCCATATCACCATCCTTATCTCTCAGCACTACTCCTAATCTTTTCCTTTGAACACACCATGAACATTCCCATCTCAAGTTCCTCTGCTTGGAACGCTTCCCTGGAATCTTTACCTAGTTGATTTCTTCTTCTTATAACTTGGAACTTAAATGACACCTCTTCAAGCCTTCTGTGTCCACCATTTCTAAAGAAATAAGTTTGTTCCTGCCTCCAAGCACTGGCATATTTTTCCCTGGGTCTTCCACACATAAGTATGGAAAAAATCTCAAATTTGTTTCTTGTGTGTGTTTGCTTGCTTTCATTTAATATCTATATCTATCTCCACCCAGAAGACTGTAAACTCCTAGTGAGCTGGGACTGTCTTATTTGCCACTCTATGTCCAGGACCTAGAACCGCATCTAGTAGTAGATGCTCAAGAAATATTGGCTTTCTGGCTGACTAATTTAGATCTGTAAAAAATGATTAAATCTCAGACCACACCATTAACTCATTTTGTGGCTGGGTAAATAAATTTAACATCACCACATGCTAGTTTTCATAATGTAACAATAATAGACCTATAAATTATAAGACTACAATGAATGTCAACTGTGATCACAAATTGAAAGTTCTGGGTAACTCATAAAGTACTCCAATCACCACCTATACAGATTGTCTGCATTATTAAACTTCTTTAAAGACTAATTGGAGTTTTATACAAAGCATAGGCCAGGAAAATGACAGTTTTTACAATGGAAATATGTGCTTTTTTATAATAGTATTTGATCTTTGAAATAGTGTGTTACTGTGTTACTCTATTTCGATGATAAGAAAATAATACTCAACATTAGTTGTCATGCAACCTATTGTAATTTTATTTTATTAAAGGGGGAACATCCATAAAGAAGAATTTTGTTCAGTGTTCTTAATTAGATTTTGAATTCCCAGACATGATACTTATGAAAAATATACCAGTATGCCTCACCACAATGGCCCTTTCTGGTTGTATCATTTTACCAGCTACCTGCACAAATGCCTAGAGTTCAGTCATGGGAAAACCCTTGGGTCAAAAAACGGAAATAAAGGCTACACTTCAGTGGAATGGCAAACTGTTAAATACAAATTGCAACTCCTACACAAATAAAGATACCAATTATCCAATTAAAATGACAACTATGTAAATCTGTAAATACATAGATTAAATTTTGACCAGAGGGTAGGAAGATTTACTGGAAAATTAAATGACCTGAGTTGTTCTGTTGAATTGAAAGTAAAGCAGTGATCAGGATGCAAGAAATGCAAATTCTATTCTTGGATTTAGAATTTATTAACTCGTATGGAATCTTCCACCTCTCTGGGGATCAATTTATTTTCCATAAAGATGAAAGGTATCCAGGGCCTAGGTGATCCCCAAGGTCTTTCCACTTCTGGAATTGGATTCCCATGAACATCTAAGAGAGCAGCTCCAGGATGGGAGACGCTATAGACCAAAAAAAGACAGTGATAAGAAGCTATCAGGACACTGTAAATCAGCTGAAATGGAAAAAATAAAAATCATTATAAAAAAATAAGTAAATCTACCTCCAAAAAAAAAAAAAAAGAAAAGAAAAGAAAAAGAAGCAGCTATTAGGGCCTGGGTACAGGCATCATTTAGACAAAAGGAAATCCGGGTTGGCCCTGATTCAATTCCTAGCTTCAGTGCAAGCTCTCTGAATGACCTCTGGGAATTTCTGCTTTATTTTGGTTCCCCAAACGCCAGAGAGTTTTGAAAATTAAATGAGATAAGGGTGGGAAAGCACCTTTCCCTTCTGGAAAATTCCAAAGGAAAATTATAAATAGTTGCTATACCCCCATAATCTCAGTGTTGCTCATGGGTATTTATTTAAATATGTGCCCAGACTTTTGCTATCATAGATGACATCAGAGATGACAGATTACTTCTCTATTTATCAGGCTCTGAAAGGAATTACACACTTTACACAACATGTTGGGAAAATCAGAACTCCCTAACTGAAAAGAAAACAACTCTGGACATTGTAATATTAAAGAAATATAGCTCTACTAAAGCATGAGTTTAAGAAATTCATCTTCAGGAGTTCCCGTCATGGCTCAGTGGTTAACAAATCCGACTAGGAACCATGAGGTTGTAGGATCGATCCCTGGCCTTGCTCAGTGCATTGAGGATCCAGTTTTGCCTTGAGCTGTGGTGTGGGTTGCAGATGCAGCTTGGATCCCGAGTTGCTGTGGTTCTGGCATAGCCTGGCCACTACAACTCTGATTCAACCCCTAGCCTGGAAACCTCCATATGCCGTGGGTGCAGCCCTAAAAAGACAAAAAAAAAAAAAAAGAAAGAAAGAAATTCATCTTCAGTAGAAGTAGACTTTTCCAGGTTGAGTGAATTAACACTGCATTCATAAATTTCTCTGGAAACTTGATACTTTTCCATTTTCCCGAAAATCCGCTTGAATAACTGCGTATTTATGGCTTTTTTATACTCCCCCCCAAATTCTCCTGGTATAACTGCTGTATATCTATTCTTCTCTAGATATACAGCAGTTAATCACATTTTAGGTTCATTGGTAAACATAGCCAATCCAAAGTAAGTTTAACTATCAGTGAAAAAAATATTTGGGGTCCAGGTTTAGTCTAGTTTTGCCACATGGTGTTTGCTAAGGGCCTACCTCTTAGCTACGCCAGTTAATGAAGGAGTTATGCTCTGAACCTGGAAGTTTAGTGGTCAGATGTTCTAACAAAGAAAAAGCTGTATTCTATTTTAAAAGTGTTGAGAACATTAAAAATTAAATCAACTTTTGATTCAATTATCTTTTTTCTTTTTCTCGCTTCATATTTATATAGAGAGATAAGAATTCATTTAAAACTATAATTAATTAAAAATAATAACTTAAAGGGAGTTTCTGTTGTGGCACAGTGAAAACAAATCCAGCTAGTATCCATGAGGATGTAGGTTTAATCCCTCGCCTCACTCAGTAGGTCGGAGTTGCGGCATTGCCTTGAGCTGCCATGTAGGCCGGCAGCTATAGCTCCAATTCGACCCCTGACCTAGGAACTTCTATGTGCCGTGGGTGCGGCACTAAAGAGCAAAATAATAGTAATAACTTAAGGCGGTCCTGCTATGGCACAATGGGTTAAGAATCTCACTGCAGCCATTTGGGTTGCTGCAGAGGCACAGGTTCAATCTCTGGCCCGGTGCAGTGGGTTAAAGGATCTAAAATTGTTACAGCTGCAGGATGCAACCCAGATTCAGCTCCCAGCCCAGGAATTTCCATATGCTGCAGATGCAGACACAAGTAATAATAATAATAATTTAAAATCCCAGAGATGAGTGTTACAAATGCATTATAGCTATCCTACCGCAAACCTCCCCTGGCTTTCAACTTTCCAGAAATACAAAGGGAAATGGAAGACAGGAGCAAAAGGAGATGATGACAGAAAGAATGAAAGTGAGAGAGGGTTCAAGAAGGTAGAGGAGGAAAAGACAGAGTAAAAGAAGAAAGAGAAATAAATTGAGAAAATAAGGGCAGGAAAATGAGGCAGTAGGATGAGTGATAATTAAAGGACTTGCTGATTTTTGTTTCCATCCCTTCTTACTTGATACTTTGTGCCTGATTTAAAAAAAAAAAAAAGTGTTTTTCGATTATTTTGCCTCATAGGACCTGAGTTTCTTCTTCCATTCAACTCACAAACAGTTGGTGGCAGGGATGATTTTTTATATCATTGCCTCTTTGCAAAATCTAGTAGATCTCTAGGGAGAAGACAAGTGCTTCAACTTCCAAGATGTTATGATTACACACTGATTATCTTTTCTAGGTGTTGATATTACCCAGACTCATGCTCCCAGTGGTGAAATGAGCTTGGTAATCTTCATGTTAGTAAATTCCATGACATATACAATCTTTATGTACTCTCAATGAAAATGTACAAAGGTGTGAACAGTGCAGGCATAGTAGGATGATGAGATGATATTATTGTTTTTATTGTTAATATTTTAGCTTATTTTGCTTGTCTTTTATTTTAGGTGCTAGCATTGGCCTATGGGAAGAAGAGGCAAAATATAAGGAGACTTTAGGTTCCAGGGCTGACTCAGCCCTCAACTAGCTTTAAGAACTTAAGATATCCTCAAGGAACAGTTTGTTTTTTAATATGTAAATTCAAAATATAGTATCTTCATACTGGTTTCATTTTTTAAAAATTTAGTTGATTTACAAAGTTCTGTTAGTTGCAGTATACAAAAAAGTTATTCAGTTACATGTATACATTATTTTCAGATTCTTTTCTATATAGGTTTTTACAAGACATTGTATGTAGTTCACTCTGCTATACTGTAAATCCTTGTTGTTTGTCTATTTTATATATAGTACTATGTATCTGTTAATCCCAAACTCCTAACTTATCCCTTCTACCCCTTTCCCTTTTGGTAACTGTGTTTGTTTTCTATGTCTATGAGTCTGTTTCTGTTTTGTAAATAAGTTCATTTGTATCAATTTTTTTTTAGATTCTACATGTAATGATATCATGATACTTATCTTGTCTGACTTACTTCATTTAGTATGATAATCTCTAGGTCCATCCATGTTATTGCAAATGGAATTATTTTATTCTTTTTATAGCTGAGTAATATTCCTGAGTAATAGTGTATGTATATATACTACATCTTCTTTATCCATTCGTTTGTCAGTGGACACTTTGGTACTTCTATGTCTTGGCTATCATACATAGTGCAATGAACATTAGGGTGCATGTATCTTTTTGAATTAGAGTTTTTGTCTTTTCTGGATATATACTCAGGAGTGGGATTACATGATCATATAGTAATTCTATTTTTAGTTTTTTTAAGAAACCTCCATACTGTTCTCCATAGCGGCTACCATACTTTTTCTTATTTGTTCTGCTTTATAAGCTGAAAAAAACCCAAAAATGCTGGTCATTGTTACTGTTTTTTGTAGTCATGTTACCGACAACATAGTGGTATAATAACTTATTTTCCTTTTGTCAGGTTCACTGCACCAGTTTATCCCCTTTCTTTTTTTTTTTTTTCTTTTTTTTTGGTGGCGGGGGTGGGGGTGGGGGGCTGCACCCATGGCATATGGAGGTTCCCAGGCTAGGGGTCCAGTCGGAGCTGTAGGTGCTGGCCTATGCCACAGCCACAGCAACGCGAGATCCAAGCTGTGTCTGTGACCTACACCATAACTCACGGCAACACCAGATCTTAACCCACTGAGCCAAGCCAGGGATTGAACACACATCCTCATGGATGCTAGTCGGGTTCGTTAACTGCTGAGCCACAATGGGAACTCCCCCTTTTTTTTCTCAATAAATGTCAGTTGTTTTACTATGATGAGGACAAGACAGACAACACTTTTTCATAACACCATTACATTCATGCTAAAGATAACAATGCTTCCTTTGCTATAAATGCTACTTGATCTTTTTAAAACATGTTATTTACTGTTCTTGGAATATCTGGGCATGCTTAATGAAATAAAAGATTATGAAACATTCCAATTTTTTGTACTTAAGTATCTAATCTTATATAATTTACACTCAGCTTAAGACATGCACTACATGCACTACTCAAGACATGCACTACAACCATATAATAGATTGTGTCATCAATATGACGTCCTTAGCATCTTATATATTATGTTCTCACTTTAAGTCCTACTCACTAAAATTAAAACAGCCCAGGATAATGAACATGCAGTTCATTAAAAAGGAATACCAACAGCCAAAAACAACACTGATATGTCAACCTAATTTATAATGAAAGAAACTACATATTTAAAAAATAAGGTATCGAGAGTTCCCCTTGTGGCTCAGCAGTAACAAACCAGACTGGTATCCATGAGGATGCCAGCTTGATCCCTGCCCCTGCTCAGTGGGTTAAGGATCCAGCATTGCTGCAAGCTGCGGTGTAAGGTGCAGATACAGCTCGGATCTGGCATTGCTGTGGCTGTGGCATAGGCCGGCAGCCGCAGCTCGGATTCAACCACTAGTCTGGGAACTTCCATATGCTGCAGATGTGGCCCTAAAAAAAGCAAAAAATGAAAAATGAGAATAGAGATAAAAATAAAAAATAAAAAGGTATCATTTTCCCCCTATAGTGGCAATTTTTTTTTTTTTTTAAGATCATATCTACAGATGACCAGGGAGAATGTAGGTGGAGTTAAAAGAGTGGTCACACATGTAACACTAGCTGGAAGTGTAAATCGTAGAGCCTTTTTAGAGAACGATTTGTCCAGCTTTTTAAGGCCCTAAAAATGTTTATTTAATCCCTTTGAACCAGTCATTCCACTTATAGAAATCTACTTTCTTAAGGACATAATTAAGCATGTACCTCAAAATATGGTTACAGGGATATTCAGTGTAATACTGTTTATAGTAAGAACTACAGACATTCAACATGTCTAACACAGAGAAAAGAAGGAGTAATTGTGGCACACCTCCTTGTCGCAGGCAGTGGTGGGCTTGCTTCCCCGTGACATCATTCCTCCAGACCTTGCCTTAGCTTCTTCCTCACCAAGAGTCTACTTCCCAAGAGGCCAAAGTGTCAGAGTTCAGCTTTCTCAGTGACCTGAGTCAGTAGAAACTTTGGGGAAATCTCCTGGGGGCTTTTAAGAGGAAAAAGTCTTCCTCACTGATAAAAATGTGATGTCAGAGGGAAAACAGCCTTTCCTGCCTTTTAGATGCCATTTTTATGAAGATGTGAAGCTGAAAGTTACAGCAGCAGCTCTTATAACCATGAGGGAGACAAGCCTAAGGCAAAACCAATAAATTCAGGCCCAGGCCAAAAAAAAAAAAATATATATATATATAGATAGATAGATAGATAGATAGATAGATAGATAGATCGATCCTTAGTGACACCTCTGAATTGTATGTTAGGTGAGAAAATAAATATCCTTGTTTATAAGTCAATTATGTGATGTTCCCGTTATGGCTCAGTAGTAATGAACCCAACCCATACATGAGAATGCAGGTTCTATCTCTGACTTTGCTCAGTGGGTTAAAGATCCAGCATTGCTATGAGCTGGGGTGTAGGTCGCAAATGTGGCTCAGTCTGGTGTTGCTGTGGCTGTGGTGTAGGTCAGCAGCTGCAACTCTGATATGACCCCTGGCCTGGGAACTTCCATATGCCGTGGGTGCAGCCTTTAAAAAAAAAAAAGTTGGTTTCATTTGAACATTTTTACCTCTGGTCAAAAGCATCCTGAGAGTAGACATACAACACAGTACTTTAGAGCCACTAAAAAGTTATGCTACAGAAGTATATTTATAAATAGTAGATGTACAGTTAAGAGAAAAAAAAAACAGTATGTTCACACTGAAGAAAAGCAAGGATATTAATATGGAATCATTTGCCAAGAAAAAGGCCTAGGAAAATACTCTAGGTTTTAGGAATAGTGCCTTTTGAAATATTATTTTGGAAAGACAGAAATCTGAATGTTTCCTTTTTGTGTATTTTCAATTTTTTCTACAATGATCGTGTATCACTTTAAGATTCTATCGCCAATTTCTATTTCTTCAGTCAACCCAATGAGATCTGGGGGAGCAAGAAGAGGTAAACGTATGCCTAGTGAGCCATCTTCAACTCAGGAGCGTGCCTTTTTAATAGGAAAAGTTGTTTCTTCTTTTTTAAACTATTTGGTGAATATAATTTGATGCCATCAGGTGTTTATTTTTTAGTGAATACAGAAGATTACAGTTTCCGTTTCTCTTTGTTACTTAGAAAATCATGTCACGACTTTGTACCATTTCACATTGGAATTTCCTCTGTGAAACAAAAATGGGCCCCAAATCCTATGATCCTCAGGGGTCATAGGAACAGCACATGATGTTAAATGATAAACGTGAGAATACCTAACTGCCTCTGGGTTGGTTTAGAATCATCTTGAGATGTAACATCCTGATGTCTAGATCCACTGGGTTTCCTAACAGCTTACTACAACAAAAGGGTGCTCATCTATTTTTTTTTAATTTATTTTATTGGGGTATAGTTAATTTACAATGTTGTATTAACGTCATGTTTACAGCAAAGTGGATCAGTTATACATATACATATATTTGTTCTTTCCCTCCTACAGGTTATTATATAACATCAAGTAAACCTCCCTACACTATATAGTAGGTCCTTGTTAGTTATCTATTTTACATATAGTGGTGTGGTAGTTAATCCCATGCTCCCAATGTATTCCCCCCTCCACTACAGTTCACTCTTTGGTAATCCAAAATTTAATTTTTAAATCTTTGAGTTTGTTTCTATTTTACAAATAAGTTCTTTTGTATCACTTTTATTAGATTCACATAGTTGCTCATCTATTTTGCTTTCCTCAAATGTTGATTCTTTTTCTTCTTCCCCATCCAGAAACAAACATATTTTTAATTAACTTGGCCTATATCCAGGTTTAATGGGGATATATCAAATTCAAGCTATTGCAATTCAAATCCTAACCCAACACCTATGGCTTTTATGACGCTTTCTTGCAGCCCCCAATACCTATAAAACATATCCAGCTGAATCTACTTGTCCTTAAAGCTTCTGATTGCTTCCCATTCTTTGTTGGTAAACTTTCTTTTCATAAGATGAACAGGATTCTGAAATTGAACTGCAACCTGGAGAACTAGTCTTCATTGTATCAATTCCAATTTAGAACTCAGGTTCCCCAGCAAGCACGGTACAGTCTCCTTGATGAGAAATGTTAAAGTTGAAATTGGGGTAAGGATTCAATTAGTCTTTTTCAAGAACTGGTTTTCCTTTTTTTTTTTTTTTTTTTGCTTTTTAGGGTCACACCAGTAACATATGGAGGTTCCCAGGCTAGGGATCCGGTCGGAGCTATAGCTGCTGGCCTACGCCACAGCCACAGCAACGCAAGATCTGAAGCAAGTCTGCGGCCTACATCACAGTTTACAGCAATGCTGGATCCTTAATCCACAGAATGAGGCCAGAGATTGAACCCACAACGTCATGGTTCCTAGTCGGATTCATTTCCACTGTGCCATGACGAGAACTCCCTGGTTTTCTTTGTAAACAAATATTATTTCAAGGTGTATTCAATTTCTCTGGAACTAATTTCCTTCTCATCAGACAACCAACCAAGGCTGCCTCTGTGTCCGATGCAAAGACGAACTAGCCAAGGCACTCCTTCTCCTCA
Organism: Phacochoerus africanus; assembly: GCF_016906955.1. NCBI lineage: Eukaryota > Metazoa > Chordata > Mammalia > Artiodactyla > Suidae > Phacochoerus > Phacochoerus africanus. The sequence goes on from NC_062544.1 coordinate 55,224,220, forward strand.
GGCTAGATTGGTCACTGATGGCACCACCAGCAAAGCCATTTGGCTTGGCTGGGTAGCCAAGTGCTGCATGGAAAGGTCCAGCACATGCTCTCAGCTCCTGGCACGAAGCAGAATTCTACCCTATCTCATAAGTATTTATGTGTGGCATTTAAGGAGGTGTTTTGGTGCAGTTGTCCTCCCTATGACCCACTCTTCCTCATTTGTAATTTTTTCAGTCCTTGGCAATTGATCTGTAGTTCCCTTTGTTACAATTCACTTAAGCCTCTGGAATCTCCAACTAAGACTATAGCTCTGTTTGCATGGGCAGTGAACTGTTCCTCATATTCAAGGGAGGCAATGAGGTTAAACTAACCTGTTTATAATAACAACCATGTGTTGCTATGAGATATGCCATGACAGGACTGAAAATCATTCTCTTGGTCATACAAGCAGAAGGTATAAATAAGGCAGCCAGAGAGGTTTTATTTGTGTTAGCAACAGATGCAGAAGAGCAAAATAGCTACTCCAGTAATGCTGCCCATATGGTGGTACAAACAAAAGAAAGACCTAGCAGTCCTGGGCTAAGTGAATTAGTGCCCCTGCATGATGCCATGGCCCAGGGCAGAGTTTTGTTCTTCTTCTATGATGTCTTTTCAGTGCCAGATATCTTGTCGGTCCCACTAACAAGGAGCCAGGCTGCCTGTGCTCTGAGTTGGATATATTTCAAGGATGGCAATTGCCTTACTCACAGGTTGTTGGTGTGATATTTCCTTTGACATTAGATGCTCTTTGGGGTCTGGACAATGCAAATAGGTGGTTTTGTTTTGCCTTGCACTTTAGTTTTCAAAATCACCTCTCTTGGCCCTGTCACCACTTCTAGCTAGAATTTTGTCATCTTTTGCTTCACTGCCCCAAAATATGAAGTAGAACAGACTGCCCATGAGGTGGACTAAGTAGTTATACTCAGCTCAAGGTTGGAGGGAGAAGGCCCCAAGCTGCATTTTAATTCACAATCCTTTGAGTCTTCTATATTTTTTCTAGCACAAGTGATGGGGCCAGTGAACAAGTCTCCCTTTCTCACACAGCCTCAATCACAGATCTCCCTGGTCATTCATGTAAACATTAAGAATAGTGTTTCAATGGAGTTCCTGTCATGGTGCAGTGGAAACGAATCTGACTAGGAACCATGAGGTTCAGTGTTTGATCCCTGGCCTTGCTCAGTGGGTTACGGATCCGGCATTGCTGTGAGCTGTGGTGTAGGTTGCAGACACGGCTCAGATCTGGTGTTGCTGTGGCTGTGGTGTAGGCCAGTGGCTACAGCTCTGATTAGACCCCTATCCTGGGGACCTCCATATGTTGCGGGTGTGGCCCTAAAAAGACAAAAAGACAAAAAAACAAAAAAAATAGTCTTTAAAGAGAGTAGAAATCCTAGTCTGGTCAATGTGGAGTCAAAAAGAAGAGAAATACATTTTTGCCTTCACATCTGTGATGTAATATGGATTTCCTGCATGTAGATCTAAATGTCAGGATTTTTAAAAACAGCCTTTTTGCTCTAACTGGTTTCTTCAGTAACCTCAGTAATTGTGATCTGTAGATAAGATTTTGGTTGTCCACATTTATCCACTCATAAATCAAATACTGGTTTGAGACTAATATTAAATGTAGTATATTATAGTAAATACTCTAGGGAGTGGAAGATGAATTAGTGTATTTATCAAGTAGATTGGAGTCTGATAGAAGAGAATAACACTCATACATAACTTTTATTCCTGCTTTATTCTCTTTCAAGGAGAATGGAGTTAGCATTGATTTAGCTCAAGTGAGAAATCTCAGCATCCTTCTCAACTTTCTCTATCCCTCATGTATCGTGCAATTTTGGTTGTAAGAGTCTGCCTAATTTATTTCCAAAAAGTTTTTGAATGTTTCTCTTCTAATGCACAACTAAATTAAGAAATTTAACTTTCATAAATTTACTAGTTCATAAATTTATATTTTCTCATTTGATCTATTACAATGAATTTCTTCTTTGATTATTCTGGAAATAGTATGAAGTGATTAAAATATTCAGAGCAGAAGGACTATGTGAATATGTCTGCTCCTTAAAAAAAATTATTGTTGATAACTTAGGCTCTAGATCCTGAATAGACAGTTTTTCTAGGCATGACAAAGACCATGTCAGTTCCATTGATGAAGAAAAGGGAGAAAGCAGTAAAATCAGAAGTCACTTGCAATGCAGAATTACCAGAAATGTAGTTTATTTCCTTTATTAAGACATAGTAAACGTGTGATAAACTCCACTGAATTCAGAGCACTGCACAATGTATGTGTGATAAACACAGAAATCTACCACAGGAATTCCCCTTGTGGCTCAGAAAGTTAAGAACCTGACTAGTATCCACGAGGATGCAGGTTCAACCCCTGGCCTCACTCAGTGGATTAAGGATCCAGCATTGCCATGAGCTGTGGTGTAGGTCACAGATGCAGCTCAGATCCTACATTGATATGGTTGTGGCATAGGCCAGCAGCTGTAGCTCTGTTTCAACCTCTAGTCTGGGAACTTCCATGTGCTGTGGGGGCAGCCCTAAAAAGAAAAAAAAAAAAAACCACAATGATGCCCTTTTAAGACCTGGGTGATTATTGTCTCAGACGTACTTGGGAATTGAAGGAACCCCCCACTTTTAGGCCTAGGCCTGTGAATCAAGAAGTATCACAGTTGCATTATCACAGACCAGCTATTTGTTTTGATAGAAGCAGATATATATTCAGGGTATGGGTTTTTCTCTTTTGGCTACAGACTTGCAACCAGCACCACTGTCCAAAGGCTTACAAAAGGTTTGACCTACTGGTATGGAATCTCACATTCCATCACAGCAGACCAGGCAGCCCACTTTACAGTAAATAATACTGGTAAGTGAGCTCATGCCATCAAATCCACTGATCATGTCACAAATCATACCATCCAGAAGCTGCTGGCCTCACAGAATGCTGGAACCACCTCCCCAAGACACAGCTGAAGCATCATACTCTAGAATACAGTATGTACTTTGTTTCAAATAATTTTGTACAGTTCTGTGGCCCCAGTGAGAATAGAATGGTCCAGGAACCAAGTGATAGAAGCAGGAGCATATCTACCCTCTCTCACTTCTAATAACCCACTTGGGGAACTTGTTCTCATACCCACAACTTTGAACTCTGCAGAGTTGAGCTTATGGTCCCCCAAAAGAGGACACTGGCTCCAGGTGACACAGAAAGACTCCTATTGGTCAATAAACTGCTCTCTGGGCACTTTAAACATGTACCAAGAGAAAGAAGAATAAGAATCAGTGTGCTGGCTGGCAATTAACCCTGACTTTTGGGCAGAGGTAGTAGTGCTGTTCCCTGGAGCAGGAAAGCATTTGATCTCAGGCTAGAGCCACTCCCTTGCTGTATCATGATGTAAAATGGACAAGTGTAGGGATAACACTTTGAGGAGCCATGGTGACTGTAGTCCATCACCCTCAGGGATACGTTCTTCCTGACAACAGGTAAGCCACTAAGGTCAGCAAAGGTGTTGGCTGAATCTAGAGAAATCTAGAATGGATAATGGAGGAGGGAGACCATGACCATTTGTTGTGACCCCAAAAGTCAGCTGCAATGGAGGAAGCTGTAGTTGCTCCCATCCCCTCCTTCTGGGTTTCTCTCAGCAAGAGGGGCCACCAGATGATGCCTTGGGCAGTTCTTCCCACATATATAAGAAGTGCCTTCAAGCAGTGCAGGTATAGATATGATGGACATGGAGATTTAACACTCAGAACTCCTTTGAGGAAGGACACGGTACCCAGCTGCAGGGAGCTTGTCAGTAGGTGGTCTCCACTGCCAGCCACTTCAGCCACCTCACCTGAAGAGAATCAGCTTACCTGAGGGCATGTCCTTCCCAAGAGGCCCCACATGCAGTGACTGATGGGGTGGTGGTTATCTATTCCTATTCACTTAAACTCCAGAGTTCTCTTATTATTAGGCCAGTACTGGAACTCAACTTCCCCTTGTGCCTGCTACACTGTGTTTCAGAGTACGGTTCCCAGAAACCAAATTTAGAAACAGTTATACAGTGGTAAACTTTAAAAAAAAAATTGCCTGTCAGATGATTTGGGAAGCTTGTGTAATATACTAAGAAAAGGTAAACAATTGTACATTCACTGAGGAGTAGGAGCGTGTTTTATTCATCTGTATGGTTTTTTATGCCTGGTGTGGTAATGAGCCTTCTTTTTGAGCCTTCAATTGCAATGAATTGAATCATACTGAACTGGGAGGCTGGAATAATAAATAGTATTCAACACATTTTAGAGGTTCCTTTTATAACTAGTCACCCTTACTTGCTCCTATTTACGTCTTTGCTTTTAGAGAGCAGAGTGTGAAATATTTGCAGCCATCACCTCTTTGAGATATTGTGCACTTACTCTTGAAAGAATCCCAGTCCCAGTTAGCATATTTCCCTGAGGAGCCATCCACTGAAGTGACACTTAAAGCCGCTCTCTTCACCTTCTTCTTGACTTGTGAGGTTGGGAGAAGTTGTATGTGCAGTCCAGTCCCTTCTCTATTTTGGAGCAACTTGCCAATAGCAGATACTTGTGTGTGTGTGTGTGTGTGTGTGTGTTTGCCTATTTTATAAGAGGTCACCTCCTATGGTGAAGGCTATGGAATCTGGGACTATTTGGGTAGTTATTCCAATTTGAGGGAATATGGAAAAGTTTAAGGAAGTCCATGTGTCTTTTAATCCAAGTCATGTTCTCTAAAACCAGTTCTACCCATCATAACAGTGATATTTTAATGTCTATCTGTCGAAATTTTATGTGCAAATACCTAAGATGGGTGAGAGGTGTGATTAAACCCCAAACTCTAGCTGGCTTTCCAACATTGGATGACTTCTCTATTTATAAGAGACCCCTTTGCAGGAGTTCCCATTGTGGCTCAGCGGTAACAAACCTGACTAGGATCCATAAGGATGCAAGTTCGATCCCTGGCCTCACTCAGTGGGTTAAGGATCCAGTATTGCATTAGCTGTGGTGTAGGTTGCAGATGTGGCTCAGATCTGGCATTGCTGTGGCTTTGGTGTAGGCCAGCAGCTGTAGCTCTGATTCGACCTGTAGCCTGGGAACTTCCATATGCTGCAGATGTGGCCCCCAGAAGCCCTTTGTACCTAGCCCAGGCTCAATCCCCTTCATCAAATCTTTGTATCCCATGTGTCACTGAGTCAGTTTGAGTGTTTACTCATGATGAGTATAGAGAAATGGAGAGCCCAGGGATGTAGACAGAGGTAGGAAGCATTGTCCTCCCTAATCCATTGTACTTGCCTCATAACCTGAAGGACGGGCAACCAAGCTAGCAGGTCACCACTTTTCAGTTAAGGTAAGGAAACCTTCTGCCGTGACAGTAGGTCATTATCACCCATTTACCTTTTATTCCAAGATTACCAGTAAGAAATATTCCATCCACATAGACAAGATTATAAACACATCTAACATAATGAAAAACTTACTGATTTATTTTCTTATAAATAAAAGAAATTTATTTTACTTCACTTTTATTGGGGAGAATAAAACTTTGCTTTATAATTATCTGTCTTGAATAACAAAAATAACATCTTTGAAAAATATTAAACTGGTCTCTTAAATTAATTTTTCATAGATCAGGTTTTCCTGCAGCTCTCCACAGATTGCAGAAATCATCATAACTTCATTTCAAAATTAATTTTGAAATATATGATGACATCATGGTCCTGAAAGGTTTTTTGAAATATGAAAGGTCTGTTTTCTGTATTAAGAAAACTTTCCTTTACATATTAAATCATGAAATCTGAGCTTATAGGTTTACCATACTTATGGAAGATGATGAATACTTAGTTTCATATTTGTTGCACTTGTTATAACTTTTTAAATAATAAAATAGAAAAAGTATTTTTCACTTTTATTTAATCATATAGCACATGTATTTTTCCATTTTTATAATGTCATTTTTTTTCTTCTCCATCTTCTCGACACATATCTGCATCCAAATAAACAGGTCAGTAGCCTGGTGTGTATTATTTCATTCATTTCTCCATTTTCATATAATCACAATCAAAATATATAGGGTGCCTTTGTTAATATTTTTCCTACAAGTCAACTTATACATGCCAATCTTTAACCAGCTTTCTCACTTCATAATATATCAAAGCAGTAAAGATCCATTTTCAACTCAGAAAGCATGCATCTGACTCAGTTTTTTACCACTAATTTGTGTATTTTTTTAAGTTAATACAACTGTGAGGGCAGTTTTAGATTTATGGAAAAATAGAGCAAAAGTAGAGGCTTCTCACATACTCCTCCCACACACGCACAGTTTCCCCTGTTATAAACACCTTACATTAATGTGGTGCTAATGTAAACTATGGACTTTAGTTAATGATAATGTACTGACATCAGCTCAACTGTAACAAACGGGCCACACTAATGCATCGTTTTTTAAACAACTACATGATATTATGGTATGACTGCAGTTCTCCATTCCTTAACTGATAAGACTTCTAGATATTTATAACTTTTACCACTAAACATCATTGAACATTTACATTTATGTGTGAGGAATTTTATTTCTATGGATGAATTTTCATATGAAATTGTCAAGTGAAAGTGTTTTCATGTTTACATATTTTACTCATATACTACCACTTGTGTATTACGCCCCCTTTTTGTGGCCATGTCCATGGCATGCAGAAGTTCCTGGGCCAGGGCTTGAACCCACGCTGCATCAGTGACCTGAGCCATGGCAGTGACAATGCTGGATCCTTAATCCAGTGAGCCAGACCAGGGAACTCCCCATCCCCTTTTTTCATCAGATTTTACAAGTGCAAATGACATCTTTTTCTAGGGTTTTGGTACATATCTATTGAGATTTTCAAAGCTCATTTAATGTGTTTAGATTTTCATCAACATTTGGATGACAACTTGGAGAATGTTATTATAAGCGATGTGTTCTCAAAAGATGTAAATGACTATATAAGAATCTGTACCCACATACTCTTATCTGAATGTTTCGATTTTTCACATATTTAATAATAGTTCCTTTGGCAAAATTATTCCCTATGTTCTCTGCTAAGTGATCTGTAGACAGCTGGTCCAATCCAACGGTGAAGCCTTAAAATTGACCTAGTCCCACATTTTATGATGTGTACCCAATTATACTCATATCCCTTCTCATGTAGTTGGAAATATTATTTAGGGAAATCCTATAAAGTTATGTAATTACTATGCAATCAAACTTCAGCAACTTATATGTAGTCAACTGTATGCCCATAGCAGTAGTAATTTGCTTCGGCAGCTTCTTGACTCTAGGAATACATGTATGCATGGCACTACGAAGCAAGTGAAATTAAATCACAATTTCTGAAAATGCATTTTTGTGGGCAAGGAAATCTAGAGGTGATTCATTGTAACAACTACATTTTAGTTGTAGAAACTCAATTTCAGAGAAGCAAAGTGAATTACTAGAGATCACTCAGTCAGTTATTGATAGAATCAAGACTAGGACAATTCGAGCCTTTTTACACTGTGTCACACTTAGTCTGTCCAATAGTTAGGACTGGTTCTGGATGAACACAACTATCTTACCTCCTTTCTTAGTTTATTCAGTTGGAAAAGTAAAGAAAAAATTCTACCTCCCCTCAACCTTGCAGTGTTAATTATTAAAGAGAATATTACATTCAAATTATACTGGCTAATTTTTTTGGATCACTTACCATGAGCCTGGCATCATGGTTGATTTTTTTCAGTGATAGTAAATTTTTTTAATTCTGGTAAAATAAATATAACATGAGATTTACGTTCTTAACATTGTGAGCGTGCATCTCAGTAGTGTTAAGTACGTTCATTTTGTGGTGCAGCCAGTCTTTAGAAACTCTGTTTTGTAAAACCAAAATTCCATTTCCACTAAACAAGAGCTTCCCCTTCCTTACTCCCCCCAGCCCCTGGCAACCACCAATCTAATTTCTGTCTTTATGATTTTATCTACTCTAGATCACAAATAAGCTAGTCACAAAATCACATCCTTTTGTGACTGACTTATTTCACTTAGCCTAATGTCCTCAAAGTTGATCAATATTGTAGCATGTGTTAGAGTTTTCTTCCTTTTGAAGCTAAGTAATAGTGCTTTTTTATTTTTTAAAGTATAGTTGACCTTACAGTTTGTGTTGATTTCTGCTGTACAGCATAGTAGCCCACTCATACATATAAATACATTCTTCTTCTCATATTATCTTCCATCATGTTCTACCCCAAGAGACTGGACATAGTTCCCTGTGCTGTACGGTAGGATCCCATTGCTTATCCCATTGCTTATCAAATGCAATAGTTTGAATGAAAGTTTTATCTCATATGCCCAGGAGTGGGATTGCTGGATCATATGCTAGTTCTATATTTAATTTTCTGAGGACCCTCCATACCATTTTCCATCATGGTTGTATCAATTTACATTCCCATCAACAGTGAAGGAAGTTTCCCTTTTCTCCATACCCTCTCCAGCATTTGTTACTTGAAGACTTTTTAATGATGGCTGTTCTGACCCATTTGAGGTGGTACCTCATTGTAGCTGTGATTTGCATTTCTGTAATAATTAGCTATGTTGAACATTTTTTCCTGTACCTACTGGACACATTTTGTTTCTCCATTCATCCATCAATGAATAGTTTAGCTGCTTTCCTCTTTTGGCTATTGTGAGTAATGCTGCTGTGAACATGGTGTACAAATACTTCTTCTAGACTTCGATTTTAATTCTTTTGGGTGTATACCTAGAAGTGGAATTGTTGGATCATATGCTAATTGATTTTAAATCTTTTTACTAACTACCAAGGGCTGAAATGTGAGCATTTCATCTCTCTTTCCCCTCCTCTCTCTTTTTCCTCCTCTCCATGGACATGAATAATAGTAGTAGTAAATCTTTGGGCAAGAAAAAAAAAATCACAAGAAAATATTTACACAGGCAGTGAGTTTAAAAATAGAAAATTGAAAGCAAGAATTTTTTTAAAAGGCTGTATATCAGATATTCTATTTGTCCCTTGGAAACTCTTGCAGTAAAATCATGGGCTAAGTAGATTATAAGTATGAGGCAATGTGGTAAATCCTATCTTCTTGCAAAGTAATCACAGGCAGGTTGATGTTGCTACCTGCCAGAGATGCCAATGTTGATAAGTTTAAATTTAAAAATCTGGTATTTCTGTTACCTGCATAATTCAGGGAACCAAGATTTATGTATTGCTTCCCTTTGAATATCTATACTATGAAAGCCTGAACAGAAATGATAAAGTTTTAAGTTTTCTGAGGAGATATTTTTGTTTGAATTGTGATTGAAAATATTCCTTGGAGTCAAATTCTGTGGGTTTTCAAGGGGCAAGCCTTTAGCCAGTCAGCACAGAAAGGGAAGCATGATGGTAAGAAGGAGGCCAATGTGTGAACCCGTCTCCCTGTTGTCTTTTCTGTTCATCTTAAGTTGGACCCTGAAAAGGCTGCAATGAGTGGTGTGGGACAAAGGAAAACCTGAGTCTGGCTGGAGCCCCTTGGTCCCATTTTTCCTCACAAAGCTATATTTAGTAATCAAGAGCTCTTGGCCTGGCCAAAGGTTTTTAGGTGGCTCTAATGCTTACTGTCTGGTAACTCTGGGAATGTTAATTAACCTCTTTTTTGCCTGAGGTTCCTTTCAGTAGACCAGAGATAATCATACTAACCTGATGAGGGTTTTGTAAGGATTTTTTAAATTTTATTTTTATTATAGTAGAACTATAATGTTGTGTCAATTTCTGTTGTACAGCATAGTGACCCAGTCATATATGTTACACACATTCTTTTTCTCATACTGTCTTCCTTCATATTCTATTCCAAGAGATTGGATATAATTCCCTGTGCTATACAGTAGACTTTCTTGTCTGTCCACTCTAAATGTAATAGTTTGCATCTAATAACCCCAAACTCCCCATCAATTCCTCTCCTTCCCCCCCGCTCCTCCTTGGCAACCACAAGTCTGTTCTCTATGTCCATGAATATGTTCCTGTTTTGTAGATAGATTCATTTGTGCCGTATTTTAGATTCCATGTATAGGGATTTTAAAAAGCAGGACATGTTAAAGGCACATACAAGGACTGAGTAGATATTATCTATTGTAAAAAAAAAAAGTCATACAACTTGGCTAGTATATTTCTCTGGAAAAAGAGAATCTAGATTCCCAGCGTGTTGACAAACAACTCACCAGTGTTAATGACACTATTACTTCCTTATTTCTACCTTCAACTTTTCAAAAGACCACCAGGAAAAAATGATCAAATGAGGTTAATCAGACTCAACTGCAAATAGGAAGAATAACAGAGTCTGAATCCTGTCTTAGAGTGGAAAGTTTAAGGGAGTCTATTTATAGGGTTTGGAGTTTGGGCTCCTGTGATCAAAGGCAGATCTTTCAAGGGAAGCAGTGAATTGAGATTAGGTTTATTTAGGACTAGGTTAAATTTATATTGAATTTATGATTAAAGATCTCATTCTGAAAAATCAGTTAAAGGATTCTGGATTATGCTAGTCCTTTTTCCTGTACATATTCCATAATTTGCACATAGTATTTGATAAATTTAATTTAAAAATCGGGTTTTCATGTTCAGCACCTGAATAATTCAGGGAAACAAGCTTTGTGTAGTTTCCCTCTGAATACCTATACTATAAAAACCTTAACAGAAATGATAAAATTTTAACCGTCTTCTATTTTGAATTAGTAGTAGATACAAAAGATAGAAGATACTAAGAAAATAAATGATGGGGCCCAGTGAGGGTGGCAATTCCTAAGATCATTGTACTATGACAACAACTAGGGGCTCTGATAGATGCAGAGTTGTATTTGTCCTTCAAAAGAATGGACCCATGAAAGATTCTCAGCGATTCAGCTAAGGACTGGTGGTCTTCAAAGAACTCATGGAAACTTCCCAAGAGAGAAAGAATCAGTTTTTTTTTTTTTCGTTTTTTAAAGTTTTATTCAAATGTAGTTGATTTACAATGTTGTGATAATTTCTGCTATATGACAAAGTGATTCAGTTATGCATGTACACACAGCCATTCTCTTTCAGATTCTTTTCCCACATAGATTATCACAGAATATTGAGCTCTTTGGTAGAGCTCTTTGTGCTATACAGCAGGTCCCTGTTGGCCAATCATTCCTTAAACCTCAGTGTGCATGTGCCAATCCCAAACCCGCAGTCCATACTTCCCCCTGGACCTGTCCCCTTTACTAACCATAAATTTGTTTTCAAAGTCTGTGGGTCTGTTTCTCTTCTGCAAATAAGTTCACTTTTATCCCCTCTTTTAGATTTCACATATAAGTGATATCTTATGATGTTTGTCTGCTAACTTCACTTAGTATAATAATTTCCAGGTCCATACATGTTGCTACAAATGGCATTATTTCATTCTTTTTCATGGGAGTAATATTCCATTGTATATATGTACCATATCCTATTTATCCATTTTATCTGTCCTCCCTAGCACAATAGGCAGCACATTAGCCTCATAATCTGACTACTCAGTTTTAAACACCTACCAAACCCAGAAATTACCAGTGCTATGTAACTTCCAAGTACGAATAAGATTTTTCCTTCTGTGGTAGACAGAATAATGCCCCTGCCTTCCCAAAGATGTTCATGTCTTAATCCCCAAAACGTATGAAATATTACCTTACAGGGCAAAATAAATTTGCTGATTTGATTAAGTTTAGGATCTTGAAATAGACAGACTCTTCTGAGTTACCCAAAAAGGTCCAGTATAATCACAAAGGTCCTTATAAGAAGGAAGCAGAGGGTCAAAGGCAGAAGAAGGAGGTGGGGCAACGGAAGCAGAGGTTGGATGCTGCACTTTGAATGTGGAGGAAGGGACTATGAGCTGATCCATGTACAAGACCACCAGAAGCTAGAAATTTCAAGGAAACAGATCATCCCCTGAAGCCTCCAGCAGGAACACCACAGTGACACCTTGATTTTAGACTTCTGACCTCCAAAACTCAGAAAAAAAATTTGTGAAATACTTGTTGTATTACTAACTTTGTGGTGATTTATTACAGCAGCAGTGGAAGACTAGTACTATCTTTGCTGTCCCTTTTTCAATTTTGAAGGATCCAGTGGGGAAATGTAGTGAATGGAGAAGCAGGAATATAATTGTGGCTAGGGAAATAGGCAGAACAATGGGCATGAACTAGTCCATGATGCCTTCTTCCTACTGCAGATTTCCAGCCCAAAGAAGTGCCAGGCTGACCTGGATGTATTAATCACTGACCAATTAAAAAGTGACTGACTAAAGGCTATATTGTTACCTACGAGTTATGAGGCTTGCACTGGACTTCATCCAAGATTTAGAGATAAGCAAGATTGTATGAAACATGGAGAATATAAAGTAATTTTCAAGTTAGATTTATCCCAGGGATCCAAGGATTCTTTAATATCTGCAAATCAATCAATGTGACACACCACATTAACAGAAACTGAAGAATAAAAACCATATGGTCATCTCAATAGAGATAGAAAAAGCTTTTGGCAAAAGTCAACACCCATTTATGATTAAAAAAAAATTCTCCAGAAAGTGGGCATAGAGGGAACCTGCATCAATATAATAAAGGCCATAAATGACAAACCCACAGCTAACATCATTCTCAATGGTGAAAAGTTGAAAGCATTTCCACTAAGATCATGAACAAGACAAGGATGTCTGCTCTCACCACTCTTATTCAACATAGTTTTGGAAGTCCTAGCCACAGCAATCAGAAGAAAAAGAAATAATTTTTTTTTTGTCTTTTTGCCATTTCTGGGCTGCTCCCGCAGCATATGGAGGTTCCCAGGCTAGGGGTCGAATTGGAGCTGTAGCTGCCAGCCTATGCCAGAGCCACAGCAACGCGAGATCCGAGCATCTGCAACCTACACCACAGCTCAGAGCAATGCCGGATCGTTAACCCACTGAGCAAGGGCAGGGATCGAACCCTGAACCTCATGGTTCCTAGCCGGATTCGTTAACCACTGCGCCATGATGGGAACTCCAAGAAATAATTTTTTGATTAATCTTATGAGTCTCACTTTTCTAAAGTTATAGTACCATGTGGGAACCAGGCTTACTTTGCAATAGGTGACTATTCTATTGCCTCATCATTCCATGGGGTTTAGTCTTCCTCTAAACACTCTTGTTTTACTAACTCCTGCTCAGTATCCTTGCAACCGTCTCCTTTCTCCATTACACCATTCCAGTGAGATTCTTAGTGCTGGCATGTTCAGATACACTGCATTCAGACATTGTCTTGCCTACCCTATGTGTTATCAGCCTTTGAAAATTCCTTGTTTATAAAAACAATAATAGCCTTGTGGTGATTGTCAATGTTTAATTTTCAAGATGTTAAAAAAAAAAAATTCTCCAAGTTCCTACTGTAGCGCAGTGGGTTAAGAATCCGACTGCAGCAGCTCAGGTTGCTGTGAAGGTACGGGTTCCAGCCCTAGCCTAGCACAGTGGGTTAAAGGATCCAGCATTGCTGCAGCTGTGGTATGAGTCACAGCTGCAGCTCGGATTCTACTCCTGGCCAGGGTACTTCCGTTTGCAGTGGGTGCAGCCATTTAAAAAAAAAAAAAAAAGTCACTTATGTAGATAGTGAACATACATACAAGTTTTATTTAACTCATTAATGAGGGAACCAGTAGAATGAAAAATAAGAATTTTATATGGTCAGTGAAGACAGATACTGAAATAAAATGGCTAAATTAGATGTAAATTGAGTTATGTTCTACAAAGCAATAAAACTGTGACTTTGAACATCATCAAGTCTGGCAGAAGAAAACAAATCATTGCATCTTATCCATTTTCTACAATTTAAATTTTCTATTTCAAGCAGTAAAATGCCAGAGTCCTTATCAATTTTGATTACTACAGTGAAAATTTCATTTTCTGAGGGAGTCAGGTGTGTTGGGTAACACTTTGGCATGACCTTAAAAGGTTGCACAGTCATCCTGCTGATTAATTTCCAGGTTAAGAACACTACTCTGTAACACCATAAGCAAATTATTAAAGAATGTAAAATTTTTTGAATTGTTAAATAAATATTGCCGTAAGAGGAGCAAATTTACTAACTAATGAGGAAATTCTAGTTTAAAATAGTTTCCATTTATTAAATCCCTGTGCTGGATTACACCGCATCACCTTGGTGAATCTGGGATTTATGTATTCTTGAGTCTCCTTTGAGGTGCCAGAGGTGACGGGGAGGGTAGAAGTTAAACAGCAGCCACAATTCACTGAAGGACACTAGGGTCAGTTACAGTGACGTTCATTTTCAGAGGTGCCCAGCAGATCCTAGCTCATCCCCACTCCTTCCCGGTCTCTGATGAGCTTGCGTTCCCAACAGAGTACCAAGCTAGGCAACAGCTGTTCCAGTCCCTAGCAGATGTTTGGCAATGGCTCCTTGGAGGTCAAGAGCTTCCTGTAGACATCTCCGTGGCATTCCCCTCTACCAACTTCATTGTCTGGGCATGCTTAGCCTTTGTATTTACCCTCAAGATCTGACTTATATTCATTCCTGCCAGTGTTCTTGGCAGATGAACTGCTTAGAAGTCTGGGTCTGATCCCCACTCCCTGTTCCAAACCTTTACTTCACCACCTCCTCCCACATTTCTGTAATATCTTTTGTCTATAATAAATCTCTTATCCTCCAAGGCTCAACGTAGCTCTGCTTCCTTGACTTAACCCTGACTAATGCATGCCTCTTATTTTAGAGCTAAGATGTCTAATTTCAACCTTCTCAAATGAGATATTTCCAAACACATTCTGACGTAAAGTCTATCCACTAAAATTATGATGATGATAATAAAAACATTAAAATAATAATAATAGCACTTACATAATACCTGTGAGGGGGCTAGCATTATTGTAAGTGATTTGCTGCTAAATGCTTAGATGTTTCTCAGTCTCTTTAAGACTACTTCCTTTGTCTCTCAACATTATGCTTTAGAATGTTCACAGTATTCTTCTTAATCCTAAAGACCATATGGGTATGAAGTCACAGGGAAGTCTAGGGGTGTAGTTAGACGAATGGTGTGGGTGGCTAAATGTGATCATTATTTGTTCTTTCACAATCATTGCTAAAAATGGGGTTTTTGGACCCAAAATGCTGTGTATTGCAATAACAGGACTTAGTGAATTTGTCATATGTCAGACACTTTGCAAAGCTGTTTACATGCCCCATCTCATGTAATCCTGCCAACCACACCAAATGATAGGAAATATCATCCTCTTTATATAGGTGAGAAAACAGACTGAGAAAAGTAACTTGCCCAAAGTCACACATTATATATATAATAGTAATGGAGACTTCTAGTTGTCTTCCTGTAGTCATTCTCTCCTGTAACTACTCCCCTGAGTCTTAACTGAAGAGATATTCATAATGATAGTGATTACATTCCTATAGTGCCTTGGAACTAGGTACAGCCACTTGGCTATCTTCTGACCAGTGAATTAACAGTAGAAAAAATTATGGAAAGTGGCCCTAAAGAGAGAGAGGACTTATTTGCCTTTTTTTTTTTCTGATTACTGTAATGAAGATGTAATGGCAAATCGTCAGCAGTCATCTTAGTCATGAAGCTATCTTAGGAATGTTGATCAAACACAGTGCAGCAGGATGCCCTAAGAATCTTGAGTCAATGATACACTGCAATGCCTGAGACACCATTAGAACTTTTACCAGAATGAAAAATAAATTTCCATCCTGTTTAAGCTACTGTTATTTGGGATTTTCTATAACATGCAACTGAACCTAATCTCAATTAATACGATAATATAAACCTTTTTTTTTTTTTTTTGGTCTTTTCTAGGGCTGCACCTGCAGCATATGGAGGTTCCCAGGCTAGGAGTCTAATCAGAGCTGTAGCTGCTGGCCTACGCCAGAGCCACAGCAATGCCAGATCCAAGACTCATCTGTGACCCACATCACAGCTCATGGAAACACCAGATCCTTAACCCACTGTGCAAGGCCCGGGATCGAACCCACAACCTCATGGTTCCTAGTTGGATTCGTTAACCACTGAGCCACAGCGGGAGCTCCAGTATAAACTTTTTACTATGACACACAAAAATAAAACTGAAACACCCTACTTCCAGTACCATTATTCATTCTTATCATTCTTTCCCCCTGGTGGGAAAGAAACATGTCTCTGTTGTTAAAGATTTCCAAGCTCAAGCCTGAGAACTTACATTCATCAGGAGTCCTTGAAAATGCCAATTCTGTATCTACATGAAATCTCATTAGAGTACTAAAAATAGAGAGCTATTGCTAAACTGGAACTTTGGCTTTTTCTGTAATAACACATTGGTGGAAAAATGCATTACTCAGGATCTTGAAAATTAAAATGACTTCTATCTTAAGTGACAACCAATTGAAAAATTGGACTGGACTGCTTTTTATAAAGTTTAAGAGCATAACCCTGATTCACTTCAAAATATGTTTACTCAAAACATACTTTGACTAACTGGCAGTTTTTGCTCTTCCTTTATATCTATGGGAGAGCTGAATAGGCTTGTCTTTGGTTTGGCAACAAGGGTACAGAGGTTATATCATGAGAGAATTTTTTTCTTAAACTTATTAAAATCAAAAAACAATGGAGTTCCCGTCCTGGCTCAGTGGTTAATGACTCTGACTAGGAACCATGAGGTTGTGGGTTCCATCCCTGGCCTTGCTCAGTGGGATAAGGATCCAGCAATGCCGTGAGCTGTGGTGTAGGTTGCAGACGCGGCTCGGATCTCGCGTTGCTGTGGCTCTGGGGTAGGCTGGTAGCTACAGCTCTGATTAGACCCCTAGCCTGGGAACCTCCATATGCCGAGGCAGCAGCCCTAGAAAAGGCAAAAAGACAAAAAATAAATAATAAATAAATAAATAAACAATGTTAAAAAAATTTGTAAGGGTGCATGTAAATATGAAGACAACAAGGCTAATACATTAGATAACCCAAGCTCAAAATAATTCTCCAAGTTCTTACTATTCTCAGAGCCAAATTTCCAAGACCATTGATTTTTGTTGCCAATCCCAGTTTCAGTATGGAAAGTGATGGGCCTTCAATTCATCAATTACATTCTTACATTAAGTCTGGGCACTCAGACTTAACAAGGGTGTGAGCTTATGCACATAATTTGTGACCTAAGCACTCAGATCTAGATGAGGGGAAGTAAATAAACTCTGTGTTAAAAATTGATTTGGGTATTATCCTGTGATGACCTTATAGGAGGTAGAGAAAATTAACTACGCTTGGTTGGGATTTTATGGGTCAGTGAGGCAATCCCTCTATAAATTAATTCCCTGTGAACTTCTAGATGCCAGCATTTCACCATTAGAGTTTCATTTGGTCATAAGATAAGTAGGACTCTTGTTTAAATTTAAACACTCCCTCTCTAAACATGTACAGTAAGAGTAAACTGTAAAGGAATGAAGGATCTTGGACTAGTACAGGGCCCCAGTTCTCTTATAAGTAGGCAGGCTGGAGTGACATGTTGTTTCACCAGGAATATTAGGAAAGCATTTTGTAACTTTGGGTAAATGTAAGGGAAAAAAATAAAAACAAAAAAATAGTAAGCTAGCTGCAAAAAAAAAGGAAGGGATCAGAGACTTGTTCCTCCTATTGACCCCCATCCTTGTTTTTGGGTTGCAAAACTGGCACTCGAAATAGAATCTATTTATTTCTCAATAATAATCTATTGATATGAGGAAAAGGCTGTGAAATCCAGTTGAAAATTGAAAAATAAGTAGCTCAATCAATCAATTGAATATCTCTACTTTTATGGTATTGAAATGGTCTTACCAATGTTTCCCTGAACTTATTAAATTGAGTAACGCTTTTAGCATCACTGGAATGAGGCCAGAAAAGGAAGACACGAGATTCTGTCCCTATTTGGATGGGCAGGAAGAGGATGAATGGAGAAGACAAATTCAGCTGAGTAACACTCTCAAGGAACCTTGTACCAGTTTATTTGCCCCACTTACTATACAGCAATTCTTCATTGTTTTGTTGTTATGGGCAGCCCTGCTTCTCTTCTAGAAGGAATCAAAATTTCTAACAGCTTGGAATCCATTTCCATTTCATCAGGGACATATTCAAAGACACATTTCTACCTTGACTTTCTAGGCCTCCTTTCAAAAAATTGTCTACAGTAGAGAAGAAAAACAGAACCCAGTGAACACCATCCTACATCTAATTTAAAATACTAACATCTATTCAGAACTGAATAACATGGAGGAGACATCAAAATAACGTTATCAGAACGTGGTCAAACACTGACCCCACTGGGAGATTCTTTTTTTCTAAATCCTGAACCCTTTCCCCTGGGTACAGATTCAGAAGGGTCCAATGGAGCCAGAACTCAAGTTCTATAAGGTTCCAAGTTCTTCAAATGGGAAGTGGGTTCACTTGACAGTAGTTTCCCTTTTGTTTTCACTATTTTTTTCCTATCATTCAGAAATCAAATAAAAGTCTAATGGTTTATTTTTTGGAAGTATAAGCCCTCTTCCTAAAGCCCCTTACCTGTGAGAGTAGGTAACTCTATTTCTGCACATTTATTGCACTGAATAGAGGTGCTGCTTTTAATGCAGTAACCCTTGCAAATGAAAATTGAGTTAAGGCAGACAGTCTGAAATGGAGACTGCAAAATAACAAATAAATGCACACTAGATGGCAGGATCTAACAGTCCATCACTACACACTGGTCTTCATTTGGAAAATTCTGTTTGTGTTCACCTAGAACCAGGACCCAACCAGGGCACAACAACAACAACAAAAAAAATAAGCTGCCAGGAACTGTCTTCCTGTGTGAACCTGAAATCATAGCCCAGTGTTCAGTGTCTTCATTACTAGAGTACCACTTATCCTATTTCTACACTAAACATATCTCTAAGAACATGAGAAAAGGTGCCCATATTGGTAAAGATTTAGGCCAGATTATACTGAGAAACATAATATGAGAATTTCTGAGTGGTTGTTTTACTTTATTGTATATAATAATATTTTTGTGTTAAAATTATTGCTACTATAGTAGATGACTGTGCTGGATACAGCTCTGATTTTAAAGAAAGGAAACTATTTTCTACTTTCAACTAGCATGAATTTATTCATTTGAATGGTTTCCCAAATACTTTTGAAAATATGTTTATAGGGTCAGTTATCACATGTATTTTAGAAAACATAATACTCCTGGTCAAATATAAGAAGAAAGATATATTCCTTCATTTCTGTAGACATATACATACCTTCTCACCTTAAATTTGTGGAAAGATTTCTCTGTTCTCTAATACTCAAAGTGAAGTGTTTGGAAAAGAAAAAAGTTATTGGATATTCCCGTTGTGGCTCAGCAGCAGTGACTCTGACTAGTATCCATGAGGACACAGGTTCAATCCCTGGCCTCGCTCAGTGGGTTAAGGATCCAGCCTTGCCGTGAACGGTGGTGTAGGTCACAGGTGCGGCTCAGATCCTGAGTTGCTGTGTCTGTGCTGTAGGCTGGAATCTATAGCTCTTATTCGACCCTAGCCTGGGAACTTCCATGTGCTGTGGGTGTAGCCCTAAAAAAACTAAAAAAAGAAAAAGAAAAGAAGGAAAAAAGCTATATGCAAAGGATTACAAGGGACTGAGACTTTAGAAGACTGGCTCACCAAGTAAAAATAAAACAGATACTTAATGATAAAACATTTTAAAGTTTTCCCTATATCTATTCACAATGAAAAACAACAATTTTCTCACATGAATATCAGACCCACAGATGTCTTCATATCATCAGGCACTACATTGCAAAATTCAGAATTAATTCTGTTTCTGTTAGGGAGTCAGCAACTTAAGGGGGATACTAGAGTTTTCATTTCTTTAAAAGACTAGAATTCAGTAAGAAACCTATTTTGTGGCTGCTGCTGCTGCTGCTGTTGTTGGTTTCATTTTGTTGTTTGGATTTACCTTGGGATTGTTCTCTCCGTTATGGAAAGAAGTTTCCATTTATCCGTGATGTCAGCAGCGCAAAGAATCATTGCTTTCACAATCAGATACACTCAAAAATTTTACATGATTATTTTAAGGTATTAAGAGAGGAAGGAAAAATGGCACCCAGAGTGGTATGAAGAAAAGAACACAGGCAAGGAAATAAGGCAACAATTGGCATAATTAATGTTTCAGCTTTACCTGAAATGTGGAGTAAAGAATAAACACAATAATATAATCCCCTGTGAAATTCCATGATCTGGAAGAGGGTGGTGACTTCTCACAAAATGTAGATGGGAAGCTCAAGCTTTTTATTTGAATATTAATGAAGAGGAATCCCTCTGGAGGATTTCAATATATTTAGATACTCTACTGATTTCCAAGGTGACAAGTTAATAGAATAAATGAACCATGCAGTATTTTAGAGACAAGATCCCCATTACTTTGTTCCCTTTTGGTTAAAATATGTGTTTTATTATCAGATTTCTGAAGATAATCTCTTAAACCAAAGGGGCCTTTGTATAGCATAACAAATCAAAGAGGAGATGGTATTTCTGGAAGGAGAAGGAAAGGCCTTTATCATGCTTTATATTATTCATATAACAAAGCAATTTTATAAATTCAAAGTTGTCTTGTAATAAAAAATCCAAATTCCTTTTTAGAAGAAGTGTCCTCATTTTACGTAGGGCTGCTCTTCACTTTATGGTTTTCAAATCTCCCACTAATGATAGTATCCTCCTTCTCTTTAAGTAGAACTGACCCTTTCTTCTTTGGTTCCTAGCACTTACATGGCATGAGTTCATAGAGGGGAAGGGAATTGGGACATGGTGTATCAGCTACATAATGTCATGCCGTTTAACCAGACAGCTCTCAGTGGCTTAACACAATCCACTGGGCATCTATGTGAAGTTGATCTCAGTATCAGTGGGGTGTTTATTGGGGAATCTTCTACTTGGTGATTCCAGGACCTGACTCCTTCCATCTTACAACTAGGCCATCCCCAAGGCCTTTGAAATTCTCTGCCAGGTTCTCAGAAGCTTGCTAGCAGATGGAGAGAGAAAGAATAATGCACAGAAAGATTTTATAGCCCAGGCCTTGAAGCAGCACCCATCTTTCCACTGATATTCCATTGGCTATAACTCAGTCACATGACCAGCCCTAACTAATTGCAGGAGAGGATGGGATTTGTAGTCTGTTTATCCAGAAAGGAAAATAAATGTCTTTGGTAGACATCTTGCTGGTCTCTGCCAAAAGGTGCATATCATTAGCTGTGACACAACTTCCTTTTTCTAAAACATATATATTTAACAACTTTGTAAAAAAATTATTTCAATTTCCAGGATCAAAGACACACCTATAATCATATCCAAGAACTAAAAATGTTCTACTGCTAACTACATCATGTTATTGCTCCCGTTTTAAAAGTTCCCACCCCTGCTCACCTCCTTTAATACTAACAGTACTCAGAATAGGAGTATGTATTTAATAAAAGGACATCTGGCTCTTCTTAATGTCCAAATTATCAAAATTTTATGCATCTATGTCAGCCCTTTATATGTTTCCTTTGAAAGAGGTTCAAGTAAAGTTCACTTTGACAGAAAGCTGTAATGACTTCATGCATTAATTAACCTGCTTAAGAGTAAGAGCTCTAAATGAAGGCAGCAGTCCTGTCTGTCATCATCTTTGCACCAGCTTTGCCACTATCTTGCTGGAAGTATTTTTGAATGCTCAGAATGCATTTTCTCCAGCTGTCATAGAGATGATTTTATGGTATAACAGGCCATTACAATTCTCTATGCCCTGAAGTATGACAAACTCTAATGCTGTCAAAGTTCCTGCAGTCACTCAAAGTTCATGCAGAATGGGGGCATACACTGTTGCCTTAGGACCTGGGGTTCCGCAAGCCCTGGACTCATACTTTAATTGAAGTCACACTTCAACCCTTGAGCAATCTGATTCAGAAGACTTGGTGTCAGTGCTTAAGCATCTGCATTTTAAATGTTCCACAATCAGGAGTTCCCTCATGTCTCACCAGGTTAAGGATCCAGCATTGTCAGTGCTGTGGCACAGGTTCAATCTCTGGTCTAGGAACTTCTGCATGCTATGGGCATGGCCAAAAAAAAGCTCCAGAGTCAACTGCAGTTGTCTTACCAGTAGAATCATAGATCCACATTTGGTCCAAAATATACTGTATGCGTGCACTAATGTATAAGGTCATCCACTAGACTGGAACAAGAAAAGAAAATTCTGGAACACAATGTATGTTTAATTGTTATGAATAAAATAAGAACAAAATTAAGTTGAGGTAATATTAATATAAAGATTAATGCTGTCAAGCTCACTCAGATCTCTCTGTCCTAAGAAGAGAATTATCCTGATGGAAAAGTGAGTGTCCCACAGGTTTGAAGAGAGCCAGTCAAGTGGATTAGTAAATTAAACTGTGTGGTTTTAATTAAGTAATCCTTATTTTTAAAATGGGGAAAAGTCTGTAAAAGATTCTTCTAAAAAACTTGGGATTGAACATAATATTAATATATTATACATAACACACAATAATTATAATGTATAATATATATATTATGTTATTAATAATACATATAAGCAAAATTGATCAACCCAAAACTAAGAGAGCTGACTTTTCCATAAATCTGTGTTAGCCACATGGGGGAATGGGGGTGTTAAGTAATGCTCTCATAAGTTGATGTTACCTAGGATGTATTGTGGGAGGAAAAAAAGATCTTTTTCAATCTCCTTATTGTAAGGAAGACATTTTTAAATGATTGAAGAAATAATTGCTTTTTAAAGAACTCTGTGCTGTGAAAAGAAAATGGATGTTCAGAGAAATTTCAATTATTACCTGATTTGATGCAGAAAGCAATTAATTTGTGCAATGAATAAAAACTCTGGAAAAGATCACCTGAATATAAAATTATCTGACCCATTTAAAAAATTTTCAAGTGAGGCATTTCAGTAGATTTTGAACTAATTTATTAAAATTGTACAAAATCCAATTGTTTTATATGATTAACAAACTGAACTTAAGGACTATATAAATGTACTGATAAAAATCACCAAATAAACCCTTTATTTACTTTGTGACTGACTTTTAAAAAATAATAGTATCCTGAGCTAGTAAAACAGCCCATGATGCACTTGTGTTATTTGGGTTTGCATGTATTTATGAAAATCTTCCTCAGCTATGATAACCAGTAGTAATAAGTGTCACAAATTGCTATATAGAAATTAACAGAAAAAAAACATTGACTTACATTTAGTTACATTCCTTTCCTTCCAAAAATACCAGTCTACTAATCTGTGTGGGCTCAGTTTTGTTTTTGTTTTTATTTGGGGGGAAGAGAAAAGAGGGGGGTGATGGTAAATAGCTAAAATTAAAAACAAAAACTAATTCAAAATTATTTCCTCATACTATTCTTATTTTCTGTTTCATTTTTATTTAAAATTTGCATAATGTATTAGACTAGAAATAAGTATATAGATTATAAAATAATGAAAATATGCATATTTATTATAGGAATATGTTCAGTCAGTATGTGTTAAAGTGTTCTTAATGATAAAGGAGAATAATTAAAATCCTGGAGATACAACATGCGGCTACCAAGAAGAATGTACCAGCTTACATAAAAAAAGGAGCTTATATACCAAACATTTGAAGAATAAATGCCTATTCTTCTCAAACTATTTCCAAAAATTGAAAAGGAAGGAATGCTTCTGAATTCACAGCATCAACCTGATACTAAAACCAAAGACACAACACACAAAAAGGAAAATTAGGAGTTCCCGTCGTGGCGCAGTGGTTAACGAATCCGACTAGGAACCATGAGGTTGCGGGTTCGGTCCCTCCCCTTGCTCAGTGGGTTAAGGATCCGGCGTTGCCGTGAGCTGTGGTGTAGGTCGCAGATGCGGCTCGGATCCCGTGTTGCTGTGGCTCTGGCGTAGGCTGGTGGCTATGGCTCCAATTAGACCCCTAGCCTGGGAACCTCCATATGCCGTGGGAGCGGCCCAAGAAATGGCAAAAGGACAAAAAAAAAAAAAAAAAAGGAAAATTATAGGCCATAATCACTGGTGAACATAGATGCAAGAATTCTTAACAAAATACTAGCACATCAAATTAATTGATATGTTAAAAGAATCATACATCATAATCAAGTGGGATTGATCCCAGTGATGCAAGGATGGTTCATTACTCACAAATCAATCAGTGTGAACAAATTGAAAAATAAAAATTATATGATTATTTCAGTTGCTGCAAAAAAAGCTTTTGATAAAGTTCAATATCCATTTATGACAAAATCTCTCAACAAAATGGACATTAAGGGAATATGATAAAGGGTATATATGGTAAGACCACAGCTAATATCATTCTCAATTGTGAAAAGCTGAAAACATTTCCTCTAAGATCAGGATTAAGACAAGAATGCCCGCTGCCACTTTTATTCAACATGGTATTGGCAGTCTTAGCCACAGTGAGACACAAAATAATAAATAAAATAATCTAAGTTGGAAAGGGAGAAGTAGAATTGTCACTGTTTGAGGTTGACCTGATACTATATAAAAAATCCTAAACACACCATCAAAATACAATTAGAACTAATACATCAATACAGTAAAGTTTCAGGATATAAAGTTAATATACAGAAATCTGTTGCATTTCCAAACACTAACAATGAACTATCATAAAGAGAAATTAAGAAAATAATCTAATTTGCAATTGCATCAAAAAGAATAAAATATTTAGGAATAAATCTAACCAAGGCGTTATAAGACATTGATGAAAGAAAGTGAAGACAGCAAAAACAAATGAAAATACATAACCAGCTCATGGTTTGAAATAATCAATATTGTTAAAATGAATATACTACTCCAGACCGTCTACAGACTCGATGCCGTCCTTATCAAAATGCCAATGGCATTTTTCATACAACTAAAACAAATAATTCTAAAGTTTGTATGGAAACACAAAAGACCCCAAATAGCCGTGGTGATCTTGAGAAAGAACAAAAGTTAGCATGCTCTCTGATTTCAAATCATACCACAAAGTTACAGTAATTAAATATTTTTTACATAGTTATTAATCATGATCCTCTCAACCCTCCAATTTCAGCCTGTACTCACAGTGGAAAAAAACCGACTATTGCATTATGAATGACAATAATGGTAATAAACATAAGGGTTATAATCATATTCCACAGATTAAAAATAACCTATTCTCTGTCTGAGAAGGTAGTAGATTTGATGACAGAAGTCTTGGATTTAAAATGAAAAGACCTGCTTTTTTGTACTGATTCTACTTATTATTTAACTGTAGACAAGGAATTCACCTTCTCTCTACTTCAGTTTCTTCACATGCAAGTTGAGGATATCTGCTCTGTCATTTCAAGGGATTGTTGAGGGTATCAGATAATATTCACATGTTCTGTATAAGCTATAATCATTTATATTTGCTATAATTTGATTTAGGATAGTATTATTATTTTATCATATGCCCATGCACCAAGCTCAGGCATGAGGTTATAGGAATATAAAGAACAGAAAGATATATAAATAGGAATGTAAAGATGCTCAATCAAAAAAAAAATAGGTTTGAAAGGCAGATAGTTAGGAAAATGATTTTTTATGGATTAAGCCCAAATCATGTACAAACCTACTACAAAATGTACATTTTTCAATAATAGTTCAATTAGTATTTTTTTCCACTCGAGTTCTAGTCAAAGTTGACATTAACAAGTATCAGGGGAGTTCCCGTCGTGGTGCAGTGGTTAACGAATCCGACTAGGAACCATGAGGTTGCGGATTCAATCCCTGCCCTTGCTCAGTGGGTTAACGATCCGGCGTTGCCGTGAGCTGTGGTGTAGGTCGCAGATGCGGCTCGGATCCAGCGTTGCTGTGGCTCTGGTGTAGGCTGTTAGCTACAGCTCCGATTAGACCCCTAGCCTGGGAACCTCCGTATGCCGCGGGAGTGGCCCAAGAAATGGCAAAAAGACAAAAAAAATAAAAATAAAAATAAAAAACAAGTAATCAGGTCATTTGCTGTATAAACTGTCTTAGAAAATCAATAAGAATTCAAAGCAGATGTACTTATCCTCATAGTCTATTCTTTTTGAAATAGATTGCTGCCTGAGGGTGTAATCATTACATCTAGCTATGCTTGTGAAAAAAGTTACAAATGTATTTCTGACTCATTTAGCTTCATAGTGAGAGGCACTATTTCTCTGAATTTTGCATTTGTACAAACATTTGCCTCCTTGAGTCTGAGTCCCAGAGAATTTTGCAGAGATCAGTTGAGCTCATATATCCTATAACTCACTGTCTGTAGTAAGAAGCAGTATAATTCATGGTCAGTTTATGAATCTGATTCTTTTGCCCAATTTTATATAAAACTGGGGTTCTATTAGACAGTTGTCTTGGAATAATAAGAGTTGGCCTAAAGTTAACCAAAAAAAAACCCTGTGAAACAGAACATAATTATTTAGAATAGACCTTTTCTGTAAAGCGGCAGGTAGTAAATATTTTCAGCTTTGTGGGCCATACAGTCTTTGCTGCAATTACTCACCTCTGGCACAGTGTAAAAGCAGCCTCGGGCAGTACATAAAGGAACAGGCAAGGCTGTGCCAACAAAACTTTATTTACAAAGAGGGACCATGGGGCAGATTTGGCCTGCAAGGCAGAGTTTGCCAACCCTGATTTAAAGATTACTGGAGGTTTATACCAAGCATTAAAATTAATGAGTTTCATAGGTTGTTTTATCCCCTTGTTGAAATTAGCACCCAACTATTCTAAAGCTAACTCTTTCATATTTTAACTAGTGCCTCCTATATCTTGTCTTATGAAATCTTTTCTAAAAGGAGGTCTGTACCTTCTTCCCCATGATACTTAATTTTACTTGAATTAGCTTTCTGCTCAGAGTATCTTGCTTTCTCCTACAAAACATTGTGCCAAGTGGAGTAAAAAGTGATGATGCTTTTCTTCTTGGAGTTCAAGCTCAGAAAAATATTGAACAGATAGAAGCAAAAGACACAGATATAACACAAGGCCTGGCTTATGAGAGCTGCCTAACAAGAATTAATAATTTTTAAAAAAGTACTAAAGAAACAATGAACCCAATAAAGAAAAGAAATTCCCTTGAATCTATTAATGGTACACTCATGTAAGAAAAGTATGTAGTAGACTAGTTTGTCAGTCCTCAAATGTTATCATTTTTCAATACCACACTTTTCTCCAAAGATATTTAAATAATTGCTTCAAAAGACATTCTTTTTAATACGTAAGGAAAAAGTTAGGTATTGGTTTGAAACCTACAAAGCTCCCCAGGTGAAATCTGAAATTGGCCCCTGTATGTAGAAATCAGGGATAAAATGAAGAAAGAGCCAGACCATTCCAGATTGGTAGGTGGCAGTTTTAATAGGCAAGGGAACTTACATAGGAGGCTTGTCTTGGGCAGCTGTAAGAAGCATAGATGTCTGAGCCCACCTACCAGAATTTTAAAAGTTAAATAGAAGCCTTTACTGGGTTCAGTCACATATACCCACCAGATGGGCTCAACAACACATTCCTCTTTTAAGGCTGTGTCCTTGAAACAGCTCTGGCTATGGGAACAGTGGGCTGAATGTACACTCTGAGGACAGGGGAGAAGGTGAAGAGCCTTTAATTGCCTGGGTCCAACTCATAGGTCAGTCGGTGGTCACGTCCTCTTGATGACCTCCTCCGACAGAAGGTAACATACATAATTTTTATATACATAATATCTTTATTTTATTTTTATTACTCCCATTTATCACATTGGAAAGATATTTTTTAATCAAAGATGACATCTGAGTTGGTCTTCACAATCCTTTTTTCTAAGACTATTTTCTAACAAATGGTCAAATAAATTAGCTTACCATGTTTTCATTTGTATTCAATATAAACATGTTCAAATTTTGCCTTTAATATAAAAATTAAAACATTCATTTTCCTTTTTTTGTAATGCTTTCTAGGATGTAAACATTCTGGTATACCAAGACTACTCACTGTCTTCAAAATAATCTTCATCCATTGAGACTTTTTCATAATTGCAAAAATAATGTTCTTTCCTGGGAAGAAGCTATCAGTCACATCTCACACTTATCTCTTTGAAATTGCTCTTTGGATATTGGGCTTTAATAGTGGACAGTGTACTGAGCTGGCTTTGGCATTCAATTCTGAGTCTACCAGGACTGAAAGCAAAATAGATAATGTCCTCTCATTCAATGCTATTCAAAAGAGTTTCTTTTAACAATGCAAATAACTACAGTAGGCAGCTTTTGAACTTAAAGAAATGAATGCATAAGTGTACTTCTGCAGAATAGAAGTGTTTGGTGTTTCTCACATGAAGGCTTGAATTACCCTTTTTGATTTCATTATAAGCATCACAGTCATAATACCTGAATTTTAAAGCTTTATCTTGTATAAGTTTGTTTTGTCTTGTTTTTTTTTTTTTTTTCTAATTTGATGGATCACCGTAGGAGTACCTACTTGACATAGAAACTAACTTTTCCAGTGTTCCACTCATGGTCTTGGCTTATCTTAGTAGTTTTATTAAATAGTATTGTATTCACATTCTGGTATCTTGTTCTGTACTTCCCAGAGGCAAAACATGTATTCTTGGCCTCCATTCTTCTAAGAAGATTATAACTGATTGATTAGTTCTATCTAGTATTTTTATTTTATTAATCATAAAGCATTTTATTTTTCTCATTTTTAATCTTCAGTGTTCTCTGTTCATCTTTATTGTCATAGTTTCTTTTCCACTTCATGATCAACTTAGCTTCCGTTTCAAGTACATTTCTGTGGTTTCTTGGTGTCTCTCTCATGGTTAGTTATCTGTATACTCCTTAAACTTGATCTTTTTACTAAGTATACAAATGTAAAGAAATGTATAACATTATTTGTTTAAATACATAAGCCTTTCAAAATCTGTACACTTATCACATCTTCATACATTAATGTTTGTTTTATTTTACTTTTTAAAAATGATTAATTAAATAAATGCTGAGAATTTTATACAGTACCTACTTTTCACTTCTCAATGTCAGTATAGGTTTCCCCCACTCTCTGAAAGCAGAGCATTCCTATGAAACCTTTGTAAGCCTAAAGAGTGGAAAGCAAAGAAACAATTACCTTAGGATGTATCTTGCTAACAGAGCCATTAAATTTGGATCTAAAATGAACAGAGGTAAAGCACAGATACTCACAGACACAGTTTAAAACTCTGGTAGTTTGATGCTGAGATGCTGAGAGTAATTCCCAGGGAAGGAGCTTGGTCCCACTTTTACCACTGGGAGTGTGCACTGCCTCTAAAGTGGCTTGCTATTTAAAAAAAAAAAAATGTGGTGAAGCTATTTTTAAAAATATTTTTATTGAAATATAGTTGATGTACAATATTATGTAAGTTTCAGGTATACTGCATAGTGACTCAAATTTTTTTTTTGTCTTTTTGTTGTTGTTGTTGTTGTTGTTGTTATTGTTGTTGTTGCTATTTCTTGGGCTGCTCCCTCGGCATATGGAGGTTCCCAGGCTAGGGGTCGAATCGGAGCTGTAGCCACCGGCCTACGCCAGAGCCACAGCAACATGGGATCCGAGCCGCATCTGCAACCTACACCTCAGCTCACGGCAACGCCGGATCGTTAACCCACTGAGCAAGGGCAGGGACCGAACCCACAACCTCATGGTTCCTAGTCGGATTCGTTAACCACTGCGCCACGACGGGAACTCCTCAAATTTTAAAGGTTATACTCCATTTATAGTTATTATTAAAATATTGGCTATATTCCCTATGCCATACAATATATCTTTGTAGCTTATTTATTTTATATATGGTAGTTGGTATTTCTTTCTCCCTTACCCATATCTTGCCCCTTCCTCCTTTCTTCTCCCCAGTGGTAACCACTAGTTTTTTCTCTGTATCAGTGTATCTCTGTTTGTGGATCTGTTTCTTTTTTATATTAACTAGTTTTACTTTTTAGATTCCACATGTAAGTGATATCATATAGTATTTGTCCTTCTTTGTCTGTCTTATTTCACTGATCATAATAACCTCTAGGTCTATCCATGTTGTTTCAAATGGCAATATTTCATTCTTTTTATGGTTGAGTAATATTCCGTCGTGTATGTATACCACATCTTCTTTACCCATCTATCTGTTGATAGGCACTAAGGTTGCTTGCATATCTTGGCTACTGTGAGTAATGTTGCTATGAACATTGGGGCATATGTATCTTTTTGAATTAGTGTTTTCATTTTCTTCAGGTATTTACTCAGGAATGGAGTTGCTAGATAATGTGGTAATTCATTTTTAGTATTTTGAGGCAACTCATACTTTTTCCCACAGTGGCTACACCAATCTATATTCCCACCAACACTGTTTCACTTTTCACCTTTTTTTTTGTAAAAGCAAAAATTGTCTTTGAATTTCTTTTGTTAGTGAAAACAGATGCTAATATTGGTCTTTCCAAAAACAAAGAGGTGTAAAGCAAACCTTTCAAAATTCCTGAATTTATAAAAACTATGCATGTTTTCCCCATGACCGAGATAATCCAGTGCTTGTTGGGTGGACTGGTCAAATGAAACCATACTCAGCTGAGCTTCATGGCATTTTATAGTACAGTTAAGATGAAATAAATGACAAAATTTTACATGCCGTTATTTTTTAATAATGCGTTATTTTTTAAATAAGGAGTCTTCCCATAAAAGAGCATATATGGAAGTTTTTAGAGCAATGAAAACACTCTGAGTTTGAGTAAAACAATAAAAATTTATTTTAAGCAGCACAGAGGCAGGACTGCTTTTGTGCTGTGCCCGTCTTTATTTCTAGTGTGTGGCAGACTGCCTACCCATGGCTCTCCAGAAAGTATTTGTTTAAAGAATATTGACTTTGTTTTAAAACAGAAATTTCTAATAGCACAATGTTTAAAATATTCCTACTGCTAAAGCACCATTCTAACCTTAAGAAAAACACAGTCATTGAGAGAGTTGCGTGTGTGTGTGTGTGTGTGTGTGTGTGTGTGTGTGTGTGTGTGTGTGTTTTAGTGTGGAGTGTCCAATGAAAAGAGATTTAGAATTCTTACCAGGTCATTTAAAAATCTCGTCCTTTCTGAATTTAGCTGTTGAACTGTTTAGTCATGTTTTGAGTAAATGTTCTGACTTCACCTTATTTTTAAGCATTCTTAGTGGCTCAGCCCCTACTGTATATTAATCTTTCATAACTCTAAGTATTTATCTATTTCCCAAACCTTCAGTTTCATGTCAAACTAATGAAAACTGATCAGAAGACCCACTATATTTACAAAAAATGTCCTAAGTTTCTACTCCTCAATAAAGCACAAACCAAATCAACCAAATAAGGAATCAAAAGTGAAGAATAAATGTCAGTCCTTAGCAAAGGCTTTTGTTTCTCTCATTTCCGTGCCAACTGTCATTAGGCTTAGAATGAATGGAATTGCTTGACAGAAAGCAGAGAAATATCTTTGACTAATGAGATAACAGGCATGTGAGGCACTGTTGGGTAGCTACCTTACCTAGTCTGCACTTGTTTTTGGCTTATTACTTCATCCCAGTGTCTTTATCTGCCTCTTCAGATAGGTTGGCTCACCCTGTGATGTGTGCCTTTAACAACCTGTCCTTCACATTCACTCTGGGCATCACGTGCATTCCACTTGTCAGATGATAAATTCCATGAAAGATTTTTGCCTACCTTGTTCATTGCTGTTGGCCTAGCACCGAGGCCATTTGTTGGCATTCAGTAAATATTTGTTGGATGAATAAATGAAAATGCAAACTGCTTGGGAGATTCACCTTACTGTAACTGATCAGATCGCTGTGGTGGTTGCCTGTGTAATCTGAGAAGAGGGACCAGGAAAGCTTGTGTTTTTAAAATGTCTCTCCAACTTCCTCCCCAGGATGCTAAAATACCACATTAAGGCATTGTTTCTGCAAGGCACCATCTGATTAGATGAAATTTGAAAACAAAGGCCCTTGTTTTCAGTCTCAGATGGTTTCTTTTTTTTTCCTTCTTTTCTTCTTTTCTTTTTTTTTTTTATTTTTAGGGCAGCCCCCGAGGCATATGGAGATTCACAGGCTAGGGATTGAATCAGAGCTTGAATCTGAGCTATAGCTGCCAGCCTACACCACAGCCACAGCAGCAACGAACCAGAACCGCGTCTGCAACCTACAACACACCTCATGACAACGCCAGATCCTTAACCCACTGAGCAAGGCCAGGGATCAAACCTATGTCCTCATGGATACTAGTCAGATTCCTTTCCACTGAGCCACGATGGGAACTCCCTCAGATACTTTCATGTGAAAGAGTACAATTAGGGCAACCTAGTACTGAAATTAGCCAAGTGAGAGTCTATAAAGAGAACCGGCATAGGAGTGCAGGGAGAAGAAGGGAAGGAGAGGAGAACAGCGGTCCTGCAACTAAGTGGAGGCCTGTCTGTGATGGCTTGCGCTTCAGCTGACTTAGATAAGATACTTAAAAAACAGAGAGCAGTGGTGCTTGGGGCAAAAAAATGCCTGTTCACTACTTTCCTCTGTCTGTTCCTAGTAACATACATTCTATCATGCAGAGTGTTAAATTCCTCCCAGGAAAAACAAGACTTAGCTCTAGGCTCTTGCCTAGCTCATGGAGAGACATGACTAAAACAAGACTAAGTCTTCCCCAGAATCATGTGACCCAATCTTAAAGACTACCTCACCCAGGAGAATGTCTAAACTTATGTTCATATCCTACTAACAATTCTTCCAAACTGATTGGTCTGTTCCTTTTCACCCTATTTACATAAGAAATGGTCAATCGGCTTCTGCACAGAAACCCCCTTTCTTGGCACCCACATATAACCTCCCTCCTCAAACTGCTGGCTGCTGACCTCCCTTTGTGCTTCAGCTTGGCAGTATACCCTGCTAATAGTCTTTTATGCCTGAATTCAGGTCTCGTCCTTTCGGCCGACCTTACACAGGGAACCACTTTTCCCATACATATGTCTCACTTTTCCCCGATGCTACCCAGAAAAGTTATTTTGTGTACAAAACAAAATAAAAAAAATTAGAGGACAATGACCTTTTAAAAATTAGCATGGAGTGCATTTATCTGGAAAGTACTTTGGTACTCTTATCTGTTCTTATAAAGCACAAAGAGCTCAGAGTACATGTAGTATTCCTGGAGAAAAACAAACTATTCCCTTTCAGATCTTAATTATGTATATAATAGGATGTGAAAAGGCAACATCCTTGACACTGGAATCATTTGATCTCGATTTGGTACTGAGTACATATCGAATGGCATTTTTAAATGGGCTTTCTTAGTCATGCCATTAAAGAGTACTTGGCATTTCTTAACAAGTGATTTGCTAGTAGGTGTGACCTCTAACAGAGAAGTGAACCTTAGCGGATTTGTTTTACATTGTATTATTTATATCACAATATCTTCCTAATTCCAAGGGCCTATTAAATCCAAAATGCGTTTATATAGGTTTTCAAGTGTGAAACGGCCTGAGGCACTCATCCTTAAATGTCGTGAGATTACCATAGAAGTCAAACACTGTTAAAATGGAAAGTCTAAATGCTTAAAGAGATGAACAGATATAAACTAAGAAAAATCCACTCTAACAGAGTAGAATAGTATTGGAAGTCACCCAAAAAGTTTGTTTTTCTTTTCTCTGTACTTGTTACTGTGTAACAACAAGTTATATTTCTGGCTCTTGCAGTTTTCCAAAGGGACAGGATCTCTTACTCTAGGGGCAGGTTGTCATCATAGCTAGAAACAAGCAGCAGAGTGGTGCAGCTCTTCAACATACCCATTAGAAACCTCATTCAGTTGGGGTAGAAGGCAGACAGTTAGGGACTTAATGCATCAAATAAGCTGTTGACCT
Source organism: Phacochoerus africanus (assembly GCF_016906955.1). Lineage (NCBI taxonomy): Eukaryota > Metazoa > Chordata > Mammalia > Artiodactyla > Suidae > Phacochoerus > Phacochoerus africanus. Next base: position 55,258,111 of record NC_062544.1, read on the forward strand.
TGTTTAGCTTGAAGGTGCCAAGCGGAGGTAGAGGAGAGTGCAAGAGAGAACAGGACACTGGAACTCTTGGAAGGCTGCCTAATTGGACTCTGAGCCTCCGGTTTCCTCATGTGTTAAACAGAGTCCACAAGAGGATATGGAACTTCTCATCCAAGTTCATTGATCTTGTATTCCAGGTCGATATCAAAACATTATATCCCCCAACTCTATTTGGGGCAGCAGAGACAATAGAGTTGAGACTATAGACATAAGGAAATAGCTGTTTTTATTAGCTTAAGGCCACCTTTTTAGATCCTCTCAGCTATTTTCTTCTGTGACTAACAGAGGTTCCTCAAGAAGGGCCCTTAGCACCCCTAACAAACTTCAGTTTTACATAAGAGTTCTAACTACATAATTCATGTTAAAGCTCTGTTTATATCCCACAGACACTATGCACTGCATCTAGTTCTTATATTTACAATTGGCATTCCAATCATAAAATCTACTTTGGCTTGATATTCCAGCAGCAACATTCTAGAATTTAATGTTTCCCAATAGTTCCAGAGACAGATTATGTTGTGTAGATAATATATTTATTTTCTTAATTTACTAAGCCCTCTTTCCCCAAGTAGTGACAACTTTAGATAAGTAAAACATGAAATAAATCTTAAAAATTGGATCATGTAAGGCAACTTGGGAGGCTGAATGTAAATCCCATTTGATTCCTATATACAGATATTTAGACAATTTATAGCACTAATTATCTGCATCTTCCTGGCACTATCATGTGCCATTAATTTTACATTATAATCATTGCCCAGTGAGCTGATATAGATATACTTGAACACTGATGGTGTATGTTTATACGCGTCCTTTGAGAAATTAGAGTTCAGAATGAGGAAAGAATACAAATCAGAAAGAAAGATAAAAACAATTAGTAACTGGGGAAAAGGCCAAAATCATATTAAAGAATTTATCTTGGAACTGTATTTAGATCTTTTTTTTTAAGTGTAATACTCATATATTCTCTACAGAAATAACAGATAACATAATCAGAAATCCCTTTTTTTTTAAATTTTTTCCCACTGTACAGCAAGGGGATCAAGTTATCCTTACATGTATACATTTTTTCCCCCACTCTTTGTTCTGTTGCAATATGAGTATCTAGACATAGTTCTCAGTGCTACACAGCAGGATCTCATTGTAAATCTATTCTAAGTTATATCTGATAACCCCAAGCTCCCAATCCATCCCACTCCCTCCCCCTTCCATCAGGCAGCCACAAGTCTGTTTTCCAAGTCCATGATTTTCTTTTCTGTGGAGATGTTCATTTGTGCTGGATATTAGATTCCAGTTATAAGTGATATCATATGGTATTTGCCTTTGTCTTTCTGACTCATTTCACTCAATATGAGAGCCTCTAGTTCCATCCATGTTGCTGCAAGTGGCATTATGTCATTCTTTTTATGGCTGAGTAGTATTCCATTGTGTATATAAACCACATCTTCCGAATCCAATCCTCTGTCGATGGACATGTGGGTTGTTTCCATGTCCTGGCTATTGTGAATAGTGCTTCAATGAACATGCAGGTGCATGTGTCTCTTTTAAGTAGAGTTTTGTCTGGATAGATGCCTGTATTTAGGTCTTAAAAAAAAAAAAACTTCTGGAGCATTCTTTTATTTTTAACTCCATTTCTTTTATTCTTTACTGCATCTTTACTGAACACTACTATCTGTTCTTATTCATGGATATATTGTCACTAAATGTCAAAACGGGTAAGTGGCCAAGCCACATTGAACTTAATTCTCTTAGCATGACCTTACCTTCAGAATTTGTCATGGTTATAGTAAATTCACTCCCATATTTATGTCAGTGGGATGTGAAAAGCGATTCTTTTACATAACCATACCACTAAATTTAATTCAGATGCTTTAAGAAACAACATTAACTATGTGGGGAAACCAAGTTGGGATATTAGTCAAATAAGTAATACAAATCATTGTCTTCTTACAATTCATCTATAAAAGTTTTCTTCCCCAAATTCTTTGATATGATGGCCAGGAAGCTGAAGTTCTGCTGAAGATAGCAATTAGATATCTTCTCTTTCAGATCCCTGACCCAGTATACACAGTGTTTGGTAAATAAATTCAAGAGGGCATCCCATGGCCACTGCTTTCTTGAGTCAATTCACCAGACAGCCTGTACCTGTGGGGTGCCTCATCCTGTAGTCAGTGAACTTGGCCATAACTCTAGTTCAGTCATTCGCTAATGTTGCAATCATAGACAACTTATTTAATTCATTAAACCTCAGTTTCCTCATTTGGAAAATAAAGACCATAATAATCTATTTTGCAGAGCTATTGTGAAAACAAGAAGTAATAAGTGTTAAACACTGATTTTAAATTATCTTGCCCATTTTGGGTTTTATAGACACATATTTATTTCCCCCTAACCTATGACCACCCAAAGCCAAACCAACTGCAAAATCTAAAAAAACAAAAATACTTCTTTTGTTTAAATGGAAATATTCCCCACCCCTCCTCCACTCCCCCTCTTCCCATCCCCCAACTAAAGGAATCACAAGGAATGAAAATAAAGAGTAAAACAGATTATAATTTTTGCGCAATCATCTTGCTTTAAGGGATTTGACTAAATAAGGACTCCCATTTGCAATATTCTAAGGAAGGTTAAACAGTGGTTCAAGAGGAGGTTAGAGAGAAGACCAAACCCAGAAAGGATGGGGATGAGACAGAGCAGAGAGCCTGGGAACCCTGATTGAATAAAAGAAATTTGTGAAGGCAGATGCAGATAGTCAAGTATGTAGCAGGCTACTTAGAGTAGACTTTGGCAGTATAAACATCCAAAGCAGAAACTTTATCTTCTTATAACATTGTCATATTTCTTCAAAGTATTCACTATTCAACAAATAATTTACAAAGTAAGAAGAATACTGTTAGATAAACTTGACTGATTATTTGATACACCAAAGTACTTCAAGGTCTGTACTTGTATGTGTGTGTTTGTGTGTGTGTGTGTAAAGAGAGAGATTTATCTATATCTTTCTGTAAAGAGTAGCTTCAATATCACCTGCTTCAGTCTCTTAATATTAAAAAAAAATCTAAACTGAGGTTGTTTATTGTTTCTTCGAGTTTCCATTCTTGCTCAGTGGGTTCCAAACCTGACTAGTATCCATGAGGATTGGGTTCAATCCCTGGCCCTGCTCAGTGGGTCAAGGATCCTGCATTGCCGTGAGCTGTGGTATAGGTCTCAGACGTGTCTCAGATCTGCCATTGCTGTGGCTGTGGCTGTAGTATAGGCTTCAGCTGCAGCTCTGATTCGACCCCTAGCCTGGGAACTTCCATGAATGCGTAAAATTATTGTTTCTTAGCTTCCAGGAACTAGTTAGAGACAAGGAGAAAACACCCATTCAGGTTTCCTGATTCCCAGATGGAAAAGACCAAACACAAGCAGCCATGACTCACATTCAGTCATCAACTCTTGATCCTTGGGTATCAGGTCACTTTTTTTTTTTTAAGCTAATTCTCTCCTGATTTTTAAAACCTTGTTATTTGAAATTTCCCCCACATGTGCAGTTTCCTAAGTTCAAGATTCTTTAATAAAATGATTTGCTTAACTTCTCACAACTAGACTCCAGCCCAAATGAGCCATCAGGTGAGACTGAAAAAAAAGACGGTAACTTATTTAGGTACTGCGGTTTTCTAAGAAAAGCGGAGGGTCAGATGGCAAAAGAGTGCCACACACTGGGAAAAGAGAATATTGTCTTTTCAGATGTTTCTTTTTTGTTTGTTTGTTTGTTTGTTTTTTTGGGGGGGGTTATATCACTCAATGAATTTATTACATTTATAGTTATACAATGATCATCACAACCCAATTTTATAGCATTTCTAGACAACTTCCCAGTGCATCCCCAACCCCAAAACCTGTCTCATTTGGAAACTGTAAGGTTTCAAAGTCTGTGAGTTAGTAACTGTTCTGCAAAGTTCATTGTGTCCTTTTTTTAGATTCCACATGTAAGTTATAGCATTTGACGTTGGTGTCTCATTGTATGGCTGACTTCACTTAGCATGATAATTTCTAGGCCCATCCATGTTGCTAAAAATGCCAGTATTTCTTTCCTTTTGATGGCTAAGTAATATTCCATTGTCTATATGTACCACATCTTCTTTATCCACTCCTCTGTTGATGGACATTTAGGTGGTTTCCATGGCTATTGCAAATTGTGCTGCAATGAACACTGAATACATGTATCTTTTCGAGTCATGGTTTTCTCTGGATAAATGCCCAGGAGCAGGATTGCTGGATCAAATTCTATTTCTATGTTTAGTTTTCTGAGGAATCTCCATACTGCTTTCCACAGTGGTTGCACCAATTTACAATCCCACCAACAGTGTACTAGGGTTCCTTTTTCTCCACACCCTCTCTAGCACTTATTGTTTGTAGACTTTTGAATGATGGCCATTCTGGCTGGTGTAAGGTGGTACCTCATCGTGGTTTTGATTTGCATTTCTCTAATAATGAGTGACGCTGAACATCGTTTCATGTGTTTCTCGGCCATCTGTATGTCTTTTTTGGAGAACTGTCTGTTTAGATCTTCTGCCCACTTTTTGATGGGCTTGTTTGTTTTTTTGGTATGGAGCTGCAGAAGTTGTTTATAAATTTTGGAGATTAATTCCTTGTCAGTTGATTCACTTGCAAAGATTTTCCCCCATTTTGTAAGGTTGTCTTTTTGTGTTGTTTAGGGTTTCCTTTGCTGTGCAGAAACTTTGAAGTTTAAGTAGGTCCCATTTGTTTATTTTTGTTTTTATTGTCAATACTCTAAGAGGTGGATCTAAGAAGATGTTGCTGTCGTTTATGTCAGAGAGTGTTTGGCCTATGTTTTCCTCTAAGAGTTTTATAGTATCTGGTCTTATATCTAGGTTTTTAATTCATTTGGAGTTTATTTTTGTGTATGGTGTTAGGGAGTGTTCTAATTTCATTCTTTTCCATGTGGCTGTCCAGGTTTCCCAGCACCACTTATTGAACAGGCTGTCTTTTCTCCATTGTATATTCTTGCCTCCTTTGTCATAGATTGGTTGGCTGTAGGTGTGGGGGTTTAATTCTGGGCTTTCTATCCTGTTTCACTGATCTATATTTCTATCTTTGTGCCAATACCATATGGTTTTGATGACTGTTGCTTTGTAGTATAGTCTGAAGTCTGGAAGCCTGATTCCTCCAGCTCCATTTTTCTTTTTCAGGATGTCTTTGGCTATTCTGGGTCTTTTGTGCTTCCAAACAAACTTTAAAATATTTTGTTTGAGTTCTGTGAAAAATTGCCTTGATAATTTGATAGGGATTGCATTGAATCTGTAGATTGCCTTGGGTAGTATAGTCATTTTGATAATGTTGACTCTTCCAATCCACAAGCATGGTATGTCTTTCCATCTATTTGTGTCATCTTTGATTTCTTTCATCAGCATCTTATAGTTTTCAGAGTGCAGGTCTTTTGTTTCTTTAGGTAGGTTTACTCCTAAAGTATTTTATTCTTTTGGATGTGATGGTGAACGGGATTGCTTCCCTAATTTCTCTTTCTAATCCTTCATTGTTAGTATATAGAAATGCAGTCGATTTCTGTGTATTAATTTTGTATACTGTCACTTTGCCAAATTCATGGATGAGCTCTAACAAATTTCTGGCAGAGTCTTTAGGATTCTCTAGGTATAGTATCATGCCATCTGCAAATAGTGATAGTTTTACTTCTTCCTTTCCAATTTGGATTCCTTTTATTTCTTTTTCTTCTCTGATTGCTGTGGCTAAGACTTCCAAAACTATGTTGAAGAGTAGTGGGGAGAGCAGACATCCTTGTCTTGTTCCTGATCTCAGGGGGAATTCTTTCAGCTTTTCACCATTGAGAATGATGTTAGCTGTGGGTTTGTCATATATGGCCTTTATTATCTTGAGGTAGGTTCCCTCTATGCCCACTTTCTGAAGGGTTTTTATCAGAAATGGGTGTTGGATTTTTGTCAAAGGCTTTTTCCGCATGTACAGAGAGGATCATATGGTTTTTAACTCTTCAGTTTGGGACTTCAGAGTTGCTGTTGTGGCAGAGAGGAAATGAATATGACCAGTATCCATGAGGATGCAGGTTTGATCCTCGCTCAGTGGGTTGGGGATCCAGCGTTACCATGAGCTGTGGTGTAGTTTGCAGTTGTGGCTCAGATCCCACATTGCTGTGGCTGTGGCATAGGCCAGCATCTGCAGCTCCAGTCTGACCCCTAGCCTCTAACTTCCATATGCCATGAGTGTGGCTGTAAAAAGACCAAAAAAAAAAAAAAGTACCTAAAGGAAAGTTCTCAAACTGAGAACACTCAAATTTAATTTAATTCTCCCTCTTCCTTTTATTGACATTTATTTGCTGACATCAAGTACAGATAATTGGATTTTGTACTAGTCGTAATCCCAGTTCATGACATAGTCATCACTGTTGCATTGTAGGCAAGGTCTGTTTTTAGTTAGTAAGTTCTTGAATTGGTGTATTTTTAATAATGTTATAAGCCTGATGGACTCATCACCCCAAACAAAAGCAAGCTCTGTGACAATAGCTGCCATGCAGCCGTGACCCCACCTTATCTCCTTGAGTGCCCCTGCCCAGAACAACCAGGCTCATGCAGCTCTGGTCCAGATTTGAGGCATGGTTGTGATAGGCAATGGCAATAGTAATTCTTGATTCTTTGTTATATTGAACTAACAATTATCTTTCTAACTGTCACCACTGACCAATCCCATGACTTTCATACGATTAATTTAATCAAATTTCAGATTTCAAATTGGAGAAACAGTTGGGCACTTTGGCTAAGGGCTCAAATTCTGGAGTCAGATTCACTTTGGTTTAAATTCAGGAGCCACCACTTTTTACTGCCACCTACTTTCACCCCAGCAAGTTGGTGTATCTTCCCTAAGCTTCAATTTCCTCATTACAAAGGATAATAGCTAGTATTATGACAGTGTGATGATATAATCATAACAGCTAACATAGTGCCTGGCACAGAGAAAACACCCAGTTTTCTCAAGCTATTGTTATTTCTGTCTACGATTCTCTGGCCTGTGTTTTTTAAGAATTATGTCTTAAAATATGTAGTTATAATGTCATGAAACAAATTTCATGTAATTGTGGATGTTTCATTCCAAGGAGGTGATTATAATTACTAAGGGACGTGTAATAGTAATGATATATATTTTTCTAAACTAGATGATTTTTAGAACATCTTTACCTCATCTGATACAAAAAAGAGTTGTAGATGTGTTTCAGCCGGCAGTGTGACTTCAAATGTATTCAACTGAGATTCGGTAACTGGTAAAAATGCATGACACTCATATGCCTGAAATAATCTGACAATGAATAAATTATGTTTGTCTTCAGCCTCTCCATTCTTCTCGGAGAACATGGGCAGTGTTTTAGGAAGTTTTTCCTATATGCAACCTGGTCATATTTTGTTAACTGGTACAGGATAGACACCTCTTTCTCAGCCAAGGAAATTTATCACTTAGCTTCCAATCATGAACCACTCCTTTCAAAATTCAAACACACGCCAAAGCCTTTTACTTACCTTAGTTTTATTACTATTACCATTTATTATATCCTATATTAGAGAACATATTTTCATTTCCTTGGAACCTGTCACAGTTCCTCTGCCATTCCTCCTGCATTAGTCAATGAGTTTTCCAAAGCATTTGAATGATATTCAAATTCAGAAATAGCCTTGTAATCTTTTCTGAGCTAGAAGTCACTGGTCTACACCAGCCTGCACTTCCTGATGCATTTTAATTTCTAGGTTAATAAAGCCCCCATCTACTCAGATTTACAATTTTCATTATTTTATTTATATTGCTTTATTTTCAAACTGAAATAAAGTGAGAAATGAGAATCATGGAAGGAAATAAAATTGAAGGAATAGAAGGAGAAGAAAGATCTATGAGAGAAGCTAAGAAATCGTGATTGGTGATTAGGAAGAGATGTTTCAGGGGGTCTTTCTCTCTCTCTCTCTCTCTCTCTCTCTCTCTCTCTCTCTCTATATATATATATATATATATATATATATATATATAAATAATTGTATGATTGAAGGAAATCTTCAGTGGGTTAATAGCAAAGTGAAGTGACAAAAACTCCACCCTATGGAAACTAAAATAAATAAAGAAAAAGTACATAGTCATCCTTGTATAAAGGAGAAACAAATTAGGTAAATCAGAAAATATTTATGAAAGACAATGAAAAGACAATTTCAAAATTTCTGAATTGAGGGTAAGCAGCACTTTTACATGACAAATGGCTATAGTCATATCATAAAACAGGAAAGACTAAAAACATGAGTTAAGAATTCAGAAAAAGAAATGAGAAGAAAGAGCATTTCTTCGTAAAAAATATGACAATTTTAAAACAATCAAGAAAACTTATTTGTACTCTTTTCCATTTTATTGCCACATCTCAGGCACTGAAACATAGTGAATTCTCAGTAAATATTTGTTGGAGGAAGAGTAGTCTGTTTGTGATGTCAACAGGAATGGAAAACAGGCTGCTGGCACACAAGATGCTACTGGTCCCTCACTTTGTTTTTATTGGACTAAAGTAGCGTGGAATTGAGAGCGTCTTCAGGAAACCAGTGCCAACAATTGCGTATCAAAAATTGAGGTTTATTAGAACTTGGAAAAACTAGTAGGTCAGGCAAACTGGGCAAGAAATCCTACAGAATCAGTGGGAGGGCCAAGCCTGACCTTTTCCCTTAATATCCTGTAGCTGGGTGAATGCCAGCACATGAAAAGACCTTACCCCAGTTTCTAATCCAGATGCAGTCTAGACCTGTTGCTATAATGAAATCAGTTCCTGTATCTGAAACACGTGCCCAATTAGACCACAGCCCCCTCTCCCTGCTGCCTCCACCCACAAAGGACTTTCTGAAAAGTCCCCTGATCTATAAATGACTTAAAAATGCACCAGAAACCCCACAGCTGTGCAAATCAGAACAGACATAAGGACATTCCCAAGTCTAGATGAGTTCAGATTTATAAGTAAAGTCAAAACTGACCGTTTTCTGAAATGGATATTTCAGTTAGAATTCTGTTCTAAAGCAAGCAAATCTAAAATAATGGCATTCTTTTTTCCCCCTTTTTAATGTTTTATTAAAGTATAGTTGATTTATAAGGTTGTGATAATTTCTGCTGTACAGAAAAGTCATTCAGCTATACATGTACACACATCCATTCTCTTTCAGATTCTTTTTCCACATGGGGTATCAGAGAATACTGGGTAGAGTTCTCTGTGCTATACAACAGAGGTCCCCACTGGCCAATCATTCCATATACCTCAGTACGCTTATGCCAATCCCAAACCCCCAGTCCATCCTTCCTCCCACCCATCTGTCCCCTTTGGTAACCATAAGTTTTTCAGTCTATGAGTCTGTTTCTGTCTTGTAAATAAGTTCATTTGTATTCTTTTTTTAGATTCCACATAAAAGTGATATCATGTGATGTTTGTTTTTCACTGTCTAACCTCACTTAGTATGATAATTGCTAGGTCTATCTTTTGTTGCTGCAAAAGCCATTATTTCATTCTTATTTAAAGCTGAATAATATTCTATTGCATGTATGTACCACATCTTTATCCACTCCTCTGTTGATGAATATTTAGGTTGCTTTCATGTCTTGGCTTTTGTAAATAGTGCTGTAGTGAACATTGGGTTACATGTATCCTTTCAAATTATGGTTTTCTCTGGATAGATGTCCAGGAGTGGGAATTCCGGGTCATTTGGTAATTCTATTTTTAGTTTTTTGAGGAATTTCCATCCAGTTTTCCATAGTGGTTTCACCAATTTACATTCCCACCAGCAGTGTGAGAGGTTTCCATTTTCTCCACACCCTCTCCAGCATTTATTATTTGTAGATTTGATGATGGCCATTTTGGCTGGTGTAAGGTGGTACCTCATAGTAGTTTTGATTTGCATTTCTCTAATAATTAATGATGTTGAGTATATTTTCATGTATTTTTGACCATCTGTATGTCTTCTTTGGAGAAATGTGCATGTAAATCTTCTGCCCATTTTTTGATGGGATTATTTATTTTTTTGATATTGACCTACAGGAGGTTTTTGTATATTTTGGAAATTAATTGCTTCATTTGCAAATACTTTTCTCCCATTCTGTGGGCTGTCTTTTTGTTTGTTTGTGCTTTCCGTTGCTGTGCAAAAACTTTTAAATTTAATTGGGTCTCATTTGTTTACTTTTGTTTTTATTTTCGTTACTCTAGAAGGTGGATCTGAGAACATATTGCACAGTTTATATCAGAGAGTGTTTGGCCTATGTTTTCCTTTAAGAGTTTTATAGAAATATGGTCTTACATCTAGGTCTTTAGTCCATTTTGGGTTTATTTTTGTGTATGGTGTTAGAGAGTGTTCTGATTTCATTCTTTTACATATTGCTGTCCAGTTTTCCTAGTACCACTTATTGAAGAGACTGTCTTTTCTCCATTGTATATTCTTCCTTGCTTTGGAATAGATTAGTTTACCATAGGTGAATGGTTTTATTTCTGGGTTTTATATCCTGTTCCATTGATCCATATTTCTGTTTTGTGCCAGTGCAGTTTTGATGACTGTAGCTTTGTAGTATTTTCTGAAGTCAGGGAGCTTGATTCCTCCAGATCCATTTTTCTTTCTCAGAACTCCTTTAGCTATTCAGGGTCTTTTGTGTTTCCATACAAATTTAAATTTGTTTTCAAGTTCTGTGAAAAATGCCTAAAATAATGGCATTTTTTAAACACTAGAAATTGATTTCTTTTTCACTTAAAAGAAGTCTTAAACTTGACAAAACTGTCAGGGACCCAGGTTCCTTCCATCTTGCAACTGTCATATTTGGCATGTGGCTTTCTCCTCATAGCTCAGTATAGCTATTGGAATTTCAGCCATCCTGTCCATATTTTCACTGATAGGAAAAAGGAAATAAGAGCATGCTGTCTCACATCTGGAAAACACCCCTAAAGTCATATACAACACTTTCGTATATCCCATTAGCCAAACATTAGTCACAAATCCATAACCAGCTACAAAAGGCCAGAAAATAAATATTTAACCCAGGTAGCCATTCTTGCAACTACAAATGGTAAGTTATGGTGCAAGTGAAAGAAAAAAAAAGATATTTGGTCTAAACTAGGCACTTCTTCCATAAAGAAGTGGAAACATCTTCTGGGACTTTCTGTCCACACTACTGAATCTCTTACTTGCCCCAGTTAGTAATTGCAAAAGGAGGGCAGAGCTTGGTGCCTGCAGCATACTCTCTGAGTAAAGCTGCTGCAACTCATTCTGCATCCAACTATTATCTCAGTGCTGGCCATTAAGAAGCTAGTCTTGACTTAATGAGAGCAAATAGGACAACACGAGGACATCAATTACTAACTAAATTTTCCAAAAGCTTAATTTATCTGATGTCATTTTCTTATCACTGTAGCTGGAACAGAAAACTGGGGCACAAGCCTTTAATAAACATAAAACATCCCTTTCTGCTAATTTTTTCTTCCATCTCTATATTCCTTTCTTTGATTTGTAAACAGTCTTGGAGTTTCAGGGATTGCCAAATACAGGCTTCAGCAAACTAGTGTCTGCTGGCCAAATGTAGCCCATTGCTTGTGTTTATAAATAAAGTTTTATTAGAACACAAGTTAATTCATTTACATATTGTTTATGACTGCTTTCATGCTATAGTGGTAAAATTGAGTAGTTGTGGCAGAGAGCATTTGGCAGACAAAGTCTAAAATAATGGTCTAGGTGGTCCTTTACAGAAAAAGTTCACTGACCCTACCTAGAATCCTGGACTAGAATACTTAAGAGATGACCCAGTGCATGTGTTCTCCCATCTTTGACCCTTCAACAAATGTAGTACTTACTTTTCTTTCCAATGCCTTTTGTCCTAAAAGAGTGTAGCTACCAAATTATTTATTAATTAAATAATTTGATGCACATAATGACTTTCAATTAGAATAGCTTCTCAGCATGGGGCAACTTGTGGGGCTATGTTAAACTGCTCTTGTTGCCTTAAAAGGTGAAGAAACAGGAGTTCCCATTGTGGCTCAGCAGGTTAAGAACCTGACTAGTATCCATGAGGATGCAGGTTCCATTCCTGACCTAACTCAGTGGGTTAAGGATCCAGCGTCACTGCAAGCTGTGGTGTAGGTTGCAGATGCAGCTTGGATCTGGCATTGCTGTGGCTGTGGTGTAGGCTTCAGTTGCAGCTCTGATTTGACCCCTAGCCTAGGAACTTCAATATGCCATGGGTGCATCCCTAAAAAAACAAAAACAAAAAAAGTGAAGGAACACTCTTATTCAGACCATATGCCCTGATTGAGGAGGATATAATTGATTAAAATAAATTTTATGTAAAGTGAAATAAAGTTTTCCAAGCCCCCTGACATCCTAAAGGACCAAGAGGGGTTTGAAACCTCAGATTAAGAATTAAAATAGGTAAGGAAACCAGCCTAGAGAGGTTCTTGCTCAAGTCACCAAGTAAGATTTAACAGTGAGTAAGACCCAGGTATTTGGACTCACCTTCCAATTTATGCTTTGGCAAGTGCACAAATAAATGAGAAACCAGGAAATAATGTGTGGGCCTCCTACAACTTCACTAAATATACCCCACTAAATGGCATGGATTCCTGAGAAAGCTGAGGCCCTCATTGAAAGATCAGGGTAGGTCTGAACCTTGAAAACTCATAAATCTTGGGAGGGAATTTTTTAAAAAAGAAAGATAGGAACATAATATTTTAAAGTGTCAATGGATAATTAATCTGTTTCAACACCTACCTTTCTAAGGCACAACATATTAAAAACACCCTTAATCATTACCAGAGAGTAAAGCAACGGTGGACTCTTCTGAATTCTCTGAAGGAATTCAGGCAATTCTTCGTTTCTTCTCCATGTCAACATCGTGTTTTCTCTCTAACATTACCCATTTGGCAAATAGTGCCTTCCTGTCACTGTGGTCTGCTTTTCCCCATAGCGCAAAAGTTTGCAGAAGAGTTTGTGCAAGTTACCAGGAGTGAATCCAGAACTGTACGCTCCGCAGTCACTAGCAACTTTAGAAATGTTTTGCCTTGAAATAGCATTAAGCCTTGCAAAAGTTGGACTGGGAAAAGGCCACACAAATTCCTTGGCAAAGTAGTTTCAGAATCAAACTGTTCTATTTCTCCTTTTAAATGTATTATAGAATTGCTGCTATTATTTTGTGTTTCATTTAGTTCATTCAGAAATAACGTGTGAGCAAGGTGACTAACATTATTGAAGTAGTTTTTATTCATCCATGCGTTAAACAAAGCCTTGTTTTAATTTTTAATTTACTAAAGATGCAAATAGGTAATAAAAGCCAACCAAGAAAGAGATATCCCCCCCAAAAAAATGATTTGAAAATCAAAACACTAAGAAACTCTTATCATCATCTAGCTCAACTTTTTAGAGAATGGCATCCAGCTACTTAGTCGGGAACTTGACCAAGTTGTGGAAGGCAGACCTCTGAAGAACACCCAGGGAGACCTGGGTATCGGTAGCTCTAGGTTTACGGATAAGTGAGTGCCGCTTCCCTTGTCCATAAAATGACAGAGAGAAGAACACCTTGGAGAACATTTCTGTCCATGCCACTCTATGACTCAGTGACTTTGGTGGGATTCCAGGCTCTTGGATCCTAAGTCTCCTGATTCCCAGTGCAGGGACATTTCTGCTAAATCATAGTGCTGCCTTCTCAGATTTGATCAAAGTAATCAAACTTAATTGACATATGTCTCCATAATCCATCTACATGTCTTCTTTGGTAATGCCATGGTATAATTATCTAATATTTACAATTTTTAATACATTGTATCCCTAATGCCTCAGTTCTCATTCATCTATTAAACATTAGACCAGTTGTTTTCAAGTAACTACCAGTGCCCAGCACTAAAAAATGCTTAGAAAAAACTCTTGAAAATGACATGGTCTCTGCCCTCAAGGAATTTGTAATTGGCATAGAAAGGGTAGATATTGTTCTCTCCCTCAGATAGATGAAGTAACAGAAACACAGGGAGGTTGAATGATTTGCAATGACCACACAAGGAGAATGAGGCAAATTTTAAGCTAAAACTTGGAGCTCCTGGCTACCATTCACATGTTCTCATCACCAAATGCAATTAGGCTTGCCTAATACATTTTTCATAGCTTCCCTCCACCCACTATCATAAGTGCTGCAAAATAAAAATAATTAACTCTCTAGCAAAACTTTCCCATATGCTGAAATTAAAGCTGCTTCAAAACAGTACAATTCTGAGATCAGGCTAGAACAGAACTGAAATGAAAAATTGTGATGTGAAAAAAAAAAAAAAAGACCATGACAAAACTTTTTAGCTGATATACGTATGTGCTCTTAGGAATAAAAAAGACGAGCATGGTGGATAAGATTAGGGTGAATTGGATGAATATGGTCCAAAGGTATCAACTTACAGTTATAAGATAAATAGCATTAGAGAAGTAATGTACAACACAATAAATATAATTAACACTGCCGTGTGTTATATATGAAAGTTAAGAGAGTAAATCCTGAGTTCTCATCACAGGGAAAATATTTTTTCTTTTCTTTTGTATCTATATGAGATGAATGTTCGCTAGACTTGTTGTAATCACTTCATGATGTAAGTGAAAGTATTATGTTGTACACCTTAAACTTAGTGCTGTATGTAAATTACATCTCGAAATAACTAGAAAAAAAAAGATGAAAACATTTTTATCTAATCCCACCACCTCATACCTGTTTGTCCTAAATCATTCCCAGAAAAAAATGACTTAGACTCTGATTGATTCTAGTGATGATTTTGGAAATTCTGTTTATTGAAACTTTTCATTTATCTCTTCTATTTTCGATAATGTTCTAAATCATTTTTTGAGCCCAGTGCTTTAGGAGTATTAATTGCCTGAATTTCAAGAGCTTCCATAAAACCCTTAAATCCATGAAGTGATGTTATCTAAAGCAAACCCTTTAAATAAAAGGTCATTTAATTTGTGGAGAAGAGGAAATATAACTTTACACCTAAAGATTATCTCAACATTTTAAAATATTAAAATAATTACCTGAATGTTTTTCCATCTATTGTCAAATTTCTAGATATTGAAAACCTCCACAGTTGTCCAACTAGCCATTTATTTTTTTTCATATAATTTTCACATGCAATTATAGGTCTGCCTATTATTAAAGTTGATCTTGATCAGGAATATTTGCTACAACAATAATTTGTGCTGTAGTAGCAATGTAGGTTGTTTACGGACTTAAACACCGTTCAGAAATAAAACTTGCAAAGTACACTTACTATCATTAAATGGCATTAAATGATTTTTCCTATTTATTATAACTGCTTATGAAATTTAAAAAAGAACAGAAATACTGAATTATTTTGCTGAGGTGTATGCTATAATAATACTCTTCGATTCAAAAAACCACGCCCACACAGTAATAATTCACTGAAAAAATACAATTATATTGATTTATTTCCTGCATCTTCACCTATCTTGCAAATTTAACAACAGCAAACATGTTTTAATTGCTTTTCTTTCATGACAGTATGTCTTAAAATTCTATTCAAAGTGCACATGCTCCTGGCATTAGAGAATTAGAAAATATTAATTCAAAGACAAGTTTTCCAGGTAGTTCAGAGTTGTTCTTTAACCATTATCCTACAATCAATCATTTTCTGTATGATTTAAAAAAGAATACAAAGAAAAAAAGATGAGAAAACATCTTCGTGTTTGTGAGACATTTTTTTGCCTATCATTTGTCAATGCTCCATGGAAACATCGCTTTCCATGTACTTTAATGAAAGCCACCTTTTTCAGATGCTTTTAGATTTTTGTACTTTGCAGTTTGTGCAAGTAGACAAATTTCCATTTCCTTCAATAGCTGGTAAAATGAACAGAAAGATATTGTCCCTACGTATTCCTAGAGCTCTGAGGCACCAGTCATATCAAAGTCCATTTCAGTCACTTGAAGCGACACTAAATGCCCCCTCATCTTTCTTGTTTTCCTCTCCTTCTTAGGTTTTGGCTTCTTTCACCAGAAGGCCATATATAACTTTGATTCAGTTAGTCCAAAATGCTAATATTATCAATATTCCACTTGAATAAAACTTCCATAAACTTATGTATTTCTAGGAGCTTTGATTCAAAGTAACCACTGTAGCACATATCCAGATAAAAATGTAAGTAGCCATAATATATTTTTAAACCATCTATAGTATTAAATTTGATTTTGTAAGAATGCCTGCGAGTAAGTGGCAAATACAAAAGGAAATTCTGCAATCTAGAATCAACAAACTCCGTGTTTATACATATTTCCCTAATTTTAAGATTAACTCCTATTCTCCTCAAAATAAAAAAGATGATTTTAAATTAAGCTTTGTAGTATAAATTCTGCACAATTACTTTGGAACTAGGCTCATTGGTTCTCAACTGTCACTCTTCAGATTCACCTTAGGAGCTTCAATGCCCAGCAGAAGCTCTAATTTCATCCAAAGATTTATTCCCATTGGTTTGGGGTATAGTCTGGGTATCAATATTTTTTTTAAGTTCAAGGTATGAATGTAATATGCATCCAGGATAAGAACCAATGAACTAGGGTTAAGAATAACTTTATTACATAGCCTTTAATTCACCTCCAGAAACTCACCCAACCTCAATATATATTGTCTACAACACACCTGGCCAAATATTTTCTATTGAAAAAATTGATGCCACTACAAAATATTAAAGCATTCTTAAATGTTCAACATTGCTTATAGAATTATTTCTTGGAGGCACTACTTCATAATAACGATTCTTCCATTATTTCAGTGGAAGATAGTGAGTTCCTTCTGAAACCAGATATATGGTCCTTAGAGATAAGTGGGAACTGATTAAGTATGCACAAACATGCAAAGAAATACTGCAATGTAATTAAAGTAATAATACAGATCTATGTTTATTAGTGTCCATGAAATTATACTAAGTGAAATGCAGAGATACAGATGAAAGAATATTACATTAAAATGCTAATAATATTTTCATGTGGATGATATTTTTGGTTATACATATTCCATAGTGTTTTATCTTTAAAATTAGGAGTTCCCTTTGTGGCTCAGTGCTAATGATCCCAACTGGTGTCCATGGGTATGCAAGTTTGATCCCTGGCCTTGCTCAGTAGGTTAACAATCCAGCATTGCCATTGCTGTGGGCTATGGTGTAGGTCTCAGATGTGGCTCAGATTCTGCATTGCTGTGGCTGTGGCATAGGCTGGCAGCTAAAGATCCAATTTGCTCCCTAGCCTGGGAACTTCCATAGGCCATGGGTGTGGCTCTAAAAAGCAAAAATAAATAAATACACAAATACATAAACAAAATTAGTATGTATGCTTTTAACAAAACAGCAGAGAAAACTCACAATTTGGAAGGAAGGAGAAAGGAGTAAAAACAAAAAGAAAGAAAGGAGATACTCTGTGCAGAAAAGTTGCTTAGATTACTTTGAGACATCAGAATGATTGCCGGTCTTAAAAGATGATTTTGTAAAACTTTTGAGGAAAAATCGATTCCAATTTCCCAGATGTGTTTGTAACAAACTGTATAATTTCCTCGTCAGTAATAGTACTAATAAAAGATTTGGGGAGTATTGGAAATCTTAAAAGAAATATATATTATTTTAAGACATCTGCAGTTTTATAGTTTCATTATTTACAATGGGAAACTCATAAGTAATGGATTAGTTTACACAACCTAGTCCTCCAAATGAAAAACATTTTTAAAATGTTTTTTGGTTAAGGATGTAAGAATTTACCACACTTGGAAAAACCTAGATCATTCTTCTCTAACATTTTCTCATTCATAGAAGTATTTATTCAATATCAGCTAACACGTTAGAAGTAAATTATAATGTATATTTCTATCATCCCTTCATTTTATCCTATAGGTGAAAGAATGCAACTTTGCCATCATCTTTCTTCCAAAGCTATAACATGTGAATCTTTAACTAAATCACCTTTAGATCATATTTTCCTATTTTAATGTTTATAAAGCTCTATGAGTCCAGATACAAAAGGGATACAAAGGAGTGATGAGCAAGTCTCTAGGAACTTGGAATACACTATAGAAAAGGCAATACAGACATACACAAATACACACACACAAAAAAAAGACTAATGTGGAGATATAACTGTTTAAATTTAATTTTACTGGAGTATAGTTGACTTACAGTGTTGTATTAGTTTCAATCACCATATCAGTGCACAGCTTATTCTCACTGTTACGAAGGTTAATAGAACCCAAAGTGTTCTTGTCTTCATAATATTTGTCTCCATGGCAGTTCCTAGAAGCTAGAATGGTAAAAGGCGGAGATGTCAGTCCCATGGTTGGACAGGTCATGGCTGGCAAGTAACAGCTTCAGTCCCTCAGTTGGTGAACTATCTGGTCAGGCTGCCTGGATGAATGAGCTCACTGCCCACCTCTGACATCAGCCCTAGTATCCTGGGAAGGGCAGAACTGTTGTAGCCCCAGGCCATCCATAGCCCCAGACTGTAGCAGGTTGACCAGCTTGAGTACTAAGTAGTCCTGTGGGAACTTCCTGCTCCCAGGTGTCCTGATTGTGCCTCTGCTCTTCCAGCATCAGGTCCTGCTGCATGTGCTTGGTCATTAGCTGCAGAACATGCTCCCCTATGATTTACTGCAAGTGTACAATCATTCCATCAATTGGGTATGAATGCTCTGGTTTCCGAGGCCCTGACCCCTCCTTGGGCCATAGAGCATGTGGAGAGTGTCTACTTGGTGGTTCATAATCTGGGTGTTGTATTGGACTCTACAGATTGGCTGGAACTCTTGAGTCTGTTTTCACTCATCATTTTCCCTAGTCCAAAATCTTGACTCCCAGTGAAAAATTATCCTGGACTATCAGGGCCCCTCCAACACTCTCCTCTTGCTAAGCTTGCTTATCCATCTTTCTTTTTATAATCATCCTAGGAAGTTTGAAGTTGTATTTCATTGTAATTTTGATTGGCATTTTTCTACTGACTAATGATGTTGAACATCTTTTCATGTGCATATTGGCCATTTGCGTATCTTCTTAGAATAAAAGTCCATTCAGGTATTCTTTGCCTACTTTTTAATTGAGCTATTTGTCCTCATAGTATATATTTGTCAGAGTCAGAGTACTTTATATGTTATGGACACAAGTCTCTTATCAGACATATGATTCACAAACATCTCCCAGTCTGTGGATTGTCTTTTTATTTTCTTGATTTTATCATTTACAGCACCAAAAATTTTAATTTTGGTAAAGTCCAACTTACCTTTCTTTTATTTCTTCACTTTTGGTGTTATATCAAAGAAACCATTGCCTAAATTACAGTTATTAAGGCTTACATCTCTGTTTTTTTCCAAGAGTTTTCTAGATGTAGTTTTTACGTTTATGATCCATTTTGAATTCATTTTTGTGTATGGTATAAGGCAGATGTCCAGTTTCACTATTTTGCATGTGGATGTTTCATTGTCCTGGCACCACTTGTTTAAAAGGCTATTTTTTTCTTCCATTGAATTGTCTTGGCACCATTGTTAAAAATAAGTTTGCCATTAATGTAAGAGTTTACTTCTGAACTCTCAATTCTATTCCA
The DNA here is from genome assembly GCF_016906955.1 of Phacochoerus africanus. Classification (NCBI taxonomy): domain Eukaryota; kingdom Metazoa; phylum Chordata; class Mammalia; order Artiodactyla; family Suidae; genus Phacochoerus; species Phacochoerus africanus. The sequence continues at coordinate 55,277,770 of NC_062544.1, forward strand.
TTGATCCATACGTAATCCTTATGCCAGTACCACACCATCTTGATTACTGTAGCTTTGTAGGAACTTTCCAAACTAGGAAGAATGGGTTGTTTAACTTTGTTTTTCTTTTTCAAGATTATGTTTGCTATTTTCAGTCTGTATCCATTATTCTCAGCTGTTGAGAACACACCCTTCCAGCTTGCATGGTTCCAGACTAAAATCTTTTTTTAGTCCTTCTTCAAATGCCAGACCATTCATCCCCTTGGTTTTCAAACATGTTGCATGCCTCCCCCAAATTATCACTGATGCTAATCAACAGTGAGTACAAAGAGCAGCTGGACTTCAAGTACAAGATGGAAAACAGGGGCTTTTAACAGAAAATGATAGAATTAGGTCACCAGAAAGTCTTTGAATAGGATGTTGTGAGAACAAAGTGACTGTCACAGTGAAAAATTAGATCATAAATCTTAGTATAAACTCCTAAAACAGGTATCCTGTGTTTTCCTCTTCTTATGTGAACATGAGTAGATTGTGTTGATTAACTTAGTTCATTTTCTCAGACTCCAATGCGAAACCATAAAAGGTGATTCTTTTTCTTTTGCTTTGTTTACCTGGGACCCTGTGAATAAGACAAAAAATGGCCTGAATGGAGATAAGCTCTAAATGAAAGAAGATTGGTTAGAAGGAAAAAGATCCCTAACTTAAATAAAATAGTTATTCAATTATAGAATTAATAGAAGGTGGGTAACTTGGTAGCTCTAGAACACTGTGAGGTTCAAATGTGTTTATTTTAAAACATTAACAAGCACAAAGGTTATTTCCCCTGTTCATACCACTGCAGAAAGTTCAGGGAAAATAAACTAATTTCCTTTTTTCTAGATCTTTCTGGTTAAAACAGACAAACAGGGCTTTATAATAGAGCAGGATAAGTATAATAGAACAAGATATATATATCTGTTGCTATGAACATCACAGCGTATGTATCTTTTCCAGAGTTATTCATTGTTGAATAACAATCCCCACAAAACTTTGGCTTAAAACAGCAGCAAATAGTTTATCTAGTTTTCATATCTTCAATTTTAACAAGGATCTGTGTGGAAGGCTCACCTCTGCTCCATGTGGCAACAGCTCAACTGGGGACTACCAGCTCACGCCAAGCTGGTTCACTCACATGCTGGCAAGTCGATGCTGGCTATTGGTTGGGAGTTCAGTCATACATGCCTGATAAATGGGGCCTTGGATGCTCTCCATATGGACCTCTCTGCAAGTTTCTTGGGCTTCCATACAGTATGGTGACTGAATTTAATGAGGGTCCCAGGTAAACAAAGCAAAAGAAAAAGAATCACCTTTTATGGCTTTGCATTGGAGGTCACAAAGTGTCACTACCATGGACAACCAGATTCACATGGAAAGAACATAGATCCCATTCCTTGGTGGGAGCAGTGTTAAAATTATGTTGTAAGAAGAGCATGTGGAGTAGAACATAGTCTGCAAGTCATCACTATCACAAGAGTGAATAAGGAAAAGGAACAGAAAAACTTTCTGTAGAGCTGATTTCATATAAAAATCCATGTGACACAATTTTGGCACGTCATTTCTTCTAAAACAATGTAGGCCTAAGCACACCAATAAAATAAAACAAATTACAGTCTTTAAATTCATGGGCTTTGCAAAAATCAGAAAAAAATTCAACTTGAGCAGTAGGTTAAAGGAACATTACCACTTACTAATATGACCTTGGCCAAGCTTTTTGAACATCTATAAACTCTGACTTCCTCATCTCAAAATTTTGACATTAATAATATTATGACAGTTGAGAGAATGGAATAAAATATTTTATCCAAAGCACAAAACTAGCAAATGCATTCAAACAACATTATTCACCTTCTTTCTTAAGTACAGTGTCATTGGCTATTATCACAACTCTTGAAATCCATAATGTGATAAATTAAATAAAAAATATGAAAGGATATCATTTCTAGAGGTATTTCACCAGGAAAATTCTAGATACTGGGCTATGGAATTGTAAATTAGAAATTGTCTTTGTTACCTATTAACCAAATACTTCATTAAAGGAAAAAAAAAAGCTCATTTAATGAGTGGCGTGTGGGTATACTTTAGTCATGGCTCAAATATTCCATGGCAAGATGTTGCCTACCCAAAGAAAACACAATTAAGAAAGCCTTGGGGAACAGTAAAATTAAAAACAAAAATAGAAAAACACTGCTCAGTTTCCAGTAAAAGTAGGAAATGGGTTGTGTAAAGGAAAGAACCTAAGTGTGAGCATGGAAGACACTTAAAGTCCTCATAGCCAATTAGAATCCACTACATTAATGTAATTAAAGTCAAAATATATGATATTAAATGACAGTCAAATAAATGTTAACGAGCAGTAAAAATATTCAAAATATTTGTGTATATATATTATGTAATCGCAATTAATCAAATAAGTACAAAGAATGTTAACTACAGAAAAGTTAGGAAAAGAATAAGAGATATGATTAAAGTTTTAGAAAATGGTAACCAGGGAGTTCCCGTCGTGGCGCAGTGGTTAAAGAATCGGACTGGGAACCATGAGGTTGCGGGTTCCATCCCTGCCCTTGCTCAGTGGGTTAACGATCCGGCTCCGACGTTGCTGTGAGCCGTGGTGTAGGTTGCAGACACGGCTCAGATCCCGAGTTGCTGTGGCTCTGGTGTAGGCTGGCAGCTACAGCTCCGATTAGACCCCTAGCCTGGGAAACTCCATATGCCGCGGGAGCGGCCCAAGAAATAGCAAAAAGACAAAAAAAAAAAAAAAAGAAAGAAAAGAAAAGAAAATGGTAACCAGGAGGGAAAATTTCACATGAAATTTATGCAATCTGACTACAAGGAAAAGACAGCCATGCACTTATTAATAATTTCTTACAAATATGCAAAGCCTATCTATGTAAAATATTTCTTACTTTTTTCTTCCCTCAAAATGTTAATTAAGGGGCTTAATCAATGGCAAAGCTTTAAGTACAATGGTTTTTACGCACTTGAGACAAGCCCAAACCGTAGAATTGGGGTTGCAATAGGTCTTTCTAGGAAGGAGAAAAAAATCTGCCTCTTAGTTTTGGTGTTTTTCTAGCTATAAATCATTAACTTGACTAGTGAGGATTCCCAATACATTATATTCCTGCAACTAAGTTCCTTTGGAGAAAAATGAACTACTCTTTGAAAAAATTACATATAATCTGATCATTTATGTAAAAATAGATAAAATGCCATTCTCATGGCAGTCTCTATGAGAATTCCTTTCATGGAGGTACAAACGTTTGTTAAAACAGTTGTTGATAATCTTGGTTGTGGAGGGGAAGGGGACTGGTAAGGGGTGTTTCTATACATGCAGTGAACAAAGGGACATAGGGATTCATTTGCTGCTTTTGAGAGGAAGAAGATGAGGGGGAGGAGGGCAGGGGACTGTCAGCCTCCACACCAATGAGAGATCGAACTGTGTGGGCCTGCCTTTAACACATCACATCATCAGTGTATCATCTAAAACTTGACAGGGGAATATTGTTCAACCTTTAAAAAGAAGGAATCCTGTGATTTGCAATGACATGGATAAACCTGAAGGGCTTTGTGGTAAGTGAAATAAGCCAGCCAGGAAAAGACAAATACCTCATGGTATCAATTATAGGTGGAATCTAAAAAAAAAAGGGAAAAGGAAAGAACAACAGTTGAACTCATAAAAACAAAGTTAGAAAAGTCATTGCCAGGGAGAAGTTGGTGAAAGGGTACAACTTTAAGCTATAACATAAAAAAGGTCTGAGGATCTAATGTAAAGTATGGTGACTATAATTGATAACATTGTTATTCTATAACTGAAGTTTGTTAAGAGAGTAGAACTTAAATGTCATCACACACAAAAAGATACATGATGGATGTATCCATTAACTCAAGGGGATGAATACTTTTATACTGTATACATGTATCAAATCATCACGCTGTATACTTTAAAATCTTACCATTTTATTTGTCAATTATGCCAAAATAAGAGATGGGGTAAGAAACTTTACAAGATGCTTTCTTGGATTGGAGTAAAGAGATTTCTTATGAAATCAGTGGGAGGACACTGAGATTTACATCTAAGGTGCTGTTAGAACTGATACATTTAAGTGATTGTCAAGTGCAGAGTGGTGAGTGGTGGGAGAGGTGTGGTGAGTGGTGGGAGAGGTGTAGTCAATGGTGGGAAAGGGGATTGTCTGTAGGAGATTTCAACACATTACTAAACTCAACTGAATGTCTATCTATTTTGGCTAGCAATCCTAAACATGAATAATGCAATGCTCTTCCTTGGGAAAACAATTGTTTTTTTCTTGCTCTCAGTTCTAAATCTAAACAGTTGCTCTTATTACAGTTGAAATGTAATAACATGTAAGTAAGCTAAAAATTGGCACATTTTTAATACTTATCTTTCAATAGGCATTGTGTTCTACATAGAAGTTAATTTGATGAAATTCCAACTAAACTGCCAGCCCCCAAATATACAGATTTGGTGTCACATATTCATTTTAAGACTAGGAATTCAGGAGTTCCCATAGTGGTTCAGCAGAAACGAATCTGACTAGTATCCATGAGGATGCAGGTTTGATCCCTGGCCTCTCCCAGTGGGTTAAGGATTGGGCATTGCCATGAGCTGTGGTGTAGGTCGCAGACATGGCTCAGATCTGGTGTTGCTGGCTGTGGCATAGGCCAATGGCAACAGCTCCAGTTTGACCCCTAGCCTGGGAACCTCCATGTGCCACGGGTGCGGCCCAAAAAAGACAAAAAAAAAAAAAAAAAGACCAAGAATTCAATTTCTGGTTTTTTAATTCATTTCGAATTGCTTTTTTTTATTGAAATATAGTTGATATACAATATTATATATAGGCATACAGCATAGTGATTCAACATTTAATATGAAATGATCACAGTTAAGTCTTATAACCATTTCTTGCCATATAAAAGCAATGCAGTATTATTGATTATATTCCTAACGCTGTATATTACATCCCATGACTTATTTATTTTATTACTGGAAGTTTGTTCTGCTTAATTCTTTTCACCTGTTTATCCACCACCCACCCCCTACCTTCTGGCAACCATATGTTTGTTCTCTATATCTGTGGGTCTGTTTACATTTTGTTTCATTTATCCATTTGTTTTATTCTTAGATTCCATGTATGTGATATAATGTGGTATTTGTCTTTCATTGTCTGACTTATTTCACTTAGTGTGATGCTCACTAGAGTTATCCATGTTGTTGAATTGACAAGATTTCATTTTTATACCTGAGTAATATTCTATTATATTTATATTTTATTTATTATTTGTGTAGTATGACTTATTTATATATTATATATAATATATAAAATTATTATACATATTTTATTATATTTTTAAAGAAGATGTGAGATATGTATACTTATATATTTTACACATCTTCTTTATTCATTTATTGATAGACATTTATGTTGCTTTCATAATTTGGCTATTGTAAATATGCTGGAATGAACATAGGGTTGTATGTATCTTTTCTTGTTAATTAAGTTTTTTTTGCTTCAGTTTTTTTTTTTTTTTCCCTTCACAGAAAGGAAATTGCTTGAATGTATGGTGGTTCCATTTTTAATTTTTTGAGGAACCTTCATACTGTTTTCCATAGTAGCTTCACTCTCACCAATTTACAATCCAATCAACAATGCACAAGTGTTCCCTTTTTTCCACATCTATTCCAACACTTGCTATTTGTTTTTGTAGTAATAGCCATTCTGATAGATATGAGGTGATATCTCATTATGTTTTTTATTTGAATTTCCCTGATGAGTAGTGATTGTTGAGCATCTTTTCATGAGTCTGTTGGCCATTTGTACATCTTTGGGGAAATGTCTCTTCAGGTCCTCTGCCCTTCTTAAATCCAATTATTTGTTTTGTTGGTATTGAGATGTATGAGTTCTTTGTATATTTTGTTCATTAACTCCTTATCAGATATGTCATTTGCAAATTCAGCAGGCTGACTTTTCATTTTGTTGGTAATTTCTTTTGCTGTGCAAAAGTTGTTTTGTTTTGTTTTTTGATATAGCCTTATTTATTTATTTATTTTTATTTCCCTTACCTGAGGAGATAGATGCAAAAAAATTGCTAAAACCACTGTCAAAGAGCATATTCCCTATGTTTTCTTCTAGAATTTTTACAGTTTCAGTTCTTACATTTAAGTTTTTATTCCACTTTGAGTTTATTTTTGTATATGGTGCGAGAAAGTAGTCGAGTTTTATTCTTTGGCATGTAAGTGTCCAATTTCCCAACACTGTATATTGAAAAGTCTGTCTTTTCTTTGTTTTCTGGATTTCTTTTTCTTATGGTTCATTATTGGTGTGTAAATATGCAACAGATTTCCATATGTTAATTTTGTATCCTGCAGCTTTACTAAATCCTTTATTAGTTCTAATAGTTTTTTTGGTAGTTTCTTTAGGGTTTTCTATATATAGTCTCATGTCATTTACAAACAACAACAGTTTTAATTCTTCCTTTCAAATTTGGAACTGGAAATTTTTAAATTTTTTATAATTAAAAAGTAATTATAAAATCTCACTGGTAAAGGCAAGCATATAGTAAAGGCCGTGGATCAACTACTTATAAAGCTAGTACCAATGCTAAAAAACAAAAGTAGTAAAAACATCTAACCTACAGTAAGTAGCTAAGGGATACACAGAATATAAAGATGTAAAATATGATGTCCCTTAAACATGGGAGGTATTAAAAATGTAGGGCTGTTAGAATGCATTTGAGTTTATCAACTTAAAATAGATACCTATATATATAGGTATCAACTTAAAATAGATACCTATATATATATAGGTTGTTATAGATGAACCTTATGGTAATCACAAACCAAAAATCAATAACATGTACTCAAAAAATAAAGAGAAAGAAATCCAGACGTAACTAAAGATTGTCATCAAATCAGAAGGGAAGAGAGCAAGAAAAAAAGAAGGGAATAGAGAAGAGCTACAAAAACAACCAGAAAACAATGAACAAAATGGCATAATCTATCAATACTTATTTTAAATGTACATGGACTGAATGCACCAATCAAAAGGATCCAAGCTCCTCCAAATGGCTACCACCAGTGTCTCAGTCCCCAGGGGGTGTCCCAGCTGCCCTTGCCTCTTTGGGAGGCTGTCCAAGATCAGCAGGTGTGTCTGACCACTTGCTCTTGGTGGGCCTCAGAGCATGTGAGATTTTGCATGCTCTCTTTAAGAGCAGAGTCTGTTTTCCATAGCCCTCACATAAGCCCCACTCGTTTTCATAGCCTGACCTTCTGGGGTTCATTTTCCTGGTGCAAGACCCTTGGACTGGGGCACCTGATGTGGGTTTGGACCCATCACTCCTCAGGGAGGACCTTTACAGTTATGATATTCTTCCCATTTGTGGCTTACTGACCAGGGAATGTGGGTCCTGACTAGAGCACATCTCCATTCCTTCTACCCATCTTGTTGTGGCTCCTTCTTTTTATCTTTAGTTGTGGAAAATCTTTTCTGCTAGTCTTCAGGTCATTCTTATAGATAGTTTCTCTGTAAGCAATTGTGATGTTGCTGTATCCATAGGAGAAGGTGAGCTCAGGGTGTTCCTAACTCTGCTGTCTTGATCAACTCAAATTGACTATTGAAATTCAGGAATATGTTAGACTAGAAATGATCTCAAACTTCTCCAAATCACATATAGAAATAATTTTTAATGAATATATCACTTGAAAGACACTAAAATTGATCTAAACAGACATGATAGTTTTGCAATTTCCTGAATGTATTGTAAAATGAGAGTTTTTATGGATCTCTACCTAACATTCTTGTGCTTTCAATTTTTCCTAATAAAAAGAGAACATTAGGTAAAAAACTAAGGATACTGAATAAAATATACTTAGTTAACAGTAATGTATAAACATTGGTTTATTAATTGTAACAAATGTACCATTCTAATGTAGTTTGTTAGTAGGGGAAAATGGGTGCTGGTAGGTGGGAACTCTCTGAACTATCTTTATGACAATTTATATAATTATTACTGCATGTGAAAGAAATTTTTTGAAACTAAAATTAATAGACATTGTTCTTTCATCAAGTATGAGCAGATTTGACTGTGCTTTCTATTCAACATGAATATACAAAGAAAAATAATTTCTATAAAGTCACTTCAAGTTTTCAGAAGTTAGGGATTGAAGACCCCATAATGTTATTTATTATTGTGACAGACCAGTATGTGGTTTATAAGGCTTTATGACTCTGTTACAAAAAATGCATGTAATTTTTAAAAAGTTAGCCTGTAGAGTTCCTGCCATGGTGCAGTGGGTTAAGAATCTGGCTTGGGCTGCTGCAAAGGTGCAGGTTTTATCCTTGGCCTGGTGCATTGGGTTAAAGGATCTGGCACTGCTACAGCTGCAGCTCGGGTTGCAGCTTCATCTTGGATTCAAACCCTGGCCTGAGAATTTCCATATGCCCTGAGTGTGGCCAGGAAAAGAAAAAAATTAGCATGTAATTTTTTAATGCTGTTATATTTATACTGTTTTTCATGTTTTATGGTCACAATTATATGTATGTAAAAATACACACATTTATATATGCACATATATATATATATACACAAAGTGTAATAACTGGGAATTTTTATCTTTTCTTCCCACTAGTATTATTTGCTTAATTTCATGATTAGTAATAAAAATACTTTGTCATGTAGAAGGAGAATTTTGTTAAAAAATTACCCACTCCAAATTGTGCCAGTGGACAGACCCAAACAGCATCAAGAAAGAATAAACTGAGAATTAGTAAAAACCTTATCAAAGTTCCAGGGCTAGGAGAATCCATTTGTTACCTGAGTTATACAGGAAAGAAAGAGAAAAGAAAGAAAGAGGAAAGGAAAGGAAAGGAAAGGAAAGGAAAGGAAAGGAAAGGAAAGGAAAGGAAGGAAGGAAGGAAGGAAGGAAGGAAGGAAGGAAGGAAGGAGGAAGGAAGGAAGGAAGGAAGGAAGGAAGGAAGGAAGGAAAGAAAGAAAGAAAGAAAGAAAGAAAGAAAGAAAGAAAGAAAGAAAGAAAGAAAGAAAGAAAGAAGGAAAGAAAGAAAGGGAAAGAAAGAGGAAAGAAAAGGAAAGGAAAGGAAAAAACCAAATAGGGGTGTAGATGTATGTATGAAAACTAGATATTTTACAGAAGTACCAAACTGACCAAAATTTTATACCTAGAAAGGGAATTTTTTTTCTTCTGGTTTGCTTCCAGCAAATTTTCTTCTTAAATACATTCTTTCTTTGTACAGGACACTAGTTGTCAGGATTTCTTTTTCCCATCCCAAACACATGAGCTTATTATTAATGTAGGGGTAGGGGAGAGGAGGACAGAAAACTTGAAATAAAAACCCACAATATATATTCGAATTTCTGAAGAACATAGTGTAAAAATGATTTCCCAAATCATCTATCATTCTGATTAACTCTATTCCCGGGGGCTATGAACCCATCCTCTTGTAGTCATAGTTAACAGAGTTCCCATTGTGGCACTCTGTGGTTACAAACCCGACTGGTATCCATAAGGACATGGGTTTGATCCCTGGCCTCATTCAGTGAGTTAAGTATGTGGCATGGCCTCATGCTGTCATGAAAGTCACAGATGCATCTTGAATCTGGTGTTGCTGTGGCTGTGGTGTAGGCCAGGAGCTCTAGCTCTGATTAGATCCCTAGCCTGGGAACTTCCATGTGCTGCAGGTGTGGCCCTAAAAAGAAAAAAAAAAAAGAATCCCTGATAAAAGCATCTTCCATTTATTGGACAAACATTTAATAGATATTGATCATATATTGTATCCAGGCTGGGTTTCTCAGTTGTATTCTTAACCATTAGTTAATCACATTAGTGCTATTATAGTCTGTCTCTAGGGTTGAGTAGTCTTCTGGCAGTGCAGAGTGATTTTGTCTCTATCTCAGCTCAAAATCTTTATTAAAGTGACATGATCCCCAAGTTCCAGAACATCTCTGTTTCAAACCAAACATTACCTGGCTTCACTTTTAGGATCCAGCCTCATCTCCTCAGCCCCCTTGGTGATTTACATTTGAGAGGAAGAAGAAGGAGAGTTAGCCCCCAAAACTTAAAAAAGAATTTGTAACTACTCATTATTTAAAGCTCCTATTTTTCATAACCATTATTTAAAGCTCATTCTTAGCTTTTAGTCCACTGATACCACATTTTCATTTTCCAAGCTTAGGAAATAAACAGAAAGGTAGCCCATAAATTTGATGCTCATATGGTTCTCAGATTTTGAAGGATAATAAAAACCATTTTATATTTTGCCCTTTAAAAATACTCATATTTAACTTATTTTGTGTTATCATTTTTTGTACAAAAAGTACAAAAGTACCCCCCTCACGGTATCTCCTTTGGTAATCCTAAATCTAATTGTGAAATCTTTAATTTGTTTCTGTTTTATACATATGTTATTTTGTATAATTTTTATTAGATTCCACATATAAGTGATGTATGATATTTGTCTTTGTCTGGCTTATCTCCCTAAATATCATAATCTCTATGTCCATCCATCCATGTTGCTGCAAATGGCATAATTTTGTTACTTTTTGTGTCCCAGTAATATTCCATTGTATATATGTACCACATCTTCTTTATCCAGTCCTCTATTGATGGACATTTAGGTTGTTTCCATATCTTGGCTACCGTAAAGCACATGAAAAAATGCTCAACATCACTAATTACTAGAAAAATGCAAATCAAAGGAACAATGAGGTATCACCTCATGCCATTCAGAATGGCCATCATCAAAAAGTCTACCAATAACAAATACTGGAGAGAGGATGGAATATAAATTGGTACAACCATCATGGAGAACAGTATGGAGGTTCCTTAAAAAACTAAATATAGAACTACCATGTGATCCAGCAACCCTATTACTGGGTGCCTATCCAGAGAGAAGTATATTCAAAGATACATGCACCCCAATGCACCCTTGTAGCATAGTGCAATAGCCAAGACATGGAGACCTTCTTGAGTTATCAAGAGCCAGTTTGTTTGGGGTTGTAGGAGACAACATCCAAGCCCTATACCAGGAACCAGGCTTATCCTGAGAAAATTTTTGTAGCACAGGGTGCTTTCTCTAGATTTGGAGATTCAGTGGGTTGGGGCACTAGCAGTGCAACAGTGCAGTCACTTCCAGGTTGGAAGTGTCTCTCTAGAAAGCAGACACTTCTCTGGAAGTGTCTAGAAAAGTGTCTAAGTCCAGAGTTTCCCTACATAAACCAATTTTTTAATATATTTTTATCAATAATTTTCCTTGATTGACTTGACTTTACACTGTGGTTCTCTTGAGCGAGTGAAGGGGGAACCTGTAGCTTCAACTACCACCAAGACACCATGCTCAGCTCAGGGAACTTGGAGTGGCAGGAACATTATCCCAGAAGCTTGAACAATCTCATATTTATTTCCCAAGTTCTCATAATCATCCCAAGATGATTTCAGAATCATTTACTCTCTCTAGACCACGTGTAACAGCTGGGAGAAGTCAGGCCTTACTCTTAAACAGTAGACTCCCAAGAAGGCAAAATATTTGTAAGTCTTTCTAGCAAGAAAGTTCCCAGGATAAGATTGTTCCAGCTTTTTTTTTTTTTTCTTCTTTAAAATCATGTCTCTTTTAGCTAATCGTATCAGGAAAATCTCATTTCCTTTACCCCCATTTAAAGTCATTTACTTCTCCCTAGGATGACACAGACCATCATAACGAATTACTGGCCTGGAAGCAACTATGATTTCTTTTGTAAGAGAAAACAAAACCAAAAACTCATGGTATCCTATTTGTTAGTCTAGAGTATGATGATATTATGATCCTATAACTAGAAATGTTTTACTTCTTACTACTGATAAAGATGTTCCAGCTGATTATCCAGGCTAATACAAACTCTGCAGCCAAATCCACTTAAATAGCTTCTAAACTTGGGGAAGTTACCACATCATGCCAAGCCTTAGTCTTCAGTACTGATGAAATGGTGATAATAACAGCACCAAACTAATAAGCCAGATTTAAAAGTAACATATAGAAAGGTAAAAACTATTATGTATAAAACAAGCTACAAGGTTATATTGTAAAACATAGGGAACTTAGCCAATATTTTATAATACATATAAATGCAGTTTAACCTTTAAAAATTATAAATCACTATATTGTACACGTGTAGCATATAATATTGTATATCAACTATACTTCAATTTTTAAAATGGCTGCAAAAAAATTTAAATTTAAATTAAAAAAAACAATGTGTATAAATGGCCTAGCACAATGACTTGCAGCAGAGCAAACACGCAGTGAATGTATAGCTTTTACTGTTGTTAATATGATTTCTGTCATTAGTTTTATTTTCATCCTGACCTAATTCTTTAAATCATTTGGTTTCCTATTTGGTTTGCTATAACCATGTAAATTGTAGTCATATTTACATAAAACAATCTCACCTAGTTTACAAGTACTAGGGGTTTTTTTTTTTTAGGTAAATTTGCTCCTCCTTAAATGGTATTTTGGTAATGCTCATTTATGTCCCCAATTTGTTCAAATAATTCTGAAATCTAATCCCTTCTAAAGGGCAGCTCTTTTTTTCCCCCTGTTCTCCACTCAATGTAATATTATTGTGAACACAGGCTATGTCATGATCAATATCAAACACATAAATGTTTAACATCAGTTCCTGGAACTTTTCACTACCCAACAAATTCATGAAGGGCAAGGATGATACTTTATTAGTTTTTCCCTTTTCTTTCCATTTCCCTACCCACAAAATGCAGGTAAACTATTAACCTAATTGATGATCATTTTGGCAGGCAAGAATTCTACCACTGAAGACCACCTAGGTCATCATTTAATGCTCTGAACAAAGTAATTTCAAAGCTTTCAGTGTAATTGTCCACTTATTGTGTCTATTGCCCTTCCTCCCACTAATTGATGCAGATGTTAAGCATATTGAACTTGAAGTGAGGAAATATTACCTCTGTCACTTGAAATTTGTCATTCCATTGCAAAGTTATTCTCCTGTTAAGTCAAATGTCACAGAACATAAGGGAAGACAAACTAGGGTGGAATTTAATATTCTGAGACTCTTTGTCGGCACCAGCGTATGAATATCATCCAAATAGTACATTTTGTACTGTCTGCTGGAGCATAGCTGAAATTTAAGAGGCTGAACAATGTCCTAAATATTCTAACATCTTAAGTAATTGCCATTATCTATCCTAGAGTGGCCTAAAAAAATGACTGTGAAAGATCTGACAAGGCCACATTAAGTGGCAATCACACAGTGTATCTTGATTTTGGGAAGTAAACTAAAAATAAAATCTGGTACAGGGATTTTTAACAGAACTTACAGGAAGTATGGATCTTAGTTGCTTTTTAGGCTTCTGATTTGTCTGTAACTTTTATGGCTCTTCCTATTTCTCACTATCAAATGCACATTTTAATAATAACAAGGCGGTACAACTAATTGGCTTCCACTTAAAGAACATTGGAACATTACTCATGAGTTCAGAATGAAAATGAATAACATATTTCTGATATTAAAGTTTATACACTTTTAAAATTTATGGGTTTAGTTCCCTTGAGGAAATTCTGTGCTGGCCAATTAAGAAAGCAACATTACTATAACTTTTTATATTTGTAGTGTCAGAAATACTGTTTTTAGCATTTCTTTTATGAAAACCTAATAGGAAGATCACTTTCTGGAACCTATAGAACTCCTTTTCATTAAAAAGCTCTATGTGTTATCATTGGTTTATCAATTTGCAGAGAATGCCCTTGTCATGTTTCCTGGCCTCACTAACCTTGGACTTGGTCATTTGATGGGCTTTGGAATGAGAAATATGACATTTGCCACTGTTTAAGATAAACAAAACCAGACACTAGTTAAAGTGGGGAGGATGGATTTTATTCACTAATAAACTCTTGTAATAGGGAAGAGTCCAGCGTGAACTGAACTCAACTTTATAGAGGTGACTGGGTGTTTTAAGGAAGAGTGAGGGAGCAGAGGTTGAGCAAAAAACTTTCAAAAAGTAAGAAAAGGGGTCGCTTAATGTGACCAGAACTTCTGGGTTTGTTAACTGGTACTTATCTGGAGGAGAAACCAACTTCTGTATCTTTAAGACACGAGGCAGTGGTATAAGAAGTTCGGCTCTTGAGAGTTCTCATTGTGGCTCAGTGGGTTAAGAAGCAGCCATAGTGTCTGTAAGGATGCAAGTTTGATTCCTGGCCCATTCAGTGGGTTAAGGACCCCGCAATGCCACAAGCTGTAGCATAGGTTGCAGACATGGCTCAGATCCCACGTTGCTGTAACTGTGGCTGTGGTGCAGGCTGGCAGCTGCAGCTCTGATGTGACCCTTAGCTTGAGAACATCCATCTGCCACAGGTGCAGCCCTAAAAGGGAAAAAAAAAAAAGGAAGGAAGGAGGAAAGAAAGAAGAAAGAAAGAAAGAAAGAAAGAAAGAAAGAAAGAAAGAAAGAAAGAAAGAAAGAAAGAAAGAAAGAAAGAAAGAAAGTTAGTTCAGCTTATATGCTTCCATAGGGAACAGGAACTAGAATCTGCTCCCTGAATGCTGAATGTTTGCATTTCAAAGAGATGGGTCTCAGGTGCCAGAGGAGAGGATTTAGGTGGAAGAGTTAACCTGTCAAAGGGATTAGAGAAGGGGTTTATAATTGCAAGCTTTCTCAAGTAACTGCTCTAAGAGGGGGTTCAGGGACCTAACTACCCATCACAAGGTTTGGGCTGGAACAAGCAGTAAATTTTCCTGGCAGTACAGAGCTTTCTCAGTCAGGAATTTTAAAAAGGACTGGGGCCATCTTGAAAATGTATGGGTGGCGGGAGAGAAGGGGGTTAGGCAAAATCATTGTGCTGAGAATCTGATGTTTTCATTAGCCAAGACTGAGGCCTAGTGGAGAAAAAGGCTCAGAGGAATTTAACTAGAGTTTAACCATGTGGTCCAGAAGAAACTTTAAGTCTGCAGAATTGGAGTTCCTGTCATGGCTCAGTGGTTAACGAATCCCACTAGGAACCATGAGGTTTCGTGTTCGATCCCTGGCCTTGCTCAGTGGGTTAAGGATCCAGGGTTGCCATAAGCTGTGGTGTAGGTTGCAGACGCAGCTCGGATCCCACGTTGCTGTGGCTCTGGGGTAAGCCAGTGGCTACAGCTCCGATTAGACCCCCTAGCCTGAGAACCTCCATAAGCCATGGGAGTGGCCCTAGAAAAGGCAAAAAGATTAAAAAAATGAATAAATAAAAATAAAAATAAGTCTGCAGAATGACTTGTATTATAGGCTGCCCTTTTCTTCTGGCCTTGCATCATGGTAACAGTATATCCCCAAAAATTCGCTACTAAAACATAGAGCTGAGTCTAGCCCAGTAGAACCCAATACTGTTCAGAAAAGTCTGAACCCATAGAGTTAAGTAGAGTACAGCAGAGCTCAAAAAGGCATTAAAAAAAAAAAAAACTAGCAGAGCCCAATGGAGCCAGTGAAGTCCAATAAATCCCAGGAGAGACCAGGAAAGTGGCAAATAACCACAGTAAGGAATAAATGCCGTTTCCCACATGCTGTTGTTACCTGCTGTAGCAAAGCTGACTGATAAACCATGAAATCATTGTCCTAGAACATGCTTAATCACCTCATCCTCCCCCTTCATTCAGGCATGAGAGGTGAACTACGTCTACCCATGCCCAGATGGATTAAAGCAAAGGAAATCCAACTGTAATTAAATTGGGTCTATTTGCTTCCTAATTGCTCCAAATAATGCAGAAAGTCGCAAAGAAAGGGGTGGGCTGGGGATATCTGTCTTACAGGTATTGAGGAGAATGTTTCCTTTCACACACAACAATAAAAGCTTTTGATTCCTCAGGCTTAGAAAACCATCATCAGCAACAGTTGTTAACCAGAATATATCCAAAATCCTTTGTATGACATACAAGAGCCTTTATAAGCTGGCTCAAACCTGTATTTCCTCTCTCTGTTCTAGCAGCATAGAACCACCCACCATCCGCTGAATGGTGTTTTGTGTCCACGAACTTTGCACATACCATTCCCACTGCCAAGCATACCTACCATTACATTTTTTTTTTCTATCTAGATAGTTCCTATTTCTCTATGAGATCCAGGTCAGATGTATTGATCTATTATAATTCCACATGTCTCCAGTATCCTTGTGGTTGACTGATCCAGCAATCACACTTCTTTGATTTCCTGAACTGCCATTGTCTTCACATTTATTCCGTTTCATCCATCTGCATCTATTGATGGAAAGCATCCATGGGAATTGACCTCTGAAATCTTAAATTCTAAAATCCTGTACTTCCTGTTGTGGCTTAGTGATAACAAACCAGACTAGTATCTATGAGGGTGAGGGTTCAATCCCCGGACCCACTCAGTGGGTTAAGGATCCGGCATTGCTGTGAGCTGTGGTGTAGGTTGCAGACATGGCTCAGATCCTGCATCGCTGTGGCTATGGCTTAGGCTGGCAGCTGCAGCTCTGATTTGACCCCTAGCCTGGGAACTTCCATATGCCTCGGATGTGGCCCTAAAAAGACAAAAAAAGGAAAAAAATCTAAAACCTTTTTTCTGATGACAATTTCCTCTCTCTTTCTCTCAAGTGACAATTTTTTAGTCTCATCCAATATTGACCTTCTGGTTTCGATCATTTCATTAACATCATTGTGGCTGTTGTCATGACCCTCCCCAGGCCCAACCTCATGCTTTTAGGGAAGCACTTGCCTACATCTTCAGCTTTTATTCAGACACATTCACCCTATAAAACTTCAACCAGCAATTCAGTAAATTGCCTCATTTTATCTTAATCTAATGTTCTGAGGACTTTAAGAGAAAAACCACAAAACTATTTTCTTTTACTTAGGGAACTCTTAGCTGCAAGTCATGGAAAAACTAAATGAAAATACTTTAAACAATAAGGATGTTTATTATTTCATATAATAAGAAATCCAAAGGAACAGTGCTTCAAACATTGATTCATCAGATGGTTATCTTGGCGTGGTCTTTGGGCTTATGTCTTTAAGACTTCAAAACAGTCACTAGAGTTTTATGCATCCCACACAGATAGAGAAATATTCAGGCCAAGAAGCGATGAATATAATACTGTTCATTTGTTTGAATGAGATGAAAGTCTCTCTGAAAATCCTCTCAATGTGTTTCCCCTAAGCTTTCATTGGCCAGGTTTGGGTCATAAGCTCTTGACACAAATGCAAGAAATAAAGCAAGGCTCTGGCTTTTTAGTAGGAGTTTGGGTTTGTCAGCAAGCATGGAGGGCCTTCTGGATAGGAAAAGGTAAGAGTTTACTAAACATTAATATTGACACTTATAAATGCATGATCTACACTTCACCTGTCCCTTCAGTGCTGCTTGACAATGTGCCTGCTCGTCCCAGTGCATCTCAAATTTAATGTATAAGTCACCTGGGGATATTTCACAATGCTTATTTGATTCATTTGGTGGGGTGCTGAGCTCTGCATTTCTATCAGGCTACCAGGGGATGCCAAAGCTGTTTGACTGATGGCTATGCTTTGAGTCACAAGGCTCTATCTCCTTCCCTTATGTCAAATATTCACCACCACTCTCCATTAACCCAGCACCATCCCCATCACTGTTAGCAAATTACTTCCTTCTCTATTTCAGGGAGAAAACAGACCCCTACATAAAGTAGGGAACTCTCAACTTAAGAGATAAGATTGTATGCACATCAGGAGAATGGCCTGTAGCATTAAAAAGCTGAGGTTTCCAACTCTAGATATGCTACTTCCTACCCTGTGATGTTTTTCAATATCTTTAACCTTTCTGAGCCCAAGATTCTTAACATATAGAAATGAAAATAATAATGTCAAACTCTCAACGTATTTGAGAATTGAGATAATTTGAATAGGTCTTTTTTGATTAAAAAGAAACAACTTAGAAAACAATTTAAAGGATATTAAGTAATGTATTGGTTAAGATTAGTTTTGACTGTAAGAGAAAAACTCAAAATATCAGTGACTTAAACAAGTTGGCTACTCGTTACTCTGTCAGAGTCAAGGGCCTGGAGATACCTTTTCTAGGTAGGTCTGGCTCTCCACAGTGACAGAAACTCGGGCTGGGTTTCTTCTAGTTGTTGAGAATCTTTAGTTCAAGCAGACACTTGGAAGTAGGGATGGACTCTGCTTCACCAGGCTTTCTGTGGGATGGAGTCAAATTAAAACTCTATATATCAGCTCACTGCACAAGGTTCCACTATTCCTGATTGGCCATTGTGTTTGTGGTTTCAGGAGCTGGCACTGACTCACAGTCTGTACCCAATGAAACCTGAAGGGTCTAGTTATTTCCCTTTGCCAAGTGCACACTTACTCTAATAAACAAATGTACACATATTAGAGAAAAGTAAAAAGAAAATGCATAGGAAATATTTGTGAAGTGATTGATCTGTCCTGCCTCAGAGTTCCCCAGCATCTTTTCAAGTCAGGGGATGTTCCATCTGGAGTTTGGGTGAAAGATTTTGACTTTACATCGTGATGGCTTAAATAAGACCTCTGGTGGGCAGACCTAGAGTCCATTCATTTATACAAATCAAGGGTAGTACTAGTAGGTTACATATATATTTCAGTTCTGTATTCAGATCTTTCTGATTACTATGATACACTCTCTGTCTACTTTGATAAACATAGCCCATCTGCTGTCTGGAAGTTTAGAACTGTCACTTGTCTCCAACAACTTGAGATTCTTTAATTTTCACTGAAATACAGGAACAGATTTAAACAGCACTTTCTCTGCCAGGGCCTACAAACAACAGAAAACAGTCAATAAAATGCCTCTCAAAGCTGCAAATGTTCCTGACTTTTACCACTACCACACACACACACACACACACACACACACCCACACACACCCCTGTATAAAGGAGAGGTATATATAAGACAAATGCATCAATCTACAACAACTTGGAAAATAAAATAGCCATTCACAATAGATGGTTTGAGAAATAGTGCTAATGCATTTGTGTATTTGCATGAACCTCCATGAAATTTGGGCTTTAAAACTTTAGCAGGAAAATCAATCCTCAACAAACACAATTTAAGTATGTTTGTATCTCTTCATTTGAAATGTGGTATTCTCTCAGCATTTGTGTTATTTAGCTTTCCATATTTCAGCTATTTATAAGCAACCCAGAAGGTTCTTGGCACTTAATACTTTGTCATTTAGCAGAGGCAACCATTTGAATTTTGTTTGAGGCTGGTGTGTCCAAGTGAGTCATTGGCTAATAAGAAAGCCTTGTTTGACCCGACATCCATCACAGTGTGATTCTGTGACATTTGACCCCTTCTCAACCACACAATTTATAGTGAGGATTTCATATTGTCATTGTATTAAGGAGTATCAGAACTTCACAGGAGGTTTTTTCAAATGCCTCTAAAAGTCGCCATTAATTAAATAATCATTATAGTCAACATTAAGTAGACATTAAATAGAAAATGATTTAAATAATGTCAGAAATATAAAATAGCAAGGAATATAAAATATATACATGCACTCAAGAGAATAAGAAGACGAGTCACAGAGTATAAGAAAACATTTGCAGAAGACAAATACAATACTCAATGGAAAAAAGCTGAAAGCCTTCCCACTAAAATCTAGAACAAGACAAGGATGCCAGCTCTCATCACTATTATTCAACATAGTATTGGAAGTCCTAGCCACAGCAATCAGACAAATTAAAGAAATAAAAGGCATCCAAATAGGAAGAGAAGAGGTAAAACTGTCACTGTATGCAGATGACATGATACTATGTATAGAAAACCCTAAGGACTCCACACAAAAACTACTTGAACTGATCAATAAATTCAGCAAAGTAGCAGGATATAAGATTAACATCCAGAAATCAGTTACATTTCTGTATACTAACAATGAAATATTAGAAAAGGAAAACAAAATTACAATACCTTTCAAAATTGCACCCCAAAAATCAAACACCTGGGAATACACCTGACCAAGGAGGTGAAAAACTTATATGCTGAGAACTATAGAACATTAATCAAGGAAATTAAAGAAGATGTAAAGAAATGGAAAGGTATTCCATGCTCCTGGGTTGGAAGAATTAATATTGTAAAAATGGCCATAATACCCAAAGCAATCTACAGATTCAATGCAATCCCTATCAAATCACCCATGACATTTTTCACAGAACTACAACAAACAATATAAAAATATATATGGAACCACAAAAGATCCAGAATTGCCAAAGCAATCCTGAGGAACAAAAACCAAGCAGGAGGCATAACTCCCAGACTTCAGGCAATATTACAAAGCCACAGTCATCAAGACAGTGAGGTACTTGTACTAAAACAGACATACAGACTAATGGAACAGAATAGAGAATCCAGAAATAAACCCAGACACTTATGGTCAATTAATCTTTGACAAAGGAGGGGAATGTAAAATGGGAAAAAGAATATAAAATGGAAAAAAAAGACAGTCTTTTCAGCAAGTATTGCTGGGAAACCTGGACAGCTGCATGCAAATCAATGAAACTAGAACACACCATCACACCATGCACAAAAGTAAACTCAAAATGGCTGAAAGACCTAAGTATAAGACAAGACACCATCAAACTCCTAGAAGAGAACATAGGCAAAACATTCTCTGACATCAACCTTACAAATGTTTTCTCGGGTCAGTCTTCCAAAGCAACAGAAAATAAGAGGAAAAATAAACCAATGGGACCTAATCAAACTGACAAGCTTTTGCCCAGCAAAGGAAACCAAAAAGAAACCAAAAAGACAACTTACAGAATGGGAGAAAATAGTTTCAAATGATGCAACAGACAAGGGCTTCATCTCTAGAATATACAGGCAGCTTACACAACTCAACAGCGAAAAAGCCAACAACCCAATTTAAAAATGGGCAAAAGACCTGAATAGGCATTTCTCCAAGGAAGATGTACAGATGGCCAAGAAGCACATGAAAAAAGGCTCCACATCACTGATTATTAGAGAAATGCAAATCAAAACTACCGTGAGATACCACCTCACACAAGTCAGAATGACCATCATTAATAAGTTCACAAATAACAAATGCTGGAAAGGGTGTGGAGAAAAGGGAACCCTCCTACACTGTTGGTGGAAATGTAAGTTGATACAACCACTATGGAAAACAGTATGGAGGTACCTTAGAAAACTATACATAGAACTACCATATTACCCAGCAATCCCACTCTTGAGCATATATCTGGACAAAACTTTTCCTTGAAAAAGACACATGCACCCACATGTTCAACTGCAGCACTGTTCACAATAGCCAAGACATGGAAACAACCTAAATAGCCATCGACAGATGATTGGATTAGGAATATGTGGTATATATACACGATGGAATACTACTCAGCTATAAGAAAGAACAAAATAATGCCATTTGCCGCAATATTGATGGAACTAGAGATTCTCATACTAAGTGAAGTAAGTCAAAAAGAGAAAGACAAACACCGTATGATATCACTTGTATCTGGAATCTAATATAGGGCACAAATGAACCTTTCCACAGAAAAGAAAATCAGTAGACTCATGGTTGCCAAGGGGGAGGGGGAGGGAACAGGATAGATTAGGAACTTGGGGTTAATAGATGCAGACTACTGCCTTTGCAATGGATAAGCAATGAGATCCTGCTGTGTAGCACTGGGAATTCTGTCTAGTCACTTATGGTGGAGCATGATAATGTGAGAAAAAGACTCTATGCATGTATATGTAACTAGGTCACCATGCTGTACAGTAGAAAATTGACAGAACACTGCAAACCAGCTATAATGTAAAAAAATAAAAGTCATTATATATATAAATAAAGAAAGAAAATATTTGCAAAAGACATATCTGATAAAGGATTGTTATACAAAATATACAAAGAAAACTTAACACTCAACAATAAGAAAATAAACAACTTGATTACAAAATGGTCAAAGATCTGAACTAACACCTCACAGAAGTACGGGTGGCACATAAGCATATGAAAATATGATCAACATCATATATCAATAGGAAATTTCAAATTAAAACGACAGTGGGATAGCACTATATATATATGGCAAAAATCCAAAACACTGACAACACCAAATGTTGGTGAAGAGGTGGGGCAATAGGAACTCATTCATTGGTAGAGAGAATGCAAAAGGGCACAGCCAATTTGGAGGAGAGTTTGGAGAGTTCATACAAAACTAAACATACTCTTATCATACAATCCAGCAATTGCACTCTTTGGTATTTACAAAAACCTGGATATGGGTATTTGGATAAGCTTCATTCGTAAATGCCAAAAGTTGGAAGAAAGATGTCAAACAGATGAATGGATACATAAACTGTGGTACATCTAGATAGTGGACTATTACTTAGCACTAAAAACAATGAGCTACCAATCCAGGAACCAGCATGGAAGAACCTTAAATGCATATTACTAAGTGAAAAAAGCCAATCTGAGAAGGCTATATATTGTAAGATACTAACCATGATACTCTAAGAAAGACAAAATAATGAATACAGTAAAAAGATCAGTGCTAGGGGTTGGGGAGTGATAGGAGAGGAAACAATGAATTGACAAAGCACAGAGGATTTTTAGGGCAGTGAAATTACCATGTATGACACTATAATGGTGAATACATGTCATTATAAATTGGTCAAAACCCATAGAATGTACAATACCAAGAGTAAGATCTAACATATACTATGGACTTTGCGTGATAATCATGTATCAGTACAGGTTCATAGATTATAACAAATGCACCAGTCTTGTGTGAGATATTGATAGTGGGAGCTAGGATTATGTAGGAACTTTCAGTGTTCTGCTAAATTTTACTGTGAACCTGAAAAAATAAATCCTATTACAAGAAAAAGACATGCAGACAGAATTTATTCGTAATTAATTTATAGACAAATGAAGTCATAATTACATAGTTTAGCATAGCAATTACAAAGAAACCTTAAAATGGTCATTTTTTCATTTAAGGCGTGCCCATGGGAATAGATGCATCATACATTATTTTGTAAAACGCATGCTTTATATAACCAATTAATTGGCAACACACTCTCTAGAAATGGGCCTGATCAATTTGATATGGAGCATTTATCTAGTAATGTGTTTGTTTTCAAAGTCACATGTTTATTTACCAAAGATTAAAGGCTACATTACACTGCCAAAGGTTTTGTTTCAATTAAAAGATTTTAATGCTAATAATTCCATAACTTGCTCATAAAGCAGACAATTTGGGAAAACAATGTTTATTAAGTACAAGTGTTGCCTTTACTGGAAGGAACGATAACTCTCAAAGATAACTCTCAAATTATAATGTCCTACATATTTTAGAATTAGCATGAAGATTCTGAAATGCATACCCTTCTGGCTTGTTTTCTGATTGTGTCATTTATCTTAGCTCCTCATAATTTAATATTTGACAGAGTTAAGTGGGTGTTATTGTGTTCTTTACTTATATTACACAAAAAAATTGAAATAGCCTACTCCATGTCAAATAATTATCTGATATGTAAACATTTGGCAAAAAATAAATTAGTATGTAGGAATTTGGTAGCCATCTCCTACAGCAATCAAGGTACATTCATTCTTTTCTTACTCTTTTTTCCTACTTAAAGGAAATTTTGCTGATAAAAACACCTAGAATTAGATCAATAAATCAAATATTACCATATTTTGTCATTAATAACGTCAAAAGAAATCAGTGTGTAGAGAAAACATAAGGAACATAGCATATGCTAAAAGTATCATCTTGGAGTTCTCATTGTGACGCAATGGGTTACGAACCCAGCTAGTATCCATGAGGATGCAGATTCCATCCTTGACCTTGCTCAGTGGGTCAAGGATCTGGCATTGCCATGAGCTATGGTGTAGGTCATAGACATGGCTCAGATCCTGAGTTGCTGTGGCTGTGGTATAGGCCAGGAGCTGTAGCTCCAATTCAGCCCCTAGCTTAGGAACCTCCATATGCCATACAGGTGCGGCCCTAAAAAAAGCAAAAAAAAAAGTATCATCTCAATTAGATTTGATAAGTATTCACTTTAAAATCATTTGTACTTGTTATTTCCAAAAAGAATGGGCAACAGTTTGGGAAAATTCAATCAGATTTTTATTTAATTATGTTAAAAAAAAGATGACATAACTGTTTGCATGTGTAGTAGGCAAAAATCCTAATCTCTGGAACCTGTGAATATTACTTTATTTTGCAAAAGGGATTTTGCATATGTACTTAAGTTAAGGATTTGAGATTATCCTAGAATATCTGAGCACCCTAAATGCAATTACAAGTGTCCTTGAAGAAGGAAGGCAAAGAGAGATTTGACTACATAAGTGACAATGGAAGAAAGTAACTTAAGAAAGGGATTACTAAGCCAAAGGACACAGCCAGTCCAGAAGCTAGTTGTCCTTTATTCATTACATGATGCTAGTTAGTGACATAGATTATATTCTGGACCTTTCACCAGCAGAGAATGCACATGAGATTTAACTCAGAAGTAAATGTGCATCTAAGATGACCTAACCAGTTTTTCTTTGATCTCCCTTCCAACACACAGGGGGTTTCTTTAGAAACTAGCTCACCTCAAGTTAACTTGAGCATTATAAACCAAACATAAAATATGAAGTGCCTCCAACTGCTGTTTTCTATAATAAAAATTATTTAACCATTCTGAAGATGAGATACCACCTCAGAAGTCTCCCCTGGAAAAAGAATAAGAGTATTACAGTGAGGGAGTTCCCTGGGGGGTCTAATAGTTAGGATTCAGTGCTTTCACTGCTGCAGCCTGAGTTCAGTTCCTGAACTGGGAACTGAGATCTCACATCAACCCTCCACATGCTTCAGCCAAAAAAAAAAAAAAAAAATTAAAGCAAGTGAAAAAAAAGAAATTATTATAGTAGATCTAATCAATAGAAGAGTATGTAGCCAGTGCAAATTGTTTTCAGGGAATTTTCAGCCATCAGAGTAAATGTTCATAAAGGATAAATGCTCTATGAAATAGCAGTTATGTAGAGTTGTTTCCATGGTATGGTCTCAATATTTAACAAAATCTTCTAGATAGAAATAAATACCAAATATGAAGACCAGAAGAAAGAACGTAAAATTGTTGACAGTCAATTTTCTAGATTGCAGGAAATGGCCTTATTTTAAAGTTTTATTTAAGTATAATTGATTTACAAAGTTGTAATAATTGCTGCTGTACAACAAATGGTCTTTATTTCTTTTAGTTTTCTCCTGCATTTTTCTTTTTGCTTTCTTTTTTTGTTAGAACCATGAATCACTTTTATAATAAAATATCTAATATAAAAGGTACGCTTATGAGTGTGTGTGTGTGTGTGTGTGTGTGTGTGTAAGTGGACAGTGTGATCCTATGAAATCACAGCAGCAGTGGTTCTAATCTTAGCACACTGAAGGGGTCATCACTACTGAATTCCTCCCTGCTCACTTCTCAACTTTGTGCCCTGGTTCTGCATTGCAATCACCAAGAGCACTTTTTAACATCAAATGCCTGGACCTTATCCTTAGAAAGGCTGAAATTTTCTTGAATGGGGACAAGGCATTTGTATTTCATTAAATTTCCCCAAGAGACTCTAATACACAGGCAGATTTGAGAATTATACAGCTAAGCGTGGTTCTCAAACTCTACTATGTAAAGCTACCACCTGGTGTTTGTTAAAAAATACAGATTTTTGGACTCACACCTTTAGTTTGAGGCAAAGCCCAAGCATAAACATGCCTTTTTTCACAAGCACCCAGCTGTTCTGATACATTCCTTTAATAGGAAACATATTATAAAAAAGAGCAATTATGCTTTAAAGTATATGTGGAAGTTGAGAGAAAATATCTTATGAGGGCAATTTTTAACTTTACTCTGAATTCACACTGCCATGAACATATATGTATGATCTATTTTCTTTAACTATTTCACAACTACCTGTTTGTAGTTTACTTTATAAATATGGAGCATGATAATGAGAGAAAAAAGAATGTATACATGTATGTGTAACTGCGTCACCATGCTGCACAGCAGGAAAAAAATTGTATTGGGGAAATAACAATAAAAAAAATTTTTTTAAAAAGCACACACTAAAATATATCTGTAAAATTAGTTTGCCATTATATATTTGGCTTTTCACTTAGTTCCTTGAATCTGGAATCCTCTTTGAAAACTGAGGAGATGAGTATATGAAATATGTTTATATAAAAAAACCTAGGAATTATTACTCCACAGTTGACCAAAGAAAAGGATTTCTCAAATAAACAAATACCTAACTTAAGAAAAATAAAAATAAACAAAAAATAAATACAGAAGGGTCATCTAGGGGTCAAAAGAGGTAGCTGCAAATTTATTCAAGTCTGCATTATATTATTTATTTGTATTTATTCCATTTCTAAGAACTCCTTGTCCAAACATTAGAGAAGCAAGACAGCTTCATGCTGAAAAGAGTTCTGAAGTCCCTCTGATCTTTGACTCCTTGTTTTACCACTAACTAGCTGTATGGTCCTCTGAGTCTCAATTCCCTTATCTGAAAAATGGTGCTGTCGGTAGGTTGTACTTGGGTATCAGTACATGAAAGTACTTAGCACAGCATTTAGTATCTACTACAAGCTCAGTGAAAGGCTATGTTTTTTTGTTCCAAAATCCATTCACTAAATTTGATTCATATTTAAGTGGAATAATATGACTCCAGTGGTATATATTATTCTTGATCATTGCAAAAGTGCCAGCATCCAAAATCTGGAATAAAAGTTTTACCTACAGTCACACTGATGCAAACTACTTATCTTGTTATGATTACTAGCCCTAACATGTGTACTCAAAACTAGGATTGGGTTGTTAATTCAAATTAGTTCAATTCTTTTTATGGCCTAAAATTTATACATCATACTCCAAGGCATACTAAGTATGAGGAAGTTTCTTTTTTCCATGGATGGGCAGTTGCCTCTCCTGAGTCCTATAAGATTTGTTGGAAAACACAGCCAACAGCCTATTGGCCACAAGTAGCCTGTGGATAATTGCATCTATCTGTGTTCCACTTGTCACTTAGTAGAATACCTATTCTCCATTGCTTTCCAGAAACACTGTGACCAGTTACCTATGAAGCTGTGGTGACAGGATGCTCCCCAAAGCCACCCTGCATACCCAGGTCAACAAATCTGCTTCTGTCCTGTACATGAAAGGTTACATACCATGTTGCAAAGATAGCTAGTCTCAGGGTCATTAGCTCAGTTCCCTAGAACATGAGGTTCAAGGTAATAATGCCAAGGATATGACAGTACTGGCCTGAGTGGGGTCCATAATTTATCTGACCCCAAACAGGTGTCACTCCTCATTCTCCCTCTCCATCTCTCTCTCCCTGACTTTTTTCTTCCTCCTTTCCCCCCATCACATATATATGTATATATGCGTGTGTGTGTGTTAAATATTATGTTGTAATAAAAGTGTACATAAAGCTTTTTGCACAGTGGTGGGCACATATAGCATATTTACTTTGTGCCAGCCAGTATGCTAAGAGCTTTACATACTTTCATATTTATTCTCACAGTAACCTTAAAAAGTATAATAAAATTCTCACTTTACAAATATTGCAAGATTATAGAAGTTAAATAATTTAGCCAGGAGCATACAGCTATGAAGTGAGAGAGCCAGAATCCATTATTCAATCTCAGGATTTCTAACTTCAAATTATATATACATATGATATTTTACATATTTTACAGTGATATGATACATATGTGTATGTGTGTGTATATTTGAATTTATATATATATGTTACATATAACATGTATATGTTTAGATGTATAGTTGGTTTTGTTTTTCTTTTTCTATACCTGCAGCATATGGAAGTTCCCCAGGCCAGGGGTCAAATTGGAGCTGCAACTGTGGCCTACACTACAGCCACAGCAACACTGAATCCAAGCTGCATTTGTAACCTACACCTCAGCTTGTGGCAACACTGGATCCTTAACCCACTGAGCAAGGCTAGGGATGGATAGACCAACATCCTCACAGAGACAATATCAAGTTCTTAACCTGCTGAGTCACAATGGGAACCCCATATGTATAGTTTTTTCAATGGAAAAATACATATATACACATATATGTATATGTATACACACACCTATATATGTTTACATATGTTTATATATATTTATTTTTAAGCTACTGATCCACTGTTAGTAGAACATATGTTTTGAAGTACTTTCTCAGTTGTAGATGAATTTAGGTTACATTTCTACTTAAGTTCATTTTAGTTCATTGAGTAACATATACATGTATATGTGCTTTAGCTATGTTACGTTTATATGTATATACATATGTGCACATTTATCATATGTGTTATACATGTATATAACATACATATATACATATATGTATGCATGTACATGTTTTTCAATGAACAAAAATGACTCCAGCAGAGGTGTGACCTAACTTAATTCACAAGCTGGGAAAATAACTCAAAACATATGTCCTACCCCTGGTAGCTTAAATTTTACGGAATATGCCAATTCCATGAGTTTTATGCAATCTCTTAGTTGAAAGGTACCCATTTTTTTATTTGGTTTCTGATCCTCAAAGAATAGGAGGAAGGATGCAAAGCTTTAAGAGATCATTTGGGTTCACAGAAGATATATGCATGGTTGGTGTTAATCCTTGTTTAGAACTGGGCAAAATCCAGAGACATCAGAGCTCTGTCCAACATTCCTTCAATGTTATCATTGGAAAATCAAGTTACTCTATATTAACCACACAAATGAAAATCTTCATGCTTTAGCCAAATGGATGGATTTGTAAGACCTTGTTTACTTAACCTCTTTCTCCTTTCTATTCTTTTAGAAATTTCCTTCTTTAATTGTCCTGTATGTGTCTATGCATTATCTATCTTGATTATTAGCCAGATTAATTTTTAAAGCCAACTAGAATCTGTTTTCAATTTTTGTTTAGAATGGTCACACAGCATTCCCAGCATTCAGCCTGAAGTTTTCAATTAGGTTGCAGTGACTTTTTAACTTGAAAATATTGCTGTTCTCTCTGGCTGTATACTTAACAAGAAAGGAAAAACAACTTTTTCTTTACTTTGATAGTCTTCCACAAAATAATAAAAACCTGACCCAAAACACTAAAGTAGATCAGCCCATTGAAACTTGTGGAAAGTAAGACACAATGAAAATGAAGTGCCATTGAAACGTTTTGACAATAAGTTAATTTTGTATGTTTCTTAAAGAAAGCTAACATAACCAAAGCAAACGGAAACTCCGAGTTGTGGTGTTTTAAAATAACATTTGTTCTATCTTTAAAGTTTATTACAAAAATGTTTTTGATTCTGATTATTGTGATGTTTTCATTCTCAAGATCTCCAACTTCAGTCTAATTTGCAATTTCTATTTAAGGATGATTTAACAAAGGCATGAGGAGAAAATCATTTTGTATGGGCTATGTCTTAATAAGAGAAGGCACAGATTCATAAGTTTCCCATTTGACTGCTTTATTTCTAGTGCTGAAACTATGGAACTTTATTCTCCTTGATTTTCCACGATTTAGTGAATACTAGGTGTTTTATTCAGACTCTGGTTGAAAACTAATGCTCCACGAGGGAGAGCAGTTTGCCAACATAGTTAGGATACCACTAGTATTCACTGAAAAAAATAATGTGTAAGGAGTTCCCATTGTGGCTCAGCAGTAACAAACCTGACTAGTATCCATGACATGGGTTCGATCCCTGGCCTTGCTTGAAAAAAAAGGAAAAAAAAAAGTGTAAGATAAAAGTTACTAACACATATGTTGTAGGTATCCAACTGCCAGAGACTATCAACAGACACCAAATTCCAATCATTTCCTTGTTATTGGCATTTTTTTCTTGTGATTTTTCTACTGATAGGGACAGCAATCCATCTAATCATTGGTTTGGAGAGTACAAAAATAAAACACTAATTATTTTGTTCCATACTATGAATTATGATATAAACATATAACAGATTTTAATAAATATGATGACAGCAATCACTTATTAACTATGTGCCAAGTACTCCGCTTAATGCTTTACGTGCATTTTTTCCATGTAATGTTCATATCGACCTTAAGAGATAAACATTATATTTATCTCCACTGATAGAGGAAGAACCTGAGGTTCAGTGAGCTTCAGTGGCAGTGAAGTACACTGTCAATAAGCATCTCTTGATTGTCTTTTGTTATCCATGCCATCACTTTTAAATTCAATACCCCTGAGCATCTGTATCTCTCACCTTAGCAGGCAACATAGACATGACATCTTTTCAGCCTTATTTCTGGATACCAAAGAATGGCTGGACTTGCAGCCACTTGTTCCCCAGAAGAAAAGCCAAACAATGGGCAACAGATTACAAATGCAAATTGTATCCAAGTGATTACAAATAAAATTATGAATTTGGACAAGGACTTATCTTTTAGAGTTCAAAAAGAATCAGTTTTACCATCCAAGATAGATCAAATCTGATGTTATAATCATTAGCTAACAGAAGCCAAGTTTTTAGATATGGAAAAGCCAGAAACTAACATCTTTATTGTTAAGCAGCCAAAATAATTTACTAACTGGGGAAAATGAATGTCAACATCATTTTTGCCAGGTAAATAAATTATCAACAACTGCCTTATCCTTTCCCTGGACAAAGACTTTGAAAGCATCACCTATTCTAAGAGCATTAAGAGTCTACCTGGAAAAAATGTTGCCTCCTTTCTAAGTGCCTGGCCCCATTTGAGCCCAGAATTCTGTAAAAAGTAAAGTCATAATCAACGGCCCTGATGTGTCATATCCTAAAGAGATTCTCAGTGTAAAAATTATTCCTCCTCAAATACAAGCAAGATTGCTCTTTGCCACAGAATTACTGGTATATATCTTTCTTCCCCTTGTTCCCATCTTCTACTAACTCCAGCCCTTCCACAACCCTTCTTGGCTTACATGTTATGTAAACATAACAATATGTTACTTTCTCCAAAGCTCAAAGGCTTACTTCTAAAAAGCATCCCCTTGGGGTCACAACTCTGAGTCTTTGGGAAAAGAGTAATTTAGAAATATTTATAGAAGTGAAAAGTGAAAACTGAGACTCCCTTTAGCAACAGGGTTTAGTAGTTCAATAAAACTTTGCCCAGAAAGGATAAGACCACAGACAGGTTAATATTTTCATGTATTGATTACTTGGGTAAGGAGTTATCTTGTCAAATAATAGTTTATCCATCAAATTTATCCATCACATTTTCCCTTGAGACACTCACCTCACTCTATCCACCAATCGTAAACTGTTATGTCACAAATTTGGGCCAGTCTCCATCATCTATCTACCTTGAAACACCTGCCCATATCCCAACCCCCTACAGACATCCATTCAGACTTCCCTCTTGTGAGAATCTGCTGAAATCAGTCAAGATGATGTTCTGTCTCACTGCAGCGACTTCTGATCTGTTTAGCTGTGCTTAATTAAATGGTTGCTTTTTAATATTTTAGGGAATTCAGTAAAAGAATGTCAGTATGGTACAGAGATCTGGAATCTTCCAAATGCTCATCAAGAATTCAAGCTGTTCTTATTTAGTTCATTTTATAAGCATCTTTGTTTTTCAAGATTTCAGGGAACACATTTAGATGATTCCATCACAACCACAAGCACAGAGATTTCACAGAGAGAATGTCACGATATTTAACGTATTCTCATAGATTGTAAGTGCAGATCAAAAATATTCTTAAGCGGTTGACTTTAAAGTGTCAGCAGTTTTTTAAGGGAGGGCAAAAGACATTTTTTTTCCAATTTGTGTGTGCATTTCTCACAAATTAAATCCAGACTTGTTTCTTAATGCAACATTTGGAAGATATTTCTTAAATAGAGCAACAACAAATTATTTGTCCACTTAAACAAATAAGTAGTTTAGAGAAGGTAATTTCTTTTATCTTGTTACTTTAAAAAATCAATTCCAAAAGTAACAAAAAAAGGAAAAACAATTGATTTACATTCAGAAAAGTAAAAAACTTAAGAGAATTAAGCTGTAGTTCTTAAATAAACATTTGTTAAAAGCCTCAATTTCATTTACCTGTCTTTTCATGAAGTATTGTCAGCTTTATCATTTAGGAAGAAATCTTTGACCCAGCTGTACAATAAAACAGGTGTCTTAATAATTGTCTGTTTGAATACATGGTATAAATACCCTTTCATTGCAAATACATTAATATCTATGCTAGCTATACCTATCATCCATGTTAACCGAGGCTGTACTGACATACTACTTGGTTAAATACCTTTCAATTAGTCACTTTTTCACTCTTAGTAGGAAGCCTGGAGGCAGGGGGCGGGGGGGGGGGGGGGGGGGTGTTGTTATTTTTCTGTTTTTGCTGCCTTGTGGCATATGGAGTTCCCAGGCCAGGGATCAGATCAGAGGCACAGTAGCAACCTATGCCACAGCTGTGGCAACCCAGATCTTTTAACCCACTGTGCCAGGCCAAGGATCTAACCTGCACCCGGCACTGCAGAGATGCCACTGATCCCTTTGCGCCACAACGGGAACTCCTAGTAGGAAGTTTTAATTCAGGGGATCTAACCTTGGTTTATGGACAAATAGCTTAGCCTTTTACAAAAGATAGGAAGAACTATTGACATAAAGATATTTCTACTTTTCCTTGGCAAAAATCCCTAGCCTATGGACCTACCCACCTCATTGGATCAGATGAAAGAGGAAATAAAACTTAAATAAAATAAAATAAAACAAAATGCACAAATAAATTGCCTCAATGACTTAACCAGTCTCAGAGCCATCCTGTGGAACAGTGGAAGGAAATAGAGCACCTCTCTTCAGCTATTCACTTTTTGACAGAAGAAGAAACACAGGGGCTAATTAAAATGTAAATAGCTTAATGAGTAGAAGGAAATTTTAACCTTAAAATAAATGGGTTTTGGACTAAGAAAACATAGGCTTTATTGTCAGGGAATCTGAAACTACCACAGGAAGAATACCAATATGCCAATAAGAAAGAACAACCAAGGAAATTTTTAGCAGAGGTATAAGATAATTACTAACTCTGCTGTGGAGATTACTCAAAATGGTCATTTCAATTTGTTTATTTATTATTTCATTATATTTATCTCCATTATTTAGCCATAGGAATAAAATATAACAATGTAGATCTTTGAGAGTTGCAATTAACTTATATTAATTTATATTTGACTTAAGAAAGTCATTGAGAAGTTA
This sequence comes from Phacochoerus africanus, assembly GCF_016906955.1. Lineage (NCBI taxonomy): Eukaryota > Metazoa > Chordata > Mammalia > Artiodactyla > Suidae > Phacochoerus > Phacochoerus africanus. The sequence goes on from NC_062544.1 coordinate 55,311,007, forward strand.
TATTTTGATAGGGAATTTTGGTATAATGGCTAGGGTTGCCATATGGTACCCCTTCTTAAAGCAATAGTGTGAGATGGGAAGGCAGAGAGCCTGTAAGCCTGTAGAGACAAGGCTTGTGTCTTAGTTATCTTTGCAGTCTTGGTGTGCAGCTCAGCATCTGACAAGTAGTAAGCACGCATTTTAAAAAAAATTATTTTATTGAAATAAAAATAAGTTTAAAAAAATGAATAAATTGCAATGTTTAGTTTAGTAAGCACACAATTCATAATCTGTGAAGAGCGTGGTCTTGAGGAGGTTAAAGGACCTGGATATCTCCAGTTACACGTCAATCCTATGCAGTTGTTTTGCTTAGTAACTCATCTTAGAGGTGGAACTGGGAAACTATACAGCAAGTTTACCATCATTTCAGCAGCAGCAGGGCTAGAACAGTTATGGAATCAGGTGGCCAGAGTTCAAATTCCGTCTCCAGTGCTCACTCATGGTGGGACTCTGAGCAGGTTCCTTACCTTCCCTGGAGGGGCTCTCCTTGCTGGGAAGTGAAGGTAGGAGGAGAAGCTGCCTCAGAGGACTGTTGGGAGCACTAATGAGGAAATCCATGCAGAGTGGTTAGTGTGGTTGCCTGGCCCAGAGAGGACAGTCAATAAATATTGCTTATCACTATTCCCCACACCCTAAAATAAAATCATGAAATGTTTGATAACTAACTGTATGCATGTCCTGTGGCTGCTGTCACAAATTACCACAGACTGGTGGCTTACAACCACAGAAACATTTTTTCACAGTTCTGGAGGCCGGAAGTCCAAAATTTGTATCACTGGGCTGAAATCAAGGTGCTGACAGGGCCGTGGTCCCTCTGAGGCTCTGGTAGAGAATGCTTTCCATTCCTGGCCTCTTTCAGCTTCTGGCAGCTGCCACTGTGCCTTGGCTTGTGGCCACATGGGTCCAAGCTCTGCCTCTGGGGTCACTTAGTCTTCGTTTTTCTGCATGTTTGTGTCCATCTCCCTCTGTATCCTTCTTATAAGGATACACATGATGGCATTTATGCCCCTCTCTAATAATCTCATATTCAAGCATCTTAAACTTAATCACATTTGTAAAGTCTTTTTTGCCATATAAGGTAATCTTCACAGGTTCCAGATATCTTGGAGGGACTGTTATGCAGCCTACCACATTGATATTTTGTACTTCAGAAATCAGAGGATTTTGCTTCCCCAGCAGTATATTATAGCGGTAATCTCCCTCCCTCCCTCTCTCTCTCTCTCTCTCTCTCTCTCTCTCTCTCTCTCTCTCTCACACACACACACACACACACAAAATCCCTCCCTCTCTTTCTCCCTCCCCTTCCTTATACCCCGTCCCATTTACCTAATATATGTTTGTACGTGTGCGTGTGTGTCTGTCAAGTGCTTGACTAAATAGAAATTTTTTCCTTGCCTACTGAAAGACTGGGATAGGCAGCTGCAAGCCAGTGAGGACCTGTATCTCTGCAAGATTGTGATTCTTTTGGATTTTCTAGCATGCCTAGCCTATTGCCACATGGTCACAAAAAAGCTGTCCCAGACCCCAGGCATTCTGGAAGGAAGGAATAAGAATTTTTCCAGCTGCTTCTGTTTATCAGTAAACCCAAACTTTCCCTGAAAACTCTTAGGAGACATCCTTTTATGTCCTTTTGCCTTCATCACCAGGTGCTTAGGAAGCTGGGAAAGGAAAATCTAGCTTTTCTAGCATGGATAATAGAAGGCATCAAGACAGATGAGAGATAACTGCTGTGTAAGCCACGAAACAGGGTCTCAGGATACCTGGTCTGTAGAAATGTTGGAGGGAGGGTGTACAGGGCAGAGGAGGAAGGAGAAACAGAAAGGTAGAATTCTTACTGAAGACCGACTAGGAGTTGGGCAAGCCTAGTAGTTCCAAACAATCTTATTCCATCTTCACAAGAGTCTTCTGAGGGCAGAATTAGTATCCCCATCTTGCAGAGAAGAAACAGATAGGATACAAACCCACGCTAGGATACAAATGATCAAGCCAGGAATAAAACTTAATTGTGTCTGAGTCTAGACACTAAGCTCCTTCTAGTGTCCAAAATGAATTCTCAGACCAGTCAGAACATCTGTAGTTGACTTTTTTCCCTAGCAGCCATCCTTCTTCCAAAGCTATTTTATTTTGACAGTGTTGACCAAAACTCAGAGCACTTCACCCAGATCATAAGTCTGCTCCAGGGCTGTGGCTATAGGGGCAGCTAAAATACTTCAGTTTCATCATAAACCTGTCAGGACAGGCGGGGCCTGGTCACCACATTGCAATATGCAGTGGAGACGGGAATGTGGCACAGTGAGCCTGAGAGCATGTCCCCACTGCGGAGAATGGGATTCCTGGGCTTCCCGTGACACATGTGATGCTTCTCACCAAGAATCATTGGCTAAATTGTGTTTGTTGGTGACAAGTGCTAACAGGAATGTGGCTCAAGTATTGCTGCTGACATTTGGAGTTAAATCAGACTTATGTCTCCAAATCTGCCTTTTATAGACATGAGTTTCCAAATATATGGTTGAGAGAACTTTATAGAGAGGAAGCTCCATTGATGGAGGTTGGCTTATACTATTAAAGAAAGGAAACTTCTCTGTTAAAAGTTTTTACAAGCATAGAAAATGTAGACAAGAAGAAAAACATATCATTTACAAATCTGCTCCAGAAGGAAAACAGTCCTTTTTGGATGATCTGAATTGTGTCTCCTTTTACCTCCTCTCCTTCTCCTTGAATGAATCCAGTGCTTTCTGTCCCTGTTGGGCTTATATAATTCAAACTCAGCAGTTTTTGTGTGCTTTATGAAAACAGTGGAGAAAATAAAAATCTTGGTCCAACCAATGAAACACACCGTTTAAGACAAAACAAGTTTTGGATTTACACTTTGTTTTGATAAAGTATCGTGATTTTAGAAATACAAGTTAGCCAATATCAAGAGGATCTCAGATCCTAAAAATGATTTTATTCCCTTACAGTTAAAGAATGTTCTACACAGTGAAGATAGAAAGTAGGATTTCCTAATTTGCACATTCTTCATGGTTAATAGGGGTTACTGAATTTATTCATCCATGAAAATAAGCACTGGCCCATCTTCCTATGGCTCTGGAAGAACAGGTAAGTGCTAGAGACTCAGGAGTGAGGAAACCAACTCCTGGAAGAGATCTAACCCCTTTAAAGTGAATAAAACTAGAAAAAAAATCTGCTTGAAATCATTATGCCGTATACCTCAAACTTATACAAGGGTATATGCCAATTATATTTCAGTAAAACCAAAAGAAAAACAAAGATATCTCTTCTCAGCTTGTTGGGAACACACACTGGGTTTGGACCCAGATTCTGTATAACTCAAAGCCAGTAAGTCTAACTCAACACACCCTTCATGCCTACACTTGCTTTGATTACTGGCCAGCAAGAATGGCCCCAGAGACAGGCACCAAATGCCAGCAGAGTCACCATTACAGACCCACATGTGACACCCGCTATCAGAAAGAGACATTGGATTTGAGCCCTGTTGGATCTGTGGAGACTCTGGCTCCCCCTAAGTCTGCCTGGAGAAGGTGAGTAATGTACCAGGAAGTACAAGAAAGTCATTCCCATAAGGGGTGAACTTGGACCAATGCAAAAAAGAGATGGGGAGAAAGCCAGCAGATAAATTGCCCACCCTTCTCTCTACAGACAGTTCTGAGATAGTCTGTACAGCTTTTCTAAAGATGTTCTGCAAGATGAGCAACCAGTTGTGTTTTGCTATGGCCAGCTCAGTAATGCTACCACCGTCCTTCATTCTAGATTTCCTGGGACTGAACCCCCAATAAAGTATGAGCTTCAAGTTTATGCCTCAGGCTTTGTTTTCTGAGGAAACTGTGTTAAGACAGGGAGTAATAAAAATCACACCTGCTCCCAGTAATTTATAAGGCAGAGGTGGCAGGGACTTCGTGCTAGGCATTTGTGAAGTTTAGAGTGTGGAAACGGGTGTGGTAGGATGGGGTGGTCACAGGTTTCAGTCAGAGCCAGTACGAAGTAGAGAAGACATCCTCTCCTGTGGAAATGGACGTAGAATCAGGAATTGCACTTCCCCAGGTCCAGTGAAGAGAGAAGATCAGAGGGAGAAAGGGCAGGAGTTCTCTTGGGCTAGACTTCATCTCACCCCTCATCACATTGAGGTTTTCAGAACAAGACTTTAGAACAAAGAGCAAACAGTTTTCAGTACAAGTCAATGGAAGGCAGGAAGAAGACGGGACACATGTGAAAAAGAACTTTCTTGCAAACCTTTATGTCTGCAAACACTAACAATGGGCTCCCCCAAAGTGTTAGGAAGGGACCAGCCTTAGCAGATGTGAAATATCATGAGAACTTGCCTGAGGAATAAAGGAAATTTCCCCAAGATGACAGCTTCACTCATCTCAGCAAATGACGGGTACCCATCTTTACTGGGCACAGGTAAAACAATCAAGTGCATTACACAAAGCATATGAGAGGTCATCCAAAATTAGGATTTCAGAAAAATAACAAGGACAACTGTATAGCACAGGGAAATCCACTCAACACTCTGTGATAGCCTATATGGGGGAAAAACCCTGAAAAAGAATGGGTATATATAATTGATTCATTCTGCTGTACACCTGAAACTAATATAATATTGTAAGTCAACTATACCCCCAATAAAATTTTAAAAAAAAAGAAAGAAAAAAGGATTTCATTGTCAGATCTGCCACCTGCTACTTTTGTGATGTTAGTCAAGTGCACTCCAAATTCTGAGTCTCAATATCTTCTGTGGACTCACCTTCCAAGATTACTAGTGAGATCAATGAGATAATGTGAGAGCTCTTTTTAAATTGCTGCCTCAATTTAAATGTTCCTGGCTACAAAGTACAAAATATCCAACTACATGTGGCTGAAAGTGAGGGCATTCCTCATGACTAGAAGCCTAGAAATGACTTCCAGAGTTGGTGAATCCTGCAACTTAATGCCACTGTTGTGCTTCAGCTCTCTTCAGTTCTCCAGCTTTCCTCTCTGAGTTTGCCACAGCTACAAAAATCACACAGTTGTATTTAAAAGTAAAAATCTTTACCTGTTTTCCCTTGTACCAGAGGAAAGAACTCCCAAAATTACCCACAGACTTCCCCTCAGCTCTCATTGTCCAGAACAGTTTTTATGCCTCACTCTCAACCAATCATAAATGAGGACGTGGGCTGTGCCAAGTTTTATTTAATCCAATCACCATTCACCTCTTGGGCTAAGGGCAGACTTCCCCTCCCTTGCTAGAATCCCTTGTCACCAAAATAGGAGTTTTGTTGACACAAAAGTGGAAATGGCTGTTGAATAGAAAACCAAAAGTGATTGTCAAAGCTTAAAAGTGTTAAACAGGTAGTATTTTTTTAAATTGCATTGTGTGGCAAAAAAAATTAAATAATAATAATAATAATTAATTTTAAGAAATAAGAACAATGGAGTTCCCGTAATGGCTCAGCAGAAACAAATCTGACTAGTATCCATGAGGACGCAGGTTCCATCCCTGGCTTCTCTTACTGAGTTAAGGATCCTGTGCACTGTGGCTGTGGTGTAGGCTGGCAGCTGTAGCTCTGATTGGACCCTTAGGCTGGGAACCTCCATATGCTACTGGGGCAGCCTTAAAAAGACAAAAAGTAAAAAAATTAAAAAGACAAAAACAAAAACAAAAAGAAATAAGAACAAACTCCTGTCTTTAAGGATCTTAAGGTGTAACCTAACGAAACAGCTTTATTGAAAATAGAAGGATCTATTTCCAGAATCTGTTTTCTCTGTGAATCTGGATTCTGACAACTTCCAAAGTAATGATCAGGCTAACAGGTGTAAAATATGTTTACCATTTACCCAGTCAATCGATTCTGCAAAAATGTAAAAAGGAGCAAATGAGTGACATGCCCTTGCCATTAAAAAATAAATTCTTATTTGTTGAAACTCTGAGTTAAAATTGCATTTCTGATTGTTACAGGTCTAAAACGAAAAAAAAAATCAGTTTCTTCACTTTGTTTGGATTCGGATTACATAAAATTTGCCTGTGCAGCCCTCCTGGTACGTAAAATTTTGCCTGTCATCTACCAGAACACAGCATTCACAGCCCTCCAAACAAGTCAACGTGTGGCATGGGACACCTAGCAGCAGGATGTAATTTCATCATCTTCCACTTGATGGGACTGTTGACAGAAATGCTAAGGGTAGTTTCAAAGAATTAAAAGCAGAAACATGTGTTTGGGAATTTATGAGCAAACTGTAAACTGTGCTGTAAAGAACATAAGAGTTCCTGGAAGATACCCCCCCACCCACCCATCTTCTTCCTGTCTTTACATTCCATCATCTGTTTTGAAAATTCTGTCTTGCTATTAGTTTTTAATGAAACCAGTATGTTATCATATTTGATGGCAAATTTGGTTGTTTGCACCTCAAGGCTATGTTGTTTTTTTCCTCGGACAGATTCAGCTGGCAGCCTCTGCGGATTCCTTTGCACAAAAATGACACCGCGACACCAAAGTTCTAGTGACAAGAAGCGAATTCTACACCTCAGTAATCCTGCCAGCAAGATAAAGCATTGCCAACTGATTTTTCTTTTCCTTAAGGAAAGAAAAAAGGAGATAGAATTAAAAGTTTGGACATAAAAACAGGCTCACATGTCATACATAACAGAGCATTGAGCTCTAGAGCTTTCTATGATCCTAAATGCTTGGTTGACGCTACAGCAGCCCCTTCAGAGCTATCACTTGCTGCAGTGTCAAAAGATCTTGGACTCTGGGAACAGATTTGATTAGCATGACTAAATCTCATAGTCCCAAAGCCTCAAGCATCAGCAACAGAGAGGAGCCAGGCAGACACTGAATAAATAATAAATAATGAGAAACATGTTGTGACATTGACTGTCAAATTATATTTCCAATTTTTTCTTACATCCATAAAATTTCTAGTAAAACAAAGTTATGCTGTTTCATTAAATTATCTAGATGTCATCTAAGAAGAAAACGGAAAACAGCTTTAGTATAATTTCAAATGTCTCCTTCATGGCCGACACAAACATATAGAGAGCTCTCTCTGCTGTGTAAAAATTTCCCCTTGTTCCCTCTGTCCAGTCAGTCTAATGACCCTTATCTTCCCTTCCCTTTACTGCCAACCTTCTCAAAAGAGAGCTTACACTTTTTCTTGTTCTCTCCATCTCTTTCTTGTAATAATCTTTCTGCCTCCATCAGTTTATTTAATGGCTTCTCAAAGTCCAATGGCCTCTTTACAAATGATCTCAAAACTTTTTGAAGTATCTGCTGCTCTTTGTCCTTGTTGATAGGCTCCTAAAGACAGCACATTCACTTGAAAATCCTGATAAACTTCATCATCAGTTTCTCCTAAATGCAAGCATTCTCTAGAAGGTTCCCAAGACTTTCAGCCTTTTCTCTCTCAGACATTTTCATCTGTTTCTGTGGCTGCAAATAGCCACCACTTCGGCACCCATCTCTTAAATTTTACTTCTCATTCAAACAGCAGACCAGGAGTTCCTGTCGTGGCTCAGTGGAAACAAATCCAACTAGGAACCATGAGGTCGTGGGTTCCATCCCTGTCCTTCCTCAGTGGGTTCAGGATCCGGTGTTGCCGTGAGCTGTGGTATGGGTCGAGGACGCGGCTTGGATCTGATGTTGCTGTGGCTCTGGCGGAGGCCAGCAGCAACAGCTCCAATTAGGCCCCTACCCTGGGAACCTCCATATGTCTGGGGCACGGCCCTAAAAGGAAAAAAGACAAAAAAAATTAAAATAAATAAATTAATAAACAGCAGACCAATTGTCAACTGCTAAGTAATTATTAACACACGGATACACCATGGCACTTCAAAAAAACGTCCTGTTGTCCAAACCTTTTCCTTCTCCTTCCAGTTAGCTTCCCCCAAACCATGATTGAAACACAAGCGTTATCCTTGGCTCTCCCTTCTCTTGAACTTTTAATGTCTGATCAATTGCCCAGTTCTCTCACTGTACACCTGCAGGCATTTCCTCATCTAAGCCGTAGGTTTTTACTGCCACCCTAAGATCAAGTTCCTATTACTGTTCTAGATCATTCCAATTCTTTCCACATATTTCCACTCATCCTTTCCCTATCAGGGTGGTTTTCCTAACATAAACTTCTGACCATGCTCTCTTGACTCAAAAGCCATCTACTCTTTCTACAGAATGAAGACCAGTATTGAGTTTAGCATTTAGGGTTCTTTGTAATTAGAGTGTTAGAAAGCTTTGCAATCTTAAAATATTTTGTGTGGAATGCATAGTTTTTGCTCACCACAGAGGAATCACCAAAGAGAACAATGAGGAATAAGTAAATAAATTAATAAGTTGTCCTTAAAAAAAAAAAAAAAAAGTTGGCTGGTGAGTTTTTGAACAATGATTGTATTGCCATCTGCTGGAATAATTGGAGCATAACATTTGAGATGATCTTTTTCAAAAGTGTGAAACACTTGGCTTCATTTTTCAAAATTCTCTCCAAATATGGCTTTTAATGTATAATCTAATAGTAGATGTTAAAGTTTCATATATAAGAAGGATTTTTGCTTTAAGAGCACACCAAATTACAATTAACAAATTGGCATGACCTTTGCTTGTTAGACTGAGTGTTCACCATGTTCACCCTTTATTACTGAGAATATCCTAGTGAGTCCATGAACAAAGTGATTAGCTTTATGAGAAGTAAAGGGTCTTGTCTAATATCAGGGGAATTTCAGAAAATCACATTTTCTGATGCTACTCAACAATTCAAATATTTCTCAAACGTTGAGACTCAGAACTAGAATTTGCCTTTTCCAACTAAAGTTTCCTATGCCAAGTCTCACCCTTCTTGAATTCATAGAACTTACTCTTTGCATATATCCTTCATTTGGGAGATTAAACACCTACACTTCCGTGTTTGCCTCTCAACATGCAGTCATGGTTAAGACTCTGGTCCCTAAAGTCAAACTTCCTGTTTCAAAATGTAAATTTGCCACTCACTAGCTGCTAATTAGTATTTTGATCATTAGCTTCCTCCTCTGTCAAATAGATATAACAACATTTCTCTTACAAGACTGTTAGAAAGATTATTTTAGCAAAAACTATAAAATCACTCAAAGCAGTGCCTGCCATATAGTAAGTAAACCCTTAACAATTAATAGCAAGGAATGTACAGTATACAATATGTATATTCAAATATAGAAATAAGTGGATTAAAGAAGATGTGGTGTATTTATACAGTGGAATACTATTCAGCTATAAAAAGATGAAATCTTGCCATTTGCAACAATGTAGATGAACCTTAAGTGTATTATTCTAAGTGAAATAAGTCGGAGAAAGCCAAATACCCTATGAATTCACTCATATGTTAATAAAAAGAAATAAATTAATAAATAAATGACAAACAAAAATAAACACATAGATACAGAGAACAGAGTAGTGATTATCAGAGAGAAATGAGTAAGGGAATTAAATGGGTAAAGGAGATCCTGTATAGTGATGGATAGAAACTTAACTTCTGGTAGTAAGTGCACTGTAGTGTATACATAGGTGAAATACAATGTTATATATATGAAACTTATGTATGTTATAATCCAATGTTATCTCAATATATTTAAAAAAACCCTTTTAGGTACAATATTCTGTCTACACTGACAAAAGATATAATAAGCTATGTGAACATTTGACATCAGAAGAAAATGAGTATTTTGGAGTTCCCATTGTGAACAGCAGAAATGAATCCAACTAGGAACCATGAGGTTACATGTTTGCTCCCGGGCCTCGTGCATTGGGTTAAGGATCAGGCATTGCTGTAAGCTGTGGTGTAGGTCATAGGCGCAGCTCAGATCTGGCATTGCTGTGGCTGTGGTGTAGGCTGGCAGCTATAGCTCAGATTGGACCCCCTAGCCTGGGAACCTCCATATGTGGCAAGTGCAGCCCTGAAAAGTCCAAAAAAAAAAAAAAAGAAGAAAAAGCAAATGAGTATTTTAATGAAGTTCAATCAAAAGAAGAAACATTTGAAGAGTTCCCTTGGTGGTACAGTGGTTAACGAATCCGACTAGGAACCATGAGGTTGTGGGTTCAATCCCTGGCCTTGCTCAGTGGTTAAGGATCCAGTGTTGCCATGAGGGTCTAGTTCGCAGATGTGGCTCGGATCCCGCGTTGCTGTGGCTCTGGCATAGGCTGGCGGCTACAGCTCCAATTCGACCCCTAGCCCAGGAACCTCCATATGCCACGGGAGCAGTCCTAGAAAAGACAAAAAGACAAAAAAAGAAAGAAAGAAAGAAAAGAAAAAAAGAAACATTTAAGGAGAAAAAAAGAATTACAAAGAAAATCACACTATTTAAAGAAAAATAGAGACAATTTTGAGGTTGAAAAGCTAGACAGCAATTCAAGCAATTCTGCAAGAAAGTCAATGCTGAGATGCTTTGTATCCATGAGAAGGTGTGTCAAGAGCAGAAAGCACAGACAGAATTCAGTGAGGAGCTGAAGAAGCAGAAACTGGTGAAAGAGGAGATGTTCTCAGAATTCTGGGAGGAAGACTGATGAGGCAAAAAAATGTGAGAATCCCAGGGGACCAGGAGGCAGAGAACACACACACATCTGGGCCTAGAAGCCCAGGTCGCCAACATCAAATTACAAAGGCAGGTGGTGCAGCCACTGAGGGAATGGGAGGCAAACAATGTGGAAAACGATGGGGTCAACTTGAGAAAGAACAGGGTAAGCTAAAGGAAAGAAGGCAAAGCAGATCTTCTTTCTCCATCCTTCTATTGATTGACATTTAAGGTGAAGTGTGGTACATATATATGCAATGGAATATTACTCAGCCATAAAAAATAGTGAAATAATGCCATTTGCAGCAACATGGATGAACCTAGAAACAATCAGACTAAGTGAAATTAGTCAGACAGTGAAAGACAAACATCATATGATAGCACCTATACGTGGAATCTAAAAAAAAATTAAGCTGCAAATGAACTTATTTGCAGAACAGAAGGAGACTCACAGATTTTGAAAAACTTATGGTTACCAAAGGGGACAGGGTTGTAGGGGGCGGGAGATGGACTGGGTGTTTGGCATTGGCATGTGCACACTGAGCTGTATGGAACTATTGGCCAATGGGGACCTAACGTACAGCATGGAGAACATTACCCAGTATTCTGTGATAATGTATGTGCGGAAAGAATCTAAGAGAGAATGGATATGTGTGTATATATATGTGTGACTGGATCACTTTGTTGTACAGCAGAAATTATCACAACCTTGTAAATCAACTATACATCAATAAAACTTTAGAAAATAAAGTAAAATTACAAAGGTTAAAAAAAAAAAGACGGCAAAGCAGGAAATTACAACCTTTTTGCAAAAACCCTCTGAGATACGGTAGGACTTATTTGACAGGAATAGAGAACAGAACAGGTGGTGCATGGAGCTCATGCGAAATGCCCTCCAAAGTTCCAGGAAGAGACTGATAACAAAGAGGCAAAAAGAGAAGACACAGGAAGAACACAGTAGCTATCTCATGGATCTGAGGCAGAGCAGCCTGAGGGGGAGGATGCTCAGGAGAATTGGACAGAATAATAGAGGGAAAGAAGGAAAAGAATGTAATGAGAAGGACAGGGAGTTAAGACTTGAAAGGGAGGCAAGGAAACAACTTGGGAATGAGGTCATGTGTACCAAAAAAGTTCAGGTTCAAGAAAGGTTGCAAAGAAAAGCAAAAGAGCAGGAAAGAATGTGCCATGGAACAGGATCACATAAACGGAGGTCTTAAAGAACTTAACTATGCCTAGAAGAATTGAGCAAGATGCTGAGGGTTAGCCCGGGAGCTCAGAAGCCTCCTTTAGATGTGAATATCCTACCAGCAGTAGGCTCAGGAAGCAGAGGAGGATGAGTCTGAAGCAGAGATAGCAGCAAAAGAGATTTGCCAAGACAAAATCCAGAAGGCCTGGATTATCCATCAAACGTCGTCCAGAAACGTACATTCCTCCACGGAGAGTTTGCCCTAATAAGAGTTTCCAGCACAGTCTCATATATACCAAAAGATTTTTTTCTCAGTTTCTTAGTATTTTTGACTACAGTATGAATGTTCTTTAAAAATAAAAAAATACAACAGCGTCTTCTATAGCCTTTTCAGTTTTATCACTGTCCTTGCAGACTCACAAGCAGCCCAGTGTATTGTTGTTAAGGAGGGAGATTCCTTAGAACTGGCAGATTTCCAGGGGAGTTGTGAGTTAGCATACAGGGGAAAAAAAAAAAAAAAGTTTTACTATCCCAGGGGGCTGGTGACCACGGGCCAACCAGCTGTGCTCCTGGAATTAATGGATAGGGAGAGAAGCCTCCAGATCGCCAGATTCCTGGGCTTCTCCCAGATCTTGTGGCAAAGAAAGCACCAGAGGGGAATAATTTGGCTCAGCCAGACAGGCCTCTTCTGGAAACTCTAACTGTTGCTGCCCCTCCTGGGGTCAGTGAGGTGACAAGCCTGGGCAGCAGGGTTACTTCAAGCACCTGTAGTATCACTAGATTTTGTCCCAGGCTCTTTAGGATGCGCTAGCCTCTTTTCAGAAGCTAAGGTTTTTCACACACACACACCCCGCCCCCACCATCCCAGGGCTTTACAGGGAAATCACTTGGCTGCCCCCACACTGTGGCCAGGAGCCCTTGATCTTTGCTCTGCAGGTTGCAGAGCAACCCCTCTCCCTCCTGACTCTACAGCAGGCTAACATTTCCCTCCCTCCCACCTGCCCCAAACTTACACAAGTCAAATCCTTAAGGGCCCAGTGGGGACCAGGCAAGGGAGAGAAAGAGGTCCGTCACCTGTACTCAGCCTACCATCCTCTCAGAATCCTTGGCAAATTATATATTACGCTTTTGTTATAATTGTTAAGTAGTTTTACTTCTTTCCCACATAATATCTGTTCTTTGAGAATAGAAATATTATGTTTTAATTCTCTCTTATCTCTGCTCTCTGGTTCACGGGGTTTGGTTTAAATTTGAAGTGCAGTAAATTTCTTCTGTGCCCAGAATCTGCTTTAGATCACCCTTCCAGGCAATTCCAAGTCATACCTATAGGTGGGGCATGTGATCTATTTCTCATACCTGAGAAGAGCCAGCCAGGATTCTATCAGGTGGTTCTGAGACTTTCTGAAATGTTATTGCTTTTCAAGTTTGGAAAGGATCTACCTTAAGTGAAAGAGGTGGGCAAAAAAAAAAAAAAAAATCCCTAAATCCTTAAGAAATTGTTTCTGTGGGTGAGGGAAAGAAAGGAACTTCCAAGTCCGACACCTCACAGCATTAACAAAGTGAAAAGTTTATTTCGGAAAGTGAAAAGAACAGATACCAGGAGGGAAAAAATGTGCTAAAAAAAAAAAAAATTCTTCTGTCAAGAGTTTATCTTCTGGGGTTTTGATTTAAAATTCTACTCAGACCCTTTTTTTTTTTAATGCCAATAAAAAGAGAGTCATTCCCCCAGCCCGCCTACAGGACAGGCTGCAAAAGTTACTTTTTTTATGCTTAATTGACCTTGACTGTCCATCTTGTTCCACTGAAATGAACAGGTTATTTTCTCTAAAGGTAAATGCCTGAAACTCTTTTTATAGATGCTGGTAGATTAGATGAAGCTGCTCTCTGTGACCACTATTCAAGGGTTAAAGATCAAAGTTCACATCAGCTCTGTTGAAGTATAATCTGGTGCTTATACAGCACAAAATAATATTGGTTTACCTTCAGTGCTGCCCTTGGAGGAAGAAGGGTGAATTCAAGGGCAATTCTTCTTAGTCTGTTTACAAAGTTGCCTTCATCCAAAACTGAAGAGAAATCTAGAGAAATTATTTTGGAGGAAAAAGATATAGTGATTCTAGTTAAGGAAAGCATGCCTTGGATTTTCTAACCAAAGAAATGGCATTGGATATTGTAAAAGAAACAACTTGCCAGACACACACTGACCTATAGGCAGGAGCGCTTCCTGCCTGGTGTACTTCTGCTTAACCAGGCTTCACCAGCACAAAGGCTGGCCACGAACCTTTCCACAGTGGTCTACAAACCCGGACTTACCCAGAGCATGGAATCACACTTATTGGTAATGACACTAGTTAGGAAGCCACGACCGAGTGATGCGTTTAAATGAGCATCTTTGACCAGCCGGACTGAGAAGAGACACAGCTGCCTACAGAGCTGCCACTGTGTGCTTGCTCATTGTTGTGTCTTTTGGGGGGAGAGGTAAAGGAGAGACTGGTGGCTCTTGTTTGAGATCCTTAGATTTATAGGTGAAGTGCTAGAAGTTGTCAGAACCCTGTTTCATTCATTCCTTCCAAGATTCTTGTAACAGGGTCAGAAGCAGTTAGACCTACTCAACAGAGACTTAAAAAGGCAAGCTGTTAAAGGCTCAGGTGAAAAAATATAGCATGGAATTTTAGAGAAGGCTGAGTCGGGGGCTGTCTATACCCCCAGATCAGCAGTACTATGTGCTGACAGTTTGACCTGGATCTTTGGGGGATTCTGGAAACAGCCAAATGGGAATGTCTTCCTTGGTGATTGACAAGGCTGGTGTTCTCTTTCTGAGTCAGCTTCGTAAGCAACTGTTTGTTGCACGTAAGCAAAAAAGGAAAATAGAATAGATGCCCTGCAAAGTCCTAAAATTGCCTAATTATGCTCTAGCATTGCTCTAGTCAATTTCTTTTTTTTTCCTTTTTTTTTGTCTTTTTGTCTTTTTGTCTTTTTTGTTGTTGTTGCTATTTCTTGGGCCGCTCCCGCAGCATATGGAGGTTCCCAGGCTAGGGGTTGAATCGGAGCTGTAGCCACCGGCCTACGCCAGAGCCACAGCAACGCAGGATCCGAGCCGCATCTGCAACCTACACCACAGCTCACGGCAACGCCGGATCGTGAACCCACTGAGCAAGGGCAGGGACCGAACCCGCAACCTCATGGTTCCTAGTCGGATTCGTTAACCACTGTGCCACGACGGGAACTCCTCTAGTCAATTTCTGACAATGAGCATCCTTCTTCCCTAAGTTGATAGACAAAATAATACATCCTTTGTTGAGAACATACCTGCAGCAATCATCTGGTATCTGTGATTCATCTTCAGAGAAATCCCTTAGAGGGTTAATATTACCATCCCCATTTGGTAGATGAGGAAACTGAGGCCCAGGGAAGAAAAATACCCAAGATCTCACAGATAGTAAGAGGTAGAATGAGGATTTAAATCCAAGCAATTTAATCCCAATCTATGACTGTAATTGTCTATTTTTCAAAAGCAAAATCCCCCACTTATATAAATGGGTGCAGGATGTAAGTATGGTCATTATTTTAGATAGAAAAAAGCTTTTTTATGTGTTACAGAAGCAAAGGTGTAAGTAGCACAGGAAACAAGGTGATTAACTCTGGGTTGATGGGCCTCATCAAGGAGATCGTAGCAGGAGAAGCAGGGATTAAGATGATGTTTGGAGTTCCTGCTGTAGCTGAGCAGTAATGAACCCAACTAGGGTCCATGAGGACGTGGGTACCATCCCTGGCCTGGCTCAGTGGGTTAAGGATCCAGTGTTGCCGTGAGCTGTGGTGTAGGTTGCAGATGCAGCTCGGATCCAGTGTTTCTGCGGCTGTGCTGTAGGCTGGCAGCTGCAGCTCTGATTCAACCACTAGCCTGGGAACCTCTATGTGCCGAGGGTGCAGCCCTTAAAAAGAAAAAAAAAAAAGTTTGTCAGGCACAAAGGACTAGGAAAGGGAGTCCAGGCAAAAAGGACATACGTGCAAAGTCTGGACAGCACTGCAGAGCGTAACGTGTTGATGTAACTGGAAACAGACTGGTTTAGCGGTCAAGTGAGGCACAGGTGAAGAAATGAGGCTGGCCAGGTAGACAAGGCTGATCAGACAGGGACTTTGGGAGAATGCTTTCTCCCTGGTTGGGAGCAAAGGAGTTTCATCCTATGATGTCAAGTCACTAAAAAAATTCTAGGCATCCAATGTGTGTGTGAGGACAGCAATGACATAGCTAGCCTGTCATTGCAAGTGGAAGAAACTACAGTGTTATCTTCTAGAGCAGGGTCACCCCACTTCATTTTGCCATTAACCAGTATGGCCATTTCAGAGGAACACTCACGGCCAAGGGGGCATTAGATGAAGTGAAGTTTCCTTTAAAAGCCTCACACATTTTCCTCCAAGCCACTCAACAAGAAAACGGATGCTTTGTTCCCGCTGTCCTACAGTAACAATCCTTCCTCCACCTGATTCCCAGTAATTTAGAACAGCCCCATTGTCTCTTTTTCTCAAATTACTTGTCTGTGGTGCAATCAAAATACATTTCTCAGTATTTTTATGTGTGATTCAAGGTTTCAATAGAGTTGACTTTCCTGGTGCAAGTGAGTTGACAACCTAGAAAATCCTCCCACTGATTCTAAATAGGGAGCTGAAGTCTTTTCACCACTAGCAGGTCAAGTTTGTTTGTTTCACACTAACAAATTGTGTGTGTTTATGCAGATATGTGCATATACAGAGTTGGGTATGTATCTATATACAAATTCGCAGACCTATATGTACATACTTTATTTTTAAGCTTTATTCTTGTAAGCCAAAGGAAAATATTATCCTAACATTTGATATTTTTAAATTTATGGGTTAGCAATACATAATTAACAGGGTTGTTCTAAGACTTAAATGATGTGACATAAAATAGGTCTAACACAGCCTGACTCAAAGCAGGTGTTTTCTCACCTCTACCTCCCTCAACTTTAGCAGATTATAACGGAAATAAAGAACTCCACACTATATTTGTCTGGATAATGTCAGGCAAAGGACAGAAGTCTACCAGTGAAAAAGAGGGGTTTTTTGTCCTCTGTAATAAGTTCAGAAATGGCTGGAGCCAGAGCCCCCACTGGATTAGGTGTCTTAGAGATCTCTCCCTCTCCTCCTTCTTTCCTTCCTTCCTCTCCCTTCCTCAGTGTTGGCTCAATGCTCAGGAGTTTTCTTCCCAGAAGTGACCAGCACAGCTGCCAGCAGTTCTAGACTTAAACTTTACTAACTGAGCAGTCTCCAAAGGGGAGAACACATCCTTCCAAAAGCTTCATTGAGAATGTCCCCCAAAGCTGGCATGACCTAAAAGCCACGGAACTTCTAAGAATCACTAGAAAATTATCATCACAGCCCCTTTGTGTCAAATGGGTAAATTACGCCTAGAACACTGTATGGAATTCTGGTCAATTCAAATATAGAAAAATATGCTAAGTATTCAAAAGAGGACTCCATATTGTGTCATAACATAAGGATTTGAGTCTAGCCTAGAAAAATGAGGGCTTCAGGCTTGCGCATAGCAAGTCTTTCTGTAGAAAAATAAGGGGGAAAAAATCCAATGGCCAGTGCCCTTAAAGGGGGAGAGACAGAAGACAGACATGGGGCAGGGTGGGGGGAAGAAACTCATGTGAAGACAGAGGCAGAAATTAGAATGATTTGGCTACAAGCCAAGGAAATTCAAGAATTGCTGGCACCAGCAGAACCTGGGGAAGAAGCATGGAACAGATTCTCTCTCTGAGTCTCCAGAACTGTGAGAGAAAACAAAATTCTGTTGTTTGCAATCTAGTTTGTGGTGACTTGTTTCAGCAGCTGTAGGAAACTAATACAGACGGCAATATGTTGCAACATAACGAAGATTAAAATCCTCAGCAAAAGATCTCAGTTTCATTCGCTCTACTTTTTCACACCCTCAGAGAGGCCAATTATCAGGCTGAGTGCTTATTTCTTCTGTCAACTTATAAGATTATATGAAAATTAAATCAAACCTTTTAGAACTATACTGGATATTCCAAAGTGTGTTGGGTTAAACGTGAGGGTCTAGAAAGATGGGTTCTATGGTGAAGTAAGTTTAGAAAATCCTACCTGTATGACTTTTCTTCAGAAGACTTGCAACACAAGTTATTAGATAAAAGACAAAATGAAGACTTGTAATTTGGAAACTATTTAGTTTTATTTAATCTCCAAATTTCTTTGACTATGACATATTTTCTCCGAAGAACTCCAATTCATATCTTGTAGATGCTTGCATGGGTTTGGAGCACAGTATGAGAAACACTGCAGTATGCCATTGGAAGATACTCTGTCTTCAGGGAATATACACCTATGGATTACTTGTGTCACTATTTATATATGATAAAATGGAGAACACTTGGAAATCTGCAGAAATTATCACCCGTCTTCATGGTAGTGTTCCTGCTTTTGCATCTTGCCCACGTGGCTTCTGTTGAGTAGAATCGAAAGAGCTGTGTGAATGGAGTAACAGGTTTGATAAAATGCGTGCTACACCCCCAAATCCAGGAGCAACAGAAGTTCCTCTGCCTCCAGAAGGATGGCAGGAAGGAAACAAACTTCTGCTAAGACGCCTCCGTATTCTGGGCCCCATGACAGATAATTTCAAAACGTTATCTCATTTCACTGAAATCTTTGTGGTCTTAATGTTTGTATCTTAAAACTTACACATGAAAAAGATATCTAAGTATGAACATATATTTCCTTTAAAACCAAAACCAGCTTAACATTACATTATTTATTAGCACTTTTATTGGCAATGGAACATAAAATGAATATTTAACAGTCTAGACCAGAATCCCAGATCATAGATAATTCAGATTAGAAGGATTCTTTCAGGACTTTCGTCTCATTGAACTATCAACTGTTAACTGTTTCCCTGCAACTCTGAGCTATGTATGAGCTAATTCATTCATTGTGGTAGCTCTGAGAATATAGCAGTGAGGGTAAGAGACATAGTCCTTGACTTCCTGGAGCTTGTGTTCTAGAGGAGGGAGACTAAGCACAAAGAAATGAGTGTAAATATATGTAAAGCAATAATAACACCATGAAGAAAAATTAATCAGGGAAGTAGAATAGAGAGTGAGGCTTGTTATTTAATATGCATGGTTAGGGCAGACCCTGCTGTACAAGGGACTTTGAGCAGAACCTGGTGGTTAGGATAGGATAGTCAGGACACCTGAGGACAGAGAAGGGAGTACCAAGCAGAGGAGAACAAATGCGACCAGCCTGCTACTGGCAAGGGAGAATACTCAGCATATTCATGGAGTAGCAAGGAAGCCCGGTGTAGCTGCAACAGTCATTAGAGGGTAGAGAAATAAGAGATGAGGTCCATCAAGGGAGAGTGGGAATGAGGACATAGATCATGTAGGGACTTCACAGGACATGATGGTAAGACTTAGACTTGGACTTGGCCCTGGAGTGAGTTGAGAAGCAACCTAAGGCTTTTAGCAGAGGAGTGGTATGTATGTGTGATTTATATTTACAGATATCATTCATGTGGAGATGATGACTATGGTATGGGAGCAGAGACTGTGGATTTGGGAAGACCTGTTAGAGACTGCTAATCCGAATTTTTCTAATTGAGAGATGAAGGAGGCTCAGTTCAGGCTCTTGTTGTAGAGGTGTTGAGAAGAGTCAAGGTGTTTTGGAGACAGAGCTGATAGGATTGGCTGATGAACAGCCAATGATGAGAGAAAGAGAAGTGTTTTTGTGAGGTTTAAACCTAAGCATCTAGAGAGATGAGGGTCTATTGGGTGAGATAAAATGAATGAATAGGGGCAAATTATTTTTTCCTTTTCTTTTTTTGTTTTCTTTCTTTTTTTTCCATGATGGAGGGTGAGCAGGTGGAGAAGGAAGAATCAACAGTGTGGTTTGGGACAGCTTCTGTTTTAGATGCCTTTTAACTTGGAGGTGATAAGTAGGCAGGCAGTTGGATCTACTAATGCAGTATACAGGATAGTCTGGGCTTGGAGTCAGCTGCTTACAAATGATAATTAAATCCATGAGATCACTCAAGAATTGAGATTGGACAGAGAAAAGTAAAGGACAGGCAATTAAGACTCAGGGTACATCAATGTTTAGAACATTATTTTTAATTTATTATTGGTTCTTTATTGAAGTAAAAAAATTGGTTTGTAACATGGTATGAGTTTCACATGGACAACATTCTATTTCTACCTCTGTATCCCTTTCAGCCTGCTCACCACCAAAACTTAAGATTTCCTCCATCACCAAACAGTTGATCCCTTTACACATTCCCCACCCCCCACCTCATTCCTTCTGGTAACCACTACTCTGTTCTCTATATCTACGTGTTTGTTTGTTTGTTTGTTTGTTTTTGGTTAGCTCTTTTATTTTAGCTTTTCATTTGTTATTTTCATAGTCTGCATATGAATGAAATCAAACAGTGTTCGTCTTTCTCCACCTGACTTATTTCACTCAGCATAGTACCCTCAAGTTCCATCCATGTTGCCACAAAAATGGAAGACCATTTTTATACATGAGGGACAAAAAGGTATGGTACCTTAGCTTGGGTAGTAGGGCTGGAAAGTGAGCAAACCAGGGTACTTTATCAGAGGCAGTCAAGTTCCTCATCATGTAGCATATTATACTCCTATCATGAGAAAGTTTAGCAGGGGATCTAGAAAGGCTGTGCCTGCCTCCTGAGGATGTGGTACATCTGAGGGGACTCTAATGAACCCTGATGAATTGGCAAGAGCCAACATTTTTATTCTATTTATGTATTTATTATTTGCCTTATCCATGGCATGTAGAAGTTCCTTGGCCAGGGGTTTAACCCAAGCCACAGCAGTGACAATGGTGGATCTCCGTGCCACCAGAGAGCTCCAAGAAGCAAATTTCATTTCACTTCATTTCATTTCATTTCGTCTTTTTTCTTTTTAGGGCCACACCTGCAGCATTTGGAGGTTCCCAGGCTAGGGTTCAAATCAGAGCCGTAGCTGCCAGCCTACACCACAGGCACAGCAATGCAGGATCCAAGCTGAGTCTTCAACCTTCACCACAGCTTATGGTAATGCCAGATCCTTAACCCACTGAGCAAGGCCAGGAATCAAACCCGTATCCTCATGTATACTTGTCGGGTTCGTTGACCACTGAGCCATGACAGAAACTCCAATAAGCAATATTTTAATCACACTGATTTCACTAGGCATATAAAGCCAGATATTCTTTTGATTTCTTGGGATACAGAAGAAAAGGTATGGATTCAAGATCATAAACATTATATATATATATTCATTTATATAATATATATGAAATGAATATAGAATATGTATTCCTTTATATGATATATATGAATATATAATATATATTCCTTTATATGATAAATGATTCAATATATATGAATATATAATGTATATATATTCATTTCTGTTGAATATATGCCATCATTTATTGAGTGCTACTTCACCAGGCCCTTGGCTGATCATTTCTGTGCTGGATACTTTCCATGCCTCTCCATATCCACTCTCCATCTGGCCCTCCCATCTCTGCTCTGTTCCCAGGAATACTGATCTGTGTGGACCTCATCAAGTGACTCCCATGTCCTCTGTTCCACACAACTGTCCTAGCTCTTCACCCTTCCCACTCCGCTCACCTCGGCCCTCTATGGCCTAAGAATACAGTACCAGCCCTTGAGGTGCTGACCCTACTGCCTCCCCACAACTTTGTAAATTGTCCCTTTCTTCAATTTTCTTCCAAGTACTCCTGGTTGCATGTATTATCTTTTTCCTTTGGGAGCCTTGAGTAATAGCGCTTTTGAGTGTTGTCTCCTTAGCCCCTTACCTTCACTGTGTCATATGTCATAGGTATCACTGTACAAATAGGAGAGGAGCAGGCATTTGCCTGAATTCACACCAAATGCGGCAGAATCAGCATTTGAACCCAGGTTTGTCTGACTCTGATGCCTGCACTCTCAAACATTTCATCATATTGCAACACAAAAGTACTTCTAGCCAATAGTAATGACAACATCACAGGCAGTTACAAAGTTATTGATGAATCAATTCATGGTATATATAAAAAGTGAAAAAAAGAAGTTCCCATTGTGGCTCAGTCGGTTGAGAACCCGATCAGTAGTCATGAAGATTTGGGTTTGATCCCTGGCCTCACTGGGTAGGTTAAAGATCCGGCCTTGCTGCAAGCCGCAGTGTAGGTCACAGATATGGCCTGGATTCAGTGTTGCCATGGCTGTGGCGTAGGCCTGTGGGTACAGCTCCAACTTGACCCCAGCCCAGGAACTTCTATATGTAAAAAAAAAAAAAAAATTGAAAAAAGAAAAAAAAGAATGACTGACTTGTTATATGCCAGCATTTCATAAGCATTAGCTCATTTGATGTTTACTCTAATCCCATCATTATCACCATTTTAGAGATAAAGAAGGTGAGGCTTATCCTCTAAATATTTTTAAAGGAAAGAAGTTTCACAGAAAAGCCTCAATGAGCAACTTGGCTTTTAGTAAAGACACAAGGTGACACACAGGGAGAGAGATGCCAACATACCCCACAGCAAACCAATTAATAACTTAGTAATGTTTTTATTCAAAGCTCCTTCTGGTCTACCCTCCTTGTGGGGGCTCCCAGCTCATCCTTCTCCACAGATCCTGTGCTCCACTCCAACCCCCTTGCACTCCTCTCTCCCAGGTCCCCTCCCTGCCCCAACATTCTGTATACTTCCCCCATTTGGACGAATATCAATGTTCCACCCCAACCATATACCCCAAACTGCACACTTCAACCCCATCCTTGTTAGTCCTGGTTAGGATTGTGGATGAGTCTTCTCTTTAGCATCATCTAACCTCTTAAGAGAGTGGTTAGAATTATCTATGATATATCATTTATCTACCCTCTATCTATCATTCTTTATCTAGGTATGTATTTGTGCATATCTATGGATATATTTTGAATTATATCAATGGTTAGTTTCCTGAACAGTGTAGAGTGGGAGATGTAACTTTCCAGCTAACAAGTTATCCTGCAACAATTTTATGAATGTGGTTGGAAGATGAGAGAAAAAGAAAAAAGAAAGAGAGATTTAGGGTTTATATAATTCCTCAAGGTCACAACCAATTAATAGCAGACTGGGATGCGAATACTCCAAAGCCTTTGTTAACTTTTATGTTACATTGCAATGAGAATACTTAGGCACAAACATGTTGTTGTTTTTTTTTTTTCTCATCGACGAGAGAGAAGAAATTAGTCATAGTTAATATACAAGTTAAGCATTTTGAGCAGATTATACTTCTCTGCCTGGAATGCCTTAAAGCTGACCACAATGTCCATGGACACCGTGTGCTGACTACTTCTGTGGTTGATATTATCTATCAGCAAAAGCCAATCAAAGCTTGGCTGTTGGCCTCTTCAATGCATCTGATAACTACTGTGACTTGCCAATCATTCATCACGCCCCATGCCCAGCACTGAGGTGGGAACCCTTGTGTGGGACATTGAAAATGTAACACATGTTCTCATTCTCTGCCTTTAAGATTTATATTGCTGAGGAGTTGAGCAGAACATATGAAACAATCATTCACTGTGTAAGATAGTACATACTTGTGTGCCAAGTTGCATTGTGAGCTACAAACATCAAAGGAAAGAAAAATGGGTTGGGGTGTTCGTGGGTGTTCGTGAAGGAGCTGGGCTGACATCCTTGTTGATGTAGCTGTGATTCCTCTCTTTCTGGCTTCCAGAGATTAATTACTAGAGGTTAATTGTTAGATATTAATCCTTCAGTCCAACATTCTTTGGAAATAAATTGTTAAGTAAAAATGGTTACTTTCTAAAGGTAGTAATTGTTTTAAACAATGTTTTCCAATGAGTACGGAGGGTTTCTTGCCACCTCAGATTCCAAAGGAGGTTAACCAGAGCAGACGCCTCCTGAAAG
Organism: Phacochoerus africanus; assembly: GCF_016906955.1. Taxonomy (NCBI): domain Eukaryota; kingdom Metazoa; phylum Chordata; class Mammalia; order Artiodactyla; family Suidae; genus Phacochoerus; species Phacochoerus africanus. The sequence continues at coordinate 55,334,712 of NC_062544.1, forward strand.
CTGCTTTCACAGCTCACATTGATCATTTGCCATTCCTCAGCAGACCTCAGAATCTCAGCTCTCTTTTGACTGCTTAGCAGTCATGGATCCCCAGGCTGTAAGGAAAGCACAAGCCTCCTCCTTGGCTCCCCTCCTCAGCCCTGTGCTTTGTTCCTGCCCGGGGTTAAAGTGCAGGCAATGCAAAATAACGAGTTCAAAATTTTCATGGGTCCAGGCTTTTCAGACTCTGATCATGCCTAGTGTGTGGCCTGTTGGGATGATGGTAGGATGTTTTATTCGCTTGAGCGGAGACTGTAGAGTGTAATTCAGAAACCCAAGCTCTTATGGAGTCACCAATAGAGAAATCATTGTAGGGGAGAAAAGAGACTTTTTTTTCTAGTGTTACTTCTGAACTTTTTCCCTCTCCTCCTTATGAATCCTTCTGCTCACCCAGAAAGAAGCAGAGTCATCCTGCCAATTCCTCCCTAAGGAGGGACCACCTGATTTGCTCCACATGCCTGACCAGAAAATCTGAATATGCACGAGCATGTCTCCATGGGAGCCGAGGGCTGTGAGAGCTCAAGGGTAGGGAGGGCTGTGAGAGCTCAAGGGTAGGACCCATTCCTCTGTGTCGGCCAGATGATGTCAGTATCACAGAATGTTAGCACATTTATAGGGGGAAAAAAAGGACATTTTGGCTCTCCTTTTAAAACTAAAGCCATAGCATAGTCCATGGCAGTCAAGGTTCAAAAGGCTAGCAGCGCAATTAGTCTTTTAAAGTCTCAGCAGTTCATATGGTTTAGCAATTTAAAGAATGGCATTAAAATGCCATAAACATAATCCACAGAATGAAGTTTTCAGAGCTCTTTGGTTTTAGTTTTTGTTTTTTTGGCTTTTAAAGAAATGAAGCCCTTGCCTTTATGAGTCTTTTCACAGGGATTCCATTTCAGAAGCCTGGGTTTTAAAGAAATAAATAAAGCAAATTCCAAGGCACATTGAGGTCTCACCCCACCCCCATGGAGAGGTGGCATTGAGAAGCTGATTGTGTCAGAAGTAAGTGGGGAACTGGGGGGGGGGGGCATTAGCAGTCACTAATTTTCATGTGGGGGGGGCAGTGGCCTATATGGTGAGACTTCTAAAAACTGTAGGGCACACAACCTTTCCTAAAATTAATCTTCCACGCTCTGCTCCTGCTTTAAAAGTCATGTCTTGTTTCAAAGCCAAGATTTTCCACATGCGTTTCCTGAAGCCCCTGGCATTTTTATCAGTGCCTGTGGGGCTGTGGAGGAAGCCAGACGGGTGGTCTCCTGGAACCCTCTCTCACTTTATTCCCATTTATTCACATTTTGTTTGAAACATCTACTAGCAAATGGATTGAAATATTTAATTTGCAAAAATAGTCTTGCTAAAAAGTAAAACTGAGAAGAACAACAATAAACCACCACCAAATTTAGAAAACTTCTGAGTCCAGTTGTCACTTTCAGTTGACAGTGTATGAACATGCCTGGTGCCATGTGCAGCGAGAACTCTGGGTGGAGCATTCACAGGGGTCACACCAGTGACCTTAGCAAAGAGCAGGGGTCTGAGGATGGAAGCCCCAAACCCCAAATATGACGGAGGGTGGTAATGAGGAAGACTGGGACCAGTCAGAGGTCAAAAGGGATGAGGAGGACCAAGACGGCTAAGCTCCAGGGAAGTGACACATTTTAGGGACTTGGTAGAGTATGCAGCATAAGAACCTGGAAATATCCACAGAAGATGCTAAAAGGGTCAGAGAACACTGGAAAGAGATGATATGTAATATGAAATGGAAAATTCAATCGAAATGCCATGTAAACCACCTCAGATATCAAGTAAGAGGAGAAGCCGTCAATCAAGATGCAAAGTTCAAAAGAAATTGCTTGGAACCATGTACATGACTGGGGGCTTTCACCCACTTCAAGAGTATAAAGATTCTCCAAACTGGAAATGAAGAGGAAGATTTAAGAGTAAGCTTTAGAGAAAGAAAGCTGCACTGTAATACCCTCTACTTCAGGGCAAGGGTGAGACCCAGCTCCTGACTTAAAATCTAGGGGGAGGGCTTTCAAAGGAGACCACTCAGAGAATGCGATTTTGCCTCTGAGTTTGGGAGGCTCCTCTGACACATACCAAGCCCCTCTGGTGCTCAGGGAGAGTAGTGGGAACTGCAGCTAGGATATAACGTTGTTTTCCTCTGACTGCAAGTCAAGACCTGTGATGCCTAAGGACAGGGGGAGATTCCAGGGAAGGGACACCCCCCGGCTCCAGGTCCTTTTATGTGGGATCCTAAAGATGTGCCTAAAAGAACTTCTGCCAGAGGACAAGGGAGTTGGGACTGAGAGCATCTGTGTAAAATGAAGCACCAGAAAATCGGAGGTGGGGGTGGGGGGGATCGGAACAATAGGCCAAAGGTGAGGAGAAGTGTTGTCTGATACAGTCCAAGGGGCTGAGCGGGCTGGAAGCCTGGAGGACCATCTGTGAGGCTCTGAGAACAAGAAGGCAGCCTACAAACAGGACAATCAAGTTGATTTTTTCTTACCCTTTTATCTGTCTTTCCTGTTTTCAGCCTGAGTCAGAAAGAACAGCTATTGAGTGACAGGAAAGATTGGCAAGGAGGCAACATACCCATCGCACTCTCTTCTCCAAAGACAGACTTGTCCAGGGCCAGCTCTAGCAGAGGGAAAACAAGTCTTATTTGTGCATGCAAATTGTAGTATTAATTAATATATTATGACTGAAGATCCTAATTTCTGATATAAGACTTAAGACATTGTGGATTTTTTGTAATAAAATTAGAATGACCTTGGGAGTTCCCTGGTGTCTCTGGGTTAAGGACCTGGCATTGTCACTGCTGTGACTCCCCTTGACTTACTTCTCTCAGGAAGACTATTCGGAATTTCTCAACAACGGAAATCACAGTCACAGAACAAACAAACAAAAAAGAATAATTAGCTTCAGGAGGAAAAAAAAAACCCAAACATACAAGTATTCATAAGACCAAAACAATAGGTACAATATAACAACACATCATTGATTTGACCCAGGATGAAATGGGACTGGGATAAATGGCTCAAGAATTATATGGAAAAATATCGCTTGTTGGCCTTTTGTCTACGATCAAGTGTAGTACCTGTTCTTACCAGTTTGGCATGTGATTGAGTCCTCTATCCGAGGACAATGTATTACATGGATTTGGGAGCAGGGAGTTGGAATAGATGCTTGCCCCATCCCCTCCACGTATCACCTATCGACCTGGAATTGCAGTACCTCAAGGATCAGTGCACCCCCTCGTATAAGGATAGTTGCAAACAGCACGTTTGTCTTCCTCTCCTTTTCTTCCCGCTTTGCTTCTTCCCTCCGGTTGCTTCTTTGCGGCCCTTGCCTGCGAGGGAGGTGCTGTTTTTCTCGCGCTTTCCCGCGAGGTTTCACGCAGCCTCCGCTCACCCTCCTTTGGGCAGAGCGGTCTGGGATATTTTCTCCTCACCTTTTGGCCTCACGTGAGGGACTTGCAGCAGGTGGATGGCTGTCTTTACTTTGAATATGGTGTTGAGTTTCATGGTTTTTAACCAAGGGACTGGTGAGTGTCTTTATTATTACCACGCTATTGAGGGGCTGTCGCCGGTCCAAGGACAGTTTAGGGTAGCCCTTAGAGTCGCGGCAACCCCAAATCCAGGAACTAGTTTTATCCAGCTTTGCGGAAGTGATGTCTTCAAGTAACGGAGGCTTCAATCTCCTTCGAGGCACCATGTTCGCCCCCAATTCAAGCTCCTCTGACCACCAGGTGTTCACACCTTCAGTGGTGCGCACCGCCAGCCTGTGGCTTCCTCGGGTGCCGCCATGGTTGTGGTCACAAGGATCCCGGGCCTCCCAGCTCTTCCACATTTCCAGCCTCTTACCCTCTAAGGCTCTCTGGATTCGCTTGGCCCTCTTCTCCAACGCCTCAGATTTCTGAAATCTTGTTCTTCTGACCATCCACGCCACTCTCAACCTCCCTTCTCTTTTTGTTTTATTTTTTAATTACTCAGTGAATTTTATTATATTTATAGTTGTACAACGATCATCATACCTTCTCTTAAATACAAAACAAAAACGAACAACAAAAACTTACAAGAAAAAGCATCTGAGAACCCTGTTTCCTTGGAGTTTGAGGAAGCACTTCTCATGAGCTGTTTTATTCATAAAATATTTCATCATATTTTATCAGAACAGTACACAGTAGTCTTCTGGAGAAAAACATCTAGTTCTCTTCCTGACTCACAGATAGGGGAGGAGCTTGTGCATCCTGGATACTGGGGGTGGAGAAGGGGAGGCTTGAGCATTTCTGGATCCAGCAAAAAAGCAAGAGTGGCATTGTCAGGTCAGATTTCCACCTTCTCACAGGCAACACCAAGGTGCAGTTACCCATTCATGTGCTTAATAAGCGCCAGAGTTGAAGTCAATGATAGTTTAGAAGACAAGCTCAGGCTCCATCCCCTTCCTAGCTGGGTGATGGCAGCAAAACCACTTAATCCCTCTAAGTCTCTGTGTCCTTACTTTAAAGCAAAAAATGATACCAGTCCTGACCTCAGAGAGTTTCTGCGAAGATTCAGTAAGCCAATGATGTGGGGGTTCATGTTTTATGCTCTGAGAGCATCACAATGAATGCCCCCAGCTGTTGTTTGGGATCCACTACCATATATTTCCACAAGCCACTCCCAGCCAATGAGCAAGCAAGGTCATTGCAGGTGCCAGTGAAGGTCATTTGAGATATGAGACCTTTCCCCCACAAAAGATCACTTTGGTTCAAGAGTCATGTTGGCTTGGCAGAATAATTCTTGGAATTGCACTGCAGCTGAAGACCTTCCTACCGGATCTCCCATCCTCCCTGTCTTTTCCACAGGTGTCAGAACATCATTGTGGTAGGAAGATGACTGCACTTTCTGCTGTTTCCTCACCTTTTATCCTTTACAGGTTTTTCACCCTCAAGAATCCTTTTTCTTTTTTCCTAACCTTAGTGTACGCACACAAACACTGTTGGTAAAAACCAGCATGTAGTATGCATAGATACGCATACCTGGACAGCTATCTCTGGTATATAGTACATGCTTTATAGATGGCATTTTTTATTATTAACAAATAGAGTGATAGGTAGCAGAAACATGAATACTTTGGAGAATTCAGAGACAGAAAAAGGCATTTCAAACCAAGACATTCAGAAAGACTTCATAGGTGAGATAGACTTAGAGGTAGCTAGAAGAATCTCTAAAGTGAGGTTTATTGAAAACTGGGGACAGGCAATTTGAGCTGGGAAAATAATAAAAGTAGAAATACCAGGGCTGGGGAATGGAGATGCTTCTAGATTGGCTGGAGAATAGGATGCATGTGCTGTTGTCACACTCATGTCAGTATGTAAAAGTAGATTGAGGCAAAACTGTGGAGTGGATTTATATTAGTCAGTTTTGCTGGTGTACCAAGCAAATCCCAAATCTCAGTGGCTTACAGAAACAGACATCTGTTTCTCATTTGTGTTCCATGTTGGTAGCTGTGGATCAGCTGCTATGGCTCCATATCATGTGTCCTCTCATCTTATTCTTCGGGTCAGACTGAAGGATCTGCTTCCACTTGGGAAACCTGGTTTCCCAAGGCAAAGGACTGGCAGAAACATATGATGATTTTTGAAGCTCTCTCCAGAGACAAGACATATATCTGCTCATATTCTGTTGGCCAAAATAAATCCTATGGCCAAGCCTGACATCCATGGGCAAAGGATACCCCTTCAATCCAGGAGGCACTAAAAGTCACATTGCCTTGGAAAAAGATATATAATCCTCTCTCAGGAAAGAGGCCTAAGTAGTTTCTAACAATAAATAAACCTACTATAGGTGAGAAGTTATTCCACTGACCAACTGTAATATCTTTTAGTAGGCCAGTGACATCATCAGGGTTGCCTTTGGGTATGAGATGAATCTGGAATGGGGGGGTGGAGAAAAGAATAAAACTGTATAGGTCCAGGCAGGAGACAATGACAGGCAGGCTAGAGTCGTGACAACTGGCTCTCTCTTTTGGGACCCAACTCTCCAGTCTTTATTCTGAGACCTACACAAGCAAGTGGAGGGGAAAATCACCTATTAGGGTGAGGAACAATGAAATCACTTTATGTAAGTATCTGGATATTGAGGAAAACAGGACCAGTTCTCAGGTTAGGCTCAGAAAACTATGAGAGAGAAGGTGATTTTATATTCCGACTCTACTCTCTTCCTTGAACCTATCTCCTCATGGACCTCATGATTTCCATCCTCGTTGGCCAAATGCTAGCTCACAGTGCTCTCATTTTGTCCCAGAGAGGCCCAGGTCTCCCCACCTATTGTCCCCCCAAAACCCTCCCTTCAACACCCACTGCCTCTGGCTTGAACCTTCTGCTTCAACCTACCTTCTTCAAAGAAGCACTTCCCAATCACCAATGTCATCCCCATCATCAGGGCGTGGTTAGTTAACTGGCTAACTGTTCCCGCTAAAAACACTGTTCACTATAATGTTACTTTACTATCTTGAAATATTTAGATTTTGAATGAATGTCTCAGGGAGTTCCCTGGTGGCCTTTCAGGTTAAGGATCTGGCATTATCACTGCTATAACTTAAGACACTGCTATGGTGTGGTTTTGATCCCAGGAACTTCTGCATGCCATAGGACATGGCCAAAATAATAATAACAATGATAAATGAATGTCTCAGATAAATGAATACCTTCGTATCCAAAAAGCAGTCTCTTACATAAGCCAGTTGAGGGAGATGTTCTTAAGCAAGGAAAACAATTAGGAGTAGGTCTTACACCCAAGCCATGCAGGCAAGTTCTCAGTGTGTTAGCCCCCATCTCAGCCACTTCCTAACAGAGTATGTGAAGTGTGTCCTATGCTGTTTCCTGGTCTGCACAGATGATACCAAACACCATTCTCTTATCCTAGAAATACATTTTAATGAGAGTAGCAGATTCAGAGACAGAGACCAGTGCCTGAACATTCCAGAACCTATAATGATCATGCTGCGTGCTACAAAACTTCTGATGGTGTCAGTTCCCTTGCTGTAATACTCTCATACCCACTGACAAACTTTCTAAGTCATTGTTTTTGATGGGAATAGAAAGGCAGAGAAAAGAGTGACTCTGGACCAGCATTGGGTTGGTAGATACAGTATATCCGGCCTCAGCTTGAGATGCAAAGATGTCTTTCACCCACCAGAGCATCAGCGCCCTGATTGAGGCAATTCTTTTTTTTTTTTTTTTTAACTCAGTGATTCTAACATCTGCCTCTTGGGTGAATAAATAACCCAGCACCTTCCTTCCAGTGGCATCAGGTCACACAGTAATCTTCATCACACCATCTTCCACAGGCACAGAGAGGCAGAGGCCTCCTACGGCCACAGCGCCCAGATTTTCTGCTCTAAATAAGCCGTGCATCCAGTTGGACCTGAAAATATATTGCCTGCAGCCAGTTGCTCCTGAGCCACTGCTGAAGTTGTGCAACAATTGTCAATCCAGCAAGGCTGAAAGACAAGTCACCTGGAGGCCTGGTTACTCTGTGGCTTGGCAGCTCCACCACCACATCGGTGCCACTCTGCCTTGGACTCTGTGGGACTTTTGGCATCAGATTCCCTTCCACGGAAGGAAGAGACAGCCACTGCTTCTACCACAGGTGAGTTAAAAGGCATCTGTTTTTGAGTAAATTTCTCCCAGTTTGCATGGAGGGAGGCAAGATTGAGAAAGCTGAGCTGAGCTGAGAGGGGCTGGGATGCTTGGGCTGACTTGGCAGATGACAGGTTTTGTTACAGATTTCTAAAATAATGTTGCTTTAAGAACAGAAAGAAAGCCAAGCCAAGAAACATCAACAGTAAGTTTTCCTTCTTTTTCCCCCCGAAGATATGCTGAAGCCAGGTTTAATTTTATGTCAGGAAAGAATTCCCTCCTGAGACTTTCCTGGCTACGGTTCAGTTGAGGATAATGTTTTCCAGCCATGCTTCCAGAGCCCCTCAAAGACTGAAGGGAAAACAGCAAATAGGCACGAAGCCTCACTTTGAAGCAGCAGGGGGAGCTATTATGATAAAGAAACTGGGTGGTTTCTTCTTGGTTGGAGGTGATTTCAGAAATTCAGGCAACGTTCTCTACATTTTATTTTCAGCACCGGGGAGTACCTAAAGAATAAAATATTTACAGATGCTAGCAGATTTTATACCTCTGACTTTAATGCAAAGACTTCATGTTATATTTTACATCAAAAGGGAAGAAGTTGCCAGCATCTGCAATGCGTGACTATGCCGTGATTACTTCCATCAGCATGTAATAAAGCATAGCTCATTCGATATATTGCAATTCCAAAGTCCCTGATGGAAGTGGATGTTTAATGTTGGACTTCCAGGGCATAAAAAAGAGCCATTGTTACAACCTCACCAAAATTTACCTACCCTCACCACATAAGGCATCTCAGTGCTGCCCAGTAATTATTTCTGTCCAGTAATTTTGGTTTTCAAATTACTTGAGCCCATTTAAAAACTGAGAGAGAGAAAGGTAGGGAGGCCAGACTCACTGCTTATCTTTAGAAACAGCCTTTGTTCCATTTCTTATTGGGTTGTTTTGAAGTCCTACTTCCAAACGCACAATGTGACTTCCCACAGAGTTAAGAATTAAATGACTATGTTATTTGTTGCTATATGTATTATACTATGCTATTTGCTACTATATGTTACTATGAAAATGTTAATGCATTTTAGCTAATTCTCATGGCCACCTACCTCTGATGACTTGGTTCCTTCTAGCATCAACAGAATCCTTATGCATAAAACCTTCTGAAGCTAAAATTTGACAATTATCAGTGTTTCTTGTACACATTTCTGTGATTGTTACTTATATGTTATTGTCGAGGATGCCCCAGGAGTAGAAAAAAATAGCTTCCAAGGAGAGTTGGCTAAAGGGAATGCTAAAGGGAATGCTAAAGTTCAGGGAAGCCGAGTCCCAGAGAAGAAGGAGATAAGGGGGGAATTGGCTGAAGCATAGAGGATTCAAGAGAAGAAGCAAATTTCACCGAGGAAGTTGAAAAATCAGAGACCGCTCCAAATAGGCGTATGGCTAATGCAATACCTTAAAGACTAATATTATATCGTCCAAGGAATTCCATTACAGCAGAGTGCCTCAGATTTTCAGAGGGATTATGGGAAAATGATCTGAGAAAGCAAGAAATTGGCCAGAAAATAGACTAATAAAGGGCTGGCAGGAAGAGAGTCGACAAACAAGTGATACGCCAAGCAATATATATGTGTGCAATGGAGGTGGAAGAGTGAGAGAACAGAGAGAATTAGACAGAAGTATTTCAAGGATAGCTGTTACTATTTTACAATATCATGAAACATTTTGCGAGAAGAACAAACACATCAGCTATCTCTAAACATGGCTGGCTTATGTAATATATCTCCTGATATGCTAATCAGCAGTTCTCCGTGGTTCCAGAAAGTTCCAGATCACCCTGAAACCAGTTAGGCATTCATTCTCAGCTGTGATCTGAGTAGGGACTTCCCTTTGTCTTCACTTTATTTTTATGCTGTGAGCTCCTTTGGGTCAGAACAAGACTGCCTTTCTGCATGTCCTCCATGGGGACCTTTGACCATGTTCTGATCCCCAGAAGGTCCACTAGGGAATATAGTGAATGGTGTTACTTGTCAGATTCAGAGATAAATCAGTAATAGAAGGAAGGTTTCTTTGATAGTGGTTTGGGGTTGAATTTGTTTCTTTCTGTGCAAGGTGTCTACAAATTTCAGTGGGTTTCTACATGTACCTAAATTAGAAAGCATTGCTAACTCAGTAAGAAATGTGAAGCCTTTGTATTTATAAATCATTCTTCCCAGTTGTGCTATAATCAAGTATTAATTCTCTCCTGGGAGGTAGATCTCTTCAGGCATCTGAGGCAGCTCCACAATTTCCCAGTTGTTTCCAGATATTAAGCCTCAGTGCAATCAGTCATTAAACATGAGTTTATCTTTACCTTCTGCCCTCCTCCACTTTCCCAGTGCATGTATGAACTGGCACCCTGCTTAACTGCAGGTCTATCTCAGGAGCACTACCACCTTGTATTCCCCTCTAAGATTACTCCCCCTGGGTGTTGGGCTGACGGGAAAGACAGAGAATGAAGAGTATTGTGCCAACAGGCCACTGTGTAACATCTCTCTCTCAGAGAGTGCTGATTCTCTGGCCACAGCCTGGCTGGGGGTGCCCTCTGTGTGGCAGGCCTCCAGATTCTGGCTTTCTCTGGGGACTAGAGGTGTGAGTTCTTTGCGCCCCAATCTTTGAGAAGTTGGACATCCAGCTCAACCCTTTGGAGCTCTTGTCACTGGCCATATCCTCTACAGCCTTCTGCAGCTGAGGTGCAGTGGGAAACTGTCTTGGAACTGGGGTGAAACGATCTCAACTATGTTCTAAGTAGCATCCACTTGACCCACAGAAATCTCCTAACTTGGCCTTTAAACCGGGTGCCCCTAGTTTAACACTGCCCTCCTCTCTCCCTCTCTCACCAAGATTCAGAACCCCTACTCCTATGATAGATTCACAGCAAGTGCACAAGTAGGGGACCAAATGATACAACAATCTTTGTGAACCATTCTCTTAGAAGCCCTAAGGAGACCTTAGGGAGAAAGACAGGGTACCCTCGTGTCCATTCACCATGGGAAGGGGAGGGAATTGCCTCTCATCTCATACAAACTGTATTCTAATGACCCTTGGATTTACCACCTCTCTCTCTAGCTCCCAGTTTTATCATGTAGCCGATGGAGGTGGTAGTAGCTGACCACACGCATCACTTTTTAGGGAGTGTTCGCTTTGACTCCAGTGTCTGTCAGTGCAGTTATTAAATTCTTTCTCTGTCCTCACCTTGAGTCCTGTTTGCTAATCACAAGAGTCCCACTGACAGCGTGTTGCAGATTGAGAGTAAACAGAATTCTTTAGCAGAAAGAAAATACAGAGTAAATATTTAGGATGGGAATTTGGAATCAGTTGGGCCATTCTTAAGATTTTCCATTATAATAATTTTCCATGGTTCCATTAATTCCATTACTTTAGCAAATAAATAAGAACCCCAAATTTACCATGAATCAGACATGATGATAGACTTTTGTAATGCAGGAAAGAAGACGTAGCCCCTGCTCTTTAAGAGTCCATTAATATTACGTAATATTCACAGTTCAGGATGCAGATGCTAGTGTAAAGGTAAGCTTGGGGCAGGAAGAGCAGACAGAGGACGTGCTCCTGTAGAAGTCAGGGTGGACTTCAAAGAAGAGATGGCATTTGATGTGGCTCTTGAGAAATAAATGACATCCACCATTAGGCAGGGGAAAGAAGACAGGGGAGAACATCTCAAGTAGAGGTGATAACGCCATGTGCAAAGACAAGGAGATATGAAGATTATAGTGAATTGAGCATATATGCCTTTGGGGTGGGGTGTTGATAAAAGATGGGCCCAGGAGAGTCACTGGAGCGTAAACTACAAATGGCTTTAGAATGCCTGTTAAGGAATTGGGGATCTTTGTGCATATGAAATGGGGGACATCAAAGATTTTAAAGCAAAAAGATGATGTATCGAATGTCATTTTCATAATAAGTCTCTGACATCAATGTAGACTAGATAAAGAAGCAGGGAGTTAGGAAACAGTGTGATAACCTGAGGGAGCTGGTGAGTGCCTGAACTAAGTTGCACTTAGGGAAGGAAGAGATAGGAGAAATCTTTCTAAGGAGAATGGAATTAAAAATGACTCAGTGATTTTAAGGTTGGGTGTCTGGGTGCATGAAAATACTCCAGCTGAGATAAGAAACACAGGAAGAGCTGGCTGAGAAGAAGATAATGGGTTCAGTATTGGGATATGAAGAGTCCGAGGTGAAATGTGGGACATCTGGGAGGAGCTGCCCAGGAGGTATTTGGGCTGGAGTTCAGGAGAGAAGTCTAGGTTACATATGGGAAAAATCAGTGAGCAGACAGGGCTGCAGGCTAGGCGAGTGGATGTGAGAACGTCCAGTTAGAATGTATAGAAAGAGAGCAGACAGTTAGCGTTGTGGCTCAGTGGAAACAAACCCAGCTAGTATCCATGAGGATGCAGGTTCGATCCCTAGACTCGATCAGTGGGTTAAGGATCTGGCGTTGCCATGAGCTGTGGTGTAGTTTGTAGACTTGGCTCAGATCCCTTGTTGCTGTGGCTGTGGTGTAGGCTGACAGCTGTAGCTCTGATTTGACCTCTAGCCTGGGAACCTCCATATGCCTTGGGTGTAGACCCCCCCCAAAAAAAAAGGAAGGAAGGAAGGAAAGAGAGAGAAAGAAAGCAAGAAAGCAAGCAAGAAAGATAGATGAAAGAAAGAAAGAAAGAAAGAAAGAAAGAAAGAAAGAAAGAAAGAAAGAAAGAAAGAAAGAAAGAAAGAAAGAAAGAAAGAAAGAAAGAAAGAAAGAAAAGGGAGCAGGATTCTAAGGATAGAGCCAGAAAAAGTGAGAGGAGCTATGGGAAAAGGGTGAGAAAAAAAATCATTAAGAGAAGAAATCAAGATGTACTATGTTTCAGAAACCAAGGCTGGGGGATTGTCAAACAGTTCCAGAGTTAAATCTTAGAGAAAAGTATGCAGAATACAAACTGGAAAGGAAAAAAAATTATAAAATAAAAGAAATTGGGAACACTTTGGTGATGCTGGGCTTTAACCAGACTGTGTTTTTCTTATGTTTAGATATTCGAAATAAGTCTTTTAAAATAGGCTTTTTAGAGAACTTTGAACTGTCTCTTGGATCAGAAATCTCTGCAAATGCTGATTTTCCCACAGACCAAGAAATGTGCTTATATCCTTACATTTTTCTTTAGGATAAACAATTTTTTTTAGCAAATAAGCAAAAAGGAAAGGACTTTTTTTTTTTTTTTGAAAGAGTAAACTATACATGAAAATGGCCATTACTGAAAGGGTTGGAAGTGATAACAGCAATTTTTCTCTGTAGGAAAGGAAATAACTTCGATTCAGGAAAAGTAGCTTGCTGACAAGGCAGTCAGTCACATGGTTCCCCAAAGGAAGTTAAGAGATTGGTTTTTTAAGGTCATGGTTCAATGAAAAGTGAAGTTGATGTTCACTTACATAAAGCTTTCTTCAGTTGTACTGAGTGGACTGTCAAAATAGCCAACAGAAACCCAAAAAGCTGGGATAGTGATGCCTTCTTCCACACTCCCAAGCTTCTAAATGGCAAGTCAGATTATTTGCTGAAGGAGTAAACATCTTGAAATATGATGGGGAAACGTATAAATATGTCTTTGTTCAACATTCTAGGCCCATTTTATACATGTAAACAGATATTTTCTTGGACAAAACATCAAAAAGAAAATGTTTTCCAAAGATGATGTTTTCCTTGGGTGAAGAAGTGAATCAATGGCTCACCATTAAACTATATAGTATGTTTTCTTATAATCAGAGATGACACAGTATCAAGTAAAGATGATTTTGTTATGTTATTACTACTCAAAAAAGTATCTTAAGATATGTGAGGACTCAAAGAGGGTGAATGAGAAAGGAGATAAAATTAAGCACCTGCTGCAGGCACATGCCAAGAATTCTGGTAATATTAATGGCAAAATCTATGAGCTGTGTCCAGTACTCAAAGAGATAGAGTATCCTCAACGCTTGGAGAGGTCTCCTAAGCTCCCCAAGCCCCATTCAGTGTTTATATTTTCATACTATGGTTGTCAGACACCTTGGACCTGTTCCATTCTGGATCATGGATGACTTGGATCTAAGACTAAATGTGTTTTTTTGTGTTTCTGCTGGTGAGTGAAGTGGAAGATTGTCTCGGACACCTCACTATGATTGCTTCCACTCTTTCTCCAGATGCCATCTCTTGGCTGTCTTTTTCTTTCTTTCTTTCTTTCTTTTTTTTGTCTTTTGTGTTTTTAGGGCTGCACCTGCAGCGTATGGAGGTTCCCAGGCTAGGGGTCTAATCAGAGCTATAGCCACTGGCCTACACAAGAGCCACAGCAACGCCAGATCTGAGCTATGTCTGCGACCTAAACCACAGCTCATGGAAACACTGGATCCTTAACCCACTGAGCGAGGTCAGGGATTGAATCTGCATCCTCATGGGGTTCTTAACCCACTAAGCCACAGTGAGAACTCTAAAATCTATCTTGTTTTTAATTCTGCCTACCATTACTAATTCTGTCATCTAGAACACCACAAAAATAAATCAAGTTTTCAAGTATTTCTATTCCATTAAATACTGAACTGTCCATTATTGGGAAACTAAATGAACAGGACATCATTTCAGGCTGGAAATAATCTCAGGTAATAAAGGAGAAAGGATATGTAGACATATGTGTTCGCATAGGACATACATTTAAAGTGTTTAGGGGTTCAGTGGAATACATTGTGCATTCAGTTACTAAGCAAACAGAATATGGGTAAAGGACAAGAAGAAATAATTATTGGAATACAAAGAAAGAAGTGAAGCCTGCGATTGAGCATAATTAGTGGAAAAGGAGTTCTGTTATGCCCTGAAGGATGTGTAAGACACAAGGAATCCTGAAAGAAACTTCATGCAAAGAAACCCCCAGGCATTTTCAGAAAATGAGGACTCATGCCGTTTTACTAAAGCAGATTTTCCAAACTGTGGGCAGTAGGCATGAATCTTTGGTTTCAAGGGATTTGGTGGTCTTTATGGATCAAACATTGGGGCTAGATTGAAGAAAATAATGCCTCTTACATAACTGTGCTTCTCTTAAATGCAGCTTTACTGCTGTTATAATTAATAACATAGTCATAAGTCTGTATTTCCTTCATCTGTGAGTACTCAAAGTACAAAGTTGACTAGTTAGAGAGTCCTTGAAAACTATTCATGTTGAAAAAGACATCCATACATGAAAAGTTAAGGACCCACCATGTCAGGCTACAGAGTAATGAGTAGAAGGGGGCCATTTTTCCCATTTGGCAGAGCTCTTCCCTTCCTCCCTATCTCATCTATTCGAGGATACCACACTGGCAATTTGCCCATTTTAACTTTCTTCTTACTGCCACAGCTTTCTCATTACCATACAGATCTGCTGTGATTTCTCCCACTCTGGAAAACAATTCATCTCAACACTGCTTCCACCTCCAACCAGCTACTTATTACAGAAAAAGAAAAAAAAAAAAAAAAAGCAAGCAAGCCTAGGAAAATAAAGTGGTGTGGTGTATATATAGTTCCCAATTCCTATTCTAATATTTTCCTTGTGGGCTTTGCTTTCAAAATACATCTGCTGTACGACTTCTTATCACCACGTGTACCACTGCCACTCTGGCCCAAGCTACTATCACCTCTCTCTTGGATCCCAGTAGCCTCTGAACTAGTCTTCTCCACCCCGGCCCCCAATAGTTTGTGCTACTTTATTCTCAACACAGCATCTGGATGTGATTCTGTTGAAACATATGTCAGATCATGACATTACTCTGCTCAGAACCACTTAAGTTTCCCATCCCATTTAGAATGGCATCCTAGTGCATACAGTAATCTCTCAGGCTCCATGCTCTCCACCCTCATGGTTCTCTCTCTGACTCCATCTCCTGCAGCTCTCCTCCTCACTTACTCTGCTCCAACCACACAGGCTTCCACACAGTTCCTTAAGCTTGCCATGAGATTTGCCTCGTCTCAAATGATTATGTGTCATATGCCTAATTATCTACTAGCAAGTTTTTTCTTTTCAGTATTATCTATTCTTGTAATAGTTAGATTGGTCTACAGTGAAAAATTAGCTCTGCCTGTGATTTGAAAATGTTATCTAGAAACTCAAACACATTTATTTTTTAAATGTACCCCTCATGACTTTCTAGATAATTTTTTATCATGTGACCCCTTTTCAGCTTTCATCCTCTTAAATTATCTTTATGTTACATTATTGACAGCTCCTTTCTACTTGAAAGTCTCTTCTGGTTTTTATTCAAAGGCACTGGTCCCTGTAAATATCTCCTACCTTCATGAGTGCTTTTCAGCCTCCTTCACTGGCTCTTCTTTCTCAGCTGCCAGTGCTTTGGGAACTCTTCTATCTTCTGTCCTTTGGTCTTTGTACATATCCAACCCAGGAAATCTTATCCTTTTAGTAACTCAAATCTGCAGCTATACACTGTGTGCTCCCAAATTGAGCCCAGACTTCACCTCTGAGCTCTATTCCCAATTGCCTACTAGCCAGCTCTGTTGATAAGTTCCAGTGTCACTTCAAACTTAACATGTCCCAAATCGGACTCATTAAATTCTTTTGTAGTCAGTTTTTCAAGCAAGTCAAATCCGCAGTGAAAGCACCATTATACATTCTAAGAATCTCCAAGTCCTCACCCCTCTGCCACATTTATTTCCTTGCAGAGGTCCTTAGGAGAAGGCTTCTTTTCCAAGCCCACAGCCTGCGTCTTTGAATACAAGAGTGTGGCTTAATGCAAATCTATCCTTAAAATTAGAAACTGGGAGTTACCATTCCTGGCTCAGCAGTAATGAACCTAACTAGGAACCATGAGGTTGTGGGTTCAATCCCTGGCATCACTCAGTGGGTTAAGGATCCAGCATTGCTGTGAGCTGTGGCATAGGTCACAGATGCAATTCGGATCTGGCATTGCTGTGGCTGTGGTATAGGCCGGCAGCTACAACTCTGATTGGATCCCTAGCCTGGGAACTTCCATGTGCTCCAAGTACAGCCTTAAAAGGCAAAAAAAAAAAAAAAAAGACATTAGAAACCATATTCTGTGTCCAACAGAACAATCTCTGCACACCCTAAAATGATGGATGGGGATCTGAATACCAAAGAATCAGGTGGGTTTATATTCTGGCATTTCCTTTTATGGTCTTAAGAAAGTTAGCAAGCATTCTTGAATCTCAGTTTTCTCATCTGCCAAATGGGGATAATAATAATTACCTCACACATTCTTTGGAAAGATTAACTGAAATAAATGATATGCTAGCCCCTAGTAACACACTGATACTTTTAAGGGGCACTCAAAATATTTAGTTTCCCTTGTTCTTTCCAGTCAAATTAGGCAATTATACTTGCTTAAAAATTCCTCTGCTCAAATATGTTGGAAATGTGCCTCCATTCCCCTAAAGAACAGGTTGTAAAAGTAATCCAGCTGTGATTTAATATTGATAAAGCCGAGGGGGTTAGCTGAAGGGTGTAATTCACCTGATTCACAGGCTATCTGATGTTATCTGGAATGCATAAGTGATCTTTTTAGTGAAATCTTATGAGATGGTGTGTTTTTTTAATTTTGTTCTGTGGAGTGATGGGAGTCTGTTCTTGATACTCTTCTGAGATCATTGGAACTCCATTCCAGAACCAGTTAACGGAATGAAAGGAACAGATTGGTGGTGATTAAAAGCCTGGGCTCTGAGTAGAACCACCAAAATTCAAATCCCCTCACTAGCTATGTAGCGTAAGGCCAATTATTTAATTTCAACTATAATGGGGTGTTGCCATGAAGATTAAATAACATAATGAAAGGACAGAGGAAGAAATATTCGTTTAACACTGAACACATTCCCCCAGGGAGAGCATAATCTGGAGGTTTCTATTCGTAAGAAAAGAGTAGGATGACCTGGTTTAAAGAAATTATCAGAATTACATTAAACAGTAATTATGAGAATTGACAACTGAAAGACATTTAAGAATTTTTGCATATTGGTTTTATATATTGTTCTTTGTATTCTCATTCTTTAGGTTCTGAAGTCATATTTCTTGTTTAGTACATAATTTAGGGCACTAAATTTAGGTTTTTAGAGACAAGCTATTCTGCATTAAAAGCCCAAGTGCTAGTCTTCTAATCTATTCCCATCCCTCTTCATTATTCATGGACTGGAATGACCTTGTCCTTGCACCTATGCTTCCAATAAGGGATACAGTTACCCATTTCATTGCAGTTGTCATGAAAATGCACATGATCCTAAGGATAAATATGTAACCCATATAGGGCTAGAACGTCCAAAGTTTGTATTTTGAAACCTATGAAATAATGGCAAATGTCACAAGCAAGAAATAAGACTGCTTTTATATTTTTAGAATGTTTTTAACTGGATAATGATAACCAGCTATACTGCAATCAGCATGATCCTTTCACCATGAGCTTAATATGAAACATTTCACTGTCCCCTCTCCTAAACTCCCCCTCTCACAACAAACTTTCCTACTGACTCCCTAATATCTCCCCACTAGATTCTTTTTTGGATCCTGGAGTCTCAGGAAAGAGTTACACCTCTCTGAAGTATGTGCATTAGATCCCCATTAAAGTCCTGATGTTCTTGGATGAAGCTGGGCCATGCCATTTTAGCATCCAGTTGATAACCCCACTTCCTGTCCTCACCAATCATTTTAGGGACTCCAGAAATAAAACTAACTAATTTGGAAGATCAATTCTATCCTTTATCTAGCAAAGCAATTATTCCACACATAAAAATAGTCTTATGTTTCTGTCACTATGATTTTATCATAAAGCAGAGACTAAAATAATGAGAAATGGAGTCCAGTTTTAATCATGGCTCCCCCAGGTAGACCTGGACTACCTGAAGCAAATTGTTTAGTAGTTTCATGTCTCAGTTTCCTCATCTGAAAATGGATATTACAACAAGAGTACCTATCTATAGGATTATTGTGAAGATGAATTAAAGTAATTTATATAAAATGACTGGGGTGGTTCCATGCATGCATTAAGCGCTTAATAATTAGTATTGTTATGGCTTTTGTTTTCTGCAATTCCTGAAAATACAGCAAGCTATGACAAGGTGCAATATGGGATGCCAAAATATGTGGAAACCCTTATGCCTGTTGTGATTTAAATGAGAGTCCAGACTACTCAGCCAAAGAAAGCCAAAAAGTCCCTGCAAGCTACAGAAACATATGCTCAAAATCTAAATAGAGTGAATACTGGATAAGAAAGACAAAAAAGAAATATATGAAAATAGAAACACAGTTTCAAACTGTGCCTTAAAAAACCAAAAAGTGGCATTTTTCACATGAATGAAATTGCATTTGCATCCTGGGGATCTTTCAGAGTAGAAGCCTTTTGACTTTTCTGGCCCCAGTCAGGGATAAATTACTGCCAGCATAGAGAAGACCCCACTAAGTACTGACATGAAAAATATTCACCTAAATATTATGCACCTCATTCCCTACTTCCTCTCCCAAGACAGATGGAGTTCACATCCGGGCAACTATTCTGACTTTATTCCTCCCTATTATAATGCTGAGTAAATAGAGTCCACAAGATTAGGACTGTTCAAACAAGCACTTGTTTTAATCAGAAGGAAGGAAACTACTACTTCATCTGAGAAAGAGCCGATGAGATTACATGGCTGGGAAAGACATCCATTTATTTTAAAAATGGTAACAGTCCCCATCCTCTGTATGTATCTCGCAGTACAGTTTACTGCATATCATGTGGATAAGCTCCTGCAATATTTTCCTTTCAATACAAGAGGTTTAAGTGGTAAGGCTTTAAGGGCAAAAACAAGCAAAAACATCAATTTAGTGCCCTTCACAAAGTTCTGAAAGGTTGAGTAGGAGATTTCTTGACCAAGTTAAGAAATATTTAATTTTTTTTTTTTGTCTTCTTGTATTTTCTAGGGCTGCACCTGTGGCATATGGAGGTTCCCAGGCTAGCGGTCTAATCAGAGCTGTAGCTGCCGGCCTACACCAGAGCGACAATTATCAGATAGCTCAAAGCCATTTTTAAATGGCTCATTTTTAAATAGCTCATTAATTGAGCTAGTATGTGAATAGTAATACAGTAGGTAGTGTAGACTATTTGACCTCAAATCCAAGTACTCTAAAGTAATTTATTATAAAACCTTATCTTCAATATCAAATATACATTCAAATAATATCAGAAGGCACACAAAATCATAAGTGGCCAGGAACATGAGAAGTAAAAAGAAGTTACTACCCTGTGGTAACCTGAACTGAATACAAGATGTTCTTTGTATGGAAATATCAATGCCTTTGGTGACAGACTGTTTAGGGATAATGAAAAGAGAAAGGGAAGTCTTTTTCAACTCATCAAGAAAAATATGAATAAATAAAAATGAAGTTTAATAAATAAAAAAGAAATCAAGTGTTATAAATGAAAAGAGGAAAGGTTAGACCGTGAAATAAATAATTGTGTTTATATGATTTGGGAGAGAAAAAGAATCTTAGATGACAGAAGGACGTATGCTTAGGGGGTATGAAAAGACCACAGGGGAAAAGAGATTGTGGAAAAAACTGGAAAATGTAAGTCAGTACAAGAAATAGGGAAATTGGTTCTAAAAATTGGGACAGAGAAAGAGAGAGGAGATTAAAATGCCTTACATTTTATTGCACAGTATACTTTCTAGAGAATCTGGCAAAAGCTGTCTTTCTTCATTCCTCCTTCCAAAACTAGACTTTCAAATAAGCCTGTCTCCTTCCTCACTGGAAAATGCCTTGAATCTAAATACAGATGACCTCGATGCTCTGACCTCAGGCCAAGCTTTTGCGGGGGGCACTCTGGAGAGGGTTGCTGAGAACTGGGGCCAGAAAGCATCTTAAGGAGGGTTCCTGTGCAGCAGAGGAAAGGAATGCTTAGCTGCAAAACCTTGGGGATGTAAGTGTAGACAGTTCATAATGATATAAAGAGACAAGTGACAAACAATGCAAAATCTGTAAGGATTGCACTTCCCAGGATTGTTTCTAGAGGTGGAGCTCAGTGTTAGACTTGAAAGAAGAGCAGACTCGGCAAGGAGTTGGGCATTCCCAGAGGGGCCAACAACATAAAGGAAAGCTGAGATAGGAACACTTCAGTGTGCTTTCAGGACAGTGGGACAATGGATAGGGGGAAAATACAATTGCTAGGGTTGGTTGAGTTCTTCCAAGTTTCTCAACCATCAGCCAAACGAAATGGGATTATTTATTTATTTATTTATTTATTTTTACCATCTTAACATGTGGACCACATGGGAGATTTTGAACCCAAGATAAGTGTTATGAAAGAAGCATTTTTGAAAGTTCCCTTTGATGATAGAGTGCAGGAAGGCAGAAGTGAGAGGAGACCAAAGCAAGATCCTATTTCAAGGGCCCACATATCAGATAATGGGCTAAAATGAGATGGTAAACAAAATTGTTGTAGAAAGTGTAGAACTGGGAGGTCGAGACAATATAAAAAAAAGTGACTTTTTACTGTGGGTGGAGGAGAATAATGAGACAGCGTCATTCTGTCTGATGGCTATTTCTTCTCTCCTTCTAATATAAGTGTTGATGTGAAAGACCTCTTGGCACTTTGATAGTTGCTGAAGCATATTTCTCAGGAATACTTATCTTCCCTGACTTAATGGTCATCTCTCTCATACCCATCACCAATATTGTTTTAAGAACAAACAAACAAAAAAACCCACTACTGTTTAACAACTTCTAGGCCATTTCTCAATTTATCATGGGAGATTCTTGTACAATATAGTTCAGTGGGAGAAATATCTGCAGCATTTCAGTGATTCTATGCTTGCTAAAAAGCAATAAAACCTCTAGAAAACATCTTCCTTTTAGGAAGAGGCCTCTGAGGGCATCCTCAATACTATCAAAGAATGGGGAATACAAATTCATGACTAAAAGACCACAGATAACCTGAAAAACAGCATTTTTTAAAGCTCTGATTTGAATCAACACAGGCAACACAGATTCTATTTGAATTCCCTAAAAAAAAAAAGTCTCAAAAAATCAGTGCCACAGAGTTTTCTGTTGAAAATGAGGGCAACATATTTGCGTTTCATCTTTTCCCTCCATCTCAGCTATAGCAGGGGAAGGGGAAGGGGAAGGGGAAGTGGAAGGGAGACAGCCCTCGAACACCAAGGAATATCCCTATTCCTAACCCTAGGAGACACACTGACCCTCTGACTTTGACTCAGTTCTAACTGGTATCACTTGGATGTCTGCAGTCATGCCAACAAATCCTACCTGTCTGAAGAGGACTCCTATCCATGATCAATCTCCCCACCACCCCCAATTCTGGAGCTCCTCCAGGACCCTTCTCACAGTGCAGCCAATTATAGCAGCTAGAATCTTAAGAACTGTACTTGAAATCCTCCTCATCCTAACTCCTTATATGAAAACAGTACCATTGAAATCAGGTCCTCAATTACTGTTAAAATTACTCTGAAATATGCTTGGAATTCATCCATTCCTCTCCATCTCTACTGCCTCCATCCACTTCCAATGCACCATTACCTTTCATTGGGACTGAGGCAATGGGGTCCTTATTTTCTGCACATCCAGTTTTCCCTTTTCTTTTTTTTTTTTTTGTCTTTTTGTTGTTGTTGTTATTATTGTTGTTGTTGTTGTTGCTATTTCTTGGGCCGCTCCCGCGGCATATGGAGGTTCCCAGGCTAGGGGTTGAATCGGAGCTGTAGCCACCGGCCTACGCCACAGCCACAGCAATGCAGGATCCGAGCCGCGTCTGCAACCTACACCACAGCTCACGGCAACGCCGGATCGTTAACCCACTGAGCAAGGGCAGGGACCGAACCCGCAACCTCATGGTTCCTAGTCAGATTCGTTAACCACTGCGCCACGATGGGAACTCCAGTTTTCCCTTTTCTAATGCATTCTCCACACAGAAGCCAGAGAAATCCTTTTCCTCTAATGGATTCTATTGTGTTATATCACTCTCCTCACTAAAATTGTTCAGGGGCTTCCCAGGGCACTCAGAATAAAGCCAATTCTTACAAAGACTCGGGGAGCGTACTGGGGCTGACCAGTGTCCTCACCAAACTCAGTGCTCCAGTGATTCTGGCCTCTTCTCCATCCTTGAGCACAACCTTGCATGCACTGTTCCCTGCATATTCACCCACAATCTGCTCATCCAAGGACCATTCCAGACCTCACCAAACTATATTAATTCCCCTGGTTAGTTTCTCATTTTTAGAATTCATCCTGCTACTCTGTGCAAATGCTCCTCTAGTCTGTGATTTCATGTATATTTATATATTTATTTGGTTAATGTCTTCCTCCCCCATGAGACAAGGCCATGAGAATAGAGACATTCTCACTTTTTCCCTGAGACATGAGACCAGTCTAACACACAGAATGAACCCAATAAACACCTGAAAAATAAATGAATCAAAAATGTAAACTTTGATAGGGTAGTAGTCATGTATCACTGGTTACTGTACTGCTGTGTAGAGATATGTACCTTAGAAACACTGGTAGATGCCACCAAAGTATTAGTTCAACAAACAAGTAAATCAGCTGTTTTTCCCACTAACAGCTAACTCCATTGAGAGACAGGCCTAATTATAGAGTTGTTTTTATTCCTCAAAGTGAATTGAGTTCTCTCAGTCTATCACTTCTATCGTTCTGCCCTTTGATCTAGACATGACTACACAGAATAAGATTAGTTCCTCTTCAGCCTGAAGTGGAACATGCCAACTTCCCTTAGCCCATTTTCAAGTGAATGGCATGGCTTCCTTATTCTGCTGCTTGTTTCCTGCATATGTTATAGTTCTATTTTTTTTTATTTTATTTTTTTTTTTTTTTAGGACTGCACCCACAGCATATGGAAGTTCTCAGGCTAAGGGTTGAATTAGAGCTGCAGCTGCCAGCCTACCCAACAGCCACAGCAACACCAGATCTGAGCCATGTCTGTGACCTTTACCATAGCTCACAGTAACACCAGATCCTTAACCCACTGAGCGAGGCCAGGGGTCAAACCCTCATCCTCATGGATTGTCGCCAGGTCCATAACACGCTAAGCCACAGTGGGAACTCCCATAATTTTTTCTCTTAAAGTGCATTGTCCCAAATGGTATCTCTAACATTTACTTAGGTATTATTATCCCCATATTTTCCTGCTGTGTATTTGTACTAACAGTGCCTAATTACACACCCTGGCAGTCGGGCTCTATTAATTTATATTGAACTCTCAGCATACGGTTAAACTCCAGGAATGCAATTAACCAGGTCATCTATGTCTACTATTTATGCATTTGATTCTCTGAACCTGGTTAGGATTTTCCATTTATCCCCAGTAAATAACCATGAGACTTAACTCTAATTTCCCCACTCTTGAGACCTTCTCGAATCCTGGTTCCACTATTCAGTGCACTAACTGTCTCCAATTCATATCATCCAACTCCCTAAAATGCTGACTGAACCTTCATTCTAAAAACTCACTCCCTTATGAGAAATAATTCTCTCCTAGTTGACTGGCATCTTTCTAAATACTCCTTCTTAGTCTTCTCTGAGGCTTTTTTCTGTTTACTTATTCACGTGTTCATTTGGTAGGTCATGAAATAAAGGTTTACTGATCATCTCCTCTGTGCCAGGGGCTAGGCTGATGCCCTAGATGGAAATTCAGACATGAAGAAGACACAGCCTTTGTCTTCAAGCTCATTTCCCAAAAGTTCCTGGGCCGTCATTTACTATTGTGCAATTTTACCTATAATCATTGCTAAAACAAACAAACAAAAAAAACCCCCTGTTTTCTGCTGAATTCTAATCCAATGGATCTATCTTTATAATCTCTCCAGAGCTCTAGATGCTTATTTTTTTCAGTGCTTTCCTAGGTTTCACTTAACTGTCCCACAAACACACAAAAAATCTCAAAGTCAACATGGCTAAAACCCAACTCATTATTTATTACCACTCCTAACCATCCCCAGTCACTTTGTATACATGCCTGATCCTGATTGATGGCATCGTCATTTGCCCAGACACCTAAACTAGCCAAATAGGAGTCATCCCAGATTTATTATTATTTACCTTTGACATAAAACCAGTTGCCAGGTCCTATCAATTCAGTCTCATACATATCTTGTATACCTCTCTTCTTCTACATCCCTACTGCAACTATTTTAGCTATAGTCTATCAAATGGACTATTTTTATATTGACTTTCATACTTCTAATCCCATTCTCTCCAAACACATCCTCCTCACTGCAGACAGAGCACCAAAAGGAATTAAGGAGTTTTATAAAACCTCTATTCTATATACTAGTAAGATCGCAATAAGCAGAAGAATAAAATATGAGGCAAAGCAAAAATGATCTAGGAAAATGAGACAGAGCCAGGAATAATAGCTAACACCTCTTCGTACTTCCTGGGACTCTGATCCTGCTCTAAGGGCTCTGCATGTGCTATCTCATTCCATCATAAATACCCTTATGGAGACTGATAAGGAAACCCAAAGGTTCACATGTCCAAGGTCACTTGGCTAGTGACCTAGTAGATCTGAACCCAAGTTGTCTGTCTCTAGAGATTTTTCTTTTTTTTTTTTTCCTTTGGCTTTTTAGGGCCACACCTGCAGCATATGGAGGTTCCCAGGGTAGGGGTCAAATCAAATCGGAGCTACAGCTGCTGACCACAGCGATAGCCACGCAGTATCCGAGCTGCAACTGCGACCTACGCCACAGCTCACGGCAACGCCGGATCCTTAACCCACTGATCAAGGCCAGGGACCAAACCCACAACTTCATGGTTCCTAGTTGGATTCATGTCCACTGCGCCATGACGGGAACTCCTAGAGCTCATGCTCTTAATCACTCATTATACTGCCTTCTAAAAATGAAATAGGAGTCCAAAAAATTATGCCATGAAATTTGATGTACTTGCTACAGCGACCAACAGATTTAACTCTTAACTGTCAAACAGCCAACACAAAGGGGAACGAAAACAGATGTAAACTTCTCAGTGTTGGAGAGTGAAAACAAACCAGTTACCCATGGAAAACACTGTAATGCTTAATGCTTAGATCAATTTTAAAAATAGGGAAAATTGACATAAGCCAAGCTGGCTACTCAAAACTGTGAAGTTCCCTTGGTAGGACCTATAGCCTCTGAGGGTCAGGTACATTCCTTCCTCCAAGGGCAGCACCATGATGTGTTAGTGCATTGTGATGAAAGCAAGTCTCCCTCTAAATTCTGAATTTCTTTTCAGCACTCAGGAGCAACCAGGCAGAAGAAAATACTGCCCCAGAACCTTAGAAATTTAGTGAAATCTCAGCTTCCACCTCAAGTACATTGTAGGAGTGGCTCACGCAAGCCAGATGTAGCTATATTCCAGCAGCCAAATGAACCAGCTTTCTAATATGAGCAAGGTAAAGAATCCTCTGTTGAGTGGTGGGGTATTTCTTCACTTGTTAGGTTGCTTCCCATTCCTGCAAGGACAAGGGTATCTTTACAGCATTTCCAGCAATTCTATGTATCTTGAATGTCAATCATACATCAGTGAAATTTATTTCTATCATCTCTTTACCAGAGGTTCTCAACACTATGTTCCATAGACCTGTTTGGCAGTGTGATAAAGAGTGGACTTCTTTGTTATATGTTTTTGTTTTCCTTAGTTATATGTTTTTAAATACATTTGGCGGGGGGGGGAAAGCATGACATTTGAAAGCATGTCGTCACGTCCATAACACGCTTTGGGTTCCTTATCAGTCTCCATAAGGGTATTTATGATGGAATGAGATAGCACATGCAGATATTGGAATGCAGTTATTAAAAATAATGTCCAAAATATATGCTTCTCTTTTAAAGCACTGAATAATAAGGCTTAAAAACTACTGTAGCTCCTCTTAAGTAATGATGAATCTAAATTGTATTTTGAAATATCTGCAATAACTGTGATGCTATATGAAAACTGATCAGATTGTTGGTGAAGGATGCTTTCACTGATGCCAGTATTTCATGGTATAAGATGATCATTGCTTAATATATCCATCTCAAATTAGACATATTCCTAACACAGAGATTGGAATGAAAATAAGTCCACAGACCTGGGCAGATGTTTGCTAGGCTGAAAATAAGTACAGCAAGCAACTTTCATTGTAGTTTAGATGACAGTGTTCACATTTGAAAAGAATCTAGCAACTGATGAGTGTCCAAAATCTATAGGTAGCAGAAAATATGAAGGTAGAAAGACTTGCTCACCAAGCACCTTTCAGGGTCTAGAATCTTGTTTTTAGAAAACATTTAGTTGTAGAGGTTTGACTATACCTATTCTTACTTGTTATGTATTAACCTTTGGTTCAACTCTTAAAATATGGTAAGGAAGCATGGGAGCTGCCTTTGCTGGTCGCCTTATACTAGAAGGACCTTCCACAAAGAGGCAGTTAAGTGAGGTCCATGGACCTTTAGGACTTCTGTGGAAGGTCATCAAGGAGTCTCTGATCCTCCTGAGCACAGACACAAACTTTAGTGCAAACAGATAATCCATAGCTCTCACCAAATCCTAGAAAGGGACTTTGATCTGCCAAAAGATAAGAAGCATTTTTCTATACATTTTTTTTTTCCTTCCATGACATCACCTGTTGGTCTCCTTGACAATAGTTTTGCATAGCTCTTTTAGGTATATTTTCTTTTCTTCAGAACTTCAATTTAAATATTTCTTGGAGTTCCCGTTGTGGTTCAGTGGTTAACAAATCCAACTAGGAACCATGAGTTTGCAGGTTCGATCCCTAGCCTCGCCCAGTGGGTTAAGGATCCGGCATTGTGGTGAGCTGTGGTGTAGGTTGCAGACATGGCTCAGATCTGGCGTTGCTGTTGCTCTGGTGTAGGCCGGTGGCTACAGCTCTGATTAGACCCCTAGCCTGGGAACCTCCATATGCCATGGGTGCAGCCCTAGAAAATACAAAAAGACAAAAAAAAAATTTAAATATTTCTTAACTTGGTCAAGAAATCTCCTATTCAACCTTTCAGAACTTTGTGAAGGGCACTAAATGCTTTTCCCAAAAAGTCCTTCTCATGTGTGAGCACCAGTTATACACCCATACCACCTAAAGGATTTTAAAGTGGGTACTCACTGAATTTGGAGTCAACATAGAAAGCTGGTAAAAAGAAAAAACCTTCCCCTTCCAAGATTTTTCTCCTTTTGAACTAAGCTTTAGGAGTTCCCATTGTGGCTCAGCAGAAATGATTATGACTAGCATTCATGAGGATGCAGGTTCTATCCTTGACCTCACTCAGTGGGCTGATGATCTGGCATTGCTGTGGCTATGTTGTAGGTCACAGATGCAGCTCGGATCCCACATTGTTGTTGGCTGTGGTGTAGGCCAGCAGCTACAGCTCTGATTTGACCCCTAGCCTGGGAACCTCCATATGCTGAGGGAGTGGCTGTAAAAAAAAGACAAATAAAGTAAAATAAGCTTCATACTTGGGACCCCAAGAATCTGGATGAAGAAAGAAAAAAGATCAAAATCACATTGTTCTGAATACATAGCTATTTGAAAACATGTAGAGAACCATGAAGAAATCCATGGAACTAGGAGCAAACTACAAGTGCATAGGAGGGGATTTGTCATGCACAAATTGTGGATCAGTCTCTATTGTCCCTGATGGCTCCAACCAGGGAATGTGTCTGTCCTCCTGTTGACATAGGGTGGGCCTAGAACAAAGAAAGTTGATGACATAAACATATCCTTTTCCCAGCACTTGAGTGTGTGTGATTTAACCTTTAACTCCTGCTTGTTGATGTAGGTGAGATGTCACATACTTTCAACTGTTTTAAACTGTTGGCAACTGTTTAAAGTGTTTTCATCACCCAGTCCACTAAGATGGAGTCAGGCTCAGTCCAACCCTTCATTGTAATTAAGCCGCCTCCCCCACCTTCTCTCTTTTCTCTTTGCCACTTCCTCCAGACCACAACAGGAAAGCGGCGACAAAGACCAGGGCTCAGCCTGGTAGTCACTGTAAATCTGTAGTTACTTCAAGTGTTGCTTCCTGTTTTTGAAAGAATACATTCCTAGCATGGAATAGAGACTGAGGTCTTGTGACCAACTGTGAACAAATGATTTAAATCATGACACAAAACAATAGGGAGTCCGTATCAAATACTGTAATCCCGTTTTCATCCTCCTTTAATTCTTCAGACTCAGAGATAAAGCCTCTTACTTCCTCTAGATCAAACCTGAGATGAAAAGACAAAACAGTGCCTTCTATCCAGCTCACACTTAAAGGAAATTCATTCCACCTTTTCCTGAGGTAAAATCCATCTGTCTACTTTATTCAGGGCAGAAATTTTAAATGGACATATATCTGTTTAATGTTTAAGCGAAAAGTATGAAATTCTTGCTAGTTTTGCCTTTGCAAGACAACAGTCCTTCTACCGTCAGAGGAGGGGGGCGTAAAAATTCTCAGCAGTGTAATTTCATATGTATTTTTTTCTTAATGGTCATTCTTGGTTTCCTTAGAGATAGGAGACAGTTCTACTGTAAGAATTGACTCTTACGCCACCAGCAGAATGACAGTGCATAGAGAACACATACCTGGAAAAATGAACTTGGATAGACTAGACACTACCATCAGCATTTTCATCTTTTCAGTCTGAGCTTGCGCTCATTTCTTGGAAAGGAAATCTCTGTTTCATTAAAGAAAGTGGGTTATGCAAAAATAACAGTGGGAGGCAGTGGGGTGGAGGTAGGGTAGAGGAAGGTCACTGCATGACTCAGGGAAGCTTGTTTCTATAATTAATATCTTAAGCCATTTTACTTCATATTTAAAATAGAATTATATGGTCAGAAGGGGAAAAACCAACACACAGCTAAAATAGAGTTTAAAATCATACATATAGGATACAGATACTGTTACATAGCTAAAGTGGGATGTGTCAAAACTATACATGTATATGTACATCTGTATGTACAGACAGACCTACACATAGTCACACATAGCTAAAGTAGGGTGTGTCTTTTATGTGTTTATTAAACATAGATTTAAAAAAAAATAAAAATAAAATTTTTATTTTTTATTTATTTTTATCAAAGTATAGTTGATTTACAATATTTCAGGTGTTCAGCAAAGTGATTCAGTTATACATATACCCAGATATATCTACTCTTTTTGAGATTCTTTTCCCTTATATGTTATTGCAAAATATGGAGTATAGTCCTCTGTGCTATACAGTAGGTCCTTGTTGGTTATCTCTCTTACATACAGTAGTGTGTGTGTGTTAATCTCAATTTCCTAATTTATCCCTCCCCACCCTCTTTCCCCTTTGGTAACCATAACTTTGTTTTCTATGTCTCGTGAATCTATTTGTTTCTTTAAATAAGTTCATTTGTATCTTTATTAAAATGTAGATTCTTAAATCATCCATGCTAGATAATAAAAGATCATCTCAGCTGAACTGTCTACTGGGAAATGCATTAAAATCTTTCCACAAAAATGTTTAAAAACCATAGCTTGAATTCTTATTTCACCAGTCATTTAAAGCTGTCATATCCATTAATACACCTTGAAAGTGGTGGGAAAAATCAGGCACTTTTGGAATCATGATACCTGTTTTAGGTACCATCTTTAATCACTCCTTGCATTAAGTAATCCAGTAGCCCAGTGGATTAATTTTAAAGAGTTCATGTACAAGTCAGAAATGGCCTTGAGGATTACCACCTAAAAATATATCCCCTGACATAGAATATCCCATCTGTAGAAAACAAAACTTGGGAAATTGATGTTATATGGTGCATGCTAATTAAACATTAGAAGCTCCAAATTCAGATTTAAGGCATTATCAAATTTCTTTTCTTTTTTTTGTGTAATAAAGTTTTATGGGAACATAGGTATGCAATCATTTACATATTATTAATGTCTACGTTTGTTAATGATTTCTAAATTACAAGTTAGAGAATGTGAAAGTTTACATGATTCTGTCCGACACAGCAGTAATTATCCAGGGAACTACATACTTCTTGGCCTTCATATTTTGACTGACAAGTAGACAAGAAAGGGCAGAAACAAAGGGCAGAGGCAAATTAAGCTCTGCATGATATCAGAGCAGCCCATTAAAGTGACATAATTTAGTCCAAAGCTAATATCACTTGACAATTTAATGTTTTAAATAAAATTTGGTCAAGATGTTTTTGATATAAAGACAAAACCTGCAACACCTGAAACTGTATTTTGTTTGTAAAACGTATTCCATTAACGTGATGTATGTTTTGTGGCATTTATGCACATCAAGGTATTAGGACAAGGCACAGGAGTTCCCATTGTAGCTCCACGGGTTGAGAACCTGACAGTGTCCATGAGGATGCAGGTTCAATCCCTGGTCTTGCTCAGTGGGTTAAGGATCCTGCATTGCCCCAAGCTGTGGCATAGGTTGCAGCCATGGCTCCGTCTGGCACTGCTATGGTTGTGGTGTAAGCCTGAACTGTAGCTTTGATTCGATCCCTAGCCCAGGAACTTCCATCTGCCACAGGTGGGGCTGTAAGAAGAAAAAAGAGAGAGAGAGAGAGAGAAAGGAAACCAGAATAACCAGAATCAAGACATTAGTCAAAGTACCGCACTGGAGAGGGACATCACTGAAGAGTTTGGATGCCAGAGAAGCAGCAGATGGAAAGTGACTTACTGGGTCATAGAGAGTTTGAACCTGCTTCTTATCAAAGTATTCACTGTAATGGTTTGCCTTTCCGCTCCTTCCCAGGCATTCCAGGGATCCCCTCCCCTCTTTGTTTCTTTTACGTGTTCCTTTTGTTCTTCTTTCTCTAGACTCCATGCTGTTGACAAAGCCTATAATTCACAGCCTATAATTTAAAAACTGAAAATGCTGTTTTATTACTGAAATCTACAGTTCCATATTATACATATAGCAAAGTATATGCACGTACAGTTTGCTTACTCCTGTAAATCAAATACACAAAGAAATGTGTGGCTGTTCATGATAGATGAATAAGTTAATCATTACATCTTTACCTAGCTTGTCACTTGGTGCGTTATAAAATAAGAAGCATACCACACCCACTTCCATAAGAGCCATTTGGGGAGATAGAAGGGAAATCACAAGACAGCTCATGCCCCTTCCCATCCCCTGCCTGGCCCTGCACAGTTGTTAGTGCCTACCCCTCTTTCCATGTTTCCTGTTTTGATCCCAGGAGCCACCATCCAGTTGTCAGCCCGATTCTTCTTGCCACGTCATGTTTTCACATTATTTTAAATTTGCTTACACCATATTGTCATTTATGCTTTTGCTGTTACCACATCCTATGGTGTTGCTCACAATTCCTCAGTCACACTCAGGTACCAGTAATGTTCATTTGGGGATGACATGTCCCCAAGACAAAGTATACAGTAGTCTGGGTCTGTGATGTAGCAGATCAGCACATCAAGACAATTCAAACGGAACAAAGAATCCATTTACTCTAGTGGAGTGAAGAAGTCCATGTGTGTTGGCCTCATGTCTCCCAAAACAATAAGCTTGATTGACCAACTTTTTTCTTCCCTCCTTCCTCAATAATTTAGTTTGTTTGCTTGTTTTTGAAACCTAGGGTTTCATTGGAGTATCTTTCTCTAGCTCTGAATAAGGCATATTAAAAAGGAAAAAGACAATCAAGAGTAAGTTTATTTTAAAATTAACAACAAAAAAAGCTTTCACTTTTAAATAAGAGGAAACAAGGTCCAAGCAAGACACACACGTAAGAGAAAAGAAAAAGGAATACAGTGTTTACTATAAAATTTGTTTGAATTACTGCAATTTAATTGATTTAATGATAATATGGAATATTGACAATGGTACTATAAATAGTATTCTTATTAGAGCAATTTCGTATTGGAACATACTTTTTGGAAAATAACTGCCAATATGTTGGCAAAAATCAGAACGTAAGTTGACATTTTATTCAAAATTTTCATTAACTTGACTGGGTAGCTCTAGTAGTATAAGGGCAGCCTATAATGAAAACCTAAATTGAACATCAAGATTTATGTACAAAGCTGTTATTCCTTAAAGCAGTGTTACAAACAGCAAAGGATTGGTAGCAACCTAAATTC
This sequence comes from Phacochoerus africanus, assembly GCF_016906955.1. Taxonomy (NCBI): domain Eukaryota; kingdom Metazoa; phylum Chordata; class Mammalia; order Artiodactyla; family Suidae; genus Phacochoerus; species Phacochoerus africanus. The sequence goes on from NC_062544.1 coordinate 55,367,447, forward strand.
TGACAACAGGTATATATTTAAATTATAGTCAATCTATAGAATTTAATGTTGTGTAGACATTGAAGATCAGATTTTCAAAGACCACTACATGACATGAAAATTTAGTAATGTTCAAGAAGAAAGTGCAGGATATTAAATTGCATATGTAGCAGTTCCCAATGTATAAATATATGTGAATAAATACATATGAATAAAAAACAAATGGATAAATTAGAAAGAAGGGGAAGGAAGGGAAAAATTGGAATGAAATATACCAAAATGTGATTATTTTTGGATACTAGGATTACAGAGGCTTTTGGTATTATTTTTCCACTTTTCTGTGTTTTTCAAATTTTCCTCATTCATATGCGTTAACGTGTCTTTAAATCCAAGCAACATTTTTTCATCTACCTCTGCACTCTCCCCCAACCTCTTTAAAATCTGTTAATAATCTATCGCTGATATTTTCTTTTTTCTTACATTCTTACCTTAAATGTTAGATCTTTAAATGTTTAGATGCTGCTGCTGACTGATAATCTGCCAACTGCTACCTGTGTCTTGCTGTATAAACTCTGATAAGGGCCCTTGTCATGCTTCAGACTCCTACAGAACAGCTTTGTGGTCTCATCGTTCAGTAACTTTGTAGATAATCAGAATGTCTTGGGTAGGAGACCCTAAAAAGCTGAGTCTAAGACAGGGCTTCAGATATATGTGACTTTTTAAGAGAGTAATCTTTGGGAAAACCTTGAAAGGAAGTAGATTAAAATGGACAGTGATGGGGAAAGAGCCGAGGGAAAATGTGGACTCAGGTATAATGTAGCTGTGGCTGGTACGTGGGAGACTAAAGCATAAATCCCACCACAGACCTGTCTCACCTTGAGGATATGAGGCCTTGAGATTTTTATAGAACTAAACCTGCTAATCATTGGACACTCTGGAGGGTGAGGGGAAACAGTGAGGGTGACAGGTGACTGTCCCAGCAGGTGGCTCCCATCCACTGTTGGCAGTTCTCCAGAAAGAATTCAGAACACCTGAGGGGCAGATGCACCAGCTGGCAAAGGAAATTGAGGTGAGGCCCCAGTGGAATCTACTACCCACAGTGGTGATGGATGGAAAGAGAAGGAAATGGAGGGGAGGGAGGCGCATTTCGCACCTGTCCAGGTAGTGTCAAAAGGATGCCCTTTTAATTAATGCCCCCATCCCAGTTGGAAGAATGCTGGTTCAGGGTGATGCAGCTGCAACAGTCCAGTATAATCAGAGACCACAAAGTAGTCTGGGAGGATATAAGGCATTTAAAATTTTCAAAATTTTTGACATAGAAGCTGAAAGAGATTCCTGTTTAGATGAACTCTCTATTTGCTCTGAACCACCAAGAAAATATTAAGCAGGTATACTCAGTTTCCACTTATATGAATACTTTTTCCATACTGTTATGAGCCTTAAAAACAGCTACTCAACTTCCTGTAGAGATGGCTTCATTTTGGAATCAGATGAAAGGCCTCCTTGGTCCAGTGGTGCAAATGACTGACACTGGGATAAAAAGACCTATGAACTATGCTATAAAACTTCTACCATTCCTAGCTTTTCCAACAAATGTGATATACTTTCCAAATGTTCCACCTCATTCCATCCTGCTCTGTGGGATGGGCTGAAAGGGACAGCAGAGGCATCCCTCTGGTAGCAGAACAATTTAGGTCTTATGAGAATTACTTCAAGGCCTAGATCTCTGGGCTCAAAATCTGCTGTCACTTGAGAAAAAGAAGTCAATCACATTGATTACTGGATGTTAGGTGGGTCTGAGAGCTCCTTACTTTTCAACACATTATAATCATATTTTGTAAACCTCCTTTCAAAAGAGGATGTTATTTTCTCTCTTAACTCCTCACAATTCAAAGAGGAGAAGCCCTAAAGCAGACAGTGAAAATATTAACAGAAGGTTCAGAGGCAGGGAAAAGAAATTTTTAGAAATGCTAGGAAAAGCGAAAGAAGTGCAAAAGAAGAGAGACATTTGAAAAACATCTTTCTCTCTACCAAGCAATTTGTTTCCTCACTTTTTGTGGCTCCAGTGATAGTCTTCAGGAAACTTGGTGATGTCATTTCCTTTCAATTGGCCAGTTACATAAATGTTGGGAAAGAGCCAAGTAAAACAGCCCTCAAACAGATGGCCATGTGTGTAAATGCCAGAAAGTGAGAACAGCCATTTGTAGTTATTTTTTTTTTACCCCACACATGGTATAATGTTTATTTTACAGCCTCTCTTATGGACTTATGTGGATCATTCTTGTCATTTTTCTTGAAAAAAAAAAATCCCAAAGGAAGCAGTCATAAAATATAAAAGACAAATCATGAAAAAGTGAAAAATAAGGTAACTAGCAGAAGTGAGCATTGCATGGGGAGAATCTAAACCATCAAAGATTGGTCCAGGCAGAACTATTCAGGTGACCAAACATGCTGGGAAAGGCATATCACTGTCAGGAAATTTCAAGCAAGGGAGATTTCACGAGGCAGATGAATTCACCTTATGATCCTCAAGTTAGAAATGAAATGCCTACATGGCTTTCCCCCCCAAAAAAAATGCAACTCCAAAGCAAATCAAAATGCAACTACAGAGTTTCTTGACAATGAGCGGTCTTCATCCCTCCCTATTCTGAGTACAGACTGATGCAATCAAGAGGAGTTTACACTTTTGTAACTGTGAAGAATTTCAGTTATGCATAATAAAACCCAGCAAGGAGTTTAAGGCTTTTCAGTTTCAAAACCTAAACTTTGGTCTTGTTGTCTGCATTGACTGGGAATAGCATTTTCTGTCCTTTCTGCCAATGAAGAGGAAATATGGGCGTTCTTTTAACAACTAGTAAGGGCACACTTTAATGTTATGCAGGTTCAAAGTCAGTTAATCCTTCATAAATTCTATCAATTAGCTTCCTTTGATATTTCAGTATTTCATTTAAATAAAGACATGTAAATTCTTTTAAGTCTATCCTCTTAAATCCAAGTGTCATAGAAATCAGCAGGGAGGGAAAAAGTAAGAGTAAGCTAATCATGGTCCTTCTTTTGATTATTTGCTTCTTTGTTAAAATGTTTCTTTTATTTCCATGGAGATTAAAGGATTTGCTTTCTCTTTCATCCATCAAATTTCTACAAGTATATAGCTAGCTATGCATTCTAATCTCTGAATATGTAGCAGTAAAATGTCAGATTTATTTGTACACAATTATTTATTAACAATTATGGGCCAACGACTGTGCTAGAAATGGGTAATAAAAAGATGCCAACTGAGGGATCATTACTGAAACAAGTCAAATATTTTACAGACTCTTATTTAAATATTAATTTTTGGTCTTTTCAGAGCTTCTACCAACTTTTGTGCTATTCTAACACTTGAATCCCAGGAAAATATTTGGAACTCTGCTATTTCCTGTGAGAGATCTATACCTCTTAGGTCAGGAAAGGACAGTTTTAGAGACCCTGTTACCTTAAGGTAGGATTGTGTCCTCAAAAGGTTTTTATGCTTTTTTTGGATCCTGCTGCCTGAACTCCACCAAGCAGAGTAATAAGTTCCATATGCCCATTTTTTTGAAGAACACATTTTCAAAGCAGCAAATGTTTTGATGGATTGGCTCTTGGAGAGCCTGAATACTGTTATACACATCATTTAGCATTTCACAAGGCCCCTACTGTTAAATTCTGGGAATGGGGCCAGGGTAACCTACCTACTGGTGCTCTAAGTAACGTTTAAAATATTGAGAATTCTCAACCATCATGCTTCACTAAGACATATCTGGAATGTGAGGATTTCTTTGCTGCCATGGAACTGTTCTGAGTGTGGGTGGGTGTGGGTGTGTTTTTGTGTGTGTGTTCGCGTGCGCATGAGTGCAGGCATCTGTATATGTAGGTTATAAGTAAAAGAAAAGAATAGGTCCTTAAGAGTCAATAAATGAAGGGAAAAAAAAACTTGATAATGAGAGTTCTGAATGTTTAAACTTTTAAATTTTTCATCCAAAGTATTTACTGAATTCTGATCTTAGATATATAAGAAGCAATGGAAAGTAACAAAGATACAGTAGTGAGTATACAATAGGTTTTATTTATTTAATTTATGTTTTTCTTTTTAGGGCCACACCTGTGGCATATAGAAGTTCCCAGGCTAGGGGTTGAGTCAGAGCTTCAGCTGAGGTGTATGCCACAGCCATGGCAGTACTAGACTGAGCCACAACTGTGACCTACACCACATCTTGCAGCAATGCCAGATCCTTAACCCACTGAGCATTGAGCGAGGCCAGGGATCGAACCCACATCCTCAGAGAGACAGTGTCAGGTTCTTAACCCACTTAGCCACATGGGAACCCTAGGTTTAATTTAACATTGGTTTATTCATGTAAAGAATTTCATAAAATCTTCTTGCTTGACTATCATCATCTCTGTGTATCCTGTATTACCCATGTAATAAGCATTCTTTGGCTCAGTCTTCCCAAATTTGCCTAAATATAATATTCTTCTGGGATACCTCTTCCTTCCTCCCCGCCCATCCCCACTCTAGGATTCAGAATCCTAGAATTCTAGATCTGGAGTTGCACCCTGGAATTTCTGTTTTTAAGTTACCTCCAGTCTTTCTCAGGATGCAGTATGAAACCTTTAGGAACTTTTAAGAAATCTTCCAAATGTCAAAAAATAAGACTATGTCTGTGTACAGCCACAAAGTCTACTATTCCTAGTTATTATTTTCTTCGAATTTATTGCCCTCTGAATTACTTTCATGAAATCTATCCTTTTGTTAATATCTTAAATCTTATTAATATTTTTGCATTTGCCCTTTCTCATTGTTCCAACATCTTTCTCTTTGTCCATGTATAGTGAAAATAATCATAGATAGGTGGCGTATAAACAACAGAAGTTTATTTCTTACAGTTCTGGAGGCTGGGAAGTCCAAGATAAAGTCAGTAGCAGATCCAGTGTGTGGTGAGTGCTCACTCTCATGTTCATAGACGTTGCCTTCTAGCCATAACCTCACATGGCAGAAGGGACAAGAGGCTCTCTGGGGTCTCTTTTACAAGGGTACTAATGCCCTTCATGAACTAATCACCACCTAAAGGTCTCACTTCCAAGGCCTTTGGGGGAGGTGATTTCAACATATGAATTTTGGAGGGACAGAAATATCATTCTATAAATGTCTGTCTGAAGAAAATATTAAATTCAGTGATCTGAGTGGTCAAAGTGATACTTTTTTGTCATTTTGACTTCATTGATTTGTTGAAAATTTACCCAAAATGTCATTGTGTTTCATGATTTTTTATTATTATTATTATTTTTAAATAGTTATTTCCCCAATACAATTTTTTTCCTACTGTACAGCATGGTGACCCAGTTATACATACATGTACACATTCTATTTTTTGCACATTATCATGCTCCATCATGAGTGATTAGACATAGTTCCCAGTGCTATCTATACAGCAGGATCTCATTGCTAATCCATTCCAAAGGCAATAGTTTGTATCTATTAACCCCAAGCTCCCCAACCACCCCACCCCCTCCCGTTCCCCTTTGGAAACCACAAGTCTGTTCTCTAAGTCCATGATTTGCTTTTCTGTGGAAAGGTTCATTTGTGGCATATATTAGATTCCAGATATAAGTGATATCATATGGTATTTGTCTTTATCTTTCTGACTTACTTCACTCAGTATGAGAGTTTCTAGTTCCATCCATGTTGCTGCAAATGGCATTATTTTGCTCTTTTTAATGGTGTATATATACCACATCTTCCTAATCCAGTCATCTGTCAATGGACATTTGGGTTATTTCCATGTCTTGGCTATTGTGAATACAGCTGCAATGCCACAAAAGACCCAGAATTGCCAAAGCAATTCTGAGGAACAAAAACCAAGCAGGAGGCATAACTCCCAGACTTCAGGCAATATTACAAAGCCACAGTCATCAAGACAGTGTGGTACTTGTACTAAAACAGACATATAGACCAATGGAACAGAATAGAGAATCCAGAAATAAACCCAGACACCTATGGTCAAAGATTAATTGACCATAGGTTAATCTTTGACAAAGGAGGCAAGAACATAAAATGGGAAAAAGACAGTCTTTTCAGCAAGCATTGCTGGGAAACCTGGACAGCTGCATGCAAATCAATGAAACTAGAACACACCATCACACCATGCACAAAAGTAAACTCAAAATGGCTGAAAGACCTAAGTATAAGACAAGACACCATCAAACTCCTAGAAGAGAACATAGGCAAAACATTCTCTGACATCAACCTTACAAATGTTTTCTCGTGTCAGTCTCCCAAAGCAACAGAAAATAAGAGGAAAAATAAACCAATGGGACCTAATCAAACTGACAAGCTTTTGCACAGCAAAGGAAACCAAAAAGAAACCAAAAAGACAACTTACAGAATGGGAGAAAATAGTTTCAAATGATGCAACAGACAAGGGCTTCATCTCTAGAATATACAGGCAGCTTACACAACTCAACAGCAAAAAAGCCAACAACCCAATTTAAAAATGGGCAAAACACCTGAATAAACATTTCTCCAAGGAAGATGTACAGATGGCCAAGAAGCGCATGAAAAAAGGCTCCACATCACTGATTATTAGAGAAATGCAAATCAAAACTACCATGAGATACCACCTCACACAAGTCAGAATGACCATCATTAATAAGTTCACAAATAACAAATACTGGAGGGGGTGTGGAGAAAAGGCCACCCTCCTGCACTGCTGGGAATGTAAGCTGGTATAACCACTATGGAGATCAGTATGTAGATACCTTAGAAATCTATTCATAGAACTTACATATGACCCAGCAATCCCACTCTTGGACATATATCCGGACAAAACTTTCCTTAAAAAAGACACATGCACCCGCATGTTCACTGATTTTTTTTTTATTATGGCTGATTTACAGTGTTGTGCCAATTTCTGATGTATAGCATAGTGACTCAGTCAGACATATATATATATATACAGTCTCTTTCTCGTACTCTCTTCCATCATGTTCTATCCCAAGAGACTGGATATAGTTGCCTGTGCTGTACAGCAAGACCTCATTGCTTATCCATTCTAAATGTAATAGTTTGCATCTATCAACCTCAAACTCCCTGTCCATCCCCCCCCCTTCTCTTCCCCTTTGGCAAAATGATACATTTTTGATTCTTGGCAAAGCATGTACAAGAGGGCCCCAGTCCTCTGTTCTATGCAGACCTTAGTGGAACGGACAGAAAGTAAACATGTATTGAATAAAAATAAAACAACTTCAGTAGTTCCTGAACTTAAATAAAACAGACCTTTAGGAGTTCCGGTCAGTGGTAACAAACCCAGCCAGTATCCACGAGGATATGAGTTCAATCCCTGGCCTTGCTCAGTGAGTTAAGGATCCAGGAGCTGTGGTGCAGGTCACAGACATTGCTCAGATCCCCAGTTGCTGTGGCTGTGGTGTAAACTGGCAGCTGCAGCTCCAATTTGCCCCCTAGCCTGGGAACTTCCATATGCCACGAGTGTGGCCCTAAAAAGCAAAAAAAAAAAAAAAAAAAGAAAGAAAGAAAAAAAAAGAAAAAGAAAAGAAACAGAACTTCAGCTATCTCTATATGCTGGGAAGAAAACAAGACAGGGTAACGTGCTGGGTGTAACTAGAAGTGAACATTACCTAAGACAGCCAAGAACATCTCTCTCCTTGTTCAGGGAGATGGTACGGTACTCTCTGGAAAGTAAAAGATAACTGGGAGTCTGCTATCCAAGGATGCAGGAAGAGCAGTCAAGGCAGTGGTAGGAAAAGGTTCCTGTGGATGGACAGTGAGATGGAGGGGGAGGGGAGACGAAATGGAAAAGGAAGCAGGCAGAGATCAGATGCATGCTTCCCCATTTGATTGTTTCTTTTCAAACTGGAGATATACATATTTGTTAAAAATAAATTATTCTCATTTGAGGATGGGGGCAGGAAAAGTACTTTTAAGTTATTTTTCCTTTGGTTTGGTTTAGTCTTTTAAAGCTTGTCTCTATCCAAGATGGCTATTCTTTGTGGTTGACATTTATTCTGATTGGTGGGGGCCCATGCCATATATATTGTTACATCTTTTGAAAATCACAGCTTGTATTTGATATTTCATTTTTGACTTGGTAAAGTACAGATGGATTTTCCTTTAAACCTAGAACAATGAATGTGCTCTATGACTTGTCAGTGAAGTTTTAAAAAAGGCCTATTTCATTAGAATGCAGTGCTCAACATTCCCCCCTTTTCACATTGTGTTCATTGACGGCTGTTCAGCTTTCTAGCTAATTTGCCCAGGCTGTTAAATCATTGCCTACTCAGCCACAAGGACCTGGTGCTCTACCATAAGGAAAGTTGCTTTTTAATACAATGAACAATTGTACGCATAGTCTTAGGACTACTTTCTATACATTTCTATAAAAGAGGAACAGTTGATAGCAAAATCAGCAATTGCACATTTTATGAAAAAATAAGGACTTTCCACAGAATTACAAAATTTCATGGTTGGAGTTTGCCCTTGAAGTTTACTGGTCCAAACCATCATTATAGAAACAAAGCAAATGAAACCCTCAAATGTAAGCCGCCTTCACAAAATTGCTTAATCAAAAAGAGAAAATTCTAGCTAAAATTCAAATTGCTTAATTCCATAGCTTGTGCTCTCTCTATGCAAAAACACACAAGGACACATATGTTTGCTGTATATGAAGGAAATTGGATTCTTATAAAGACTTAAAGGAAACATATATAAAAGATTTCATTCAATCACTGTGTGAGTACAGTTTATTTAATATTCATCTAGGAGAAAATCATCCTTATTGATCCAAGCTTCCAATAAAATGAGCTTCATAATCTATATACTACATCTTTTAGTAGCTCTAAAATATGAAATTATGGAAGACTAAAGAGCAGGAAACTTATGTACCCCACTTTGCAAAGATTTAGAGGAATTTGTGATAAATGTGAGTACAGACCCTGGTTTTCAGGCTATGATTGGACTACTAGATTCATCTGTATTTAAAACTGTAGGAAACTACTTCAATTACATTCTGAATTCTCTTATGAGGTTATGGCCAGTGGGCATGATACTTATATAAAGAGGAGTGTGGCAATTTCAAAATTGAGACTTTCAGGGGTTTTTTTGGCCAAACTAAGAAATAGGCTTCTTGTAGGGTTTTCCACTGATAGGTGCTCTGTTCCAGCTGGTAAGAAGTAGGACAAAAGGTCACTGACCTCCCATTGCCACCATTGCCATGTCAGTGTGTTCTGGCCACCAGAGCATGGTACAGAGGAGTTATTTGGCTTTTATACCCAGTAATGCAAAGCAATATTAGGTAAGGGATGCTGATGATGTCTTTCTCTAGGGTAGCTGGATGGAGGACCTATAGTACCCCATGCTGGGTGGTGACCTGCCAGACATGGAAACTAGGGGTGCTCCGTATCAGATCATGAACACCTACAGGTAGGCATTAAACTTTGTATCTCAAAGGTGGAGCAGATGGCAGGCAGCAGCAAGAGGAACAGGCAAATGCACATTAAGTTGCAAAGTGCAGGGGAGGAGAGAAAGAAAATGTATCAAATCCTTTCTATGAGCTAAACTCCATGGGAGTCATTTTGAACATTATGTCATTTACGTTTCCCAATACCCTGTGAAGAAGGAATTAAAGCTATTTCATAAAGAAGAAAAATGAGGATCAGAGAGGTTAAATAAGTTCCTCAAAATTACACAGTTCCTCAGTGGAGCAGCCACAATTTAAACTGATTCCAAACCAAAGCTCCTCCCACTGAACTGAGGCTTAAGTTCATAACCCAGTTCTATATCCAATGAGGGCATCCAGGTGTGAGAAGCAAGAGAGTGTGTATGGATTTGGTTAATTTATCCAAGGGAGAGTTTATGAGCTGCTGTTTTATTTTTCTGAGACATGGGTCTGCCAAGGTTTGGACAGGACAAAAATCTTGTTTCTTAGATCTGGGATTAAATATTTTTGATCCCCTTTCTTGCAACATCAGAAATGTGGTTTAGCTTCAGAAAATATGTCTTATAGATAAAGTGAGGATTTAAATAGAAGCGAGTACTTACCCCAACTGCTGACATGACCATTACTGCTTCATAGCTCTCAAATCTAAAAATTTCCTGCATCTTACCTTGCCTACCAGGAACTGCCACTCCCCAACCTTGATTTCATAATTTCCATTCTCAGATCCAAATGTTCAACCCCTGTAATAAGACAGGTCGAATCAGCCAATGCATGGAAAATGACGATCTTCAGGTATAGCCCGTTGGCCCAGGCATGGTTTTCTTTATAAACAAAATAGTCAGTCTAGGTCCCTGCTCCAGTGAGTAAGAATGAAGATGGGTTGTGCTTCAGGGGCTCACATGATAGAGCAGGGAATAAAGGTTGGATGGCTCCTCACCTCTTGGTCAGGTACCAACCAGCAAGATCTGGAAAAAAGGTTTGAAGGCTTTATTACATTTCGAGAACCGTACATGCGAGAAACATTCAATCCATTTGCCTTTATCAATGAATATTAAGCAGAAATAGTTCTGTTATTACACCAATAGGATGATTATAACACTAGCCAGTAGTTATCGATCACTTAACATAGGCCAGACCTGTACAGGGACTTCACATTTGATTCTCACATGGGTCTGTGAGGTAGGAATTATTATCCATGTGGGCCATAAGAACATTGAAGTTCAAAGTTGTTATATAACTTCCCCAGGTTCGCAGGGCAAATGGCAGCACAGGCCATGAAGTCCAGTCATACCTGAGGTTGAGCGTTGGGCATAACTGCTCAGTGGGTCCAGTTTCCTCTAAGTGAGTTTCCTCTAAGTGAGTTCAGATATTTAGACTTTTGTAGCCTGCCTACTGTTCCTGAGAACTCAAAACAGGGAGGTAGATTGTATAGCAAAGTGTAAAAGACTAGTATGTTACATAAACATAAATTTTAATGTTTACCTAATGTGTCAAGCCTCTTTTCCATCCAATCTGATGATATGCCTCTGCCTCAGACATTCTGATTTGCCTTGAAAATGCCAGTGCTTATGAATCCTTCAACCATGACTTTACCTGAAGCCTTCAACGTATTTGTGTTTTCAGTATCAACCAACTTTTTGATGACTTCAATGACACACAGTAAAAATGCCAGTGCTAATGAAAATGGTTAAAACTACTGCATGCTTCTCTTCTGTGCTCATA